>NC_064644.1:255292816-256712816 GCF_023864345.2 Schistocerca serialis cubense | reverse complement strand
GTGTCAATCATTGGCCACAAAGGCTTTCCGAGAATTCTAAGTTCTTCCGAAAATGAGCGACCAAGTCACAAGACCGTAAGACTCCGAGGAAGATCAGATCCCGAATCCCCTCTGCGATGCGATGCCAGCAGCGAAGCCAGTATTGCTCAACTCCCTACTCTCCTCAGCATTCAGTTCTGATTCCAAAATTCCCCCACGCTGTCTCTGAACTTCATTCGCGCCAATAGCGACCGTTCCCTCCAATTTCGATCAGGGCTTTATGACGTCAACTAGCCTCAGATTAAGATGAACAATCATGCCTGTGTTATTCAGCTGAGGGCACTGAACTTGCCGTTTGACCAGCTACAAAAACAACCTGCCTAGACCACCGGCCATCTGGTGCCAGACAGTCGCACTCAGCAGGGCACAGTCCACAAGTTTTCAGTCGGTGCCAGGAATCTTCGTTCGGGAACGGTAAACATATAAACTGCTGCGACACTCAGACGTCTCGCAGGTCGTTTCGCCTTGCATACAATAGGCGAAACTCGACCGACGTCAGTCGCTCCGCCAGGCGCTTAAGCCTATTGTACAAACCCCTCAGAATTTACGGAAGTGCAGCTTGCAACCGGAAACGCGGTGTTTCGTGTCCTATGATGCTCGCCTCACCCATGCCACCCACGAAGTAAAACAACATGTTTAGGGATCACGTGAAAAGTATTTTTTGAGCTCTCAGTACAAATTCATTACAATAACCTTATTCGGTCTGTTACTACCGTGCAATGACACAGAGCATTAATAAAACTGATGAAAATGAGAGGAGACATGCAAAAGAGGGCATAGAACCTCTCAAGCACTCTGGGATTCAATTGACTGGGAATCGACCAACGATGATGAGGAATAGGAGTTATTAACGGTGAATATCGACAGTGATACAAAAACTGATGAGGACGAAATTATAAAAGATGTAGCGTATTTATACGAAACGGAGAGGGAAATAGTATGCCAAGGGGATAATGTACCACTGGCAACACCAATAGTGATACCTAAGGCAGATGAAACATATAGGAAAGGAACATTAAGATGATGGGTGGTAAAAGTATTCTGGAGAATAAAGTAATGGTAACAAACCGGTGAGAAAACCAAACCAGACAGACTGACGCCTTAATCCATGATTCGGTCGAGAGGGCATTAATGCAAGAAAATGAAACCAAAACTCCTCATGAGGTGCAACCGACCGTTCGGATTGAGGTAGATAGCATACTTGCAGACGCCATTCTTGATACAGGAAACGAAATGATGGCGATTTTGGAAGAACTTTTTAAGAAATGTAACGCTGAATATGCACTACCAGGATTACGTACAAAACATGTTAAAGTCAAAGGACCGATCATGGGTGCGACAGCGGTGATTAGCAGGCAAACGCGGGTAACTTTTTCATGTCAGATGCATGAAATAGAAGTGAATATGGTAATTGTGCGGAACCTTTCAGTACCCATAATCATTGGAGCCGATTTCATTGGTCAAAATCGTGTTACACTTAATATGGGCGAAGGGTATATGGTGCTCGGGAAGGTGTGTCTTAATTTTGAGGAGAAAATCAGACAGGAAGACATGCCAGGGGCTTACAAACAATTAACTGTGCAACTGGATGTGTATCAATCGGAGGAGGGACTTCCACGATGTAGGGGGACGAGAGAAACAATACCTTTAGATGACGAAGTAATGGTGGAAATTCATAAGGAGATAGATGATAAGTTGAGACAAGTAAGGGACATTTAAAAAACAGACAAAGCCGAATTAGAAAGAATATTGCGACAAAATGCCGAAGTGTTTCTACCAAAACCCGTTGCCATTAAGAACACAAGCCATTTAGAGTACCACCTTACACTATTGCATTGTGTTACAGAAAACAGGTATTTGCAAAACTACACAAAATGATAGAAGACGAATTTATTGAAACTTCAACCTCAACATACAACAGTCCCTTGCAAATTGTAGATAAAAAGGATGGGAGTATTAGGATAGTCGTTGTTGTAAGACAAATAAATTCCATTATTATTCCTGAAAACGATCGCCCAGAAAAATTGGAAGAACTGTTACCAAATTTCTTTGGAGTTAAGATTTTTTCCTTCGTTGATTTGTGAGTTAGTTTTTGGCAGATAGAACTAACACCTGAGTGCAGAAAGTATACGGCTTTCATCGCATTTGGAAGTTGTTATCAATTCAAAACACTCCCTTTCGGACTGAACATGTACTCTGCTGCTTTTATAAGAGGTTTAGGGACTGTGATGGACAAAGAACTCCAACCTCGTCTCACCTGTTACGTTGATGACATTTTAGTAGCTGAGTCATCATTCAAACTCCATAATGAGGTACTTGATAAATAGCTAAGGACGTTAAAAGAATATAGAGTAACCGTAAACATAAAGAAATCCTACTCTATAGATAAAAAGGTTGAGTTCTTAGGCAATGGTATCACTGAACAACGAATTGAACCTAACCCTAACAAACTACAAGTGATATAAAACATAGATGCGCCATATAACAGAAGGAAGTTACGTTATTTCTTGGGACTCATAACTTTCATAAAAGATTCATTGAGATAGAATCCCTTGCTACCCCACTTTTATGTGCGTTGGCCAGTAAAAAGATGCCCTGGGTGTGGGATGACCAAGCAGAACAGCAATTCCAACTACTGAGAAGGTCACTGATAAAGGCACCACTTATAGCGCATCCCGATTTAACGAAGAATTTATGTATGGCAACCGATAGTGCGAAAATAGGCTTGGGTGTCGTACTCTTTCAACAATATGTGGAAGACGGACAGTGGGTGAGAAAAACAATAGCTTTTGCTAGTCGAGTCCTCAAAAAATGTGAAAAAAATTATTCAATCACGGAATTAGAAGCGTTGGCAGTAGTATGGGGGTTTCTCAGATTTAGATACTTTTTGTTTGGGTGAAAAACCAATGTGTTTACAGGCCATAAAGTACTAGAATTCACGTTAAGTGCAAAACTATTGCCAGGGAGACTAGGTTGGTGGATGTTAATGCTGTAGGAATATGATTTTTAAATCACTTACGTGCCTGGACTTTCAAATTTCATAGCTGATATCCTCTCCCGATTGCCAGAAGGAGTTAAAAAAAGCAAAGCGAGCAATACAGAAGAAGAGCAAGTACTTATGTGTTACCTAAAAAATGTGCTCTTTGAGAACTACGTCACCAATTCCTTGAAACAGTTAGGCAGGGAATAGGACAAAGACCCAGACCTAACGAAAATTAAAATGAAGTGGAAAAATAGAGAATTACGGGACATTCTACAATTTTATTTCATAAGGGACAATGTCTCATTCTACAGTCGTAACACAAGTACAAGTTTATGGGTTGCATGTATCCCACAGGAACAAATACATTTGGTGGAATCATTATGGTAAGAGCTATTTTGGAGCTAAGAAATGTTTTTTTAAAATTAAAGATGTCTTGTCACTTCGCAAATATGGAGTGAAGAATCAGACAGGTTCTAGCTAAATATAAGAAATGATGGAGACTAAACATGTAATGAGGCCACCAATGTTCTCTATAATTCCAGAGAAATGGGGACACATAGCAGCAACAGATCTCATGGGTCCACTACTCTGTACACAGAGAGGTCATGTATTCATTTTCATGGTCATAGAATTTACTTCAGAATACGCGACATTTACACCCTTGAAGAAAGCAACAGGGAGGAGTATAAGCAAAGCGCTGACACGAGATTCCCTCAACAAGTTGGTCAGGTCGATAAAATACTATCAGACAATGGACCACAATATAGTTCAGCACAATGGCAAAACACTCTGCAGAGACATAAAATTGAACCTATTTATATTTCCAGATACAAACCAAGCGCCAACCCCACTTCACAAACAACGAAAGATTTGGGAACCCTCTGTCTTTTGTATTGTAGCAAGCAGCATAATACATGGTACAGACATTTGTCTGATTTCAAAAATGTTATAAACGAAATGCCACATAGCGGTACGTTATTACTTCGAATCACTGTTCTGTAAAATAAACCAGCACCAGATAAAATCCGAGAAATAATTAAATTCCCACCAGTACCCTGAGTACAGCATTAGCACTTAGTGAAATTAGCACTGAGCAATTTGAAAGCAGCTGCGTTAAAGAGAAAGAACCGAGCGGACAGGACGGCAAACTCACGAGTATTTTCACTGGGACAAAATGTACTAGTAAAAATCCACCATCTCTCTAGCGAGAAAAACACGAGAACCACAATGCAGTCGAATTGATTAATCCAAAAGCAGGGAAATCCTTACGTTTGCATTACGTGAGGCATTTGAAGCTGTACAAAGGTTAGACAAAAGAAAAAAGAGTAACTCCACACGAGAATTTAGTTGTATTAAATGTCCAGAAATCAAAGAGTATGAAAGATAGCAAAATGCACCCAGGTTAGGCGTCAGGGGAAGGGACACTAAGTGTTAGTGCCTGGTACATCAGCTACGAGATGACGAAAGAAGAGGCCTTGGTGGAAGTAAATACATAAATAAAATAAATTTCGTTGGTAGGTAAATGATTAATGATGATGAAAAGACAGGAAAATAATAACTGAAGTAACTATTCTACAAACGAAATGTGTTCTGGGAAAGAGCTGAAAGTGAGGAGAAAAATAGGGATCACCATATAGATAGTTTGAAAAAATAGTAGTAAATTCTCTCTTAAAGACGTAGTGCGAAGGAGGTTGAAGTTGATTTTTGCAGACGAATGGAAGTGAAGAAGTCGGAAGGAAATAGGTAAATAGGTGAGATGGAGATAGGCATTTAAATTTGTTCCATCGAGGACGGTGAACAAATAATGGAGAAGATATTTTTGGGGGGGAATATGTGAAGCATATATGATTTGTGGAAGGTACCACAATCTGATATTGATTCAGAGATATGAGGGAAATAAATACAAAAAGTCGTTAGGAGGTAATCACTAGGAAAGAGAATTGAAGTATTCAATTAAGCAAGAAACATGTTATTTCGTGGGAGGAGGTAGACAGTGGGATGAAAAACGAACCCAGAAAAGGTTTCAATAAGGAAGAGTATGGTCAGGGACGAAAGAAATATAAAAGTTTCCTATCGATAAGAAAGGAGAAAGGGATAAGTAGAACTGAGAAAAAATAAATTTTAAGCTTTAAAAGCAACGCAATAGGACAACAGAGAAAATTTTTGAAAGGGAAAATATCAATAAAACAGAGATAATGTGTATTTTGAAGTTCTGTTACAGCTAAGGACAAAAAGAGTTGCAGAGAAAAGGACGCTGGAATCGGAGTCAAGGTACTAAGTTTTCAAAGTAACGTAATATACACTCCTGGAAATTGAAATAAGAACACCGTGAATTCATTGTCCCAGGAAGGGGAAACTTTATTGACACATTCCTGGGGTCAGATACATCACATGATCACACTGACAGAACCACAGGCACATAGACACAGGCAACAGAGCATGCACAATGTCTGCACTAGTACAGTATATATCCACCTTTCGCAGCAATGCAGGCTGCTATTCTCCCATGGAGACGATCGTAGAGATGCTGGATGTAGTCCTGTGGAACGGCTTGCCATGCCATTTCCACCTGGCGCCTCAGTTGGACCAGCGTTCGTGCTGGACGTGCAGACCGCGTGAGACGACGCTTCATCCAGTCCCAAACATGCTCAATGGGGGACAGATCCGGAGATCTTGCTGGCCAGGGTAGTTGACTTACACCTTCTAGAGCACGTTGGGTGGCACGGGATACATGCGGACGTGCATTGTCCTGTTGGAACAGCAAGTTCCCTTGCCGGTCTAGGAATGGTAGAACGATGGGTTCGATGACGGTTTGGATGTACCGTGCACTATTCAGTGTCCCCTCGACGATCACCAGTGGTGTACGGCCAGTGTAGGAGATCGCTCCCCACACCATGATGCCGGGTGTTGGCCCTGTGTGCCTCGGTCTTATGCAGTCCTGATTGTGGCGCTCACCTGCACGGCGCCAAACACGCATACGACCATCATTGGCACCAAGGCAGAAGCGACTCTCATCGCTGAAGACGACACGTCTCCATTCGTCCCTCCATTCACGCCTGTCGCGACACCACTGGAGGCGGGCTGCACGATGTTGGGGCGTGAGCGGAAGACGGCCTAACGGTGTGCGGGACCGTAGCCCAGCTTCATGGAGACGGTAGCGAATGGTCCTCGCCGATACCCCAGGAGCAACAGTGTCCCTAATTTGCTGGGAAGTGGCAGTGCGGTCCCCTACGGCACTGCGTAGGATCCTACGGTCTTGGCGTGCATCCGTGCGTCGCTGCGGTCCGGTCCCAGGTCGACGGGCACGTGCACCTTCCGCCGACCACTGGCGACAACATCGATGTACTGTGGAGACCTCACGCCCCACGTGTTGAGCAATTCGGCGGTACGTCCACCCGGCCTCCCGCATGCCCACTATACGCCCTCGCTCAAAGTCCGTCAACTGCACATACGGTTCACGTCCACGCTGTCGCGGCATGCTACCAGTGTTAAAGACTGCGATGGAGCTCCGTATGCCACGGCAAACTGGCTGACACTGACGGCGGCGGTGCACAAATGCTGCGCAGCTAGCGCCATTCGACGGCCAACACCGCGGTTCCTGGTGTGTCCGCTGTGCCGTGCGTGTGATCATTGCTTGTACAGCCCTCTCGCAGTGTCCGGAGCAAGTATGGTGGGTCTGACACACCGGCGTCAATGTGTTCTTTTTTCCATTTCCAGGAGTGTACTTGTAGTTAGAAAACTAAAAAAGAAGTGAAATTTGAAAGGCATTAACTTACTAACCGCCATCACCATCAATTTCATTCTATCCAAACATAGTGATGAAGATGAGGAAACCATGACCTTTATATTAAGAAATAAAATGGGGAAAGAATGGAAAAAAGTATATAGGGATAAGAAAAACTGTTTCGGATAGAGTAATAATACTGTTTGTAAAGTCATGAGGGACGTTTAGTGTTTGTAAGGTTTTAGCGTAATTTGAGAGAGAAACATTGTATTAGATAAGAAGTGAGCAGACATTGCCTCCAGATCGATGACAAGACAGAGGAGAGCGGTTAGGCGTGAGAGGAAGGGAGGAAGCCTTGGTGGAAGCAACGATCCTAGAGGATAACTCCTCTGTGGAAAAGTTTGGAGAGCTACAACGCATCCTGGATACAATTTACATGTACCATGACGTGAGCTTTATTCATATTAAAGCCACACACAAGCGTTATAAAAATTGTTTTGCGAAAGTTTTCGATATGTGGCACGTTTATCGCGAACTATTCAAAGCAGTATATGAAGAGATAATGGGTGTCCACCGAACCGGAATGGAGACGGACATATCACGGAGAGGACGAGCTTAGGCTTAGATTCACCACAGGAAGAAGAACAAACGCATTTCTGTAACTCAATGTGCAGAATAGCGGAAACTATAATCAGACCATACGAAATTCGACAACTGTGAAACAATCCCTGAACACTCGTGGGACGGAACAAGAAAACGATGGGAGGCTGTTCAATTTATCTAGATGAACAACCGATTACAATGAAGAATACACAACAATTGCAAAGAAGACGCCATAAGAACAGATTAAACGAGAACGAGGTTAAACAGGTCTTCACTCCTAATTCCCGGTCCAGAGAAGAGTGAAGATACAAGTGAGAACACAGCAAGATGCACCAACAACAGAAGATGCAACGCAGAAGATTTGGAAGAAGGAAGAGCCTGGACCATAGGAGATAAAGAAACCTTTTCAAAACCCTTCCCATACAAGACCATTATTGCATTTAACTGCCAACGAGAACCCAATTTAACTGTTCTAGCGATATACACATCCGATATTCTTTATGCAAATTGCAACACCTTCAGCTATGAAATCTTCACGGGTTATCAGCCGAGTGGCGTCGTCTTGTAGCCGCAACGTTTCAATGGATTGTGTGTCCATCATCTTCAGGCGAAGATGATGGATACGCAATCCATTGAAACGTTGCGACTACAAGACGACGCCACTCTGCTGATTCCCGTGAAGATTTCACAGCTGAAATACGCCGAGAAAGCCTGAAATCACATGCAACACCTTCAGACGTCATACCGGAAAGTGGGAGATAACAACTCGTATGGCAACCTAGAGACGAAGTGACCAACGATGAACCGGAATAATGACTCGACGAAAGATGAAGAAAAGTTTATGCTGTCAAAAACGGATCTCCAATACAACGTCACCGTTGGCATATGCAACATGAAACAAAGGCAACCACGCGCTCACGACACGCTCAGACCTTCAGCAACCTTCTCCCTGCCGACCGTCATTCCATACTGAATGGAAACACTGCGAGACGCATACAAAGAGTCGTTCCATGCTCAGCAGAGACACGGCGAGGGACACGACTGATTGTCATTCCATGTGCGAAGGAAACACGTCGAAATACTCGAAGAAAAAAATGACAATTTTTAATAAACCATGTTAAAGATGCAGGAGAAAGAACTGTCTGTGACAGACTACTATCCGAATAAAGGGAAATTTTTTATTGTGTTTGAAAATATGTGAATCTGAAAATTTTGGGGTGTTGGCAATAGATGGTTATTACCGATGTCTTTTTTTATTTTATCTTGACATGACAATTTCCTTATATTGCACATTCTTTTTCAACATGCTTAAGTTAAGAACACGTAATATTAACATTTTTGGAGGGTTAAGATTCCAGTGTAATGTCTTCATTAAAAATATAGGATAGATAAATATGAAGGGGCTTAGCTATTCCATGATCGCAGTTAAAATTTTGTAAAGTAATTAGTAGGATTAGAAATTTAATATGTTTGTAAAATCAAAATTGAAAATTTTTGTAAAGTCATAATGCATGGAGTTAAGACTTTTGGGCAATATAACGATGTTAATGTATACGATTATGCCTGTAAAGTCATGGATATTGTTGAGCTATAGATCATAAAGCTTAACTCTAAGAAAGGAACATGCCTTCATGTAGAATTAGTATGAAAGCTAGAGAACAGTAACTTCAATACATATCCACCATCATTTTAAATAAATTATTTAAACAAAAAAAAAACTACCAGTCACCCAAAAGGAAAATTTTTAGGTGATAGAAATTCATATATATACTGAAACTATTTGAACTACAATTAAGATTAAAAATGTGGTCATATATTTTGAAAGAAAAATTCTTAAATTAGTTAAATCGAATTGCATAAAATATCAGAAAATTTGAGTCAATGTTAAATTCTAAAAGAAAAAAAAAAAGAAAAGAAAATCACTTAAGAGGTTTAATCAACACGCATGAAATCAAGTACAATGTAAAATAATGAGACTGAATCGAACTACTGTTTAAGTTACACAAAATATTAAAATAGGAAGTTGGTCAGTAAATATGTCAATTGTTACAGTCAGCAGTTGCAACCAATTTTGCAGTGACTTCAATCAATTGCTCAACTATTGATTGACCCAGCACAAAACTGACCATGGAAGGAGGAGGATATGCAAGGTGGCAGAATAAATGAAGGTCAGATTCGCTACTTATATGAAAGCTTTATACATCGCAATGTGAACGTGAATATGACACCTAGCTTAATTCGGCGGTAATGAGCAAATTTGCCTAGTAGTATGTAATGCAAAAAGCGATGACTTTCAATCGACGGTAACTAACACACCGTTCCTATAATCCATGTTTAAGCAGATGGTGAAACAAATAGTGAGAGGCGTTCTAGTTAGGAATTTAAAGGGTCGAGGGTAGAGGCAATACTGTGCTACAGGGGGTACCATGGAACCACTTAATGGGGTGACCCAGGCAGAAAGTCAACGACCGACCAGGTGACTGAGATGGGAAGTGCGAGTATAACAGCCTATCTGAGGGAGGACAGGAAAGAAAGCTTTTAGAAAACTGCGTTCCGGAATTCCAAATGGATACGAAACAAGACCAGTGACACATTTTCGATCACGTGTCAGCGAGTAGTACACACGTGAGAGAGTCAGTGTACGCATTTAAGCATCTGGAATGGACACAAAACGTCTGATTGGCGGAAATGCGCTGAAGGAGAAAGGGCCAAAGTTTCTAAGGAGTCTAATGGTAGGGACATTGTGATTGGTAGAGAGAGTTTCCACAAAATAAGGGGAACGCTCCTATTGGTTGAAAAAAAAACACCGTTATGTGAAGAACAAAAGAACCCAGGTGGGTAGGCAGTTCGGCTATGACTAAGACAAGACGGAAATTTTCGGGGATTCTTCTCTGAACTGGCGTCAAGTGCAGAACGGAGTGCATAACGCTCTGTACGACCCGGAGGAGTGCTTTGTGTGAACACTGTGTTCACATTGGCTGACATCCAGCTAGAAATTAGGTGTAGTATCGTTTACCTCCAACTGTGGAGAAACGAACCAGCCAGTTAGTTAATTGGTCTTGCGAGAACTGAGAAGGCATTATAACATGCATGCTGCTCCAACCATGTGCGTGTATATCACCACATTCTAAGACTACGGATCAGTACATGTTCTCTCGCATAATGAAAAGCACAGGGAAAGTTTCTGCTGGAAAATTCAGCAAGGGTGCCATTAGTTTTATTGGAATGTTAGAAGAAGAGAGTGACCTAGCAGATGACAGCTCATCACAGCTTAAGGTAAATACCAAGTGCAGAGGCGTAAACTTGTTGGTTCACGAGCTTGAGGCCACTGTAAACTCGAGCGACCTTGGGTAACCGTTTGTTCAATTTGTCGCATAACTAACCATCCACCGTAGACTTGATTGTCATCCTAAAAACAGTACCGAACTTTGAACCGGAATCGGACAATTTTCGTGGTACTGACCAACATCATAACGTAAGTGTAGGAACAATTTTGGAAAGAAACTTATAGTTAAACTTTAATATTATGGTGTTAGGATAATTTAACCTTCTGAGAGTTAATATTTAATAGTGTTGTGTGTAAGATTATTTCACTTTTTGATGTTGAAAAGATGTGTTATCCTGACAACTGTTTTTTGCTGTCACATTGAAAACTGTGTAGAAGTGTGTATTTTTGTGCTAGTATTGCGACATTAGACACGTCATTTCAACTTATACAGTTGTCTTCAATCCTAGCGTAAGTAAACCAAATATTGCACCTTACAGTTTGTCCCTCTGTTAAATGCAATAAGATTACTTTTAAAAATGCAAAAAATTAATCGAAAATAAAGATTTCGTCATTTGAAGCCAGTTTCCGTTATCGCTAATTTATCTCAACATGCCGGAGATGAGTGTCATATTAGTAGCATTTGATGAATACACTCCCCAAATCTAAAGTTCTGGCGCAAGATTAATTCACAGCACGTAGTTTTTCTGACTGCCCCCCAAAACATTATTGCTTTATCCGGTGCTACCTTATAATGTCTGTAGGTGGAAAGGAACACGCGGAAATAATAAAATCAATCGGTATAAAGATTGCTCTGAAAACTTAGGTGGTGCTAAACCTTAATCAGATAACGGACGAAATAATCAGAGAAGGTTACGTCGCCAAAAAATATGATGTGCCCAAGATGTTCTATCACAGCAGGCCGGAACAAAAAGAATAAAAGAAATTCCTGCTAGCAAAAATATGACCTCTAGCAATGGGGCCACCGAGTGTTTGAACGTGAGATTATTGTGTTTTTGAGACGAAGAGGTAACTTTAGTTTAAAATAATGCAGAGGAGGACACGGAATTATGAGAGATTAATGATGACAAAGATTTTCTCTAATTAGTATTCAATACAAGATTCACATGTTTGTAGACCTGCCTGTGGCTAAACAAGAAGAACTGATTAAAGTATTAGGATTTCATGCTGATTTATTTTCAAAAACGCCTTCTTTGATCAGTGCATGCGCCTACTAAAAATGGCTCTGAGCACTATGGGACTTAACTTCTGAGGTCATTAGTCCCCTAGAACTTGGAACTACTTAAACCTAACTAACCTAAGGACATCGCACACATCAATGCCCGAGGCAGGGTTCGAACCTGCGACCGTAGCGCTCGCGCGGTTCTGGACTATAGCGCCTAGAACCGCTCAGCCACTCCGGCCGGTCATGCGCCTACTGAATTAAAGTCAATGTTCATTAACCTTTTTTGCAGTAAACCTTAACCAATACCTTTGAGCAACAGCGAACAAGTCAATAAAGAATTATAGAGGGTACAATGGAAATGAAGGAGAAGAACGTGACGAGTAATATTAGGACTGAAGGGACATGTGGAGGAGTTTGGAAGTAGCGAAGCGTCTGTCCGTCTTAGCTACAGAATAGCACTTCATATCGCCAGAAAGTAAAACCGTTTGCTGAAGGAGACTTTGCGAAACAAGTGATTGTGATGGCCTCTGAGGAACTGCATCCCTATTTGGCATAATACTTTGAAACAATAAATTTATCCCTTAAGACAAAAATGAGTGCCCATGTCCAAGAGGAGCTAGGTATTATGGCATGTAATAATGTGTATTATTCCATAGCTGTCGATGGCAATGGTGACATATCGGATACTGTTCAGTTAGCTATTTTTATTAGGGGCGTCGATACTAAGTAGAACATCAAAGAGGGTTATTGGATTTAGTTCCTCTTAACATCCTTAATATCAGCGGTTTATGCCTCAGACCACAATCTTATTGCCGGCCGTGATGGCCGAGCGGTTCTAGGCGCTTCAGTCCGGAACCGCGCGACTGCTTCGGTCGCACGTTCGAATCCTGCCTCGGGCATGGATGTGTGTGATGACCTTAAGTTAGTTAGGTTTAAGTAGTTCTAAGTTGTAGGGGACTGATGACCTGAGAAGTTTAGTCCCGTAGTGCTCAGAGGCACTTGAGCCACAGTCTTATTAAGTTTGTTTTGAAGTACAAGTATCTTACGGAGAAAAACACCGATGCTATTGCCAGACAGAGACACCTAGTGGTGCATCGAGATATTTGTAGTGCTTATGACGGTTATTTACAGATTGCAAAGCAACATTCGGTGCGGAGATTGTATTACGTGATTATAGGAGATTGTGACATTTGGTTTTCTTTCTGTTGTGATAATACCGAGGAGAAGTAATCAAATTATACAAAGTAACGTAAATTTATACTACTGCTTTTATGAGTGGTTTCGGAATGAAATCACTGGAACAGTACGTACTTTTGATACAAGTTTATTAAATATTAGGCTTCTTTTTGTTTATTATTTATGATTATAATTTGTTTTAGGCATTATGAGTTCATGGAAGTTTCGAAATGTGGGACTGTGTCTAGGATAAATGCGAAATTGCTTTCAAATAAATCATATGTAATAATGAGTCATTGTCCCAGTGGTTCTACATTCAAGCCACTCCCTTAAAAAGTTGTTTCCTTTTTATCAATATCTCTTTGTTTTCGTTGCTTACTGTGAATTTGTGAAAATTCTAAAATTATGTTCCAAAGTAAAACCACGTTCATAAAACAACTGCTTTCTGTAATACCTTTCCGTATTCGTCACTAACTATGAAAATGAAGGTTAATTTTGTGAAATATGTTGAAATACAGTTTTTTTACATTTTTGGAAAAAAGTCTGATGAATTTGCCTGGTGAGGCTCCTATTCTAGCAGAACCAGCTACGTTTCGGAGGGTAAAGTCAAGGAACACTTTTTTCATGGGAATCCATTTGCCTCAGGAGAGTGCACTTCCTTCAGGGGTACCATCGAGAATGCACTTCAGGCAGCTACAGGGGAAGAAGACCTCTCTCATTTATTGGAATGTACCCAGCTCGAGCTGGTCTCAGTAACTCTGGCAATTACTGCTGCCGTCTTCGACACTTGCACCGTTCGGGAGCAGCAAGCAACAGCCGGCGATGCAGTCACCGAGTCGAGAGGGACGAGAAAGTTCTTAATTTGTATCATCATTTAATTTCGCAGTTTTAACGTTCACAGCCTGCTAGTAGCAGCGAATATGCTCTCTGGCGAATTTGTTGGTGTTCTTTATTTCTTTTCCAGGGTCATTCCTTAATTCCCTTATCATTTACCCAGTCATTGGCTGTATGCTTTCATGTGGCCAACTACCTGTTTCTAAGTTAAATTTCGTAATTGTAACCTTGTGTCCATTTAATGAAAGCTTATGTGCTCGATTCAGTAGGTAAATCATTTTATTCGATGTCTTACGGTAACAAACCAAGTTGTTACAGTGATCGCTAGTTTAATTTTGTATTTATATGAGCCCCTTCATCATTCATTACTATACCTGTATGAGGTGTTGTACCTGTACTTTCATGTGTGATTCGGGTACCCAACTTGCATGATGCTATCGGAAGTTTCCCTTCTCTGTATGTCTGTGGGGACCAGGCTTTTAGCTTCCTGCAGGACTGCTAAACAGCTCGCAAGATCTACGTACCGGTACATGAAGCTCAGTGAGCATTGAATAAAGAAACACGTTCGAGAAAACGTAATTGAACTGTACAGCATTTTACGAAAAGCAACAGCAAATATTCAGAGTTAGACCGTGCAGCAACAAAATTCAGTTACTCTGAATAACCACTTTCAAAAACATGTAACCGATCTATCACACACGAACATAAGTCAGTAGGAATTCGATTCCAGTTCAGGGATCAATTTAACCTTTGATTTTGCAGTGCCTACTTGCAAGGGCAAACGCAAGGTTGTCATAAATGTCTTTTGACCTTGACCACATGACTTTATCAATTTCATGCAATGCAGTACGTAATCACGCCCTCTTCTGCCCTCTCCACTTCCTATCCCACTCTCCTCCGGAAAGAGATTAATCAGCATGTAGCAGCCACATTCAGAAGTATCTAAATGACCTAGAATCTTTGCCAAAAACATGAAAAAATCGTTTATGTTAACATCTGTACCTGTCATACCGTAGGTGCTTATGTAGCACCAGAAAATACATAATGGGTGTAGGTAACAAAATTTCCAATGTTTGTTGAGTTAAAGTTATAGGCTATATGTCCGTACGGACATACTCTGGCGTCCGTCCGTCGTAAAAGCTAGGACAAGCCATCTCGAAGCCAAAACACATTTTCACACATTTTTGACACAAATGTGTATTTGTAATTGCTGCTTGTACATGCACTTATGCGCTGCTACTACATCGTACAATTCGAAGTGCAATTAAAATCTCAAAATACAGGTAGAGATTATTGTGGCCATAGTGATCTACCAGGTAAGAAGCGAACAAATACATTGAAACCCACGTATTTCGTACTTAGTGACTTCCTTATGTTTTATATTCGTAATTCTCATTAAATGTCTCCTCAAAAACCGGTAAATATGGGTTAAATATTACGGTCGACGGTTAGAAATTACAAGCAATTATTTCATGTCGTTCGGTCGGTTATTAAAAAGTTTTCTCGCCATTCCCACAACTACGCTTATCCCGACGACCACACATACTCTAAATACTGTCGTTGTTTACGATTATAACGGTGGTAAGTTTTGCACAGGTCCCCCGTTCACGATCAATGCTCACGCCATTGACACCGGAGCAATAATTGTAATACCATGGATAAACTAAACACCATCTGATTTAAGCATACCTTTTCAACTGTCGAGTTGTTATCACTATAAACAAGTCGCAGGAACAGCCATTTCAAAGAGCAGGACTGCAATTACCAAACTGTGTCTTTACTCATGGACAACTGTATGTAGCCTTCTGAAGGGTAACTAAATCAACTAACAGCTTTGTATCCCTTAGAGAAAATGAAAAACAAAAACTACAAAAAGATTATGTTCTTACGTCAAATATAGTTTACACCGGGCTATTGTAAAGCTCTGTATAGAATGTTGTTGAAAATTATTTGCGTGGAAATGAATGTACAAGGATGTATCATAAATTCATGATTATTATTTCGAGCTGTTCAGTTAATTTTTAAAGAAAGATTCTCTTCATTCCCACAACTACCCTTACCCCAAGGAGTACACCTAATACAAGTACTGTCATTATTTAAAACCTTAAAACTGCCAAAGTTTTGCATGGGTTTCCACGAGTCCCTTCGTAATTTGTAGATTAGATTAGATTAGATTAGTAGTTGTAAATAGATCATGGATATAACACTTCGTAATGATGTGGAACATGCCAGGTTAATAAAAGGTGTCTATACAAGATATTACATTACGCGAAATATTACATGACACTTAATATTTCCCTTTTTTTGGGTGGGGGGTAAGGAAATTACCCAATTACTACATCCAAAAATTCACATAATGACTAGAAGGAGTTGCCATACAGAAATTCTTTTAATTTCCTTTTAAATGCTATGTGGCTATCTGCCAGACTTTTGATGCTATTAGGTAAGTGACCAAAGACTTTTGTGGCAGCATAATTTACCCTCTTCTGAGCCAAAGTTAGATTTAGCCTTGAGTAGTGAAGATAATCCTTTCTCCTAGTGTTGTAGCCATGTACACTGCTATTACTTTTGAATTCGTTCGGATTCTTAATAACAAATTTCATAAGTGAATATATATATATATATATATATATATATATATATATATTCACTTATGAAATTTGTTATGAAATATATATATATATATATACATATATATATATATATATATATATATATATATATTGTGACATTACAGTGAAGATCCCTAGCTCTTTAGATAAGTGTTTGCAGGATTATCTTGGATGAACTCCAGCAATTATTCTGATTACACGCTTTTGTGCAATGAACACTCTTTTACTCAATGATGAGTTACCCCAGAATATGATGCCATACGAAGCAGACAATGAAAATAAGCGTGGTAAGCTAATTTAATGAGATGTATATCGCCAAAATTTGCAATGACCCTAATAGCATAAGTAGCTGAACTCAAACGTTTCAGCAGATCTTCAGTGTGTTTTTTCCAGTTCAACCCCTCATCAACGCATACACGTAGAAATTTTGAATATTCTACCTTAGCTACCGATTTCTGATCAAAGTGTATATTTATTAATGGTGTCATTCCATTTACTGTGTGGAACTTATATTCTGTGTTTTGGCAAAGTTTAATGAGAGCCCATTTGCAGAGAACCACTTAATGATTTTCTGAAATACATCAATTACAATTTCATCAGTTAATTCTTGTCTGTTGGGTGTGATAGCTATACTTGTATCATCGGCAAAAAGTACGTTTTGCATCTTCGTGAATATATACTGACAAGTCATTAATATATATTAATAACAGCAGAGGACCCAAGACCGAACCTTGTGGCACCCCATTCTTGATTCTTCCCCAGTTTGAGAAATCACCAGTTTTTTTTTTTTTTTGCATATTATGTGAACTGCTTATTTCAACTTTCTGCGCTCTTCCAGTTAGGTATTCTTTAAACTATTTGAGCGCTGTCCCATTCATACCACAGCACTTGAGCTTATTTAGAAGTATTCCCTGATTTACACAATCAAAAGCCTTTGAGAGATCAAAAAAAATCCCAGTGGGTGACTTCCGGTTACTCAGAGCATTTAATATATCATTAATGAAGGTATATATAGCATTTTCCGTTGAAAACATTTCTGAAAACCGAACTGACATTTTGTTAAGACTTTATTTTTACAAAGGTACAATACTGCACAATACATTACTTTTTCAAGAATTTTGGATAACGCAGTCAGAGGAGAGATTGGGAGGTAGTTGACATCAGATTTATCCCCTTTTGTATGTAGTGGTTTAACAATGGCATACTTCAGTCTATCTGGGAAAATACCCTGCTTCAGAGAGCTATTACATATGAGGCTAAGAATCCCACTTATCTCTTGGGAACAAGCTTTTATTATCCTGCTGGAAATGCCATTATTCTTGAGAGAGTTTATTACCTTCCTGATTTCAGAAGGAGAGTTGGGTGGAATTTCAGTTGTATCAAGTTGTGTGGATAAGGCCTCTTTCATTAACTGCCTCGCTTCTTCTAATGAACATTTATATCCTATTTTCTCTACAACATTTAAAAAATGATTATTCAACATGTTTTCGACTTCTGGCTTGTTTTTTGTCAAGTTTCCATTCGCTTGTTTCTTTAGAACAAATGGAACGATATTCCTGATGACTGCAAATGCACCGCAAGTATTAGATGAATATTAAAAGTTTTCTTTCAGTTGTGATGAGAATGGGGTACATTATGTTATGTCAAACGCGACCTCGATGTTAATTTGGGAGAGCAACAGCTAATTAAGTTAGCCCCAGTGGTACAGAAAGCAGCAAGTTTTGAGACGCAACGCTCGCAACTTTGAAACTAAAGTGGCAGACCTAGCTGCCTAGGAGGTAGAGGGAAGCCACACAATATGCATGGAAACAAGTCCTGAAAGAAGTGAATATATTTTTCTGAAGGTTACACTTTCAATACAAAGAGTTAAGCAACAGAGATGAATGATAAATCTTAGTTCGTTTTAAAAGTTCAGTACTAATTAGGTTCTTCTACATTGTTCTCATTGTTTTGAATGTACTGTTACGTGAAATTCATACCACACAATTAGTAGCTATCTAAAATTGTGTCTCTAGATATAATTACTTTTTACTTTTTATTTCCCCTACCTCGAATTTACTGGCGCATTATGCACTGTATAGCGGGCACCACCATTCATCGAGCAATGTCGAATACACGAATGCGTCTGCCAGGTGATAGATTATATTAGATTAGATTAGATGAATTGTGTAAATTAGTATGTTAATATCACATGATTAGTTGTGAAAGAAATGTGCACCATTATGTAGTGAGTTTTCAGTGTACTGGAAGTATTGTATTGCCTGCCTTAAATACGCAGCAGATAGGTTTTTATGACTGTAATAATTAAATAAATTAAAATGTGTTCGAGGACTGGCAGTAAAACGTATCACACCAATAATTAGCAACAGTTCGAAGTATTAAATCTAGATGCCTGTCGCTCTCGCTTATTTTATTAGAGGTAGGACGGATAGGTTGTCAAACCCGACTATAGTGTGGCCACTGTTTAGCGGGCTGTTACAGAAGGAACTCACTTGAAACACATGCGGGTGACTTGCCCCTGGTTGGAACCAGCCAGCGTGAACGTTGCGAGACCTGGCACAGAGATGGCGAATCGAGACCAGCATCTGAACTTCGCGTAACGAGATAGCAGCGAGAAACACCGAAAGCGAATTAACAGTAGCGGCGAATAATCGAGGAACTGGTACAATTTGGCTACAGTAGAATTAGTCACTAATAAGCCGCTTAAAGCAAAACCACCTCCTCCATTTGCAGAGCTCACGGGGAGGGCTGTGATAGCGTTGAATATCCATAGGGCCAAAGTGCCCGATAATGCGTTCACGGCGGTCCTTTGAGACCGCCTTAGCAAACTGCTCGCGCATCAAGCAGAGAATTGGCAGTAATTGGGACTTCCAGGATGCTAAGCACTTTGTTCCGCTGGTGAAGGAAATCACCAGCACAACCGACTGTATTAATCCTATAGGAAAACCGTAGTTCACTATTACCTAAACTAAGTATTGAAAAAGCCTCCTGTATGATATCAAAATATCATAATATCGCTAATTTCTGTTTTCAGTTCCTTATACTGTACTAGTGCGAGTTACGTTACGTCCTAAATAAATATCAGAAGAATTGGTATATCATTATCCACATCTAAAGCAAAGTATTTTAACTTCGCTTTCCTTATATAGATACTAACTGTAATGCTTTAATCAGTCATTGAACTGATGCTCTAATCATTAGCAATGGCCCGCAATAAAGTTTCATGCACAGTTACTGTAACATTTAGAACAACTCTGATTTCAGCCCTGACAATCGTTATGAATAACACGGCTTCATTTTGTTATGTCTATTTTAATACAGAACAAATTAATCAGATTATCCTGAGTCTGTTACCAGAAACATTGCATCCAGGATGACTGCAGACACAAGAAGAGTTGGTTGAAAGAGGAAATGAAACACCAGATGGTTACTGCCCATATGCAGAAAAGGGAAACTTGTTACCACCAGTTGCTCCATTTACATACCATGAATTTGTTAAACTTAATGAAAGGGAAATATATTAGACGTAAGGAACATTGTATCAGTTTGAATATCGTAAAAGCCATTTCCATACACATAGTTACAACTTGGTATCAATCGTCAGATTGGCTCCATATTTCTACAAGTAGCTCGTAACAGAAATAGGTGTAGCTTGGCATTAAAATTTCCTTCTACGATAATTGTGATAAGTCTTAAAGTAAATTTCAACCTGAAATTCAGGGTTCAAATATTACATTTCTCCAACTTCCTGTTCTACTGAAAGAATTTTAGAAACAATGTATTCAGCATTTACTCTTAAATCTGTGTCTCCATATGGAGATGTAAAAATGTTAAGCATCATCAGAATCATATTAATTTAAATTTATTATTAAATAAGGGAAAAGAAGAAGACCTGTCATCATTTGGTAAAGAGTTAAAAAGTAGAACAGTGTAACTTCAGTTTACTAGATTATTGTATTATGTAGATATAAAACAAGTGGCATGTAACATTGTTATGAGTTTTAAATGAAGAATCAAACAATGAAGTGTTTCAAGTAGACAATCCATCATCAACCAATTTTTACATTTGTATGTTTTTCAAAACAGACGCAAGCCGCTCTTTGTATATTTTATTTACCGTTTTCGCTGTTAAAATGAACGAGACAATCATCAGAAGACATAGTTTATTGTTGTCTGACAGCATTATAGACTGTATTTATAGTTAGTTGACACCTCAATAGAGTAAACTGGCTGTGCTATAGTACTTTCATCTTTGGTGCTGTCAATGCCATCATTTACCACTGTAAGTTAAATGTAAGGTTAAGTACCATAGTACAGCCAGTTTAACCTATAGAGCTGTCAGTCACATTTAAACGCAATCTTTAATGCTGTCAGCCAACTTTAAACTATATATTCTGATGCTATCCCTGTTAATTTAAGGAGCGGAACCGGTATATATATATATACCATGTTCGACTTGTGGCTGTTTTATAAGACTTAGTTTTGACAGTCGCTCCCCTGTAGGCAATGCAAGCTCTTGTTATACATTTGTTATTATGTCGCTTCCTCGAAAATCTGTTCTATAATACTTTGAATAGTAGAAACGTATCTTTGTGATGTTCTTTTTTGCATACGTGCTGTTCACGTGTGCTACAAACCCTACCATTTGAGATGCAGAGTCATACTGCCAATTATTTCTATATGAGGGAATTTTTGACATTCAGGGTTGGGTAGAATAAGGTACTGGGACTTCAGCTAAGAACTTCTAACAACTCTTCGGAATGAAATAGCAAAATGTCTCTGCAAAAAGCCAGAAAACAGCTGAAATAATACAAAGTGGATTATTGCGCAGGTTTATGCGGTCTGACATAATAGCACGAATTTATTTTTATTTTATTAATTTGGAATCTGCTGGACATTACAGTAATACAAAAAGTACAAAAAATTAACTGTGATTGTATAACATCATATGAATTGGATGTGCTTAATAATATGGATAGTATGGGCACAATAACACACTGACACTTTGGGGAAGAATTCCACACTTTATTTCCACTATTACACACCAATCCGAAAAAGAGCACATTGCCACGAAATAGACAACTCAAGAGACAAGTGGAAACTGCTGAACAAAGATCGTGATTTCAGGTTACAGATAAAAACGTATTTGTGTTTGGTGCAATGGATATAGTAGGCGGAGTCTATCGCAACGATCAATGACGCAGCACATCTTCGTTTATATCAAACTGTATTTTGTACTGATTGTGTTTCAAATCTTATATATCAGCATCCTTATCAAATATCTTTCGAAAATTATATAAATTACCACAAGTATTTCTTCTTTCGTTCCGGTAACACTCTGAAAGAACATAACTATTTTTTATTCAGAAAAAAGCCAAGGAAGTTGGTTCGTACCTCTATGGCATCAGCTAACGCTGCGTATAAGTTCCAATTACAAATTTTTCAATTAAATAATCCTCTCTGGAGATCTTCAGTGCCGTTTTATAAACTAGTGAGATTCTCTCTCTCTAAACATCTATCACACGCATTTCCACTACTTCTGGCTACTCTTTTCACTCAAACACTTCGTATTCAATATTCTAGCGAATTTCTTCTGTACCCTCCAGGTCACAAATTTGAAACCACCGGATAACCAATGAAACAGCTGCCCAAACATACGGTGTTTCAGTCTCTTTTCTTCTACAGTACCTATCAGAGAAATACGTTGTTTCTACAGCATTACTACTTGTAATTAGCAATGGAAACTTCACTGACCTATAGAAGCAGCACGGACTGGCCTCGTTATCTGAGGCGCCATGTCATGGACTGCGCGGCCCCTCCCGCCAGAGGTTCTATGCCTCCCTCCGGTATTCGTGTGCGTGTTGTCCTTAGTATAAGTTACTTTATGTAGTGCGTAAGTCTAGTGACCGATGACCTCAGCACTTTGGTCCCTTAGGAATTCACACACAATTGAACAATCGAAGTTTTACATGGGACGCTCAAAACGGCCACACTAAACTGTTTCCTAAATGTCAGTATTGATATACCCAGGTCGAAGTAGCATTTGGTTGCAGATACGCTGTTGTAATGCTCTCGGAAGGGAACTTTTTGATAGCTCCTTATATAAATATGACAGATCATAGAACTTTCAATAACAGATTAACAGTGTATTAAACATGAGAAAAAAACTCTAATACACACTTTCGTAACAATAAAGTGCGAAATACTGTGAAATATCCTGCGGTGTGTGAGACTGTGAAACCTATCACAGCAACGGACCTACTCAGACTCCGTCACACTCCCCTCAAGACTCTAAGTTAAAGGTATTACGCATCGGAATCGTTATCTTGAAATCCCCTAACATGGAATCGTAAGGTGGGAAATTGCAATAATCCATCTGGTGTGAGCTTCTATTTATCTGCGTCAGTCTGGAACTGTTGAGCGGGCAGATGAAACAGTGAAACACAGTGCTTCATGAAAGTCAATCAATGAATGTGACTAATGCAATTAATGGAAAAAGAGTGGCCGAAGCATTGAATTTCAGGCACCAGTATTCCTAAAATTTATTGTTAACTAACTTCATAATAATAATTTACTAACTACCAATGAAAAGTTTGGTCCAGGTAATTCCAAGTATTTATCATAGTACTCAAATTTATAAATTAGATTGCAAGATTTTTGTTGGAGAACCCAGGAAAGACATCAAAAACGTGAAAATAACTGATTGCAAGGAATGTTACAGATGGCAAATATAATCTGACAGGAGGAGACGTTTCGTGCAAATCATTTTACTAACAAGTTAATATTGTACAAGAAAGTCATGCCGGAACGAGAAGATGAGCTTACATGCAACTTGGCCGTTCTCCTCGGCATGAGAAACCAGTACGAATTTGCTGAAACGTTAGCACATGCTCATTCCGTGTCACCCTAAGCAGCCAATACCTCTGGATCTCCCACAGTTATACGCACTTAGACATGCGAATTACTTGTTGCGGTGGATATGTTGCCCCAGTCTGTCTGCAAGCGAACTCCTTTTTTGTTTCTGTTTTTTTATCCTTTATTGTATTTCAGTGCCCCACCTGGGACGGGCTGGCAGCAGCATATGCGCTGCTCTTCAGCCAAAAGACATTAATCATACAATAGAAGACATTTGAAAAAACATAAAAGAGAGAATATGGCGTACATCGATATAAAAAAGGGGGAACATCATGGAAGAGAACAGATAAAATTGGGAACGACTGTAAAATGAAGATAAAAACCATAAAAAATTAGCTCACACAAAACAAAACCAGACTGGATCATAAAAGTATCGACAGATGGCGTAGCACATAACAATCGCTGACAATAACACCATGTACAAGTCCAGCACACAATTAACACCACAGTTCTTGACGCACAGGAGAACAGCACCAAGCACAACACTGACGATGAGCAAACAGAGAGTATCTGCCAGGAGCAGACAGATGAGGGAGGAGGAAAGAAGGAAGGGAGGCGAGGGAATGGAGGGAAGAAGAGAGGGAGGGGACGAGATAGGGAGAAAGGAAGAAGGGAGGATGGGGAGGAGATGGGGGGAGACAGTTGGGGGTCGGACCGAAGAGGGCTGGGGAGGGAAGCAGTCCAGGAGGGTTGCAGAGATTCAGGGAGGGAAGGAGAAAAACCCACTCTGAGAGAAGGGGGGAGAGGGGGGGAATAAAGCCAGGTTACAGTTGGAAGGAAGGGTAGATGTCATGGGGAAGTTCAACATCCAGGAGGGGGATGTGCTAAAAATTGCCCTAATGCGGGAGATGGAGGGTGTGGAGGTGGAGAGAGGGAGGGATACAGTGATAGAGGTGCAGCAATGGGCAGGGGGTTGAGAGGAAGGAGGAAACCAGGAGGCCAGGGGGATTGAGCCTGAGGACAGTGTAAGGGATGCGGAGATGTTGGAGGAAAAGGATGAGGTGGGGGAAGGGATGAGGTCAAATAGGAGCTGTGTGGGGGAAGGAATGCGGATAGAGGAGGCAAGTCAGAGAGCATGGCTTTCGAGGATTTGGAGGGCCTTGTCAACGCGGGTGGGTGTGGAGATCCAGGCAACGCTGGCATAACAGAGGATAGGATGGATGAAGGATTCGTAGGTGTGGAGGATGGTGGAAGGATGCAATCCCCATGTCCGGCCGCACAGGAGTTTCAGGAGGTGGAGGTGGGCATGGGCTTTCTGCTGGATGGTCTGGAGGTGAGAGGTCCAGGTGAGGTGAAGATCGAGGGTGGGGGTGAGCTTAATGGGGCGACCATAAATGGTGAGGTAGAAATCATGGAAAGTGCGGGTGGTGCCGCCTATGATGATTGCCTGGTCGACTCCTTCTCCATAGCTCTAAACCTGGCGTCCAAGAGCTATCAGCTGCCTGAGGTGAAATCCTCTGCGCGCTCATACATACCCTCCCACTAACACGGTGCGATGGTACCTAACGGTTACTACTGAGTGTGCTTGCTCTTCCCAACAGCATCCCGTACGAGCAATCCGGTTGCGTCTGTACCTGTGTTTACTCGTAGTTTAGGCCCTTTGTCTATGCAGGGCTCTGTTTAAAAAAATAGCTCGATGTCGCCATAGGGTTGAGCCACACACGTTTATTTCATGTCGCGCTGCTAACTCGCTGAAAAAAAAAAAAACTGTAGCTGTGATCCTACAGTCAAAGAGTCTACACACTGGCTAGATCTGCGAATTAATAAAATACACAGAAATATAAACGAAAGATAGATGAATAATTTAATAAAAAGGGTTCTGTTCTAACTTCCGTGATTGATGTAGTCGATAGAGACAGAGGTTTATGTTAAATAATATTTGTACATTTGAATAAAGTTACTGGCAAAATAGTAAACTCAGCATTAAATAAAAACCAAAGTATGACAAAATATGAGGTATAGATGCTGTATTCTCTTGCTGTTTATACATGGAGAATGTGATCTTCGGGCAAACGTTCGCGTAATGAAAAAGATATAAAAGACGTCGTAACTCAGTAAATAAAACAACAGAGATACGTAGCTTTCAGGGATGATAGCTGTGGTGCAAGGCTATCATCTGATATATCCTTTGTTGAAATCGCAGGGGAAAGATTAAAAGTTGTCAATTCAGAGAGTCATTGTGAAAATATTTCGTCACTGTAAATTATTTAATTTTGTTGTTTTAAAGATAAACAAATAGCTGTTGTGTCACAGAATGTTTCTCATTTTTCTGAGATAACAGATGTATTCAGATTTCTGTTAATATGTAACTGTCATTTATTGTGGAAGTTGAAAAATGGTTCAAATTGCTCTAAGCACTACGGCACTTAACATCTGATGTCATCACTCCAGTAGATTAGAACTACTTAAACCTAACCAACCTAAGGACATCACACACATCCATGCCCGAGGCAGGATTCGAACCTGCGACTGTAACAGCAGCGCGGTTCTGCACTGAAGCGCCTAGAACCGCTAGGCCACAGCGG
Source organism: Schistocerca serialis cubense (assembly GCF_023864345.2). NCBI lineage: Eukaryota > Metazoa > Arthropoda > Insecta > Orthoptera > Acrididae > Schistocerca > Schistocerca serialis. The sequence goes on along the minus strand of NC_064644.1, from coordinate 256,686,954 downwards.
CCGACTGTCGAAGTTCAACCATCTTTAGAGCTGTACGGCACTCCGCTGTTTACTGTAGCATTTTCTGTCCTCCTAAGCGGCCGTCTATCGCCAAAACTCCCAGTACTGGGATTAATCCACATCTGGTCCTTTGCTGACGCCCTTCCACCTGGCTCATTTGGGGCGTCCGCTGCGGCCCACCCTGAGCCCCGGGCCTATTAGCGGTCAGCCTCACATCAAATGCACCTCACCTCATAGCAGCTCTAGGCGGTAGATTACCTCGCTTACATACACGTAACGTTACGTGATGTAACACCATCATATTGAACAGATGTTATGTCAAAAGCCGAGGTTTCTAGCCAAAGGAATGGAGGATAATAAGGAATAATGGAAGCATGAATACAACCAAACTGAATTCAGACAAAGAATGTGTCGCATTATTTGTTGAACACCCGTCGTAGACTGAAGTCTGGCACCAGAACACAGAGTGAATGCTATGAGAATCCAGGCTATAATGACATCAGATGTCCCAGAGCACACCTCCTGAGCTTGATTTGCTCAAGGTGTCCTAAGAAAAACCGTCTTCCGGTAGCGAGCGCATAGGTCCCATGGTGTCAGCCAACACTGCAATTTTTATGCTGTTAAATATCCTCCCGCAACAAACTGATTAAATGTCGTCCTCCAATAGGTTATTCTCCGGCTCACACGACACTCAGAATAACAAGAACTGAACTTGCGTCAGTGCATTGTGTCCTTAACTACCAATCTGCAGTCTCTTCTCAAAAAATTTGGAAAACAGTTGTAACGCCGGAAATGCATATCCTCCTGTTTCCATCTATTGTACCATAAATTTTTTCCTTATTTTGTTACCTAAAGATATGACATTTCTGTGTCTTTATATATTGTAATTGTTTTACTATTTGTATATCTATATATTTATGCATTTATGTCGATGTATAACTGGTTTGTTTTATAAATATTATTTGTATTTTTACGCTGGGTCTGTCCTAGGGAAAACTATTCTATCGAACGATTACATAGATAGGTCGTGTGGAGAACCAAAGTGTTCAATGAACTCTGCCGCATGGAGCGCGGGCAGAGAGAGTCTGGCTGAGTAGGGCGGTGGAACAGGTGTGTTGTTTGACGCTGCCGCGAGTTGCCGCGCTTTCGGGGTTTGGCAGCATGTAATTGCGCTCGACTTGCTATGATAGTTTCTGACACGGTGTCGCGGACGGGAAGCATTAACTGGTGCACACCAAGAGCCCGTTTCGCCTGGTGACAGTGTCGAGAAGAAGGCGCGCCAACATCCAGCTTCTGCAACAGTGACGGCCGACAATGAGTGACTGTCACCACTTCCTCGACCGACGACTTCAAACCTTCAATCAACCAACAAGCGTGAAAGCACGTAAAGTTTTAGAACTGTATGGCAGAGCTCAGCTTTTCAAACTGTTCCATTGGGAAAATACAGCAACTTAGCATGAACCTTTGTTGCTCATTGACCCAATTGCATTACCAAGCAGGGTCCCTTCCTTTTCCAAAAATAACACAAGTGTCATTGAAATTCAAACGCCAGCATTAAAGTAATATCATTCCATTTCACTGCTTTAATTTCAAAGTTCAGTTAAGGTATTCATAGCTGGCTACAGTATTTAGATTACACAAGCACAAATTAAGAGTGCGAGTTTTGTTACCATATTTTAGCTTACCTGTGACTGCAGTTTAGCTTGGTACGTACTAAATTTTACTATTGTTAATTGTTCAGAATCATTTAATTCAAGTTCAAAGTTAAATCTCTTATTTCTAAATTGCGTAGATTCAAGCAGCTTTTGAAATGATTGTTGAGGTAGCCCAAGACTAACCTTATTTTATTGAATTTCGTTGTGCTTCAGAAACAAAGTTCACTACTAATTTCAGTCACTAAATTAACTTTCAATTTTCCGGTTTTATTAATTCTTTTGCTAAATTAAGTCAGAGTGTAGCGAAATTTATTACTTCTGACAAACATTCAGTTTTCACACAACACGCGTCAACCTTCAGTTGCCCCGCTTTTAGGGCTAATTATATGTGCAATAACCTATCTTTTTCAGTTATAGTAGTTGTACATAGGACTGGCGACCGTAATTTTCCCCAAATCTCAAATATCTAATTAACGCCAGTTAATTGTTAACGTAGCGACCGCACATTTATTTTCTTTATTAACTTTACCCCTTTTCAAAATAAATTTCCACCAATTTCATTTGCATTTTTCCTTTCGTTTAGATGTAACCCTTCCTCCCTCTTTACCGACAGATTAACTTCGGTGACGATTGCTTTTTCCAAATTTCCATTAGGTACACGCGGTTTAATTTTTCACTATCATTAAGGTCAATAAGTGAGGGGGAGGTTACACGGTCAGCACCTCCGTTTCTTAACTGTCTTTTTCAGAACAGCTTTCACGACTAGGAGATGAGAAGTTTTCTTTTACTCTACGTGCTTTCTACGAATTCGCCAACTAACTCACAATGTCCTGGGCAGAGAGCACCGTGCTGGAAGGGACGTATTGTAAAACAATTATGCAGGAGGCATAGTATATTCGTCAGGGTAACATGCAGTTCTTCACTTCCTAAATTTCTCGGAGAAAACTTGCTGATTCGCCACAGCAGCGCCAGGAGGACAACGAGTTTTGGAAGATCATACCTTCGGTGGATCAGAAACGCCTCTGTCCATCATGGGCGTCCTCCTTTTAAGGTACCTCAAAGGGCTCCTGGGAGCGGTGCAGCAGTGTGTACTGATCACTGCCCCTCGCTTTCTGACAGCGCTGGCTATTCATCGCTTCGGTTTTGAAGCGAAATCTTGCATCCATGCACAAAATCCCAATTACCGAACAGAAAGGAGATTACCAGACTTGGCTTGATCAATACTAACACTGTCACAATCCTTGTCACATGAATGAAAATAATGGGTTAAGTAGCCTAGGCATTACTTTAAGTGGTATTGGATGTTATCAGCATATTAAACAAAATGAAAAGTGTCAGTCTGGGAATGAATTGAGGCTTTTCAAAGCACAAGGTTGTTATAAATGACTGAAGCCATTTCGTAAATTCATTGTATCTACATTAATTCACATATTGTCAAAAAACTCAATACTCATATAGAAAAACTCGGGAAGTTTTGTATTGTTGCAGTCGCAGTTCACTTTTCTGCCATGAGAGCGAACCAGTGAGCAGTTAGGAAAGATGGTGATAGGCGTCGAGAAAACCTACTTTGTGCCCGACATTCATAACACTGTAGCGACACTTTAGAACGAAGTTCAACAAGATACACCAACTGCCAACTCAACTCGGTGATGACACGTGCTATTAAAATCTTCAGCATGCCTCTGCATTAGGAAATTAATGGGTTGTCCTGCACTGAGTGAAGAAACAGTTGACAGAATGCAGCAGACTTTCACACGCAGCCAACTGATGACGGCGAACAGGGCTAGCAGGGAGCCGAACATACCACAAACGACCGTTTGGAATATCATAAGGAAAACATTGAAGCTGAAGCATTACCGCTTTCAATTGGTTCAAGCTCTGACTCCAGATGATAAACACAGATGCTTTGAATTTTCGGCATATGTGAACAGATTATGGATGAGGATTGATTCTGTGAGGAAGTCATCTTCAGCAATGGAGCAACATTTTTCGTGAATGGTACAGTCTACAGCCAGAGCATACGACTTTGGAGGACAGAGAACCCCTATGCAGTAGTACAGCACATCAGCACATTTGATATTCGGAATAGTCTTTTTGTGTTTCGAGTCATCAGTCTTCTGACTGGTTTGATGCGGTTTCGAACATCTTGCAGCATTTGATATTGTGGAACGCTTTCTCCAAGTCGACAAATCCTATGAATGTGTCTTGATTTTTCTTTAGATTTGCTTCCGTTATGAACAGAAACTTCAGAATTTCTTCTCTGGTACCTTAACCTGTCCTAAAGTCAAACTGATGGTCAACTAGCACATCCTCAATTTTCTTTTCCATTCGCCTGTATATTATTCTGTTCAGCAATTTGGATGCATGAGCTGTTAAGCTGATTGTGCGATAATTCTAGCACTTTTCAGCTCTTCCAGTCTTCGGAATTGTGTGGATGATATTTTTCTGAAAGTCAGATGGTATGTCGCCAGACTGATACATTCTACGCACCAATGTGAGCAGTCGTTTTGTTGCCACTTCCCCCAGTTATTTTACAAATTCTAATGGAATGTTATCCATCTTATATGATATTAAGTCCTCAACAGCTGTCTTAAATACTTGTTCTAATACTGGATTCTCCATCTTTTCTAAATCCACCGTTAGTTCTTCTTCTATCACATCAGAAAAATCTCTCCCCTCATAGAGACCCCTCAATGTACTCTTTCCAGTTATCCACTCGTTCCTCTGCATTACAACGGGTATTCCCGTGCACTCCTGATATTACCACCCTTGTGTTTAATTTCAGCGAAGGCTATTTTGACTTTCATTATGCTGAGTCAGTCTTTCTGACAGTCATTTCTTTTTCAATTGCTTCACATTTTCCATGCAGCCATTTCGTCTTAGCTTCCCTGCACTTTCTATTTATTTTATTCCTCAGCCACTTGTATTTCCGTATTCCTGAATTTCTCTGAACATTTTTGAACATGATTCTTTCATAGATCAACTGAAGTATATTGCTGTTACCCATCGTTTCTTCGCAGTTACCTTCTTTGTATCTACGTTATTCTTTGCAACTACTGTGATGGCCTTTTTTAGAGATGTCCATTCCTTTTCAGTTGTACTACTCTAAAATCATAATCAGAAGGATGAAAACCTGGCAGTGGCTGTACATCTAGGAGACATCAAGTTACAACGCATATAGTACATATGAGCTGCTGTCGTGATCGTATGGGAAACTATACTGGAACAATTCGAATATCTGTACTAGGTTCTTATCTAGGTTGTAACTGTGTTGCATACTAGACTGAGACAATCGTCTGCAAACGAGGTTACAGATATTATCGAGATGCTGATTTAACTAACACAACAAACCACAATGAAAGTAATCGTCAAGTGAGGAATGGAACGTGCTCTTAAACTGAGTGACACTTTCAAATCTGTTACTATACATCGATAAGGAGTGCTAACCTCCTCGACATGGATGCATCTCTCGAGATATCTTGTACACTTGGATGGGCAAGGACTCAGCGAACTCCATCCATTTACGTGACGTGAAATGTAGCTGACTACTTCTCGTCGCTTGCATGTTAATTAGGTATCAGTGCCGCAGGGTAGGTTGGTCAATGACAGTGTGTGGTGTGTCTTTCAGCCTCTAATTTTAGCGTAAGACTGCTCGAGTGCTCTGTGACTCCCATCAACATAGACATAGATCGTAAATTAAGCGATATGCTGTAGATACTACAAATCTGTAGAGCGCTGTCTAATGTACTTTGATGATGTGTGTGTTCGAGAATCATCTATCCAGATTCGGAGAGTGGAGAAGGGGTGGTGTAGCTATGATACTGAAATTGGGAAACATGCTCTCACATCATTGGCTGGAGTTGAAATTAATTTAGAATTGGTAAAATTGTTCATATAATCAATTGTAATGCTTATTATTTCAGTAGATCGGCGGTGTCTTTTCCATCCACTAGCACCTTGTTGGCTACAACATAATGAATGACTGACTATGCTTGTTCAAGATGGAGAAACAGATTTGTTGGGAGGCGACACCTTCTGGGGGATGCTAGCTCCGAAGCAATGATTGCGTACATGACTGGAATATGAGGAATCAGTCGAAACGGAATGCACAGGAATCGTACTCGGACTGTAGTTTGGAAATCCATGCGAACTCGGAAGAACTATTCCAATTTCGTTATCTTGTAAGTGAATTTTATTTAAAATCATCGAGTGTGTGTTATAGTATAAATATAGTACAAATTTATTTACACCATGCGAAGTCTAGGGGTGTCGCATTTGACCTATCTCTCCTCGAAAACTCAAATTTCTCACAAAGGGGACTTGGCAGCGAGGCGCGGCACTGGCCCGCAATATTGGGTAGCGGTACTCGCGTCATCAGCTGACGTCAATCGCGTCACTGCGCGAGGTCTAGTTTTCTGCGAGGGTCTGTGTTAATGTCAGTTTAGAACCTGACACAGACCTCAAAGTCGTGGCGGGCAAAATAAATTAACTGTTTGACAGTGTATAAAGCGTGTTAGAGCAAAAAAATTAGTGTTTCAAACAACGAGAAGGGACCACAGGGCACGTCTCTTGCGACTTACAGTATAGTGCTCTGGTAAGATCATTGTCCTACGGTACAGGTGATGAAACTTTAAACTGAGGTGTGCAGTTGATCAAAACGTGTATATTTAATAGGATCGCCACATGCCTGCACACATGCAACATTTTGTTTTCGATGTATGGCAGGAGAGAGATGCGGTGAAAATCTTATCGAGTTGTGTGGTGTGCGTACTGTAAGACCTTCGGTACACACACCATCAGATTATTTGACTTGTCGCTCCAACGAAGTAGGCGAGTGTCAGCAATATGTCTCGTGGTCTTATCGTGGCGTGTTTATCTTCTGCCGTTAGGTCAGACGATAGAAATGCCACTTGCACGCTTAGAGTAGCAGATTGACAGTGACCAGCTATAAACAGGACTTGATTAATTTTCACACACATTTATTACAATAATAAAAATCATAGACATTACGTAACTTGATTGTGGATCCTGTTTACAATTGACAATCTGAAGTTCCATTGGTCTTGGTACGTTAATCTTATACTCTCATATCTCTGATACTTGACAAAGTGTCTATACATTTCTCTTCATGGCTATGTACAGGAATATGATAATCTTATTAGGCGCAGACTGAAACTTGACTATAGACTGGTACAGACAAATGCAGACTAATGCAGACTGGTACAGACTAATGCAGACTGGTATAGACTAATGCAGACTAAGTAATCGGAGGTCTGTACACTCGTTATAATACCTCGAGCGTTCAGGTATCACTGCGCGAGTGTGATCCGCGAGGAGAAAAGGTTCTACGTTAGCAGCAATCTCATTGGCTGCGTTACATATTAATACGCGGATCGGCGGAAGCAGAATTTGGTCCATCTCTAAGACAGCGCCATCTCGTAGTGCGGAGACGGACGAGCGCTGCGCCTGCGCTGTTGTGCTTAGTGGGGCGCGCTCTATTGGGAAAGTTGTGTACGCGCTGACTACGCGGAACTATGTACACAACAAGTTGTCTATCAGATGAAGTTATAGGAGTTTTTATGGTTGGTAATACTTCTCTGTTGGATGGTAGACAATAACGAAGATAGATGTGAATGGACACAGATATGTAGTACTTGTATGTAGTTTGGGGATGCACCGCAGTATGGCAGAAAAAATCATTGTGCTTCTAACAGTTCCAGTTTCCATTGAATGGTCAAAACACAGTCCTGTTGCAGTAACGCAGCTTAGCCTGTTTCTACATGGGTTGCAGAAGGTAGTACATATATTTTCCTCCAACTCCTACTCAGTAGCGATTTAAATTGCAACGATCAGATTCGCAAAGCTGGAGAAATGACAGCAGTTGTATGGGGTCTAATTAAAATTGGGTTGGGATTTTGCTGTAGCAGATCACCTCGATGAAGGTGAGTTGTTTCGATATATGAGAGTGCTAGAAATAAGATTCATTAGTGGCTGTAATAAAGGACTTCTCCATAGGATCCTACGCAGATATGTGCTTGATTGTGAGGAGTTGATTCAAAATCGGATACTGCATTTCTAGCAGATAGCGTTACACTAGAGATCTGAAAAGCTAGTGTAAATTTCTCATGGCATCATCCACTGCTTGTGATCGTTCTCAATCAAGCATCGCCTATAGCCCAGTCAATATGTGACGGAACCTCTGACATGGCATAGGGAGAGAATGCTTTACAAATACTGGATAAATATGTAGCCGTGGTGTCTTGAGGGTGTTGAAAATACCGCTTTCATAACATGTTCCTTAGCAGAATAATTTTCTGAGATGTGTAAAGGAGATGACTATGACCAGTGGAAAGGAAGGCTTGGATTTGACATGGAATAATGTGACAGCAAAGCGGAGAGTGTGTCAAGTGATAAGAAAGGTACAGATATATCTATTTCCTGAGCCGTAAGCAGGGTGTATTTAGGATACTTCGCTCATTGTCGAATGTCATTCAGTTGTAAGTATAGCGATTAAATATATATGTGTTCGATTTGGTATGATGATTCTGTCTATACGGGGCCTGTGGTGGGAATGATTCAAGTTTCCCACTAACACTGGTGGGCCATCCGAATGTAGAGGGCTGTTGCAATGCAGGAATGTATTTGACTTAACGGTGTAGTCGTCTAGACGACCGAATAGCGATGTAATACTTAGTATGTGTTGGACAGCTTTCGTGATGAAGTGGGAATTTGACAAGATTGAATATGGAAGTGTGTTTTCGCTGTGTCGTTATTCTGCTATTACGTAAATTATTTGGTCGAGTGCTTCTTCGCATTTGACTTCATTATTTGGTTGACGGAGGTCGATTGTGGAGTGTCCATCTAGCAGGTGGAAGGCACGTTTACCTGTTGTCTACATATGAGAAAGACATTATTTGACTTTGTAATTTATAGGGCGTGATTTGGAAACTGCTAAATCACGGAAATCTGTATTCGTGAGTGGAAATATCGGTTTAGACGTAAATGTGTTCGGAGAGGTGACGAGTTTTGAAGTCGAAAACTGGACTTTATCTATTTTAGTGAAAAATAGGACTTTTATTGTGATCGGAAATGTTTTCTTTTATTATAGAAGCAAAGTTGATGTTACATAAATAATAATCGGTGACTCAGTTCCGGCCCTGCTCGAGCGTACTACGTGACGCAAAATCAAATTCTGTGAACAGAATGAGATTTTCACTCTGCAGCAGAGTGTGCGCTGATATGAAACTTCCTGGCAGATTACAACTGTGTGCCGGACCGAGACTCGAACTCGGGACCTTTGCCTCTCGCGGGCAAGTGCTCCACCAACTTTTTTTCCTACTTTTTTTTTGTTTTTGTTTTTGTTCGTTATTGATCGTTGTGTTTGGTCGTTGCGGACGTCGCAAGACATCCTGTTCAAGTTCGGTGGTTCATCCTTCCACTCAGTTTTTTATTACAGAGGCCAACCGGCTCTCTGACCGAACACGTTGAGCTACCGTGCCGGCATACCAACTGAGCTACCCAAGCACGACTCATGCCCCGTCCTCAGCTTTACTTCTGCCAGTACCTCGTCTCCTACCATCCAAACTTTACAGAAACTCTCCTGCGAAACCTGCACAACTAGCACTCCTGAAAGAAAGGATATTGCGGAGACATGGCTTAGACACAGCCTGGGGGATGTTTCCAGAATGAGATTTTCACTCTGCAGCGGGGTGTGCGCTGATATGAAACTTCCTGGCAGATTAAAACTGTGTGCAGGTTTCGCAGGAGAGCTTCTGTAAAGTTTGGAAGGTAGGAGACGAAGTAGTGGCAGAAGTACAGCTGTGAGGACGGGGCATGAGTCGTGCTTGGGTAGCTCAGTTGGTAGAACACTTGCCCGCGAAAGGCTGAGGTCCCGAGTTCGAGTCTCGGTCCGGCACACATTTTTAATCTGCCAAGAAGTTTCATATCAGCGCACACTCCGCTGCAGAGTGAAAATCTCATTCTGGAAACATCCCCCAGGCTGTGTCTAAGCCATGTCTCCTCAATATCCTTTCTTTCAGAAGTGCTAGTTCTGCAGGTTTCGCAGGAGAGCTTCTGTAAAGTCTGGAAGGTAGGGGACGAGGTACTGGTAGAAGTAAAGGTGTGAGGACGGGGCGTGAATCGCGCTGGGGTAGCTCAGTTGGTAGAGCACTTGCCCGCGAAAGGCAAAGGTCTCGAGTTCGAGTTTCGGTCCAGCACACAGTTTTAATCTGCCAGGACGTTTCAAAGTCTGTGAACGCTGGGCGTTGTGGGGCTGTGACAGTAGTACTTTGTAGCCATTACATTATAGGAACAGGATGCATTTGGAGGGAAAGTGGGGCTTTCGCGGCGAGGTATTTCGGCGTGGCAGGTGCCGTGTGACTGTTGGGTAGCTCCACCACGTAGTTTGTGATTGGATATGGATGAAAGGCAGTCTTTTCGGACGAGGATCACCCACTGGCTTCGGTTAGGGTGACTTTTTAGTAAGCATGTGTAGAGAATTCTAACGTCAAACAGGAAGAGATGGTATATGCTTGGAGCTAGTGCACTTTTTTAATCTTATCTCTGTTGGACCTAGTGAGTTGAACTTCTTTCCTCTAGCATGAAGGTGTAGCCCAGAGTGTGAGAGATTCTGTCGCTGCTTTCGAGTGGTATATCAGGATAACACGAGTTGTCAGTTTTTTGCGTAGTATTGCGGGTCTTGTGATGTGATGTACATATAATTATGCAATTAAAGCATGATAAGGTGAGTTATATACTTAGTTTTTGCTCTGCTAAGCCGTCCTTAAGCAGCGCTGTGCATATAGTTGTATAATTATGACCGATCTTTGTGATTAATTATGCAATTAGGATGGATATTTGGGTGAGTCTCCCGCATCTGGAGAGTTTGAATGTGTGTGTGCACTTAGGCTTTCCATCCAGTCGAATCAGTGTTAGAGTGGTTGATAAGTTGGGTTTTTATTTGGACTGAGTATTTGTGCACTGAATTATCTTCGGATGTTTAAGCATTGTGAGCGTGTTTGCATGCATTATTCAGTGATTTGCATGGTGTGTGCTGGATTATTTTCGGTAATTTAGAATTGAGTTGTTTGAAAGAGGAAACCAGACAGCGAATTCATCAGCCTCATCGGATTAGGGAAGTTCAAATGGTTCAAATGGCTCTGAGCACTATGGGACTCAACTGCTGAGGTCATCAGTCCCCTAGAACTTAGAACTACTTAAACCTAACTAACCTAAGCACATCACACACATCCATGCCCGAGGCAAGATTCGAACCTGTGACCGTAGCGGTCGCGCGGTTCCAGACTCTAGCGCCTAGAACCGCTCGGCCACTCCAGCCGGCGATTAGGGAAGTATGGGGAAGGAAGTGGACCGTACCCTTTCAAAGGAACCATCCCGGCATTTGCCTGGAGCGATTTAGGGAAATCACGGGAAACCTAAACCAGGATGGCTGGATGCGGGATTGAAGCGTCGTCCTCCAGAATGCGAGTCCAGTGGGCTAGCCACTGCGTGACGTCGTAATGTACGAGTTGTTTGCATCTCTGAACATCAGTGTAATGTGTTATTATTTAGGAGTGGTTTTGAGGTCTGTAAACTGTATATAGTGATTAAGCACGTTAGGGTTTGTGCTTTGCATCAGCGTAATAGAAAATCAGGTGAAACGCGTGGCTAAATAAATTGTTCAAAAAGATAAATAAAGTACACTCCCTCCTCTCGCCAGCAACTCAGAACAGGCTGAATCTTTTTCCACCGCCGTTTTCCTCCCCTGCAGACCGCTGGCATGGTGAGTGTTTTGTATCAGCGTAATAAACTAGGTGAGATCCGTAATTCGATGTATGTAGGAAATGTGGTTGGATTATCTGGAAAAGTAGTTGAAAAAAGGTATTTGGAAGTGCAGCGAACACATTTTCTTGGCCATATGAATGAGCAGCTTCTAGTGGGGGCAACACCATACTTACCTACCTCAGCAAAATTCATGCACAATTTCCGAGAGGATGGCAAACACATTTGATGGCGGTAGTGGGTCTAATTGATTAAATGGAGACATATCTAGTGCATGTAACACAGCTATCAATATCTAAGCCTGTTGTGGCGGTAGCACAATACTAGTGCTGTAGGTACATAATAAAGTTAAACAAATTTAAAGAACTTAAAAGAAATTTATACAAATTTAAAGAAATGTATAGAAATTATATGCCAGACATGTAGCAGGATGATGGAAAAAATTTTCTTGAGATGTATAGTTATAACTTTTGTAATGAAGTGTTATATGTTTGGAACTCTTTAGAGCTGGAGTACATGTTTAATAGTGTTTAAATGCTTGGAAACGTTTTCTCGATGTTATTAAGCAAATCGATTGAAGGAGCTAATTAAGAACACCTGCATGGTTCCTGTTTTGGCGGTGTACGGCGTATGACGGCCCTGCCGGACTTCGTGTGACACAGATGAGCGAGAGAAAGGGAGAATTTTAGTGTCCAGCAGACGTCGGTGGGTGTGAAAATAGGCTAGTCGGCTGCTGTCCGTAGTACCAGCGCACGAAAACGTCACATATTGCGAAGTGCAGCCTCTTGTGACGGTAACAGGAAACTAATGATGTAGATAATAAATTATATTCGAATTGAATGTAAGCTCTTAGAGCAAAAAATTCGAAATTCTAAGCGGATGGCGAATGTACTTCATGGTGGTACTGCGTATAACTGTTCAATAAAAACGTATGTCCAGTGCATCTATTGCAGCTATTGATATCTCAGCCTCTTGTGGTGGTAACACAACACTAAGGCTGTAGGTAGATAATAAATTTAAACAAATTTGTAGACATTTAAAGAAATTTAAACAAATTTATAGAAATTGTATTCGAATTAAATGAGCGGCCTCTAGTGGTGGTGGTGGTAGCCCTTGATTTCCCACCATTTTGTTAGGTTACTATAGGTAGCCCAATCGACCTATCTTCCCGCCATTTTTGGATAACGGTACTAGTATCATCAGTTGACATCAATGGCGCCATCAGCTGACGTGACGTGACGTCATGTACTTACGTCACGGCCGCCATATTGGATTTGGGGTGACGCTGCCCCTGAGGTGACCTACTTGGGGCCGCGTCCGTGTTGCCCTTCTATTAATGACGCTCACGTCAATTTCTTTCCTCCCATTCGAACAGGTACCGCTCTCTATAAGAGAGCAGTGTCTCTGTTCTGTGCCATAGTCGCTGGCGAGATGGGAGGGGTTAGGTGTGGAAGTAGGGACGTTTGCCCCAGTCCCCATTCGAACGGAGCATGATGAAAAGGATTTTTTTTAATTACAGAACTTTCTTATACTTCTAGAAATGATGGCTTAAGTATCAGTTTTATGGCACAAAATAAGTCGTTTGTGTCGTCTAAATATTTCTGCCTTGTGTCATAAGACGTCTCGAAAATGAAAAGATCTATTCTATAAAAAATGGCAGTTTAGAGTATTGCCTTTCCTCTCCACCCCCCGGATACATTTCTGCGAATGCCCATGTATTTTGGCCTAGCATGCGCTATCCTGTGGGTCTGGCTGTCAACACGGGGCATTCTCTAAGTAGTACAACAATTTTTTTCCGCCACTTTCGGTTAAGAAATCCGAAATTTGTTTGGGACATCTCGGAACATTTCTGTCCGACATTTAATGAACTTCCAATAGATGGCGGTGTTATACATATGTTTCAAACTGGCGTCTCTAACGGGGGTGCGTTCAAAGCAGAGTTTCTTTTGGCAGAAAACCAGAGCCTGAAGACATTCATAGGTGGTTACCTGGCCGTGAACAAAAGCACGGTGAGTCGTTCACCGAGATGTCTTTCATCATCGCAACAAGTTCGCGGAAACCTGTCCGATTTCCAGCGTGCCGGGCAGCAGCACACTGCAACTCTTGCAGTGTTGGAGAGAGCGTACACTCTCATTCGAGGTGACCGACGGATCACATAATCAGACACTTCGCTACACAACAGGACTTATCTGTTGGCGGAGCTGACACACTCGTCCACCAATAGAGGTATTCAAACGTGTGTGCTAACTGTGTTCCTCTCAGCCTAACAGCAGACCAAAAGAGCAATGAAGGAACATCTGTGCGGAGTTCCTTTCTCGCTTCGAGGCTGATCGTCACTATTTTTTGTCTAATACCCTCACAGGCGATGAAACATGCGTTCATCAACTCCAGCCGGAAACAAAATGGCAATCCATGAAGTGGCGCCACACCAACTCTCCGACGAAAAAAGTTTAAAGCCACACCGTCAACCGGTAAAGTCATGGCGACGGCCTTCTCTAACTGTGAAGGGGTTATTCTGTTTGATGTGCTCCTCCATGGCGCAATGATCAGCATTGAAGTGTGTTGTGCTACTTTAAGGAAACTGAAGGAGCGGCTTCAGCGTGTTCATCACCACAAAAATACAAACGAACTACTACTTCTCCATGACAGCCTGCACACCCGAGAGGAGCTCACGAAACTTTATTGGACTGATCCACCTTACAACTAGCATGTCGCACCTTCCGACTTACAACTGTTTGGCCCAATAACCGATGCACTCCACGGGAAGTTGTACGTGGATGATGGGGAGATTATTGACGCAACAAGACTGGCTCCCATGCCGACCAGTAGAGAGGTACCACGTGGGCATAAAGTTCCTCACAGTAAGGTTGCGTAAGGCCGTCCCATTGAACGAAGACTATTTGGTAAAACAGTGTTTTGTAGCGAAAAGAGTGCTGAACAACGTGATGTATCAGAATCCTGAATAAAATCAACCTGCTGTCAGGAAAAAAAGTGTGTTGCATTACTTCTTGAACACCCACCGTAGTATTTTTTGTTGATGCACTCTGCAAGTTGGGGCATTGTCGAATCGCACCAATAGTGGTTTGCAGTGGCGAACACGCGGAATCAGCAGTGATTTCGCAGTTAGAAGTTCACGTCGGTCGATTTAACATCCGGGAATAGAGTGGCGGGGAAACGCACAATTGAAAGTTAAGATGGATAGTATTTAAGTAGTTATACTACGTGTTGTTGTACTTGATCTATAAATGTGAATTAAATGTGAACAGACCCATCTTCAGCGTTCATCAGAAGCTAATTTACGAGACTGGACATCAGAACACGGAATAATTTATAGGCGACCTTACTATAATTATCATCAAATTTGTAATCAACTGACATGAACAGGCTGTGATTTCTGGGGCATAAACGGACTGTAAACTATGAATTACAGCAGTTAGAACCAGAACACCAATATACATGTGATGCATTGACAGGACAATTGCAAGGTGCTACAGGTCTACTAAAGAGACTGACTACACCACACATATTCTGTCACTTCTGGAGTACTGCTGCGCGGTGTGAGATCCGCATCGGATGGGTGTGACGGAGGACATGGGAAAAATTAAAAAAAAAGTAGCTTGTCGTGTACTATAGCGAAATAGGATATTATACACGAGTTTGGGTGGCAATCATTATAACAAAGGCGTTTTCCGTTGCGGCCGGATCTTTTCACAGAATTTCAGTTTCAGACTGTTACCTCGAATGCGAAAATATGATGTTGACGCCCACCTATATATGAAGAAAAATAAAATGAGAAATCAGAGTTACCACGGAAAGAATTAAGTGTTCGTTTTTCCTGTGCGCTGTTCGGGAGTTTAACGGTAGAGGAATTGCTCTAAGGTAGTTCTGTGAACGCTTTACTACGCATTTAATTGTGATACTTATTTCAAACAATGCCTGGAGAAACAGACATAAGTGATCATATTGTAGCTGTGCTAAGATTATGACATTTATTCACATCTGCGAAATCTTTCTGGCATTATGTGCGTTAGGTATGACCATATTACCCATTAGTGGATCATAAATTTAACACAGTTGCAAGGTCGTAACTAGTATCTGTTTTTTTCACACGTCGTTAGAAATATGTATTGCAAGCCCCGGCGGGTAAAATGACGATGGTTATACTAACGTTGAATACGTTTTTCTCCTGGAAACCCTGTGGCGGGGAAGCAAGTAAAGTTGTCAATGATGCATTCGTAGAGAGTGTGAAATAAGAAATTTGGCTGGGTCCTGGAAGCGTGCTCGGACAACCAAAGTGGTTAAGGTGACTACTTGCGACAACATGAGAATTTGTGTTTGGGTCACGGTTCGTCAGAAATTTTTCATTTAATAAGTAATATCCTCCAACCTAATGCAGCAAAGGTTACATGGATTCCGCAACTGCGAATAACTTTCATGATCTTAACTGTGAAGTGCAAAGTAGTCATGCAGATGTAGATAGGGATGTAGATCTTTTACAACTAGAATATTGACAAATTAAATCTAAGGACAACGTCTTTTGCTGGAGAGGAGTCTTTTCGTAACAGTTTTTTTCATTTTGTGTGACAGTTAACCACAGACGTGTCACGATAAGCAGGCACTTGGTTTCACCATACGTTGCTTGGCGTGACTCATTTGTAAGAATAT
The DNA here is from genome assembly GCF_023864345.2 of Schistocerca serialis cubense. Lineage (NCBI taxonomy): Eukaryota > Metazoa > Arthropoda > Insecta > Orthoptera > Acrididae > Schistocerca > Schistocerca serialis. The sequence continues at coordinate 256,670,854 of NC_064644.1, read as the reverse complement.
TTTTTCTTTCGAAAGATCAGATTCTTTTGAAATTAAATGATCTTTATCATTTCGAAAAAGGAGGGGGATATTATGTCTCTCACCCAAGAGATGAAGTTCAGACTGGCCAATCAGGAAGCTTCAACCGTCCCCCTGCCCCGAAGCTATACATCAACCCTTAGTTTCTTAATTATTACTATTTTCGAGATTAAGTTGAGTTACTTGCGGTAGCTTCCAGGTTACACACCTGAAACTAAGTTTTCCATTTCTTCCATCGTCTTTTCCACTTAATTAAACATAATTTGAAGTTTCACCGTAGCGTCGTCCCCAAAGGCACGGTCGACGGCATCACCAGTTTACCGACGCGGCTGTTTGGAACAGGGCGGCTCACCACCCTTTCCATGGTACCTACTGTTAACAGGCATGAAGAGGGTCGCCGACGTTGCACTGCATCCTGCAACAACGGCTTCCACTTCTACTAAAAAAGCCACCGTATTCCTTCTTCCAGTTCTACAGAAAACATTATTTCAATTTGTTATTTCGTGGTATGTCAAAGAATGATGCATAAATTCTTTAAAATTAAATAATAATCCGTAATATACAGAGCGGTCAACGGCCTTGCCCCAGTTGTTACACCGGTTCCCGTGAGATCAATGAAGTTAAGCGTTGTCGGGCTGGGCTAGCACTTGGATGGGTGACCATCCGGTCTACCGAGCACTGCTGGCTGTGCACTCAGCCCTTGTGAGGTAAACTGAGGAAATACTTCAATGAGAAGTAGCGGTTCCGGTCTCGGAAACTAACATACGGTCGGGGGAGCTGTGTGCTGACCACATGCCCGTCCATATCCGCATCCAGTTTCAGTGATGCCTGTTGGATCAGGATGACACGGCGGGCGGTCGGTACCGCTGGGCCTTCATGGCCTGTTCGGGAGCGAATCTGATAAAAGGGCACAAAATGCAGAAGGATAAGGAGCAAAAATGATCATGTGGATATGTCGACAGAAATGTATTCCCAGCGAGGTACACCCACCTGAAAATGGAGACAAAAGATCTTTCACAGTGAACCCGGTATCACTATCGGGTAGGTTGCCCGCCGTACGACCGTGTAGAGCATTCTGCACGACATCTGCTACTATCCGCGTCGCTTACAGCGCGTGCAACCATTATTGCCTGTGGACTTGAATTTGCGGCGACTGTTTTGTCAGTGGTTCGTCGCACAGACCGCCTTCGGTGCTGTGATTTCTGTTATCCACCCTATTCACACACGAGGCTACCTTTACGATAGCGATACCGACAACCACGGCAGCACCCACCTGTAGGCTTCGGAGAATCCCCATGATATGGTGGCAGCAAAGCTTCAATGTGTGAGCCTGGATTATTCGTGACTGTCTGGTGCGAATAGTCATCTTTCCACAAGCCCTCACAGGCGAGGCATAACTGTACTACCCGTGGTAGTACGAAGGGTAATGCCGATACTACATGATGGTGTTCCAGCTCACTGCCTTCTTCAGTGTGATGCTAATACACTACTAAAGAGAGAATATTCCCACTTGCCTGGTGTGTTTTAATGTGTGCGCTCGATCAATAAAACATACTTCTTAGCAGTACTGGTAGCTACTGTCTCGCACAGTTTGTTTACATGCTAAATATGCGGTACACTTCGTTTACATCACTTGACCAAGCAGATTGACTTAGAGATGTCATCAGCGACATCAGGATCCTCACCCAAAGGAAATCACACTCCCTTTCCCCCTGCCCGCGCCCCTCCTTACTTCAAGTCAATCACAATGCCTTATTAAAATGAAGTGAGCATTGAAAAAAATACAAGCTGGAGAAAGAAGACTCATTGTACTTTGTACCTCTCTCCCCTCTCCTTCAATCAGTCAGAGCGTAATATTTAAATTACGTGCACAAATAGTGTCACATTACATTTTTTTCTGGAATAAATTCAACGTACACATCAAGAGACGATCCTTCTCCCGCGCCTCCTCACAATCTTCAACAAACCAAAAAATCCAACTACCTCAGTCGTGCTTCTTACTCTAACCAGTCAGAGTGCAGTATTAAAATTATATCTAAAATTGATGGCAGAAATACGAGTAAAAATTTTGTAACCCTCAGTTTAAAGCCAAGGATATGCATTATTTCTCTGACGTAATTTTAAAGTGATGCTAAGGTCAAAGTTAAGCATTATTTACGTATAGACTTGTCTCATGATGTGATAGGAGAAGCAACGTCAGTCGATATGAAAGAGACGGGGGATCCATTCTTAGAAGCAAAACTTAAAACGGCTTTGGAAGACTAAGATCGAATAAGCAAGAAAGAAGAGATAACATTCCAACAGAATTTCTAAACTCATCAAGGTGGGGGAGCGGGGGTGACGTTGGAATGCATGAGACTTTCGGAACAGCACCGCCCACACAAATACGAAGATAGCAAGAGCTGGCAAATGCGAGAATTATTATACAGCATGATTCAAAAAGAATACCACAACTTTAGGAATTTAAAACTCTGCACTATCTGTCGGCGAATTAAGGGAGCTATAAAGTTTCATTTAGTTGTACATTTGTTCGCCATTTCAGCCAATCAAGTTTTTGGTCCCTTTTTCTTCGAAGGTGCTACTGTAACTGCACTACAGTATCTGGAGATGTTAGAGAATTGGCTGTTCCCTCAGCTCGAACAAGAAGCACAACAATTCATATTTCAGCAGGATGGAGCGCCACCACATTGGCACTTATCTGTCCATAACTACCTGAACGTCAACTACCCGAGGCGATGGATCGGCCGCCAGGCAGCCCGTGACAGAGCACTTCATCAATGGCCTCCAAGAGGCCCTGATCTTACCCCCTGCGATTTTTTCTTATGGGGGGTATGTTAAGGATATGTTGTTTCGGCCACCTCTGCCAGCCACCATTGATGATTTGAAACGAGAAATAACAGCAGCTATCCAAACTGTTACGCCTGATATGCTACAGAGAGTGTGGAACGAGTTGGAGTATCGGGTTGATATTGCTCGTTTGTCTGGAGGGGGCCAAATTGAACATCTCTGAACTTGTTTTTAAGTGAAAAAAAAACCTTTTTAAATACTCTTTGTAATGATGTATAACAGAAGGTTATACTACGTTTCTTTCATTAAATACACATTTTCAAAGTTGTGGTATTCTTTTTGAATCACCCTGTATAATCAGCTTCAAAGCTTATGCGTCCAAGTTGCTGACATCAATAATATAAAGAAGAACGGGAAAGAAAATTGAGGATGTGTTAGATGACAATCGGAAGATAATGGCACAAGGGAGGCAATTCTTACGCTGTGGCTGATAATAGGAGCGAGACTAAAGAAAAATCAACACACATTCATAGTAATTTTCGATCTGGAAAAAGAGTTCAGCTATGTCAAATGATGCAAAGTATTCAAAATTCTGAGAAAAATAGGGTTAACCTATAGGAAAAGGCTGGTAATGTACAATGTGTATAAGATCCAAGTGGGAGGAATAGTATTGGAAGACTAAGAATGAAGTGCTCGGATTAAAAGCGTGTAAGCCAGGGATGCAGTATTTCGTCCATACTGTGCAAACCATACATCGAAGAAGCAATGACAGAAATAAAAGGTTCAGGAGTGGAATCAAAATTAATAGTGAAAGGATATCATTGATATCATGAAGAGGTTGGTGCAGGAGAGGAATTCGTGGCGGATCGTATCAAACTAGTTAGATGACTAATGACTAAACATAAAAAAGACGTAAATATTCATACCTCTTAAGTAATATTAAAACGGTTCTTAGGTCAAACATAACTACTATCTACATAAAGTGGCACTGAACATATGTCTGCATCGTGTTCCATATGTCAAATACTGTGATCACCCATACAAAGTAGTAATAATATCTCCCCTACTTTCTCTATTTATCGATATTTATCTCATCATTTTAATATATTACAGAGGGACTGAATGAATAAACAAAGAACATATAAAATTGTTACAACAGTTTTCTCACGTGGAACGTCCACAGTTTATACTGTCACATGCGGTAGAAATATACCAATTTAATGTACTTTAGACACCATTTTCCACACGTTTTAGGAGCTCATCTACTACAAACAGTAGTAGCTGACATCCCTCTGGTCTTAGAATACTCTTTAAAATCCACTAATCCACTAATACCTAACGGCTAACGACTAATGCATAATGCATAACGCTTACTGCCTAAAGCATAATGCGTAACGTCTAATGTGCTAAACTGCATACACACACATACTTCTGGCATAATATTATATGTCTACAGCACATTTCCAAGGAAGAGTATCTGTTTTCTAGAGATATTCCCAAAATCTATTTGCAGTTGTGCGTGTGTTCAGTCTCTTGGAAACAGGGGAAACAGATCAGTCGGACGTAGGTACTCTGCATTGCAATCCTGCTTTAGAATATTTTCTTTCCATTCCTTTTGTATGTGTCCATCGTGATTTGAAGCAGCAGTGGGCGCGTCTTAAAAGCGGCAGTGATGCATACACTGAACACAGCCTTGCGGGAGATAAGATGGCAACATTATCTGTTGCCGACTGACAACTGGAAAAAAGCAGGAAAAATTGGGTTTAACGTCCCGTCGACTTTTGGGCCATTAGAGACGGAGCACAGGCTCGGATTGTGGCAAGGATGCGAAAAGAAGTCGACTGCGCCCTTTCAAAGGAAACATACCGGCATTTGTGTGGAGTGATTTAGGGAAATCATGGAAAACCGAAATCTGGATGACCGGACGCGAGTCCAGTATGCTTAACAACTCTGCCACCTCACTCGGTCATTGTCGCCTGCAAAATGGTTCAAATGGCTCTGAGCACTATGGGACTTAACTTCTAAGGTCATCAGTCCTCTAGAACTTAGAACTACTTGAACCTAACTAACCTAAGGACATCACACACATCCATGCCCGAGGCAGGATTCGAACCTGCGACCGTAGCAGTCGCGCGGTTCCAGACTGTAGCGTCTAGAACCGCTTGGCCACCTCGGCCGGCTGTCGCCTGCAGCTCTTTGTTTTCCTCACTACACTCTCAGAGTAGTACTGACGCTGTTATTTGGCCAATATTTTCAGTGCTTCTGCAGAACCGAATATGATTTATCGCCCATAATGGAAAGCCAATAATGTCCCACATTAAAGAATTCTTGTATAATGCAGAATGTAGGATCTTCTTCTAGAGGCCTGAAGCTGGGAAGCTGAGTTCGATAAGCCCACAAATCTTTAGGGACAATTCTCAACTCGCTGTCTCTTATAGGGGAAAAAGTCACATCATGCTTAGATTCATCTGTTTCCTCACGCTTCGCGTTTGTGAGAACTGGCGTTTCCAGGGATGTGAGTGCACAGTCACTGATTCAGCACTTGCCCGCGAAAGGCAAAGGTCCCGAGTTCGAATCTCGGTCTGCCACACAGTTTTAATGTGTCGGGAAGTTTTGCGATACCGGTAGGTTGAACTTTCATTCACTAACTTAATATAATTATAATGGGTTAATAGACAGCAATGCGCATTAAATTTGATGATCTCGAATCTGATCTTCAAGTCGGCATTTAGAAGACGAATATGTACCGGAGCAGTAGATAAAAGGATTGGATATATGAGCTGGAGATATTTCTTGCATGTCTCTTGCCACATTTTCGAAACAAAAGTTCGCCAAATTAACCAACCCGTTAAGACGAACTTTGCTAGTCTGCAACTTTCTCTTGCCAAAGACAGGTCGGAAAACCAGATGAACCTCAATACAAAAAACACACTTCTGCCGCTGTCTGCTGACAGACAGTTAATGGTACTTAACCAGTGTCACAGAACGACTTTGAAACAACAGAAAACTTACCAAGTTCTCAATTCCAACTAGGTATTGAAGGAAATTATTCAGCTGTGCTACCGTTACAGAAAATAAAGAATTTTACACAGGAATATATACGAAATAATGTAAGGCAGGGGTAGCCAAGGTTTCGCCTCGTGGTCAGTGGGAAAACATTGAACGCCCCACATTTCAATAGCAGCGCAGTCGCACTGCATACCACTTGATTTCATATTTATAATTTCTCAACAGCATAGATCACAAACAAAACAAGTTTTCCGTATTAATCAATTATTTTTGGCGCCGTGAACGCAAACTATCGGCATACGGACGGGCGCACCCAGTCAGCTTCACAGAGTTTCCCACTCAAATTGCCAGTTAATAGTGCCAGGTTAGTTTCATAAACGACAAAAGGTGTTTCGCGCAAGTATGCAGAGCGAAATATTGTAGCACTTTTGCAATCTTGCAAAATGTACCTGAAGAAAGCAATGTAGACGTCCATGACAGTTTTAACGTAAACAGATTTGTCGTTGAAACTGGAATTACCTTGAAAAGTCGATCACTTACATCTGCACATGCACAAGGGCACTTTCAACTGGAAACAGCTCGAAAACTGATCTAAGCCTTGACAGTGCCTTCAAAATGTTAATAAAACTATCCTCCTAATTCTGGCAAGGTCAGGATGAATTCTTCAAACCTCGTTCTTTCCTTAACGTCACTGCTCTTTGGGAACTGGACTCCCTTTGTCAGAATGTGTCCCTTACACAACGCGATTTCCTTTTTAAATGCATCCCCATCAAATCAGAAAGAAGTTGCCTAGCAATGTTTTACTGCCGGCAGTGCGCAGTCATGTCCACTAAAAATGCCAAGTTTTCTCTCCCTTCCAGATATTCTAATTTTCATTCCTGCACCCGGTCCATTCAGTAATTCAACAATAGTGAGTTTTTAATCGAAAAATCGTTCAGGCATGCTCGTTGACTTAAACAACGCACTTTGCAGTGATGTATGAAGTCTCTATATTCATTGTTCATTTCCGCTGAAAACTGTTGCGACTGACAATGGAATAATGTGTGGAGCTTCAGAAATTTTTCTATTCGTACCACTAATTTCATTAAGTGTTCCAAGTCCAGAAATTAAGCAAATTTAGCACAAAGTGCTTCTTGATGTATAGATCAGTGAATCCCGACTGTCGAGCATCGGAAATTATTACTTTTTCATTTTCATCTAAATCATTAAATTTTTCCTCATGGTACTGTAACATCGTTTCATAGCATGTGAGCAGTACCCGTCGCTTATGCAAACTGAGAATTCTATCCCTCTCTTCTGTCGTTCCTAATCATTTTTGAAGCCACAGGAACTGTGGACGTCCTTCATAACACGAACAAATAGCGAAGGGTAAACAGAGTTGACATTACGATTCTGCTAAATTCAAGAGAGTTGTACCGATGCAAAATGCCGCACTGCAATGCTACATGAAATGTGGCGCTGTCGCTAACACTTCCGAGAAGGACCGAGAGAAGTCGAGTGACAAGCCAGGCGTTGGTTCGCACGCTGCCCGCACACGCTGCACGCATAAAGTCTGGCACGCCACGGCCGGCCCTGGACTAAGGCAATAGCAGATAAACACGCAGTAATAAAACTCATGGCAGAGAATAATTCGTGTTTTAAGTGTTCGGGCTAGCAGGTGTATATCCTGTAAATCGCAGTGCACAACGCGAATCTCAATGTTGGCGACATGTAAATAGATTGAAGTTTGCCATCACGTCATTCCCTGCAGTACTTGACCATATTCACGTTTCCGAAAAACAGAATGAAAAATTCTCTGCAAATATCTACAGCATCGAGTATTCAGATTATGAGTCGATGGCTATGGAAGATAACGGAATACTGTTACAAGAGGGATGTAAATCTATTAATGTTACTAATAATACACATATATCACATTTTCTTTATATGAAAAACTTGCAGGTGTTAGCAATGAGCAGCAATACTCCTTCTCATAACTATATTGTAATATGAGAACGCTGTGTTATTTTCATTCCAAGCAAAGATTAGATACACAAATAGTTGGCTGTGCGCAGTTTAAACCTTGTACTCTATAATGCCTACTCCCAAGAAAGATTTGGAAAAATTCACGACGTTTAGTAACAAAATGAAACTGCCTTTCGTTACTTATGGTTATATGGAATGCTTCTCGGAAACAGTTGTTGGATGCAGTCATAGTACTGACTTTGGTTTACATTCCGATCAGGTACATTTACATAAACCATTCGGTATCGCATACTGCACTCACTGCTGTTTTAACCAGGAATATTAGGAGTTTAAATTGCATGAGGGCAGGTATGAGTGGAATGACTTACTCAAGAGTCCTATGCCGTCGCCGAAACTATGAATACATTTGTATTTCAAAATAAAACGATGCCATTTAGTCCCTTAGAGGAATCGACGTGTAGCTCGACGAAAGTCTGATTCGTGAGAAAACCTTTGAAGAAGAAGATGTAAAGCACCAAGACCACTGTCGTTTCACAGGTGCATACGAAGGTGCAGCACATTCCGGCTGCAGTGTGAACTGAAGGTATCATCATACTGTGCCCATCTTATTCCAGAGTCTGAGCAAGTATGATGCGAATTTCTTGATCATGAGCCTGTGTGAACAAATGACGATAGAAGGTAACAAAGAAGTGAAGCTATGTGCATCGTGTGTTTCTATTCCGTCATTTAATATGGAGAAATATAAATCTGTTAGCCAAACTACCCCAGTCAGAGGGCGAATGGTGGGGGACTAATCAGACGATTCCAACAAAGAGTACATGCTGGAAGTAGAGCTTGAAAACTCCATCAAGTATTACAAAGTGTATACACGGGAATTTTCTGCTGAAAACCCTTTACATATTAACGTGTTACATTCTTATTGTCCCCTATTTCCTGAACATATGTTGCCACCATCAGACAGCAAGAAACCTGAGATAATGTTTTCGACCTTGAATGATGAGGAAAACAATGTCGCCACGCGGGGTAGCCGTGCGGTATAAGGCGCCTTGTCATGGACCGCTCGGCTCCCCCCGTCGTAGGTTCGAGTCCTCCCTCGAGCATGGATGTGTGTGTTGTCCTTAGTGTATGTTACATTACGTTAAATTAAGTAGTGCGTAAGCTTAGGGACGATGGCCTGAACAGTTTGGTACCATAAGAACTTACGGCAAATTTCAAGTTCCAAAAACAATGTCATTCATTACATAAATCAAAAACAAAGTTTACAAAACAAACTGATTTTAAAGTGGACTCACTGAATTTGCAACGAGTTTCAGAAGAATTTCTTGAAATTCACAAGTGCATTAATAATACCATATTCGACAAAAACAAGTGAAATGTCAAAAACATACAGGATATCAGACTAGCAACAATTGCGAAGATCGATTTGGGGCAGCTGCATTAATAGCGAAGTCAATTTTTAAAGGAGATCTATTTTTAACGCAAATCTAGTTACCGTCTAACAGAGCAGACTAAATGTAGCCTTCAATAATCCGATCGCCCTTGGAATGGCGATTTTAGATATTTCGAAAATTCCTGCCAAAAACTGTTTTACGCAGACACTGATAGCCTCATATTCTGCATCAAAATTCAAAATATATGCAAAGATATTAGATGTACAGTCTTAGACATAAAAACTGACAGCTGGGCGGCCGCCACAGAGACTAAGTCCGAGTCGTTCACTTAAGGTGGCCAATAAAACTGACCGCCCCTGACAACTCTAAGTCCGGCCATCTGCACAATCTGGCAACACTGTAAGACGCGGAAGTGTTAGGAGGAAGTGTTGTCTACTTCCGGGATGTTCTCTGATTGTGTGGGCCCGTGATCTAGTGGTCACAGTTCTGCGCTAGCGGCCGTGCGAAGCGGAGGTCCGATACTTCCACCTCTGCGGCGTGTGCGAGTGTTTGTTTACTTGTGGACTTGGTTAGGTTAGGTTAGGTTATCTGCGCGCGGGCTAGTAACAACGATCATGGCGAACAAGTACAGGAAAACTACATTACGATTAAATTTCTGCAAAGACTACGAACGACCAAAGGCTTTAGTAGTGGAACGATTCATTCGAGAGGAAGTCAAGATACCGCCAAACGATATCGTCGGAATTCACCTGTCCATCGTTAGTCCCACGGTGTATGTTAAGATGGTAAATGGCGCGGCGTGTGAGAGAATTCTACAGGCGACAAAAGCAGGTCTCCGATTTTGCCATAGTGACGGGAATGTCGGCATGGTAACTGTAGAACATGCTGGTCTGGGTGTACGGACAATACGAGTTTTTGAGCTGCCATTTGAGCTCCCGGCTGACGAAGTTATCGAGGCTTTTAAGCCATACAGCACGGTACATGGTCACACAGCAGAACGCTGGACACAATTCGCCACGTACCCCGTTCTTAACGGAGTGCGACAGATCACTATAGATCTTCAGAAGCGTGGTTCAAATGGCTCTGAGCACTATGGGACTTAACATCTATGGTCATCAGTCCCCTAGAACTTAGAACTACTTAAACCTAACTAACCTAAGGACAGCACACAACACCCAGCCATCACGAGGCAGAGAAAATCCCTGACTCCGCCGGGAATCGAACCCGGGAACCCGGGCGTGGGAAGCGAGAACGCTACCGCACGACCACGAGATGCGGGCTTCAGAAGCATGTACCGTCCTATTTGACAATTGGTGGTTGTCGGGCGGTGGGGATTTACGATGGTCAACCACGTACATGTTCTGGCTGTGGCCAGGAGGGACACTTCAGGTCGAACTGTATGCAACGGCGGATTACGCAACTGCCTTCAGATGTGCGGGAGTCTTCGCCGGCGATGACAGTACTACCGATCACCTGTGTCAAAGCCTTCACTGCGTTCGCTGATGACCGAAAGGACACAGCCCCGGTGGAAGATCAAGATCGCACTTTCCGAAACCTTGTAGCAGACGTCGGGATGACAGAGGATGCTGCTCCATCGAGCATACAATCTACGGCGACAACATCAGTTTCGACCGAACTCCCGCCAAGTACAACGATGGGACTCGAAACACTTCCAGTTCCTACGGATGCTTTTCTGTCGGGCAGCCGTGATTCCCTACAATCTGAGGACACAGAAGGAACATCACGCAAACAACGTTCCCCGAAAAGGAGGAATCACAACCAGTTGGCTATCCAGACGCAGATGCTGTGGCTATGGACACGAATATATCACTGCCTACAAAGATGTGGTATGACGATACTGAGGAGGCGCCGGACGTCATACAGAGGCAGCCGGCACTCACGAAGACACCCTAATAATTGCTGATGGTGGAGGGAGAGGGACGAGAGAACAACTCAGCCCCCAGCGCCGATGCAGGGAGATGTTGTTGCGCCTCGACAGAGTGGGATTCAATGCCATGCGAACCGTATTGCGACATTAAATATAAATGACGTGCGTTCGCCGGCCAAAATACACCTATTGAAGGAAACGATTTGGGCATCTCATGTGGATATTGCTTTGCTGCAGGAAGTCCACATAGCTGCACTCCCATACCAATCCTATTCGTCACATGGATATCACAATGGGAGTGGGGTGGCAGTTTACGTGCGAGATGGCTTCCCAGTGGAAAACGTGTGTTATCTTCCGTTGGCCAGGGGAATGGCTTTCACGACGTTTGGGACACGCATCATCAATCTTTATTCACCGTCGGGAAACAATCGGCGACGGGGAAGGGCGCGATTTTATGCGGAAGACATTGCCCCACTATTCCAGGGACGTTATGAATGTGTAATAATTGGTGGGGATTTCAACTGTGTTCTCAGCCAGAAAAACCAATGGCCGCAAGCAAACATCAGCCAGGAGTTGCGAATCGTTGTTAATGACCTTGTACTTAGTGATACGTGGGAATTACGACATGGAGATGCACCGGGATACACCTATGTGACAAGTCATTCGGCGAGCAGGTTAGATCGCATTTATATCTCACGGGCTCATGCAAATGATGTCCAGGACGCGGAACGCTGGCCATTGGCATTTTCCGATCACAGCGCTTACATATGTACGGTGCTTCTTCCCCGTAGAGAGGTGTGGAACAGTAAGGCCCCGTGGAAATTAAACATTCAACATGTACATGATCCTGAATGCCGTCAACGGATCCTTGAGACATGGACGATGTGCGAGCGAAGGGTTGGAAGGTATGCGGCGAAGCTTGATTGGTGGCTGACTTGTGCTAAACCGGCGCTTCGCCGTACGTTCATCTCATATAGCAGGGAGATGGCAGAATGGCGCCGCCGTACGACCGACTTTTATTTTGCAGCACTGCGCGACCTAGATGATGGTCCGCCGGGACAGGACATCTGGATCGAACGCAAAAGGATAAAAGCTAAACTAGTGGCTTTAGCTCGGAAACATCTTCAGGGAACCATGGTGCGCGCCAGATATCACGATACGATAATGCACGAGATTCCTTCCATGCACCACGTCGTGAATGAACGAAAGCACCGACGACGTGTTTTGGTACGGGAATTAATTACCCGCGACGACTGACGCGTCAAGCGGACATTGTCTCTGCATTCGTCGACCATTACCAACACATCTATCGGGAAGAAGCAGCCCCTGTCGAAGACCTCGAACGTATAGCCACGTACGTCTCCCGTACACTGACGGTGGAAGCCGCGGGAACCTTACTGGAAGCCATTAGCTGTGAGGAAGTACATGATGCGATCGCACAGGGTGCGTTGAATCGGTCCCCAGGCATTGATGGACTTCCTGCTGAATTTTATCGAGAATTTCGCAACAAAATGGCACCGCGATGGACGGAACTGTACAACGAGATGTTAAATTCCGATGCGCCTATTCCACCGGCTTTTATGGAAGGCCTCTTGGTGCCAGTATATAAACCGAAGCCAGGAATTACGGTCACACATTATCACCCCATCACCCTGCTTAATGCCGACTATAAGATCTTTGCACGGTTGCTAGCGTCCCGATGTCGTATGTTAATTCGTAGCGTTCTCTTTCCAGAACAGACGACACCGGGTGGGTCGGTGAATGTGCGAACAGCTACTGGCGAATACCGTGATGTGATAGCGCTGGCGGAGGAGTGCCGGCTTAAATCGGCGATGGCAGCGGTTGATTTTGACAGTGCTTTTGATAAGGTGCGCCACAACTATCTGTACGCTGTACTGGAACAAATGGGATTTCCAGACCGTTTTACTGGTATCATTAAAAGGATTTATTGGGGCGCACAATCCTTGGTACAGGTTAATGGGAGTATAGCAGGGCCCATTCAATTTCGACGATCCATTCGCCAGGGATGCCGTCTTTCGATGCTGCTGTTGGCGATAGCGTGGAAACCATTAATTGGGAGGCTAACAAACTCTCTTTCTGGGATGAAACTGCGGGGCTACACCTTCAAATGTCGTGCCTATGCAGACGACGTCCTGCTGCTCGTTCGTTCTGCGGAAGAGGTGAAGACGGTCCTTGAACTGTTGCTGGACCACAGTGTGACGGCGGGTAGTGCAGTGACCATGAACAAATCGGCGGCAATGCTGGTTGGAAGGGGCCTTACGCCGGAAGAAATCAGTCCGTTTCCTTATGTGCAACGATTCCGCTATCTCGGCATAGACTTTATCTCATCTGTAAAACATACTGCGGCAGTTAACTACCGACGTATTTTACAGACAACACGTACCGTGGTCCGACAACATCTCCTACGGCGCCTTGATCCTTTACAGCGAGTCGAATATCTGAACACTTATGTGGTTCCTTGGATGGTGCCGGCCGCGGTGGTCTAGCGGTTCTGGCGCTGCAGTGCGGAACCGCGGGACTGCTACGGTCGCAGGTTCGAATTCTGCCTCGGGCATGGGTGTGTGTGATGTCCTTAGGTTAGTTAGGTTTAAGTAGTTCTAAGTTCTAGCGGACTTATGACCTCAGATGTTGAGTCCCATAGTGCTCAGAGCCATTTGTACCATAGTGCTCAGAGCCTTGGATGGTGCATATTTCGCAGATCTTGCCCCTACCACTCACGCTCGGACGTCGACTTGAATCAGCACTAGGCGGCTATTTTATGATGATTGGGTCGCCCCTCAAGGTGCGATACGCAACGCCCACGCTCCCTACGGACAAGGGGGGACTCGGACTTACGAATGTTCGCTGCCGAGCGACGGCGCTCCTTCTAGCCACGATGTACAAGCAATGGCTTGGCGGGCGTGATTCCCTTGCATCCCGCCTACTGGATCTCCTAGTACCAGCGTCCCTCACACCTCCGGTGGCGGTGGGCAACATTACGCCACATTTTGCGCATGTATCAACATTTATCGTGGAACTTAGTTGTATTACAGACGAGCTTCCGCGCACGAGACCGCCATGCGCGAAGGATTTTTATGTTTGGCTGCTACGACGGATAAGTCGTAATGTCATTGAACTAAAACACCCGAAGTTGCATTGGTCGAAGTTTTGGAGACATGTACACCAAAAATTCCTTCCTACCTTCGTTCGGGCACTGTGGTTCTCTGTCGCCTGTGTCAAGTTCAACACCAACCAACGGCTCCATGCAATTGGACTAGTGGACACTCCACCATGCCCGAAATGTCGCCAAGTGGATGACGACCATCACCGCTTAACTTGTATCGCGGTGGAGGACGTCTGGCTCCTAGGAAGACAGATAGTGGCTTGCTACCTCCGTGTGACCCCGCAACATATTACACCTGCTACCTTCTTATATCTGGAGAGTGACTACTTTCCGGCGACTAAATCACAGTCGATCATCTGGGTCAAAGGCTTGACGATCGCGTACCTCTATGGGGATGCTGCCAAGTCGCAACTTGACTTTTAGTATTTCTTGTAGCAAGCCCACAATGAGTTTCATAGATGGTCACACTATCGGAAAACCTTTGCCAACTATCTTCTGGCAGTCTTCCTCGACCCCCCACGCAGTTGAGATGTGCTGGGTGCAGTCGGTGTGCACATTTGACAGCTGGTAATGAACCTCACGCTTCTCTCACCACTCAATATGTAATGCACATACTATACCATGAATGATCTACATGTCCCTTTTAACAGAGTGATCTTTATGGCAAATAAATAAAAACAACATCCCTGTACCTTTAAACTTGTGATTTGTTTCACAAGGTTTTTTTTTTTTTTTTTTTTTTTTTTCAGGGGATGCATTTCATTTAGTGTTTTTGAACTGCCTAATTCTGTATCCAAATAAAATACCAATAAATAAATGTTCATAAAAAAAGTGGTAATCGTCATGCGTTCTAAACTTATAGTCGGCTGTTCGCGTCCAAATGTAATTTTTTTTTCTTTTTTTACCACATTTCAGCCCTCGTCTAAAGTTATGAGTCTGACTGAACATCGAAGATAATTCACTTCACATTCTACCCACAATTCCGCAGGACAGCTCGTGGCTCCGTCGCGATCATAACAGCTTACATTCGAGCGTTACCTCGCGCTGCAGCGGCTACCGGCCACCGGCCAAGCTCTCTGCCTCGTGATGACTGGGTGTTGTGTGCTGTCCTTAGGTTAGTTAGGTTTAAGTAGTTCTAAGTTCTAGGGGACTGATGACCATACATGTTGAGTCCCATAGTGCTCAGAGCCATTTTTGAACCACCGGCCAAACGCCACCCGCCGCCTGAAATCCGGCGCCGCCCATGTGAAAGCAGCGTGACGCTGTCAGTGTATGTATCACCTGTCATTTTTGAATTTGAAGTTCTAGTTATCATCTTACAGTTAAGCATTGGCTTTTGCATACTTGAAAATCATTAAGTACGGTTAATCATTGCAAAATGAGTCGCAAGTGGAAATAGGTGTAACATCTGAAACACAATAGTTACTTTTGGTATACCAGAGGGATGAATGCAGAGGAGGCAGCTAGAAAGATTTGAACTGTGTATGGTGCGAGTGCTTTTGGGAAAAATACGCCAGATCGTTCTGGCATGAATAATTCTCCACATTAAGGAAATTTCGACTACTGATATATGTGATGGATTACCATTTAACCATCATGCGACATCTGCATTCAACAGGCCAAGTTCAGAAGTCTGGCGTAGGAGTACTGCACACTCTGATTCGAAATAACAAAAATCAACGGAGTGACTACTATTGAACGTCATCAGGTCGCTCACTGAGCATTCCTATGCAGTACTTTTACTGGTGACGTCTTATGATGCCTTTATCGTTAACTTCCTAAGAAGAAATGAAAGGCTGAGCCCCACCAAAAGACGTAAACTCGAGCAAAGAGTAGCGTGTACATAATATCTTACATCTTATAGCTCCAAAACTGTATTTTGGGCTACGAATTCTGTCCGAAGGGGTGTGTGCATCACAGCTGGAATTTGTTGACAACAGCTGAGACACCTTTCCGTCGCAGTGTAAGAAAATCGAGCAACAAAACTACATCACCTGTGCTTCTGCATGATAACGCACTCTGTTGATTTGAGAAACAAACCTATCTGGGAGATTGATAGGAAAGTCGTCTCTCAGGCACTTGTATTGATAGGAAAGTCCTCTCTCAAGCACTTGTCCCTCTCGTCGTATACTCGATAAATTTTACCTTTCCCACCATTGATCGATCAACCGTCAAGGCAATTCATTTCTAGATGAAAATACTCTTAAGACTACACTGGTTTAATGGCATGTTTAGAACCAGTAGGTTTCTACGGGCGTAGAATTTGTAAACTACTTTAGCATTGTCAGATTGTTTTAGATATCGTGAAAGAAAATTCTGTTGCTGATTAATTTCTCATTGATGATTACTGTTGCGTTCAGTAAAGTAATGGAAAACGCAATTAAAATATTCACTATACTAATACAAATTAAATTCGTCTTACGACAGGAACATCACGACGGCAGTCTATCTTAATAAAGCATTAAGTGTCTGTAAGACGATTGAGCCTATCTTAACACGAATTAGTAGGATATTACCGACTTTTGACTTCGAAAGGTCTGTATTTACTTCATTTCCTGTATCATTCGCAAGTATTATGAAAATGTGGCAGTTCATAGATAATATTATGTATTCACAACAACAAAAAGTTTCTCGGCAGAAAACGGAAGTGGCATTATGAATCTCGCAGTACTGTATGGTTTTCGCTTCGACACTAAGGCTTACTGAAAGTAGCAAGACGAATTTTGCTCGAGCGTTGTCGTACGATTCCCTTATTGAGTTTGTATCTGCCAGCTTGTAGCTCTGCTACAAGAGAATTAAAAATCTAGCTTCCCGCGTGTCTCGAAAGGCGAACAACGGCAGTGTGCATCTGACAGGCAAGAACGTTACTTTTTTTTATTTTCATTTTGATCGCTTTAGTTCGTTGCATCTTCTCGGGGCGGACGTCGTAAGACATTCATTTAAGTTCGTTGTTGATCTATTAACTCAGTTTTTTTTTTATTACAGAGGGCACATTACTCTCTGAGCGAACACACTAAGCTACCGTGCCGGCTATTACCTAGGAGCTAGCGAACATGTGTGCTGTCTTTGGCGTACTTATTGGCTCAGTATGCGCTATGGGAGATAAATCGCAACATTTCCCGTGTGGAACGACTTTCGTTGATTCAAAAGCATTAACTGATATCTTTATGTCACATCTCAAGAGAAAATCACTCACAGTATTCAATTGAAATGAAATGATAATATCAAGTGAATTTAGCAGGATAGTTCTGTGCCATCAAGGAAGTAACTCCTCGGTTACAGAGTTGCGAAACATATTCTGCGCTGTTGCCAAGTTTCAGTAATACTGCCAGGAAGGATACCAACTGATGTGTTCTGTGAGTGACCTCGGAAGTGACTATAGCTGCGTCTCAAAGTTGCGGATGGCAAGGGCCGGAAGATCCTCATTATATTTCAATGAGTCTTATTCGCATTTCTGTAACTAGGTTTAGGGGCTAGAGTGCAATAACTTGTAATACATCGATTCACTGAATGCAAACTAAATGTCATAAATTAATAACATTGACAATTATTTGTGTTTTACTGTCTTAATCGGACCGAAACCTTGAAAGCGTATTCACCAAACGCGATTCACAATTTTGGAGCATCTCCAGTAGTTGAGTTAGCAATATATCTTTGCTGTACAATATTGTAATTGAGATCACTGTCATTGGCACATCCGCCAGAAGACAGGCATAGCCTGGCTTATTGTTCTCAGCTTTTCTGGCGGATATTCTGCCTTTGCTCGAAATGTGAAGACTTAAGGTGAATTCTAAGATCCCATATGGCGAAAATTTGATGTTTCTATTCTTCCAGCTCTAACAGTCAAATAAGAGTTACAATAAACGGCAGAAAAGCGCCTGTGAACCAACAAATAATAATGCAGTCATAATTAGTGGAATCTGAAAGATTACAACAATATCTAGTGAAATGAGTAGGTTGATGCAGCTCCAGTCCGACACTATCACTGAATCGCCAAACATTTTCTCAATAGCACTTAAAATAAAAATGTGTGTGTCTGTGTGTGTGTGTCTGTTCTTTCGGATATTTCCGAAAGAACAGACACTACGAATCGAAATAGACAGCCTTGTTAATCAATTAAATATCGAAGGACAGATGTCTTGTCTATCATGGGCGTCACAATAACACAACGGCGTCAGATGAAAATTTGTGCCTGACCTGGTTCGAACCCGGATTTGTAGTATCTTTTCTTTCGGACATGTCCGGAAAAACAGAGACCACACATATATCCATATTCAGGGTGTTTCAGGAGGAATAGTACATATTTTAGCAGGTAGTAGTATAGACGAATTGCATTAAAAATTCCATATAGATGCGTCCACTTTTTATTGAGTACAGAGATACAGCTGTTAGTACGTAACCCTAACAAACTCAAAGCAAAGGCAAATGAGGACGTTCAAAGTTGATTTTCAAAAATTCCCCCACCAACTTCAATGCACATTTGACTTCTCTTGATAACACCATGTGTAACTCTTCTGAGGTCACCTTTGCGTTCCTTTATGAGGGCTGCACTATTCATAATCCGAACGATCAAATCGGCTCTTGGATTTACTTTTCCTTTGTAGACTTCGCCTTTAACCATCCCCGCAGGCAAAAATCCAAAGAGATAAGTTCTGGGGACCTTGAAGGCCAAGAAAAGTGCACATATCTACCGATCCATTCTTCAGGGAAATGTTATGTTTGGATAATGTGTCACCTGACGACTAGAATGTGCAGGAGCCCCGTCATGCTGGAGGAACATACTCCTTCTTGTAGCCAAATGAACCTTTTCCAGTAACGATTGGAAGCTCATTTTCAAGGAAGTGTTGACAACTGGGTCCTGTAAGGACCAACATACGAAACGAAAATGCGTTGAACCCAGCTATACGTACGCCATAAAAACTGGACAATACGTTATATGGCATTTTTTCTGCAATTTGTCTATATTGCCACCTCCTACAATATTTACTAGTCTTCCTGAAACATCCTGTATAAAATACAGTGTGGCCTATGGCCGCGAGCGAGTGGAATAACGGCCTAGGGGGGGGGGGGGGGGGGAGGTAGCGCGCTTGTGTTATGTGGCAAAGATGGGAATTCGCGTCTGACGAGGAGCGTGTGTAGATAGGTGCTACAGAGAGGTTGGCTGTTGTGTCCCGGCAGTGCCCACTGTAGGATGTTCGAGTCCTCCCTCCGGCATGGGAGTGTGTGTTGTCCATAGCGTAAGTTAGGTTAGATTAAGTAGTGTGTAAGCTTAGGGACCGATGACCAAAGTAGCTTGGTGCCATAAGATCTTACCATAAATTTACAAAATTTTAAATCCAAAATACTGCATCTCGGTTCTTACAGTAGTGCAATAGGCGCGCATTGGTTAGATGTAACTGAAGAGAGACTCCAACTCGGATTGTGGTTAAGGGCGAATCCCAAGCGCATGGCAACGAACAATTGGGAGCGGAAAGTTAATGTCATCGGAACCTTGTTGAAGGACCACGACATGCGATCGTTAGACCGACTGCAGAAAGCTCAGTTCATAAATACATACATACTTAGCAAAATATATAATGTCTCAGCGGTCTTAACGATACCGCAGGTCACCGCACATAAAATACTAGCTGTAGCGTCTTAGTATGAGTGGAAACAAAATATCTTCAAAGTATCCTTCCACACGGTGACTTTGCACAGGCAAAACGGAGGACTTGGAATTAAAGACGTGCTTTTAAACTAGTACATGCCACTAAGACAGGCACATGAAACTTCTGTTCCTGTCGTTAGATCCTGGGGACAGGAACGCTCCTGTTCTGTAACGCATTACATAGATGCCAGCCTAGATTACGTCAGAAAGTACTATGGCGATTGGAGCTGTATAAGACTTCCACCAGCACAAACCAACACTAGAACCGTCTATGATTATGTTACCAGACATCGTCTTCACAACCCAATTCCGGTAAATTAACCTACTAAAAACTGGATGAACGTCTGTAAAACTATCAACAATAAAATTCTACCAACTAGAGTCCGACGTTGTAAACGAAACCATACCCACAGCGGAACGATTATGGAAAATCAAATTGAGACCATCTCCATACTGCGACAAATGTCGGCTTGTAGAAACTGTAGCGCACACCTTATGTGAAAATAGAATCAGAATTTGAAACTGGACTAGGAAGAAATTAGCACTGTCAACAAAACCGCAGAATGTCATATACCAATAACTGAAGCTTTACAACCTGACAGGAAATGTTACCCGTCCACAAAGAATAACAGTTATTCGTGGCTTCTGGGACAGTTTGTGTTTTACGTCTTAACAAACAAAACTTCGAACTTAGAAGAGTACATGTTTTATATTGCAGAAGAACATTTTAAGCTGAAGAAGAATAACAAGTATAAGGAATGGTTTCAAAATTTTTTGTCTTTTGCTTTACGTGGGCTACAAAGAGGTGGACAGTTTTATTGATTAGAAGCAGAATACTATTCATTCACTTTTTTTTATTCCTGGAATCTTCTTTTATGTTCGCTCTAGAATCAGAGCTGTTCTAATTTAGCAAAACCTCTCCGGCTCCGAAATTTCTTTCATTTGTTGAAAAATATATGGCTTTCTTACAGACCTCGTATGCATCCAGTGCATAATAACTTAAATTGTGAATATATTTCTGAATGAATGTTTGTTATGTATTTTTCCGTCACCCTTTTCACTGTCATAAGTTATGTTCTACAAGGAACGCACGCCATTGGAGGCGCTAACCTGTAATTTATTTTACCTTAATTACTACTTCATTTTTGTTCTACAATTTAAGGCATATATGGGAACAAACATGGAATACGTGGGAATAATGCAACTACTCAGTGACAGGCATGGGGGAGGCATTGTGGCCAGACCTCGGATCTTCGAACCCTGCCCTCTTTGCCTCCTCCTACGTGGTGCTGAAATTCTCAAACTCAAAAAAGAAAATAACATCAAGGATCCTGTGAGCTCAGGAGCGCCGTGGTCCCGTGGGTAGCGTGAGGACCTGTGGAACAAGAAGTCCTTGGTTCAAGTCTTCCCTCGACTGAAAAGTTTACTTTATTTATTTTCGCAAAGTTATGATCTGTCCGTTCGTTCATTGACGTCTCTGTTCACTGTAATAAGTTCAGTGACTGTGCTTTGCGACCGCACCGCAAAACTGTGCGATTAGTAGACGAAAGTACGTGCCTCTCCAACGGGAACCGAAAACATTTGATCGCAAGGTCATAGGTCAACCGATTCCTCCACAGGAAAACACGTCTGATATGTTCTATATGACACTGGTGACGGCATGTGCGTCACATGACAGGAATATGTTGTCGACCCACCTAACTTGTACACTTGGCGAATGGGTAAAATGATTCTTCTACATTGCGCGATTTAGGTTTTCTTGTGGATGTGATAATCATTCCCAAAAAAGAGATGAGCATCGTTAGCAGAAATACTCTCTCTTCCGTGCGCCGTAGTCGACTGACGTCGTGTGTTTCGATGTTTGTTTGGGTGTAGCGTCCCCATAATACGGCGCAGTTACCTCGCATCGGACGGATGGACGGACAGATAATAATTGTCTGAAAATAAAAAATTAAAATTTGCACCCGAGGAAAGACGTGAACCAAGGACCTCTCGTTCCGCGGGTGCTCACGCTAACCACGGTAACACGGCGCTACTGAGCTCACACTCTCTTTGATGTTGCATATCTTGCTCATGGACTACTCAGTTTGTATATTTTGCTTATTTTTTTTCATTGTTTCACACAACTTCTTCCTGTTTACGTGATTGATCTGTGTTCAGTTTATCAAGGCCTATCCAATGTGCCAACTTATAACTAAATCTGAGGGGTGTGTGATGGGGAGGTTCCCTTGTGAGGAGTCCAGGCTAGCACGGCAGAGAACATCGAATATCTCTGGTAAATTTCCCTTCAAGCAGAAAACTTGAATTTGAAAACTAAACATCGATACATTGATCCAAACACGAAAACTAAATAATCTCACATGAGAAATCGACCGACAAAAAATTCTCATTCTTGCTCTTCTAGAACTCCGACTAACTCACAATGAAATCTTGCATTACGGAAGCCACTGCATCTTCAAGAGTAAAGTACAACAAAAGGTAGCGAAAGGCATTTCTCGAACACAGATGTGTCATCAACTCTGTCAAAGAAATCACAGCCATCAACAATCGACTTATGACTATGCTCATTCAGAGCCCCAGTAAAAACTGTACACCCACCAACATCGAAAATAAGAAAAACACCGAAAATGTCGAAAAATTCTGGAACACACTCGAAAAAACTATGAGCAAAATTCACCAAGACGACACGAAAATACTATTGGAAGACCTAACTCTCTATTTGGGACAGAAAAAAACCTATAGAAAACTCATTGGTGCAAATTCAGCACACCGAAACACTTACACCAACGGCACACGTCTGACTGACATTTGCCAACAATTCAACCTGAAAGGGATGTCTATCCAAATTAGGAAAAAACAAGTTCCAGGGTAACATGCTTGGCCACCAGATGCAAGCTGCTTTCGTTCGCCTTTCGAGACTCGCTGAAAGCTAGATTTTTAATTCTTTTGTAGCAGAGCTACAAGCAGGCAGATACAAACTCAATAAGGGAATCGTAAGACAACGCTCGAGCGAAATTCGTCTTGCTACTTTCAGTAACCCTTAGTGTCAGAGCGAAAACCTTACGGTACTGCGAAATTCATAATGAAACGTTTGTTTTCTGCCGACATATTTGTCGTTGTTGTGAATACATAATTTTATCTATGAACCGCCACATTTTCATAATACTTGCGAATGATACAGGAAATGAAGTAAATACAGACCTTTCGAAGTCAAAAGTCGGTAATATCCTACTAATTCGTGTTAAAATAGGCTCAATCGTCTTACAGATACTTAATGTTTATTAAAATACATTGTCGTCGTGATGTTTCTGTAGTAAGCTGAATTTAATTTGTATTATTATAGTGAATACTTCTATTGCGTTTGTCATTACTTTACTGAACGCAACAGTAATCATCAATGAGAAATTAATCAGCAACAGAATTTTCTTTCACGATATCTAAAACAATCTGACAATGCTAAAGTAGTTTACAAATTCAACGCTCATAGAAACCTACTGGTTCTAAAGATATCATTAAACCAGTGTAGTTTTAAGAGTATTTTCATCTAGAAATGAATTGCCTTAACGGTTGATCGATCAAGGGCGGAAAAGGTAAAATTTTACGAGTAAACGACGAGAGGGACAAGTGCTTGAGAGAGGACTTTCCTATCAATACAAGTACCTGAGACACGACTTTCGTAACAATTTCCTGGATAGGTTTGTTTCTCAAATCAACAGAGTGCGTTATCATGCAGAAGCACAGGTGATGTAGTTTTGTTGCTCGATTTTCTTACACTGCGACGGAAAGGTGTCTCAGCTGTTGTCAACAAATTCCAGCTGTGATGCACACACCCCTTCGGACAGAATTCGTAGCCCAAAATACAGTTTTGGAGCTATAAGATGTAAGATATTATGTACACGCTACTCTTTGCTCGAGTTTACGTCTTTTGGTGGGGCTCAGCCTTTCATTTCTTCTTAGGAAGTTAACGATAAAGGCATCATAAGACGTCACCAGTAAAAGTACTGCATAGGAATGCTCAGTGAGCGACCTGATGACGTTCAATAGTAGTCACTCCGTTGATTTTTGTTATTTCGAATCAGAGTGTGCAGTACTCCTACACCAGACTTCTGAACTTGGCCTGTTGAATGCAGATGTCGCATGATGGTTAAATGGTAATCCATCACATATATCAGTAGTCGAAATTTCCTTAATGTGGAGAATTATTCATGCCAGAACGATCTGGCGTATTTTTCCCAAAAGCACTCGCACCATACACAGTTCAAATCTTTCTAGCTGCCTCCTCTGCATTCACCCCTCTGGTATACCAAAAGTAACTATTGTGTTTCAGATGTTACACCTATTTCCACTTGCGACTCATTTTACAATGCTTAAC
The DNA here is from genome assembly GCF_023864345.2 of Schistocerca serialis cubense. NCBI lineage: Eukaryota > Metazoa > Arthropoda > Insecta > Orthoptera > Acrididae > Schistocerca > Schistocerca serialis. The sequence goes on along the minus strand of NC_064644.1, from coordinate 256,646,653 downwards.
CGTACTCAATGATTTTCAAGTACGCAAAGTCCAATGCTTCACTGCAAGATGATAGCTAGAACAAATTTGAAAATGACAGGTGATACATACACTGATAGCGTCGCGCTGCTTTCACATGGGCGGCGCCGGATTTCAGGTGGCTGGTGGCGTCTGGCCGGTGGCCGGTAGCCGCTGCAGCGCGAGGAAACGCTCGAGTGTAAGCTGTTATGATTGCGACGCAACCTCGAGCTTTCCTGCAGTATTGTTTCTGGAAGTACTTGTTATTGCTGTTGGGTAGAATGTGATGTGAATTATCTTCGATGTTCAATCAGAATCCTAACTTTAGACGAGAGATGAAATCTGGTAAAAAAAAAAAATACAGTTGGACTCGAATAGGCGACTATAATTTTAAAACGCACGACGATAACCACTAGACCACGGGATCACACCATCAGAGAACATTCCAGAGGTAGACAACACTTCCTCCTAACACTTCCGCGTCTTACAGTGTTGCCAGATTTTGGAGATGACCGGACATAGAGTTGTCAGGGGCAGTCAGTTTTATTGGCCACCTTAAGTGAACGACTCGGACTTAGTCTCTGTGTCGGTTGGCCGGCGGTCAGTTTTTATGTCTATGACTGTACATACAGCGTTTGATATCTTGTAATGCCAGAGGATAATGAATATGATATTCCTCGGGTGAACAGAAATGTGATTCGTGTAATAAAAGATGAACTGAATCATGACCCTTTTCCAGCATTGTTGGCGGTGTTTGGTACATAAAGCACACAGCAAAAAAGGTGTAAAACAATCTTTGTAAATAAGCTAACCGCTGACGATTACAAGTAGTGCTTCCTGGATTTGGTTTCATTTAGTCAAAGCAGTATCTTGTTTTGACTATTAAACAATCTGCAGTAGATGACGAACATCTTCTTTATCCTGATGAAGCAAATACACCGGCCTGTGGACAATACCACATCAAGACTTTTGACTGTAAACAATGTAAAAACTTTAAGTAATGTAAATATCTGATTTCATTTTCCTGAAAAAATGAAAATGTAAATAAAATTAATACTTGAAAAATATGTCAATAACATTAACAAATATTATGTGAATATTGAGTATACCTAGAAAATGCGAATAACGTAAGTACATCATAAAGCACTGTACGTAAAAATCGTTGTATGACAAAACATTTTTTCTTGTACATTTTATATATAGCATATTTCTGGTGTTATGTTGTTTTCCTCCCATCTCCATTTATATTGTCTGTTTACTTCACATAAAACGCAGTATTTGCCACTGTCTTCCTCTCTGTGTGTTAATAGAGTAGCTAGGCTGCATTTTACCATTGCAGCTGAGCTGTGTTGAGATAATGCCCTTTGCATTAGGCTCTATAGGTCTGGCAGCTCGAGTTCTCTGCTAATACGTTTCACATCAATTGGTTAACTATTTTTTGATCTATTCACACATCTTTACAACATTTCTGTAGTACCACACGTTTTTAAATTTTACTTTATTCCTTCGTGGACAGATAACACATCTTCAACTCTAAACACTTTCAAAAATTGTACGCTCAGTTTCCTGTGCACATACTTATAGCCTACACAAGAAACATACCCTAATTTTCTTACCCACGACATCTTGCCTTTTTATGTGCTGTAGTACCTCTTTTAAGATGATAATATTTTAGATCATCTGATAAATCTACATATCCCTTCAGTGTAATAACTTAACTTAATTGCTAACTATATACATTGTACTTTACTTTGGCCATACACGCTCGCTTCAATTCTCCCTACTAATTCTACAAATGGCTTGAAATGGCTCACATGATGGAGTCCCAAAGATTTTCCTGTTCTCATAGACTCAATTTCAGCCACATTTGCATAAGGTAGTCTTCTTATACGTACAGGGCCACTGTATCTGTTGAAGAACTTTTGACACAGCTTCATCTGTTTGTTGGACAACCTATAAGACTTAAGTAATACATTGTGTCCAACGACAAATTCCCTTACGTCCGCCTTTTGGTCTGCGCGCACCTTGCACTTCTCTCTAACGACCCGAATACTGCGCAAAGCCTTCTCCACTATGACTTTATGTTGTTGGCGCGTCCTTTGTGGAAAATCTATCAGTCCTCGAATTTTATCTGGAGGGTCCCTATTCATCAGAATCATTATAGGTGGCTTCAGTGTCGTACTGTGGGGGGGAGCTCGTTCATCACATCCTGAAAATCTGTAAGAAATACATCCAAGCAAGCATGATTCTTTCCACAGTAACAGGTAGTACATCCGTCCCCCCCCCCCCCCCCCCAAAATAAAAAAAAACCTCGGTGGCTCTATCCCCCTCCCTCTCTCACTCATACACACACACGATATAAACATCATAAATAGAAGTTAGTCTCGAACATATACTTCGTTAGGTCGGCAAAAAATAGGTAAACATACCAAAGAAGATGAAACACGTAGTGGAATCGCAATATTTACGTTGTGAAAAACAGTGTACGACGAAACAGTTGTATCGAGTGACAAAAGAATAATATTCCACCACAAAAAAGAGTGAGAAACATGGTGAACAGTTTGTGGAAGGCGAGAACACAAACATCTGATTATATGTCAGTGATAAAAGTGGCAGTGCGACCTCCAGACCAGATGTGAGGAAACGCAGATCAGCAAATCGTAAGTAATTACTTCTTTACAAAAAAAATCGCAAAATGAACTGTTTAATAATCTAAAACTAGCAAAACTATATCGTTATAGATCCCACTGATGATGTCCTACAACTGGAGAATGCCACACGCTTGTGGGATAAATAAAGTAACTAGCAGTAGGAAAAGGCAGTTTTATTTACAAAACAAGTATTTATATGCTTGCTGCGGAGGATGGCCACACAAACAAACTTGTTACTACCGATATATATTGATGGCCCCTCGGTGTCTTGGGTAATGGTCCCGTTAAATCCGCCACTTGCATATGCCTTAGCTTCTCAGGAATAATTGGGTATAAAGGAGCCTGGGTTCCAGCAGTTATGAATTTCGCCTTTTGGCATTTTTTACAGATGGCTAGTACTTTCCGTATGCGTTTGTCCATGTTTTAGAAATAGCAGGCACTCCTGATTTTCATAAATCATTTTCATGGACCGAAATGTGCGTAACTTAGGTGTGTATTTCATATAAGCTTATTTATTAACTCATTTGGTTTGCACAACAACCACCGCGAACCATTAACGTTTGCCCTATAAAACAGAATCTCTTTTCTCAAGAGGTAGTGCTGTCTTATGCGGGCCTGCGTCTGATCCTTCCATTTTTCCTTTATTTTGACTTAATCTGAGTCCTTGTCCTGCTCATTCAAGATATTCCGCATCGTCACAGTAACGATGTTTTCAAATGCCACGCCTTTGAGGTAGAACAACGAAAACTGCTCTTGCTCTAATGTTTCAGCCGTCTCTTCTGTTATACCAATAGGTGAGCGGGACAGGGCGTCAGCAATGACTTTTGTCGGACCAAGTACATAGATGGTTGAAAACTTGTGTTACTGAAGTACAGCTACCCATCTCGCTAGTCTTCCATGCGGAAGTTTGGCGGTTAGGAGAGACTATAGAGCCCCATGGTCCGTATAGAATTTTCTTCTTTTACCGAACAGAAAGTATCTAATTTTTTTTAAATCCTCATACTGTTGCAAAGGCTTCGGCAACAGAGTAATTTATTTCACTTTTGGATAGTACCCTGTTACCAAAGGCGATTGTTCTGTGTACTAATTTGCCATCTTGCTCAATCTCCTTAAACACCATAACTCCCAGAGCGGTCTTCACGCTGTCAGTGACCATACAAAAATCCTGTGATAAGTCAGGATGAGATAAAATAGGAGCATTGACGAGTGCCACCTTCATATTATTGAATTCTCGATCTGCACAGTCATCCCACGCCCAGGGTGTTCCTTTTCCTGTCAATTGTCAGAGTCAGGGACTTGCTATGTTTCCACGTAGACAAACTTCTTATAGAAACTTATAATTCCTAAATACCCTCTCAGTTGTTTTCTGCTTGTAGGAGTGGTAAACTTTGCAATTGCTGCTATCCTCTCTGTGTCGGGACTAATCCCTTCTCCTGTTATCACGTGTCCCAGAAAGCTGACCCTACTGCTCCCTAAGCAAGACTTCTCAATGTTTGCGGTCATCCCACACCTTTTCAAACTGCTTAACACTTGCTCTAAGTGTTTTTTATGTCTCTCCCAGGTATTTTCTGCCATCAATATACCGTCTAAATAACACGTGAGCTTCTCTTTAACTCTTCACTCAATACTTTGCTAAAACCCCAGGTAACGCAGCTGAAGATATATTAAATGCAAAAGGGAGCCTTTCGAACTGAAAACACCATCCGAAGGCAAAAAAGGCCGTGTATTTTCAGCATTCAGGATCGAGCTCTATCTACCAACAGCTCGATCGCAAATCAAGTGGGGAAAACACCGAAACCCTGTGAAATCTTTGAACGAGCTCCTCAAGTCTTTCAGGGCTGTCCGTCTGTGGCACAGTAATGGTATTTATTTGCCGTGAGTCTAACACCAGACGAATTCCACCGTCCTTTTTGTTTACAATGCGTAGTCGGCTATTGTACTCAGATCTCGCTGCCTCAATTACACGTTTGTCCTCCATTCTTCTTAGTTTACTTAGAACCTTTTCCCGGTATGACCATGGGATGACATGGTACCCGAAATGGTCTACGTTTCTTTACCTGAAATTTATATTAATACCCCTTAATGCATCCGGTTTTGGGTACGAAAATCTCTGCGTTATTTTTGAGTGCAAGCTCCAACCCTTTTCTGTCCTTATTATTTATGTTATTCAGATTCTCGAGTTTCGAATCAATCCTACTGTTAATTTCATTAATATGTTCACGTTCTGACTTGAACTCCGCTCTATTCTCATTAACTTTTTTACACTCTTCCCTCTGAACTGCCTGTTGGCCCGTGAATTGTAGTTTTAAACTGCTCGCCGGAATTTGAGATTCTATTCCCTTCTCGTCAAATCCGCTTCTTATTTTATTTCCTTTCCCTAACGTTAACTCCTCTCTTCCTAGATCAATGATAGCTTTCTGCGCTGAAAGAAAATCTACACCGATTATTATATCAGCTGTTAGTTTCGGTATTATGAACAGATTTCCAGTCATATGGTGTCCTTGGCAATCAAAGTCTAGACGTGTTTGTTGCGATATTTCCATATCCTTTCCAACAAACTCACCTCGTACCTTTGTTTTTTGCACTGTGAGCATAGGTGGATTAATTGAATTCTTGCATTTAGCGAACAGCCTATCTGAAATAGCTGAGAGTTCGCTTCCTTTATCTATTACAGCAGTGCTCACAATTCCTCCAATTTTTACTTTTACCACCGGATAGATTTCCTGTTTGGGTAACGTTTCCTTTTCATCAAGTAATATCTCCCTCATGTCCTCATATTCTATAATATTTATATTATTACTTCCGAGACGGTTTACGGGCGCATTTTCTCTAGTGCCCGTCGTCTGGCCTAGTCATTGTTCATTTTCCGTGTTATTTTGGCATACTCTAATTTCAATCGATTATTCCCGGTTCCTGTTGTTGTTCATTCCACCCCATCCTTGGTCAGACCGTTGACGAGTTTGTCTACTGTCTGTCGCCCCATGATGCGCCCTTATTTTGTTGCCTATATTCTCTGCCATAGCTCCTCCACTGTCCATTATTCCCACTACGATCTCTCTGATCCATGTTTTGGTGAGGCGGACGGTTTACACTGTTTTGCCATTACAGCCTCTATTTATTCCCTCCGTTGTTCTCCCTTCTTCACCTTGCACGTCTCTCTGAGTACGTTTTTCTCGTGCCTGCTGCTCGTTGAAAGCGACCAACTCTCTTAAGACACCCTTGAATCCTTCTACATCACTTCCATATCGGCCGACGTGCGTTTGCTGGTAGGAAATTGGCAGCTTTATGTAACATAGTCTTATGATCTCAGCCTGTGTGCAAGGGTCATCCAAAAACTGATTTTTCTTGGTCTAGTTTTCGAAAAACTTCACCGGACTACGGAGCCCTGAACTCTCGAAGTCTCTGCTCATCATTATTTTCTGCTTGCTTCTATCCTGTGTCTCCTTGGAGCAGTATTTGTTTAAAAATGCGTCACGTGTAGCGTGCACGTTTTTGCAATGTTCTGCATTCATTTGGCCCTTGTTCCCTCGATGTGCGAACATACGAAGTCCAGTTTGTACATCAGAGGCCAGTGAAGAGGTAGTGATAAATCAAATTGGTCAATAAAGGTTTACGGGTATAAAACATTACCCCGGTCTTTGTAACCCTGAAATTTTCGTGCAGAGGTAAAATGCTTAAAATCGAAAATTTCATTAGAGTTTCTTCCCGGTCAGCCTATCACATTCTCATTGGCGCTAACGTTTCCGGTCTACCATTACTTTGGGCATCCTCTCTTCTACTCCCTGTTACATTCTCATCAGTGGAAAAATGTTTCGCGGTGCGCATTAATGGGTAACAATTATGCATATGAAACATATCATTGCTGTTCACCGTATTCGCAATATGCGATACAGTTGTGGCCTGTGTAGACGCGTGGCTCATATCTCTAGCGATAGTTCGTTGCTCTGCAGATACGCCTTCTGTCTCTAGTTGACAAGCAGCTCTTACATTCGAGCACATTGTAACATGTCTGGGCTTGGACATGATCGTGAAGAGATTGAACTGCTCTTTCGGTTACTGTCGTTTCCAAATCGCCTACTATTTATTTTCTGACAGGTGGTTTTTGCCTTGGTTGCGACCTGACTTCCTGGGATAATTGCTTAATTTCGCTTTCTACGTTCTGTTTACATTGGGAGAACTCCGGGGTCAATGCCTTATTTGGTGCAATTTCTGTCTTTTGCAGCTGCGTTATTTCTACTCATTTCACGCACCTCTGCAATTTCTGTCTTGTAGTAATCCGCTTTGCCCCCCTCGTAAGTAATGGTGCTTCGTTCGCGCTTCTTCTGATCTCCGCAGTCTCTAGTTCTAGTTTTGTTCGGAGCGTCACTACCTCATTTTTCACTTCCCTCGTCTCATTTTTTACTGACTGAATCTCGACACTAGCGTTCTGAATTTTGCTTCCCATTTCTGAGCTAACCTTCTGCATTTCTGCACCAGCGTTTTGGATTTTACTTCCCATTTCAGCACTAACGTTCTGAATTTTAGTTCCCATTTATGAGCGTATTTATGATTCCCTCTTTTTATTTAATCTTCCAATTCAGCGCGTACTTCATAATTCCCACTTTTCATTTGCTCTCCCAATTCAGAGCTGACCCCTTGACTTTTATTTCCCATTCCTTTTAGATATGCAAGGATGTCCAGCGCATCTGTGTTACCTAAAACTTCTCTCCTATTGTGGCTTTCACTTTCTCTACTCCTAGGTGATCTTCTGCCCGTTACCTTTCCACTTTTTGGTATTCAAAAAAGTCATCACCACATGCCCTTTATATGCTGCCTCGTGACGATGGCACTGACGGCGATCTACCACAAATCTTAGTGTTCTGCGTTCACTTGGACTCCCTAAATTATAGTCCCGTATCTTTACGATTGCCTCAGTGTGTCTTTGTTCCTCATCCTTACTATCAGATTGCCCACCACAGGATTGACTGTCCTCACAAAATTCCCTTGGATTGGTATTCCCCTCACCTGTGCCTTATGCTGCTAACATAGCTAACTCTTTCTCATCCCCTTAGGCTTTCTTGACTGTCCCATGTATCTGCCATTTCTATATTGTTACAATTAGTATTCTGTTACGTTACTAAGCGCGCATTGGCCCTAGTTAACATGGACTGATCCCTGATAATAGCTCTCTCTTAAAGCTACATAATCTATACTACCCACATTTATTATATAACATAAAATATCTACAACAAAGAAGCTAAGTTAATGGCAACAGGCAGTGTCGTTACGATACAAGCAAAATACAGTGACAAATAACATTACAAAAATCAATAAATTGCAGCCTGTGGGCTGAAGCGCAACGCCTCTGAAAAGAAATACAATAAAATACAGAATATATATAGTGTTATCGCGTGACTTTATCACTGCAAACTATACACGCAAGCTGAAGATCACTATCAATCACACCTAAACATTAAATGGGAAAAAAAATTTTAGAAAATTTCCGAAGTTTCATATCACTTTATAACTACTATCAGAAGACTCTAAGTAGGGTCCTGGCAGGGTAAACCATATCCAAGATGCTACTCCAGGAGGGTGTAAAAATGAATGTGCGCAACCGAAAATAATAAAACCTAAAATGATGATTTGCCCCGTCTGACTACCACCTGGCCGGCCGCTGTGACCGAGTGGTTCTAGGCGATTCTGTCCGGAACCACGCGGCTGCTACGGTCGCAGGTTCGAATCCTGCCTCGGGCAAGAATGCGTGTGATATCCTTAGGTTAGTTAGGTTTAAGTAGTTAGGGGACTGATGACCTCAGATGTTAAGTCCCATAGTGCTTAGAGCCATTTGAACCACTACCACCTGAAGCAGATCTTAGGTTCTCTTAATGCTCTTTTTTACATATAAATTACAATCTAAACATAAATGAATGATGAAGGCAACTAATCCTACAAAATGTTTAACGTTGTTGTCCATTATATATTTACTGTAGATTAATATCAACCGTTTACGTACAAATGTCTATATTTCCTAATAAAAGTTACTAATAAATTGCCCAACTCTGCCCCTTATTATGACTGCGCGGTAATGTACCTTATTCTGTTGTTGTTGTTGTGGTCTTCAGTCCTGAGACTGGTTTGATGCAGCTCTCCATGCTACTCTATCCTGTGCAAGCTTTTTCATCTCCCAGTACCTACTGCAACCTACATCCTTCTGAATCTGCTTAGTGTATTCATCTCTTGGTCTCCCTCTACGATTTTTACCCTCCACGCTCCCCTCCAATACTAAATTGGTGATCCCTTGATGCCTCAGAACATGTCCTACCAACCGATCCCTTCTTCTGGTCAAGTTGCGCCACAAACTTCTCTTCTCCCCAATCCTATTCAATACTTCCTCATTAGTTATGTGATCTACCCATCTAATCTTCAGCATTCTTCTGTAGCACCACATTTCGAAAGCTTCTATTCTCTTCTTTTCCAAACTATTTATCGTCCATGTTTCACTTCCATACATGGCTACACTCCATACAAATACTTTCAGAAATGACTTCCTGACACTTAAATCAATACTGGATGTTAACAAATTTCTCTTCTTCAGAAACGCTTTCCTTGCCATTGCCAGCCTACATTTTATATCCTCTCTACTTCGACCATCATCAGTTATTTTGCTCCCCAAATAGCAAAACTCCTTTACTACTTTAAGTGCCTCATTTCCTAATCTAATTCCCTCAGCATCACCCGACTTAATTAGACTACATTCCATTATCCTTGTTTTGCTTTTGTTGATGTTCATCTTATATCCTCCTTTCAAGACACTGTCCATTCCATTCAACTGCTCTTCCAAGTCCTTTGCTGTCTCTGACAGAATTACAATGTCATCAGCGAGCCTCAAAGTTTTTATTTCTTCTCCATGAATTTTAATACCTACTCCGAATTTTTCTTTTGTTTCCTTTACTGCTTGCTCAATATACAGATTGAACAACATCGGGGAGAGGCTACAACCCTGTCTTACTCCCTTCCCAACCACTGCTTCCCTTTCATGTCCCTCGACTCTTATAACTGCCATCTGGTTTCTGTACAAATTGTAAATAGCCTTTCGCTCCCTGTATTTTACCCCTGCCACCTTCAGAATTTGAAAGAGAGTATTCCAGTCAACATTGTCAAAAGCTTTCTCTAAGTCTACAAATGCTAGAAACGTAGGTTTGCCTTTCCTTAATCTTTCTTCTAAGATAAGTCGTAAGGTTAGTATTGCCTCACGTGTTCCAGTGTTTCTACGGAATGCAAACTGATCTTCCCCGAGGTTGGCTTCTACTAGTTTTTCCATTCGTCTGTAAAGAATTCGTGTTAGTATTTTGCAGCTGTGACTTATTAAGCTGATAGTTCGGTAATTTTCACATCTGTCAACACCTGCTTTCTTTGGGATTGGAATTATTATATTCTTCATGAAGTCTGAGGGTATTTCGCCTGTCTCATACATCTTCCTCACCAGATGGTAGAGTTTTGTCAGGACTGGCTCTCCCACGGCCGTCAGTAGTTCCAATGGAATATTGTCTACTCCGGGGGCTTTGTTTCGACTCAGGTCTTTCAGTGCTCTGTCAAACTCTTCACGCAGTATCATATCTCCCATTTCATCTTCATCTACATCCTCTTCCATTTCCATAATATTGTCCTCAAGTACATCGCCCTTGTATAGATCCTCTATATACTCCTTCCACCTATCTGCTCTTCCTTCTTTGCTTAGAACTGGGTTTCCATCTGAGCTCCTGATATTCATACAAGTCGTTCTCTTATCTCCAAAGGTCTCTTTAATTTTCCTGTAGGCGGTATCTATCTTACCCCTAGTGAGATAGGCCTCTACATCCTTACATTTGTCCTCTAGCCATCCCTGCTTAGCCATTTTGCACTTCCTGTCGATCTCATTTTTGAGACGTTTGTATTCCTTTTTGCCTGTTTCACTTACTGCATTTTTATATTTTCTCCTTTCATCAATTAAATTCAATATTTCTTCTGTTACCCAAGGATTTCTACCTTATTTCTACCTTATTTCTACCTTATTTCTACCTTATTCTACATAGGTAGAATTGTGGACAGTTGGGAATGTGATTCTCACGGGAAGCGTGCAAGGGATAAGTCCCTGCAGTCGCGCTTTTCATCTGTGTCCTCGGTGGCTCAGTTGGATAGAGCGTCTGCCATGTAAGCAGGAGATCCCGGGTTCGAGTCCTGGTCGGGGCACACGTTTTCAGCTGTTCACATCGAGGTATATCAACAACACCTGTCGGCAGCTGAGGGTTTCAGTTACTCATCATTTATTCCAGGGAAAAGCTGGACAGTCATCTACAGTATCTGTTCTTTCGAGAACAGTTACTGTCTTCATATATATAGACTAATATATCGTACATACGTTAACAGTCATTTAGGTAATCAGAGAAATTTTCCTTCTATCGGTCGCCAGTTCTTATCACATACAAGGATTGCCGTTTTTTTTTAATTTCTTGTGGTAATTTGCTTCTACGTAATTTTACAGCACACGTCTCTTTGTTATACTGGTATAGCACTACTTTGCTTCTAATTCATCATTTTGTGATGCTACAAGAATTTACGTACACACGATGAACATTCATTAAAACTGTTATGAACTAGAATTTTAAATTACGAATGCCCAGCGTACAAAATACAGTGTTCTTCACTTCGTACTGAGCAATTCTTACTGTTACTCTCTTTGCATCTCATAAATGAACAAGTAAATTAAAAACTGTTCTACCATTAAAGTGTTTTTCATATTTAGGACGACTAATAAAGTAATTTTCTTCTTAGAAACTACTTATGATTCCATTCGGCTGTTATCTTTAATTATAAACAACAAAACACGGAAAACTGGGTGGCAAATCAAGAAGCCCACAACGGTAAAAATTTATAAATGAATTGCTACCCTAAAGTACCATATGGAAATGAATCCTGGATATAGACTAAGAAGGCCGGCACAAGTATAGAGGTTTTTTTGTATTCTGAGAGATATAAAATTAAGGATCTGTTTTCTAAAGAAGTGTAGTGTCTTTCATCAAAACTCAACTCTGTTATGCGCTAAAACGTCAAAGAAACTGGTATGGGTATGCGTATTCAGATACAGAGATATGTTAACAGGCATAATACGGCACTGCGGTCGGAGACACCTATAAGAAAACAAGTGTCCGGCGCTGTTGTTAGATCCATTACTGCTGCTACAATGGTATGTTATCGAGATTTAAGTGAGTTTGAACGTGGTGTTATAGTCGGCGCACGAGCAGTGGGACACAGCATCTCCGAGGTAGCGGTGAAGTGGGGATATTCCCGAAATACCATTTCACAAGCGTATGGTGAATATCAGGAATCCGGTAAAACATCAAATCTCCGACATCTCTGCGGCCCGAAAAATATCCTGCAAGAAAGGGACCAACGACGACTGAAGAGAATCGTTCAAAGTGAAAAAAGTGCAACCCTTCCACACATTGCTGCAGATTTCAATGCTGGGCCACCAACAAGTATCAGCGTGTGAACTATTCAGCGAAACATCATCAACATGTGTTTTCGGAGCCGAAGGTCCACTCTTTTGGAAACATATTGATAAGTCGGAAGAGTCTCGTTTCAAATTTTATTGAGCTAATAGACGAGTACGGATATGGAGACAACCTCACGAATCCATGGACCCTGCTTGTCAGCAGGGGACTGTTCAATCTGGTGGAGGCTCTATAATGCTCTGGGGCGTGTTTATTTGTTGTGGTATGGGACCCCTGTCACGGCTGCTTACGACTCTGACAGGCGACGCATAAAGCATTCTATCTGATCAGCTGCATACATTCATGTCCATTGTGGAATTCCGACGGACTTCGGAAATTCCAGTAGGATGATGCACACATCCAGAATTGCTACAGAGTGGCTCCAGGAACACGAACACTCTTCTGAGTTTAAACACTTCCACTGGCCATCAAACTCCCCAGACACGAACATTTTTGAGCATATCTAGGATGCCTTGCAACATACTGTTCAGAGCTCTCCACTCCCTAGTACTCTTAAGGATTTATGGACAGCCCTGCCGGGTTCATGATGTCAATTTCCTCCAGTTCTCCTTCAGGCATTATTAAAGTCCATGCCACGTCGTGTTGCAGGTATCTGCGTGCTCGAGGGGGCTCTACACGATGTTAGGAGATATACCAGTTTCTTTGACTCTTTAATGTATAAGCAAGGTGATTTGGAGTTGCAGAAAGTGTGTGGTCCAATTTTAGTAGAGAGTGCTGTGCAATGAATCCTACGTATTGTTGATACTAAAACTGCATTCCCATCACATTGTTTGGTGGGGGGCAATCTGGAGGATGGAAACAGGCCTACAGCACCGCTACACTCATCAGCAATACTCTTGGATACTCTCCGATAGCAGAATTATTAGCTCACAAGTAACCATTACAGTTCGTACTTTAAAAGAGCAGGCGGTCGCTTTGGGGCACACAATAGACGGTGTAGATCTGATTTCATATGGTCATCTGACCATCCAACGCGAAAACAAGACATGGCGGTGAAATGGCGCATATGTGGCATCAGTTTCATGGAGATGCACAAATAGATGAGTCGATATTGTGACGTGACAAATGGCACAGAGGAAATGTCGAGTTTCGATGTGCCCATGACCACACCGTGAATGAAGTTGCTCGATTTGTTGGTGTCTCAACAAGGACTGTCAAAGATGTCCACACAAAATGGTACATCACTCGAAGCCGTGTAACACAGCGTACGAACGGAAGTTGTATAGAGATCCTAACCGATTGGATCGGCGTCGCTTGTCACCTCTCGCCATTGGCGATTGGCTTCAAACTCGACTGCTACTGTCAGTAAACGTGAAACAACACAAGACTGGACAGCAGCTGGCTCGTTGCCTTTTCTTCTACATCACGAGGAGTATAGCGCTCCCCTTTCCCAAGACAGTAAAAGCCGTGCTTTCAGAGCCGCACACACATACGTTTCTGGCTTGATGAATTATCAGGCACCACGTCGAACCTCAACTTTCCCGATAAATGACCCGAACTTAATTTCGCAGAAAATCCATTGGGCAGTTTGAAAGACAGGACGAATCGTAGCAGTCACCACACCCACAATTTATTTGCTCCACGGCGATTAGTCATTAATGAGCCACTATATACTGATATGTCATATCTGAAGAAGCTTTTGGACCCCCCGAGCCGAGGCCATTATCAAATCTTAAAGCCGGTGTTAAACAGTATTACTCAGATCTCTCCTGGCATTCACTGATTTATCTTTGGGTTTTCTTCCTAGACAAACCAGGTAGTCAACGAACTTCAATACAATTCATACCACACTAGTATTGCCTCACTAAGGAATATAACGTAGGTTTTTATGACCAGCTCAGCTCATGAAAACCAGTGCCAAAAACGATAGAACGAGGATGTAAGGGAGGATCCAAGAAATGATTCGACCCAACATTTTATGATAACGAGTGGGCCAAGACCCCTAGAAATTCCAGATACCGTAGAAAGTTTTTCAAATGGAGTACTTTGATGCTCAAATTAGCCGTTCACGGACGACATGGCTGCTGGCAAGATCATGTTCCACAAGGAACTGGAGCTGCTAAATGTGCCGATATGGTAATAAAAGCGAGGGCATGACAAGAAAAATAATTATAAACTCACCTAAATTCCTGCGGATATGGCGCATAATACAGGATACATCCAAGAAGGTAATAAAGAACATAACTGTTAATGAAATCAAAACTTTTCTACGATCGTATGCTCCATTTGTCAACGTCAAACTATTTATGAAGGAGATGGTGCACCTGGGCCAAACTTGTATTATTGAACCCTGACAGTCGACGATCAAAAGCTATCTTGTGTTATTATTGACTTCATGGAATGCCAAGTATCACCATACGAGTAGATCCCTGCCTCGTGCATATTACAAAGACAGAAAGAGCCACATAAGGAATCCTTAATACTGTAGTTCCAACCCGGTTTAATGCTCAATGTATCAAAGGAGTAATCCCATCTCTGATTCTTTAAATAACCGAACTCACTTGCGTGAAACAGCTCCACGCCACTCATGAGTTAGTGTGTTAATATTTAACATTTATCATTAGAAAATTTCGCGCTTTATGACGTAAAACACTAATTATGTTCGTTTTATTCCTTAAATCCATGGAATCATGAAAAAGTGGAAATCAAAAGATGACAGGCAGCTGAAGTTTGTAGTTAAGAAATGTAAAACTATAACGTCGTACTAGATGCCGAAGTTTTACTGCATGAACAATGAACATACAGCATGCAATAAAAGGGATTTCGTTATTTTGCGGGACTGTAAGCGAGTAACTTTAGGAAAGAATAGAAATTATTTTCAAAGTTCAGTGGAAGGCGCTAAGCGCTTGCTTTATCAGTAGTGACAGGCATTGGGATATTATCCCAAAACGTAGGCCAAAAAGGAAAGTCAAACAACTATCAAAAGGGCGTATCATTTTGGCTGTTAATGTGTTTTATAAGGATAGCTATACTGCAGGTCGAAACCAAAACGGAAATTAACCAGCGGATATGATTACGTTTCTCCATGCAGGAAAGCAAGGAGCAGCAGACTGTTTGCGTGGGATCTGTTGGTCTTACGGGTGCGAAGTGGCAAGTGAAACAGTGACTCAGGGGTGTGACAACGCCACATTCAGAGGAGAAAGACAGGATAAAATGTGACGTGGTTGGGGAGCGGTCGATTGTAGACGTCGAGTTTCCAACACGAGAGTATACTTATTCTGTCGTAAGTGTCTGAACAACGCTATCGATCATGAAAAGAAAACCTACTGAATAGTACTTTTGTACCACTAAATAAATCAACATATGTGGAGTCGATAATTTTCAACGGAAAATGCTGGTTAATGTAACTCGTCCTTTTTCCAGGAGATATATTGAATGCATGAAAGAGCACAGGTGTTTTTATAGGCAGTGAATGTACGATCATTCCACTAACATTTGGTGTACCTGCTTCCAGGTGCTGCAGACCGAACTGAGGTCTCGGTGGTCCTACTCTATTTCTTCTCTTCTGTCAGTTGCTTCTGGCAAATACGGTTGCATATATATGCACTCTTTTTATGTTGTAGTCTCATTATGTGTCATAGTTAGGCCTCACCTGACATTAGGAGTGAAAAGGATATCACCTATCGTGGCGTTTAAATGCGGTACCTTTCTCCTCAACAGAGATTTAATAGAATGTCTGAGAACAGTAGGAAGTCATAAAATGTGCGAATTGCGGTTTCATGAAATTATAATTTTGGAAGAATATTTCCAGGAAGAGATGCCATTTGAAACAGTATTCAATAACGTCGTTTCTACCATTCCAGAAAACAAACTAAGCACAGATAAAGCTACCACGCATAATGCACACACACAGACACACACACACACACACACACACACACACACACACACAGAGTAAATAATACTGTCGCTTATATCACGCACACTCAGAATATGCATAATTATCATGCGGCGCCACAGTGTAAAATGCATTCTGTATAGAGAGAGAGAAGTGTAACATAAAATAAATAACAGAGATGCATGTGGCTTCCCACTCGAGTAGAAATGGCTGAGTGTGGCACTCCGAAAAACGTTAAAATTTTATAGCTGTTTCCCTGTCACGTAGGGGAAAGGAGAACACCACGCAGGCTCTTCAGATCCTGACAGAATTATTCAAGCGCGATTCTTTCACCCGTATTTCCATCAGTACACGCGGCATGTCCGACGGCGTGCCGAAAAGTAATGCCTCCGAATTTTGCTTGTGAAAACTCTTAAAGTTTTCCTGATGGCAGAGCACTCCGAATTGTAACGTGCAACAAGGCGGCGACTAACGTAACTATGTTGGTGTGTGAGAAACAACATGCTGTAATCGAGTTTAGAATTCGAAGAGTTCGTCTACATATGGATCACCCTCTTCGTCAGCATCACAATGCCAGACCACACACTAACACTTCCACATTTGCAACAACCCGACGCGTTGGGTTCACCGCGTCGATCATCCTCCATAAAGTCCTGACTTCCCCCCATCCGATTTTCATATTTTTCCAAAAGCTAAAGAACGCCTTCGACAATTTCATTTTTGTAGTGATGAAGCGGTGCAGTCAAAGTTCAGTCTGTGGGGCCGTCAAAAAATTCAAACATTCTATAGTGATAATATCAACAAAATGATCTCTCGTTGGGAAAGGTGTGTTCGTCGCCAGAGTGACCATGTTGAGAAATAAATAGGTAGACATGAATAATAAAGATGTAGACTTTAATAACGTTTGTTTTATTTAAAAAGCTCTAAGAGTTTTCCCAAAAAATTCGGAGGTATTACTTTTCAGGACTGCCTCATAGGTTCACTCCGTTTTGGTATTTGAGCTCTGTACATCCGTGTTAGATTTTCGTAAATCTAGGTGTACTTCGACCTCATAAACTGAGACACTTCAAGAAATTAGGTCAAATTGCATCTGTTTTTCAAATATTTTTTTGAGTTTTTTACATGCACACTCAATATAACATGAGTTTTAACATTTGCACACCCTTCCAAAAATAACAACTGCCTCTAGATTTGGAAACGTTTTCTTTTGGATGTAGGCGTAATCCCATTAATGGATACATATTGAATACCTGAAGTGTATCAACGTGGATTCATGATAAACATACGCATTTCGTTACACTGACGAAAGTATGCATTGATACAAACACTTATTTATTCTCTTTTAAACTAATTGTAACCTGAATTAAATATTTTTATTTCTATAATCCATCTGTTCCAAACAATCATGATAAAAACAGCTTTTCTTAGCTTAAAATTTTGTATTTCTGGTGTCCACTATTTTTAATACCCTTCTATAACACCACGTTTCACCTGCTTTCCAGTTTCTTCCTCCTTACTTAGGTAATCTTCTGTAATTTCACTTCCTTCATACAAACAACAGTTTTCCTTACGTTTCTACCGAATCTTAGTCAAGTTTTATTTCAAGAAAGTCGCCATACTCATTTCTACTGTTAAAAAAAATAAAAAACATTTGAGCGCAGTAAGCCGTTTGCTCTTAGTGTTTCTCTGAAATGGCAAAATAATGTGTGATTTGTAAGACTTTTATCCCACATTGAAGCTGTTTATATTGATATAAATGTTTAACTTATGGTTTTAGTATTGACTCAGAATAACAATTGAGTTCTGTGTAGTTTCTGGTTGTAAAATTTATATGTAGACTTATATGATATACTAACACACTTTTGTATGATGTATCATACAATTGGAAACTATTACTACCTTTGTGCCTAATTATCTTAAAATTTCGTTTCTACTTTTAGAGTTAAATAACGAAATAGATTGTTTACTGAGATCCTTTTGCTAGATTATTATTATGTAGCACATTTTATCGGCACGTCAAATAAACGCTATTATAATCCAGACGATCCTCGTGATGCTGAAGAGATTCAAAAAATTTTTGAGATTCTAAGTGATGGATATACTACCTGCAGTGAAACAGCATGGAAGATGAGATGGATTTAGCCCTTCTTCCACCAAGAGATGGAAATGATTCCGATTGTGTTGATGCCCCTAGTGACGATGAAAGACTCGTTACCTCCTCTGACATTGGTAAAGGACATCTTTTGCAGCCATTGGAATTACAAACCCTTTCAGAAAGAAACAGAAAAGATGCTGCTGTGGAGACTGTGATAGAAAGCAACAAGGGAGATAACAACACAAAGAGTCATCAAAGGAATCTAAGACAAAACCCCTAACATGCACATCGAAAGAGCTGAATACGATGAATGTTGACAGGAGAGTAGATTTCACAGATAATATGTTAGAACCTTTTTTGTGGCTGAAATGATGCAGTCTCATAATTTGCCTGTAGTATCTCCAAGGAAATTTTCAGTGAATATTTATGGAATACATTTGTAAAGAGACAGAAGAGGATAATTAGAGTTCCAACTTTCAGTTGATGTGTTATACAAATATTTAGGAAATCTTACTCTTCCCGGTTATAATCGAATCCCTTTTAGAAGAATGTATTGGCATACAATTGTTTTGTAGGTGAGTTACTCAATGGAAACTGGTTTGAACAAATCCACCACTTTCTGCGGTTCAATGAGAACACGACATTAGATCAAAGTAATAAAACTTACAAAGCTGGTCTTCTTTTGAAACACCTCATACCATATTTCTGCAGCTTGTTCAGTCACTACGACATTCGTTCTCTTTAGATAAATCCGTGGAGCGCCTCTGTGGACATAACAGAATGAAGCAATTCATAAAGAAACTTATTCGTTATGGGTATGAGTTATTGTATCTTGCAACACCTGAGGGATATGTGGTAAAGTTCAGTCCATGCACTAGTGCTCAAGAGAAAGAAGAAGGAAAAACATTGGGACTTAGATTACAAAACAATTATGTGTAGATTTTCTTCCTCCACGTTTGTTCTTCTTGCTGACAAGCATTTTAACTCCGTGCCACTCTTGGAATCACTAAGAAAGCGTGAGTAACACTGCATTGGCACTATACGAAGAGACAGGATTGATGAAGCACGACTGAAAGACATATAAAAGGAACAGCGTAGTTCTGATGATATTCTTTAAGATGAACGCTTTATCCTGGTAAGGAAGCATGACATAAGTAACAAACCTGCAAATGAATGAATTTATCATCAAGCGGACATCCATGAGTTGTAGTAAATCAGAACGAAAGCAAGTAACCGTGCCACAACCAGCCTTACTACAACTGTGCAATAGAGCGTGAGAGGTGCTGTTTTCGACAAACTGTGGGGTCTGTATGGTACTAGTCCCTTCCTAGATTCTGCCATCACGGCAGCCTATCCAATATGTTGTTGCTGTATAGCAAGGTGAAGGACGTAAGTTTGTTGGAGTTCCGACGAAGTATTTATGCTATCTCTATTGACTTCGCCAGAAATGTATAAACATCGAGGGCTAATGCAAAAATACAGGAAAGATGTACCAAACAATATCCGCAAGGACGAAGTTGTATACTTGGTGGACCAAATTCTCACTCAGAGGATAGTAAAAACTATGGGAAATGCTCAAAACTTCGTTGCATAAAATATGTTGGTCTCCACCCATATTCTTGTTTTTTTGCGGTATCACAGGTAAAGTTTGTGCAAAATAAAAAAAACACTCATAATGTGATATTGGGCTTCATCCAGATACGTTTTTTTTTTCAGGTACAATTAGTGATTGAAATATAAATGTGGAAAATAGTAATGTATCAGCTTATTATGAATAAATAAGATTCAACATTTTTTCCGAGGTACATAACAAATTACAGTGCGTTACTGAATTGTAAATGTTTACGCCAAGGCTATCTTTCATCATACACGATATAAATCTGCGTAAAAATTAAAAAGATAATGTTTCAGCCAGTTATATATACCGACCAGTCAGAATACAATGACAACCGACCTACTATCGATATAAACCCGTTCAAGCGATAGCAGCGTCACCTGGCGAGAAATGACTGCTAGTCAGACACACGCACGACGCATGTAGTATCAGTGAGAGTGCTGTCCGTGGGTACAATGGGGAAGGCTCTCGATCTACCTCAGTTTGACCGAGGGTAGATTCTGATAGGCCAGAGGCTCGGCTCGGCTCGAGCATTTCCGAAACTGGACGACTTGTCAGATGTTCGAGGTGTGCTGTGATGAATGTCTCCCAGACGTGGCGAAACCAAAGTGAATCCACGACCGGACGGCGTGGGGTTGGTAGGCAACCCCTCATCAGCAATGGCGGACATCGTAGGCTGGTCAGACTGGTGAAGCGGTACAGGAGGCGAACTTTGGAAGAACTGACATCAGGCATGAATTTTGGGCAGAATACAAGTGCATCTGAATACACAGTGCACTGAACATTCTTAACGATGGGCCTCTGCGGCCTACGACTCACACATGTGCCAACGTTAACATCACGATATCGGCAACTACAACTGAAATGATCACGGCACTGGATGTGGGCGCAGTGGCAGAGTGTTGCATGGTTTGATTAATTCCGATATCTGCTTCATTACGCCGATAGCAGGGCGCGAATCCGTCTTCTTCCAGGGGAACAGCTCCTTGACACCTGTACTACGGGACGGAGACAAGCTGGCGGCGGCTCCATTGTGCTCTGGGAAACACTCACGTGGTCATCCATGGGTCCAGTGGACCTCGTGCAAGGCACCATGACACCCAGGAGTATTGCGCACTGGTTGCAGACCACGTACACCCCTTCATGACGATCTTGTTTCCAGACTGCAAAGGTATTTTTCAACAAGATAATGCGCTATGACACAAGGCCATGTGTGATGGGTGGTTCAAGGAATACAGTGGCGAGTTCAAATCGATGTACTTGCCCCTCAACCCGCCAGATCTGAACCCGACCGATCGCATCTGGATTGTGATTGAAAGTGGCGTCAGATCTCATAGCCCCTCCCCCCTCCCCCTCCCCCCCTGAATGGTGCCACCTCCCTCCAACGACCTACCAAGGCCTCATGGTTTCCATACCACGACACGTCGTCATTGTTATCCGTGCCAAAGGTGGACATACTGGTTCAAATGGTTCAAATGGCTCTGAGCACTATGGGACTTAACATCTGTGGTCATCAGTCCCCTAGAACTGAGAACTACTTAAACCTAACTAACCTAAGGACATCACACACATCCATGCCCGAGGCAGGATCGAACCTGCGACCGTAGCAGTCGCGCGCTTCCGGACTGAGCGCCTAGAACCGCTAGACCACCGCGGCCGGCGGAGGACATACTGGACATCAAGTATTAGTCATTATGTTCTGGCTGAATAGTGTTTGCTGCTACCCTTACGAGAACTATCTTGACTTAATGTTTTCATAAGCAAAAACAAAAAATAATTTTGGGTGTGTAATTTTGCTATCTGTTCTACTCTACTGGTTTTTGGCGCCGGCCGGAGTGGCCGTACGGTTATAGGCGCTACAGTCTGGAATCGAGTGACCGCCACGGTCACAGGTTCGAATCCTGCCTCGGGCATGTATGTGTGTGATGTCCTTTGGTTAGTTAGGTTTAATTACTTCAAAGTTCTAGGCGACTGATGACCTCGGAAGTTAAGTCGCATAGTGTTCAGAGCCATTTTTTTGGTTTCTGGCAATAATCTTATATCGGACGGAGGGACTATGTTGTCTGCAGACCTTCACATTGTTCTCAAATCAAAGTAGATACCCTTTTCGTCCCACAAATCCAAAGTGTCGAGGTCTAAGAGTATGTGAAACACGCCAGGAAATAAACCATTAAAGACCTATAGGACTGGTTGAAAACAGTATTGGTTGCAATTTTTGTTATTTTTTATTTTTCAACTACGCGTTTCACATTATTTAGGCACCTTCAGGTTGATCTTAATTTGGTATTTCTTAGAACGATCCATTTAGACAAAGTAGCCGAAGGGCATCATCGAACACATCAAGCCAACATCACCTTCGTTAAACTCAATAAAAACTTTCCAGATGTACGTGAGTGACTCCAAGGCCTGCAATAACAGTATGCAGGTCTTGGAGTCACTCACGTCCATCTAGAAAGTTTTTATTGGGTTTAACGAAGGCGATGTTGGCCTGATGTAAAAAAAGAGGCATGACTAACACACTAATAACGAGCGCTTAACGGCTATGTGAGCCGCAATACCTGAGACGGGAGATGCAACAGCGTCTGAGGAGCAATGCGCACTCCACCAGGTACGGAAGAGCTGTCACCGGATCAAAAACTCGGCGAAGTGAAACAGCGGAAGAAGGAATGCCGATACGGGCTTTCTGCCACAAGTCTGGAGATCGAATGACAGTATCAACCGAATGCTGCGCAAATACTTCGTAAAGACTATTTATAACCGACAAGAAAGGTCAAAGAGCGTCGGAAGCAAAGGAGAAAAGCTGCCTACTTGCAATGTCTGAATATACCGTTTACCACGTACATTTGGAACAGTCTACGTTTACATGACTGGTCAATCAGTCAAGACCAGAATCACCGAAGATAACAGGCGCTGCAGGTTGAGACAGACGGATAGGATAATTCGACCGTGTGAGACTGACCACATAACAACATTTGCCGACAGGGAAATTCTTGTTGTGGAGAACAGCTGCCACTGGCTACCACGACAAGAATAGACCAAATGGTTCAAATGGCTCTGAGCACTATGCGACTCAACTGCTGAGGTCATCAGTCGCCTAGAACTTAGAACTAATTAAACCTAACTAACCTAAGGACAGCACACAACACCCAGCCATCACGAGGCAGAGAAAATCCCTGACCCCGCCGGGAATCGAACCCGGGAACCCGGGCGTGGGAAGCGAGAACGCTACCGCACGACCACGAGATGCGGGCAATCGACCAAGAAACAGTCGTAGCTGTGTTGGAAAAGTACCAGAGCTTCAAGCGCTGATAGAAAGCACTGAAGCTGAAATCGTTATAGGAACAGAAAGCTGGCTAAAGCCGGAGATAAATCCTGCCGAAAGTTTTAGAAAGGCGCGAAAAGTGTTCAGAAAGGGTAGATTAAATAAAGTAGGTGGTGGTGTGTTTGTGTCTGTTGGTAGTAGTTTATCTTGTAGTGACGTTGAAATAGATAGTTCCTGGGAATTACTATGAGTAGAGGTTATAATTAGCAGCCGTACCAAAATGATAAGTGGCTCCTTCTACCGACCTCCCGTCTCAGATGTTATAATAGCTGAACAGTTCAAAGAAAACTTGAATCTCATTACAAGTAAGTACCCTACTCGTACAGTTATAATTTGGTCGAGACTTCAATCTACCCTCGATTTGTTGGCGAAAATACGTGTTCAAAGCCGATGTTAGACAGAAAACATCTTCCGAAATTGTACTAAATGCTTTCTCTGAGAATTACTTTGAACAATGAGTTCACGAGTCCACAGGAATTGTAAATGGTTGCGGAAACACACTTGACCTCTTAGCCACAACTAATCCTGATCTAATAGAGAGCGTCATGACGTATACAGAGATCAGTGAACACAAGGTCATTGTAGCGAGTCTCAAAACTATATCAATCAAAACCACTAAAAATAAGCGGAATATATATATATTCAAAACAGCAGATAAAAATTCGCTTTATGCCTTCCTAGGAGAGAGTCTCCATTCCTTCCAGGCTAATTACGTAAGTGTAGACCAGATATGGCTCAAATTCAAAGATACAGTATCGACAGCAATAGATAGACTCAATAAGACTTAATAAGAGACGGGACTGATCCACCATGGTACACAAAACACGTCAGAACACTGTTGCAAAAACGAAAAAAGCATGCCAAATTCAGAAGAACGCAAAATCCCCTAGACTGGCTAAGTTTCACAGAATATCGAAATTTCATGCGGACGTCAATGCGAGATGCTTTTAATAGTTTCCACAATGAAATATTGTCTCAAAATATGGTAGAAACCCCAAAGAGATTCTGGTCGTATGTAAGGTACACCAGTGCTAAAAAACAGTCAATATCGTCACTGGGCGATAGCGATGGAAATGTTGCCGATGATGGTGCCACTAAAGCGGAGTTTCTAAATACAGTTTTCCATAATTCCTTCACGAAAGAAGACGAAGTAAATATTCCAGAATTCGAAAGCGGAACAGCTGTTAGCATGAGTGACAAAAAAGTAAATATCTTAGGTGTTGCGAAACAACTCAAAGCACTTAACAAAGGCATGTCTTCCGGTCCAGATGGTATACCAAACAGGTTCCTCTCAGAGTATGCAGACACAATAGCGCCTTTCTTAGCTATCATATACAACCGCTCATGTGACGAAGGGTCTGTTCCTAAAGACTGGAAAGTAGCACAGGTCACACCAATATTAAAGAATAGATATAGGAGTAACCCATTGAATTACAGACCCATATCACTGACCTCAATTTGCAGTAAGATTTTGGAGCACATACTGTACACGAACATAATGAATCACCTTGAAGAAAATGACTTATTGATACGTAACCAACACGGATTCAGAAAATATCGTTCTTGCCCAACACAGCTAGCTCTGTATTCCCATGAAGTAATGAGTGCTGTCCACAAGGGATCTCAGATCGATTCCATATTCCTAGATTTCCAGAAGACTTTTGATACGACTCCTCACAAGGAGCTATTAATCAAATTGCTTGCATATAGAGTATCGTCTCAGTTGTGTGACTGGATTATTGATTTCCTCTCAGAGAGGTCACAGTTCGTAATGATAGACGGTAAATCATCGACTAGAACAGAAATGATATCTGGCTTTCTGCAAGGTAGTATCATAGACCCTCTGTTGTTGCTGATTTATATAAATGATCTAGGTGATAATCTGAGTAGCCTCCTTAGATTGCTTGCAGTTGACGCTGTAATTTAGCATCTAGTAAAATCATCAGACGATGAATTCCAATTACAAAATGATCTAGAGAGAATTCCTGTATGGTGCGGAAAGTGGCAATTAGCACTAAACAAAGAAATGTGCGAGGTCATCCACATTGGTACTAAAAGAAATCCGATAAATTATGGTATATGATAAATCGTACAAATCGAAGGGCTGTCAATTCGACTAGATATTTAGAAATTACAATTACGAGAAACTTAAATTGGAAAGACCACGTAGATAATATTGTGGGAAAGGCAAAACAGAGACTGCACTTTCTTGACACAACACTTAGAAGAAACCCACTAAAGAGACAGCCTACAATACACTTGTCCGTCCTCTGCTGGAATATTGCTCCGCGGTATGGGATCCTTACCAGGTAGGATTGACGGAGGACATCGAAAAGGTGCAAAGAAGGGCAGCTCGTTTCGTGTTATCGCAATAGGGGGTGAGAGTGTCACTGATATGATACGCGAGTTGAGGTGGCAGTCACTGAAATAAAGGTGGTTTTCTTTGCGGCGAGAACTCTTTAGCCGGCCGTGTGGCCAGGCGGGTTCTAGGCGCTTCAGGCTGGAACTGCGCGACCGCTACGATCGTAGGCTCGTATCCTGCCTCGGGCATGGATGTGTGTGATGTCCTTAGGTTAGTTAGGTTTAAGTAGTTCTGTTCTAGGGGAATGATGACCTCAGATTTTAAGTCCCAGTACTCAGAGCCATAGATCTCTTTGCGAAATTTCAATCACCAATTTTCTCTTCCGAATGCGAAAATATTTTGTTGACATCCACCTACGTACCTATGTAGAGAGAAATGACCATCATAATAAAATAAGAGAAATCAGAGGTCGAACAGAAAGATTTAGGTGTTCCTTTTTCCCACGCGCCATTCGAGAGTGGAATGGTAGAGAAATAGTACGAAAACGGTTCGATGAACCCTCTTCCAGGCACTTAAGTGTGAATTGCGGAGTACCGATGTAGATGTAGATGTTGTTCAGGGAAGCTATAAATGACCACAAAAATGGCGCCAAGAAAGAGCAAAGCCACAAGGTGAAGGGCTCCTGGATTTCCCTGCTGCAACGAACGACTGTTGCAGGTAGTAAGCGGAGAACCACAGTGGGCGTTGTCTTGCCAGGTTCATACGAGTATAATCGCGGTTGCAAACTCGGCTCAGAAGAGGATGAGGCTCCCACTGCGGTGACTCGACTCCCTTTCTGATATTCCAGAGAAGCAAATGCATCAGCGGAAGTAGACAGCGACCGCCGAAACGCGAAGATTTTTTGGGTAAGTAAAATGAAAAGCAAAAATGCGTGCTGTCAAAGCAGCTGCATACATTGCCACTTTTATCGCTTGCAGTACTGGGTGAGCAATTGGGCTGTTGTTGTCCAAAGCTAACGGTAAGAATAAATAGCAATTCCAGCTATTTAGGGATTACGACTGTTAAGGCCCCGTTCTCGTTGGACCAGCCCACATTCAGAGACCAAGTTAGCTTCCATCTTTTTCTTTCTGTCTCCTTTGTCCCCTCTTCTGCTTCTCAGAATTCAGTGGCAAAGACCTATGACGTCATGCATCGACACCGCCCCACGAGCGTCAAAGCTGGCAAGTTTCCGTCCGACACTGATTATCATCCATCCAGGATCCGATGGAGCCAATTGTGCACACCCGCTGAGCCACGCCTCCAGTAGATTTGGACTATGAGCACCCTCTGCCACCATGATACAGGATAGTCTGCGGCAGCCAGATGGCCCACACCCGTGCTCGAAGCCTCTTCGCTATGTGATGCTATGGAGATCCAGCCTAGTCACAGCTTTGACACCATCGTTCATGCTTTAGTTCTGAGATGCTCATCGTTGTTGACAATGTCATAACTGAATTCTGTTTCTTGCTGCATTATCTGTAGTGAGTCTTCGTACACTTTGAGAAATGCAGGCTAAATAAATCTTCTGTTTATTGTGTTAACTTGTTCCCTAATTATTTCTGCTCCTGTCCAGCTTTCCTAAGACGACAGTTGCCGTACCACTCTGTAGAGCACCTCTACTTACCGTTGTGTACGAAGTCGTACACAACGCTGTCTCCTCTGAACAACCCACTGCAGTGCAAGAGGAAGTTATTGAGTTCCATGTACCACTCACAGATGAAGCAGAGGCGGCAGATACTCCCAACAGCGTCAGCTACAACAAAGGAATGTACCCAAATCAGACGCCAACAGCTCTCGACGTCACTGAACCGATTTCTGAGCCCACTGCTACGGATCCTGCTGCAGCTGAGCAAGTTCACCACAATGGTGTGCTCAGAAAACGGAAGCCAGAAGAGAAGAGGGTCAGGAGAAGAAAATTCGTGTCAGCCCTAAGACAACGATTGCATCAGGCCAAAGCACATCGTCCCTCCTGCTTCCCCAGCAACGGCGGAACCAGTGCAAACGGACATGCATTCCTGCCGCTTGTAGACACCACACAGACACACAGTAGCAGTAGAAGCAGCCATTGAAAGCATCCAAGGTGCTACACAGCTTAACGGATTGCCTCCCATCATTGTTACATACATGGGGGATTATTTAGACCTGTAAAGGTAATTAGAGGAAGGGATGCAACATCTATTTCAGCTGAAAACCGCTGGTAGCGATACCCTGCAAATCACAACCGAAAATGCTGATGGCTATATCAGCATACTGAAGACAGTACACGCACTTTAACTACATTTTACATCTACACATCAAGTACAAACAAATCACTCAGACTTGTCATGAATCTCTTACCCAACCCTGAGGACCTGGAGACAACGTGGGTCCATCACAGGCTCCATCACATACTTCGAAAACCCCAAGAACAGTAGGGCAGAACCATGTTTGTCTCATTGTACCAGACAACGAACCAAGGAACAGGGGCATATTCCAAGTAATAGCATTCACGACAGTAGAAGTTTCGGTCGAGAAGGTAAGAGCTACGGACCGGATGACACAGTGTTTTCATCGCCTACAGGCCGGCCACATCACCAGATACTGCAACTGTCGGAGCACTGTGTTAGGTACCGGGTAACTGTCCCAGCTTACCTGTTCCATATCAACAAAAGAAGCGGAATAATGTTGCAACTGTGGAGAGTGCCACCAAGCCAGCTTCTGGTTCAACCAGGTATCAACACTACCAGAAGGACTTGGCATCACACTCTACTTCACACTGGTGCACAGTAATACTGACAATACTGGAGTGACAACGTGTCACCAGCTGTGGCCGTGTGTATTCAGGCGTGGAGCCTCGCAAGTATTCTGCTTAATATGTTTAGCAGACCATCATCCCTGATGGGTTGTTCTGCAGTTCACTACTTAAGATTCCGCTGAGCGGTATTCTCTTTAGTATAGAAGTTACGGCTAATAATAAATTAAAATTCTTGGAACTTCAGATGATCATACACTCAGGATCGAATAAATAATGTTAATCATGTTTTTTGTGTACAGTTGACGCTCTGTTGCCGAAATTCCTTGTTATAAGGCGATGATAACTTTGTCATAAAACACGGAGTACACTTTTACCTTTTCTTGCCCAAATAGCGTCTTACTCATCCAACACCTACATCACTCCCGTCATTTACTTCATTTACTTCTGTAGTCGTATTTACGAACTGGTAACTTGAACATTTAAACTAAATTGTTGAACAGACTCTCAGCGATCAGTGTTATGCTATTAAGTAATGAATAAATACCTGACAATCAGGTTCTCTCCGATAAATTTTCACAAACACAATTAATCACTTTGCTTGTGAAGCATCATATTTGAAGAGTGGAAATGTCAAACGTTCTAAGTGCAAAATCTCATATATATAAAGTGTTTGTACCCAAAAATTTGGAATCCATTCTGGTATCTATTCCGGTACCGCATAATTATGCTACCCGCCTCGTTACTGCATAATATCAGAGATAAATTAGAAAATGGGTAATTTATGAGGAAATTTCTATGTGGACCAGCATGGATTTGACTGGTGGTAAAAGCCACTGAGGAGGCACTGGCGTCAAATGCCTGTGGTAATAATACAAGTACCGAGGTACAGCACTAGCCTTTTAACTAGCATAACTGTAGTCAACAGGTACAAGAATATATCGCCCGCTTCCTAATCGGCCTACTGGGTTGCAATATAACTGACTGTGATCGCATTTGCCTAACGTAATTTTACAGTTACTAAGACTGTCGTTACCGGAGGAAAAAACGCCGGTTGGTTGTAGGAAAGTGTACAACAGACTCTTCTGGAGGAAAAATCTATTCTAAACTTAAGCTAAATACCGATTATAATTTTCAGATGTGTGGAATATAGTGCAATCGCTCATCAACCGCACAGGGGGAAAGGGGTGGGGGAAAGGGTAACACGTAATATTTACTACAAAAATCATTGATAACACAAGGAAAACACTGATTAACTAAAAAAAAGGGATAATTAAATGGTCGACAGCCCACTAGGACAACGAATCTCCAGAATCTTGTGAAAGGTAATGGCAAAGAAATTTAAGCAAATAATCACTGGTGTTTCAACAGAAAGTCTGCAGAGCCTTTCCGCAGTACAACGTTTCACGAGAAAATGAATGAATCAGAAAGCATTGAGTTTGCAGATACTTATTTTGAGATACTGAAAGGTGGCTACACTGAGTCACAGCGCCAGAGACTGCGCCAAACATTGTTCGGTTGGTGTAATGTATAGGTGGAAGAAGATGCAATTGCCAGAATATATTTGAGAAAGGAGATGGGCTTTTGATTTATGATGCGGGTGTAATGGAATATTTTCGTTAATATATAATGAGGTAAAAAGGTATTACAGTTTTCTTTAATAACAATCCCTCTTGCTCACAGGTACAGTCAACAAAGCAACTGGCTGGTGTTCATTTATTAGACTTGTAATTCTGGTTTCTGTGTGCAATTATAGTATTTCTGGTTTTTCAATTAGTTCATTGTAAATGGTGTTTAAAATATTTTGTCGTATTGAGAAAGAACCGAACCAGATACATGTACGTTGAGTCACACTACCACACACAGAACAGTTACACTTGTGCTTTGTTGTTTCGTAGCTTTTAT
Organism: Schistocerca serialis cubense; assembly: GCF_023864345.2. Taxonomy (NCBI): domain Eukaryota; kingdom Metazoa; phylum Arthropoda; class Insecta; order Orthoptera; family Acrididae; genus Schistocerca; species Schistocerca serialis. The sequence continues at coordinate 256,616,625 of NC_064644.1, read as the reverse complement.
AGTTGCAGGGGACTTAATTAATCAATTGTGTTAATGGAAATTCCTTGTCATTCTTAATTTTTATTTTATGCAGTTAGATTGCGTGCTAATATTAGGCAGGGCCAACCGGTTACGAGACCTCGTAACGGGTCACACAGCTAGTAAAATTATTGCATTTATTCATTAATATTAGTCTTTTCTTTTTAATTAAGCCCCCTTGCACGTTGTAAATTTAACTCTGAAAATTTTTGTACTATCACGCGATCTCCTTCTTCCTGTTCTCTGTCCTGTTCCTTTTGTCTATTTTCTATTGAAGTTAATCTATTATTGAGAGCATTAAAAATCGGTTGTACTTCTTCTCTAATTTCTTTCTTTAAATCATCTTTCATGTTTTCAAAACATGTCCCTATTCCTGAGTCTAACCGTGTTGTCTTACGCAGACCAATATCATCCTTAAGTGAACTCAAAAGCGCTCTAATTTTAGATAGAGGTCGGAAAACACATTTCATACAGTATTTCCGTAAAATACGACCGATCTTGTTGGAACTGTTTTCTACGTAAGGCAAAAAGGCAGTAGACCTAGGTGTCGACTCAGAATTATCACCAATCACCCGATGTACAGTTGGTCGATAGTGCAACGCACGTTCAGTCTGTCTATCACTATAACCATTTTGACGAAATGTAGCTTCAAAACGGGACAGCTCAGCTGGCAAAGTCTCAGCGTCGTGCCCTGTGTACCAAGGTATGAAGTAATCTCTCACGCTGAGCCGGATGGTGACAACTGTTAGCCTGTAAGTACAGGTCGGTGTGAGTACGTTTCCTGTAGACCGCATGTCCCAATGATCCATCATCCTTCCTCCTAACCAACACGTCAAGAAAGGGAAGGCAACCAACCTCTTCCACCTCCATCGTAAAACGAATGTTCGGGTGGATCGAGTTCAGATGTTCTAGAAAGGCATTCAAATTCTCCCTACCATGAAGCCAAACAACAAAGGTATCGTCAACATATCTAAAGAAACAGGCGGATTTCAAAGGCGCCGACTCCAATGCACGTTCCTCGAAGTCTTCCATAAACAAATTTGCAATCTCAGGAGACAACTGACTACCCATCGCAACTCCATGAGTCTGCTTGTAATACTGGTCATTGAATAAAAAGTATGTGTTTAAATTTGCATGTATGTCGCCCGTTCGTTGCAGTTTGCCTTGAAAATGGCGGGGTGTTCTCCCGTCGAAATATCGGCTGTCGCTGAAAGTGTTACCTGGCTGAATTCCCCGAAGTTATTTGAAAGTTCTATAAGCCAGGAGAAACTCAGGTCTCACAGTCAAGGTGCAGTCTGTGTTGCCACTATTGTGCAGTATTTTGGTGGAGCGTATTTCAGCATTCGGCTTCCTTACTTTATTGGGGATTTCGTAGCGGGTCTTGTCCATTGTACCAACTAATGAAGTTTTCTTTACTCTGAGTTTTTTAGCAAGGCGAAGAGGCATAAAGAAGTTGCTTGTGGTCAGATTTCTTCCTTTATTTACAAATGGCTGCATGAGTTGAAGAGACATAAAGAAGTTGCTTGTGGTCACATTTCTTCCTTTATTTACAAATGGCTGCATGAGACGCAGAACGACATACTCTCCAAACTGTTCTTTCTCTCTATGGAGTCCTCTTTGCCCAGGCATGGGAAAGCATTACATATATACTTCGTAGTTACATCAACAGCCAACTAGAGTCTGAGACCATATTTGTCTGGTCTGTTGGACATGAACCGAGTAAACCTGCATCTTGCTTTGCTTCATAGCAGTTGCTCGTCAATGGTTGTATTTTCTCCATGGCGGTAAGCGCGAATACGATTTTCAATGAACTTTCCCCGAATTTCAGATACAAGAGCAAATTTAATGGCTGCCAGGCGTTCAGCTCAGGTTGGATTTTCATCAGAACGGAGAAATCAGAGAAGCTCCTGAAATCTGCCCCTTGGCATAACATAATGTCCTTGATAAAAGCAGTGCCCCAATAGTGCGACCAGAGATCACCCACAGACATAACCTTTGTGCGCAATACACCCTGAACACACACGATTTCTATCCGTTTTTCCAGTTCCTCAAGTGACGCAGTCCAGCGATTGTTTTTTAGTAATTTTCGAACATTTGATTCTGTGTAATTCTGAGAGTTAGGATCGCTTCATCAAAAATAAGACGGAAGGCACTGATGACAGAGCTGTCTACTTGTTGGCAAGCATAAGCAGTGAGACCTTCTCTCGCCTTCACATCTGACCGCCTTTTAGAAGATGAATAATTTCCAATCTCCCACACGGTTCCATCCCTTTCAGTCATCTTTGTAGACGCTTCCAACTGTACGTATTGTGTTGAAAGAGGCGATGATTGGCGTATATCAGCATCTGAATCCTCTTCCACTAATCGCCATTCGTTCACAATGTCTTCATCTTCACTTGTGTCAGGTGCATAATAATCATCTTCATCAGTGAAGTCAGTTTCCGATTCAACTTCGGAATTCTTTTAAGAGATGTGACACTTTTTCATCAGAAAGTCCACGTTGAAGATATGTGTTCGAAAACGTGTTCCACGGTCAAAGACTGCCTGAGTGTCACAACATAAGTTATGGTGGACTGGAATGTACGCGTGCCAAGTTGCAACAATGAGGGGCAACTGCTCTGCGTTACTGCTCGCTGTCGTCACTGTATTGTTGGATAATTCACTTATATTCAGAAGAGAAATTACAGTGGGTTCAAATTGACCCCATCAGCCATTCTTGGAATACTGACTAAAATGGCGAAGAAATTTAAAATATTTTGTAAATACTAAAACATCTTCAGAAAGAGGAGACAAAAATTACAGAAAGTCATATAATTTCATTAATGAAGTAAATAAATCGGATATTATAATGAGCGAGAAACGTATGACAGGGATCATTTTGATCCCTTCCGCCGTTCTAGTGTTAAAGGAGTACAAAAAGTGAGCAAAATTACAATCAACAGATTGCATTTCTCGTAATGAGAGATTGCGTATTTCATGCAAACGTCCAGATAAAACGGAAATATCTCGAACAAAGCTTTACACTAGTTGTGCCGAGAAGAAGAACGCACGGTTCCACAAATGTATTTACAAAGTACGCCGCAGCGTTCTAAGAGGTCGTGGAATTAAACTTCAGGGTGAAAGTGTATCAGTGATACGATTCGCTGGTGACATTGCTATCCTGAGTGAAAGTGAAGATGGATTACATTACCTACTGAATGTAATGAACAGTCTAATGAGTGCGACTAAGAATTGAGAGTAAATCGAGGAAAGACGAAAGTAATAAGAAGTGGCAGAAATTTGAACAGCAACAAACTTAAGAATTAGGAAAAGCTAAACAGTAAGCGTTAGTGGGATGTATACTGAGAATCTTAAATGTTCCATTACAAATTAATTTAAATTTTGAAACCTGATAATCAATCTTTCTTGATTTCTCGTCGGCTTTTAACGAGAACGAGGTCGCCAATTGCAAATTTAGCAAACCGCGCTTTCGCGTCATGATGCCGTATTCGTGCCTCGGCCTTCTTTTTCATTACCTCTCGTAAACTTCTTTCTTCACCTTAATCTGAATACTAAGTCGCGAAGGGAAATCAGTTATCTTTTCTACCAAACTCTTAGACTTACAGTCTAAAAGGATTTCTTCCAGAGTGACTCCCGTAGATTCGTGGGCAAAGCATTCATCCTCTTTCCCAAATCGCTTATATACTTGCCCCACGCTCTGTGATTGTAGTGGCAACACGTTCAGCAAAATCGCCCCAGCCCGCGTTCCGCTGGAGAAAGCCTCTACATCACTGTTTGTCAGTTAACAGTCTTACGATGTTGCAGCTGTGCGGACGACGAAGAATGTAGCCGACGACAAGGCTGAGCTGCCGTTCTTTCTGCTGCTGCTCAATAAGAGGAGTCCCGAGTCGTCCCAGAGCCACGGATAATTATGGGACAGGCAGCAGTTGGATTCGCAGCTTCCTCCGTCTGTCCACTCCTACCGCGCTCTCAATACTGGCTGTTTAACAAATCAGGTGCGTCAACATCGACGCGAGCACAGCTGCACACCACGGATGCGGGAGCGCCCAACGAACACTTCCGCACTCTTCCATGACTCAAGCTGCTCTGCTTCCCCTCTGCTCGCAACGCGACATAGACTCTCCACACGAAAAGATAAAGAACGGCACAGCTACTACATTTCGTTGTTGCTATCTACACATTTCAAAGAAATTACCTTGGCTATTACCCAGAAATTTACATTTTCATTTCAATTACAATCGGTTACAAAAAAAATGGTTCAAATGGCTCTGAGCGCTATGGGACTTAACAGCTGTGGTCACCAGTCCCCTAGAACTTAGAACTACTTAAACCTAACTAACCTAAGGACATCACACATATCCATGCCCGAGGCAGGATTCGAACCTGCGACCGTACCAGTCGCGCGGTTCCGGACTGCGCGCCTAGAACCGCGAGACCGCCGCGGCCAGCTAATCAGTTACAAACAGTTAAAAAGAAGTACACTAGTACATCGCTTACGTATAAGTATAGTTCCTGTAATACAGCTTACTGCTTCGGAATCCGTAGTACAATACAAGTTATTAACGAATGTTAAACAGCGAAAATTATGGTTGGTGCAGAAGGTATTTTATCTGCATTGTTGGGTGTAAAAAACAGAGTAACAAAATCAAAGTCAAGAAAAAGTTTGCAATACTGACTTCTGTTTCTTACAGAGTTCCATACTTGGTGTCAGATGTTGCAAATTTTACTGCAGAAGTTTCTGCTCTGTTCTAGAGGGTAGGCTATCCATAACATTTTCCAGACACCCGTTACTTAGTATATCGGATACTTCATTTCATTTTTTTCGCTGTTTTTGAAACCCAAATTTTCTTCTTCCATTTCAGGGAAGTTTCATTAATGTAAACAAAAGCTTGCGTGATCTCTTTTTGCCTCAGAGACAATGTGTCGACTAAGTGAAGGACACTTTGACACATCGCTCATGAACTTCAGAAGGAGGCTTAGTAAATGCAGATCACTACAGTAATTTTTTTTATTCCAGTCTATTTTTCCTTTTTCTCAATAATTACGATCTTCAGATTTATTAAAGCAAATCAAAGATGTGTTCAGTTTGATATTACATAGTAGATCCGAGACACACCTACGATAAACGTAGCTGCATATACTATACCTAGTATAGTGCCAGAGCAGCCGTAAGTTCTATTTGCTGTGCAAAGTTTATATACGTCACTCATGTACGTAGAGTAGAAAGTCACAAATTACAAAGGTATGTAGGCGAGCTTAGAATAAAGTATCGCCTTTCATATGGGCTGCATCAATTTTGATAAAGTCACTAACTTACAATAGAAAAGTTACAGAGTGAAACAATATAAAATAATGCTCAGTGTATAAAACTAAAACCATAATTGACGAAATTGTCTCATTTCATGTGTTGAAGACTTTTCCTCAGTCTCGTATAATAAAATGCTTCTTTTGCGAGTACACCACCAGAGGGGGCGTACAGCTTTCAGTTGAGCTTCGCTGTTGGGCTGTTCCCAGCAGCCGATGCAAACACTGTGCAACGTAACTGTTTCAACACGTGTAGGGCGATATGTATCTACGTAATCATGGTCTAAGGGTAGCGATTTTTATTAAAAATCATGAAACATCCTTGGTTTCAGGTTAGAAAGGCCATCACTCAAATTTTGATTAATAAGGAGCGCCTAGAACCGCTCGGCAGCCGGAGTGGCCGCGCGGTTCTAGGCGCTACAGTCTGGAACCGAGCGACCACTACGGTCGCAGGTTCGAATCCTGCCTCGGGCATGGATGTGTGTGATGTCCTTAGGTTAGTTAGGTTTAACTAGTTCAACGTTCTAGGTGACTGATGCCTCAGAAGTTAAGTCGCATAGTGCTCAGAGCCATTTCAAGAGGCTGTACGAGGAGGGGTGGGAAATTGCCCCTAAAGTCGGAAGAATCAGCAATTATCAACGACATGAGGATGCAGAAGGCAATGGAAACCACTGCATTAAAGACACGTAACGTGTATCCACAGGACATATGGTCTGTATTTGAAGAAGTGTCATGATGATCTCTCCATTGGCAAAAGGTTCCGGAATAGTCCCCCATTCGGATCTCCGGGAGGGGACTGCCAAGGGGGAGGTTATCATGAGAGAAAGATTGAACAATCAACGAAAGGATAACGTTCTACGAGTCGGGGCGTGGAATGTCAGAAGCTTGAACGTGGTAGGGAAACTAGAAAATCTGAAAAGGGAAATGCAAAGGCTCAATCTTGATATAGTAGGGGTCAGTGAAGTGAAATGGAAGGAAGACAAGGATTTCTGGTCAGATGAGTATCGGGTAATATCAACAACAGCATAAAATGGTATAACAGGTGTAGGATTCGTTATGAATAGGAAGGTAGGGCAGAGGGTGTGTTACTGTGAACAGTTCAGTGCCCGGGTTGTTCTAATCAGAATCGACAGCAGACCAACACCGACAACGATAGTTCAGGTATACATGCCGACGTCGCAAGCTGAACAGAAAGAGAAAGTGTATGAGGATATTGAAAGGGTAATGCAGTGTGTAAAGGCGGACGAAAATCTAATAGTCATGGGCGACTGGAATGCAGTTGTAGGGGAAGGAGTAGAAGAAAAGGTTACAGGAGAATATGGGCTTGGGACAAGGAATGAAAGAGGAGAAAGACTAATTGAGTTCTGTAACAAGTTGCAGCTAGTAATAGCGAATACCCTATTCAAGAATCACAAGAGGAGGAGGTATACTTGGAAAAGGCCGGGAGCAGATATAGACTCAGATCACAATATAGTAGTGATGAAGAGTAGGCTGAAGTTCAAGACATTAGTCAGGAAAAATCAATACGCAAAGAAGTGGGATATGGAAGTACTAAGGAATGACGAGATACGTTTGAAGTTCTCTAACGCTATAGATACAGCAATAAGGAATAGCGCAGTAGGCAGTACAGTTGAAGAGGAATGGACATCTCTAAAAAGGGCCGTCACAGAAGTTGGGAAGGAAAACGTAGGTACAAAGAAGGTAGCTGCGAAGAAACCATGGGTAACAGAAGAAATACTTCAGTTGATTGATGAAAGGAGGAAGTACCAACATGTTCCGGGAAAATCAGGAATACAGAAATACAAGTCGCTGAGGAATGAAATAAACTGGAAGTGCAGGGAAGCTAAGACGAAATGGCTGCAGGAAAAATTTGAAGACATCGAAAAAGATATGACTGTCGGAAGGACAGACTCAGCATACAGTAAAGTCAAAACAACCTTTGGTGACATTAAAAGCAACGGTGGTAACATTAAGAGTGCAACGGGAATTCCACTGTTAAGTTCAGAGAAGAGAGCAGATAGGTGGAAAGAATACATTGAAAGCCTGTATGAGGGTGAAGATTTGTCTGATGTGATAGAAGAAGAAACAGGAGTCGATTTAAAAGAGATAGGGGATCCAGTATTAGAATCGGAATTTAAAAGAGCTTAGGAGGACTTACGGGCAAATAAGGCAGAAGGGATAGATAACATTCCATCAGAATTTCTAAAATCGTTGGAGGAAGTGGCAACTAAACGACTATTCACGTTGGTGTTGTAACCTCCCCACACGAAATAATTTTAAATATTATGTGGTTAATAATTCTAATTTTTGTGTAACCTCACAAAAAAACTTAATTTATAATAATAATAACATGATTCTATTTTTTGTGTAACCTCTGAACAAAATTGGTTCCCATTTAATGTATCCACAAAATTCTTTTCTCATTTCATATAAGCTCGAAACAGAAAAATTCCTAAACCTCGCAATAAAAAATAAATTCAGTAACCTGGTAAAATTTGGACGACAGCAGTGCTGCGTCATGGCCCTGTAAGATCATTCTGAATAAAAAGCAAAAATTCTCGCCTCGATAAAGTCGGCCGCTATCTGCTCTTACAACTGCTCTTTTCCGGCACAGCTCTGTGCAATGCTGGCCTATACATTTGATGTTTATGAAAGGAAGCAAATGATTTTTCTTTTGCAACAATCGGAATGATCATGCATTTAAAAAAATATTAAATTCTTTAAATTGAAATGAATGCTTGTTAGAAATTAGACAAAGATTATTATTTGTACATTTTTAAAAGGTTTACATGTGGGTTTACATAATATTACTAGATACGCGCGAGGCTGCTTTTTTTTACCTTGTACCATAATACTCAGGCTCCGGCATCGCTGCACCGCGACCGGCCCAGCCAACATGATACACCAGACAGGACTGACAAGCGCAGACAGGCGACTGCTCGCTAGCAACAACTTACTGCTACTGCTACACAGTTCGTACTGCAGTCAACACTGCTCTTTGGTCTCAGATTCTCTTATAGCTGACATATCGCAGGCAGCACATACCTCTTACATAACCCTCCACTGGGGGTGGGGGGGGCAAAAATTTGGCAGCGATGGTGAGTCAATTGGACTTGCCATGAGCAACAAATTTTTCTAAAATCTACCTAATTAACTAAGTTGACAGTCGCAGAGGTTATACATATATATATAAGTACAGAACATAAAATGAAATAGAGTGCACATGCACTGAGTACAGAACATATCAAGAATCACAAAATATATACGCAATTTTTCTTAATTAACTAAGTTTACAGAGTATATACATATATATAAGTGCATAACATGAAATGAAATATAGTGCACATGCACTGAGTACAGAACATATCAAGCAATGACAAAATGTATACGCAATGAGTACAAATTGTTGTGTCTAGACAAGACAGCCTAGACACAATGAGAGGAAGCCGAAAGACACGCGCTTAAACTCACGCAGGCTGGCGTGAGTTCTGAAACAGGATGCGTAATGAATGCTATAAAGAAAAGTACGTAGCTGCTTGAATACTTAACTTTAATCCACAATTGGTGAACATTGGTCTTGTTGATACTTGCTTCATATAATAAATATCAATTGAATACGGCGCCTTGCTAGGTCGTAGCAAATAACTTAGCTGAAGGCTATGCTAACTATTGTCTCGGCAACTGAGAGCTTATTTGTCAGTGAACTGTGGCTAGCTAAGTCGGCTGTACAACTGGGCGAGTGCCAGTAAGTCTCTCTAGACCTGCCGTGTGGTGTCGCTCGGTCTGCTATCACTGACAGTGGCGACACACGGGTACGACGTATACTAATGGACCGCGGCCGATTTAAAGGCTACCACCTAGCAAGTGTGGTGTCTGGCGGTGACACCACACAAATCATATTAACAAATGACATAAAGGGCATACACACTGTAGTACAGAACATATCAAGCAATGACAAAATGTATACGCAATGGGTACAAAACATATTAACAAATGACATAAAGTGCATACACACTGTAGTATTTTTTTCTTACCATTTTACTAGAACTAGGATAGGAAAGGGATGGATTGCATCATGGTTGTAGCACATTAGGCTGCACATAGCTGCACTGAAAGTCCATATCTTTCTACAGAAGCACAACACCAAGTGAGACAGTCTGAAGTTCTCCTCCCTGAAGAATTAATCAGTGTAGCCAAGACACTGAAATGTCGTATTAATATTCCATGTTGTCATTTTGGTAGGTCATTAGGTACACCAAACAGTGGAACCATAGTAACTTCTCCATTGTTCAAGGTGGTGGACACCATGATGTGTCAACACCACAATCATTCACCAACGTAGAATTAGTACAGAAACCAAATATAGTGCTCCATGATCATAAGGATAGACAGGACAAACGTATATTTCAGTAATTTCTGGTAATTAGGTCAGAAGGTGAAGGACATTAAGTCTCATGCTAGTCATAATTGAGAATTACACTAGTCTATCAACCGATTTGACTAATTGTTGGCACTCATCGCCTAGTTACTGAACGCCTCTGTACTATGTATGAAGTATTACAGAATAATGTTCATAAATCATCTGATTACAGTGAACATTGGCACTCATTGGCCAGTTACAACCCATCAGAAGTCATCATACAAAACAGGAGCTAATTATGGCATAGTATTAACATAATTCACCTAGTTATAGTAATCATTGGCACTCATTGGCCAGTTACAAACCATCAAAAGTCATCGTTCAAAACAGGAGCTAATGAATGTAGCATCAAGCTACTGGTATTCATATACAATAGCATGTAGGTGACATAATACAAAATTAAAATAAGAAACAGGGCATTCATTGGCCAGCTACTAAACATATAGCAACTATTGAATAGTACAAAACATTTTTCATCATTCAAGTGACATACGACATATTTAAAATAATTATTGGCACTCACTGGCCAGTTACAAAGTATTCTTATATTTTTATAAAACCTTATTCACTATTGTTCAGAAGTTATCATTCAAAATGAGAGTTAATTTTTGGCATAGCATTTATAGAGTATAACAAAAATATTACTTACAGAAATTATTGGCATAGTATTTATGCATTACTACAAAGCATCATTCAGTATTACTTAGAACTCATCATTCAATTGACATAGGACATATTGAAAATGTAACACACTGTCTATTACTCAAGGTCTGTGATTAGAAAACATCATTCAGTATTACTCAGAACTCTCTTAAACTGGTAGCATTATTTGGGACTGGTAATAATTTTTTTTTTTTTTTTTTTTGCTAGCAATGCATTGTGTCGGGATCGATAATTAATTGCTGTGGCATGAAAATATATGCTTTTGACTTATTGCTGCAAATGAGGATAGGTAACGTCATTCGTCATGAGTCTGCTGTAGCAAGGTTATGAAACAAGTAGAGTATATGTGATTACATTCATGAATGACACACACAAATGGGTAAAAAAAAATGCAAGTACTAGAAGAGGTTTAATGATTAACTGCTTATAGCATATTAATTTCGTGAGTAGCTTCTCCTAGAAAAAATACAAAATGGATTGTTAAGCTGAAAGAAGAAACGTATATTATGCCGAAAAGTAGTGAACTTCGAATTAACAGGTAATGAAATGTGTACTCGATGTATATATGTACTCTAGCTGTCCTTTCCAAAACCTTCAGTCATTATACTATGCGACATAAGACATACTGTCAAAACGAACTGCAACAAATACTTAAATAACTACATAGCATTTCTTAACTAACAGTAAATATATAAACTTCATCATTATTCTCATCTGCAAAGAAAAACTTAAAAGTGGTGCGTTTAGTGGCCATATAAAATCTATCACTATCATCACCTGTAAACAAAAATTTCATTATTCATATCACCATAACTTCATTATTATCATCACCTGCAAAGGAAAACTTCATTATTCATATTACCATATTCTTCAACACTATTCATCATCATTCATTATCATCTGCAAAAAGACACTTCATTATTCATTATTCATATTACCATCTACTTCATATAGCTATTCATAGTATAGAGTTTCTTATTTCTAGCATATATCATCACTAATACTAAGATGTGTAGTTCTGTCTGACAGACTGCATCAATCGCCTCGTATTCTGAAAGAAAAATAATTATTTAAGATTGCTATCATACAATGCGTGTAGTATATTCATGTTAATGTTTGTTAATTCTGATCCATTTACTCTTCGTGACGAGGTATTGCATCTTCTTTCCTTCATTCCGAAGGTGAAATTCCAATTTCATAGTAATTCACTGTGGTTTGTTTCATTTATTTCCTTTACACGTTATTGCTTTCTGAAAATGATGAACAATGATTAATGTCTAGCATTTAAATCATATACCCATTAAATAAAAACTGGTTTCTAGTGATATAATTAAGCATACAGGATAGCATGACGGAAAACGTAATATGTCAATAACACAGACAGTGTGCAGGTGCAAAAATGTGCACAGAGTATCACCATGTAGTAGCAAAAAAATGTAAAATAGTCACGGTGTTGAGATATCATAAGGCAAAAATGTCAAAGTCAGCTGGTGTTTCTTATATCTTAAAGATTTCATAGTGGATACAAAGAAACAGGAAAACAATCATACATACCTAAAAAATGGAAAATGTGCACGGTCTGATATATAACGACAAGTAATGACTTCCTTTGTGTTCAGCTTGTATGTTGTGTAGTTGATAGAGGCGAGAGTTGAAGACTTTAATGGAGAGAGAATTTGATAAAATTAATATGTCACTAGATGAAGTTGCATAATTGTTCATAAAAAAGGTAAGTTTATCCGGAAAAATGTGCACGGTCTTATGTGTAACGACAAGAAAAGCGACCAGCTAACCTTACCCTGCCAGGCACTTGCCAAGAAAATATATAATAATCATCAGTAAGTAGTCACATTAATATAATTGCATAAGTGGTCATAAAATGTGTAAGTTTATCTGGAAAAATGTGCACGGTGTGATGCATAACGACAAGAAAAGCGACCTGCTAACCTTACCTTGCCAGGCACTTGCCAAGAAAAAATATGATAATCATCAGTAAGTGTTCATATAAATATAATAGTATAAGTGGTCATATAAAAATCAGGAAATGGCATTACAGTGTGATATATCATAAAGTATGTTCATTCAATAAAGGGTTTAATATTGGAGACATGGTGATTGCCTTTACTTTTTCTGGTTCTCAGAGTTTCGACGTGTACTACATTCGGGTGAGGAATGCTGCGAAGCCGATATGGACCTGCGTATAGAAGCTCAAATTTACTGCATTTACTCTTTCCTCTGTTGGATAAATAATGTGTGTGTACTAATATCTTCTGTCCAATGTGAAAGTCACGGCGTGTACAAACCTGTTTTTGCTGTCTTCTTCGGCGCTCTGCGGCACGTTTGATGTTGTTCAGCGCAATGTCAATTATTTCATGGTGTCGTAGTCGGCGAGACGTAGGAAAGGATACTAATTCTTTAATTTTGTTAGGTGGTTCAACATTTTTCAGTATAACAGTCGGAGATAGCATAGTAGATTCATTTGGTATGGAATTAATTACATCCTGGAATGAGAGTATTTGTGTGTCCCAAGCAATATGTCTTTATGGCAGTATATTCTACACAGTTTACCAATTTCTTTCATTTTCACAAGGGACTGAAGAAGCATGATACTTGGATATATAGATCGGAGAAATGTTTCTTGTTCGTGACATACGTGTCCATATAGCAGATCGAAATTGTGGTCCATTGTCGGAAATTACTTTCAATACATGCCCTACATGAAATAAAAAATGTTTTCAAGTGCTTTCGAAACAGATTTAGCAGTAGCTTTGCGTGACGGAGTGAAGGTAACAAATTTTGAAGTGAGTTCAACATCGACAAAGATGTAGCAAAAACCTCTATTAGTTCTGGGAATCGATCCAAAAATGACTACAGCGGCCATGTGTCTCAATTTAACAGGTACAGTGGGATGTAATGGAGGAATATGTGAAGTCGTGTCTGACTTAGCTTTCTGGCAGATTTTACATGACGCTAAAACTCGTCGAATTCGTTTCTCCATGTTGGTAAAATAACAGTTCTGTCTCAGTATTAGAAAACATTTTCTGGATTCATAATGTGCATAACTTAAATGAGCATACCAAATTAATTTGTTAACAAGCTCGTCAGGAATGCATAGTAACCAGTTGTCGCTGTCAGGGTGAGAGCAGCGAAACAGAATATCATTGCGTAAAGTGTAATGGCTTCTAATGGTAACATTATTCCTATCTTGCCAAAGGTGTTTTATTTCTTTCCATACATTGTCTTTACTCTGCTCTTGTGCTATGTCTCGTAATGACGACGAAATGAAATTTTCAAATGCAACTTGTTGAACATACATGACGCTGAAATTTGCTTTGCAGAAGTTGGTTGCGATGTCTTGCTAATTGTTGCTGAGAGAACGGGACAGTGCGTCTGCTACAATACTTTGTGTACCGGGAATGTGAACAATTGTAAAATTAAATTCTTGTAAATAAAGTTTCCATCTGCTTAATCTGTCGTGTGTAAATTTTGCGGAAAGTAAAAACTGTATCGCTCTATGATCTGTGTAAACGGTAGTGTGTCTTCCATAAAGAAAATACCTAAATCTTGTAAGTGCCCATATAACACATAATGTTTCAAGTTCTGTAACAGAATAATTGCGTTCAGCAGGTGACACAATGCGACTCGCAAAGGCGATGTTTTTAATTACTGTAGTACCATCTTCTTCAATTTCCTGAAAAATGTGTACGCCTAAAGCGGTGTTAGAACTGTCGGTAGCAATGGAAAAATTTCTAGTAGGATCTGGATGTCATAAAAGTGGTACATTCAACAAAGCTTCTTTCAGATTCACAAATTCAGAATGTGCTTGGCTATCCCAGGACCAAATAGTGTTTTTACCCGTCAATTAACATAATCTAGGGGTGTCTAAAGCAGAGTAATGAATAAATTTACGAAAAAAGTTAATTAAACCCAAAAAGCTGCGTACTTGTTTCTTCGTCGTAGGTACAGTAATGTCACGTAAAGCTTAAAGTTTTTCTGGGTCAGGCGCAATGCCTTCTGCTGAAATTACATGTCCAAAAAATTTTATAGAAGTTTTGCCAAATTGCGATTTGCTAAGATTAACTGTGAGTCCTTGTACACGAAAAGTTCGTAACAGTTGTTCAAGAATCAGATTGTGTTCAGACCAGTTAGCTTCTGCAATAAGAATGTCGTCTACATACGTTGTGATTCTGTCCTTTTATTCAAAAGTGTGTATCGGATGTCGTCAAAACTAATAACATTTTGGTGAACAAGATTCTGTGTGTCAAAAGTATTGCTTGCGTTGCTGGAAGATGCAACATGTACTGTATCTAGTCAAATTCTTTCTGACGTGCTATTATTTGCTGGAGGATGCTGTGGCATTTCGACTATTTGTACTGTCCTGTTATTTCTTCCTGATGTATTACGTTCGGGATGATATCTACAGTCTGGTTCATTCATGATAATCTGTTGTTGCGGATGATTCTGCTGCTGGTAAGACCGACTGTTATTAAACGTACGCTGAAAATGGTGCTCATTACCTTTACGTCTGTCATGATAACCATTGCTATATGGCGCATTGCGATATGAGTTGAAATGATGTGTCTTCTGTACGTAGTGAATTCCTTATTGCTGTGCGTTGCTATTTGGTGTGGCCGACGACATGTAGGCGGCGAAACATTAAATCTTGGTTGACCCTACATTGTTGGTTAGGCATGCTAACCGGTTGGTTTTGTTGCTGTTGTTGGGAAAAACCTCTATTGTTACCAAAATGTGTTTGCTGTTGCTGATAATATTACACATACTGATGATTAAATTTTTGTCTGGTATTAAAGTTCTCGTGGTTGTCATTTAAGGAGCGTCTAATGAAAACTGTCACATTCGCTAAAATTTGGCATATCGGGTTTTCTTTACACGTTTCTAATCCTAGATAGATCGATAGTTGAAGAGCTGTTTTGATAGATATAAAGGATAGTAGAAGAGAAGGCAGCAGTGCAGAAAACTAAAGATGAAATAGCACTACTACAGCTCGGTCCCTGTGCACGCTACGGCACATATTCATCGATGTGTAATGAATCCCCTGAGGTGAATTACGCGCTACAATTACATTTTAGTTTCTGCCTTACAGACAATGGCTGTGAAAATTCAAAAACAAATTGTCGTATCCAGTCCAATGCTAGTTTCTGCATTACAGGCCAAGCTGATGAAAATACAAAAGCAAATTGTCGTATCCAGTCCAAAGCGTGAATCTGTGTTCTGTCATTATTAAGTACCTTAAATTTTTTTACGGATAAAAATTGCTCATAATCAACGTTATCGTCTCTGAATGTGTGAACAGGTTCAGGATTGCATGAGAATCTATTTGTCCGTCTCTGTTCGGATTCTAAGTCACGTAGTCTCTGTACATTACCTAAGTTGCACTGGCTGTGTGAGTGCGACAAATGTTCGGAATGCGGCGTATGCTGTGATGTGTTAAAGGCTAAAACATTTTTCATTTCTGTCACTTCTTGCTGTAAAGTTGACAATTTTCTACGTAATGTATTACTGGACGAACCTGTCTCACTGATCGTCTGCTGTAAATTTTAAAATTGGGTGTTTGATTAAACGAAACAGGTGACGTATCGTCTGATTTGGTGTCATTATTACTTCAGATAACATCAACACGACTGGCCAATTCATCATATTTTTCGGTCAGTGCTTTTACGTGATCATCGTTTTTAGTATCACAAACATTAATTTGTTTTTGTATTTTACGTGTGGTTTCGTTCAATTTTTTAACGTCTGCTTTGATGGCATCGGGATCCTGTATCAGTTCTAATTGTTCAAGTCTGTCGGTCATTGTCTGAAAGTCTACTGTGTGTGTGTCTGTTTTTGTTTTAAGATCAGAGATTTCATTATGTAATTCGGTGTTCAACTGTTTGATAGTATTAATTTCGTCTGATACTTTAGCAATATTGTTATCTACGTATGTTATTGATTTCGTAAACAATTTACGTTTATCTTCCTGTCCCTGTGCAGTAATTGTTTATATGACTTGTCGCTTTACTTTGTTCTGTTCCTGTATAAATTGACGGTAACACGTTTCACTGTTTTGTAGGTGGTGATTAAAACGTTCGTCAATTTGGCTATTCTGTTGGTCAAATTTCGCGTTTACTTTCGCATCCAGTGTACGTGAAAGTTCTGCTGACATTGATTTAAACTCGTCCCGTAAATGTGTTGTGTTTTCAGAGCATTGTTTAGCGGCTGCACTAATTTCGTCTCTAAGCATTTTAGTTGTGGCTGCATGTGTATTACTTAATTCTTGTGCCACAGATCTAATTTCTTCACTACAGTTCCTAGCACAAGCCTTAATTCCCTCACGTAATTGTTCTTTAGTATCATGACATTGCACGGCAACGGCTGTAATCTGTTCACTAAGCTGTTTGGAATTGTTGTCTAATTTTTCATTGAGTTGTTTGTAATTTTCATTAAGTTGTTGTTTGAAATTTTCACTAAGTTGTTTGTGATTGTCGTCTTGTTCTTTCTTCCACTGTTTGGAATTGTTGTCTATTTTTTCATTAAGTTGTGGCAATACTGCCATAATTTGATCCAAGCCAAAATTAGCGACTCTTTTCTCTGAGCTATGTAGTGGTGTATCTGAATTTGTCACGTTTTGTGTAACCATTTGGTCATTTTCTGATTCTTGAAAAGGTTCGCCAATTGGATGTGCACTGTTGGTCACTACCTCGGAATCAAATAAATCTGACGTATTTTGCCTACATTGTTTATCTTCGTGAGAAAAATTTATCTGTTCACTATGCAAATTTTGCAAACCGGGTGTGTCAAACTGAGCGGCGTTCATTGTATCGGAACGTGCCGCGTCATCAATTGTTACATTTACTCTGGACATAATTGCATTTGTTCGCTTATCATTAGCGTTAAAATCATTACTAGTGATCGGTATGCACTGATTGTCTGTAAATGGAGGATTATCGCCATTACACTGCGTGTCGCAAGTATTATCGGTCAAATTAATCGAGTTGGCAATTTCACTCATTGCACATCGCGATGTACTGTTAAGAGATTTTCGCGGCATTTTTTCACAAATCAAAATTAAGCACAAATGAAACAAAGACAATGCGAAATGAAACGGACACTTACAACAAAGAGCAATAAATTGCCGATGATCTGTGAAGGAAAGAGTGACAATTTAGTAAGTGCGTTGCGCCAGATGCAAACTACATTTAGGTAAATAAGAGCAGATATATGACAACTTCTCAGAAATTCACAAAGGAAATCCGATCCTGGCCGGTTGTCGCCAAGTGTAACCTCCCCACAAGAAATAATTTTAAATCTTATTTGATTAATGATTCTAATTTTTGTGTAACCTCACAAAAAAACTTAATTAATAATAATAGTAATATGATTCTATTTTTTGTGTAACCTCTGAACAAAATTGGTTCCCATTTAACGCATCCACAAAATTCTTCTCTCATTTAATATAAGCTCGAAACAAAAAAATTCCTAAACCTCGTAATAAAAAGTAAATTCAGTAACCTGGTAAAATTTGGACGACAGCAGTGCTGCGCCTGGCCCTGTAAGATCATTTTGAATAAAAAGCAAAAATTCTCACCTCGATAAAGTCGGCAACTATCTGCTCTTACAATTGCTCTTTTCCGGCACAGCTCTGTGCAATGCTGGCCTATACATTTGATATTTATGAAAGGAAGCAAATGATTTTTCTTTTGCAACAATCGGAATGATCATGCATCTAAAAAAAAATATTAAATTCTTTAAATTGAAATGAATGTTTGTTAGAAATTAGACAAAGATTATTATTAGGACATTTTTAAAAGATTTACATGTAAGTTTACATAATATTACTAGATATGCGCGAGGCTGCTTTTTTTACCTTATACAATAATACTCAGGCTCCGGCATCGCTGCACCGCTACCAACCCAGCCAACATGATACACCAGACATGAGTGACAAGCGCAGACAGGCGACTGCTCGCTAGCAACAACTTACTGCAACTGCTACACAGTTCGTACTGCAGTCAACACTGCTCTTTGGTCTCAGATTCTCTTATAGCTTACATATCGCGGGCAGCACATACCTCTTACAGTGTGTAGAATATATGAGTCTGGCGATATACCATCTAACTTTCGGAAAAGCATCATCCACACAATTCCGATGACGGCAAGAGCTGAGAAGTGAGAGAATTATCGCACAATCAGCTTAACAGCTCATGCATCGAAGCTGCTTACAAGAATAATATACAGAAAAATGGAAAAGAAAATTGAGAATGCGATAGGTGACGATCAGTTTGGCTTTAGGAAAAGTAAAGGGACGAGAGAGGCAATTCTGACGTTACGGCTAATAATGGAAGCAAGGCTATAGAAAAATCAAGACACTTTCATAGGATTTGTCGACCTGGAAAAAGCGTTTGACAATATAAAATGGTGCAAGCTGTTCGAGATTCTGAAAAAAGTAGGGGTAAGCTATAGGGAGAGACGGGTCATATATAATACGTACAACAACGAAGAGGGAATAATAAGAGTGGACGATCAAGAACGAAGTGCTCGTATTAAGAAGGGTGTAAGACAAGGCTGTAGCCTTTCGCTCCTACTCTTCAATCTGTACATCGAGGAAGCAATGGTGGAAATAAAAGAAAGGTTCAGGAGTGGAATTAAAGTACAAGGTGAAAGGATATCAATGATACGATTAGCTGATGACATTGCTATCCTGAGTGAAAGTGAAGAAGAATTAAATGATCTGTTGAACGGAATGAACAGTCTAATGAGTACACAGTATGGTTTGAGAGTAAATTGGAGAAAGACGAAGGTAATGAGAAGTAGTAGAAATGAGAACAGCCAGAAACTTAACATCAGGATTGATGGTCACGAGGTCAATGAAGTTAAGGAATTCTGCTACCTAGGCAGTAAAATAACCAATGACGGAAGGAGCAAGGAGGACATCAAAAGCAGACTCGCTATGGCAAAAAAGGCATTTCTGGCCAAGAGAAGTCTACTAATATCAAATACTGGCCTTAATCTGAGGAAGAAATTTCTGAGGATGTACGTCTGGAGTACAGCATTATATGGTAGTGAAACATGGACTTTGGGAAAACCGGAAGAGAAGAGAATCGAAGCATTTGAGATGTGGTGCTATAGACGAATGTTGAAAATTAGGTGGACTGATAAGGTAAGGAATGAGGAGATTCTACGCAGAATCGGAGAGGAAAGGAATATGTGGAAAACACTGATAAGGAGAAGAGACAGGATGATATGACATATGCTAAGACATGAGGGAATGACTTCCATGGTACTAGAGGGAGCTGTAGAGGGCAAAAATTGTAGAGGAAGACAGAGATTGGAATACGTCACGCAAATAATTGAGGACGTAGGTTGCAAGTGTTACTCTGAGATGAAGAGGTTAGCACAGGAAAGGAATTCGTGGCAGGCCGCATCAAACCAGTCAGTAGACTGATGACCAAAAAACCAAGGAGATATAGATGAACGGGTTTCGGGAGGATATGGAAATGGTGCTAGGAATGAGAGAGGAGGAATTCCGCAATTAATTTCACCTGGTTATAGAGAATACTCCGTACAGACATCACAAGAAGAGGAGGTATACTTGGAAAACACCGGGAAATACCGGATGATCTCAGATTAAATCGTGGTATGTCAGAGGTTGCGAAATCAGATATTGGATTGTAGGGCGCACCCAAGAGCAGATATAGATTCCTATCACTCTCTAGTAGTGATGAAGAGTAGGCTGAAGTTTAAGAGATTACCCAGGAAGAATTAATACGCAAGGAAGTGAGATACGGAAGCACTAAGGAAAGACGAGATGCACTTGAAGTTCTCTTAGGCAATAGAAATTGCAATAAGGAGTAGCTCAGTAGGCAGTTCTGATGAAGAGGAATGGACATTTCTAAAAAGGGTAATCACAGAATGCTGGAAAGAAAAACATAGGTACAAAGAAGGTGACTACGAAGATACCATGGGTAACGTTACTTGATCGATGAAAGAAGAAAGCACAAAAGTTTTAAGGGAAATTCGGGAACAAAGAAACACAAGTAGCTGAGGAATGAATAAATAGAAAGCGGAGGGAAGCTAAGGCGACATGGCAGCATGAAAAAAGAGAAGAAATCAAAAAAGGAAATGATCGTCGGAAGGACTGACTCGGCATATACGAAAGACAAATAACCGCCGGTGAAAGTAAAGTCAAGAGTTGTAGCACTAATAATGCACCTGGAATTTCATTGTTAAAAGCAGAGAAGAGATCGGAAGGATGTAAAGAGTACACTTAAGCATTCTATGAGGGGAAAGATTTGTCTGATGTAATAGAAGAAGAAAAAGGAATCAGTTTAGAAGAGGTACGGGATCCAGTACTAGAATCAGGATTTAAGAGAACTTTGGAAGACTTAAAACCAAACAAGGAATAAAGGATAGATAACATCCCGTTACCAATTCTAAAATCATTGTGGGAAGTGGCAACAAAATGACTATTCGCGTTGTATGAATCTGGCGACGTACCATGCGACTTTCGGAAAAAAATCATACACACAATTCCGAAGAGTATAAGAGCTGACAAGTGCGAGAATTTTAGTTCAATCAGCTTAACATCTCATGCATCCAAGTTGCTGACAAGAATAATATACAGAACAATGAAAAGAAATTTGAGGATGTGTTAGATGAGCATCAGTTTGCGTTTAGGAAAGGTAAAGGCACAAGAGAGAGAATTCTGATGTTGCGGCTGATAATGGAAGCAAAATCAAAGAAAATTCAAGAAAGTTTAATAGGATTCACGATGTGGAAAAAGCTTCCGAAACTGTAAAATAGTGCAAGATGTTCAACTTCTAAGAAAAATAGGGGTAATCCATAGGGAAAGTTGGGTAACACATAATATGTAAAGAGACCCAAAAGGGAATAATAAGAGTGAAAGACGAAGAACGAAGTGCTCTGATAAAAAGGGTGTAAGACAGGGACATAGCCTTTTGCCCGCACTGTTCAATATGTACTTCAAAGAATCAATAAAAGGAAGGTTGAGGACTGGAATTAAACTTCAGGGTGAAAGTATATCAGTGATACGATTCGCTGGTGACATTGCTATCCTGAGTGAAAGTGAAGAAGAATTACATAACCTGCTGAATGTAATGAACAGTCTAATGAGTGCGAATGTGGACTGAGAGTAAATCGGGTAAAGACGAAAGTAATGAGAACTAGCAGAAATGAGAACAACAAACTTAAGGAATTCTACTATCTAGGCACCAAAATAACGAATGAAGGACGGAGCAAGAATATAAAAGGCAATCTAGCGCTTCCATAAATGGCATTCCTGGCCAAGAGAAGTCTACTGATGTAAAACATAGTTCTTAATTCGAGGAAGAAATTTCTGAGACTGTTCGTTTGGAGTACAGTATTGTATGGTAGTGAAACATGAACTGTGGGAAAAGCGGAACAGAATATGTTAGAATTATTTGATATGTGATGCTACAGACGACTGTTGAAAATTAGGTGAACTGATAAGTTCTCTTAAATCCAAAGTTCTCTTAAATCCTGATTCTAGTACTGGATCCTGTATCTCTTCTAAACTGACAAGAAGAAGGGACAGGATGATCGGAAATCAGTGAAGACAACACAGAATACCTTCCATACTTCTAGAGGGAGCTGCAGAGGCTAAAGACTGTAGAGGAAGACAGAGATAGGAATACATCCAGCAAATAATTGAGGACGTAGGCTGCAAGTCAAGTGCTACTCTGAGATGAAGAGGTTAGAGGTAAAGACACAGGACAGGAATTCGTGGCGGGCCGCACCAAACCAATCACAAGATTGTTGATTCAGAGGCACTATATAATCTATATCCGCTATATGAAGACAGAACGTTGCTTAACGTTGTTACCAAAACTCTTGAAAGCTCTTCACCGGTATATTTCAGATCTTTACACGATGCTCTAATTAACAATCGGACGGACAAAGGCTATATATTATTTTAAATATGAAACACAAATTTACGTATAATATGTTAAATGTTGTCAGCAAAAGTTTCAATAATTTCTTGATCGATTTACTTCAAAGTTTTACACAATATTCTAATATACACTCAGATGGATGTAGGTAATATGTTTTTTTTAAATAATGATGCACAGATATTCTCCTAAGTCGGTCTATGAGAAAGAATTTACTTTGCTGTGCTATGAAAATTGTTATATAGTTTCTGTTATGTATGTAAATATTATACCTTTATTACTTTAATCAAACGTAAAAATCAAGGAGCCAGTACATTCCAGAGGAAACGAAGGAAATCACAATGACAAAGGAGTTACACATAAACAATGATGATGTTAGATCGTTCCTCACAAGGGAAAAAGGTAGGTCACACTTCCAGTTACATGTTCGACTACTTGCGTCACCACAATGGGTTACCACTTTAAGTCTAGAATACTACTACGAAAACTGAGTCGTCTGAAGCATTGTAATCCTAACCGTTCGCAAATTATAAATATGCGAAATACTGTAACTGAAGCTACCAGCTTCACAGATCTACCCGATTTGTCCACTGATTTTAAAGGACTTCAGTTCTCAGTCAAGATTTCGTTCGCAATAACAATAAATAATTTTAAAATTTTATTTCTGTGGCGTCCCCAGCCTCAACGTGCTTTGAGAATGAAATCTTGGTCCAAGTATGCTGGGTGTGTTTTTTTTATCATCTATGCGATTGGCCAATTTCAACCTTTGGTCATTTCAATCCTTGGCCGTTATCAAGCACTTATTCTTAAACTTCCAGCTTCATTTTACCTTATAATATATCGCTGGTGCATGTGGACAGGACTACATCTTAGTTCTGTGCGTATGTGGTACAAAAACAATAGACTGCATGGCTACATCTGTCAGCCGACACGAACAGAAAGATGTCATCTCATATTAGCTTTATGACATTTTTCTTTTCGTGTCGGCTAATATACATAACGATACACAACAATGTATTGTTTTTGTGTCACACACACACACACACACACACACACACAAACACACACACACACACACACATTCACAGAAGTAAGATGTATTCCTA
Source organism: Schistocerca serialis cubense (assembly GCF_023864345.2). Lineage (NCBI taxonomy): Eukaryota > Metazoa > Arthropoda > Insecta > Orthoptera > Acrididae > Schistocerca > Schistocerca serialis. The sequence continues at coordinate 256,593,184 of NC_064644.1, read as the reverse complement.
TCCACAGGCAACAACGATGTAATGTGAAATGGAAATATAAGGAAATGACCAAAGGTTGATATTGGTCAATTAGATTCATAATAAAAGGAATACAGTCCACCTGTACCTTGTTTTCACTCTCAAAACAATAAATAAATCTCAGGGTCAGAGAGAGGAGAACGAGGAGATGAACAGAGAGAGTGGGGAGGCAGAGGAGGAGACAGAGAGAGGAGGAGGAAATGGAGAGATGGGCGAGGAGAATATGAACAAAGGGGGTGGGGGGGGGGGCAAGGACAAAGAGTGTGTGGAGGAGAAAATGGGCAGAAAGGGTGAAGAAGCGGATTAGGAAGCTCAAATGGTTCAAACGCCTCTGAGCACTATGGGACTTAACATCTATGGTCATTAGTCCCCTAGAACTTAGAACTACTTAAACCTAACTAACCTAAGGACATCACACAACACCCAGTCATCATGAGGCAGAGAAAATCCCTGACCCCGCTGAGAATCGAGCCCGGGAACCCGGGCGCGGGAAGCGAGAACGCTACCGCACGACCACGAGCTGCGGACAATTAGGAAGTAAATCCAATGTCGCCTACATAATTAGCAGTTGCAAAGCATTTAGACTAGCTTCTTTATGAATTTAAAAAGAGTTGTGGATCTAAAAACCTTTTTGTTGATTGACCTTCATATCTGGGTCCTTCAAGTTATGTAGGAAAGTTACAAGTTCCCCCAGCACATTAATGGAACGGCTCTTTGGAGCTGCAGACATTACTTACACTTCGTGTTGTCACATCGCACCGTTTGTGTATGATCCGACCGGAATCATTTTTTCCCCCTCTACGTGTTCCTTGAATCGAGTGTGGAAAGTGTGCACTGTCTGTCCAGTGTAAATCTTATTACACTCTGCATTTTTTGCTTCATATACACCGGGACTGTTGAATTGTTCTGTTTAATCGTCGACCTGTTGTCGAGGGCAAGACTTGCTAACGTACTTGGCCACACTCCTTCACAATTCTTGATGTTGTAATGTATGTGTAATAGTGGCTTACGAAACAAGGACACACGACACAGAAATAACTGACATCCCTACAGCTACACCACTCACAGCCACTGAATATTTCAGCAGTACCTCCAGTCTTCTACATAGGATTTTTCCTCTACAGATTTCATCCGCGAGTGACATATACAACTATGGTACATAATTAATACAGGATGAATCCACCATACGTCTCCTGTCCTCAGCTAACCACAATAAAGCCCACTAAGTTCTTTACTCTCGCCATTGAAGAGTCACGAATTAGATATTTCTGGCATATAAGAGTTTTTTTTGTGAGTGCGACTCTCTCACGGCAGATAATAACATAAATTACAGAATATACTCTTTCATATGATAGTACACATTGTATTGTATACACCATCATATATTTTTAAATGAAACTCGATAGTTCGAAATCACAAATTCAAAGGAAAACAGATATTCAATCGTTCAACAGAACGCACTATAATGTCCAAAAGAGTTAATTCACTCATAGCTGGCTCATGCCTAATGATTCTACTCTGCGTAGAGCGCATAGCCGGCCAGTGTGGCGACGCGGTTAAAGGCGCTTAAGTCTGGAACCGCGCGACCGCTACGGCCGCAGGTTCGAATCCTGCCTCGGGCATGGATGTGTGTGATGTCCTTAGGTTAGTTAGGTTTAAGTAGTTCTAAGTTCTAGGGGACTGATGACCTCAGATGTTAAGTCCCATAGTGCTCAGAGCCATTTGAACCATTTTTTTAGAGCGCATATATTGACACGACTAAAAAAAAATATAGTGCAGGAACACTGAAATCCGAAGATACAAAATAAATGTATAAGTAATCATTATAATTACTATATCGTTGCGCAGCAGTGTACTGAATCGCGTAATCACTTATCGACTTCGCCATCAGGTACGGGCGCGCAGTTCAGGGACCATACGGACCACCACATCTGCTAATCTCACACGCGGGATCCCATGCGGGCGCAGATTAGCGACAGGCGATTAGAGGACCAGCTCTATTATTAGCTGTTAATGCACCTGCGATAGCAGTAACGCAGCCGTCACTTCCCATACAGTGACGGTTCGCGACGGAATTGCGCTTTTACGAACTACATGTAACCGAGTTTTCAGTACTGTGCTGCGTTGATTGCCGACGGTAGCTTACACTCACTCCACGTATCAGACAAAAATTTGTATAATTTTGACGCAAACAATAAAAAAATGAATATTTCAGCAGAGCAGTAACACACCTCAACGTCAACACTATCGCCAAAATGCTACAATTTCCACACTACTGGCAAGTAAAATTGCTACACCACGGAGATGACGTGCTACAGACGCGAAATTTAACCGACAGGAAGAAGATGGTGTGATACGCAAATGATTAGCTTTTCAGAGCATTCACACAAGGTTGGCGCTGGTGGCGACACCTACAACGTGCTGACATGAGGAAAGTTTCCAACCGATTCCTCATACACAAACAGCAGTTGACCGGCGTTGTCTGTTGAAACGTTGTTGTGATGCCTCGTGTAAGGAGGAGAAATGCGTACCATCACGTTTCCGAAATAAATAAAGGTTGGATCGTACCCTATCGCGATTGCGGATTATCGTATAGCGACATTGCTGCTCGTGTTGGTCGAGATCCAATGACTTAGCAGAATATGGAATCGGTGGGTTCAGGGGGGTAATACGGAACGCCGTGCTAGATCCCAACGGCCTCGAGATGTCAGGCATCTTATCCGCATAGTTGTAACGGATCGTGCAGCCACGTCTCGATCCCTGAGTCAACAGATGGGGACGTTTGCAAGGCAACAACCATCTGCACGAACAGTTCGACGACGTTTGCAGCAGCATGGACTATCAGCTCGGAGACCATGGCTACGGTTACCCTAGACGCTGCATCACACACAGGAGCCCCTGCGACGGAGTACTCAACGACGAACCTGGGTTCACGAATGGCAAAACGTCATTTTTTCGGATGAAACCAGTTTCTGTTTACAGCATCATGATGGTCGCATCCGTGTTTAGCGACATCGCTGTGAAGGCACATTGGAAGCGTGTATTCGTCATCTCCATACTGGTTTATCCACCGGCGTGATGGTATAGGGTGCCATTGGTTACACGTCTCGGTCAGCTCTTGTTCGCATTGACGACACTTTGAACAGCGGACGTTACATTTAAGATGTGTTACGACCCGTGGCTCTATCCTTCATTCGATCCCTGCGAAATCCTACATTTCAGCAGAATAATGCACGACCGCATGTTTCAGGTGCTGTACGGGCCTTTCTGGATACAGAAAATGTTCGACTCCTTCCCTGACCAGCATGTTCTCCAGATCTCTCACCAACTGAAAACGTCTGGTCAATGGTGGCCGAGCAGCTGGCTCGTTACAATACGCCAGTCACTACTCTTGATGAACTGTGGTATCGTGTTGAAGCTGCATGGGCAGCTGTACCTGTACACGCCATCCAAGATCTGTTTGACTCAATGCCCAGGCGTATCAAGGCCGTTATTACGGCCAGAGGTGGTTGTTCTGGGTACTGATTTCTCAGGATCTATGCACCCAAATTGCGTGAAAATGTAATCACATATCAATTCTAGTATAAAATACCCGCTTATCATCTGCATTTCTTCTTGGTGTACCAATTTTAATGGCCAGTAGTGTAGTAAATGGCAATTGGACTGTTCGATGATACGAGTAAGTAAAGACGTTAATGCAGTAACAACTAGACAACAACCAGTTCTGACTGACTAACTACCACACTCAGATGATACCTAAACACAGTGTTAGTCACGACAATACCATTACCATGCGTAACTTATCAGTATCGAAATGCTGCATAGAACATGACTCTTGGAGTATAAAAACAGTACGGCAACACTCATTCTTTGACCAGTCTTTGGATATTGACAAGTTACGCTTAGGAACAATGTTGTTCTGGTTAACGCTGTATTTATGTTACCGTACTGTAAGAGTTATGTGAGGATTGTTTTTCTGAAGCGAAACAGATAATCATCCAGTTATGTTTACCTTATATTGCAACAACATTTACATTTTTAATAACTGATACATATCGCTTTGCCTCCCTCACCTGACCATTTCATGTCTTACAAATACATAAATTTCTCCCCATAACCGAAACCAACCGTAACATCAAGAAGAACACAAAACTTTCGCAGAAAATGACGCGTGACGCCTTTATTTCATACGTCAAAGGCAGTTACAATGTAGGACATTGAAGCACTTCTGTCGAAATCACTTGGATCCACCAGAGGTTGAAAATAAAGCTACAGTTGTAAAATTCTTTTACTATCACACTAATTGTTTCGGGCCCTTATACGCACATCTTCAGGTGTCGTAACTCTGTGCTGCGACCCCCGAGCGCCGCGGTGGACGTGCACAAGGCGCGGTTCCTCCAACAGGATTGTTTGCATTTCCATTCCAATATCACTTCAGAAAATACAACTGACGACGATAACAAGAGAGGACTAATCTAATCACGCATTCGTGTGAGCACAATTACTCAACATTCACACTTATACATATACAACAACTATATTCAAGGTGTAACGGATATATGCGCAGTTATTGGTAACTGAGGAAGGTGTACTGAACATCACTACATCATTATTTACCTCATTATTTACCTCATCTGTAAACTAATAATTATAGCTATTATGAGTAGTACGTTTTTAGGCTGGTTAGCACCTCGTAGTACATGTGGCAACGGCAAGCCATTGATGCTTAATGTCTCCTGCGCTGCACGTCACGTGTTGAAGTGTGGACACGTGGACGCAAAATGATCAGTTTATACCTCAGGTGCGGTCCACTTAGGGCTGCAGTTACGAACGCGCAGAAAACTTCAGATAGTAAATTATACACTACTGGCCATTAAAATTGCTACACCAAGAAGAAATACAGATGATAAACGGGTATTTATTGGACAAATATATTATACTAGAACTGACATGTGATTACATTTTCACGCAATTTGTGTGAATAGATCCTGAGAAATCAGTACCCAGAACAACCACCTATGGCCGTAATAACGGCCTCGATACGCCTGAGCAAAGAGTCAAACATAGCTTGGATGGCATGTACAGGTACAGCTGCCCATGCAGCTTCAACACGATACCACAGTTCATCAAGAGTAGTGACTGGCGTATTGTGACGAGCCAGTTGCTCGGCCACCATTGACCAGGTGTTTTCAGTTGGTAAGAGATCTGGAGAATGTGCTGGCCAGGGCAGCAGTCGAACATTTTCTGTATCCAGAAAGGCCCGTACAGCACCTACAACATGCTGTTGTGCATTATTCTGCTGAAATGAGGGTTTCTCAGGGATCGAATGAAGGGAAGAGCTAGGGGGTCGTAACACACCTGAAATGTAACGTCCACTGTTCAAAATGCCGTCAATGCGAACAAGAGGTGACCGAGACGTGTAACCAATGACACCCTATACCAACACGCCGGGTGATACGCCAGCATGGCGATGACGAATAAACGCTTCCAATGTGCGTTCACCGCGATGTAGCCAAACACAGATTAGACCATCATGATGCTGTAAACACAACCTGGATTCATCCGAAAAAATGACGTTTTGCCATTCGTGCACCCAGGTTCGTCGTTGAGTACACCATCGCAGGCGCTCCTGTCTGTGATGCAGCGTCAAGGGTAACCGCAGCCATGGTCTCCGAGCTGATAGGTCATACTTCTGCAAACGTCGTCGAACTGTTCGTGCAGATGGTTGTTGTCTTGCAAACGTCCCCATATGTTGACTCAGGGATCGAGACGGGGCTGCACGATCCGTTACAGCCATGCGGATAAGGTGCCTGTCATCTCGTCTGCTAGTGATACGAGGCCGCTGGGATCCAGCACAGCGTTCCGTATTAGCCTCCGGAACCCACTGTTTCCATATTCTGCTAACAGTTATCGACCAACGCGAGCAGCATTGTTGCAATTCGATTAACCTCAATCGCGATAGGCTACAATCCGATCTTAATCAAAGTCGGAAACGTGATGGTACGCATTTCTCCTCCTTACACGAGGCATCACAACAACGTTTCACCAGGCAACACCGGTCAACTGCTGTTTGTGTATGAGAAATCGGTTGGAAACTTTCCTCATGTCAGGACGTTGTAGGTGTCACCACCGGTGCCAACCTTGTGTGGTTGAAAAGCTAATCATTTGCATATCACAGCATTTTCTTCCTGTCGGTTAAATTTCGCGCCTGTAGCACGTCATCTTCGTAGTGTAGCAATTTTAATGGCCAGTAGCGTATGATACATGTGTGGGAAGAGTGTTACATATAGAGACGCTTAAATACTAAGGTACCACATATAAAAATATCTGCGCTTATACCCGTTACATCCTGTATGCATAGTATTTTGCTGCAGTGCCGTTTCCCACAGTCCGTTCATTGGAACACAGCACAAAATATCTTTAACAATATACAAATAATCTTAATGGATTTAACAGTGAGGTATTTTCGGAATAAAAGAGAACATCACAGGAAAGCAGGTGCGTTGAGTTTTCGATAGGCACACACAGAAGAAAGAAACTTGTTAATTATGGAGTACGACTTTTTCGAGTTAGATTAAAACGCACGTACAGCCGGCGTTATGTGAGGCATTAGCGTGTCTATGGGTGCATATGTGTGCCAATGTGTGTGTGTATGTGTGTGTGTGTTTATGTGTGTGTGTTTACGTTCGTTTGTGTGTATTTTACTCTGGCTCGAGAAATGATTACTCCGAAAGCTAGGAAGCGTTTTTTTTTTTCTTATGTATGTGCCTATCGACAATTCAACGCTTCTGCTTTTCTGTGAGAGGTCTCGTTTGAAACAGAAGAATCAGGAGTACTTACTTTCTACCTCAACTTCCCTGCAAAATTAATAATTGTCTATGCTTTTTTCAGCAGTTTTCAATTTTAAAACGATTTATCAGGCGGGACAGAAGAACTGTTCATTGTAATCGGTAAGTAACTGTACTAGGACACCAGTTTCAGATTTTTCAAGTTTACCTTCCTTACAATAGTTTAGTTTTCATTATTTAAACAAGTGAGCTACGTAGTTTCCAATTCACACAAAATCGCCGAACTGAGGTGGAGCCTGCCGAAACCTCGGTACGATGAAGTTGCGGTCGACTCCGTTAACGGCAACACTGTTAGCGCAGCGCCGCTCATTGTGTCTCCTCCTACCTCTAGCTGGATCCTCTCCTCAGACCGATGTGTAATCTAACTTGTGCTTCCGTCAGCGCGAAGTTACACGACGACTAGCAGCGAGCGCAATCGCAACGCGGCTCACATCACTCCCGCGCAGTGGATTAGCGATGGCCTTCAGAACGGCAGTGCCAGTTTCCCACTGAAACATGCTGTACAGTCCTGTGTAGAGGTGGCGACTTCTACGTGCAGGGTGTTTCAGCAGGAGCAGAAATTATTTCAGGTTCTGACACTACAGGGTAATAAAAAAAAAAAAGCACTCCGTCTTCAGGACGCGAGTTGCCTACCGGGACCATCCGACCGCCGTGTCATCCTCTGTGGAGGATGCGGATAGGAGGGGCGTGGGGTCAGCATACCGCTCTCCCGGCCGTTATGATGGTGTTCTTGACCGAAGCCGCAACTATTCGGTCGAGTAGCTCCTCAATTGGCATCACGAGGCTGAGTGCACCCCGAAAAATAGCAACACCGCATGGCGGCTTGGATGGTCACCCATCCAAGTGCCGACCACACCCGACAGCGCTTAACTTCGGTGATCTCAAGGGGAACCGGTGTATACACTGCGGCAAGGCCGTTGCCGGTACTATAGGGTAATGCGAATAGAAAATTCCATGTGAGGTGTGTCCAAGCTTTATTAGTACAGCTGTTAGAATTTAACCCAGATTTGTGTAAATTTCACCTCAGACTTTTACGCAAATTCGAATTCTTTTCATACCACGTGCAGCTGTTTTGCCGGTGGCTGGAAGTCACTATTCCGAACGATCAGTTCGTTTTTGGTGTTTAGTTTTTCTACACCCACAAGCCAATATCTAAACCGTTAAGGTCTGAGAACCTTGTTGACCATGAAATGTGGCCATTTCTACCGATTGATCTTCGTATAAATGTCACTTGATGACTATGACTCTCAGAGACCCAGTCACGGTGGTAGCACATACCCACTGTCGTACGCAAGCCGGCCGCGGTGGTCTAGCGGTTCTAGGCGCTCAGTCCGGAGCCGCGCGACTGCTACGGTCGCAAGTTCGAATCCTGCCTCGGGCATGGATGTGTGTGAAGTCCTTAGGTTAGTTAGGTTTAAGTAGTTCTAAGTTCTAGGGGACTGATGACCATAGATGTTAAGTCCCATAGTGCTCAGAGCCATTTGAACCTCGTACGCAAATGAGTCTCTTCCACTAAGGCTCGAAGCTAATTTCCAAAATAGTTTATATCAGAAAGCCCTGAAAATCGATACTGCAACACAACAGGATAAGACAGCTGTTTGTCTATCGTACCACACCGTGCGCATTTACAGGGAAGCGTTCTTGGAAATGCGTCTCCTCAAAGGCATGAGTTTTTGTTGCACCACAGGCATGTGTTACGAGTGTTATCAGTACGGCCATGAAATAAAAGGTATTAGATAATTAGGTGATCAGCAAACAAACGAACAAATTTTAATTTGTCTTCTAACCAAACTGCGTGCCTATGAAGTATCGTCTCAGTTGTGCGACTGTATACGTGATTTCTTGTCAGGAAGATCACAGTAGTAATTGACGGAAAGTCATCGAGCAAAACAGAAGTAATATCCGGCGTTCCCCAAGGAAGTGTTATAGGCCCTCTATTGCTCCTGATCTATATTAATGACACAGGAGACAATCTGAGTGGCACACTTAGATTGTTTGCAGATGATGTTGTCATTTACCATCATGTCAAGTCATCAGATGACCAAAAAGATTTGTAAAACGATTTAGTTACGATATCTGTATTGTGCGAAGAGTGGCAGCTGACCCTGAATAAATAAAAGTCTGAAGTTATTCATATGAGTACTAAAAGAAATCCGATGAATTTCGATTACGCGATAAGTCACACAAACCTAAAGGCTGTAAATTCAGCGAAGTAACCTAAACTGGAACGACCACATAGTGTTGTGGGTAGAACAAACCAAAGACTGCGAATCATTGGCAGAACACTTAAAAGAAGCAACAGTCTACTCAAGAGACTGCTTACAGCACGCTTGTCCGCTCTACTCAGGAGTATTGCTGTGCGGTGTGGGATGCGCATCAGGTGGGGCTGATGGATGACATCGAGAAAGTTCAAAGAAGGGCGGTTCGTTTTGTACTATCGCGAAATAGGGAAAATAGTGCCACAGACGTGATACGTGGATTGCAGTGGCAATCATTAACACAAAGGCGTTTTGTAATGAAATTTCAGTCACTAGTTTTCTCCCACGACTGTGAAACAATCTGCTGGCACCCACCTACATAGGGAGAAATGATCACGATAAAATAAGAGAAATAAGGGCTCGCACAGAAAAATTCAAGTTCTCATTTTTCCCGCGCGCCTTTCGAGAGTGGAACGGTAGAGAGACAGCTTGAAGGTTGTTCATTGAACCATCTGCCATGCACTATATTGTGAATAGTAGAGTAATCACATAGGTGTTGATGATAGTGATTAATGAGAACTACCACAGTTGTATTGATGTACAGTTATTGAGTCACGGTCGGTTTCATTTGGTGAAAAATCAGGTTGCTTGTAGTTATACAAAACAAGAAATTAGGCTAAAGGCAATAGTAATCTTAACGAATAAAGTAGGCAACTCACACTAGCAAGAAATGGTTCAAATAGCTCTAAGCACTATGGGACTTAACATCTGAGGTTCACAAATGGTTCAAATGGGTCTGAACGCTATGGGACCTAACATCTGAGGTCATCAGTCCCCTAGCCTTAGAATTACTTAAACCTTACTAACCTAAGGACATCACACGCATCCATGCCCGATGCAGGATTCGAACCTGCGACCGTACCAGCAGCGCGGTTCCGGACTGAAGCGCCAAGAACCGCTCGGCCACAGCTGCCAGCCACTAGCAAGAGTCTTATAAATCTTCTTCTGCTTGTATCAATATTAATATTTAAGAGTTATAGTTCTCTTACGTAACGATAGAGGCTTAAACTGTAAATGACAATAATACAGCCTGCCAACCGCACGGCAAAAGCTAGTCTACACTGTCCAGACAGGGCCTCTCCACGATAGAGGTAAACGCGTAAACTCTCTGTCGAGTGTGATAGTTCGATCGTGGGATTATAATCATGACAAGGAAAGACGAAATATTCAATAAACAGAAGTCATAGAAGTGTAAAAGAACCTCTACATAATAAATCAAAACAATTTTAAAAATAGATACAAAGAAAGTGGAACAGAACAGTTATGCACAATAAAAAGGGAGCATCTGACTCTTCTTGCAGAGAGTTGATCGTCATTGGACAGGTATGATATACGTGACTGATTATACAAAACTCTTGCAAAATAAGTGTGTAGAAGATAAGAGAAACACTAAGCATCGTCTTGCAGAATACTCCTACTTCATGAATAGTAAGGTTAAGGAACATGTATTTACATTAATCATATAAAAGAGCTAAAATCACTAAAGTGGGTGGTTTCCGTCGTGTGTTTTTAACAAATATTAAAATCGAACTATGTTAAACAGTAGGGGAAACAAATTCTTGTGCCTGAAACTCTAGTGCTTGCACAAAACTGTATCGTGATTGGTGCGAGTTGGTACAGGTAACGATTGATTCAGGGAAAGTTTGTGTCTCCTTTCGAATAAGTACGCGATGTATACTGTTATAGCTTGACGTAACTTCAGTCTACCCTCATAATGCTGGAGGAAATACGTCTAAAGTCAATGGTATGGACAAAACATTATCGAAAATTGTACTAAATGAACTCTCCGAAAATTATTTTGCAGTTAGGTCAGGAATCCACATTAAGTGTAAATGGTTGGGTAAGGTACTAGACCTCTTGACAATAAACAACAGGTCACACCAGAACAGAAAGGAAACTGAAGTAATCTGCGGAATTATACACCAGTATCACTTACATCAATTTGCAGTAAGATTTTGGATCATCTATTACGTTATAAGTATGTGAAAACTTCTAAAAAATGATTTATTGAGACACAGCACGGATTCATAAAACATCCTTGTGAAACACAACCTGCTGTTTACTTACACGAAGTAATGTGTGCTATCGACGGGAGGCTTCAAGCCGGTTCCATGTATCTAGATTCTGAGAATGCTCTTACCACCGTTCCTCGCAAGTAGCTTCAAATTTCGTGTCCATGGAGTATGATTTGAGCTTTGCGATTTTACTCGTAATTTCCTGCCAGAAAACGACACAGTAGGTAGTAATAGACGGGAAGTCTGGTGAAACAAAAGTATATTTAGTGCTCCACAAGGAAGTATTAGAGACTCTCTGCAGTTTATGATTTATATAAACGATGTAGGAAACAATGTGAACAACCTTCTCAGACTTTTCCAAATGAAACTGTCGTTTACCGTGCAGTGAAGTCATCAGAAAATCATTACGAATTACAAAATGACTTAGACTAGATATTTTTGTGGTGCGAATAGTCGTAATTGACCCTGAATGACAAGACGTGTGATGTTACCTGCAAGACAACTAATAATAATCCGCCAAATTTCGATTACACAATGAATAGTATAGATTTATAGTGTGTCAATTCAACTAATGGAGAAACTAATAAATACCTTGTAAGAGGTCAGAGCAGATGTAATTTTATGTTAGAGGTCCGAGCAGATGTAATTTCGATGTATTGCTTATGCGCTGCCTGCGATATGCAAGGTATAAGAGAATCGCTGACCAGAGAGCAGTGTTGACTGAGTAGGAACTGTGTAGCTGTAGCAGTAAGTTGCTAGTCTGCGCTTGTCTGCGCGAGTCTGCGTTAGTCTGCGCTAGTCTGCAGTCTGCTCTGGTCTGCTATAGTGTATCATGTTGGCTGGGCCGGTCGCGGTGCAGCGATGCCGGAGCCTGAGCATTATTGTATAAGGTAAAAAGCAGCCTCGCGCATATCTAGTAATGTTATGTGAACTCACACGTAAATCTTTTAAAAATGTCGTAATAATAATCTTTGTGATATAAAGTAATTTCTAACAAGCATTCATTTCAATTTAAAGAATTTACTAATTTTTCCAACCCATGATCATTCCTATTGTTGCAAAAGAAAAATCAGTTGCTTCCTTTCATAAATGACAAATATATCGGCCAGCATTGCACAGAGCTGTGCCGGAAAATTTTTATATAAGAGCAGATATATTCGCCGTTTTTATTGAAGTAAGAATTTTTCCTTTTTTATTCAGAATGATCTTACAGGGCCATGACGCAGCACTGCTGTCGTCCAAAATTTACCAGGTTACTGAATTTATTTTTTATTACGAGGTTTAGGAATTTTTCTGTTTCGAGCTTACATTAAATGAAAAAAGAATTTTGTGGGTACATTAAATGTGAATGCATTTCTGTACAGAGATTTTAAATGGGAACCAATTTTGTTCTGAGGTTACACAAAAATTAGAATCACTATCCATAATATTTATTATATTATTAAATTTTGATCTGTGAGGTTACACTTAAATTAAATCATATTCATATTATTATTATTCATTTTATTAAATTTTGTGGGGAGGTTACACTTGGCGACAACCGGCCAGGATCGGATTTCTTTGTGAATCTCTGAGAAGTAGTCATATATCTGCTCTTATTTACTTAAATGTAGTTTGCATCTGGCGCAACGCATTTACTAATTTGTCACTACTTCTTTCACAGATCATCGGCAATTTATTGCTCTTTGTTGTAATTGTATTTGTTCCATTTTTGCTTTGTCTTTGTTTCATTTTTGTGCTTAATTTTGATTTGCGAAAAATGCTGCGAAAAACTGTTAACACTACATCGCGATGTGCAATGAGTGAAATAGTCGACTCGAATAATTTGACCGATAATACTTGCGACACTCAGTGTAATAATGATGATCCCCTAATTACAGATAATCAGTGCCTGCCGATCACTAGTATTGAGTCAAATCGTAATGATGGGCAAATAAATTCAATTATGTCCACAGTAAATTTAACAATTGATGACGCGGCACGTTGCGACAAAATGAACGCTGCCCAGTCTGACACACCCAGTCTGCAAAATTTGAACTGTGAACAGATGAATTTTTCTCACGAAGATGAACAATGTAGTCAAAACACGTCGGATTTATTTGGTTCCGAGGTAGTGACTCACAGTGCACATCCGATTGGCGAACCTTTTCGAGAATCACAGAATGACCAAATGGTTACACAAAACGTGACAAATGCACATACACCATTACACATCATAGAAAATAGAGTCGCTAATTTTGGCTTGGATCAAATTATGGCAGTATTGCTACAACAGAGTGAAAGACAAGACAACAACTTCAAACAACTTGGTGAACAGATTACAGCCGCTGCCGCGCAATGTCATGATACTAAAGAACAATTACGTGAGGAAATTAAGGATTGTGCTGGGAGTAGTAGTGAAGAAATTAGATCTGTGGCTCAAGAATTAAATAATACACATACAGCCACAACTAAATTACTTAGAGATGAAATTAGTGCAGTCGCTAAACAATGCTCTGAAAACGCAACACAGTTACGCGACGAGTTTAAATTAATGTCAGCAGAACTTTCACGTACACTGGATGCGAAAGTAGACGCGAAATTTGACCAACAGAACAGCCAAATTGACGAACGTTTTAATCACCACCTACAAAACAGTGAAACGCGTTACCGTAAATTTATACAGGAACAGAACGAAGTAAAGCAACAAGTCATGGAAACAATTACTGCACAGAGACAGGAAGATAAGCGTAAATTGCTTACGAAAGCAAAAACATACGTAGACAACAATATTGCTACAGTATCAGACGAAATTAATATTATCAAACAGTTGAACACCGAATTACATGATGAAATCTCTGATCTTAAAGCAAAAACAGACACACACACAGTAGACTTTCAGACAGTGACCGACAGACTTGAACAATTAGAACTAATACAGGATGCCGATGCCATCAAAGCAGACGTTAAGAAATTAAACAAAACCACACGTAAAATACAAGAACAAATTAATGCTTGCGATACTAAAAACGATGATCAGGTAAAAGTACTGACTGAAAAATGTGATGTATTGGCCAGTCGTATTGATGTTATCGAAAGTAATAATGACACCAAATCAGACGATACGTCACCAGTTTCGTTTAATCAAACACCCGAATTCCAAAATTTACAGCAGACAGTCAGTGAGATAGGTTCGTCCAATAATACATTACGTAGAAAATTGTCAACTTTACAGCAAGAAGTGACAGAGATGAAAAATGTTTCAGCCTCTAACACGGCACAGGATACGCCACATTCTGAACATTTATCACACTCACACAGCATGTATAATTTAGGTAATTTACAGAGAGTATGTGAGTTAGATTCTGAACAGTCACAGACAAACAGACTAGGATACAATCATGAACCTGTTCAGACATCCAGAGACGAAAATTTTGATTCAAGCACTTCCTACTCGTGAGAAAATTTGAAGTATTTATTAATGACAGAAGACAGATTCACGCTTTGGACTGGATACGACAATTTGCTTTCGTATTTTCATCAGCTTGGCCTGTAATGCAGAAACTAGAATTGGCTTGGATACAATAATTTGTTTTTGAATTTTCACCGGCATTGTCTGTAATGCAGAAACTAAAATTTATTTGCAGCGCGTAATAGACCTCAGGGGATTCATTACGCTTCGATGAATATGTGCCGTAGCGTGCACAGGGCCCCGAGCCGTAGTAGTGCTATTTCATCTATAGTTTTCTGCACTGCTTCCTTCTCTTCTACTATCCGTTATATCTATCAAAACAGCTCTTCAACTATCGATCTATCTAGGATTAGAAACGTGTAAAGAAAACCCGATAAGACAAGTTTTACCGAAAGTGACATTTTTCATTAGACGCTCCAGAAATGGCAACCACGAGAACTTTAATACCAGACAAAAATTTAATCATCAATATGTGTAAAATTATCAGCAACAGCAAACACATTTTGGTAACAATAGAGGTTGTTCCCAACAACATCAACAAAACCAACCGGTTAGCATACCTAACCAACAATGCAGTCTGCAAGGTCAACCAAGCTTTAATGTTTCGCCGCCTACACGTATAGCGTCGGCCACACCAAATAGTAACGCACAGCAACAAGGAAATCAGTACGTACAGACAACACACCATTTGAACTCATATCGCAATGCACCGTATAGAAATGACTATCATGACAGACGTAAAAGTGATGAGCACAATTTTCAGCGTACGTTTAAAACAGTCGGTCTTACCAGCAACAAAATCATCTGCAACAACAGATTATCATGAATGAACCAGACAGTCGGTATCATCCCGAACCTAATGCGTCAGGACGAAATAACAGAACAGTACAAATAGTTGAAATGCCACAGCATCCTCCTGCAAATAATAACACGTCAGATAGAATTTGACTGGATACAGTACAGGTTGCATCTTCCAGCAACGCAAGCAATACTTTTGACGAGCAGAATCTTGTTCACGAAAATGTTATCACTTTTAACGACATCCGAGACACTCTTTTGCAGGAAAGACCAGTTATTCAAAAAACCATTTCACACCCTGTCATTGAAGTAAAGATTGGATCATCCAAATTTTTAGCAGTAATCGATACTGGATGATCTATATCAGTTATAAATGAGGAAACTTTCAACGAATGTAACAAAGAGAATACCTATCCTACGTTACCATTAGGCAAAACTAAAGTAAAAGGAGCAGTATCTGGTAAAGGAGTAGATGTAAATTTACAGACACACTTATCATTTTTTATTGCAGGTCATACGTTTCACTCAAATTTTTGGATTGTTCCCTTATTGACAACAGACGTTATTTTAGGTAAGAATTTTCTGGTACAACACGACGCAATTATTGACTTTCAAAATTCCTATTTAATGTTAAAGGATGAAAATGTACAACTGGCATTAGAATTTCAGCACTCTTTATCTGCAGAAGAACAAACAATTAATAGTACAGAGGTCATTTCCGCATCACGTAACATAGACTGTCATTCCACATTGTTCACAGATACGTACGTACACAACTATAATACTCCAGACGAAGCCGACTATGACGTTATACAGATGATTTCTGATAAAGTTAAACAGAGCAGTGCAAATACAGACGACGAACGTACAGAGCTACGCAAAATTCTTTTACAGCAAGCTCCAGTTTTTGACAACATCCCTGGTACTATGTCCGGCTTTATGTATGAATTTCAAGTTAAACAGCACGACACATTTAAAGCCGAACATTATCCCATTCCGTATATTCACAGAGAACAAGTTAAGAAAGAATTGCAAGCTATGCTTGACCAAGGTATTATTGAACCGGCAGTTAGTCCGTACATAAACCCACTCCATATTGTTAAGAAAAAGGATGGTTCACTTCGCCTCGTACTTGATTCGCGCCACGTCAAAGACATTATTATTAATGAAACAGATCGACCACAGACACTAGAAGAACATCTACAGAAATTTCATGGTACTGCTGTTTATTCCACATTAGATTTGAAATCGGGATTTTGGCAAATTCAGCTCCATCCGAACTGCAGAAAGTACACGGCTTTTCTCTGTTTTGGTGACTGTTATCAATTTTGCAAATTACCGTTCGGTTTAACTATTTCTTCAGCAGCTTTTATTCGCGGTTTGAACACAATACTTCCGACAGAACTTAAAGGCAGAATCACAACGTATGTAGACGACATTCTTATTGCAGAAGCTAACTGATCTGAACACAATCTGATTCTTGAACAACTGTTACGAACTTTTCGTGCACAAGGACTCACAGTTAAACTCAGTAAATCGCACTTTGGCAAAACTTCTATAAAATTTCTTGGACATGTAATTTCAACAGAAGGCATTGCGCCTGACCCGGCATAACTTCAAGCTTTACGTGACATTACTGTTCCTACGACGAAGAAACAACTACGTAGCTTTTTGGGTTTAATTAACTTTTTTCGTAAACTTATTCATTACTCTGCTTTAGACACCCCTAGATTATGTCAATTGACGGGTAGAAACACTATTTGGTCCTGGGATAGCCAAGCACATTCTGAATTTTTCAATCTAAAACAAGCTTTGTTGAATGCACCACTTTTATCACATCCAGATCTTACTAGAAATTTTTCCATTGCCACCGACAGTTCTAACACCGCTTTAAGCGTACACATTTTTCAGGAAATTGAAGAAGATGATTCTACAGTAATTAAAAACATCGCCTTTGCGAGTCGCATTGTGTCACCTGCTGAACGCAATTATTCTGTCACAGAACTTGAAACATTATGTGTTGAATGGGCATTTACGAGATTTAGGCATTTTCTTTATGGAAGACACACTACCGTTTACACAAATCATAGAGCTATGCAGTTTTTCCTTTCCGCAAAATTTACACACAACAGATTAAGCAGATGGAAACTTTATTTACAGGAATTTAATTTTACAATTGTTCGCACCCCCAGTACACAAAATATTGTAGCAGACGCATTATCCCGTTCTCTCAGCAACAATCAGCAAGACATCGCAACCAACTTCTGCCAAGCAAATTTCAGCGTCATGTATATTCAACAAGTTGGATTCTAAAATTTTATTTCGGCGTCATTACGAGACATAGCATAAGTGCAGAGTAAAGACAACGTATGGAAAGAAATTAAACACCTCTGGCAAGATAGGAATAATGTTACCATTAGAAACCATTACACTGTACGCAATAACATTATGTATTCCTGACGAACTTGTTAACAAATTAATTTGGTGTACTCATTTAAGTTACGCACAATGCAGAGCCAGGAAATGTTCTCTTGTACTGAGACAGAACTGTTATTTTGCCAACATGGAGAAACGTATTCGACGAGTTTTGGCGTCATGTAAAATCTGCCAGAAATCTAGGTCAGATACGACTTCACATATTCCTCCATTACCTCCCACTGTACCTGTTAAATTGAGACATATGGCCGCTGTAGACATTTTTGGTCCGATTCCCAGAACTAATAGAGGTTCTGCTACATCTTTGTCGCTGTTGAAATCACTTCAAAATTTGTTACCTTCACTCCTTTACGCAAAGCTACTGCTAAATCTGTTTCGAAAGCATTTGTAAAACATTTTCTATTTTATGTAGGACATGTATTGAAAGTAATTTCCGACAATGGACCACAGTTTCGATCTGCTATATGGACATGTATGTTACGAGCTAGAAACATTTCTCCGATCTATATATCCAGGTACCACGCTTCTTCGAACCCTTGTGAACGACTAATGAAAGAAATTGGTAAACTATGTAGAACATACTGCCATAAAAGACATATTGCTTGGGACACACACATACTCTCATTCCACGATGTAATTAACTCCATACCAAATGAATCTACCATGCTATCTCCGACAGTTATAATGAAAAATGTTGAAACACCTAACAAAATTAAAGAATTAGTATCCTTTCCTACATCTCTTCGACTACGACACCATGAAATAATTAACATCGCGCTGAACAACATCAAACGTGCCGCAGAGCGCCGGAGAAGACAGCAAAAACAGGTTTGTACACGCCGTGACTTTCACATTGAACAGAAGATATTAGTACGTACACACTAATTATCCAACAAAGGAAAGAATAGATGCAGCCAATTTGAGCTTTTATACGCAGGTCCATATCGAATTCGCAGCATTCCTCACCCCAATGTTGTACACGTCGAAACTCTGAGAACCAGAAAAAGTAAAGGCAATCACCATGTCTCCAATATTAAACCCTTTATTGAATGAACATACTTTATGATTTATCACACTGTAATTCCATTTTCTGATTTTTATATGATCAGTGATGCAATTATATTTATGTGACTACTTACTGATGATTATAATATTTTTTCTTGGCAAGTGCCCGGCAAGGTAAGGTTAGCAGGTCGCTTTTCTTGTTGTTATATATCAGACCGTGCACATTTTCCATTTTTCGTGTTTGTATGATTGTTTTCCTGTTTTGTTTGTATGCACTACGAAATCTTTAAGATATAACAAACACCAGTTGAATTTGACATTTTGCCGTATGATATCTCAACATCGTGACTATTTTACTTTTTTTTTTTTTTTGCTACTACATTATGATACTCTGTGTACATTTTTGCACCCTAACACTGTCTATGTTTCTGACATAATACGTTTTCTGTCATGCTATGCTGTATGCTTAATTATATCACTAGAAATAAGTTTTTATTTAATGGGTATATGATTTAAATGCAAGTTATTAATCCTTATTTATCATTTTCAGAAAGCAATAAAGTGTAAAAGAAATAAATTAAACAAACCACAGTGAATTACTATGAAATGGGAATTTCACCTTCGGAATGAACGAAAGAAGATGCAATACCTCATCACGAAGAGTAAATGGATCAGAATTAACAAACATTTACAAGAATATACTATACACATCGTATGATAGCAGTCTTAACTAATTTTTTCTTTCAGAATACAAGGCGATTGATGCAGGCTGTCAGATAGAACTACACATCTTAGTTTTAGTGATGAAATATACTAGAAATAAGAAACTCTATACTATGAATAGTTGTATGAAGTAAATGGTGATATGAATAAGAAGTGTCTTTTTTGCAGATGATAATGAATGACGATGAATAGTTATATGAAGAATATGGTAATATGAATGATGAACTTTTTCTTTGCAGGTGATGATAGTAATGAAGTTATGGTGATATGAATAATGAAGTTTTTCTCTGCAGGTGATGATAGTGATAAATTTTATATGGCCACTTAACGCACCACTTTTAAGTTTTTCTTTGCAGATGAGAATAATGATGAAGTTTACATATTTACTGTTAGTTAAGAGATGCTATGTAGTTATTTAAGTATTTGTTGCAGTTTGTTTTGACAGTATGTCTCATATCGCATGGTATAATGACTGAATGTTTTGGAAAGGACAGCTAGAATACATACATATTGAGTACACGTTTCATTACCTGTTAATTGGAAGTTAACTACTTTTCAGCATAATATGCGTTTCTTCTTTCAGCTTAATAATCCATTTTGTATTTTTTTTCCAGGAGAAGCTATTAATGAAATTAATGTGCTATAAGCTGTCAATTATTAAACCTGTTCTAGTACTTGCATTTTTTTACCCCATTTGTGTGTGTCATTCATGAATGTGATCACATATACTCTACTTGTTTCACAATGTTGCTACAGCTGACTCATGACAAATGACGTAATTAATCATTATTTACAGCAATAAGTCAAAAGCAAATATTTTCATGCCCCAGCAATTAATTAACGATCCCAACGCAATGCATTGCTAGGACAAAAAAATGTATTACCAGTCCCAAATAATGCTACCAGTTTAGGAGAGTTCTGAGTAATACTGAATGATGTTTTCTAATCACAGACCTTGAGTAGTTACAGTGTGTTACATTTTAAATATGTCCTATGTCACTTGAATGATGAGTTCTGAGTAATACTGAATGATGTTTTGTAATAATGCATAAATGCTATGCCAATAATTTCTGTAAATAATATTTTTGTTATACTCTATAAATGCTGTGCCAATAATTAACTCTCATTTTGAATGATAACTTCTGAACAATAGTGAATAAGGTTTTATAAAAATATAAGAATACTTTGTAACTGGCCAATGAGTGCCAATAATTACCGCAATCAGAAGAGTTATGAAAAGTGTTTTGTAATATTCAATACTTGCTATATATTTAGTAACTGGCCAATGAATGCCACTGTTTCTTATATTTTAAATTTGTCTTATGTCACTTACATGCTGTTATATATGAATACCAATTGCTTGATGCTACACTCATTAGCTCCTGTTTTGAATGATGACTTCTGATGGTTTATAACTGGCAAATGAGTGTCAATGATTACTATAACTAGATGAGTTATGTAATGCTATGCTATTAATTAACTCTTGTTTTGAATGATTACTTCTGATGGTTTGTAACTGGCCAATGAGTGCCAATGATTACTATAACTAGATGAATTATGTAAATGGTATGCCATTAATTAACTCTTGCTTTGTAATGATGACTTCTGAACAATGCATAAAAATGTTTAGTAACTGGCCAATGAGTGCCAATGTTCACTGTAATCAGATGACTTATGAAAAATATTCTGTAATACTTCATACATAGTACAGAAATGTTTTGTAACTAGGCAATGAGTGCCACCGATTACTCAAATCGGTTGATAGACTAGTGTAATTTTCAATGACGACTAGCATAAGACTTAATGTCCTTCACCTTCGGATCTAATTACCAGAAATTACTGCAATATCCGTTTGTCCTGTCCATCCTCATGATCATGGAGCACTATATTTGGTTTTAGCACTTATTCTACGTTGATGTACCTTACAAGAATGTGGAGTTGACACGACATGCTGTCGACCATCTTGAACGATGGAGATGTTATTATGGTCCCACTGTTTGGTGTACCTAATGTACTACCAAAATGATAACACTGAATATTAATACGACATTTCAGTGTCTTGGCTACACTGATTAATACTTCAGGGAAGAGAACTTCAGATT
Organism: Schistocerca serialis cubense; assembly: GCF_023864345.2. Lineage (NCBI taxonomy): Eukaryota > Metazoa > Arthropoda > Insecta > Orthoptera > Acrididae > Schistocerca > Schistocerca serialis. The sequence continues at coordinate 256,571,530 of NC_064644.1, read as the reverse complement.
GTCTCACTTGGTGTTGTGCTTCTATAGAGAGATATGGACTTTCAGTGCATCTAAGTGCAACCTACTGTGCTACAGCGATGATGCAATCCTTCCCTTTCCCTATCGTAGTTCTTGTAAAATGGTAAACAAATATATACAGTGCGTGTGCACTTTATGTCATTTGTTAACATGTTTTATACTCATTGTGCATACTTGTTCTTGTAAAATGGTAGCAATGTATACAGTGCATGTGCACTTTATGACATTTGTTAATATGTTTTGTACTAATTGCGTATACATTTTGTCATTTCTTGATATGTTCTGTACACAGTGCACGTGCACTCTATTTCATTTTATGTTCTGCACGTATATATATGTATATACTCTGTGACTGCAAACTTAGATAATTAAGAAAAATTTGTTGCTCATGGCAAGTCCAATTGTCTCACCATCGCTGCCAAATTTTTGGCCCCCCAGTGGAGGGTTATGTAAGAGGTCCGAGCAGATGTAATTTCGATGTATTGCTCATGTGCTGCCTGCGATATGCAAGGTATAAGAGAATCGCTGACCAGAGAGCAGTGTTGACTGAGTAGGAACTGTGTAGCTGTAGCAGTAAGTTGCTAGTCTGCGCTTGTCTGCGCGAGTCTGCGCTAGTCTGCAGTCTGCTCTGGTCTGCTATAGTGTATCATGTTGGCTGGGCCGGTCGCGGTGCAGCGATGCCGGAGCCTGAGTATTATTGTATAAGGTAAAAAGCAGCCTCGCGCATATCTAGTAATGTTATGTGAACTCACATGTAAATCTTTTAAAAATGTCGTAATAATAATCATTGTGATATAAAGTAATTTCTAACAAGCATTCATTTCAATTTAAAGAATTTACTAATTTTTCCATCCCATGATCATTCCTATTGTTGCAAAAGAAAAATCAGTTGCTTCCTTTCATAAATGACAAATATATCGGCCAGCATTGCACAGAGCTGTGCCAGAAAAATTTTATATAAGAGCAGATATATTCGCCGTTTCTATTGAAGTAAGAATTTTTCCTTTTTTATTCAGAATGATCTTACAGGGCGATGACGCAGCACTGCTGTCGTCCAAAATTTACCAGGTTACTGAATTTATTTTTTATTACGGGGTTTAGGAATTTTTCTGTTTCGAGCTTACATTAAATGAAAAAAGAATTTTGTGGGTACATTAAATGTGAATGCATTTCTGTATGGAGATTATAAATGGGAACCAATTTTGTTCTGAGGTTACACAAAAATTAGAATCACTATCCATAATATTTATTATATTATTAAATTTTGATCTGTGAGGTTACACTTAAATTAGAATCATATTCATATTATTATTATTCATTTTATTAAATTTTGTGGGGAGGTTACAACATAGCTACTAAATATACGAACGACTTATATTAGAACCGTGTCATACAATATATTTTGGCAAAGGCGAAACGAAGGCTCCATTTTATTGGCAGAACAGTTAGAAGATGCGTCAGTTTGCGAAAGAAAAGCATCCATCATGCTTGCATGTCCATGAAGTAGATAGGATATGAAATATTGACTCACAATGACAAGGATAGTATTTCTGAAGATGGGAAATTTGTTAACATCGAATATGGACTATGTTATAGGAAACCTTCTCTGAAGGTGTTTGTCTGGAGTGTAGCCATGTAGGGAAGTGGAAGATGGACAGTAAAGAGTTTAGACAAAAAGAGAATATAAACTTTCGAAACGATGTGCTGCAGAAGAATGTTGAGGATCAGATGAATATATCACGTAACGAATGATAAGGTACTGAATAAAATTGGGGATACAAGATATTTGTGGCACAATTTGACTAAAGGAAGGGATTGGTTCATAGGACACATTCTGAGGCATCTAGGGAGGGAAGTGTGGGAGGGGAAAAATCATAGAGGGAGAGCAAGAGATGAATATTTTAATAGAATCAGAAGGATGTAGGTTGCAGTAGTTATTCGGAGATGAAGAGAGTTGCACAAGATGAAACAGCATCGAGAGCTGCATCAAACCAGCCTTCGGCCTGAAGACCGCAACAACAACACAAAAAATGGTTCAAATAGCTCTGAGCACTATGAGACTTAACTTCTGAGGTCATCAGTCCCCTAGAATTTAGAACTACTTAAACCTAACTAACCTAAGGACATCACACACATCCATGCCAGATGTAGGACTCGAACCTGCCACCGTAGAGGTCGCGCGGTGCCAGAATGTAGCGCCTAGAACGGCTCAGCCACTCCGGCCGGCAAACAACACATTTTCAGTGTATCATCTACAAGGTGGTCAGAAACAATCTGAAATGCTTGTAAGGGTGTTGCAGTTTAGGTTGCTCTGAGATATAGGTGTTAAGAAAACAATTCTGTACTTTGCCCCGATTTCGAGTTAATTGACATTGAAGTTAGCCAATAAGGTCGTTTCCCGCGCAAATTCAGGCAGCACGCCAGAGACAGGGATGCAAAATTGGTCTTTGTTTGTTTTCCTAAAACTGAACAAGAAAGCGATACAAAAATTTTATGTGGAACCACAGTAATGATCGAATTCCGCCAAAGACTGAAAAGTCTCATGTGCCATCGTCTACACTTCAAAAGGTACTGACGCTAATTGTATTTGGCGGACAGCTTGAATTTGTATGTGCAACTGTCTGATTGGCTAACTTCAACGCTAATTAACTCGCAATAGGGCATCGTATCTTATTCTTTGCTTACCCTTCTCAGGACACTGTGGCCTGCAACACCCTTATAAGCTTTTCAAATTGTTTCTGACCACACTGAATAACACTAAACGTCCAACCGGGGCGTGCAATCAATGGACATGATCTGCGAAGGCCGTTATGTCCGTAGGTTGTGAGGGAGGATCCTTTTAAGCATATTCATCATGTGACGATACCACACCGGTAAGAGACATTTGTAGCATCAAGCTGTTTTTGATGCACTTGTATCGTTATATTGCTGTCTAAGAGCATGCAACTCATTAATACTAACGATCTTCAGCCGGTAATGACCTGCGTACGACGATGTTCGCATGTTAATCTCGAATGAGTGGATTCTCGTGTTAAGAGGTGTACGCATGTTCGGCCCTAGACGCAGATTCCATCATGTCTTTGTAAATCCTATACCATTTTAGAGTCCCTTCGTGCTACATACCTGTTCGCCATGATAATTACGGTCACTGCATTCGGTAGACCGTAGAAAAGCCATGCAAAATATCCTCTCGTTACCTTTGTTTCTGTTTCTTGTGTCACAATGTTCATGTATACGTTTTTGCTCATTCAGTGCAGACTGTGCAATGCAACTGGCGGGTGACAGAACAGTTGCCAGCGGCCCCTTTGAAGAAATAATTGGCTTTCAATAATCCAGCAAAGCACGTTGAAAAAGTGTGATGCAGCAACATGTACGAGCATGTTTTGTTTCTGTTTGATAATGAAACCAAACAAGCTTTCTTTTTTCCATCATGAGATGATATCTAACAATCCTCCTTTTCTATGTAACCCGCTGACTCAACCTTGGTGCCTATAATGCCGGTGACGTCCTCAATAATGTATAGGATATAATTCGAATTTTAAAGTGTCTTGAATATTGTTCCTCGACAGCATCTTCCTTTGCCAGGTTATTTCATCGCTCCTAACGAACAGCCTTTGAAAAGGACCATTCTTGGATACTTTTACACGGAATTATTTTATTCTGTTATTTCTCCGCTTCTGACTATTTCTGGAAACACTACTTATATGATGGAGTTTTAGGTTCATCGCCTTCTTTTCTCCAGATTATACATTTGCTGTATTCTACTTCTACAAAGGCCCGTACCCAACACGTATAACTTTGGGAAGATGTATCTCAGTTGTGTGCAATTACTGAAAAGCATTGCCCATCGTGTGCGAGATAATTCATGGAATGCAAAAGTGAACAGTAAATAAAAATTCATTCCTCGAGTAGAGTGAACATAGAGTGACGGTAAAAACATTGCACCATTCCAGGCATGGTGGTTGCGTAATTGTTCCAGTTCCCAGAAAAGTCTCTAATATTGCTTTGGAAGTATAACTATGACATAGCTAAACATTTATTTATTCCGTTGTTGAGTTCTTGAACAGGAAAGACGGAGAAGAAGGGCTCAAACAGATATCTCTCAGCTTTTACAGTCTACATTAAACGATATATTGTCGGTATTTGGCCTTTATGGATGGTTGTGTAATATACGTACGATATATTATTGATGATTACAAGTCGGTGTTTATACAGTCTCTTTGGGAATACATGTCTGAAGGATCAGACACTTGACGTCAGTACGTATTCGCAGAAAGCGAACCCATATCGTAAGACGTACAACAGTAGAGAGCGACATTTAGACCATTATTTGTTGTCACAAGCTTGTAACATGGCAACAGGCTTTGAATAGGCTTCCACCTCCATTCACCAAATGATCGCCGAAACTGTTATTACATGCACGATGAATTTGTCCTAGACTGTGAACAATAACCTAGTGCAGCTAAAGATGTAAACCGATGGAATTTTAAGATGTAAATTGCATATCGTGACGCAGTAATAGGCCTATCATGTGTGATTAGTTAAAAGCCTAGTACTTCTTTTCCAACTGACTACAGGTTCAGGTCGTGTAATAAGCGAAAAATAGGCACTGGGGGTTTGTAATAACGCCGCACATATGGCGGATCAATGCCACGTCGATATATTAGATCTCTTCCAAGGCTGGAAAATGAAGCTAATTACACATTTTCGAAAGTTGCGACATGGTCTCGGATTACAAAAGTGATCCAGGAAGTTTAGAATGAATTTCTTTTTTTCCGCGAACGATCACAAAACATTTTATCCTTAGACTATCGGTGTCAGTCAGCAAGCTATAAAACAGATCTGAAACTGGTCATTGCTGACAGAAACCAGCAGCCTGAGGACCAAATGTTTTGTGATAATACATTGGTAGTTAGCATTGCCAACTAGTATGGAAAGAAAATATTAGTACACGTTTTGACTGAGATTTACCTTAATACCTTACAGATCATCCGGAGCTACAGATCAGGTTGTTTACATGATGAAAACGAAGTGTTAAATGACAAAGGCGAACAGCCATACATCTCCTAACTGCCACGAAAAGAAATTTAAGACCACACCTTCGTTCATTTGTACAGACAAAGCGAATGTTTGCATATCGACGCATTCGTCACAAATTTTACACGAAATTTTACATAACAAAAATAATTCCATAGAAAGGGTTATTACAAGGTCCAGTGATCTAATTTTTTCATGATTAATTTTTCACATTGAACAAGTTTTACTTTTGTAGATAAACAGTTGTTTGTAGGAGATACAGGTTTAATCCAATAAACGTTAACCTGATTCGCAATAAAACTAAACGTTCTGTTTGAATGTATAACGTAAGGTGTCTCAGGAGGAGTAGTGAATCCTTTAAGAGATGTTTGCATAGACTAACACGAATAAAACGTTTCATGTAACATGGTTACCATTTCTGTTCGTTTTAGAGGTTACCTCTAATTATGGAGATTGTTGCGTCGGTTGCTGTGAGAGTCAGCACCGACGCAACCAAGGAAGGAGAGAAGTCGCGATGGGCAGTGGCACGAAACCAAAATGATCTGTACATGTGACGTACATATTAACCCTAGGACGCCTAAGGGGGGGGGGGGGGGGGTTCGTTGAGCCCACAATTTTTTTATGTCCCCCGATTTTGCCCAAGTAACTTTCATACTACATATTCCCTTTGAGTTATTGTTTGTTGGCTATTTTATGAAACATTAGTGTCAATATATTTTGTAGAAAATTCCTGCTTTGAAAGAAAAAATAAATAAGCTTATTCTGGGTCCAACAACCCCCCCCCCCCCTTCCCCTTAGGCTTCCATGCTACAGAAAATTTCCCTTAGTAGCATTTCATATTTCTCATCTCTACAATAATGCAAGTTAATTTCTAGTTGGTTGGTATTCTTGATATTCACAACAATCAGTTTACTTTGAGAGGAAGTGATTGTTGATGTCAGTCAGCTGTTATTTATCGTGTAAACTTGCAGTGAGTTAGTGCAGTTCCTTACTGTTCACACCCTGACTTAGAAATGACTAAAAGAATACGTGACTTGTCTTTCGAAAGAGTTCAGAATGAAATTTTGGATGAAGATTCTGACTCAGAGAGTAAAAGTGATTATGAGAATGGTGTTATGGAGAATGTTTCAGATCGGGAAAGTGATGTGGATGTTAGAGAAGATGAAGATAGCGCAGCTTCAGGCAGTGACCATCAGGATGTTATTGTGGCCAAGTCTGGAAGAAGGTAAGTAATCACACAGCCTAGAATTCCTCGGAGGTCTGTTGCTAATATAGTAAGAGTGCAGGCAGGAGTAACTCCAGCTGGTGTTTGCCATTCACCTGGAGAAGCCTTGAAATTACTTCTTACGCCTGACGTCATGGATGTTATAGTAAAACATTCAAATGAAGAGGCAGTTAGGCGAAATGTTACTTTGACTAATGAGAAAGAATTGTATGCCTTTATGGGATTCCTGATACTTATGGGGGCAAATAAGAACAATTCTGTCAGTGTACACGATCTTTTATCAGACCTAATGGGTCGGCCAGTTGACAAGGGTATTATGGCAAGAGAACGTTTCAAGGAACTTATTGCAATCATAAGGCTTGATGGCAAAAGTACCCGCCAGCTAAGAAGGGAAGCAGACAAGTTCACAGCAATCCCTGTTGTTTTCAACACAGTGAATGATAGGTTTCCACTACTGTGTAAACCAGGGGTCCACCTCACCATTGATGAGATGCTCAGCTTGTTTAGAGGGCGCTGGAACTAGTGAAATTTCAGGTAGAAGGAAGAAGTGCCAATGCAAGAGGGTTATCTAACCAAATTGTTCAATCAATGGAGACAATTCTGCAAAAGAAAATCAAAGAAGTGACAACAGAAGCACGTCAGCCTCCTGTAGGGGAAGGTCGGTGCCATATTTGTGTAGGAGAAGCTCAAACAAAGAAGCAGAAGTACAACAATCTAAGTAAACCAAAACAATATTGTGGACAGTGTCATAAACATGTGTGTAACACACATTCAGAAAAAATTGTGAAGTGTGTCTCCTGCCTCACAGTTGAGGACTCAGAGTATTCTATTGTATATGAACACATCTGTATTTTGTACTGTAATATGTCAATTTTTTATTCACTCTATCCAATATTTATAACAATTAACAACATTTATAAACCGATGCCTTAGTTAAAATACATAAACCATTTTGAAAGTTGTAATTTTTCGTCAGTAAACTTATTTAATACCTGTGGGTTCGCCGAACCCCCCCCCCCCCCCCTTAGGCATCCAAGTTAGAAAAATAGGCTTGGGCGTCCTAGGTTTAATATAACGCTTTATTTCTAAAAAGGGAAGGAACAGTATTGAACCTCCCGTGCCTCCTACATGCAATTAGCGACTCGCAGTCGAGCAGCCAACCCGAGCGGAACGCTGCTCTCTGCACTTGGCGTAACTGCCCGTCTGATAGCTCCTCGCAGTGGTCACAAATAAGCTGCAACTGGCGTAGCGGCCGGTGACGCTCTTCTGAGCGGCACGAACCAGCGCAAGCCGCTTAACGCTCCGAGGCGCTAAATGGCAAGAGTTTCGGCTTAACTTCCCGCAACTTCGGTTGCAAATCTCCCCAGCGGGACTCTCCCGTTCTTTGGTAGGGTAATCTCAGTGTCAGGGGCCCGTTCACGTCGGATAACCCCGCGCACTGTAGGCCGCTCTCTTCCACCCCCGCTCTCTGCGCCGTGCATTGCACACTGCGCACATAGGTCGTAGGGACTCCCCTCTTCCGTAGGGACACGATACACTGCACTTTCTCTGAAAAAAGCAAATATTGTCGTTTCGTAAAAAGAGCAAAATTGTCGTACATCTTTCCCTATCCAAATAAACATGTCTGATCTTTCCCGTGCTTCCCCACCACTTACCCGCAGCAAAGCTGCAGCCCAAGAGGCGGGAATGCCGGCTACTGCCGCCAGCATTTCCGTCCCACTGTCCACCTTCCAAGAGCAGGTTGCCTTGAAGGACAAGCAGATTGCGGAACAGCAAGAGCTGATCGCACTGCTGACGGGCAGTGAACACTAGCAGACAGCAACACCCACACCACACACACGAGCGCCTGCTGAAAACTCGAAGGACATGCCCTCTCTTTCACCTCCGGCGGCCCAGGCACCGACGGAACCGGAGCCAGAGCCGACGGAGGACACAGCTGACACTGAAGAAGAGGGACCGTGGCAGCAGGTCGCTCCGAGACGCAAACAGCCGCCAAACACGCAAACAAGCGAGCCCACAAACTCACGAGGCAAGGGGCGAGTGCTGTTGCCAACTCCAACTACGCCGCAAATTAACAACAAAGGCAACACAGGGACCAACGCGAACAACCCTGCGACTGCAGCACCCACAAACACACAAGCAGCTACGCAGAACCCAAACAATACCGCGACTGGCTTCCCACCAGTCATCATACACAGCCACGGAGACCTTAGTCTTCTAAACAAAGAATTTAATAAGAGACACTACCCCACAACATAGTACTCAAAACTCACTGGGGAACACGCCGCACTGTACGTGTCAAACAAATCAGATTACCCGAATCTGCTGTACTTCCTTAAAGAAAGGATGGTAGAGCATTTCACGTACAGAACAGTCCTTGAAAAGACACAGCAGTACGTGATCAAGGGGATAGATTCACGAATCCCGACCGAAACAGTACGCGAAGAACGCACTGCTCTCGGGTAGGAGTGCATTCTGGTAAACCGAATGCCACAGTTCGGCACAGCAAGACCATCGCACAACTACATGGCGGAATTGGCCGACACGGCCAAGTCCCGCGACTTGTCCAAGTTAAAATTGTTTCTTCACATGGTCGTTAATGTATAGATTTACAACACGCCGCGCACCCCCCAACAATGCCACAAATGCCAGCGCTTTGCGCACGCGGGTATCCGATGCGGTCTCGCTCCCCGCTGTCGCATTTGCGCTGGAGGTCACACGACCCAACAGTGCAAACTCCCCCATACAGCACCTCGCAAGTGCGCCAACTGTGGTCTGCCCATCCGGCAAACTACAGGGGGTGCATTGCATATAAAGCAGCTCTGAGTCGCAAAATAGCTAAACACGCTAAACCTACCGCCATCACAGTTCCGAAACTGCCCCCGCGCCCTGTAAGAAGTGGAGTATCCTCCGCTGGAGTGGTCTCTGGCAGCCCCAGCAACGCGGGACGGTCAGAGGAGCCCCAGAGCTCACAACATGCACAACAAACACCCCCAGCAACAGACACACAACAGACAAACACAACACCTAACACCACACCAGCACCGGGTACACCACACGACACCAGAAACAACACCACCCTACCCCCTGAGATCGCGGACTGCAGCCCACCACAGGCTACAGAAGACACACCAACACAGGGACGACCACAGCGTCAGAGGAGGAGAAGGAGAAACAACCGAAACAGCAGGAACACAACACAATCCGGACACCAACTCGACAACCCACACAACACACCCACTCACTACAGAGAACACACAGGCGCCCACAACCGTCACACGAACAGCTGACACACAAGCCAGCCCTCACCAGACGCCAACACAAGAACAAGCGGCCGCTAACACGACCAACAACACACAGGCCGACATACCCAACATTATGTCAACATTCCAGAGAATAATGGAAACATTATTCCCAGGACGCACGACCACCGAAATACTCACGAAGATTATGGGGTGTGTCTCACAACTCTTCATGCAGTTCACGTCGAGCACCCTCAACTGGACTAGCTTCCAAACCACTATCACACTACTTTTCACACTACTACATGGATAATACGCTACACCAGCCCCGAAACGCAGACGCTAACACAAACTCACAGATCCTGTTTTGGAATGCCAATAGGATCGCAAACAAAAAAGCCGACATGGCCGCGTTCATGGAGCGAAAGGGTATCCGAATCGCTCTTGTGAACGAAACACTGCTTACGCCTCGCAAACAACTGAACATCCCAGGGTATTGCGTCTATCATACCGACCGAGCGGATGGGAGGAGGGGAGGCGACACGGCAATCATCATACACAGAGACATAGAACACAGGAACATCGAGCTCCCTGCGCTTGAAAGACGAGAGGCCACGGCCGTCAGGGTCAAGTTTAACGGAGCCAAAACCGCAGTGGTATCGATGTACAATCCTCCTAAAAACATAATAACACGCGATATCAGCACAGTACTCAACATAGCACCGCGAGTAATCGCCGCTGGAGACCTAAACGCAAAACACCCCGATTGGAAGTCACGAATACGAACCTCCAACGGCAAGAAACTGCACGAACACGCACTAGGCCGAAACTACATTATACTTGGGCCGGACGTTCCCACGTTCGTGCCTACACAGCCTCGACATAGGCCAGACGTGTTAGACATAGCCCTCATAAAGGGCATCACATGCACACTCAACCTTATGGTTGAAAACGATCTGAACTCAGACCACATGCCTTGTAACACTGCACACGGAAGAAACACTGCAGAACATCGAACCACGCAAGACACTTAACTACAAGCGCGCGAATTGGACACTGTTCAAGGAAACGCTTGATGGTCGTATTCCTGACACCCACGAAATTAACAACACACAGTAAATCGATGAGGCTGTGGAGGCTCTCACAACTGCCGTCCAAGACGCAATGACTGACGCCATTCCATATACAACACCAAGACAACACTCGACGGCCCTGCCCCAGTAGATCCTGGGCCTTATCTCAATGAGGAACCGCCTCGGGAGATAATGGCAGCGTACCAGGCGCCCTTTCTATAAACTGCACGTCAACAGACTCCAGGGGTAATACGGGATAAAATACAAACATTCAGAAACGAACAGTGGGGACAAAAACTTGCTGGGCTAGATACCTCACGTCCTGGCGTGTGGCAGCTGGCCAGACACTTCACCAGGGAGAAACACTACATTCCCACGTTACAAGGACCAGATGGCCCAGCCTACTCCGCGACGGAGAAGGCAGAGCTTATGGTCACAACAATTGCAGCGTCTTTCATGCCGAATCTGGTTCCCTCAGACCCACTATTCACACTTGAAACGGACCAGGAGGTTACGCAAGTTGTAGCCAAGCCCTCGCGCAACGAAATTAGACGTACTAGCACAAATGAAATCACATGGCCCATCAAGCACACCAACGCTATGAAAGCCCCTGGGCCTGATGGCATTCAAAACCGTGGCCTCCAGGAGTTCACTGATAAAGCCGTAGAATACCTTACACACTTAAAGAATGCCATCCTGAAACACCAACATTTCCCTGACCTTCGGAAGGCGGCCAAGTTCCTGATGTTCAGGAAGCCAGGAAAGACCACTCCCTCCAACAAAATTACCGACCAATCAGTCTGCTGTGTTCGCTCAGCAAGATTGTTGAGAAGGTAATATTAAATAAATCGTATCACTAGGCACTGCATCGCAATGACACCCTAAGACCTGAGAAATTCGGCTTTAGGAATCACCACTCGACAACACAACAACTCCTCCGCGAAGTCGAACATATAACACACGGCTACAACATGAACAAAGCCACAGGGGTCCTGTTCCTGGACATTGAAAAGGCTTTCGACCGTCTCTGGCACAACGGACTCATACGCAAACTAAGCGAAGCTGGTTTCCCGGACGGACTCGTACGCATCATACACTCATATCTCACGAACAGGTGTTTCAACACTAAAGTGCAGGATAAACAATCAACACAACATGGTATCCAAGCTGGAGTACCCCAAGGAAGCATCCTAGGGCCCATCTTGTTGAACCTGTACATTAATGACTTCCCAGCAACACAAAATACGACGTTAGACATTTACGCGGATGACACCGCCATCCTTGCACAAGATTGGAAACCGTCGAACATCAATTCTCGAATACAGACAGCACTCAGAACAGCTGAGCCTTGGTTGGAGCGACGGCGTATTAAAGTAAACGTCGACAAGTGCGAAGTAATTCTGTTCACACGCAGACCGAAACTACTGCGCAAACATCAACACTGTAGACCGATAACACTACATACACGCCCAATACGTTTCCGAGAGAAACTCAGATACCTAGGTGTTTGGCTGGACCGGAAACTTACATGGGGGGATCACATCGAGTACGTTGCCAACCGAGCGCACGCGAGGCTCAAACAGCTCTACACAATGCTCAACAGGGAAAGCACACTAAATAGGAGGGTGTCGAGGTCCACATACATGACACTGATTCGACCTCTGATGACGTACGCAGCTCCCCTCTGGGGATATGCAGCTCCTACACGACTGCGCCGCCTGCAGATCATACAGAACAAAGTGCTACGCATCATTAGCAACGCTCCACGCTACACACGCACCGTGGATCTTCAGCATGAATACCGCCTTGATACCCTCAAGGAAGTATTCAAAAAACACGCCACACGACTATACGGGAACTCGAGACACTCGAACAATCCTTTCATCCTCACTCTGGGAAATTACGATCACAACCACAGATGGAAGCACAAGCGGCCAAAGACACTGCTAGCTAGGGCATAGCCATCTATGGTAAACTAACATACGCAAACAAGCGACAAGCGTCGGCAAGCCCCTGCATATCAGCAACACTGACTGGTAATTACCAGCTGCTATTAGAGCCGACCAACAGGTCACATCAGGGACACCGACGAGCTCACCCACTGACGCACAAACAAACCGCCAGCATCACCCTACACTGTGCTTCCGACATATGACCTATCGGACACACAAACGATAATAAACCTGACTGTTGCAGGTTGCTGACGCTGAAGGAGGACGCTACACCAGCACTCAGCGCCAGCCTCCGAGCAGCACAACCGCACAACGTCAAGGTATCGACTTGCATGATACCCACTACTAACAAAGCCTATCCTTGCACGACCTATCGCTGGCAGCAAGACATCCGCTACTGTTCTTATCACCCGACCTAACTATCGCAAAGGTTTTTTTCCATTGGCTCCGCCTTGGCACACTTTTTCCTCTGCCCTTCAAACCGCTACCCTTCGTTCGATTTCGACCCAATCTATCTCCAGATGAGCGCGTATTAACGGTTAACCTTTACCAGACGTACGCAAACATCGCAGTACCCACATCCTGCGACACCTCACTTTAGTGAATACTAACCCCTATGCAGAGATGGCAGTAGACCTATTGTGTTGGCCATCATGCCGGTGTGGGCGTGGAGGGGCTTCATCTCAAATTAAAAAAAAATTAAATACTAGCAATTACACTGACAGTCTATTACTAATCGCAGAAATCATTCTAAGTAAAGTCTTCCCATTACTCAGTACTGAAGCTCCCGAAACCTGCGACCGAACTAGGCCCGACCAGCTATGGGCGGCTGGTTATAAGCCAACGTTGACAGGGGGCGCTGAACTCCTGTCTTCCTGGAGGTGTGGTGCAGCCCGTCCTTTCCATTGGCACGCGGGTCAGCGCCTTATTGATGCCGTTTCGTACCGCTGGTCGCTGTGCAGTCGATGTCATAGACTGCACGGAGATTAATTTTTCTTTTCACATGTCGGTAGTCAAATGCTGTCGGTTTCTTTAAAGATTGTCACTTTCGCTTCGCAATTGAAGTAGTGAAGTTGTGACTAAGTTTACACAGCCGGACATTTCATCTGTGACTGTGCTTGTGATTTGTTGGGCAATCCTGCTGTATCAGTTGAGAATGTCATTCGTATTGTAAGTAGGCTCTTTAGATTTTTATATTGGTAACGCCACATAGCGCACTATATGAAAATCACTGGCTGTGTTGTGTGCAGTCTGTGGCTGGTTGTCTTTGTTGTAATATAGGCAATTGTAGTGTTGGGCAGTTGGCTGTTAACAGCGCGTAGCGTTGCGGAGTTGGAGGTGAGCCGCCAGCAGTGGTGGATGTGGGGAGAGAGATAGCGGAGTTTTGAGAGTGGATGGTCTGGACGTGTGTCTATCAGAGACAGTAAATTTGTAAGACTTGATGTCATGAACTGATATATAGATCATGATTTTGAACACTATTAAGGTAAATACATTGTTTGTTCCCTATCAAAATCTTTCATTTGCTAACTACGCCTATCAGTAGTTAGTGCCTTCAGTAGTTTGAAACTTTTATTTAGCTGACAGTAGTGGCGCTCACTGTTTTGCAGTAGTTTGAGTAACGAAGATTTTTGTGAGGTAAGTGATTTGTGAAAGGTATAGGTTAATGTTAGTCAGGGCCATTATTTTGTAGGGATTATTGAAAGTCAGATTGCTTTGCGCTAAAAATATTGTGTGTCAGTTTAGTGTTGATCAGAATAAGTAAAGAGAGAAATGTCTGAGTACTTTCAGTTCTGCTCAGCTGTTTGAAAATCAAATAACGTAAGAGGTTTATCAGCACAGTAATTCACTAAATTTTTCTAAGGAGAGGTTTCATATGTCGACCCTTAGCCGAGGATACATCACTGGAATCTTCTGTTTTGTTCTTCTAGTTTGTGTAATTAGTGTAGCTATTGTTTATTGCCAGACCGTAATTGTAAAGAGAATTTCCTTTGTAGTTGTAGTTTTTCATTGTTGTACAGTAAAACAGTTGTGGCATGCATGTAGATCTACACCAAGTATTTCGCAGCTGCGCTTGCAATTAACGAGATATTATTTTCAATGCTATGTTAATGTGCTTTCTTATTTTGCTCTTCAAATTGTGCTTTTCTGTGTTATCGTGTGAAATGTTGTGACAATAATGGCGTGTGAAAAACGTAATACTAGGCTCCAAAGTAAACTGAGAAATGACAGTGAAGACGAAAGCAGTGTGTTAGCGCCACCGAGTAATGACTTAACTAGTGTTCAAAGTAGTAATTTGGTAATTGTGCATAGGGAAATAGAGCTGGCTGGAAATAATGGTGGAAACAGTGAAAGAACTAGTGAATAGGGAAGCATTATCGATCGATCGGTCGGCAACAGCTCACCTCAGGAATCCGAAATGACAGAACACAATCTTGCAAATACTGTAGATTCAGGTTTTGCGTCCTCACCGTTTTCTCAAATAAGTCAAGACACATTTTCTGCTTGTCAAAGTGTGAATGTTGCCGGTGCAAATTCACTGCCGAAAAGCACTGAGGAACATGTTTCAGAGACCATTGCATTGTTATTACAGTTAACGCAACAAATGGGACAAAGGCTACAAAAGTTAGACACAATGCCTGAACAAAATCAGAAACAAATGGAACAAAATCAAAAACAGTCACAGCAGAGCCAGTGAATTTCATACAGAGCGCTATGTGGCGTTACCAATATAAAAACCTAAACAGCCTACTTACATAGAAAACAATTTGTAAAATTTTTTGTGGGGAGCATGGGGGGGCTATGTAAGTAGGCTGTTTAGGTCTTTATATTGGTAACGCCACATAGTGCTCTGTATGTTTCAGAGACCATTGCATTGTTATTACAGTTAACGCAACAAATGGGACAAAGGCTACAAAAGTTAGACACAATGCCTGAACAAAATCAGAAACAAATGGAACAAAATCAAAAACAGTCACAGCAGAGCCAGTGAATTTCATACAGAGCGCTATGTGGCGTTACCAATATAAAAACCTAAACAGCCTACTTACATAGAAAACAATTTGAAAAATTTTATGTGGGGAGCATGGGGGGGCTATGTAAGTAGGCTGTTTAGGTCTTGATATTGGTAACGCCACATAGTGCTCTGTATGAAAATCACTGGCTGTGCTGTGTGTAGTCTGTGGCTGGTTGTCATTGTTGTAATATATGCTATTGTAGTGTTGGGCAGTTGGCTGTTAACAGCGCGTAGCGTTGCGCAGTTAGAGGTGAGCCGCCAGCAGTGGTGGATGTGGCGAGAGAGATGGCGGAGTTTTGAGAGCGGATGATCTGGACGTCTGTCCATCAGAGACAGTAAATTTGTAAGACTGGATGTCATGAACTGACATATACATTATGACTTTTGAACACTATTAAGGTAAATACATTGTTCTCTATCAAAATCTTTCATTTGCTAACTATGCCTATCAGTAGTTAGTGCCTTCAGTAGTTTGAATCTTTTATTTAGCTGGCAGTAGTGACACTAGCTGTTTTGCAGTAGTTTGAGTAAAGAAGATTTTTGTGAGGTAAGTGATTTGTGAAAGGTATAGGTTAACGTTAGTCAGGGCCATTCTTTTGTAGGGATTATTGAAAGTCAGATTGCGTTGCGCTAAAAATATTGTGTGTCAGTTTAGTGTTGATCAGAATAAGTAAAGAGAGAAATGTCTGAGTACTTTCAGTTCTGCTCAGCTGTTTGAAAATCAAATAACGTAAGAGGTTTATCAGCACAGTAATTCACTAAATTTTTCTAAGGAGAGGTTTCAGTATTTACAAATGCTGAGTTTGCCGATGTGGTGTAAGTGTATGGCTTTCGTAATAGTATAGCGTCTGCTGCTTGCAGTGAATACTACAGACTGCAGAACGTCCAATCCCAGGGTGTTGACTCGTGTTTTCACGCAGCTGCGCGAGACTGGTGCAGCATCTCGCATTCATACATCTCATCGGAGCTTGCAAATTAACAGTGTGTGGCCGAAGTAGAAGACATAATTCAGAAATTTCTACACACATCGATGTTCCTATTAATGGTATGTTGGAGATTACGTACGCACGACCTCTCTGCTTTTATCATTTACAGAGGATTCAACATGTTTAAGGAGATGAAGGTAGAGGATTATAATTTTTTATCATTTTGAGCTCCACAGACGGTAGTAATATTAATAATTAATGGGATCCACCACAGCTGCATTGATTCGTATTTACTGGTGTCATGACAGGTTTCGTTGTTTACAGCATTGTCTGTTGTCTGTAGGTAAACGAAACAAGAAATTAGGATAAAATTTATAGTATCGTAAAGAATAAAATCCAGTACTCTTACTTTAATATCTTACATGCTCTCTGAGAGGGCTTACTTTCATTAACTATTCACGATAAATCTGTGTGACCTAAATTACTGCTGTTTCGTCACTATATATAACTCGCAGCCATTTGTGCAATCAGTGACCCACTGATTTATCTACATCTATAACATTACTCTGCAATTCACATAAAGTACCTGACACAGGGTTAATAGAACCTGCCTACGGAGTATTTATTTACAGTTCCACTTTCCAAAACCACCAGCTAAAAATGAACACCAAAATATTTTCGTGTGGCCTCAGGATTATTTCATTACGACGGTCATTTCGCCCCAAGTAGGTGCGAGTTAACAGAACCTTTCCGCATTTGGAAGATAAAATAGGTGACTGAAATTTTGTGAAATGATCGTGCCGCAACTATAAACGCCTTTGTTTTACTGATTACCGCTTCAGTTCGCGTATCTCTCCTCTATTTCGCAGTACTACAAAACGACCTTCCCGTTTTCGAACATTTTCGTGGTTAGGATGCCATAACGCGCATTGTGAGTCAACATTTCATATCCTCTCTACTTCTACTATCAGTTATTTTGCTGCCCAAATAGCAAAACTCATCTAAAGCTTTAAGTGTCTGGTTTCCTATTCTAATTCCCGCAGCATCACCCCATTTAATCCTACTACATTCCACTCTCCTTGTTTTACTTTTGTTGATGTTCATATTATATCCTCCTTTCCAGGCACTGTCCATTCCGTTCAGCTGCTCTTACAAGTCCTATGCTGTCTCTGATAAAATTTCTCTGAATTTTAATTCCTACTCCAGATTTTTCTTTGGTTTCAATTTCTGCATGCTCATTGTACAGAGTGAAAAACATCGGCCGTAGGCTACTACCCCGATTCGCTCCCTCCTCAATCACTGCTTCCCTTTCATGCCCCTCGATTCTTATAACTGCCATCTTGTTTCCGTACAAGTTGTAAATAGCCTTTAGCTGCCCTCATTTTACTTCTGCTACCTTCAGAATTTCAAAGAAAGTGTTCTAGTCATTATTGTCATAAGCGTTACCTAAGTCCAGACAACACAAACGTTGATTTGAGTTTCATTAACCTATCTTTTAAGATATGTCGTCGGGCCAGTATATTATTGTGTGTTCCTACAGTTCTCTGAAATCCACGCTCACCTTTCCCGAAGACGGATTCTACCAGTTTTTCCATTTTTCCGTAAAGAATTCACGTTAGTACTTTGCAACCATGACTTACGAAACTGATAGTTCGACAATTTTCACACCTGTGAACAACTGTTTTCTTGGGGAATGCAATTATTACACTCATCTTGAAGTAATTTCGCCTGTTCCATACATATTCCACACCAGATTGAAGAGTTTTGTCATGGCTGGCTCTCCCAACGCTATCGGCAGTTCTGGTGGAATGTCATCTATTCCTAGGGCCTTTTTACGGCTTATTGCTCTGTCAAATTCCTCGCGTAGAATCGTATCTCCCATCTCATCTTCATCTATGTCCTCCTCCATTACTATAATGATGACTTCATTTCCCTTGTATAAAACCTCTATGTACTGCTTCCACCTGTCAGCTTTCCCTTCTTTGCTTAGGACTGGTTTTCCATTTGAGCTCTTGATATACAGCTGCTTCTCTTTTCCTCTTTAATTTTCTTGTAGGCATTACCTATCTTTTCCCAAGTGAAATATATTTATAAAACCTTACATTTCTCTTCTAGACAGTCCTGTTTAGCCATTTGCGACTTACTGCCAACCTCATTTTTTAGACGATTGTATTCCCCCTTTTATCAATTAAATTCGAAATGTCCTGCGCTGTCCATGGATTTCTCCTACACCTTTTCTTTTTACCTATTTGATCCTCTTCTTCCTTCGCATTTGATGTCCTAAAGCTACCCATCCGTATTCTACAGTATCCCCTTCCCCTGTGATAGCTAACCGTTGCCCTCTGTGAGACCCTTAACAATCTCTGCTTGTTTCAACCAAGCCAAGTTCCGTCTCCTTAATTTCCTACCTGTTTGCAATTTCTTCAGTTTTAATCTACAGTTCAAAAGCAACTAATTGTAGTCAAGGTCGACAGTTGCCCTGGGAATGTCTCACAACTTAAAATCTGGTCCTTAAATGTCTGTCTTATCATTACATAATCAACTTGAAACCTTCCAGTGTCTCCAGGGCTCCTCCATGTATACAGTCTTCTTTCGTGATTCTTAAGCCAAGTGTTAGCGATGATTAAATTATGCTCTGTGCAACATTCTACCAAGCGGCTTCGTCTTTCATTCCTTTCCACATTCACCTACTATTTTTCCTTCTCTCCCTTTTGCCGTTGTTGAATTCCAGTTCCTCATCACAATTAGATTTTGGGATCCCTTAAATATCTGAATAATTTCTTCTATTTCATCATACATTTCTTAAATCTCTTCCTCATCTGCGGAGCTAACTGGCTTATAAACTTCTACTACTGTGGTGGGTGTGGGCTTCGTGTCCTTTTGGCTAAGATGGGTTCGCTATGCTGTCCATAGCACCTTAGCCGCTTTCCTGTTTTCTTATTCATTGTTAAGCTCGTTACTTAATTGTCCCTATTTGATTTTGTATTTATAGCCTGTATCCATCTGACGACAAGTCCTGCTCCTCCTGCAACCGAACTTCACAAATTTCCACTATATTTAAAACCTCGCTTACCCATTTTCATTTGTAAATTTTCGTACCCAGGTGCCCAGTTAAGAGATCTAACATTCCACGCTCCGATCCGAATAACACCATGACATCTTCCTGAGTAGCCCCCACCCGGAGATTGGAATGGATGATTACTTTCCTCTGGAATATTTTGCCAAAGAAGACGCCATCATATTCAACTATACGGTAGAGCTGCATGCCCTCGGGAAAAATTGCGGCTTTAGTTTCCCCTTTATTTCAGCCGCTCGCAGTACCAGCACACCAGGGCTGTTCTGGTTGATGTTACAAGGCCAGATCAGTCCATCATCCAGACTGTTGCCCCTGTAACTACTAAAAGGCTGTGACACATCTTCACGAACTACACATTCATTTGGGTTCTTAACAGATATTCCTCCACCGTAGTTGTTATACAGTACTGCTGTCTGTATCACTGAGGCACTCATGCCACCCCACCGACGGCAAGGTCCATGGTTCTCGCTGGAAGTTTTGTAAACAGGAACCAGCAGTATAAGAGATATACAAAAAAAGAAGAAGAACTTGATAGAGTGCTGTGTAGGAAGAAAATTGACATTGTTGTAATACTGACTCAAAATAGAAAGTGCAGCGAATTAAAGAAATTAATAATCGTACTAAGACTTACATGAAGGTGCATGGCACGTGTGACATTATCAGTACGTCGAAAAAGCAAAAATGGATTATTAAGTTACACCATAGTGAATCATAGTAATTGAAGACTCATATTGAAAATAGAGAGAGACAAGACGAATTTCTTAGCCGCCAATGCTGCAGAAGAAAATGAACAGGAGCAATCTGAAAGATTCCGTGAGATTAATAATTCAGTGGTGGGTAAAATTTGTAAGAATGACTTCATCATTGTGTTTTGACCTATCAGTAGGACACAAACCAATTCCAGAAGCAACCCCTAATTGAATCAAAATGGTAAATTATTGAGAGAGTTTGAGTCCTGACATAAATTAAAAGTTGCTAACACAGTCTTAACGAGAAAGAATATTAATAAGTTTATATGGTCAGCAAGAGGATAAAGATTACATGTACACCAGAGTACATACAGACAGTGGCTGATATACAGATCTCTTAGTGGTAACTTCTGAAATAAAAATGTTTACTAAATAGAGACAAAATTAAAATAAAAAGGTACAAAAAGTTAGAACAGTTTAAATGGTATATTAACTATAGGAGGAAGAAATAAAATATCTTTGTCACAGTCGATTATAACATTATTTGTGGTAACATTTGGCAGCTGATTATAGTAATACAGAAGTGACATTATAGTATCAGTAATAGTACAGCAGCCGATGAAGCGATTGGAAGGAGAAATTCCGGGACAAAATGGACTTATAAAATGAAATAAGCAAGTTTCAATAGTATCAACATAAAACTGACTATACTATCTCAGAAATATTAGAAAACCGAAATCCAGAAAATAAAGAAGAATAACACAATGGTGAAACAGGAATAAAGGGTCACATTAATAAGCTCAGTAGCGGACGATGTGCATGGAAGCCAGAAGCTGTCTTGTAAGCTAATGAGACATCTTAACGAAGACGAAGGATAAACTGCCTACATAAATGTAGTAGAAGAGTTGTAACAGTAGTGGGTAAAATACAGTCAAGAGTTATAGAACTACAGTAATGAGAGAAAAAATGTAACAGACAAAAAAATAGAAAATTGTGAGACAGAAATAATAGATCAAATACAAAACCAGTAAACCTCCAGGATTAGCCAAACTAAAGACTGAAATGATAAAATGCAGTAGAATTTGAAACGTCCCCATAGAAAAATTAATGAATTACTGTGCTGATAAACCTCTTAAGTTATCTGATTTTCAAACAGCTGAGCCGAACTGAACGTACTCAGACATTGCTCTCTTTACTTATCCTGATCAACACTAAAGTGACACACAATATTTTTAGCGCAATGCAATCTGACTTTCAATAACCCCTACAAAAGAATGGCCCTGACTAACAATAACCTATACCTTTCATGAATCACTTACCTCACAAAAATCTTCGTTACTAAACTATTGCAATATAGCGAGCGCCAATACTGCCAGCTGAATAAAAGATTCTAACTACTGAAGGCACTAACTACTGGTAGGCATAGTTGGCAAATGGAAGATTTTGTTAGAGATTAAACAATGGATTCATCTTAATAATGTTCAAAAGTCATCGTATATATATATATATATATATATATATATATATATATATATATATATATATATATATATCAGTTCATGATGTCCAATATTACAAATTTACTCTTTCTGATGGACACATGTCCCGATCGTCCGCTCTCAAAATTCTGCCATCTCTCTCCCCACATCCACCACAGCTGGCGGTTCACCTCCAACTGAGCAACGCTACGTGCTGTTCACATCCAACTGCCGAACACTACAGTAGTAAATATTTCAACAATGAAAACCAGCCACAGACTTCACACAGCACAGTCAGTGATTTTCATATATAGCGCTACGTGGCGTTACCAACATAAAAACCTGAACAGCCTACTTACAAATTAGTCTGTATTTACATCTAATTAACCTATTCTGAAAGCTGAGAGTCATACCAGAAGAAAACATTATTCCACTCCATTTTAGTCTGACGCTGCAACAGTGGCTGAATGTTCCAAAAATAGAAAAAAATCTCTGTTGCAAGTGAACGGAAAGTGTTTTTCCATTTTTGAATCATACTAAACGAGCTACAGAATGCTATAGTACACTCACTATTCTAGAAGTGAAACTGGTGTTCATATAATGTGATTCACATAATACTTACAAAAGGGCAAAAATTGTGCTTGATCTGGAATATTAACAGAAGGCGGTAAATTTGCAGCTGCTCTCCAACACTGTTCAACATATACATGGATGAATTTATCCTGAAATGGGAAGGAAATGTTAACCCTGGAACAAAAGCGAATAATGCTCATATAAACGTGAAAGTATCCTACAGTATGAGGAAGATAAATTTAAGAGATAATAAAAAACAATCAGCGTATAGAACAACACTCTAGTTTTATTTACCTAGGTTTCAAATGGTTCAAATGGCTCTGAGCACTATGGGACTTAACATCTATGGTCATCAGTCCCCTAGAACTTAGAACTACTTAAACCTAACTAACCTAAGGACATCACACAACACCCAGTCATCACGAGGCAGAAAAAATCACTGACCCCGCTGGGAATCGAACCCGGGAACCCAGGCGTGGGAAGCGAGAACGCTACCGCACGACCACGAGCTGCGGACCTACCTAGATTTGTAACCACCTTTCAGTGATGACGAAGTGAAAAAGAAGCTTCACAGATTTCTGTATACGTGCGGAACAATTCGATGTACCCTGAAAAGTAAAGTACAAGAGGAAACTCAGATTAAGCTCTACAAAACTACAGCTGTACCCATTCTATGTTGTATGGAAGTGAGAGGTGAGGGAATAAAATAATGATGGGGCGGGAGCCCAGGACAATGGAGGACTCGGCCATTCGTTGCTCAGGAAAGGATGCCATCTTCTCGCCGGGACGTGGGTTGAGTAGGTGGAGGTGGCAGCAGCGAGAATTGGCGAGAAGTTGATTAAACCTCCCTATTTACAGCAATATTTTATTCATTGTAATACAAAGATCGGATTAATGGAGGCGGGAGGTTGCTTCACTTAGAAGACATCGTCAGTGGCCGGCACGGCGTGTGCTTGAATCAGCAACTGCAAGCACTGAAGTCAAAACAACACGTACCAGCGGCAACGGACAGTGACGTCAACGAAGCCGCCCCCAAAGTGTGTCAGACGTTACTTGTAGCAGCTCATCTAAGGTGTTGGTTACTGTGGACTACAACGGGATAGGCTGTGTTCAAACACGTAGCACGGCCGAAGTCGAATGCATGAATCCGAGATGGGCGGTGATCAGCGACGATAGAAATGTTCAAGACCCGGTGTACAGTGATAGAGAGACCAGACTGCCTCCGGCCCGTGTTGGTGTCCTACTACGTTGGTGGCCGCCCGTCAGATACAGTCACCCAGAGGGAGGCCCAGTGGTGCGAGGATGCGAAGTCGTCTGCATACAGTCCGCAGCACAAGCTGTTGCTGATACTGGAGATGAAACGCTGAATACTCCATCTGGCACTATAGTAGTCTCCACCTCTAAGTCTGCAGCCGAGAGAGGCACTGGCAGTTGGCATCATCTCCACACCTTAATATGATCAAGAATTGATTACGTCAGTGGGCATCTGAGAACGTCTGAGAGTGAGGGTCTAGTTTCTGGAGGGAAATTAATGAGAGTCTGGTAGCCAATAATTCTCCAATAGCAAACGTCTCCACCTCAGAGTAGGTAACAGCCGGTATTAGCCGGGCATCAGCCTTGGGCAGAGATTACTTCATTCGTTCCGCTTTTCTTGTTTAGTCAGGTCGTGAAGGAGTCTATCTTAAGCTGTAGTACTGAACAATTTCACCGTTCAGAGACGCTTCCTGAATAGGCGCTCTGGCAATCTGAAAAAACCCTCTTCTGAAACATCAGGCTGACGATCGCTTTCCCTTGTACGACGTCGTTTTCCCAGCCATGATGTGGTCATAGTGAAACTATAAATTAGAAGTGTTATTACAGATTCAGCAGTAAAATGTAATTCCCTAAGGGATAGGAAAGAAAATTAATAAAGTAGATAGGAATTGAAAATATTTTCATTGAATAACAAAGTATCTCACAATAAACAGAAAAGACCATGTACTAAGGAAAAAAGAAAAAAAAATTAATAAAGTGGATAGGAATTGAAAATATTTTCATTGAATAACAAAGTATCTCACAATAAACAGAAAAGACCATGTACTAAGGAAAAAGGAAAAAAAAACACATTCATTCAGAAGAAGAGACGGCCAGAAACCTACCCACCAAGAAGAAGTAGGTAAGTCATACAGACAGTGAAACTGTTGACACATAGGATCAGTGTATCAACCCAGCTGCATGCACGTAATGCACATTCAAATAAATGCAATTATAAGCGCATCTGTGAAGTTAAACACTAATAAACTTCCGTTAAACACTCATCTGCAGTACCAGAAAGAAATTTATCGAAATTTAGCGTTTCTCTTTTATACACGATCTATGATGTGTCAACAGTTCATCACAAATTCCATCCAATCCATTAAAGTCGGTTAAAATCAGGCAACGAGTGAAATTTTGTCGCGCATCCCTTCGAAGCAGATTCTTTTGGACTCCCTGGCTCTTGTCATTTGTTTGCCGCGCTCGAGAGGCCTTTTTAAAAACAGAAAAAACAACATTTGCTTGATGCAGTCCTAGAAAGCCGTGATTTGCTAGTTTTGTTGAATTAATAAATATATCACGAGTGCATCAACACATGTTTAATTATTTTAGTGGGGTTTCCCGTTTTCATTATAGATTCGCGTTTTCTTCTCCTGACTGCTACCCGCTGGTTATTAGATATTCTAATATCTGCGAAAATTATATGTATTTTTCCACTGTGCCTTTAACTCACAATAGGCATTGCACTCGTAGACACGACTCGTTTTCATGAATTCGCTAGAAAGAAACACCTGTGGTATATTGTGCTCTGTTCCTTCCTTATTAGAGCGAAATTTCGGGCCTGCAAGAATGGAACTGGACAACACATTCCGACAGATGCAGACGACACAGGTTGCTCAGGGTTTCAAACAGCTGGGGGAGGGCCAAAAAGACAAGCTTTCAACGACTGCTGGAGCGCATCTCGCTTACAATTCTCGGTATGTAACTCTAACTGCTCCAGCGCGCTTCCGTGAACCGGTTGCGGAGGGGTTTGACGTAACTCGAGCGTGTGGATCAGCAACCCCGCACATTTCCAGGTAACCCGCGATACATATCGCTGTGCGTCGATGCTTTCGCAGTAGTAGGCCGCTCGTCCACTCATCCACTCACTCACCGTATTACGTAGAACCCACCATAAAGGATGTTCATCAGGGATGTGGAAAGAGTCAAGTTACAAGTTAACAGCCGCAAGCAACCATTACTGGTTACCTCCGTATAGAATTCAACGGAAAAAAATGTATTTAATGCTGATAATATAGTGACATGATATCCATGATAATTATTTTTAGATAACTTATTCGTGAATATTAGTCGAAGAACAACTACACTGAGAACACCTACTGTTCCTTCTAATTAGCTATTCAGCTATTGTTTTTACCTGATGGCAAGCAAAGCATTAACTCAACTTGACACAGACAAATATCAGTGGCTTGTAATTACAATAGCAACGTCAAGCTTGTAACCTCCCAACAAATAAATTCCCTGACCTACCAATAAAAATGTGACTCATATATAACCTTTCAAAAGAAATCTCGTAATGTAACCTTTTAATAATTAACTGACTGTGAATCTAAACTGGTAAATCTGGAGGCCAGCAGTGCTGCGTCATGGCCCCGAAAAATCATCCTGAATAAACTGAAAATTCTTACTTCAATGATGTCGCCGGGCAACGCATATATATCTGCTTTTACAAGAAACTTTTCTGACACAGCCCAGTGCAATACTGGCCACTAGATTTTGTTGCGTATGAAAAAGGTCTGATTTTCTTTATGATAATCAGCATGACTATGTATAGGAGAAATTAGTAAAATCTTGAAATTCAGGTGAATGACTGTCAAAAGTTATCTTTCTAAGAAAGACTATTATTGAAAGATTTCTGAAAAACATTTACATGGACTTCGATATAAGAATAGTACAAAAATCAGTTGTAGCAATTAACATATGCACGCGGCAATAAAGAACAATAATATTTTGCTTTTACCTTATACTACATCGCTCAGGCACCGGCCTTGGTAACTCCATAACTCTACTGCTCTCTAAGAGCGACCTGACCCAACCGCCCGACTGCGAGCTACTACTACTACTACTACTACTACTGCCGACACTGC
The DNA here is from genome assembly GCF_023864345.2 of Schistocerca serialis cubense. NCBI lineage: Eukaryota > Metazoa > Arthropoda > Insecta > Orthoptera > Acrididae > Schistocerca > Schistocerca serialis. Next base: position 256,545,065 of record NC_064644.1, on the reverse strand, counting down.
TCTCTGCGATTCTATTGTAGCTTATATATCGCAGGTAGCGCGTGAGCAATCCATCGAAGTTACATGTGCTCGAGTGTGCTAGCAATAAATTCCTTAGTATGGACCTCTTACAAGCTCTATCTAATACGAATATTAGAGTTGCGCAGATTTTACATTTTGATAAATTTGAGAAGTAGTGACTAACGGAGTACTCTTTGATTTCTGATATTTGAGGATGTTCTGAGTCGTACCTCATATCTTTTATGTACACTTACAGTCAGAAAAAAAAAGAAAACAGAACACCTTCGACAACTAGAGACAGGAAGTTCGTATTCACAGGACATGTACACTAGCACGTCCTGCAGAAGTGATTAGCATTTGAACCATGTCGACCCACGGGTTCAAGGGCAACATTGATATCGGGGCGCAACACCACCTACCGGTAAAACGTGCCTGCGGCTCTCTTTGACGCCATAAACCGAAGGTAATGAATGGATCCGTGTGACTTGAGCTCCCGCGCAGGATGCCTCGCACACATATGCACGAACCGTATCGTCAGATCAGTGAGTTCCAAAGAGGGAGCACTATTAGCATGAGAGAATGTGATGAAACCATCAGAGAAATAGCTGCACACGAAGGGCGAAGTGTTTCGGTAGTGCAACGCGTTCGTGCCGAATGGTTCACGGAAGGTCGTAAAGCACGACGAGGTGGGTCAGGTCGCACCACCAGAGAAGATTGACACCTCATCCAAATGGCATTGCAGGACAGACCTGCGTCCTCCTCGACTCTGACACAACAGTGGAACACATCGTAGACTATCACTGGTGACAGCCCATCGCTATTTTTTACGGCACGGGTTACGTTTGCTTCGTTCACTTCTCCGACTACCTTTGACGAATACGATTTTGCGGGAACATGCTAGACGGCACTGGTGTATGGAACCCGACGTCACTGGCGACAGGAATGGTGTCAGACAGTTTCCGGACGAATTCAGGTTATGTTTGTGTGGTGTGCGTACTGTAAGACCTTCGGTACACACACCATCAGATTATTTGACTTGCCGCTCTAAAGAAGTAGGCGAGTGTCAGCAATATGTCTCGTGGTCTTATCGTGGCGCGTTTATCTTCTGCCGTTAGGTCAGACGATAGAAATGCTACTTGCACGCTTAGAGTAGTAGATTGACGGTGACCAACTTTAAACAGAACTTGATTAATTTTCACACACATTTATTAATATAATAACAATCATAAACCTTACTTAACTTGATTCTGGATGCTATTTACAATTGACAATCTGAAGTTCCTTTGGCCTTGGTACGTTAATCTTATTCTCACATATCTCTGATACTTGACAAAGTGTCTATTCATTTATCTTCATGGCTATGTACAGGAATATGATAATCTTATTAGGCGCAGACTGAAACTTGACTACAGACTAATGCAGACTGACTAATCGGAGGTCTGTACACTCGTTATAATACCTCGAGCGTTCAGGTATCACCGCGCGAGTGTGATCCGCGAGGAGAAAAGGTTCTACGTTAGCTGCAATCTCATTGGCTGCATTACATATTAACACGCGGATCGGCGGAAGCAGAATTTGGGCCGTCTCTCAGACAGCGCCATCTTGTAGTGCGGAGACGGACGAGCGCTGCGCCTGCGCTGTTCTGCTTAGCGGGGCGCGCTCTATTGGGAAAGTTGTGTACGCGCTGACTACGCGCAACTATGTACACAACAGTTTGTTTGAAAATGATGGCCTCATTTTGGTTCACTGCAGACAGGGGGAGAGGCATTAAAGTGACTGTATTTGCACAAGACACACAGCGCCCACTCAATGCTTTATGGTGTGGGGTATTGGTTATATCCACAAATCAAGTTAGTGCATGTCCGGGGCACTGTGATCAGTATGACCTGCATGAATGACATCCTGCGAACTGCAGCCATATCCTTTCTGCATAACACCCCAAAAGCCATTTTTCAGCAAGAGAATGCACGATCACATGTTGCTGCACGAACACAAGCCTTCTCGGTGTCACAGGATGTCAGCCTTTTTTTCTGGCCCGCCACATCACCAGACTTGTCGCTAACTGAAAATGTGTGGGATATGGTGATAGGACAGGTGCAGTGCTGTGACCCAATGCCAACCAGCATACATGAACTTTGGAACCAGGTAAATGCAGCACGGACGCCAGTTGCGCATTATACGCGTCGATGCTGCCACGTATGGAACAATTTATCAGGGCCCGTGGTAGACCCTGTGCCTACTATGCAACAGACATCAGGTCCCAGTTCTCCAATGAAGCCAGTGCCAGATGGCCGGTGCTGGTCACTGAACTGCGTCATCAACCATGACCCCCGGAACCAGGCCAGAGGCCGACTCACTTAATGTACGCAGCTTAATCGACATAGTGCCGGTCATGCTGCACCTTCAGGACTGCACTAGCCAGCTGCCAATGACAACGATCATAGGCAGACAAATGGTGTAGTCACTCCATAAATGACGATCATGTAACTTAATGTCAAACATTCTCTTACTTTGCAAGAGAATTCCCAACGTGCCCTAACAAGCATTCAGCAGAATTTCGGTTAATGATCATCTTTTCCACACAGTACAAACCCCATTAGGCACATCCGGGAAATGCTGAATATCTCTCTCCAGAGCGAGGGCAACTTTGCTTTATTTTGTCAGTCTACAAATGTCATCCACTGTGTAAGACAGCAAGTTTTGCCACCATATATGATAAATTATGAAGATGCATGTTTCATATTAACTTAGCATGGGATCTGATTTTAGGCGGGGTTATCGAATTATTAATAATTTATTGGTTAATACTTGGTAGCCTCATACTAACATTTCTGTAGAGTTGCTTGCTTGGAAAGCAATTTCACTGACTGAAAGACAGTAGGGATATACCAAAGGCCGCCTCGGTCTTCAAGAGACATTGGCCGCGGGAGATAGCGCTGTGGGTAGGGAAGTTTTTATGGGTCTTAAAAGTATGGGATAACGGAAGCGTTTACTGCCTAGAACTGCCACCCCGTAGAGAAGCCGACAGAACAGGCTCTTTGCGGAGGTCCGTGTTGTTGCTACAGACAGTCTGGGGTGAGACAATGGCTAAAAGTTAAGATCATACAGATAACATGTTATAAACATCACCACCAGTATTTCTACCACGAAGGAATATCCGGAGGATGCATGCAGCAGATGCAAACTAACGGCTACGGAAATTCTCACACAAGACACTACGCCATATTTGCAGGTGCATTGCACTTGTGTACAAGACAGAGAAACGAATCTGAAGAAATGGAACTAAACAAGTATTCACATAGAACGTTAACTCCTACTCATTAATCTCGATCTGAGCTGAACAAAGCATCTACGGCCTGGCTCGCAACTGCACCTCCTTTTATTCGGCGGGAATAGTAAGTAGTGGATACCGATTAGCATCGAAGGTAAGAAAGTCTCCATACTGACTGGAGCTGACAATAAAAAGGTCAGAGATCAAGAAAATGGACCTCCATACTTTAATAGTTGAAGATTCCCCATCATCCGAGTCATGGTGTGTATATCACCTAATTCGGTGCCGGGAAGAACATAACTGCAACGGAAATTTGCTCTTAGTGAAACGAATGATTTCGCTCCTAGTGACTAAATCAGTTGTTGTTGTTGTTGTTGTGGTCTTCAGTCCTGAGACTGGTTTGATGCAGCTCTCCATGCTTATCTATCCTGTGCAAGCTCCTTCATCTCCCAGTACCTACTGCAACCTACATCCTTCTGAATCTGCTTAGTGTATTCATCTCTTGGTCTCCCTCTATGATTTTTACCCTCCACGCTGCCCTCCAATGCTAGATTTGTTATACCTTGATGCCTCAGGACATGTCCTACCAACCGATCCCTCCTTCTAGTTAAGTTGTGCCACAAACTTATCTTCTCCCCAATCCTATTCAATACCTCCTCATTAGTTACGTGATCTACCCACCTAATCTTCAACATTCTTCTGTAGCACCACATTTCGAAAGCTTCTATTCTCTTCTTGTCCAAATAATTTATCGTCCATGTTTCACTTCCATACATGGCTACACTCCAAACAAATACTTTCAGAAACGACTTCCTGACACTTAAATCTATACTCGATGTTAACAAATTTCTCTTCTTCAGAAACGCTTTCCTTGCCGTTGCCAGTCTACATTTTATATACTCTCTACTTCGACCATCATCAGTTATTTTTCTCCCCAAATAGCAAAACTCGTTTACTACTTTAAGTGTCTCATTTCTTAATCTAATTCCCTCAGCATCACCCGACTTAATTCGACTACATTCCATTATCCTTGTTTTGCTTTTGTTGAAATTCATCTTATATCCTCCTTTCAAGACACTGTCCATTCCGTTCAACTGCTCTTCCAAGTCCTTTGCTGTCTCTGACAGAATTACAATGTCATCGGTGAACCTCAACGTTTTTATTTCTTCTCCCTGGATTTTAATACCTAATCCAAATATTTCTATTGTATCCTTCACTGCTTGCTCGATATACAGATTGAATAACATCGGGGAGAGGCTACAACCCTGTCTCACTCCTTTCTCAACCACTGCTTCCCTTTCATGCCCCTCGACTCTTATAACTGCCATCTGGTTTCTGTACAAATTGTAAATAGCCTTTCGCTCCCTGTATTTTACCCCTGCCACCTTTAGAGTTTGAAAGAGAGTAGTCCAGTCAACATTGTCAAAAGCTTTCTCTAAGTCTACAAATGCTAGAAACGTAGGTTTGCCTTTCCTTAATCTTTCTTCTAAGATAAGTCGTAAGGTCAGTATTGCCTCACGTGTTCCAACATTTCTACGGAATCCAAACTGATCTTCCACGAGGTCGGCTTCTACCAGTTTTTCCATTCGTCTGTAAATAATTCGTGTTAGTGTTTTGCAGCTGTAACTCATTAAACTGATAGTTCGGTAATTTTCACATCTGTCAACACCTGCTTTCTTTGGGATTTGAATTATTATATTCTCCTTGAAGTCTGAGGGTATTTCGCCTGTCTCATACATCTTGCTCACCAGATGGTAGAGTTTTGTCAGGACTGGCTCTCCCAAGGCCGACAGTAGTTCTAATGGAATGTTATCTACTCCTGGGGCCTTGTTTTGCCTCAGGTCTTTCAGTGCTCTGTCAAACTCTTCACGCAGTATCGTATCTCCCATTTCATCTTCATCTACATCCTCTTCCATTTCCATAATATTGTCCTCAAGTACATCGCCCTTGTATAGACCCTCTATATACTCCTTCTACCTTTCTGCTTTCCCCTCTTTGCTTAGAACTGGGTTTCCATCTGAGCTCTTGATATTCATACAAGTGGCTCTCTTTTCTCCAAAGGTCTCTTTAATTTTCCTGTAGGCTGTATCTATCTTACCCCTAGTGGGATAAGCCTCTCTATCCTTGCATTTGTCCTCTAACCATCCCTGCTTAGCCATTTTGCACTTCCTGTCGATCTCATTTTTGAGACGTTTGTACTCCTTTTTGCCTGCTTCATTTACTGCATTTTTATATTTTCTCCATTAATCAATTAAATTCAATATTTCTTCTGTTACCCAAGGATTTCTACTAGCCCTCGTCTTTTTACCTACTAGATCCTCTGCTGCCTTCACTACTTCATCTCTCAAAGCTACCCATTCTTCTTCTACTGTTTTTCTTTCCCCCATTCCTGTCAGTTGTTCCTTTATGCTCTGCCTTAAACTCTGTACAACGTCTGGCTTAGTCAGTTTATCCAGGTACCATCTCCTTAAATTCCCACCTTTTTGCAGTTTCTTCAGTTTTAATCTACATTTCATAACCAATAGATTGTGGTCAGAGTCCACATCTGGCCCTGGAAATGTCTTAAAATTTAAAGCCTGGTTCCTAAATCTCTGTCTTACCATTATATATTCTATCTGATACCTTTTAGTATCTCCAGGGTTCTTCCATGTATACAACCTTCTTTCATGATTCTTGAACCAAGTGTTGGCTATGATTAAGTTATGCTCTGCGCAAAATTCTACCAGACGGCTTCCTCTTTCATTTCTTAGCCCCAATCCATATTCACCTACTATGTTTCCTTCTCTCCCTTTTCCTACTGACGAATTCCAGTCATCCCTGACTATTAAATTTTCGTCTCCCTCCACTACCTGAATAATATCTTTTATCTCATCATACATTTCATCAATTTCTTCGTCATCTGCAAAGCTAGTTGGCATATAAATTTGTACTACAGTAGTAGGCGTGGGCTTTGTGTCTATCTTGGCCACAATAATGCGTTCACTATGCTGTTTGTAGTAGCTTACCCGCACTTCTATTTTTTTATTCATTATTAAACCTACACCTGCATTTCCCCTATTTGATTTTGTATTTATAACCCTGTATTCACCTGACCAAAAGTTTTGTTCCTCCTGCCACCGAACTTCACTAATTCCCACTATATCTAACTTTAACCTATCCATTTCTGTTTTTAAAGTTTCTAACCCACCTGCCCGATTAAGGGATCTGACAATCCACGCTCCGATCCGTAGAACGCCAGTTTTCATTCTCCTGATAACGACGTCCTCTTGAGTAGTCCCCTCCCGGAGATCCGAATGGGGGACTATTTTACCTCCGGAATATTTTACCCAAGAGGACGCCATCATCATTTAATCATACAGTACGGCTGCATGCCCTCGGGAAAAATTACGGCTGTAGATTTCCCTTGCTTTCATCCGTTCGCAGTACCAGAACAGCAAGGCCATTTTGGTTAGTGTTACAAGGCCAGATCAGTCAATCATCCAGACTGTTGCCCCTGCAACTACTGAAAAGGCTGCTGCCCCTCTTCAGGAACCACACGTTTGTCTGGCCTCTCAACAGATACCCCTCCGTTGTGGTTGCACCTACGTTACGGCTATCTGTATCGTTGAGGCACGGAAGCCTCCCCACCAACGGCAAGGTCCATGGTTCATGGGGGACTGGAGCAGGATAGCCAGGTGTTAATGTCGGTGCCAGAGGCTGCGCTTGACGGGGCTTCACAGTACTGGACTCCTTCGTACGCACCATCCACTGATCATAATCTCGCAAGGGACATCCCACCATCAGTGCAAGAACAGCAGGCTAACAGCACTGGTGTGGATGTCGTGGATGAGAAGATACCGACAGCCGCTTCACCTCAACCTTTACTATTCGCCTCAAGCTATGTGTTAACAGTTAGTGGTTCAAAACGTATCCGCCGGCCGCGGTGGTCTAGCGGTTCTAGGCGCTCAGTCCGGAACCGCGCGACTGCTACGGTCGCAGGTTCGAATCCTGCCTCGGGCATGGATGTGTGTGATGTCCTTACGTTAGTTAGGTTTAAGTAGTTCTGAGTTCTAGGGGACTGATGACCACAGATGTTAAGTCCCATAGCGCTCAGAGCCATTTGAACCATTTTTTGAAAACGTATCCATGTAGGACTTGAAGTTTCACAATACGGTAGCCTCTCAACTGTTTTAGTGCTGGAAAATGTGCTCGAAAATATTAAATTTTCTGACTACGAGTGGGATGAACTGTGTCAATTAAAAACACACATCAAGAATCATATGACTACCGAATATTATCCATCCCACTCCTACCAGGACATGTACTCTGGCAGTCTAACTGTGAGTATTCTATCAATGTATGATGATGCTACATTAAAAATTAAAAGTGGTGATGGTTGTAGTATGTTCATGCATCACCCCACTGTTGATAACTTGTTCCTAGTACGATAGAGAGACTAAATAATTTTGCCCATATGTTCAGGCAGTATACACCGACATCATTAACTGGCTTCACACGTGTGGCATCCACGTAGATGATATCGAACATTGTTTTAGTATGCGTATAACACCAGTGCCCAAGTCTTGTGCTAGTCCTCGAATAAGTGTTGAAAATGTCTAACTCAAATTTACTGACGGAATACCGGACTATTGTAATTCACCCATAACATTACGAGATATACGTGCTGAATTTCAAGCACACAAGAAGCAGCTATTTTCCAAATACTGTGCTTCTGCTGCACCGCTTAAAAAAGAATGTACTGATTTTTTCCCATGCTGATCATATTTGTAAATATTTTAAAAAATAAATATATTATTTTATAATTTTAAATTTGTCATTGCGTGTTTTTTATTTGTCAAGATAAAATATCCCCTACGTTAATCTATATTACAGCCTTCCCTTTAAATATACCACCTGGAGTTAATTCTATTGTGTAGCCGTTGTAGCTCAGTTGGTAAGGTGATTGCGCTATAGTGACTATACACACAAATTTTTTAATCATATAAAAGCATATTCCACATCTTGACCTACCGCAGTAGGTATCATGGCGGTCTGGGTGAAACACCCTCGCCTCAAGGGCTTTGTTGTAGGTGACTGGTCCTGTGATGATGACCAAGACCAGAAGACCAACAAGAATGGACCACTCCTTCCTGACAGCATACGAGCTATAATTGCAGGTCTATCCAGCTGTGGTAAGACAAATGTCCTCATGGCTCTGCTAACGCACATAGACGGAGTCCGCTTCGAGCACCTTTTCGACTTTTCCAAAACACTCTTTCAGTCCAACTACCAGTTACTGGAGGAAATATTAGATGGAGTAGACGGTGTAACGTACAGAGCCTTCAGTGAAAGCGACGACGTCCCCCCACCTGAAGATCTTAAGCCTAACACTGCCTTCATATTTGACGATGTCGCTGTTGAAATGCAAGATCAAATCCGTAAATATTTCTGCCTTGGCCGTCATATGGGTGTTGATGTATTTTATCTGAGTCAAACGTATTCCAGGATCCCAAAACAGCTGGTGAGGGACAACGCAAATCTCATAATAGCATTCAAACAAGACAACCTCAATTTAAAGCACATTTACCATGCTTACGTAGGGACCGACGTGTCATACAATGAATTTGTAAAGATACGCGCTGACTGCTGGCACCACTCACAATACGGCTTTCTCGTTATTGATAAAACCCGTAAACTGAATGACAGTAAGTATAGCCGGAACTTCCAAGACTTTCTCCATATATAAACGTACGAAAATGCCTTATCCTATCAGTTAACAATTCACCATGGACAAATTCGCACTCATGGCGGACGCTCAGTCTGAGAGATGAGGTGTGCAAAGACAGAATGCCCGAATGTACACCGATATGAAATTTAAAAATCTTGAGTCCAGACTAGTTAAAGCTGCAAGGGAATTAAAGGACACCCAGAAACTTCTTACCATTAGCCAAAACCGGATAGAGAACAGAATTAGCGCAATTGAGGGCCAGATAGAAGCCGAGGCCGTTGTTATTGAAGAAGGTGGCGTAGGAATAAAGGAGAAGTACAACAAAGCATATATAAAACCACGTGATATTCAGAGCTCTGATTAGTATCCTACGAGATGTCGACAGAGCATGAAGTCATTCAGGAGCGCAAAGCAGTTCGAGAGAAATTACGTTTGCTGAAGTTGGGACATATAGATTGCGAGCAAACACTAAATGAAACTTTTAAACCGGTTACCGAATCTATCACCAAGATAGCTTTGCGTAATAATGACCCAATCACAGAATTCACCAACCAGTATCCGACCGTTAAGATAGATAGAACATTTGGTGTCAACAGGGCGAGACCGTACATGCTAGACTCTCAAACTATAACTTTATCCGATAGCACAATACGCATCGGGGTTCAGAGTTTAAAAGAACACCTGGCTTAATGAACCTAATCTTCCTAAGGCCATCAAAAAACTTAAAATACTCTGCCGATGATCGCAAAGTCTATCGGGAAATACTTAACTTGACTTATCTGTATAAAAATCCCGATGGAACACTGAAAAAGCCTGAAAACTATAAATACACTACCATTATACAACCTTTACTCAATGAGCAAGCTAAAAGCGTCAGTGAGGGTGTGGACTTTCAGCACAAAGGAGTGAGCAATCAAGTCCCGCAGTATATATATATTATAATGACCCAGATGAACTAATAGACAGACTTCGACTGTTGATGGCTTTGGCTGCTCATTCGAATGAGGTTGTATCCATAATCTTCGAGCTTCGAGAGAGAGGTATCATCGAATAAGTATGGAGACCGTGGTTCGATAACTGCACAAGCCAGCACGCAAAACATACCGTCGTAGGCATGTCATGATTAAAGGGCTGCATGACCTATGGCAAGCTGATCTTGTAGATATGAATCGATATTCACCTCATAATAATGGATTCAAATACATTTTTATGGTTATTGATACATACTCTAAATTCACATGGGCATTATCTGTGAAAACGAAAACCGGTAGAGATGTTGCTGTGGTGTTTGAGCGTTTGCTGCAGGCAGGAACAAATCGATGGCCGGCCAGTCTTCAAACCGATCACGGTGGAGAGTTTTACAATGAATATTTCAACACTGTGATGGAGCGGTATGGCATACACCACTACTCCACGTTTACCCACCTTAAAGCTAGTATCGTCGAGCGGTTGAACAGAACAGTCAAAGCTCGTATGTGGATGCAGTTTAATCTTCGCGGTTCGTACACGTGGGTAGATATTCTCCCACAGATAATTGCAAAGCATAATCGAACCAAACATAGTACAATAAAAATGAGACGATCGATGTTCGCGATAATTCACTCATGGACACAGTATATTTCCGGATTAAAATGCTTGACCATCGCAAACAGAGGTTCAATATAGGCGACTTAGTACGTATTTCAAAACACAAGAAAGCATTCGAGAAATCGTACTTGCCAAATTGGTCGGCTGAGATATTCACAGTATCCAAAGTGCAGCGAACCAACCCTAGGACATATATCTTAAAGGACGGCAAGGACGAAGAAATTGCAGGATGCTTTTACACGGAGGAATTGCTGAAGAGTTCTGAACCAGATGCATTTTTCTTCGAGCGCGTGATAAGACGTCGTGGGAATAGAGCACTGGTTAAATGGCTAGTATTTCCATCATCAGAAAACAGTTGGATCGAAGCTGACAAGTTAGCATATAACAGGGAGAGTACACCTCTATCCCCTCAGTAGCGTACCGTGTACGATAGGAGGCACATCATAATAAGAGGTGGAGGTGGTGTTCTTGACAGGTTGCCTGTTGAATTGCACATTCCCGGATATAACTTCTGTGGGCCTGGAACAAAGCTTCAGAAGCGCCTGGCACGAGGCGATAAAGGTATTAACCCACTAGACGAAGCCTGCCTTGAGCACGACCTCTCATACGCAGCAAATAAAGACCTCCCAGTACGACACGTCGCCGACCGGATATTAGCAGATAAGGCCAAGCAAACAAGGCGAAGAAAAGATCTCGGAGTAGGCCAAACCGTTGCTGCATTCGTGGTTGATAAAACCATGCGTGGAAAAATTAAGTTGGGCTTGGGTGTGACGAATTTCAAACGAATTATGAAAGTAGGGCAAACAGCTTTGCGAGCGAAGAAGAACAGGAAGAAGAACAACAAACCCGTTTGTTTGAAAAACTGTATTCTCACCTCGATGTCTGCAGCTAAACGTGTGTTGAATGGTGGGAATAAGAAGAAAAACACGACTTCAATTAAACCACCTAGGGCCCTACCACTACCAACGACTTTAGGCAGAATTATCCCGTTCCTCGTTCCAGCCCTTGCAGCCCCGTCCGCTGTTGGTTCACTCACAGGCGGGGCCGCAGCTGTCGCCAAAATGGTCGAAAACGCACAGAATGCACAAGCCCAATTAGAGGAAGCCAGAAGACATAATCGCGCTATGGAGGCAGGAGTTATCGGAAAAGGCCTCTACTTGAAACCATATAGGAAAGGACTAGGTCTCTTCATAAATAAATAAAAAAAGCCCGTTAGTTATCCTACCCGACCGAGCGCTCGCGAATAAAGATCTAGTTAAAATTCTTAAACAAAAACTTCACATTCGTGGATTCCGCGGCGTCTTTATGCGGAATACAATACTGAAGACCATGTGGCGGACTAATGAGTGCGGAATTGTAAATTTAGATGTTGCTGGGGGTCCAGGGACCCATTGGGTTGCGCATGTTAAGAAAAGTCCAAATACAGTTCAGTATTTCGATTCATTCGGCGATTTACAGCCGCCTGAAGAATTACAACGCTACTTCACCAGCAAAAGACGCGTCTTCTACAATGTCCGGTGATATCAGGACTTTAACACATATCTCTGTGGTCATCTCTGCGCTATGTTCCTCATCACAGCGACGGCGAACCCCCTCTAGAATGCGTCATCGTCAGATCATGTGCGCGATACATAAAAGAGCTGTCATTGAACAGATGACCATCATTTGATGTTCAGATGCAATGTCATACACTCTGACTTTAAAAGAGCGAGGATCAGTATTATGCGCAAATTACTTTCCGCCGATTGATTTAAGTGCAGGGGACTGGAGTATTGCACTGATTGGTCTAGAGACGTATAACAGCATTCCAAATATTACACAGAGCAACAATAAACTACATCTTGAAAGTGATGGCTGGAAGGAGATTCTACAAATACAACCTGGTGCCTACGATATTGATGATTTAAACGAACTCTTAAAACAGTCAGAAAAAGGTATTGAACTACGGGCAAACATTAATACCCTTAAATCTGAAATACTAACAGAGAGTGCTACGATCGACTTTAGACAGAGACATTCAATAGGCCCTTTGCTAGGTTTTGCGAAGGATCGTGTTTTGGTGAAGGACGGAAGCAAATTTTACGCATCAGATCATGCTGTAGATATACTCCCAGTGAGTGCAATCCACGTCGAGTGTAATATTGCCACAAACTCATACCTGAACAATAAATTGATTCACTCAATTTACGGATTCTTTTCTTCAGTCGGCACGGGGTAGAAAATAGTTCATGCCCCCACAAACGCTATATATCTCCCGGTGACTGTTCAGACATTGGACTACCTTGAACTGCGTATTGTGGACCAGAATAATCAGCTTGTTAACTTTAGAGGAGAAGAGATCATTGTACGCCTGCATTTAAGGCGAGATGGGAATAAGGTATAAAGCTAGCACACCAGGCTCAACGCAACGCGGAAGGGCAAGGTGATAACACGCCTTAATTACGAGTTCCTCATTTCAGCAGGTTTAAAACCACAGAATGACGTCGCTCAACGTAACTCAGTCAGTAGAGGATGATGACCGAATTATTTGTCATGAATACCACTCACAGAAACCCTACACTTCAAGCACATTTACCAAAAATGATGAAATTAGGATTGTTATCCAGCATCAGGATGCGGTAACACTGCCTAGCAAGAGCTTCCTCTATGTGGACTACACATTTAAGAAAGTTGACGGGGCTGCCATAGTGCTCTCGAAGCTCACTCGAAATGCCGTAGCATTCCTGTTTCAACAGATACGCTATGAACTCAATGGAATTGAAATAGACCGAACACGTAATGTTGGTATTACATCAGCCCTTAAGACGTACGTTTCAGCCTCACCCTCTGATTCAAACAGTTTGGAAAATGCTGGGTGGTTCATAGATGCATCGGATGGGGAGGGTGGACAAAGCCGATTTACCACATGCATGCCACTAAAAATGCTTATGGGTTATTTTGAGGATAAGCAGTGAATAATTACACAGCTCTACAAAATAAATTTTTTTTTTCGTTGCCAGGGAAGTTTGAACGAAAATGGGATATTGTTATGATACTCATTCCGAGTATATTTGTACTTTTTCCAAATTGGCTCTGGTTTTTGAGATATAGGTTATTTGTGGAAATGAGAGTTTCATGTGGATAATATCGACTGCAGGGTCCATATATGGTGTAATGTATTTGCTACCTGTTTTTTAATTAGTGATATTGTACTGTCTTTATTAAACAATTGTGCTCAGGGAGTGCATCTGTGTGGTTGAGGATTACATCATGCAAACATCACACTGTCAGCAGGTGTTCAGTCCTGTTGTGCGGTGCGTGTGTTGAAGATATTGAGGGTTGTGCAGATTTGAATTCGGCGGTACTCGACATTCATTTGTTGGCCGAGGTAATCCCCGCAACAGCCGATAGATAGCGTTCAGTGTAAACAAGAAAAATGGCGATGGTCGAAAGTCACACACATGTGCAGTGCAGCTTCAAGGAGATAGAACCTTTTCATCGTGACGTAGCAAATAAGAGGTGATTATTCATTTCACACAAAACAATTAATGATGTTTGTTGGATGTGATTGACATGCAAATACAAGAAAGTTCTGCATAATATGTAGTATTTGTGCAATTTTGTTTTAGGAAAACATGAGTTCTTCACGCCGTCTTTGCGTGAACCATCCAGATGAGTTCTGCTACATTTGTGGTGAATACGTTCTTCAAAAGAACAGGAAGAATATCACTCCTTTTGTGAAGGAAGCGTATCTGGCATATTTCGGAATTAAACTTGGAGATCAAGACAAGGCGTGGGCACCCCATAAAGTTTGTAAATGCTGTGTGGAGTGCTTACGGCAGTGGACAAAACGAAAAAGGAAAAGCTTAAACTTCGGAGTGCCTATGGTATGGCGAGAGCAGAAGAACCATACAGATTGCTATTTTTGCATTGTTAATGTGAAAGGTTTTAATAGGTTCAAAAAACGAAAGTGGGAATATCCCGATTTGGAGTCAGCAAGAAGACCGGTGGTGCACAGCAACGATGTTCCTGTACCAACCTTCACAACATTACCCACGCTAACATCATCAGATGACGATGTGCACGGCGAGGAATGTACAAGTAGTGGTTCGGAATACGAAGGACGTGAGACACAACCCCAGCAGTTCGACCAGAAGGAGCTCAGTGACTTGATACGAGAACTCAATCTTTCAAAGCAAGCATCAGAACTCTTAGCATCCAGGCTTAAGGAAAAGAACTGTCTTCATCCAAGTGTTAAAGTAACAGCTTACCGGACGAGAGAAGAAAACCTTCTTCCATACTTCAACCAAGAAGAGGTTATAGTGTATTGCAGCAATATACCTGGACTTTTACTTGAATTGGGGCTGCCGGAATATAGACCAGAGGACTGGCGTCTCTTCATAGACAGTTCCACTAGAAGTTTAAAATGTGTTCTCCTACACAATGGCAATCGTTACGCATCTATTCCAATTGCCCACTCAACAAAACTTTGTGAAGCATATGCTAAAATCAAGATGGTTCTGCAGAAAATTCAGTATATGCAGCACCAGTAGTTGATTTGTGTTGATTTGAAAATGGTGAACTTCTTGCTTGGACAACAAAGTGGATACACAAAGCACCCATGTTTTATCTGCATGTGGGATAGTAGGGCAAAGCACGAACATTGGAAGCAGAAAACATGGCCTCCAAGGGAACATATGGCTGTTGGTGAAGCAAACATCATTAATGAACCTCTGGTTAGTAGGGACAAGATTGTTCTTCCACCATTACATATTAAGTTAGGACTAATGAAGCAATTCACCAAAGCTTTAGACAGAAATGGTAATTGCTTCACATACATCTGCAATACGTTCCCTGGACTCAGTAGTGAAAAACTTAAGGCAGGAATATTTGATGGTCCTCAAATTCGCAGGCTCATCAACGATACCGATTTTACAAGTGTCATGACTGTCACTGAAGCATCGGCCTGGAACAGTTTTGTCGCTGTTGTAAAATGTTTTTTGGGCAATCATAAAGGTCCCAATTACGAGGAACTGGTCAAAAACATGCTCACTAACTTTCAAAACTTAGGAGCTAACATGAGCATAAAATTGCACTTCCTTCACAGCCACTTGGATCGATTTCCTCGTAATCTAGGTGATTTCAGTGAGGAACAAGGAGAGCGGTTCCATCAAGATATGAAAGGAATAGAGGAAAGATACAAAGGAAGATGGGACAGGCATATGATGGCAGATTATTGCTGGAATCTGCAACGTGACTGTTCTGAAGAGACCTATAAAAGGAAAGCGTGCAGGAAGCGGTTCGTCATGGACGGAAAATGATATACTTATAGAGAAACTTTTCAATTATGTTTTATACGTGGACAAATGCCTATCAGGTTTTCATAGAAGCTATTTATAAAGATTATTTTCTTTTTTCATTGTAGTTTGTAGCGCTCGAGTTCAGTATTAGCAATTTTTTCTAATTTTTTGAATAAATCATGGATTATCTCAAAAACTAGAGCCAAACTGCATAAATGGTTGCTATATTCGTCCTCAGCACCACTAACCCATCCTAAAGCCACTCAAATATCCTTGGCAAGAAAATGAGTGTTGACCAGTGTTATCAACACTAAACAGGAACTTATATTGGTGAGAAGTGCAAGTGACGCGAATTCATTCTCTCAAACAGCTGCAGAGAATGTTCAAATCATGGAAAATGCCTCATATCACCGTTGCCGACGAGGATGGCTTGAAGCTCTTAAAAGTTCTGAATGCTGGCACCTACCTACCACTAACTTTCCGATCATGGGAGCTTTTTGAATACCCAGTCCTACCTACAGCGTCCACACATACTTGGGCTATTAAAACATCAGTGCAGTAGGAAGCACCTCGATTCATCATACTCGCATTTCAAACTCAAAGGCGTGTTAATGTATCAAAGGACTCGACAGAATTTGACCACTGCAAGTTAACTGACGCCAGAGTCTACTTGAATTCAGAATACTACCCATATGAGAATCTACATCTACAGTGGGACAGAAATGTATACAGTCTGGAATTTGACATGTATGCGAGATTCCGAGCATCTTACTACGAAGGTGTTGAAAATGTAGGATGCCTGCTCAGCCCACAGAGTTTCAAGAAGCTAGCGCCAATAATCGTAATTGACTGTTCAAAACAGAATGAGATAATTAAATCAGGACCTATAGATGTACGGACTGAATTTGAATCTTCAGCAAACTTCCCTGATCAGACTTCGGCCTATGCTCTCGTTTTGCATGATCGTCTCGTTAACTACTGTCCGCTCACTGGTGTAGTGCAACGAGTAGTATAAATTAATACGCACTCTGCTAGCTGTATCGTACATCAAGATGTTACCTGAAGGTGTGAGGATCGTAGCTGACGTTCAAGGATTTTACTATGATGAGGGCAGGCGTTTCATAATTAAAGACTGTGCATTAATAGCATTCACGCAATGTGATGGAGTAATAGGAACATTTGTATCAAGAGTTGAATCGCCGAAATCATTTAAAGACGTCAAGTGCAATAAGACAGTCAGAAGCGCGATGTAGCTAACAAAGTTCTATCATGGGATTATGTGGGATGCCCCTGGCATCTCTTATAAACATTTGCTGCAATTGCTGAGAGTATTTGATCGCAAGGAGACAATAATCTACGTTAAAGGCGATGAGAAGAGTAGCTGGCTGCGTCGAATCTTCAAATATGCGGCTATCCAGAACCTGGAATACTACGATTGTCCACCTATCCATCAACTTAGACAGTGAACGTGTGAAGAAGAAAAAAAATAGTTTTGTGTCTGCATCTGAAAATGTAAAATTACTTTTAAAATGGCTCACAAATAAATAAATAAATTTTTTCTCCGTAAGAATTCTTGTTGTTTTCTTTCTGTGACACCTACTTCCATACAAGTAAGTTTATTGGTGATACTGTGCGTGAAGCGCATTCCACTGGAGCTGTCTGAGCCAGTTTACCTCTTCCACCTCGCTGGCGTGGCGATGAGTCAACCGTTGAAAGTGACAGGACCTGAAAGAGAGAGTGCTGGGGTTGGCTTCGTTAGATGCCCGCCGTTGAAAGTGACAGGACCACAAAGAGAGCGGCGGGGTCTGTTTGTGACCAGCACGCGTCATTCAGATTTCATCTCTGTCTTTAAATCAGTAAAGACCTTATAGGTCTCTCTCTGTGCCAGTGCAACATATATGGATCATGATTCAGGGTGAAATAATAACAAACTCGGAGAATTTTTTTACAGTAAAATAATTGAATTTATTATTCCATTGAGATTTTTTTAAACGTTGTTTGCGACATATCAGTTTACAGTAAAATGATTCACTCTTTTTTCACATTATATGAGTTCACAGATACATTATTTGTCTTCAAGTAAAAATGTGACAGTTCTGATCTTTGCAGATACGTGTTTCAACATTATTCATAAATATATAAGCCTTGTGTAGAGATATCTCTCTCTCTCTCTCTCTCTCTCTCTCTCTCTCTCTCTCTCTCTCTCTCTCTCTCTCTCTATATATATATATATATATATATATATAAAACTAGAGCAGATGTACTAGAACATAATTATGTTATCTTACAAGGTAAATAATATCTCTAGTGAAGTTTCCACCGGAAACACTTTTTTAACTGATGGCGAACGTATTTTTAGATCAAGATAGTGGCTCTAAGACGTTTTCCACTGGCAATTTAAATTATATTTCATTGAAGTAAGTGGCTCTAGACATTTTCCAGTACAACAAGCAGGTGAACACATATTTCTCGGTATAAAGATTTTTTTCCACAGTCAAGTTTATGTAAAGAATTTTATTGGTGGAGCTCACATTCTTAAAAAACTAGTTCTGACTGGATGGCTAGCGGCAGGTGAAACTTACAGCTACTACTACGATCAAAGCAGATACGAACTGCGAAAATTGTATTTTCGTCTTCTTCTATTTGATTATAAGAGGTGTCAAATTTTTATCTGGTTCCAGTCATATAGCCACTGACTAGTAATAGTACGAAAAAATATACAAATATATATAAAGAATTTTTTATAAATGGGTTTATTTTAGTTTTTTGTTTTTTTATGATTTTTTTGTTTTCTTTGATAGAATAAATAATATTTACACACATGCACACTTAACACAGGCTCGCACACATTCACACACTCTCAGACATACACAGAAGTACGCAAGCTGATACGCACACTACAAAACACTCTCATCCAGTATTTATACTATGATAAAAGGATCATACTACTACTCTGTAGACACTCTCGCCGTCTCTCTCTCTTTGTCTCTCTCTCTCTCTCTCTCTCTCTCTCCCTCTCAATCAGAGTCCCCCACCCCTTCTCTCGCTACAGGTGAGTAGTGTGAGTACGGGCAAGTTTCAATGCCGTCATCACAGATGACCCTTCTATTGTCATGAGGCGAGAGACCGATTTTAAACTGCAGCACAGTGTACACCTAATGCGCTATCGACCGAATACTGGTTTGCCAGACCATATGTGGCGGCTGCAGCTCAGCACCACGAACACCACCACATAGGCACTGCAAAGAGTCTTCGTTAGACAGAGCTCATGATGCCATCCGTCGTACCCCCTTAGCCTGTCTCTGAGTGGGACCTTCCAGTGTGCGATATGCATACATCTTGGACCAAAGACCTACAAACTCCACAATCGGCAATCCATTCATCTTGTCTTTCATGAGACCGATAACCTTCTTGTTTTGCGGAACAATATCATAAGGATTATCGGCCGCATAAGAAGACGTGTCGAATTCATTGGCGTGGTACCTACTTACTTCATATGGATCGCAGTTCTTCACCCAATAGATGAAACTATCTGTATCCATATAAAGTAATTTAGGATCTGCGAAATGAGTTTTCGTGAACTCATAATGAAAGTGGTACATGGGGAGTTTGGATAGGTCTAGTATGCACATCCCCACATATATAGGTTTAGTAAACCTACTGCAGTTTTAGCCATCTCCACAGCAACAAAATTCTTATTGAAAATGATGACCTGTTTAAAATTTGGTCTGTCAACGCATTTTCATACGCCATAACGCCCATCCCATTGCGTTCTAATAAAAATTTCACGTCGTTCCCTCAAATCCTCCATAGTTTTTCCGAAAATTGAATTATTCATTAACTTATAAAAATCTTTCTGAAAGTCACACAACGCAGAAGTTCTCTATTTGTATTCAGATCAATATACTCCTTCAACGAGGGGGACTGCTTGAAGGAAATAGCCGGGGTGACTTTAACCAGCTCCATACCGAAGCTGAGGCATTGCTGGAGGTTAAGATAGTGAATGATGTACCTCTGCTTGTCCCCCACCGTTGTCATCAGTTTCGGTGTGGAACCTCCTCGCAGAACTAGTTGCTCTGGATACAGCGGCAAAACGGTATGCGCCTCATGCAAACTAATAGGGTATTTGAGTTCTGCCTCCACAACATACCCTACATCAGAATTGGCAGCCATACCCCCCTGATTTTTCCACCTAATCCCTTGCATTCATCTTCGGACAGCCACATAAACTCGCCAATGGGCAGATATTGCTTCATAGCATGTCCGTATAAGTTATTCACATCGAGATACAATATATAACTTGAATCAAGGGATGCATTAAACCTTCACCCATCCGTGTGTTATTTGCTTTCGCATCTCTATGAATACATTGGCAGAGCCCCCCACGGATCCCTCTCTCAAAGAAAAGAAGCATGTCAGGATCGGTCAATAAATTGATACTGCACTACGCTTTCTTGGGCATCACGTCCCAAGACAACCCGGGTGCTGTGTAATAAAAGGCAGGATCCAGAGAATATGTGGTCATACATAGACTCCAGAACTTCTCGAAAACGTCTTCAAGCAAGTGCACGTCTGTGTCCATGTAAAGACTTGCGTACTCTCCTAAATTAGAAATATTGAATTCCCGCCAGACATTCACGGCATGCTCATACTCTGCATTCGTTATGGTGTCGCCTGTGAGGTTTCTGGAGAATGCAGTTATGTCGGGTAGTCTGGTTTCGTCGCGTTTGGCAATGCTATTCACTTGGGAAAACCCCTTTCCTAGTCACAAGTTGAAACCTTTCCTTGCCGGGAAATGCAGCTCGAGTGATATGCAAATCCGCCGGAGGTAGAGTTTCAACAAGTTTCTGTAGTCGTGCCTGCTTAAAACGTAGTATATCGAGGAAGCGCAGCGTATTTCTTGGCGTCATGCGTTTAGAGAATGATATATACTTCTCGACGCTCTCAGGTAGGACACTCACCTGATTTTTCTCCCAACCGAAATCGGCCAAGTGCTCAACTACAAAATGAGCATCATACCCACTTAAATTATGAAAGAAAACTGGTATGTGCCTAGGTAATTGGTACTTCAAATTGCACGCATTGTGAGCTGCGCCACAGAATTTCCCTGTAAGATGACGGTGGCCCCTACGAGGAGTTTCCGCTTTTCTGTCCAACGGCAGCCCACAAATATGACACTCGGTGGTGTTATTATACAAATCTCCTTTCTCCTTCGATTTGGTCATTGGAACGTTGCCGCTGTACAGCTTATCAACTTCCAGTGAAAATTTTTCAAGCTCAGAGAGCAACCAAATCGAGGAATTATCCCCGACGTAAGATTTGTAAGATTTGTATCGGTTAAGGTTGGTGTCATATGACGATACAATTTGGTACGCTGCCGCATACGGTACGTGTTTTTCTGTAAAGGTGGTGTGGGTGGTCGTAGGATCGCCTTCACAGCGGGTCACAGGAGCGAGGAGGCATTCAAAGTCGCCATAAACAACAAACGGACACCGCTCCTGGTGGCGAGCATTTTTATACTTAATGAATTTGTTTTCCTGGATAGCCATAATAACACGTACCGCATCCTTGGAAGTACAGTCTACTAGATGCGTAGCTAATAATTGTTCAGATGAGAAATAATTGAGACACCTTGAACAAATATGTTTTACACGAAAACTAGTTGATAGTTGGGAGGAAAGGAGTCGAGACATGTCCTCGATCCAGACATAGCGACAATTGTCACCTTCAGAAAAGAGAAGCATATTGACATGCAGCTCTAGCTCAACAGCAAATTTTGAGAATTGGAGGGGCCGACTACGACATGCTTGTCTTGCTCGTCTGACTTACTTTTCTTCTTCTCCAGGCCATAAACGTGTACCGATATTCCGGTATTTTGTGCCTCGAATTTAGCTATGTCTTGGATCTTGACGGGGAACTCAATAGCTTCAACGTTATAATATGTGTTAATATCACTGACTTTGTATGTACCCGGACGAGAAGGGTTATCTGTATAATTATAGTTTCTTTCACAAGCCAAGATTGACATTGCAAAACAAGAGTGATCTTGGAAATAGTCTGCCGGCCGAAATGGCCGCGCGGTTCTGGCGCTGCAGTCTGGAACCGCGAGACCGCTACGGTCGCAGGTTCGAATCCTGCCTCGAGCATGGATGTGTGCGATGTCCTTAGGTTGGTTAGGTTTAACTAGTTCTAAGTCCCATAGTGCTCAGAGCCATTTGAACCATTTGTAAATAGTCTTCACAGGTGTGCCGCCGGTTGACATTGTGGGATTTGCGCGACGTCATCCGGCGACACACCCGTGAAGACTATTTACAACATATCCGCCGGGAAAGCTTGAAGAGTCACAAGCATCATATTTTCTATTTTGGACATTAAGGCATGCCTACTTATTAGTTATATCTTTAGGGAGCTTAATATTGCTGGACCCTCCATTTAACAGATCGTGGACATGTATATGGTTGTCCAGGTGTAGAATTCTGCTAAATGCCTTAGCTGAGCCATTGACTTCCATCTCGGAAAACCGGCCCAATATGACACTCTAGGTGGATTTACGAAACCACTCGGCGATCGATGTGCTCCGCATTTTTTTATTTTTATTTTTTGGGTCATCAGTCTGTTGACTGGTTCGATGCGGCCCGCCACGAATACCTTTCCTGTGCTACAATCTTCATCTCAGAGTAGCACTTGCAACCTACGTCCTCAATTATTTGCTTGACGTATTCCAGTCTCTGTCTTCCTCTACAGTTTTTGCCCTCTACAGCTCCCTCTAGTACCATGGAAGTCATTCCCTCATGTCTTAGCAGATGTCCTGTCATCCTGTCCCTTCTCCTTATCAGTGTTTTCCACATATTCCTTTCCTCTCCGATTCTGCGTAGAACCTCCTCATTCCTTACCCTATCAGTCCACCTAATTTTCAACATTCGTCTATTGCACCACATCTCAAATGCTTCGATTCTCTTCTGTTCCGGTTTTCCCACAGTCCATGTTTCACTACCATACAATGCTGTACTCCTGACGTACATCCTCAGAAATATCTTCCTCAAATTAAGGCCGGTATTTGATATTAGTAGACTTCTCTTGGCCAGAAATGCCTTTTTTGCCATGCCGAGTATGCGTTTGATGTCCTCCTTGCTCCGTCCGTCATTGGT
This sequence comes from Schistocerca serialis cubense, assembly GCF_023864345.2. Lineage (NCBI taxonomy): Eukaryota > Metazoa > Arthropoda > Insecta > Orthoptera > Acrididae > Schistocerca > Schistocerca serialis. The sequence continues at coordinate 256,522,073 of NC_064644.1, read as the reverse complement.
TATTTTACTGCCTAGGTAGCAGAATTCCTTAACTTCATCGACTTCGTGACCATCAATCCTGATGTTAAGTTTCTCGCTGTTCTCATTTCTACTACTTCTCATTACCTTCGTCTTTCTCCGATTTACTCTCAAACCATACTGTGTACTCATTAGACTGTTCATTCCGTTCAGTAGATCATTTAATTCTTCTTCACTTTCACTCAGGCTAGCAATGTCATCAGCGAATCGTATCATTGATATCCTTTCACCTTGTATTTTAGTTCCATTCCTGAACCTTTCTTTTATTTCCATCATTGCTTCCTCGATGTACAGATTGAGGAGTAGGGGCGAAAGGCTACAGCCTTGTCTTACACCCTTCTTAATACGAGTACTTCGCTCTTGATCGTCCACTCTTATTATTCCCTCTTGGTTGTTGTACATATTGTATATGACCCCTCTCTCCCTATAGCTTACCCCTACTTTTTTCAGAATCTCGAAGAGCTTGCACCATTTTATATTGTCGAACGCTTTTTCCAGGTAGACAAATCCTATGAAAGTGCCTTGATTTTTCTTTAGCCTTGCTTCCATTATTAGCCGTAACGTCAGAATTGCCTCTCTCGTCCCTTTACTTTTCCTAAAGCCAAACTGATCGTCACCTAGCGCATTCTCAATTTTCTTTTCCATTCTTCTGTATATTATTCTTGTAAGCAGCTTCGATGCATGAGCTGTTAAGCTATTTGTGCGATAATTCTCGCACTTGTCAGCTCTTGACGTCTTCGGAATTGTGTGGATGATGCTTTTCCGAAAGGCAGATGGTATATCGCCAGACTCATATATTCTACACACCAACGTGAATAGTCGTTTTGTTGCCACTTCCCCCAATGATTTTAGAAATTCTGATGGAATGTTATCTATCCCTTCTGCCTTATTTGAACGAAAGTCCTCCAAAGCTCTTTTAAATTCCGATTCTAATACTGGATCCCCTATCTCTTCTAAATCGACTCCTGTTTCTTCTTCTATCACATCAGACAAATCTTCACCCTCATAGAGGCTTTCAATGTATTCTTTCCACCTATCTGCTCTCTCCTCTGCATTTAACAGTGGAATTCCCGTTGCACTCTTAATGTTACCACCGTTGCTTTTAATGTCACCAAAGGTTGTTTTGACTTTCCTGTATGCTGAGTCTGTCCTTCCGACAAACATATCTTTTTCGGTGTCTTCACATTTTTCCTGCAGCCATTTCGTCTTAGCTTCCCTGCACTTCTTATTTATTTCATTCCTCAGCGACTTGTATTTCTGTATTCCTGATTTTCCCGGAACATGTTTGTACTTCCTCCTTTCATCAATCAACTGAAGTATTTCTTCTCTTATCCATGGTTTCTTCGCATCTACCTTCTTTGTACCTATGTTTTCCTTCCCAACTTCTGTGATGGCCCTTTTTAGAGATGTCCATTCCTCTTCAACTGTACTGCCTACTGCGCTATTCCTTATTACTGTATCTATAGCGTTAGAGATCTTCAAACGTATCTCGTCATTCCTTAGAACTTCCGTATCCCACTTCTTTGCGTATTGATTCTTCCTGACTAATGTCTTCAACTCCAGCCAACTCTTCATCACTACTATATTGTGATCTGAGTCTATATCTGCTCCTGGGTACGCCTTGCAATTCAATATCTGATTTCGGAAACTCTGTCTGACGATGATGTAATCTGATTGAAATCTTGCCGTATCTCCCAGCCTTTTCCAAGTATACCTCCTCCTCTTGTGATTCTTGAACAGGGTATTCGCTATTACTAGCTGAAACTTCTTACAGAACTCAATTAGTCGTTCTCCTCTTTCATTCCTTGTCCCAAGCCCATATTCTCCTGTAACCTTTTCTTTTACTCCTTCCCCTACAACTGCATTCAAGTCGCCCATGACTATTAGATTTTCGTCCCCCTTTACATACTGCATTACCCTTTCAATATCCTCATACATTTTCTCTATCTGTTCATCTTCAGCTTGCGACGTCGGCATGTATACCTGAACTATCGTTGTCGGTGTTGGTCTGCTGTCGATTCTGATTAGAACAACCTGGTCACTGAACTGTTCACAGTAACACACCCTCTGCCCTACCTTCCTATTTACAACGAATCCTACAACTGTTATACCATTTTCTGCAGTTGTTGATATTACCCGATACTCATCTGACCAGAAATCCTTGTCTTCCTTCCACTTCACTTCACTGACCCCTACTATATCTAGATAGAGCCTTTGCATTTCCCTTTTCAGATTTTCTAGTTTCCCTACCACGTTCAAGCTTCTGACATTCCACGCCCCGACTCGTAGAACGTTATCCTTTCGTTGATTATTCAATTTTTTTCTCATGGTAACCTCCCCCTTGGCAATCCCCTCCCGGAGATCCGAATGGGGGACTATTCCGGAATTTTTTGCCAATGGAGAGATCGTCATGACACTTCTTCAATTACAGGCCACATGTCCTGTGGATACGCGTTACGTGTCTTTAATGAAGTGGTTTCCATTGCCTTCTGCATCCTCATGCCGTTGATCACTGCTGATTCTTCCGCCTTTAGGGGCAATTTCCCACCCCTAGGACAAGAGAGTGCCCTGAACCTCTATCCGCTCTTCCGCCCTCTTTTACAGGGCCGTTGGCAGAGTGAGGCTGACTTCTTATGCCGGAAGTCTTCGGCCGCCAATGCTGTTTATTCATCAAAATTTAGGTAGTGGCGGGTATCGAACACAGGACCGAAGACGTTTTGATTATGAATCAAAGACGCTACCCCCTTTTTTTTTTTTTTTTTTTTTTTTTTAATCTCATTTTGTTCACTTTTTTATTCGTTGCGTCTGCTCGGGGCGGACGTCGTACGACATCCGTTTTAAGTTCGTTGTTGATCGATTAACTCAGTTTTTTGTTGCAGAGGGCAGCTAACCCTCTGACCGAACACGCTGAGCTAACGTGCCGGCTACCCCTAGGCCACAGGTACACATTATAACGGCATTATCCCCCCAAAGATAATGAAGATAATGAATGCTGGTCTCTCCGTCACCAGACTGATCTTTGGGGGGGGGGGGGGGGGAGTACGATAACTCAATGCAGAGCACTGCACTGCACTTAATGGTGGGATAACGCCGATTATCGACTACCTTGAGGAGCTCGGTTTCTAGGACAGGGAGGCACACGTTTACAAATCCAACAGGATCGCAGTGCCGCCCTGCCGGGTTTTCGATCCTAGTGACCGAGATACGCTCCTCGAAGTCGTCGGCAATCGCCGAGTACTGTAACTGCAGTATGGTGTCACTGACCTGATCTACTCCACTAAAAGGGCGGGGGAGAGAACTGCCGCTAGCCACAGGATTACTAATACTAGAGCTATAAGTAGTTGAGGCACGCTGTACCTCACATGATGGAGATGATGCACGTGCTGGCTGCTGTGAGGGACCAACGGGCGTGCTCCAGTGTCAGCAGCCGGGGGCGAGGTCCATGACAGCGGCTGACGCACGTGGTGGCCTGGGGGAAGTCCCAGCGGGAGAGTGGTCGGAAACGGCTTCGGTGACCTTGAGAGAGGCGGCAGCTTCACGTGAGGCGACAAGGGGCGCTTTGACCGGCGATGCACGTCTCCGGGGGTGCTGCTAATTTGCCGGTTTAGCCGCAGCGACAGGCACACGCGCAACAGCGTGCTGAGAGTCGATCTCTGTAGAGATAAAGTAAAAAAGTACATTGTATACGTACGTGAACTGTAACGATCACACACATGGTTATAAGGAGAGGGACTAATTACCTTTTTGGCACTGACTCCAAGGCGTGAACAATTCATCGGGTCTCCCTCAAAAATCTCATCGAGCCCATCATCCATTAATTGTTTATAATAATCTAGAACAAACAAACAAGATAATTTATAAATAGAATTGTTAGAGAAAAAGAAATAAGCATATTATTATTATTATTATTATCATTATTAAAGATAGGTATTTTAAAAAACAATAAAACTTACGAGTGAGCTGTTGTTGTTGTTGTTCTATTTGCCGTTGAATGGTCTCGATCTCATGATCAACGGCTATGAGATCATCAATCGGGTCTCCTGTAACAGTACGACATAAATATTTTAGTTATTTTTTTTAAAAGGATAGATAGATTAAAAGAAGATTTATTTTTCAGTATACTCACATGAGTGGCGGTATTCTGGAGCTGGGGCCTGAACCAAATTATGTAGGGGGCTACGTGGGACAGCCTGAGCTCTGCTTCTAGCTTGAGCAGGAATTGCCATAAGTGATCTAGAAACAAATAAAAAAAAAATAACCAGTACGAAATAAGAAAATAAATATTTGAATGGTTAATATAAATGATGAACAAGCTAGGATTAAAATTATACTCACAGGGCAATTCCGGCTGTGGCTGGAGCACGGGTCCCTGTTGGACTCCAGTCCGCTCCTCAGACTCGATGATAAAGTCCGCGAGTTCAGCTATAAAAATGAGATATATAATTAATAAGGGGAATATATAAGATATAAAGGAAAAATGATAATGAAAAATAAAAGTTATTTACTTACTCGATAATGGCGAATCCTGGAGTCTAAGTCTCTTCGCAGCAGACTCCTGGGTGTTGTTAACGCACTTCATGTTAACAAAACAGATACAGCACACACACACACACACACACACACACACACACACACACACTAGAACAAACGCACGATGCGGCGGACAACTGAAGAGTGACAAAGATGACCAGGGGGTGACTACTTATATAAGTGTGATGACGTAGTATCACTTGATCTTAGGATGAACGAATGGCTGTTGAGAATTCTGTGGGGGTGTCGAATGAGTTCACTAGCGCCCCTAGTAGCTGAAAGCTGAACTAGTCAGATGGTTCCTGGACCTGGTGAAGGGCTGAGCATTTTACAAAATTATCGAAAAATAATTGATCGTATTTAGAATGGAGAGTGAATTGAGGATTTGAGATAATAAAGTGTGTTAGCATGGGTGATTTATTATTAAAGGTATGTTATATAGGTGTAATTGCATGTTGATGGTACTAAGAATGGCGCTGAAGGAAATGTTTTTGGAGATGAATATTCTTAGCAGTTTTTTTTTCTTGGTAAAGAGAAGGTTAAGTATTTGTGAGCAGATATATAGAATTTGGTTGAGTTTTTGTTTTGTGCAGATGGCGGATTTGAGTTGCGAACTTCGCGTTAGATCGACTCTCAGAGGGGAGTAGCTATGAACGCGCGATGGATTGCAGTAGTCGCGGTTAACTACATGTGGAGCGAGCAATGTTGTCGGCTTACATTAGTACATGTTAGCGAATAAACAGGGATTCATAAGGGGATGTAGTGGTCGGTAGAGAGTTTAACTATTTCATTCGAAGTCCAGGTGGACCAAAATTGATTTTAGGTCGATGTGGACTTTGCATTTTCGGACGAGAGAGGTTAATTAATTGGTTGGTTGGTTGGTTGGTTTGGGGAAGGAGACCAGACAGCGTGGTCATCGGTCTCATCGGATTAGGGAAGGATGGGGAAGGAAGTCGGCCGTGCCCTTTCAGAGGTACCATCCCGGCATTTGCCTGGAGTGATTTAGGGAAATCACGGAAAACCTAAATCAGGATGGCCGGACGCGGGATTGAACCGTCGTCCTTCCGAATGCGAGTCCAGTGTGCTACCACTGCGCCACCTCGCTCGGTAATTAATTGGTCAATTTCATTAAGTAGTGATGGGCAATTTGTGTTAAATTAAATTGATTGCGCACTCGAGTAGGGACGTGCGATCGCTCATGTGTACAGGAGTGTGCTGGTAATGGAAGGATATTGTCTTGATAATGAGAGTAGGGTGATCAGTTACGTTGGGGCCTAACAAACTTGCTGTTGTGGAAGTTTCTAGTCTTTAGGAAATAGCTTTTGGCGCGAAAAGTGCGTTTTTTGTGCGAGAAACACACGTAGTAGATGGTGAACGGTTGGTCTTGGCAGGTACTAACTTGTTAGGGAAGAAGAATTTTGGCGGGAAACAGGTAGACAGCATCTGTGAGCAAAACAAGTTTTTACAAGGACGCTCGCGAAGCAGGTATGGCCAGGGGGGGGGGGGGGGGGGGGGGGACGTGTCCTGCAGGAAGAAAATTGGTGGGAAACGTCTGGGATTGCTTTCTTTCTTTCGTAGAGATGTGGAGGTTTCAACGTGCTCTTTTGGGTAGGGGGGTGGATTCCCCTATCCGGGAAAATATGTTGTTGTTGTTGATGACAACGCTGGACCAGCTGTGATGTGGGGGTATGCGGTCGCCCCCTTACTTGCGGCGACTGTGGCGGGTAGGAGTAGGTCCCTCTGCTGGCGATGATTTCAACTAAACCTGTTCTTGTGTGAACGTCGTGGTGAGCGCAGTGGGTGCAGCTGCTATCGCCAAGATGTGTGTACTAAGTGAGATGGAGAACAAGTGAAGACCGTACTTACTGAAATAAAGACTTCCATTCTCTTTTTCTGCCAATTCACAGGAGGTGACTTACGTTAGTACAAGTGCAATTTATTATTATTTGACGCGATTTTGATAGTTTGGCATTGAAAAAAAAATAAGTGACTGAGAATGAGGCCAATTTCGTATGTGTGATAGATAATGGTGTTGGAATTTGAAGTTGGGACAGATTTTTGTTGTGGGTGTAAAGGAAATGGTTTTCTGACTGCGGAAATCGGACATCTTGATTCTGTGTTAGTGGAGGGAGGCGAATAATAATAATAATTATTATTAATGATAAATAATAGTAATAAAAGAGAAGTGCGGTTTTGCATGCATTATAACATTGGAATTTGAATTTGGGGCCTATTTTTTCTGGATGCTTAGGTTAGTGGACATAGCCCATTTGGTCTATTTAAATAGTAATAAATGATAGTGAATGATAATCAATAATAATAAAGACAAGTACGGTTTTGCATGCATTACCATGTTGGAATTCAAACTTCCCACCATATTTTCTTCTGGAGGCTTAGGTTAGTGGACATAGCACAATTGGTCTATTTTCACGCCAAAATTTAAACTTCCCGCCATATTTTCTTGAGGTTAGGTTAGTGGATGTAGGACAATTGGCCTATTTTCCCGCCAAAATCCGCCATATTGGATGACGTCATACGCTGTAGCCAAGTCTACATGCCGCCATCTTGGATGACGTCATCGCCGCCATCTTGAATAAATTTGGCAACAATGCAGAGTCAGCTGACACATACTTAGTCCTACTACGCTCATAGATTTAATGCTGATGCTAACAACTGCTTCTAACAGCTTTATGAAAATTCTCGAAAAAGTAATGTATTCAAGAGTAGTATCACAGATTTGTAAAAATTAAGTACTTACAAAATGGTTCAAATGGCTCTGAGCACTATGGAACTTAACATCTTAGGTCATCAGTCCCCTAGAACTTAGAACTACTTAAACCTAACTAACCTAAGGACATCACACACATCCATGCCCGTGGCAGGATTCGAACCTGCGACCGTAGCAGTCCCACGGTTCTGGACTGCAGCGCCTAGAACCACATGACCACCGCGGCCGGCACTTACAAAATGTCAGTTTGGTTTTCAAAAAGGCTTTTCAACAGAAAATGCTACATACGCCTTCGCTGATGAAATGTTAAATGCACTGAATAACCGAACATCACCTATTGGAATATTTTGGGATGTCTCAAAGGCTTTTGACTGTGTGAATCATTAAATTCTTCTAGATAAGCTTAAATAATGTGGTATAAGTGGGACAGTGCACGAATGGTTTAATTCACATTTAACTGGTACAATGCAGAAGGTTTAAATTAATATAACAGATAGTCTGCAAAAATCAGCGGTCCTCTGACTGAGCAGGTATCAAGAATGGTGTGCCACAGTGTTCAGTCTTGGGACCCTATTGTTCTTAAAATATGTTAAGGACTTGCCACTCTGTATTCATGAAGATGCGAAGTTAGTTCTTTTACTGATGATACAAGTATAGTAATCACACCCAACAAACAAGAATCAGCTGAGAAAATTGTAAATAATGTCTTCCACAAAATTATTAAGTGGTTCTCTGCAAATTGACTCTCACTAACTTTTGAGAAAACAGAGTATGTAAAATTCTATGCAGTAAATGGCATAACACCATTGATAAATATGCACTATGAACTGAAGTCTGTTACTAAGGCAGAATATTCAAAATTTCTGGGAGTATGCATTGATGAGAAATTGAAATGGAAGAAACAAATCGATGATCGGAACAGTTAGGTCGAGCTTCTTATTCTGTTAGGGTTATTGCAAATTTTGATGATTGACATATCAGTAAATTAGCCTATATTACTTGTGGAATCATATTCTGGGGTAGTTCATAATTAAGAGGGAAAGTATTCATTGCACAAAAGCGTGTAATCAGCATAATAGGTGGAGCCCACCCAAGATCACCTTGCAGACGTTTATTTAAGGAACTTGGGACATTCACAGTGGGCCTACCTTCGCAATACATAAATCCACTTATCAAATTTGGTATTGATAACCCATCCAATTTCAAAAATAACGATGAAGTGCAGAGCTACAACACTAGAAGAAATGATAGTCTTCATTATTCCGCGTTCAGTCTGTCTTTGGCACGGAAAGGGGTGAATTATGCTGCCAGAAAAATCTTTGGTCATTTGCCAAATAGCATTAAAAGTCTCACAGGTAGCCAACCAACATTTAAAAAGAAATTAAAAGAATTTCTGAATTACAACTCGTTCTACTCAATAGATGAAATTTTAGATGTGAAATAGTAACTCTGAAAAAAAATTAATTATTTTGTGTAGAGAAAACTTATGTCAAAGTGACACGTTCCACATCATTACGAAATGTCGTAATCACGATGTATTTAACAGGTATTAATGTATGTATATATGAATGTATGTAATCGAACACAGACCAATTCGCAGTTCATCTTTGGTCGATTGTCAGTGTGTCAGCGTTGGAAACTTGACAGGTAACAATTTCTGGATCAAATCAACGTGGTCGTCAGATTTAATATATCAATGGCAGGTCCAACACAGGATGGGCACCTGGCGATGTAAACATGGATAAAAAGGATCTGCTGGGAATAAATACCTGATGAAATACCTGCTGCACTCCCCATCTAACTTGGTGGCTTTATTACTTCCTCCGTAACATCGTCGAAGAATTCACCCTGTTATATTATATTATCTGCGGTGCTGTTATTCTCTTGTATGGAGACAACTGCAGTGTCTTAGGCTACTAACATGTACTGAAAACTATTGAACATTACAATAACAGAACCGGTGGATGCACATATTTAAAAACATCAGGTGGATTTACGAAATGAAAGTCCTGTAACCACAATATTTTTGCAGTAAATCGACAGAGGAATGAAGACAGCTTAATCCTGAAACATACACTACGAGCTATGTTCAATAAGTAATGCAACATATTTTCTTTATCTCCTAATTTCAGTTGAAAACTTGCGGAATTCGTTGTCGGTCATCGTGGAATATTCTCGCTTCAGTCCTTTAGTGTCGTGAAGTTCTGATAGGTGGAGGCGCTAAACCTAGCCTCTGTAACAGAGGTGCATTCCAAGTCTAGAGCTGTCATTGAGTTTCTTTCAGCAGAAGACCTGAGCATCGCACATATTCAAAGGCACTTGCGGAATGTCTACTGAGACCTGGCAGTGAACAAAGGCGAGGTGAGTCGTTGCGCGAGGTGTCTGTCAACCTGTCCGATCTCCCGCGTGCCGGCCGGCCGCACACAGCTGTGACTCCTGCAGTGTCGGAACGTGCTGTCAAATAGGATAAGTCTCGTTCTATCAGGATTGACCTTCGCCAATCAAACTTTCCCTATGCCTTGATGAAGTCAAGAACTCCTATTCGCCCCTAGTCTAACTTTTGGCGTGGTACACCGGTCAGATAACCAGTGCACTGCGATGCCACTCAAAAATTCGCTCGCAGGCGTTTAACTATAACTCTGTCTGTTCACACCACACAATAAGTGTGGCAGCCAACACAATGAACAACGCTTAATCGCAAGGACTCAATATAGATTCACACTCCGATTTGCTCTCGACAGAGGTGCTCTCCCAGTGAAGTACTGAGGAGAGACTCGTTCCTCGCTCTTTCAATACACTTACAAGCACATACGCTCACGTTACGTGTTCTCGCTCCAAGAGCGACAATGGAGCGGCCCCTCTCCATGCCAGATGTGAAGGGGTATATCTTTCGGTCTCTTCCATTACTCCTTCAGCTCAAGGCATCAGGAATATCGTCTGCCAATCAGCATTGCTGTTCTAAAATGGGAGAATGACGTTTCGTTTAAGGCGACCAATCTGGAAATCTGTAGCACCGGGGTTTGGCGTTTGCTGTCACCTTGTGAAAACCTCTGAAACTGTGTGATATGATTGTAAAGAATGCGTAGGCTGGGCGCTCCTACACAATGTAGCGGAATTTGCTTTTAAGCCAAACATGGAATCGGTCTCCCTTTCACTCGGGCAAACACTGTCTGTTCAACGGGTGGTCACCGGCCGACATAGATAGGTTGACTCGTCCTCTGAAGCTACCGGTCTCCTGGCATGTGGTTTGCCTCTCCCGAACTAAAAGCTTTTGTGACCATGGTGTCTTGAATGTGTGTGTGTACGCCAGCCTCAAGTATTTCAACCTCGGTGCGCAGTTGCGATTTACTTGTTATTTGCATATCGTTTACATGAATTCATACAACATTGACCTCATCTTATCGAGTTTGGGTTCGAATGACGCGTCTTGATCTGCGGAATATGATTGTGAGTGTGTTAGGGCGAAATAGGTATGCAATGAAGGTCAGGAGACCACGACATCTTACAATATTTCAATTTGTTTCCTTTTACAGCTTGAGTTAATGTCATTCATTGTTGGTAAAAAACCACAACTTCCTCCGCATTGTAGAGCATGCATAATGTGAACTGAGAGTGAGGTATAAAAATGCAGCTCGTTCACGTCCAGGTCCCCTTAAGCTTACTGGTTTTGTAGTTCTTACTTGCAGCTGAATTTAATGTAAGTGCTACTGATTATTGTTGTTATGTTGCGTGCTGTTGGGATAATTTCTAATTATGGATAATTTTGTAACAAGAAAGAGGAATAAAATCGAATTTCATTTATACGCTAGTGTTATGCTAAGTTAAAAATGTGTACGAACTACTACAAATGCCTAATTACCTATCTGTAGCAGTGGAATGTTAGCAGTGGTAGGACTTCCGGGATGCAATTTTTCAGTATTTCAGAAGGCAGCAGAGTGGTATATATAATTACAAATCATGTTAAATAAAAATCATTGCATAAAAAAACTCTTAGATTCGTCTGTATCACCCAAAATTCGTGTTGATCAACATAAATATAGCCCAAACGGCGATGGTTGTATTTCTTAAAAACAATTGCTCAGTATTATTATTAGTAGCCCAAATGGCAAAACATCGCCCAGTCCGGTTACCTGGGCCACACTTAGTTATGAAAATAAGTTCCGATACCGAGCGATGGGAAGGGATTTGCGGAGAGCAGATGGAGTACGGGGTGACAGCAATTCTATAGTTCATTCATTTCTAAGAGATTTTGTCAGTGAGCTTCTTGAATTAGTGTGAGCCAATTGCACTTTGCATCTCTCCCTTCCCTTTCGTCCAAAATCTATTTACTATCTTGTAATAAAGTAATATCTTGGGCCAGCAATGAAATCTGAAAATATGTATGCATTCATGCGCTATCAAATGACTAAACAAGCACAACTAAAGGAAAACAATTTCATACAACAACAAGTTTTTCTAAATTTTCCGCCGACTTGGGGTAGCCCTGCGTGTTGTGCCGCTGAGCTAGCAATCCCTGGAGTCTGGTTCTTTCCTGAAAGATTCCGATTCTCTTAAAGATGCAGCTCGTCTGCTTAAATGAAAATCCGACCGCGCATCTCTTTGGAGATCTCTGGCACTAAAAACTATGTGATAAATAAATAATAATACAAATTCTCCTCATTTAGGCTTACGCATTTGTCTGCCAGGTCATTATTTAATGTAGAAAATGATCTTCCTCGTATTGCAAGAAGTGGAAGATGCATACTTAACTGAGGAAACTTCGGAATGTGTAAGGTTTAATAATTCCGGACACTTTGCATTTTCGCCACCAAAAATTGCAGATATTATTCTGGCTTCTCTATCGTACCGAGATCTCGTTATTCCAAAAGGTCTGTCGGTAATAACCACGGTGTCCCAAAAAATTAGAGCTCGGCCACTCCTGATCTTCCTCAGCTCAAATCTGGATTTGAAAGTTCGTGAAAGAAGAAGCGTGTAAAATGGCTTAGGAGGATGAAGGATGATTGGAGCATGATTGTCTCTTTGAGATTTACCAATATACAGCACATGTAAGTAAGGAGATTACATCTCCGCTTGGTGAAAACTCCAAAATCATTGTCGAATAAAACTGTTTATCGTTCTTTATTGAAATTCTAAGAATAAATGAAAAACATGAGTCTTTCCAAGCTCCTCTTTCACAAATCGGACCTCTCCTTTGCCGCTTCAGTCTGGAACAGCGCGACCGCTAGGGTCGCAGGTTCGAATCCTGCCGCAGGTATGGATGTGTGTGATGTCCTTAGGTTTAAGTAGTTCTAAGTCTAGTGGACTGATGACCTCAGATGTTAAGCCCCATAGTGCTCAGAGCCATTTGAACCATTTGAACCTCTCCTTTGACAAAATCCTGGCTATGTCCTTCATTAGACCAATCAAAAAATTAAATGATGAAAACCTCAAATGAGATATAAATCAATCAAGTAATGAGACAAGGAAACGTCTTTCACTCACACTTTTAACATGCATATTTCTATCCATAAAATAGGTAAACAGACAAATATCCAGAAATTCAGTCAGATAAACACGCAAATTTGATTTGCTTTACTCTCTGAAGACAATAAAGTAATAGCGTACGAGAAATTGAATATGGAGTCCCGCTAGCAGTACAGCCAACAACGATGTGCCATACATGACTCCAAAATTTCAGTACATAGTGTGAAACATAGCAATCCGCAACCAAATATTTGGCCAAAGTCACATTTTAAATAGATGAGATAACAGACAGGCGCACCTAGAATGTGTGGGTTCACACGTGGCGCGGTTGCGTGCGAGTCCATACACCAGCGAGTGTTCACTATATGATCAAAGGCATCTGGACACTCTATGTAATGCATAATTGACTACTAGATGTCCCAAGGGGCGGATCTGCCAGTAAATTGGAGGTGAGGGCTAAAGTGTTGTCAACAGAGAAGCAGTAACAGCACAATCAGTCAGTCAGAAGTGCCCAGTGACTTCTGACGTGAGCTAGTCGCTGGATGTCACATGCGTAACACATCCATCAGGGATATGTCGATCCATCTAAATCCACTCAAGTCAACCGTTGGTGATTTGGATTTTCTCTCTTTCTTTCTTGGGGCTATTGTCCCGCTTCACGCGTAGTCGGCAGTCTTAAAAGTGATTTGGCAGTGTTAGTTTCAGAGGGTGGCCAGTTGCCCTTTCTGCCACCACCCTGACACCCCGGGATGGAATTAGTGCACCCCAGAAGTCTGCGTCTAGTGTAAGCCATGGAATAGAGCGAACGTTTTCTGCGAGCCGTGTAACTGAGGCGGAAAGTGGGGACCAGCCCAGTATTCGTCTAGCAGGATGTGGAAAACCGCCTAAAAACCACATCCAGGCTGGCCAGCATACTGGCCCTCGTCTTTAATCCGCCGGGCGGATTCAATCTGGGGCCAGCGCACCTACCCAAGCCTAGGAAGCAGCGCATTAGTGCCCAAGGCTACCCTGGTGGGTGTGTTGGTGATTTGGACTATGAAGTGGAAATGCGAAGGAACAGCGACAGCTAAAGCTAGACAAGACAGATCTTATGTAGTGATGGACAACAACCGTGAAACATTGTTTAGGGTGGTTGAAAAAAATTACATGAAATGAGTGAAAGGAATCACTCGCAAGTTCCATAGTGCTACCAGTAGTCCAGCTACCATAAGGACAGTGTGTAGGAAGTTAAAAAGCATGGTACCGAATGATCAGGCAGCTTCTTGTGAGCCACACATTTCTGTAACCAGTGATAAGCGATGCACGAGGCAAGATATTTGTTTTTGGATAGGGTCCGCCTTTAGTAAAATACAATTTTGTTTTTAATCAAAACGGGTTTCGCTGCAATTGCAGCATCTTCAGTGGGCTTTTATTTTATGGATGTTAAAGATAAAGAATGTTCTTTACTGTTTGTTTACATGTAACTATTAATTTTAAATCCTAGTTACAGATACTTGAAAAAACACATAAAATTATGAATTTCTGCCTTTTTACCGAATGGTGTGGTTTTTCTGATGTATTGTGTTTCTACAGTGACTGTTTAGTTTCACAGTTTGTCACCTGCAACCGCTTACACCTAAAAGTAGATAAATTGTTTAAGCCGAAATTTCGATTTGAAAATTGTTATTTCTATGCCTGAAATTAATTAATTCTGTGTGTGTGTGTGTGAGTGTGTGCTTATATTATGTTTCACTTACGTTTTATTTTTCCTCATCTTCATCACTGTCAAACACTATATATGGAGCTGTCACTGTCACTGTCACTGTTTAACAGCTGTAAAAACAAACATCACAGACAGTGGAACAGTTGAAAGTGTAAAAACAAGATGGCAGATGGCTGACGGTGAAACAGTTGAAGGTGTTCTTGGCGGTTGTTCTAAATCTTTCGGAGGTGTCTGCGCATTGTGTGTGTTTGTTTGTGTGTGTGTGTGTGTGTGTGTGTGTGTATGTGTGTGTGTGTATGTGTGTGTGTGTGTGTGTGTGAGAGAGAGAGAGAGAGGGCAGGTTTGAGGATTTTTCATTATTAATATTGTTAAAAGTATTTGTGTGTGTGTGTGTGTGTGTGTGTGTGTGTGTGTGTGTTGAAACGTCCCCTTTCAACAATTATACATGACTGTGCTTAAACTGACACACAATATTTTGTTAGCGCAACGCAATCTGACTTTCAAAATTCCCTACAAAAGAATGGCCCTGACTAACATTAAACTATACCTTTCACAAATCACTTACCTCACAAAAATCTTCGCTGCTCAAGCTACTGCAATACAGCGGGCGCCACTACTGCCAGCTAAATAAAAGATTCAAACTATGGAAGGCACTAACTACTGATAGGGATAGTTAGCAAATGAAAGATATTAATAGAGAACAAACAATGTATTTACCTTGATATCATCATATATAAATATAGCAGTTCATGACAAATTACAAAACTCCGCCATCTCTCTCCCCACATCCACCACTGCTGGCGGCTCACCTCCAACTGCGCAACGCTACGCGCTGTTCACAGCCAGCTGCCTAACACTACAATGACGAGTATTACAACAATGCAAAGCAGCCACAGACTGCGCACAGCACAGCCAGTGATTTTCATACAGAGGTGGCATTACCGATAAAAAAACCTAAACAGCCTACTTACATAGCCCCCATGCTCCCCACAAAAAATTTTAAAAATTGTATTGGGCAGTGGCCAATACAGATTTGAAAAAAATTTTTCATAATTACAATAACAAAGAAATCAAATGCCCACACTTATTGATACAATGTTGGTCAAAAGCTAAAATTTTCTCACAGTCCATAAAGACAGTCCTCATCATTCGTCACAGTAAAATTGCAGTGTTTTTCTCAAAGTCTGAGCAGTAAAGGAAAATGCACACAGAAGTAGTGGATTTCCATGCAATCTTGAAGAAGTAGTGTTGTCCTTCCAACGGAACGACAGTGCTGACTCTTGACATACATACAGGGAATGGGCCACAACAGAGCAAACCCACAGCAGAGTCAGTCGAAATTTTGAAGAGTATTGGTAGGTAGGTCATCACAGAGCAGACCCACTGTAGTCCTGGTAGAGATTACGGTATTGGTGGGTCATCAAAGGTGCAGACCCACTGCAGTCCGTGTAGAAATAATGGTATTGATGGATCATCAAAGATGTAGACCCACTGTAGACCTTGTAGAGATAATGGTACTGGTGGGTCATCAAAGATGCAGACCCACTGTAGTCCTTGTAGAGATAGCCAGCAGCCATCTGTTGTGACTGTGCAGGTGCACAATCACCATTGAAGAGTCTTGCGGATAATATAGCAAGTCCATAAACCACCACTTGTGCACTCACAAAGTTTTTGAAATTGTCCTTAGAACCAGCAATGCTGTTATCCAGTCCCTTGCTGAGTTATTAACACACGTGCAAACACTAACAGTCCCTACTTCTCACATATTGTCCATATACTATGACCAACAGAAACGTGTGCAGTGAAATGTAACTAACAAGTTAATAATATCATGAACTGGTGATAATTACAATTTAATAACATAAGAATACAATTACAAAGGTACAAAAACATCATTAAAGAACATAATAGTACAGATAACATTTGTAGTAATATGGGCTTTACAAAAGAATCGAAATAACATATACATCAGTGTCACAGGAATTATGACATGAGTACATACATAAAAGATCGGAGTAACTTTCGAAACATCAACTTCACACATGAGCATTAAACAGAACAGAATTAATAATATCTAACATCTTTACAAAGTAAATAACATATTATTAATGCCAATTATATTCGAGGATAACAGTATTCCTCATCATAGTGAATGTAGCTTAATATTAAAAGAAGAAAAGAATTCTATGAAATTACACAGAGACAGGAAGAAAACAAATACACAAGGGTACACAAACACATAGTGGGATAACACCAATAGGAAAGGACAGGGTTCGTTTTCAGTGTAACATGTGGTACTGCAGTCCAACCCAAAACTTCATATATCTTTCCTCTTATTTCATCCTTTGTTTCCACCAAAAAAAATTCTATCTATGCATGCTTTCTGTATTTATATGTTCATACATTTCTTACCTCAACATTTATTTCCAAGAAAATCCTACCTAAACCTGTTTTCTGTACCTTATTTTCGTATAACTTCTCAATGCATTTCTTCCAATTCATCGAAACTCATTCTCTTAGAGGCTACCCCCTCTTAAGCTAACTTAAATCTACTGAGCTCAGATGCTAAACTAAGGAATGAGGCAATGCAGCAGCACAAAATAAGTAACACAAACAACAATGACCAAAAAAATGGAAAATTGCAAAGCAAGCTACAGTAAATCTAAATTACCAAGCAATGCAACATTACAACTAATATGAGCCAATGTGCAGCAACAAGAAAAATAAATGAGTAGTAAAATTGGCTTAGCAGAGTAACACAAAGTCAAATTCAGTAACACTACGCCTGGCAAACAGCAGTAACTTATACCTAAACATGACATAGCTCAAGTAGAAAAAATATTACAGTAAAAACAACAATGCAGATAAGGGAAATGTATATTCACATCTTAATATCTATGTAATTAAAGTGGTGCACCACAACAACTGATTGTAAAAAGAAATATTACCATGTACTTGAAAAGAAAATTATGTGTTACTGTTACTAGTTCCTTATTATTGTTCTTTCCTTCCCAAGTGCTCCTTTTTTAAAGAATGTGGATCATAAAATAATTATTTAATAGATCTGTTGACAGAAAGTGTTCACATTAGCAAATGCATTTCATTTTATAAAAGCAATGCTGCAACACAGCTGGAAACCAGATATCAAATGAAATAAGCAACTATGAAAAGCAAAGCATAAAAATATCATTCAGTAGTCATGTGCCATTTCATAAGTTAGTAGAAATTCTCTCAACTCTCATAGAAAGACGCTTGTCATAATCAGGTGTGCAGATGTAAAAATATTTCTTGTCATTTTATTAGGCATTTCAGTAAATATCATAAATTACGAGCTCCACAGTATGCTTTCAACAAGGAAATGTCAGTAGCATGGACAATGGCCTCCCCTTTTTTTTTTCTACCTGTGCCGCTGAAAGGCTAATGGCTTTTTTTTTTTTTTTTTTTTCGGGCGGCTGTCGCCCAGGTGGGTGCCCGCGACGCATTACGTGCAGGTGGTCACTTAACTTTCTTACGGAAATATTTACGACAGCAGTTTCCGCTACAGTGACAGTCTCACATAAAAATATTTCACAGGTCAAGAATTAGCGTTGCAAATCTGTAGAAAGAAAATCCTATAAATATAAGTGTCCAAAAAAATTTTCGCCGGCATTGTGATACATTGACGCATTTACACACATTTCATAACTCTTAAAGTACGATTCTTGGTTTCCAACATCCTGTTTCACAAGTCAAGAGTCCCTACCCACTATTCATTACTCATTACCTTATTACACATATACGTATCCATCGACACTCGTCAATATTTCGTCATTATAAATATGAAGCATAATCAAATAACTCATATAGCCTCAGCCTATTAATCATAAACATACCTCAGCAGTATAATACACATCGTCCTCGTAAAAATAACATCATAACACCTCAGTCAAATCTCAAAATCGTCGTAGCTTCCTCCAATAATTAAAAAAATTCTCTGCTCATGTCAAAAGTGTCATCTGCCTCAAACGTACTTTAAAAATCATGAATCCATACCAAATACATCATTCAAAGCTCTCATAGTATCACAATGGTTCCGAAAAAAATATGAAGAGTTCACACAGTACAGACAAAATACAATTTCGTTAAGTGTGAAGTTATCCAACGGTGTAATTACGTAAACATGTGTCACTGACGTAGTAAACAACATGCTTATCTCTCAGTTAAATGATCAGATCGCTGTGTAATTTATGTTTTAGAGAAATATGGTACCGATGTGTAAAGTTGTATAAGCAAATACCATATTAGCTAGGGTTCCTTGTGGTTGCCACACACATGGTACACAAAGTAAGCGTGTACCCCCCTGAGGATTAATGTAATTATACCCTCAGGTGTTACAGATTACAGCAATGGAATGAAATGTATCATGGAAAAACTTTGTATCATTGTACTTCAAATATCTTTAAAAATAAATGTTTTAAGTACAAAATTAATCACTCAAATGCGTGTCCTGTAGCGCTAAATGTGCGTCTTGCTGTAAGATAATTCTGTGGAAGTGTCATGTCATTTCGGCTTCCTGAGGCGAGCTATTGCCGACCGATCGATCGATAATGCTTCCCTCTTCACTAATTGTTTCACTGTCCACGCCATTGTTTGACGCCCGCTCCATTTCCCTGTGCACAGTTACCAAATTACTACTTTGAACATTAGTAAATTCATTACTCTGCGGCGCTGATAAGCTACGCTCGTCGTCACTATTGTATCTCAGTTTAGTTTGGAGCCTAGTGTTACGTTTTTTACACGCCATAATTGTCACAATATTTCACACGATAACACAGAAAAGCACAATTTGAAGTGCAAAAATAGGAGAACACATTAACATAGCACTGAAAATAATATCTAGTTAATTGCAAGCGTAGCTGCGAAATACTTGGTGCAAATCTACATGCATGCCACAACTGTTTTACTGTACAACAATGAAAGGCTACAACTACAAAGGAGATTCTCTCTACAATTATGCGCTAGCAATAAACAAAAGCTACACTAAATACACAAACTACAAGTAAAAAATCAGAAGATTCGAGTGAGGTATCCTAGGCTAAGGGTCGACATATGAAACGTCCCCTTTCAACAATTATACATGACTGTCCTTAAACTGACACACAATATTTTGTTAGCGCAACGCAATCTGACTTTCAAAATTCCCTACAAAAGAATGGCCCTGACTAACATTAAACTATACCTTTCAAAAATCACTTACCTCACAAAAATCTTCGCTGCTCAAGCTACTGCAATACAGCGAGCGCCACTACTGCCAGCTAAATAAAAGATTCAAACTATGGAAGGCACTAACTACTGATAGGGATAGTTAGCAAATGAAAGATATTAATAGAGAACAAACAATGTATTTACCTTGATATCATCATATATAAATATAGCAGTTCATGACAAATTACAAAACTCCGCCATCTCTCTCCCCACATCCACCACTGCTGGCAGCTCACCTCCAACTGCGCAACGTTACGCGCTGTTCACAGCCAGCTGCCTAACACTACAATGGTGAGTATTACAACAATGCAAAGCAGCCACAGACTGCGCACAGCACAGCCAGTGATTTCATACAGAGGTGGCGTTACCGATAAAAAAACCTAAACAGCCTACTTACAGTGTGTGTGTGTGTGTGCGTGTGTATGTGTGAGTTATGTGTGAAAAGTGAGAGAGAGAGAGAGGGAGAGAGAGAGAGAGAGAGAGAGAGAAAGAGAGAGAGAGAGAGTGACAGTAGGTTTGAGGATTTGTTTTTTGGTGGGTGTGGGCAGGGTGGGGGTGGGTGAGAGCTCTATAGGTTGGTCTTGTCTAATAATTCTTTGAGGGCAGGGAACAGAGTTCCATGGCAGAGAGCTGATGCATGATGCCGTGTAAAGAGTGACGACATTTGATAGTGGATTACTGGAAGCGACTGATTTGGAGTGCTCGATGTGCTTAAGAAAATGCTAAGCGTGCAATGAGGTGAAAACGTTTTACAACAGTGAGTGCCGTGACAGATAGAGGAAACATTTGCAGAGGATTATTGCATCAGCAGGGTGGTGCATCGTGTCATAAAGTACCACCACAGAGTCCTGACTTGAATCCAATGCGACACCTTTCAGATGAATATAAGGGGCGTTCAAAAAGAAACGAGCCAGAGGCATAATTACAGAAAACATTACTTGTATGTTACAAGTGTTGACCCTAGCCGTTGAGACACGTGTCCCACTGTGACACAATTGCTGTCTTATAAAATTCCCAGGTCTGTGATGTAAACCAGTTCTGCACGTACAGCTGGATTCAGTCGCCTGAGGTGAATCGTTTGCCCCTCAGAGGCTTTTTAAGGGGACCAAAATTGGCATAATCACAGGAAGGGAGGCCCAAACTGTATGGAGGATGGCCGAGAACCTCCCATTTGAATTTCTGCAGGAGTTCCGCAACTGTGTTGGCTGTATGAGGCTTTGCATTGTCGTGGAGCAGAATGACCTCACGAGTGAGATTACTTGGTCGTTTTGATTTGATCACTTGGGAAAGTGTTGCCAAGGTTTGCGAGTAATGCGGGGAATTCACTGTTGTCCCATGCTGCAGGAAGTGAATCAGAAGGGGGTTGCCTTGGTCAAAGAAGAACGTCAGAAAAACCTTTCCCGCAATCGTGTGGATGACCTTGGGTTTCTCTGGTGATGGTGACACTGGATGCTTCCGCTGGAGACTTTGTCGTTTTGATTCTGGTTCGAAGTGATGACACCATGACTCATCTCCAGCCACCACTAGTTCCAGGAATGCATTCCCTAGCTGAGCATAGCGCTGCAGATGAGCAAGACAGTGGGCCATTCGTCATGCTTCCTGGTGTGGCTGAAGACTGTGGTGCACCCATTGGGCACAAACTTTAGGCATGTGCAGTCGTTCCTTCATGAAGGTACGAACTCTTCCGATGCTCAATCGGACCACGGCGGCTATGCTTTTACTGTCACTCGGCGGTCCTGGGTAATGAGTGCATCCACCAGCTGGACGATGTCATCGGTAATGCAGTGTGGTGCTCCAGACGTGCAGCATCGGCTAACAACACCCATCCTTCTCTGAAGCGCTTGTGCCACGCCTTGACACTAGCGAGGGACATGCGATGTTTGCGTATACTTGTAACATTCGTCGATGAATGTCCATTCCTCCTACAACTTCCGCAATCAGAAAACGAACAACACATCTTTGCTCGTCTTTTGACGCATCCATGTCACTGTTTGCAATGCGACTGGCAGCGATGGGCGATTGATGCATGCTGCTGCTAGCTCTGTGTAGTCACGTGACATGCATGCGTGCCCTCTAGTGACGGGCTGTGAACTTCCATGCTCTGGTCACAACCACACCTCGTTACACACCCCACAAAATTACCCTCCTGTCTCCAGTTTGTGCAATCCAGACTCCAGCTGGTATTTTTTTTTTTGAACGCCCCATACAGAATGTCAGCTTGGCTACCAGCATCACTAACTTCTCCAGTTTCAGCCCTTGAGGAACGATGGGCTGCCATTACTACACAGACATTCTGACAGCTCATCGAAAGAGTCGCCAACAGAGTGCAAACTGTCATAAGGACTAAGGGTGGCACACCACATACTAATGTCCACTAATACATGAAATCTACATCTACATCTACATTTATACTCCGCGAGCCACCCAACGGTGTGTGGCGGAGGGCACTTTACGTGTCACTGTCATTACCTCCCTTTTCTGTTCCAGTCGCGTATGGTTCGCGGGAAGAACGACTGTCTGGAAGCCTCCGTGCGCGCTCGAATCTCTCTAATTTTACATTCGTGATCTCCTTGGGAGGTATAAGTAGGCGGAAGCAATATATTCGATACCTCATCCAGAAACGCACCCTCTCGAAACCTGGCGAGCACGCTACAGCGCGATGCAGAGCGCCTCCCTTGCAGAGTCTGCCACTTGAGTTTGCTAAACATCTCCGTAACGCTATCACGGTTACCAAATAACCCTGTGACGAAACGCGCCGCTCTTCTTTGGAACTTCTCTATCTCCTCCGTCAAACCGATCTGGTACGGATCCCACACTGATGAGCAATACTCAAGTATAGGTCGAACGAGTGTTTTGTAAGCCATACATTTGGTCAGACAGTGCAGATCGAGTGGAGGTTGCGACTACAGCTGTTTAACCAAAAGATGACACATCAGCCTCTGCTACTGGCGGAATGTACGAAGGACGAAGTAACACGGGTGACAGACGGGCATGAGGTAGGCTGAAGGGTTACTGCAAGAGGTTTTCCCCAGGGTAGTGGTCGTGTCGGTCGGCATGTGACATGAAGGTGCCGCCGTGGCGCGAAATGGTAAGTAGCAAATAATTTCACGACTACCGCACAAATAAAATTCACTAAAACAGTGCAGTTTGGTTTCTGACCCAGCATTTTGACAGCGAGGGTTACAAAACGAAAAATAAGTGAAAAATATATGTGAAGCGGCAGTATTAGATAACAGGCTGCGATATCTATATACTGATGTTTAATTCTCATGAGGCTTAGAGCAGGTAATATTAAATAATGCTAATTCTGACTGTTTCGCTTAATGAGGTGTAAATAAACGGAAAACTAAGCACCCCAGCTCTTCCGGCCTAACGAAAAGCGCCGGCACGAAGATGAAGAATGCAAGAGCAGAGAGGACTGTGAGGCGACGTCAGCCAATAGCACGGCGACTAGGACTGCAACCACGACAGGAGCGGCTTCTACAAGAAGAGAATATAAGCAACGCTCCTGCCAGCCTCGGCCGGACAGTAAAGGGACAGTAGAAGGTGGACACTAGCAGAGAGGCCTAGATCAGCTCTAATATTAACGATAGCAGTGACTTACGAGCGATTGTAAATTCTTACATGGACGTTGTGTATAGTAAAGGACACTTACTGTTTGCATGTCGCCCATCGTTTGCGACAACTCCTTGTAAATCCAAAGTTAAGTATTGTCCATCTTCTGTATTGTAATAAAAACTATTATTGTGATCTGCTTGAATTGTTGTATAGCTATCCGAGAAGGCAGCATCCTTTATTCACCCTGTAAAAGACGAGTGGGTAGGACTCCACACCAGCAAAATACTAATAATACCGCTCGCATCGAAATACCGTTACAAATTTGACTAAACATCAAGAAAATGTCCTGGCAGCGCACTCCTCTCCTGAGACGCATCGTTCAACAGTTTCTCTCATCCTTATTCGGAAATTCGCAATCGGTTTGGAACATCCAATGTTGTAATGATAATTCAGACTATCTCTTTGCCAAAAAATTGCAAACGCAATGATCAGTATTTCTCTTTTTTCTCCTATGTAATATAATGTACATGTGCAGCGACTAAACGATTTCGGAAACATACATTTAATTAGACATTTCTAACACGTAGTTCGTAGAAATTCACACACTTCAAAAGAGCAAAGGCGCACGTTTTTCAAACAGACGGACTGACTTTACGACTGATTTCATTCGAGAACGCTGCCGACAGCGGCTCACGCTGCCGTATCACATTCGTTTATATTCATGAGCTTTTAATCTGTGAACTGCACAGCAACGTCACTCCAACTAATCATATCACCGCGACGTCAATTTTATATGTAGCCTTCTTTTAAACTCGTTATTCCGATAATACCTCAATCACGTCATTTACGTGGAATCGATGTTTCATTACCATGGACGATGATTACGGCGAAAAATGGATGTCGCGATAAATGAATAAATTTTACAGAGGAAGTTAAAGATGCAAAAGATAACAACTTTTCGCTTCTGTCCACAAAGTAAATTTTGCAGTAACAGAGTTCGATAAACGACTCACAGACACCTGCACCACATTCATAAATGCGTAACACAAAGCAGATTTCAGTTCCCTTCAAATGCATTTTACCAAGAGTAAAACAAAATCCTCTCGATTCTCATGTGAGTGAAATGTCATTATTTGATAGAAAATTATGATTCCATATGTATTAATTTTAGAGCGAGTTTCCTTCTTGCCGCTCAGTAACAAAGTGAAATACAGAAAGACATCACTATTCAGTAAACTGTGAAGCGTGTGCTTTCCATTTTTCGTATTCGAGCTAAGACACTTTTCGTGTGTATGTTAGACGCAGATCGGTGAGTCACTGGGAAACAATATGTGCCTAGTTATCATGTGAGCATTACGATCACTGTGAATCAGCCTCGACCTGTATTGTATCAGGCACTAAGCTGAAGCTCTTTCGAGGTTGTTATGAAGTAGGACACTGCATACACCGATATATTTCATAAACACATCAGTGCCGCGTATTTGAAATTGAGCGCACTCTGGAACATGAATACGACGTCAAACTCTTGACCACCGCTGTGACTGTACGGGAGTCATACCGTTATGTGGTACAGATATGAGATGAGGTGACAAAAATCATAGGATATATCCCAATGTGGTGTCGGACCTCCTTTCGTCCGGTGTGGTGCAGCAACTCGAGGTGATATGGACTCAACAAGTTTCTGGAGGTCCCCTTCAGAAACACTGAGCAACGCTGCCTCTATAGCCATCCATAACTGCGGAACTGTTGCCGGTGTACGATTTGTGCACGACATGACATCTCGATTATAGCCTATAAAAGTTCGGTGGGATTCATGTCAGGCGATCTTGGTGATCAGATCATTCGCTCGAACTGCCCAGAATGTTCTTCAGACCAATCGTGAAAAATTGGGGCAGGTGATATGGCACATTGGTATCCGTAAAATTTCCATCGTTGTTGTGAAACGTGCACGCAATAAATGGATGCAAGTGGTCTCTAAATAGCCGAATGTAGCCATTTCCAGTCAATGATCGATTCAGCAGGACCAAAGGACCCAGTCCGTTCCACGTAAACCCAGCTCACACAATTATGGAGCCATCACCAGCTTATGCAGTGTCTTCTTGACAACTTTGGCTTTCAGGGATCTGCGCCAGACTATAACGCTACCATCAGCTCTTACCAACTGAAATCGGAACTCATCTGACCAGGCCACGGTTTTCTAGACGTCTGGGGTCCAACCGATGTTGTCATGAGCACAGGAGAGTCGCTGCTGGCGACGCCGTGCTACTAAAAAGGCACTCAAGTCGGTCCTCTGCTGCCATAACCCATTAACTGACTAATTTGTCGCCATATCCTAACGGATACGTTCGTCGTATGCCCCGCATTGAGTTCTGCGGTTATTTTACGCGGCGTTGCTTCTCTGCTAGCACCGATAAGTGTGCACAAAAGCCGCTACTCTCGTCGTTAAGTGGGGGCACTCGGCCACTATCTTGTCCGTGCTGCGGATGTCTGAAATGTAGTATACCCTGCACGCTCTTGACACTGGAGTGCGGAATGTTGAAATCACTAGCGATTTCTGAAATGGAATGTCCCTTGCGTCTAGCTCCACCTACCACTGCGTGTTCAAAACATGTTAATTCCCGACGCGCGCTGCTCTTTTTACACCTTGTCTACGCAATACTACAGCCATCTGTGTATGTGAATATCCTTATCCCATGACTTTTGTTATTTCAGTGTATAACGAATGTGGAGACATTATTTCCAACCTAGGGTGGCCGAATGGTTCGCTTCACAATTCCTGCAAGCTGACTCTTTCGGCCATATATTTAAAAGAGAGCGCAATGCTCACTAACTCACAACCTCCACCATGAGAAGATATATGTGCTTCATGAAACGGAAAATGGAAACAGGAGAAAATTATGAAGAATGACATCATTCAGTCTTCGCAGAGCCCATGGTCGTCACCAGTGGTTCGCATCAGGAAGAAGGATGGCAGTTGGCGCTTTTGTGTTGATTACACGAAGCTTAATAAGATAACTAAAAAGGACCAGTTCGGCAAGGAGCCTCCACCCCAAAACTGATTACAACGCTGGGGAATAAGCAGAGATACATTATTCATTATCGTAATCTCCAGCAGTCTCTCAGCTTGGGGATGGAGCGGGTTAGAATCACCTAGCGGCCTACTAGCATCGCGCGCTATCGTCGCCATAATACACTGCGGAATAAAGGTCTGTATAAAGGAAAGTATGGCCGTCCTTTTCCCCTGCGTTTGCCGCCGTCCGCAGTTCAGGACTGGCTGAAAACGCGTGACGTGACGTTAGCAGCCATTGTGGGCCAAGCTTTACATGTGAAGCATAGGAAGTGTTGTGTATCTGCGAAGCTTTAAGTAGAATAATGCCTCAGTGCTGTGCTTTTTGCTGTTCGTTTCGAGGTGAAAAGGGAGGAAACCTGTACAGAATTCCTTCCGAAGGGAGAGATGCAACAAGAAGGAGAATACTGATCGCAATTGAAAAGGTTGCAGGAACTCGACTTAACCATTCAGTAAATTTTATTCATTTTTGGCCTTTTATCTTTGCCTCCTTTTTACATTTCTGTTACTTAGTTCCCAATCCATTAGAACAGAAAGAAAATGTCTGAAGAGCTAATAGGATGCTTTAATGGTAATGTAATTACAAAATAGAAATCTTAGAGATAAAACTGCCACTGTTAGCACATTAAACGAAAAATAGTGAGTGATAGCGTACAAAGTTATCATGACTGGTAAAAAATTTGACCTGATTGACTGTACAGTATGGTTTAAACTTATATGTACGATGCTCACAATAATAAATTGTACTTTGTTCCACGCGATATAATGTTAAAAAAATATTGCACTAGGCAAGTAATGAACCTGCGACATTTCATTCAGTAACCATTAACATTACCAAAAGATTACTACTACAGTTGGAATCAGGTCACTAATCTACACTGCATTAACACAAATGCAGTTGTTACTGTTTCCTACTTCTAATAGTAGGCCTAGTTTCACTCGGGCGAATTTTAGAAATATTGAGTCTCTTGCACTTTCGTAATCATTCCCCTAATATCATAGAACAATTGCAGACAAGGTTTTATTCGATACGTCTGACAAAAACATAAAGCTTGCATAATCATATAGGCGCGTTTATCAGTACTATTTAGTAAGGTACCACGAACTCGTATTTGAATCCAGCGCTTTATTTCGTATAACAAAAGGGGCATCGGACAAATTTTCGTAGTACCGAGTAGCAGTAACAAGAAGTAAGTCGATACAGAGGTTTGAATTGGTGATGGATTTTTCCTTGGACTTGCGAACTAATGTTGGTTCCCTTTTGTCCTGCTGACTGACCAGTTTAACGCTAATTACGAAAAAAAGTGTTCGAACTCGATACCGCAACAAGAACTGTGAAATCTGCATTCGCTATTAATATAGGAAAGCAGCGAAAAAACCTCGTTTCATGCTCGCCGCGACAAATACATTTCGACTCATTAAGCTTAAAATTGTTGAGGTTTTTGTTGTTAAATATCTCACATAATCCGTTTGAAACCACTGATCACTTTTAGCCGTGCATTAGACAGTTGAGTGCAAACCTTTAATACACAGCTAAATATGCTGTAGAAGTCAATGTATCATCAACTGCCCAGAGGGCCCAAAATGGCGGCCACTGGCAAGTTGGATATACTTTCCCTACACAGAGCTTTACTGCGTAACACAAATAGTACAATACAGAGCTTTACTGCCTAACAGAAATAGTACACACGTAATACAGGACGTTTGTAACTGAGAGTCTGACCATATTTGGCTACACCTCACCTCGTTACAGCATTTCGATTCAGACTGTGCAGTACAATTATAGCGTTATCTTTTGTAAATCTTGTACTTCTCCTACATCTACATCCATACTCCGCAAGCCACCTGAGGGTGTGTGGCGGAGGGTACCTTGAGTACCTCTATCGGGTGCTCCCTTCTATTCCAGTCTCGTATTGTTCGTGGAAGGAAGGATTGTCGGTATGCCTCTGTGTGGCCTCTAATCTCTCTGATTTTATCCTCATGGTCTCTTCGCTAGATATACGTAGGAGGGAGCAATATACTGCTTGACTCTACGGTGAAGGTATGTTCTCAAAACTTCAAGAAAAGCCCGTACCGAGCTACTGAGCGTCTCACCTGCAGAGTCTTCCACTGGAGTTTATCATCTCCGCAACGCTTTCGCGATTACTAAATGATCCTGTAACGAAGCGCGCTACTCTCCGTTGGATCTTCTCTATCTCTTCTATCAACCCTATCTGGTACGGATCCCACACTGTTGAGCAGTATTTAAGCAGTGGGCAAACAAGCGTACTGTAATCTACTTCCTTTGTTTCCGGATTGCATTTCCTTAGGATTCTTCCAATGAATCTCAGTCTGGCATCTCCTTTACCGA
Source organism: Schistocerca serialis cubense (assembly GCF_023864345.2). NCBI lineage: Eukaryota > Metazoa > Arthropoda > Insecta > Orthoptera > Acrididae > Schistocerca > Schistocerca serialis. The sequence goes on along the minus strand of NC_064644.1, from coordinate 256,493,413 downwards.
CGATCAACTTTATATGATCGTTCCATTTTAAATCACTCCTAATGCGTACTCCCAGATAATTTATGGTATTAACTGCTTCCAGTTGCTGACCTGCTATATTGTAGCTAAATAATAAGGGATCTTTCTTTCTAAGTATTCGCAGCACATTACATTGTCTACATTGAGATTCAATTGCCATTCCCTGCACCACGCGTCAATTCGCTGCAGATCCTCTTGCATTTCAGTACAATTTTCCATTGTTACAACCTCTCGATATACCACAGCATCATCCGCAAAATGCCTCAGTGAACTTCCGATGTCATCCACAAGGTCATTTATGTATATTGTGAACAGCAACGGTTCTACGACACTCCCCTGCGGCACACCTGAAATCACTCTTACTTCGGAAGACTTCTCTCCATTGAGAATGACATGCTGCGTTCTGTTATGTAGGAACTTTTCAATCCAATCACACAATTGGTCTGATAGTCCATATGCTCTTACTTTGTTCATTAAACGACTGTGGGGAACTGTATCGAACGCCTTGCAGAAGTCAAGAAACACGGCATCTACCTGTGAACCCGTGTCTATGGCCCTCTGAGTCTCGTGGACGAATAGCGCGAGCTCGGTTTCACAAGTCCGTCTTTTTCGAAACCCATGCTGATTCCTACAGAGTAGATTTCTAGTCTCCAGAAAAGTCATTATACTCGAACATAATACGTGTTCCAAAATTCTACAACTGATCGACGTTAGAGATATAGGTCTATAGTTCTGCACATCTGTTCGACGTCCCTTCTTGAAAACGGGGATGACCTGTGCCCTTTTCCAATCCTTTGGAACGCTACGCTCTTCTAGAGACCTACGGTACACAGCTGCAAGAAGGGGGGCATGTTCCTTAGAGTACTCTGTGTAAAATCGAACTGATATCCCATCAGGTCCAGCGGCCTTTCCTCTTTTGAGCGATTTTAATTGTTTCTCTATCCCTCTGTCGTCTATTTCGATATCTACTATTTTGTCATCTGTGCCACAATCTAGAGAAGGAACTACAGTGCAGTCTTCCTCTGTGAAACAGCTTTGGAAAAAGACATCTAGTATTTCGGCCTTTAGTCTGTCATCCTCTGTTTCAGTACCATTTTGGTCACAGAGTGTCTGGACATTTTGTTTTGATCCACCTACCGCTTTGACTTAAGACCAACATTTCTTAGGATTTTCTGCCAAGTCAGTACATAGAACTTTACTTTGGAATTCATTGAACGCCTCTCGCATAGCCCTCCTCACACTAAATTTCGCTTCGCGTAATTTTTGTTTGTCTGCAAGGCTTTGGCTATGTTTATGTTTGCTCTGAAGTTCCCTTTGCTTCCGCAGCAGTTTTCTAACTCGGTTGTTGTACCACGGTGGCTCTTTTCCATCTCTTACGATCTTGCTTGGCACATACTCATCTAACGCATATTGTACAATGGTTTTGAACTTTGTCCACTAATCCTCAACACTATCTGTACTTGAGACAAAACTTTTGTGTTGCAACGCGGAAGTTTGAAAGTTGGCTCAAAAGTGCCTACAGTCTTCCTCAGTAGTGGTGCAAAAGCGCGGCGCCTTTGACGTCCCCGTAAGGCTTGGTGATGCTTCAAACAGTAAGGTGTCGATACATCCGAAAAACGGCCAGAGCTCAGAAATACGGGTGAAGCGTAAGGTAGGTTCCCGATGTCACATTGGCACCAAACGTCCCCAAAATTTTGTTCAACGCTACGGTGGACGTGTCACTTGATGGGAAGTTCGTCATATCTCACCCCCCTCCCCGTCCCCTCTGAACCACGTTTCACTCCTTCTATGAAGGGCTTGGCGATGGAATTCAGAAGCGCAACGCCTAGCACTGAAATCGAGCGGTTTTCTTATGGGTGGCCGAGGCAAACTTTTCAGACACACCGCAGATCAGAGTACTCACGAAAATGCCTCAGGATGTGGTATAAGGAGCGTCAATGAAAGCACCCTTTCCCTTGGGTCGCTGGTACCCAAACATTTCACAGTTAGAATCGACAGTTCGTAGCAGGATGAGCAACAGGACGATATTCTTCACAACGTTTAACATCACAGACACACTTCTCTAAGGAAATCATAGGCTTGCAATCACACTCAACGTGACTGCACCTTTCCTGACCCATTGTGAAGATCGTACCTTGGTCTCAACACCGTAACCGTAGACCCCTGTCTCATCACCAGTTATGATTCTCTTAACGAACATCTCGTTCTCATTTGTGCGATCGAAAAGTTCTTCACAGACTGCAAGGCGAAGGACTCTCTGGTCTTGACTAATGAGCTGTGGGACGATCTTGGCGGCAACACGATGCATTCCAAGAGACAGTATGAGATGATCCCACTGAAATGTTACTTTCTTCTGCAATCTCTCGGACAGTCAGTTGTCGATTGACAAGCACAATTTCGTTGACGTTAATGAATCACCGTCGTCGGTAGACGTCGAAGGGCGTCCTCAACGAGGTTCATCTTTAACTTCCGTCCTGCTATTTTTAAACAGAGTAAGCCATTTGTACCAACCGAGCACAGCTTAAGCACTCGTTACCATAGGCTTCCTGCTCCATTTGATGTGTCTCTATAAAAGTTTTTTTTTTTTTTTTTTTTTTTTTAGTTTCACGCAAAATTCAATGCAGACGCGTTGCTCTTCTAACTCTGCTATCTCGAAATTCGCAAATTGTACGACACAACGTTCTACTCAATACAGCACTTATAACGTCTCCTCAGTTTTGCACCGAACTTAATTATTCGCATACACTGATGATGAAGTTACATTTAATTAAATTTACAGCAAACTCATTGTCATGCTTTTCTGTTATTTCAAAATCTAAGGGAAACTACTAAATGATAACATTTCCTTTCTCAAATACTGGATTTTATTAATTAAAACACCCTTTTGTAAACCAACATTTATAAACATTTAACAGAAATCAAATACTGTGTGCCATTACACCTGTATACTGCCACTAATATCCGGGCTCGCTACCGACCAACTGTCTGTAGCCTCTCACACACACAATTTCCACTCACGGGCTCTATCAAGCAACCCACACTCGCCCACTCGCACATTGTTGACTGCAATGCAGTCTTTGCTTTGTGATCGCTGCATAGATGGTATGATAGATAGAATTTAAAGGTAAAGTGATGTAAGGGTACTGTTCCCTTAAATATCGGCACCAAGTTAACACTTTACTATGTTACATATAATGTTGACGTTAGATCTGAATATTAAAGTTTAAAAATGTGTAGAAAGAGAAAAACGGAAAAATTGAAACTATAAAATTATAGTAATTAGTCAAAATAATTTGTTTATTAATGCAGAACCTCAATTCATTAAGAATTATTCTTATTTGAGTCACTGTTTACAATATTTATTTATATTTGTATATGGAAAATGGCATTTAAGAAATGAAAATTAATATTACCTAATTACACAGCATTAAAGTCGAAATATATCATTAACTCTTTAAATCTATTACTAATTAGGAGCATGATAACTTAGGTTAATCACGAGTGCTTGTGCATACTGTATACTCTCATTGAAATAACGTGGCAACATGAAACCAAATGTGATAACGTCCCAGTGAAACACGATGGCTATACGTAACACGTTAATAACAATTCTCTATTAGCGTTTTCTGTTCATGTAATTTATCGTATTGAATTGAATACTAATCATTATAATTTCACTGTATTGAATAAATAGAAACATAGGCCTAACCGAATAAATGTGATTCATAAGTAAACAAAATAAGAAACAGTCAACTCTGACATCTACACCATATTGACATGAGAATATTGTATTACTACCCCACATAAATTTACCCTCATAGTGGCAGCATATTTTGAAAATATGATACTGTCAGATTATGACACACAGTTTACAGGGTTAGAAACACAATAAATTTGACAAAAAACACATAGCTTGGAAAGTAATTCATAAAAAAATAATCACATTGAAAAACACTTTGTCATTTAGCACTTCATATTCTTGTTGTAAATCATATATCTAATTACTCTGCTTTACGTCGCTGCCTATATTTTGAGTCGCAAATCACACGCAAACACACTGGTTGACGACGCTCTGGGCTGTGGCACCGACGCCGCCAGGGGTACACCACCACAATAACAACAACACTATCATTGATTACTTTGCTGTTTCACTTTCATATATGATGTGATGCAAAACACACATATTCGTATCTATCGATGAATTATAGAGCTGTGGTATTGAAGGGGCAGGGGACTCTAGACTCGTTGTCTCTGCAAATTGACAGAATTGTCGTTACAGCATCATAACAGCGACTCCCTCGCCACGAAGCTTGTTTATCACCTGGCCGCTGACACTCCACACAGCTCGCCAGCCTGACTAGCTAGCGCAGTGCTGGAACAGCGAAGGTCGCGCTGCGTGCTGGGTCGTTGGAGGCTTGGCAGATCCATTACTGCAGTAACGACAAGTGACGACCGTATTGCACACGCATCGCTTCACGTCCGTGGCTCCATCTCGGCTCGTCAGCATACAAACACAAAAGGGAATTACTGCAGTGAGGAGACAAAACACACACTGTGCGCGCACATCAATCAGTCTGCAGTAAACACAACACTAGCGTCAAGCATCTCTGTTATTGTTTATGCATGTGTCTCTGACTCAAGCACTTTACAATGTTTACTTGACGGCACAGACTGTTTAAAACTGATTGCGCCTAGCTCACACTAGCTACCTACTACTGTCCACTATAAATTACAATAGCTACCAACTGTTGTCCAATTACTTTCAAACAGCCAAAATGATATGTTCATAAATAACACAACGTTCACTTTTTCGCAGAGCATCTATTGTCTTGCCGCACCTCTTACAGACGATGAAGTTTAATGTTCTCTACATGTTGTAAGCTATGATGCTGACCAGGCTTCACCGTTTCAGTTTCAACCAAATTAGGGTGTATAAGTTTTCTAATTTTGAATGGACCTCGGTAGTAGTGATGAAACTTTTTTATTTCTTCATTTACACTTGACGATTTCGTATGAGTTCGAATGAGTACTAAATCACCGGCTTTGTAAGTAATGTGCCAGCTTCCGTTCTTCTGCTCGTTTCTCCACCGTTTCCAACGCGATTTCAAAAAAAAAAAAAAAATTAAGGACATCACACACATCCATGACCGAGGCAGGATTCGAGCCTGCGACCGTAGCGGTCGCGCGGTTTCAGACTGTAGCACCTAGAACCTCTCGGTCACCCCCGCCGGCTTCAAACGCTCCTCTTGCGTGATTTCATCTTCTTGCAAGAAGGAAATGTATTCATGAAAGATACTGTCAGGATTATTTCCAAAGAGAACTGTACATGGCCCAATCTTGTAGCATCATGCGACAAACTATTAATTACTGTGTCAAAATCTGTCACTCGTTCTATCCGTCTTTTATGTTTCTTCCCACAATTCGCACAAAATTCACGCATCTAGCGTTCAGTCGGGTTGGACGCGTGTCTGAAAGACGCAATTGCAATGTGCCGAATAGCTTCATTATTAACAAAATCTTCCCATACGTGTGACCGAAATTGTGGACCATTGTCCGATAAAATACACTCTGGCTTGACAGTATTTACAGAGTATTCTTCCCTGAGTTTCTTGATTATGATCTTACTGTTGGCTTTCCTGAGTGGGTAAAGGCGTACAGATTTCGAAAAGACATCCATCACAACCAAAATCTGAGTAAAATTTACTTTTTATCTGGTTAGCGGTCCATAGAGATCAAGAGCTACAATTTCACCAAAACTGCATGATAGCCTTTGTGCTGAATCGTAGGGAATTGAGTTTTTTTGACAAAGATCGCAAGATTTTAGAATTGATCATACGTTCCATGCCATGTTATCGAAGATCACGTTCTCTTGTAATTTTAGTATACATTTACGTGGCCCAAAATGAGCATAGCTCACGTGCACATACCTTATTAAGTCGTCTACAAGTTTGGGTATACATAACCTCCAATGACGAGAATTCAAGTTGTTTCGCCGATAAGGTACGCCATCTTGTTTTAAATAGTATTGACGTACCTTGTCACTACCCTTGACATTCGGATCATTATATTTTTCTTTAACCATCCTCAATATTTCGTCTGCATCCTGTTCCTGTTTTATGTGCCGCAGAATCTTGCGTATATGACGTTCGCCTTCGACACCTCGCATAAAATGTATCCTTATATTTTTCTGGCGTGGATGCGCAACATTAACTGAATATTGTCCTTTCGATAGCATTGTCAGTGCATTCGGCGCGACGTTCTGCTTTCCTGGTATATACTGAATCTCAAAAATGTATTGCTGAAGCATTAACGACCACCGTATTAGTCTATCGTGCATCAGTTTGCAACTTATCAAGAATGATAATGCTTTGTGATCTGTCACTGCCTCCGTATGCCTTCCAAATAAGTAAAAATGAAAATTTTCGAAACTCCAGACGATGGCAAGTGCTTCTCTTTCCGCGACAGTATATTTTGGCTCCAACCTCGTGAGTGCGCGACTCGCAAATGCAATAGTGTGATGTTCAATAGTTCCATTAATTGCAATTAACTGGTATAATTCTGCGCCAAGAGCATAATCACTTAAATCGGTCCCAAGATAAAACTTTTTACTTAAATCATGGTGGTGAAGGATAAGCGCTTCACACAGTTGGTTTTTAATAAATCAAACTCTTCTTCATGTTCATGAGTAAATTTCCATACAGTATCCTCGTTCAGCAATTACATTAAGGCAGGAGAAGATAAGCACCATCCGGAAAGAAAACTACGGTAAAAATTACAGAAGCCAAAAACCGACTTAAGTTGCACTTCGGGGACGGAAAATTTCTTACGGTGTCAATTTTTGTTGGATCCGGTTCAATCCCTCGTGATGAAATAATGTGCCCAAGGAATTTAATTTGCAAATTGGCGAATTCCGGTTTTTCCAGGTTAACAGTCACTCCAGCTCTCCTAAATGCTTCAAGTATCCGGTGAATAATTTCCAAATGTTCTCCCCATGAAGCTGTGCTAATCAAAATACCGCCCACATAAAGCGTTACATCTTTCAACAAATCTTCACCTAAAACTTTATCCCGTACTCTCATAAAAGCCACTGAAGAAATCGACAGACCAAAGGCATTCTCTGAAATTGGTAACTTCTCCCGTTATAAAGAAATGCTGTATATTTTCTACTATTCTCTTCTAGCAGTAATTGCCAGTAACTACTAATCAAATCAAGGCTACTTAGATATTGGACTCCTTTCAATCACTGTAACAAAAATTCCAGATTTTCTGGCTGATCATGCTGTGGGAAAATTATGCAATTCATTACACAGGCGTCAAGAACAATGCGAACTTTGCCATCCTTCATTGCTACAGCATGTGTGGGGTTTGAATATTCGCTGTCTGAGCGCTTAATTATTTGATAATTCAACATCCTCTGTATTTCCTTGTTAACAGCTTTCTTTTTGCCAATGGTATCGCGTATGATTTACTACGGAATGTCTCATGATCCTTCCCCTTAATTTTCCAAACACTTCCTTCAATTAATTTCGGTATCTTTGAAAATATGTCGACGTAGCAGCTCAGGAGTTCCCACAGTTCTTCTCGTTCTGCTACAGGCAAGTCCACTAACAATCGAATTTTGGTTTGAATACAATTTAGAGTACCCCCCCCCCCCCCCTCCCCGTCCACCACTGCCACCCTACCCTCGTTCCTCTCTCACATCATAGCATAGTTCTCTGAATTGTTTGAAGTTACAGTTTCATCTTCTCCTCTATAACGCATCATCCTTATCTTCACGCCCTCAGCGCCCTTAACATCATCCACAATAAACCCCTTAAATGCAATTCTTCTTTCCTCATTATCTTTCCTCGTCAACAGACAATCCTCCTTAAAATTAATACTGCATCTCGTCTCCGGCAACCAATCAACTCTGAGATCTAGTCCAACATTGAGAGAACCAACGTTTAACACACTCTGCTCATATTTGTCATATTGAATACGAAATCTTAGCGGTGCTTGTCCTTTAATTGGTTTGATTCGGTTTCTAACTGCACTTATAACGCGAGCCGCAGTTTCCTTGTAACTTCAGAAATAGTTTGTTAGAAAACTGATAACAGAAAAGTTCTTTTCAATATTACAACATTTGGTCACACAACATCATGAAGAAGAACATATATATTAAACTACACAGACATTTTTTTTCACTTCTGTCCCTTACTATTCATTTCTGTGGTCATAAAGTCTTAAACCAACCACATTGTGAACACCCAATGACTTCTTCGATATCAGACATCCAAGATAATATGCATTAGCGTGTGGATTTTTCATGCGTTTTTAATAGAATGTAAGGTGTCAGGCAAATCCAACACCTTCCATGAAAACCCTGACATGATAGCAAGTCCGGCAGTATGTCACATAGCTCCAAATAAATCCTGACATTAAATTAACCAAAGTAATACGATCAACGAGTGAGCGAATGGAATACCACAGACTAACACAAGAACGCCTAAATGCATGTCATAGTCACCACATAGCTCCAAATAAATCCTGACATTAAATTAACCAAAGTAATACGATCAACGAGTGAGCAAATGGAATACCACAGACTAACGCAAGAACGCCTAAATGCATGTCATACCTTCCCACTGTGAAACAGACGCAGTTCTGAGGGGAGAAACGAGAACATAAGCCGAGAGCAGGCTAGGAGACCCTACGATAAGGGATGGACACCCACGTCGCCAGCTGACCGCCAAAACCACACCCAGACCATGTTAAAGGATAGAGCCCTCCAGAAGAACAGTTTAGGTCTTACGATAACACTAAAAGGGCCACACAAACTGCAAGTTTTAGCGTGAGACATTTTCGCGTCTCTGTTACGTTGCAAACGTTAGAAACATTGCCCCACTACGAAACGTATGACGTTTCTCATTGGATGGACAGAATTTTTGTAGGCAGAGCTTAAGGTTAACATCGAGACCCTGATTGGTCAGTTGAAAACAGAGCCAAATAGCTTTTTTTAAACCAACTTCGGTAAATTGTAGTAAGGAAGTTAGGAGAGAGTTGCTTCCGAGACGGCGAGGTGTGGAGCTGCGGCCCCCGCCATCCCCTGACGCTGCCTAACCAACAACAACGTAATGAACGCACGCGATGCCGCATTTTTCAGCGCCTAAGGCTTCACTCAGAACTGCAAAAGTCTCATCTGTTACATCCCCTTTTCACGTAATACTAGTGTCGATCGTCAATTAAATTTCATGGTGTTCACATTTACTACTTGAAGTAAAAATCTGAAACGCGATGATTTTTCTGTTATATAATTACTGAGAAGCCACATCAGCCACTGTAATTTACGACAAGTTAGATAAGTAATTAAAGATAATTGAGGGGCACTGTAGACCATTTTGATAGTTTTCTCTTTTATGAAACTTAACTTAAATCTAGATAATAGATGTGATACGGCATAGGTCATCCTTCGATCCATTGTAGAACTTGGAAACCGATTCAGGGAATATTCGTTCACATTTTTGTTGAACGCAGTTGGTTTTTATCATCCTGTATAACAATAGTGTAATTTATAAACAATGTTTTGTCAGTAGAATAAAATTTCCAATGGTAAACTTAACTGCTTTTTCGACGTTATTTTACCAGCTAACTAACAATAGGAAAGCCTTGAACCCCTTCCACTAAATTTAGTTAGTATTAAGATTCTTTTACAGGGAGTGCAGTGGAGCTGACGTTGAAATCATCAAGTATTTGATTATGTCATCGCTAGTCTCACTGAACTCTTCTGAACTCTACATGTCATGTGTTGTCTGGCGTCTCCTTACCAGCAACAGGTCCCAGGTTCAAACTAGTCAATTCCCTAAAAGACACTCTCAGAGCGTCGTTGCGTGAAATTGGTAGGGAGACACGACTCAGAACAAACAGACACCACGCAGAATGTTAGTAGAAGAAAATCACCAATTTTGAACTTAGTCACTTTGAGGACCTTAGCATGCCTTTCTCTTTCATTCGTTTTCTGACCAAGTCTTTTTTTTTTCTTTCAGATCTAGTTCGACATTGCCTGGAAATTGTAAGGCTTCTTCTTTCGCTCTTACAATTTAATAGGATTTCCTCAGGTGTAAATCCTGTAGTTTCATAATTGAGGATATTCATTACATTTTCAAAATCCGTAATAAACCTGCCTCAAGCCTTATGATAGTATTGGCAGTAAGTTGTTATTTACTGACCAATGATTTGTATCTGGTCGCTTCTTTGGCCTCTTACTATCTACATGTTTCACGATTCTTCCAACTCTTGCCATCATACGGTGTCGTCGGGTGGCTCTTTTGGTTTTGAGAGTTCGAAATCATTCACTATTGTAATCAAATCTTGGCCCAGCATCATACCATCTGGAGGCTCAATCCTTTTCAGTTCTGTAACTATCACCGGATTTTGCTTTGAAAAAACTTCATTTAGCCTTTTTTACCTATTTTCGGTAAAGTTTTGTTCTCTCTCCTCTATTTCTATGTCTTCTTCATCTGAACTATCATTGAGTCCTCCTTCACTATCTGATACAAGCTTGAATGCTACCTTAAGACCACGAGCCAATTCAACATTTGATCTTTCCTTATTTTCATTTTTCTGGTCATTTCCTAAATTTGGCACTTGTTTCTCAGTTACAGGCACTTCTTCAGTATCATTTCGGATGACATCAGCTTTCACTTCATATTTAGTATAATCATCATGCACTTCAGTGGTTCGCATGTAATCGTCGGAATCTACGTCTTCATCACTATCGCTTATCATTTCTTGTGTGAGATTTTCGTCAGCCAGGATCGCATCCACAGTGTCGAGGATTTCATCATCCTCCCGATTCCTGTTTATACTGGCCGTGTTTTTATTTTCTGCTCCGATTTCCGTAATATCGGTAACTCGCGTACTTTGCGCGGCGCCTTCCTTCCTCTCACTAATCTCTTCTTCTAAACTTTCTGCACTCGCACCTTGGGCGGCGCTTCCTATTTCCACCTCAGTTTGATTTACAGACAACGTCCGTATTCCGACATCTCCCCCATTTATTACTTTTCTGGCTGTACAACCTTCTTCAAAATTTTCCCTCTCATACTGATTTATACTGTTAATTAAATCATCATGCCCATTTTTCGATCCCTGACAGACGCCCTTTCGTACAACTTGTCCTCCATTTTACTTTCACTAACATGTTCGATCTTCTATTCGTTTTGGTGATATTCTCCACCAAAACAAGTCCACTGACTTCTTTTACTACGTCATCTCTTTTTACTGCAGCTATTTCAGTCTCACAGCGTCCAACTGATCGCTCCGTGAGGTTCAATGCATGCTGCGGCCTGGTTTGCATGCTACTGCTTGTCGCTTGGTTGCTCGCATGTAACTCATATATGTCAGCACCTGTCATTCCACGTACACCGCCTCGTGACGCGTTTCTACCCTTAGCTCGTGTCTTACATTCATCTTGTTTTACCCTGTAATGTTTCTTCAGTTTGGGGCCAGAATAATTGTCCATGGGAATGTGGCCTGTAATACACATGGGCCTTAGTTTTCCGTATCATCTCTATTTTGAAAGTATCGCTGTACAAATCCCCTACCGTGAAATGATATGTTACCGTGACCTCTGCCTCTGCGTCTTTGTATCATATTTATTCGGTAACGTTCGTTTTCAGTTTGTTTGTTCTGATCGTGATTTTCCCTTGTTCAGTTGTTGCTACTATGATGATGATCACGGTTTCCTCTCCAATGATCTTTGTCTTCTGCTCTCTCCAAGAAGCTTTTGTGGTTGCTTCCCACATACCGTTTCCAATCCTCTGGGAGTTTTTTCCACAGCTCCCACATTATCTTGGATTCTGTTCGCCTAGTTCTTAAATGGGTAGATTTTCGGTGCCATATTTAGCAATATTTTTCCATAGAGTTCCTGCCTCTTTTGTCATATTGTCTTGCCATTATGAATTATCCCCAAAAGTAGTCCTTCTTTTGTTCCAACCAGATTTCCTCAATAAATTTTTGCTTAAACTGACAAATGACATCTGGTCCATATCTAGGTTTAACCCATATCTTTTTGCGTCACCTGCTAAGGCACTGATAACTACATTAGTCCTATCCTGATCCATCAAATAATTAGGAAAATTCCTCTCGCAATTTTTTGAAAAAGTCTAAGAGATACAATACGTTATGTCTTTTAGCCAGATCGAATCGCTCTTCATCCTCCAGCAATTTGTTACAAATTATTCTTTTAGTAGCATAATTTGGTTTTTCTCTCATCTTTCGTTCAAAATCGCTCACTTTGCCTTGAATCTGTGAAGTGATTTGTTCACACTTCTGTTGGCAGGTTGCTGCTTGTTTACTCAGTTCCTTTTCGGAATCAGTCACCGTTTGTCTCAATTGAGAAATTTCATTTAGTTGTTAAAGCGGTTTTGAGACTGAAAACTTTTTTGTCAACTTTAATTATTACCAAAGGTTCTACATTGTCTTGGATTTTCATTATTGGTATGTCAAATCATTCATTAATTCCATCAATCTGTCCTTGCATAGTGGCAACATTGTTGTTAATAATATCTATCCCACTTTTTAAATCCCTGATTGCATTGCTTACAACATCTACCTTTGAGTCTACCTCTTCGATTTGTTTGCTGATTTCAACACCTTGCCTTTCAATTTGATAACTTTGTGCTTTCTCAAGTGCTTTAATTTGGTTGTTAATATTACTGATATGTGCTGAAAACTGTGCTGCAATTTGGTTATTAATATTGCTACTTTGTGCTGCCACTTGTCTTTCAGTCTGGTTGTTTATATAACTACTTTGTGCTTTAATTTGGTGACCTTGTGCTGCAATTTGTGCAGACCACATTTTTAACAATTCAATGATATACAGTGGTTTTTCGGTTTCCTGTTCTAATGAGTCCTCATTTCCGGATTCTTCCCCTTGCGTTTCACTAGCTTCCCTTTCGACGAATTTAACATATCCGTCGAGTCGTTAATATAACCACTGCCTTTAGTTAAGGCGTCATTCTTGCCTTGTTTTATTTGTGGTGGGTTCATAATCTGAATTTGATAGTTTACGTGCGAATGATACTCTACGTAAGCCTGTTGCCACCTCGTGGCGTCATCTGTGTTTGCATTTAGCGAACTACTGCCACCTAGTGTACTCTGTACTTTCTCGTCCTGCTTGTTCTGACCTACTGTCGTACTTACATTAATGTTACTTTATCACTATTTTATATTTTATCTTTCAAATACCTAACGAGCTTTCTACTAACTGTTTTGCCTGATCTACTGCAAAGTTCGTGCTGCTGGATCTTCAATGCTCGTCTTACTATTGTTTTTCTTTCAATATTTCTGTTCTGACTTGTACTTGTAAGTAAAACTGACCAAAGTCCTGTCACGGACGCCAAGTACAATGTGAGCCGCAGTTTCCTTGTAACTGAACCTTAAGTTCTGATACGTAAAAGCCACGTACAACACTATACATCAAGCCGGTGTTACCCTCTGGGAGGAATTTAGAAACGTTTTGACTGCGTGTTTACCTAATGGGTAGAGGGTATCGAACAGTAACTTTGTATCTATGGCAATTAATAGAAAACTGGAAGGCTTTATTTTAGAAGTAATGAAAGTAATGAAGTTCACATGAATGAAACAACAATCAGCTGCCAGCCTAGTTAGGCATAATAATTTGAAACATTAAGTTTAAAGAAAAATGAAACTGAGTTACTAAAGTGAGTTTCATTAATACTCCTTTTAATTAGTGCAATGAAAACATATGACTACCAGACGTACTGAATAGTGAATAGCAGTAGTTACTATATCCACAAACCAGCAATCATAGGAAGTTAAATGATATTTCACCCATAGCAATAATAGTTACTGTCTCTAACATTAACCAATTTAGCAGTAAGATGTTACTCAAAACATCATGAGACTAAAATTGGGCATGACAACAGCCCTGGTTTAACTAACTTACAAACACCCCAAATGAAGTTAAATAACACTACATAAACAATTTTTATACTCTCACTATTATGGAAATGTGTCAGATTTCCTTAGCAAGTGCAATATTCAGTTTACCTTTCTTATAATAGAAAAGAATATAGTGGAGACCCATAAACTGAAACTGTCGTTACAGGAAGTTTCTGTGACTATTTCAGAAACAAATTGCAATTTGCCAATACTGATTTCCAACCCTACTCGAAACAAGTAAAATGTTCATACTTTAAAGCATTTAATTCAAATATTAAGTTCAATTAGCTTCAGAAAATAGTTCATAGTAAAAATCAAAGCAAAATTACTTTCATATAATTCCAATTTGTGTGCCTTTCCCAACCTGCGAAGCAGGTAATTTAACTAGCAACATTTATACACTTTGACAATGAACTTTGGCACATTTAATGCAGACACAAATCAATAGTTATTCAGGAACAGCATACTCGGTCTTCACCTCGTTTAGGATGGGACACTACATTGGTTTCATGATCAGAACAATTGTTAGGTTCCAACACATGTTTATATAACTGGAATTATTATTAAAAACCACTCACAAAGACATACTGGTCCGTACTTGGCGACGTATTATCCTCGTTTTAGAGCCATTCCATAATAACAAGAGCACCACACGACCGCTGAAACCACATCAGAGACAATTTCAATATAAATTGGCTTTCAAATGCCTCACTTGGCACTCTCGATGTTAACCATACAACGGATAACCACTGACTGCGTAGTGTACTCCCCTAGTAGTCATCCAGATAGACCGCCAGATCCACCTTTTAGCGGAAGGGGTTCCCTGCACCTTTTTTTTACTATACAATACAAGATCCCTAAGCATGAATCAGTTTCTTACATAAAATTTCACTTTCTTAACATTCGTATTTAATAAAGTTTCATTACTTTTATACAGTATTAAATTTTTTGCAAAAAGTACATTACATACTTCACCTTCCCTCTGACAATTCTAAGATCTTAACCAGTAAAGAACAACCACTTCATACTCACATACACATAATTGCACTGTATAAACTACTTACAATCGATATTGGTGTTACACACTGACAGTACGTATGCCATTAACAGGAAATGTGGAAATGGCTACACGATTATTTAATTGCGCATATAGATTTTCAGAAATAGCACTTGCCTCACTAGCTGAATCAAATAATTCATCCATAATAATAGCACATACTTCTGCTTCTGCTAATGGCTAGCTGAACCTATTTATTAATCCATACTAATAGAACATACTTCTGCTTCTACCAATGGCATCAGAATTTCTTTATTAATTTCTTCATCTTCTCGGCAAAAATCCTCTTTGACTTCATTTACATGTTCACACTTTATGGCATAACTTCCGACCCTTGCCCCTCTGACAGAGTTTCAGAGCGGGTCGTCTCCAATACTTTGCTTAGTTTAATTGAAAAGAATCTCGTTGATTCTGATCGCGGCTTATTGCACGTTCTGGTGATCGACACTGTCCTCTGCCTCTGTCATTGCGTTGCCGGTTCGGCGGATGATTTGACCTGAATCCGTCTTCTACAATGTATTTGTTTCTTCTGTGTCTATCATTCTCTCGGCGATCAAATACTTTAGGTCGTCCGTAACTTGGAATTTATTCCTGCGATGGGCTGTTATGATGAGATGGGTAATTATTATTACTGTTTCACTCCCGTTCCCGTTCGGAACTGAGCACTTCCATTCTGTCTATTAGCTAACACACTTACTCCATTGTTAACTGTGGTGTGAGTGCTAACTTCTCACGCACCGATAATGGTAATTTCTGGATTAGCATAAGCATCAGCTCTTCTTCTTCAACCGGATGGCCCAAGCACGCATTGTCGTTGCGGCACCTTTGCATAGATTCACGCACTGTACCGTGATATCTTGCATAATTCGGCGGTGTGAGAATTTTTGATTTTACATCCCATTGTTTTTCTTTCGACCAATTTCTTTTTTTTAATGCTGTTTCAAATGCTTCATACTTGGTGTATTTGTCGAGTACACTTATACCACAAATATGTACCTCACCTCTAATGCGGCTGACTCAAGTATCTATTTTAGCACATGTCCGAAAGAACAGACACCACATCTATATAAGTATATAGTTCTGGCAACACCGGCCGTGATCTTATTCTTCTGTGCGGATGCACACATATTACCCGAACTCTTACGGGACTTGATAAGAATGTCTTCCACGAGTAATCATTGGGTTGGGTAGGGACACTACGAATGTATAGTGTGGACATATAAGGTGAGAATGTGGGTCTCGCGGGAGGCGTGCGCGAGTTGTCCCTGCAGTCGCACTATCTTTTGTGCCCTCGGTGGCTCAGATGGCTGGAGCGTCTCCCATGTAAGTGGGAGATCCCGGGTTCGAGTCCCGATCGGGGCACACATTTTCACCTGTCCCCGTTGACATATATCAAGGCCCGTCAGCAGCTGAAGGTATTAATATATAACTCTAATTTTGTTCTAGACGGCTGCACGTCATCAATTGTGTCTGTTCTTTTGGACATGTCCATATCAGTATACTCAAAAAAGGTTCGTCATCACAATGTAGGCAAAACAGAACACATTATTAATATGCTTCGGAAACCGACACTTGCAGCATGAAAGTGACTATGGTGATTCACTAACATATCCTTTTTGCAGCCAGATTAGATCGTACGAAAGTAAAACCATTGTGCAATGTAAATGTGACTTTGCAGGCTAGTAAACTTTAATAGACAGTTCTTACACTACAGAATGAACATTCGAAATTGATGCAATTAATTGTAAATTCAGTAACAGCTTCAAACCTCAGAACTGCAGTTTTTGTGTAAGAGCTGGGATGCGACTTACTTCAAGGTTATAGCAACAGCTGTGTAAAGAATGAAACGAGACAAATAAATGCATATTGAGATCTACTCTGCAGGTGGAATAATTTACCAACATGTTTGAACTTCGCGAATCATAACGTCCAAAACCCTTATGGTTTTAGAGGCAATATGTTGTCATTCGGCAGCGGTGGACCAATTCTAAAAAATGAATCTAGAAATATGAAAAAAAGCTCTCGTGCACCCCAATAGTAATCCAAGAGCACCATATAAAACCAAACGGCATTTCTGTTTAATTCCATATACGATACATATGAGAGAAGGACTGATAGTGCACTTTTCCTTCGTTAAAATATCAGATCGCGACTAGCCGAGGTTTCACAGGAATCTTAATGAAATTGTTATTTTTTAAGACTGTGGAGAAATAAACGTCTGCGTGCGAGTTGTTTCAGTTAGTTCTAGATTTGGATTAGCGTTAAGGAAAATGAAATCGTTTGTGTAAAATTTCAAGATGACAGACGGAAGATAACAAAAAATTCTTTCATATATGTCAGGCCAGTGTGTGATGGGCTCTGGACGGGGGAGTTTAAATGACAATGGACGCTCCAGGATAACGGTACAACGTCCATGGGAAACGTACAGGCCATTTATCACAAGTCACTTGTTACATCACAAGAGTCCAACAATTTGTTATTGCACAGATACAAAAAGCACTAATGAAATACAAATAATAATAGCTACCTGCAATTAACATAATTAAGAAGGTACAACCAATGAGTGACAATAATTAGCTGCAGCAACAGATTTGAAACATGAACAGTAGCTCAAATTTCAGTAGAAAATGAGATAAAATAATTATGAAAAGGCATTCAGTCACTTGCCCCAAAATTTCTTCAGTTAAACCAATTGAAGATTAATTAGTTAATTTGAATTTACGAAATGCAGAAATTAAGGAAGGACTAACAAGGGAGAAGTACAGTCAAATATAACTCAAACGCGCGCTTAGCGCTGGGCAACAATGAGAGCAATGATGACAAAGATTACAGTTCAAACATTTGGCTGGTCAAAGGGGCAGCTTGAAGTTAATGAATATAACCCAAAAGAAGAGTAGTAAGATGAACTTTTACAAGTGTGGTATCTGATGAGCTGAGGCCCATTAAGTACTAATGTTTTATGCAACGAGCACAGGAACAATTCTCATTGCAAATATCCAATACTGGATCAATCAGAGAAGCCCCTTGGGCATAATCAAGATACTGACGTGGAAAAATAATAAAAAACAATTTAAAAAATTGAGAATTATAACAATATTAAAACTATTACGTTAAACCAAATTTCTAACAAGAAAAACGTGGAAGGGGCAGATAGGGCCGGCCAGGTCTGACTCAGATGGTTTAGAATAACGGGCGCCTCAGGTGAAAGTAACGCCCGATTGCTACAAGATACACTGAAGAGCCAAAGAAACTGGTACACCTGCTTAATATCTTGTAGGGTATCCGTGAAAATGCAGAAATGTCACAACACGACGTGGCATGGACTCGACTAATGTCTGAAGTGGTGTTGGAGGGAATTAACACCATGAATCCTGGAGAACTGTCCATAAATCCGTAAGAGTAAGAGGGGATAGAGATCTCTTTTGAAGAACAAGTTGCAAGACATCCCAGATATGCTCAATAACGTTCATGCTGGGGAGCTCGGTGGCCAGCAGAAGTGTATAAATTCAGAAGAGTGTTCCTGGAGCCACTCTGCAGCAATTCTGGACGTGTGGGGTCTTGCTGGAATTGCCCAAGTCCGTCGGAATGCGCAATGGGCATTAATGGATGCAGGTTGTCAGACAGTATGCTTACGTACTTGTCACCTGTCAGAGTCGTAAGTAGACGTATCAGAAGTCCCATATCATTGCTACTGCACACGCCCCACACCATTACAGAGATTCCGCCAACTTGAACTGTCCCCTGCTTACACGCAGGGTCCGTGGATTCATAAAGTCTCCATACCCGTTCACGTCCATCCGCTAGATACAACTTGAAACG
This sequence comes from Schistocerca serialis cubense, assembly GCF_023864345.2. Classification (NCBI taxonomy): domain Eukaryota; kingdom Metazoa; phylum Arthropoda; class Insecta; order Orthoptera; family Acrididae; genus Schistocerca; species Schistocerca serialis. The sequence goes on along the minus strand of NC_064644.1, from coordinate 256,474,578 downwards.
ATACTTGTCCAACAAGGCAACATGTGTCCAGTCATCAACAGTCCAATGTCTCTGTTGGCTGGGCCAGAAGGGGCGTAAAGCTTTGGGTCGTGCAGGTATCAAGGGTACAGGAGTGGGCCTTCGACTACGAAAGTCTATATCCATGATGTTTCGTTGAATGGTTCGCACACTGACACTCGTTGGTGACCCAGAATAGAAATCTGCAACAGTTTGCGGAAGGGTCACGTTGAACGATTCTCTTTAGTCGTCGTTGGTTCCGTTGTTGCAGCATCTTTTTCCGGTCTCAGCGATATAGGAGATTTCATGTTTTACCGGATTCGTGATATCGGCAGTACACTTGTGAAATGGTTGTACGGGAAAATCCCCACTTCATCGCTACCTCGGAGATGCTGTGTCCCACCGATCGCGCGTCCACTTTAACATCACGGTCAAACTCATTTAAATCTTGATAAATTGCCATTGTAGCAGCAGTAACAGATCTAACAACTGCGCCAGACACTTGTTGTCTTACGTAGGCTCAAAATGGTTCAAATGGCTCTAAGCACTATGGGACTTACCGTCTGAGGTCATCAGTCCCCTAGACCCCCACACTTAGAACTACTTAAACCTAACTAACCTAAGGACATCACACACATCCATGCCCGAGGCCGGATTCAAACCTGCGATCGCAACAGTAGTGTGGTTCCGGACTGAAGCGCCTAGAACAGCTCGGCCACAGTGGCTGGCCTTACATAGGAGTTGAAGACCGCAGTGCCATATTCTGCCTGTTTACAAATCTCTGTATTTGAATACGCATTCCTATATTAGTTTCTTTGGCACTGCAGTACAGAAACTCAACTTACGAGGGATGCCGTACCAAGCCAGAAGAACACATCACCTCAGAATCTACAGTGAAAGGGGAAGTGGCGCGCCGCCCATGCGAACTTAGACAGTCGACGCGGACAGAGTACTCCCGATGAACCGGTGGGTAACAGCGCCTCCAGACGCTACGAAAAGCTAGGGAAGCTGATTGCAGACAAGCAGACATATAATACACGTATAAAAATCATAGAACACTTGGAAATGCTCAAACAAAAACAAGGAACTCAATGTGAGCGGGTTGCCCCGAGCCCCAAGCAAACCTAACGTATTACAACACGAATGATACAAGAAGAGTTACTAAAAGGATTTACCGGTTAATCTTACGATGAAGTATATCAACAAGTTAATGTAATAACCAGGTAATCACAGGGCTACTTAAACGTATTAACTTAGGTGACTTAAAAAGGTAACAGACAAATCTTGAGAGCTAACACTCAAATAATTACAATAGTAATTGCATTTAGAACAAAAAATATTAATTTTTAAAGGTATAAAATCTCATCAGAGTTATGTAACTTAATTACCCAAATGGGCCAAGATTCACTGGGTCTCTAGTGTTTGCTTACCACTGCCGTAGGCAATTTTATATTCGTTACATCAGTCAGAAATCCAGTAACTTCCAATATAAATAAGACTCATTTACGAACCCAGTGGTCATTAACATACGTCGTGGCCTAGAACATATGACACAATTAATTTCAGGCCCGAGTGACAAGATGAGGAGATATTGAACTTGTTGCAATGAAAAGAAATTTTAAAATACATCGAATACGGCACTTAGATAATTTCAAACAGAGGCACAAGTAAGTAAATTTAATACTTGAGACAGAGTGACGGAAATTCGCAGGAAGTCCAATGTAGCGGGAGCAAATTGAACATGGGAGCACATACAGGGTGTTACAAAAAGGTACGGCCAAACTTTCAGGAAACATTCCTCACACACAAATAACGAAAAGATGTTATGTGGACGTGTGTCCGGAAACGCTTCATTTCCATGTTAGAGCTCATTTTAGCTTCGTCAGTATGTACTGTACTTCCTCAATTCACCGTCAGTTGGCCCAATTGAAGGAAGGTAATGTTGACTTCGGTGCTTGTGTTGACATGCGACTCATTGCTCTACAGTACTAGCATCAAGCACATCAGTACGTAGCATCAACAGGTTAGTGTTCATCACGAACGTGGTTTTGCAGTCAGTGCAAAGTTTACAAATGCAGAGTTGGCAGATGCCCATTTGATGTATGGATTAGCAAGGGGCAATACCCGTGTCGCGGTACGTTTGTATCGAGACAGATTTCCAGAACGAAGGTGTCGCGACAGGAAGGCGTTCGAAGCAATTGATTGGTGTCTTAGGGAGCACAGAACATTCCAGCGTATGACTCGCGACTGGGGAAGACCTAGAACGACGAGGACACCTGCAATGGACGAGGCAATTCTTCGTGCAGTTGACTATAACCCTAATGTCAGCGGCAGAGAAGTTGCTGCTGTACAAGGTAACGTTGACCACGTCACTGTATGGAGACTGCTACGGTAGAACCAGTTGTTTCTGTACCATGTACAGAGTGTGCAGGCACTATCAGCAGCTGATTGGCCTCCACGGGTACACGTCTGCGAATGGTTCATCCTACAATGTGTCAATCCTCATTTCAGTGCAAATGTTCTCTTTACGGATGAGGCTTCATTCCAACGTGATCAAATTGCAAATTTTCACAATCAACATGTGTGGGCTGACGAGAATCCGCAAGCAACTGTGCAATCACGTCATCAACACAGATTTTCTGTGAGCGCTTTGGCAGGCATTGTTGGCGATGTCTTGATTGGGCCCCATCTTCTTCCACCTACGCTCAATGGATCACGTTATCATGATTTCATACGGGATACTCTACCTGTGCTGCTAGAACACGTGCCTTTACGAGTACGACACAACATGTGGTTCATGCACGATGGAGCTCCTGCACATTTCAGTCGAAGTGTTCGTACGCTTCTCAACAACAGATTCGGTGACCGATGGATTGGTAGAGGCGGACCAATTCCATGGCCTCCACGCTCTCCTGACCTCAACCCTCTTGACTTTCATTTATGGGGACATTTGAAAGCTCTTGTCTACGCAACCCCGGTACCAAATGTAGATACTCTTCGTACTCGTATTGTGGACGGCTGTGACACAATACGCCATTCTCCAGGGTGGCATCAGCACATCAGGGATTCCATGCGACGGAGGGTGGATGCATGTATCCACGCTAACGGAGGACATTTTGAACACTTCCTGTTACAAAGTGTTTGAAGTCATGCTGGTACGTTCTGTTGCTGTGCGTTTCCATTCCATGATTAATGTGATTTGAAGAGAAGTAATAAAATGAGCTCTAACATGGAAAGTAAGCGTTTACGGACACATGTCCAGATAACATATTTTCTTTCTTTGTGTGTGAGGAATGTTTCCTGAAAGTTTGGCCGTACCTCTTTGAAACACCCTGTATATCAATAAATAACGAGTACCTTGCCCCCAAACGGCACCAGAAAATAATCAGCATATCAGCAACTATCCCTCCTTAATGCAGGGTAAATAGGCTACGTAGATATTACGCGCAAGTATTGTCGGGCCAACACAGCTCTACTGACCACCGGCCGGTTAGACAATTGTGCGCCCGTAAGCTCAGAAAATGGCTCTGAGCACTATGGGACTTAACGTGTATGGTCATCAGTCCCATAGAACTTAGAACTACTTAAACCTAACTAACCTAAGGACACCACACAACACCCAGTCATCACGAGGCAGAGAAAATCCCTGACCCCGCCGGGAATCGAACCCGGGAACCCGTGCATGGGAAGCGAGAACGCTACCGCACGACCACGAGCTGCGGACCTGTAAGCTCAGTGAACAGCTCGCCGTACGCCACATGTGCCTCTTGCCACTCTCTGACTGACAGCGACCGACTGCCTGCCTTGCGGTCAACAACCCGCTCCAAGAAACTACAACCAAACAGTTACCTAATAGATCAATACAGATCGCACCAGTAGGTAAAGATGTAATAACATAGAATGAGCCGACAAGGCTCTCAACAAGTGAAGTTAATTAGCGCTCTTGACTTGTCTAACATGGGCCTTCAAAGTTTTCACGGTCCGGGGAGAAGCACAAGAAGGTTTCCCAATCTCAAAACCCGCAAAACAGTACAAGGACCTAGAAATCAAGGTGTGAGCTCATTAGAGCCAGCCTCTGTCCAGCCGTAACAGGGTTACATTTTTGGACGAAGATCCTGTCTCCTGGCTTAACCTGAAAGGGCCTCCTCCCCTGATTACAACGCTTCTTCAAACCGATTGTGGGCTAGTTCAATATTACTCTGGGCCCACCCCCAATTATGTCTAATGACATTTGATAGTTTCGGGCAGATCACTGACGTTCCAACGGCTGGACAAGGAGGACAAGAGGGTAGGCAAGCATCAAGGTGACCAGGACTGCCCTGAGGCTTCGTGCTGAGCGGAATTAAAGGCAAAATTGATCCAGGGAATGGAAATATTCCACTTGGTTTGAGACCTTGCATGAAAATTATATTGACAGCCTAAAAGTTTCTACTTACCTTTTCTTCAAAGAAAGACTGCGGGTAATAGGGAGTGGTGCTGATATGCTTGATGCCATTTAAAACCCCTGGTAACAAAGGAGTGCGTCTTATCACTCACTCACAGTGAAAATATCGTAGTCAGACGGCAGATAATTACAGGTGTAGTCATCGCCCAATAAGAAGAAGCCAAAGAAAATGGGAGAAGGCATCCACAAGGATCAGAATGTAATGGTTCCTGGCATTAGTATGGGGTAGGAGACCTACGTGATTAATAAACTGCTTATTAATGGGGTACTGTTCTCGTTCTGAACTAAACAGACCGTAACGTGAATTGGTGTTAGGTTTGATGATTTTCAAAAGTTCACACTATTCCATTAGGCGGCGAATATACCTGGAAAGACTGGGCCACGTGACATGGCGCCGAATCTCTGCAATAGTTTTTTAGATTCCTAAGTGTCCTCCCACCAAACAACCATGAAAGTAATAAAAAAAGGACGGAACGAGCTATATAGGCAAACAGATTTGTTGCAAGGGACTATCCACTTTTCCTATCCACATTTCGGCAAAGGATGGTCTTTTACAAGGTGTAGCCTGCAACCAAGATACCAGCCAAGAACTGCCTATGAATACGAGATAGATCGGGGTCTCGATTTTGCTTATCCTTCACAACGCTAAAAAGCGATGCCCACAAGAACCTCTGCCTGAGAAGAAGGCTGCAGAACTGGTGCAAGCTAGCCTAAGGTGGCAGCGGTTCTCCGTCTGGCAAATAACTAAAATGTCGTAACCACCATACCCAAGAGGTGCCACATTTATCGATTGCGCAAGGAAATCTGTCATTAAGTAGTGTCCCCAGTATAGATCACCCCTGAGTTGGTGAACTTGCCATTTTTTTTTTGTCATCAGTCTATTTTTTTGGTTTGATGCGGCCCGCCACAAATTCCTTTCCTGCGCCAACCTCTTCATCTCAGAATAGCACTTGCAATCTACGTCCTCAATTATTTCTCCTTATCAGTGTTTTCCACATATTCCTTTCCTCTCCGATTCTGCGTAGAACCTCCTCATTCCTTACCTTATCAGTCCACCTAATTTTCAACATTCGTCTATAGCACCACATCTCAAATGCTTCGATTCTCTTCTGTTCCGGTTTTCCCACAGTCCATGTTTCACTACCATACAATGCTGTACTCCAGACGTACATCCTCAGAAATTTCTTCCTCAAATTAAGGCCGGTATTTGATATTAGTAGACTTCTCTTGGCCAGAAATGCCTTTTTTGCCATAGCGAGTCAGCTTTTGATGTCCTCCTTTCCCCGTCCGTCATTGGTTATTTTGCTGCCTAGGTAGCAGAATTCCTTAACTTCGTGACCATCAATCCTGATGTTAAGTTTCTCGCTGTTCTCATTTCTACTACTTCTCATTACCTTCGTCTTTCTCCGATTTACTCATACTGTGTACTCATTAGACTGTTCATTCCGTTCAGCAGATCATTTAATTCTTCTTCACTTTCACTCAGGATAGCAATGTCATCAGCGAATCGTATCATTGATATCCTTTCACCTTGTATTTTAATTCCACTCCTGAACCTTTCTTTTATTTCCATCATTGCTTCCTCGATGTACAGATTGAAGAGTAGGGGCGAAAGGATACAGCCTTGTCTTACACCCTTCTTAATACGAGCACTTCGTTCTTGATCGTCCACTCTTATTATTCCCTCTTGGTTGTTGTACATATTGTATATGACCCGTCTCTCCCTATAGCTTACCCCTACTTTTTTCGGAATCTCGAACAGCTTGCACCATTTTATATTGTCGAACGCTTTTTCCAGGTCGACAAATCCTATGAAAGTGTCTTGATTTTTCTTTAGCCTTGCTTCCAATATTAGCCGTAACGTCAGAATTGTCTCTCTCGTCCCTTTACTTTTCCTAAAGCCAAACTGATCGTCACCTAGCGCATTCTCAATTTCCTTTTCCATTCTCTGCCTGAGAAGAAGGCTGCAGAACTGGTGCAAGCTAGCCTAAGGTGGCAGCGGTTCTCCGTCTGGCAAATAACTAAAATGTCGTAACCACCATACCCAAGAGGTGCCACATTTATCGATTGCGCAAGGAAATCTGTCATTAAATAGTGTCCCCAGTATAGATCACCCCTGAGTTGGTGAACTTGCCATTTTTTTTTTGTCATCAGTCTATTTTTTTGGTTTGATGCGGCCCGCCACAAATTCCTTTCCTGCGCCAACCTCTTCATCTCAGAATAGCACTTGCAATCTACGTCCTCAATTATTTCTCCTTATCAGTGTTTTCCACATATTCCTTTCCTCTCCGATTCTGCGTAGAACCTCCTCATTCCTTACCTTATCAGTCCACCTAATTTTCAACATTCGTCTATAGCACCACATCTCAAATGCTTCGATTCTCTTCTGTTCCGGTTTTCCCACAGTCCATGTTTCACTACCATACAATGCTGTACTCCAGACGTACATCCTCAGAAATTTCTTCCTCAAATTAAGGCCGGTATTTGATATTAGTAGACTTCTCTTGGCCAGAAATGCCTTTTTTGCCATAGCGAGTCAGCTTTTGATGTCCTCCTTTCACCGTCCGTCATTGGTCATTTTGCTGCCTAGGTAGCAGAATTCCTTAACTTCGTGACCATCAATCCTGATGTTAAGTTTCTCGCTGTTCTCATTTCTACTACTTCTCATTACCTTCGTCTTTCTCCGATTTACTCATACTGTGTACTCATTAGACTGTTCATTCCGTTCAGCAGATCATTTAATTCTTCTTCACTTTCACTCAGGATAGCAATGTCATCAGCGAATCGTATCATTGATATCCTTTCACCTTGTATTTTAATTCCACTCCTGAACCTTTCTTTTATTTCCATCATTGCTTCCTCGATGTACAGATTGAAGAGTAGGGGCGAAAGGATACAGCCTTGTCTTACACCCTTCTTAATACGAGCACTTCGTTCTTGATCGTCCACTCTTATTATTCCCTCTTGGTTGTTGTACATATTGTATATGACCCGTCTCTCCCTATAGCTTACCCCTACTTTTTTCGGAATCTCGAACAGCTTGCACCATTTTATATTGTCGAACGCTTTTTCCAGGTCGACAAATCCTATGAAAGTGTCTTGATTTTTCTTTAGCCTTGCTTCCAATATTAGCCGTAACGTCAGAATTGCCTCTCTCGTCCCTTTACTTTTCCTAAAGCCAAACTGATCGTCACCTAGCGCATTCTCAATTTCCTTTTCCATTCTTCTGTATATTATTCTTGTAAGCAGCTTCGATGCATGAGCTGTTAAGCTGATTGTGCGATAATTCTCGCACTTGTCAGCTCTTGACGTCTTCGGAATTTTGTGGATGATGCTTTTCCGAATGTCAGATGGTATACCGCCAGACTAATATATTTTACACACCAACGTGAATAGTCGTTTTGTTGCCACTTCCCCCAATGATTTCAGAAATTCTGATGGAATGTTATCTATCCCTTCTGCCTTATTTGACCGTAAGTCCTCCAAAGCTCTTTTAAATTCCGATTCTAATACTGGATCCCCTATCTCTTCTAAATCGACTCCTGTTTCTTCTTCTATCACATCAGACAAATCTTCACCCTCATAGAGCCTTTCAATGTATTCTTTCCACCTATCTGCTCTCTCCTCTGCATTTAACAGTGGAATTCCCGTTGCACTCTTAATGTTACCACCGTTGCTTTTAATGTCACCAAAGGTTGTTTTGACTTTCCTGTATGCTGAGTCTGTCCTTCCGACAATCATATCTTTTTCGATGTGTTCACATTTTTCCTGCAGCCATTTCGTCTTAGCTTCCCTGCACTTCCTATTTATTTCATTCCTCAGCGACTTGTATTTCTGTATTCCTGATTTTCCCGAAACATGTTTGTACTTCCTCCTTTCATCAATCAACTGAAGTATTTCTTCTGTTACCCATGGTTTCTTCGCAGCTACCTTCTTTGTACCTATGTTTTCCTTCCCAACTTCTGTGATGGCCCTTTTTAGAGATGTCCATTCCTCTTCAACTGTACTGCCTACTGCGCTATTCCTTATTGCTGTATCCATAGCGTTAGAGAACTTCAAACGTATCTCGTCATTCCTTGCCATAGAATTAATTTAATCCCTTCAAACCCACAACAAAATAAATAACATTGTAGGGAATGAGAATGGGTGTAATTGAAAAATTAATAATAAGTAAGAGATTTATTTTCTATTATCAAGGTCAAGAGAAAACCAGCATATAAAAAGCAACTTGAACTGTATAACATTTCATTAACACGAACTCAGGTTCTTTGGCATTAGACTTGGGTAACCTAACTCGAATTTACGTGTAAATGAGACTGGCTACTGTGAGTCGAAGGATGCCAGTCTACGCATGAACAGTCTGCTGTACTGTTCCACTGCTGTACTGTTCCACTGATTTGTCTCTCGCATCAAAATATAATTACGCATGCAATGGACACTGGGAGCTACTACTGCGAGTACAAGGCTGCTATATTTTAAACAGAAGATAAAAATTCGCTTGATGCCTTCCTAAGAGAGAGTCTCCATTCCTTCCAAGATAATTATGTAAGTGTAGACCAGATATTGCTCAAATTCAAAGATACAGTATCGACAGCAATATACAGATTCATATTGCATAAGTTACTAAGGGACGGGACTGATCCACCATGGTACACAAAACAAGTCAGAACACTGTTGCAGAAGCAACGAAAGAAAAAAAAGCATGCCAAATTCAGAAGAACGCAAAATCCCCAAAACTGGTTAAGTTTCACGGAAGCTCGAAATTTAGTGCGGATGTCAATGAGAGATGCTTTTGATAGTTTCAACAATGAAATATTGTCTCAAAATATGGTAGAAAACCCAAGGAGATTCTGGTCGTATGTAAAGTACACCAGTGGCAAAAAACAGTCAATACCGTCACTGTGCGTTAGCGATGGAAATGTTACCAATGAGGGTGCCACTAAATCGGAGTTACTAAATACAGTTTTCCGTAATTCCTTCATGAAAAAGAGGACGAAGTAAATATTCCAGAATTCGAAACAGAACAGCTGTTAGCATGAGTGACATAAAAGTAGATATCTCAGGTGTTGCGGAACAACTCAAATCACATAAGAAAGGCAAGTCTTCTGGTCCAGATGTTATACCAATCAGGTTCCTCTCCTCAATAGCTCCTTTCTTAGCAATCATATAAAACCGCTCACTCAACGAAAGGTATGTTCCTAAAGACTGGAAAGTAGCACAGGTCAAACCAATATTCAAGAAAGGAAGTAGGAGTAACCCGTTGAATTACAGACCGATATCACTGACCTCAATTTGCAGTAGGATTTTGGAGCATAAACTGTACTGGAACATTATGAATCACCTTGAAGAAAATGACTTATTGATACATAACCAACATGGATTCAGAAAATGTCGTTTTTGTGCAACACATCAAGCTCTTTATTCCCGTGATGTAATGAGTACTGTCGACAATGGATCTCAGGTCTATTCCATATTCCCAGATTTCCAGAAGGCTTTTGACATCGTTCCTAACAAGCCACTATTAATCAAATTGCGTGCATATCCAGTATCGTCTCAGTTGTGTGACTGGGTTCGTGATTTCCTCTCAGAGAGGTCACAGTTCGTAGTGACAGACGGTACATCATCGAGTAGAACAGAAGTGATATCTGGCGTTCCGTAAGGTAGTGTCACAGGCCCTCTGCTGTTCCTGATTTATATAAATGATCTAGGAGATAATCTGAGCAGCCCCCTTAAATTGTTTGCAGATGACGTTGTAATTTACGGTCTAGTTAAATCATCAGACGATCAATTCCAATTACAAAATTATCTAGAGAGAATTTCTGTGAGGTGCGAAAAGTGGCAATTAGCACTAAACAAAGAAAACTGCGAGGTCATCCACATGGATACTAAAATAAATCCGATAAATTTTGGGTATACGATAAATCGCACAAATCTAAGGACTGTCAATTCGACTAAATACCTAGGATTTACAATTACGAGCAACTTAAATTGAAAAGACCACATAGATAATATTGTGGGGAAGACGAAACAAAGACTGCGCTTTGTTGGCAGAACACATAGAAGATCCGACAAACCCACTAAAGAGACAGCCTACATTACACTTGTCCGTCCTCTGCTGGAATGTGGGATGCTTACCAGGTGGTATTGACGGAGAAATCGAAAAAGTGCAAAGAAGGGCAGCTGGTTTCGTGTTATCCCGCAATAAGGGTGAGAGCGTCACTGATATGATACGCGAGTTGGGGTAGCAGTCACTGCACCGAAGGCGGTTTTCTTTGTGGCGAGATCTATTTACGAAATTTCAATCACCAACTTTCTCTTCCAAATGCCTAAATATTTTGTTGACACGCACCTATGTAGGGTGAAATGATCATCATAATAAAATAAGAGAATTCAGATCTCGAACGAAAAGATTTAGGTGTTTCTTTTTCCCACGCGTCATTCGAGAGTGGAATGGTAGAGAAGTAGAATGAAAATGGTTCGATGAACCCTCTGCCAGGCACTGATGTGTGGATTGCGGAGTAACCATGTAGATGTAGATGTAAGGAAGATGGCTGTGAAAACGATTGATAAGCTTCTGAACTTGTCGAATCTGAGCAACGTTACCGATGTAGCTGATGGAAGACGAGACGCTGTCGACTGAGTGCGGGTGGTGTTGAAGCATTGTACTGCGGGATATGACCCTACGTCCGCCGGTGATTGTCTCATGTCCAATAAGATACAAAGTTTCGTCCGGGTGTCTGGACGTGTTTACTACTAACCACTCTCTCCGTAGAAACCAAAGAACTTTAGCGATTGTACTCTATGACAGTCGAGAAGCAAGTCTGTGCCTCCCCCATTGCTCAAAACCTTCCGAAAAACAGCCGTTCCCCCCGATGTTCTCGAATAATCCTATCATGCCCGAGTAGTGTTACCAAGCCAATCATGTTTTCTAGTAAGGAAATCACTGCAGTGCAGTACATATTCTGTTCTCCAAGAAAACAGCACACAATGGCTGGAGGTCCTGCAGCCAAGCCCCTGGCCCATTTCACAAGGTGATGGAAGCTTCCTAGTGAAAACTAGCTCCATCTCGCCCATAAAACGATTTAGTGGGCGCCGTTTTGGCATCTAAGAAACGCGACATCCGAAGGAATTCGTCGTCCCGTATCAAAAGGTATGCTGTTTTCGTAATAAACACATTAGCCAGGCGCCTGCCCTACTCCACTTTACCTAGACCCAGTCGGATAAAGAGACCAGGGTCCCACATCACGTCCACTCGCTAATAAAGTGGTTAAGCTGGCGCCAGGATTCCCGGCGTCGCAGTTTCAAAAGAAGTATCATTTTGCATTCAGCAATGACATTCTCACCCTCTTGCTTGGCCACTAGCGTAAGAAGGCCGTCTGCCAGAATAGCTTCCCATAAACCACTGCCCCACAGGGTGACTACAAAAAAATCCGCGAATTCGCTTGCTGCTATGGGAAAGTTCTAAAGCTGCCCCTAATGCAATGGTCACCTCCAGTGTCCAAAAATCTGTCTCTATAGTCGAATGTAATTCTGCTACTGCTACTCGAGAAATGCAAGTACTGTGAGAACAATAAATGGTTTATCCTAACCCTAATAGTCCAACAGATTAATATCAATCAGGAAAAATTTTGATATACCAAAGGTGAATGAAATTGTATGATAATCACCGAAACAAAATGAAAGGGAAAGTGCCTGACGAGTATTACCACGGCAGTGGCCTACCCGAAAGACACCGCCATCTTTCAATGGGCCATTATCTTCTTCTAAGTAATTAAATTATCAGACCCCTAATATGTCACACTTGAATCTGCAAGGCTGAGATACGGACAGCCTATCTAGCAATTCTTCTTGTGTTTCTACGCCAAGCAAGGGCCCAACGAAGGGCTTGGCTGTTGGTCTACAGATTGAACTCCCGGTCTTCTAAGCAAAATTTAATTTTTCGTAAGCAAACAACCCAGCCAAGGTCTCACACTTATAAATACAGTATTTAAGTTCAGGGTCGGCCAATCTGCTTGAGATATAAGTAGGGGGGCGTCTGGCTCCTATGTCTTCCTGAAGTAACACCACTGTCACACCGGCTGGATGCATCGGTTTCGACAATGAACCTTTTCGTAACGTCGGGAGTGGCCAAGACCAGAGTGTTAGATAAGGCAGTTTTAATAGCATTGAAACCCGCCTACTGGCTTCCCCTCCCAACGTCTTCCCCCTCCCCAGATACAATAAATCTTGCCCCTTCGTACGCAGGTGGTTAAGAGGAGCAGGGATCTGGGCAAAATTTAGCACGAACTTACGATAATAATTTGCTATGCCAACAAACCTGTCGATACCCTATTTATTTACCGGAGGGGGAAAGTTCCTTAAACTAACCGTAGGTTCCTGGTCGCCTCTAATCCCGTCACTGGACACTAAGTGCCCCAAAAAGGAAACCTGGTGCCTAGCTAGCGTGACCTTTGATGGTTTAATGGTAAGACCAGTCTTCCATAACCTGATCAAAACTTGATGGAGATGTTCAAGATGCTGACTGAACGACCGACTATAAACGACTACATCGTCCAGATAGTTACTGCCGCAGTGGAAGCTAAAATCTCCCAGCACACAATGCAATAACCGAGACAGGACAGCCACGGCACTGGATGGGCCAAAAGGAACCCTGTTGAATTCGTAGAGGTTCCAAACAATATAGAAAGTTGTGGCTGGCTTGGCACCCTCCGTAAGGGGTATCTGATAATATGCTTGGTTTAAATCTAAAGTCTTTATGAAGGTTTGTGAAGTCGCACTGACCCTAACACTACTTTTCTTATTGAAGACACGATAATCAGTCACTAGCCTATAACTATGGTCTCGACTCCCAATGAATTGCAACCTAGCCAGGAAGTTTCATATCAGCACACACTCCGCTGCAGAATGAAAATCTCATTCTGTAACCAAAGAGTGAACCGAAGAACCACCCGGCGACTAGACAGTGACGGATCTCGCCAGGAGGTAAAGTTGTAAGAATATAGAACTAGCAGACATGGCTCAGTCAGTCCTGTGTGTCACCACGAAACTTTCGTGATGCGCGACCTAGCTGTCGTTTTTTGAAAGTCATTCAGAATTTTCAGCCAGTACCAAATTTGCCACATACAGTGGAAATCATCGCTGGTGCTCTACCATCATCATCATCATCATCATCATCATCATCATCATCATTTAGGACTGATTATGCCTTTCAGCGTTCAGTCTGGAGCATAGTCCAGCTTATAAAATTCCTCCATGATCCCCTATTCAGTGCTAACATTGGTGCCTTTTCTGATGTTGAGCCTATTACTTCAAAATCATTCTTAACCGAATCCAGGTACCTTCTCCTTGGTCTGCACCGACTCCTCCTACCCTTTACTGCTGAACCCATGAGTCTCTTGGGTAACCTTGCTTCTCCCATGCGTGTAACATTACCCTACCATCTAAGCCTGTTCGCCCTGACTGCTACATCTATAGAGTTCATTCCCAGTTTTTCTTTGATTTCCTCATTGTGGACACCCTCCTGCCATTGTTCCAATCTACTAGTACCTCCAATCATCCCAGCTACTTTCATATCCGTAACCTCAACCTTGTTGATAAGATAACCTGAATCCACCCAGCTTTCGCTCCCATACAACAAAGTTGGTCGAAAGATTGAACGGTGCACAGATAACTTAGTCTTGGTACTGACTTCCTTCTTGCAGAAGAGAGTAGATCGTAGCTGAGCGCTAACTGCATTAGCTTTGCTACACCTCGCTTCCAGTTCTTTCACTATGTTGCCATCCTGTGAGAATATGTATCCTAAGTACTTGAAACCGTCCACCTGTTCTAACTTTGTTCCTCCTATTTGGCACTCAATCCGTTTAAATCTCTTTCCCACTGACATTACTTTCGTTTTGGAGATGCTAATCTTCATACCATAGTCCTTACATTTCTGATCTAGCTCTGAAATATTACTTTGCAAACTTTCAATCGAATCTGCCATCACAACTAAGTCATCGGCATATGCAAGACTGCTTATTTTGTGTTCACATACCTTAATCTCACCCAGCCAGTCTATTGTTTTCAACATATGATCCATAAATAGTATGAACAACAGTGGAGACAAGTTACAGCCTTGTCTTACCCCTGAAACTACTCTGAACCATGAACTCAATTTACCGTCAACTCTAATTGCTGCCTGACTATCCATGTAAAGACCTTTAATTGCTTGAAAAAGTTTGCCTTCTATTCCATAATGTCGTAGAACGGACAATAACTTCCTCCTAGGAACCCGGTCATATGCCTTTTCTAGATCTATAAAGCATAGATACAATTCCCTGTTCCACTCATAACACTTCTCCATTATTTGCCGTCCTGACAACCTCTAAGGGGCCTAAGCCCACACTGATTTTCATCCAATTGGGCCTCAACTAATACTCGCACTTTCCTTTCAACAATACCTGAGAAGATTTTACCCACAACGCTGATTAAAGAGATACCTCTGTAGTTGTTACAGTCTTTTCTGTTTCCATGTTTAAAGATTGGTGTGATTATTGCTTTTGTCCAGTCTGATGGAACCTGTCCCGACTCCCAGGCCATTTCAATTATCCTGTGTAGCCATTTAAGACCTGACATTCCACTGTATTTGATGAGTTCCGACTAAATTTCATACACCCCAGCTGCTTTATTACACTGCAATCTATTGACTATTTTCTCCACTTCATCAAATGTGATCCTATTTCCATCATCATTTCTATCCCATTGTACCTCGAAATCTGAAACATTAGTGATCGTATTTCCACCTACATTGAGCAACTCTTCCAAATATTCCTTCCATCCGCCCAAGGAATCCACAGGATTCACCAGCAGTTCTCCTGACCTGTCCAAAATACTTGTCATTTCCTTCTTACCTCCCTTTCGAAGACTGCTAATTACACTCCAGAATGGTTTTCCAGCAGCTTGACCCAAAATCTCCAACCTGTTTCCAAAGTCTGTCCAAGATTTCTTCTTGGATGCTGCAATTATCTGTTTGGCTTTGTTTCTTTCTTCAACATAACTTTCTCTGTCTACCAGAGTATGTAGCCATTTTTGATACGCCTTCTTTTTCCTTTTACAGGCTGCCTTCACTGTGTCATTCCTCCAAGCTGTTTGCTTCATCCTACCTTTACACACTATTGTTCCAAGACATTCTTTAGCCACTTCTAGTACTGTGTCCCTGTACCTTGTCCATTCCTTTTCCAATGACTGTAATTGACTACATTCAACTAACTGGTACCTTTCTGAGATCACTGTTATGTACTTGTGCCTGATTTCCTTATCCTGAAGGTTCTCCACTGTTATCCTCCTACATATGGACCTGACCTCCTGCACTTTCGGCCTCACAATCCCAATTTCACTGCAGATTAAATAATGATTAGTGTCATCAAAGAATCCTCTGAATTCACGTGTGTCCCTCACAGCCTTCCTGAATTCTTTATCTGTTATTATACAGTCAGTGACAGATCTGGTTCCCCTACTTTCCCAAGTATACCGGTGAATGTTCTGATGTTTAAAAAAAGAGTTTGTGATTATTAAGTCCATACTGGCACAGAAATCCAGTTGTTTCCCGTTCCTGTTGGCCTCCATATCCTCTCCAAATTTACCCGTAACCTTTTCATACCCTTCTGTTCGATTTCCAATCCTGGCATTAAAATCACCCATGAGCAGAACACTGTCGTTGTCCTTTACACTAACAACTACATCACTGAGTGCCTCATAAAAACTATCCATCTTATCTTGATCTGTCCCTTCACAATGCGAATATACTGACACAATCCTAATTTTCTTGCTAGACACTGTCAAATCTATCCACATCAGTCGGTCGTTTACATACCTTATTGCAACTACGCTGGGTTCCATTTCTTTCCTAATGTAAAGCCCTACACCCCACTGTGCTATTCCTGCTTTGACTCCTGATAGGTAGACCTTGTATTCTCCCACTTCCTCTTCTTTCACACCCCTTACCCGAATGTCACTAACAGCTAAAACGTCCAGCCCCATCTTACTTGCAGCCTCTGCCAGCTCTACCTTCTTCCCAGAGTAGGCCCCATTGATGTTAATAGCTCCCCGTCTCATTACCATTTGTTTGCCAAGTCGTATCTTAGGAGTCCCTCGTTTGTCAGTTAGAGGTGGGACTCTGTCACCTCAAAAGGTCCGAGGCATTTTCCTCTGGTTGTTGCCAGCATCATATTTAAAGTACCAGGGAAGCAGGTTGCTAGCCTTACTTGCCCTGAGTCCCATTGAGTTTTACCCCTAACGGTTGAGGCACTAACCGGTGGATTTGGTAGTCTTTGCCGTATGAGCACAAAGGTGACCACGACTCAGAATATGTCCGAGATGCCCCGCCTTATTCCAAAGTAACTGGTATCCCGACTGTCGGGACCACTTACTTGGCCACTTATATGTTGCCCGTTGTTCATGAACTAGGACATGACTACAGGAACCCACACCATGAACCATGCTGTTGCTCTAGATACTTAGAAATATTCTTTAATTCTCAACTGCAGAATGTTGGCTAGAGTGTTATATGTGGCAGGAAATTAGAAAATTTTCGCACGTTTCACAGAATCAGAAACTTTTTCACAATAGATTTAACCGACTTCGTTTTTTGAAACACTTAGTATTGGGTAGTCATTAATTTTATTTCGTAGTGTAACACTATTGGTCAGAACTCTGACTTACTTTACGACTTTAACCCAACTGTTACACACCAATCTGCCATCAGGCTGCAACAAGCTGCTACATTTTAATGTACTATTTATTTCTCAATTTTTATGAAATATGCCATCAGGCGCCCACACAGCTACGGCGACGTAGGCTTGAAACACGAGCTACAGTGTGCATGACAGCCGGCCGAAGTGGCCTAGTGGTTCTAGGAGCTACAAAAAAAATGGCTCTGAGCACTATGGGACTTAACTGCTATGGTCATCAGTCCCCTAGAACTTAGAACAACTTAAACCTAACTAACGTAAGGACATCACAGGCGCTACAGTCTGGAACCGCCCGACCGCTATGGTCGCAGGTTCGAATCCTGCCACGGGCATGGATATGTGTGGTGTCCTTAGGGTAGATAGCTTTAAGTAGTTCTAAGTTCTAGGGGACTGATGACCTCAGCAGTTAAGTCCCATAGTGCTCAGAGACATTTTTTTGTGCATGACAGCTACACACGGTCAACAAGGGTATGGAAAAGGTGAGCAGAGCTTTACTCATAAAGAATTTTTTATCAAAACAACAACTATTGTGGTGCAGCTTTTCGCGAGTATTGGAGCGTTAAAGGAACACACAGTGTGGTGTCACCGCCAGACACCACACTTGCTAGGTGGTAGCCTTTAAATCGGCCGCGGTCCGTTAGTGTACGTCGGACCCGCGTGTCGCCACTATCAGTGATTGCAGACCGAGCGCCGCCACACGGCACGTCTAGAGAGACTTCCTAGCACTCGCCCAGTTGTACAACTGACTTTGCTAGCGATGGTTCACTGACAAAATACGCTCTCATTTGCCGAGACGATAGTTAGCATATCCTTCAGCTACATCATTTGCTACGACCTAGCAAGGCGCCAGTACCAGTTACTATTTATACTGTAATTATGTACTGCCAAGAGCGACGTTCACCATTATTGGATTAAAGTTAAGTATTCCACCAGCTACGTCCGTTTTCTCTAAATTCTAATTTCCTTATCCTGTTCCAGACCTCACGCCAGCCTGCCTGAGCTAAAACGCGTGCCTTTCGGCTTCCTTTAGTAACTCAGTGCTGCCTCTCCTGCCAACCACAACATTGGCGACGAGGTAAAACCGCGTTCTTAACTATTCTGCCCTGATTTACTTGTGTAATGGCTTCGCCACCATCTCCAGATGTTCTGTCCGAATTTTATCGCTTACAGAATCAGGAGACTCAGGCTTTACTGGATGCACTTGGACAGCTCGTCCAGGGTCAACGTGCAATGCAAAACGACGCGGCAGCCGCCACTCCACCGCTAACGCAGCCACGACACGCAGTTGCACCAACTTTTCGTCCTTTTGATGCTGCAGTGGAAAGCTGGATGGAGTCGTCACACCAATTTGGATCCATATCGCCGCCTACAGAATTCAAGGTAACGAGCGGCAGCCTTTTTTGTTGCCCTCAGTGGGGGTGAACACGTACCATGTGATAGTCAAATTATTTGCCCGACGCCACGTAGCCACTCCGTCCTACGAAGAAGTTTTGTCTGCATTAGATGCATATTTTAAAGAATCAGTCAATGTAGTTGCCAAACGGTATACCTTCTTTTGCACAAAACGTACGGCAGGTCCGACTAATCGGGAGAGGGTTGCAACGTTGCAAGCCCTTATTAGGGATTGTGCTTTTGAGTGTCAATGTGGACTCCCTTATTTAGATACTATGGTACATGATGCAATTGCACAGAACGTTTCTGATGTTCGTATCAGGGAACAGATTTTGAAACTAGTCAATCCCTCCCTTCAACAAGTGATGGACATATTGGATCGGCAGGACACACTTGACTTTGCTCAGGAATCATTTGCAACTTCGCCACCCGTGTGTCAGGTTAACCGGCCCGCCGGGCGAGCTGCACGGAACAGTAAACAGCCCTCGCGCTCGGCCGCGCCGCTTCCGCCAGGATCTCAGCCACATGTACCGCGCCAGCAAGCAAATGCAGTGCTACAATCATGCCCGCAGTGTGCTACTAGACATTCGCATGAGAATTGCACGTCACGCCAAGCTATTTGCTTTTACTGTAATAAAAAAGGACATGTTCAAAGTGATTGCCAGAAAAAGCTCAGATGGGAAACTCAAAATCATTCCAGGCCCTTTGCTTCGCGCCGGAATCGGAATCGAACCAAGTATACTCCGGCTCGCGAAACTTCGCCCATCAAAATTCATATAGCCCATTCTACACCGCCCAGTACCACTCTCCCTAACAGTGACTGTGTTCATCCCACAAATAGTGTACGTCGACATCGCCGGAACTTCCGTCAAGTCGCAAGTGATTTTGTATCAGTGTCACTTCACGTTGCACGAGACAGTCGGTCTTGTCGTCAGCAGGGCAATAAACTTTTTGTGGACTTGGACATTAACAGCAATGTGATACCATTCCAGCTCGATATCGGGGCTGCATTTTCACTGATCAATCAAGACACTTACAAACTGCTGGGCACACCTCCGTTGCGTGCGCCAATGTTAAGTTAACTACCTGTTCAGGTCAAGCTATCCCTGTGTTAGGACAGTGCAGCCTTCTTGAAACATACAAGGGACAAACAAAACTTGTGTCATTTTACGTCCTTCTGCAGTGAACTTGTTTGGTTTCGATTTATTTCAGTTGTTTAACTTGTCTATAGTAAATCAGGTCCTATCAGTGAACCAGACTGTGCCTTCAGACAGTGTTTCTCGTCTATGTGAAGAATTTGCAAGACATTTTTGCACCGGGCCTTGGTTGCACTAAGAACTATAAAGCACATTTGGAACTGAAAGTAAACGCGCAACCGAAATTTTTCAGAGTGCGCAATGTTCCCCACGCATTGCGTGATGAGGTCGCAAAAACATTGCACGATTTGGAATCACAAGGCGTAATTGAACGTGTGCAGGCACCTCTCTGCGCATCACCCCTAGTCATTTTGCCAAAACCTTCCGGAAAATTAAGACTTTGTGTGGACTTCAAGGCAACAGTGAATCCACAACTAGTGACTGCAACTTTTCCTTTACCCCTCCCAGAAGATCTTTTTGACAAACTGTGCCCGGTAAATATTTTTCGAAGTTGCACCTAGCAGATGCGTACTTGCAAATACCGGTGGACGAAGAATCCCAGCGCGTTTTGGTGGTTAACAAGCATCTTGGTTTGTAACGATTCAAAAGACTACCATTCGGATGTGCATCCGCCCCTGCATTGTTTCAGCAATATCTACAAACTGTTTGTGCATCGCTCCCTATTGCAGCAAACTATCTGGACGATATTGTGATCTCCGGAAAGACGGAAGAAGAACATTTAGCCAATCTCAGAACATTATTTCAGGTCTTGCGACAAAATGGTCTTCGCTTGCGGAAGGACAAATGTGTGTTTTTTGCTCGTGACTTACCCTACCTGGGACATGTAATCAATGCCCAAGGCATACATCCGAGTCCAGAGCACCTCCGTGCCATACTGGACTTGCCTTCGCCGCAGAATTTGAAGCAGCTACAGAGTATGCTGGGAAAAATCAACTATTATCACAGATATGTTCCACATGCCTCTTCCATTTCAGCTCCGCTTCATCGCTTACGCCGTAAAGGTGTTCCGTTCGTCTGGACGACGGAATGCGAACGCGCCTTTCGCCGGTTGAAATCGGCGTTGCTTTCCAATGCCGGTCTTACGCCATTCGATCCGCGGAAGCCCCTTTTGTTGATGATGGATGCATCGGATTTCGGTATCGGTGCTGCCCTTGCGCACAAAGCTGGGTCGCACGATCGCCCAATTGTCTTTGCGTCCAAATTGCTCTCGTCTGCGCAAAGAAATTATTCACAGATCGAGAAAGAAGCATTGGCTCTCGTATTTGGTGTTACAAAGTTTCATGATTTTATGTATGGTCGTCGCTTTACCATAATCACAGACCACAAACCTCTGACTTCGCTTTTTCATCCGAACAAGCCTGTACCTCCACGTACAGCGCAGAAATTCATTCTCTGGTCTATTTTCCTCTCTCAGTACCGCTACGATATCTTGTACCGGTCCACTGCCAAGCACGGAAACGCCGATGCGTTGTCCCGTTTGCCTGTTGCTGAGGATAGAGCATCGATTCCTCCGAACTTGCTTGCATGTTGATTGATTCGGAAACCGATGACGTGGTCGAATCGTTTCCGATTGATTTTAGTCATGTAGCTACAGCCACAGCTGCCGACCCTGTCCTTGCTACCATTCTGGGTTTTGTTGCTACGCAATGGCCCTTGTCAAAGTCACAGATCGGGGATCCGTTGGTTTGCCGATTTTTTGCTCACCAGGAGAGACTTTTTGTACGACGTGGTGTTTTGCTGTTGCGTTCTGATAATGATCAGTCCAGGGTCGTGGTCCCACGTTCGTTACAGTCCTCTGTCTTACCGCTTCTCCACCAAGGACATTTGGGTACAGTGAGAACGAAACAACTTGCTCGTCAGCACTGTACTTGGTTCGGAATCGATGCCACGATTACGACTATGTGCTCTTCTCGCATGGTGTGTGCCGAACAACAATCAGCACCACCGCGGAAATTCTTTGCATGGCCAAAAGCCACTTCCCCTTGGCAACGCTTACACATCTATTTTGCTGGTCCACTCTGGAATGCTCGATGGTTGGTTGTGGCAGATTCATTCAGTAATTTTTCTTTTGTTGTCCGGATGTCTTCCATGACGTCATCTGCCACCATCCAAGCGTTATCTGCTATCTTTTGCACTGAAGGTCTACCACAGACTATTGTTTCCGACAATGGCCCACAATTCATGTCCGCAGAATTTCAGTCATTCTGCATGACAATGGTATTCAATATCTGACGTCCGCGCCGTTTTCGCCACAGTCAAACGGTGCCGCTGAACGATTGGTCAGGACTTTCAAATCACAGATGTTGAAGTTGAAAGAGTCGCATTCTCTGGAGGACGCGTTATTTCTCTTTTTGTCCTCGTTTCGCTCCCAGCCCCGAGATGGTCGCTCGCCGGCTGAGTTGCTCCATGATCGCCCTCATCGAACCTTGATGTCTTTGCTACATCCGCCGCATCAGGTTCTTGTGCAGCGGCAGACACCTGCTTTTGCTCCAGGTGACGTTGTCTGCTATCGTCACTACCGAGGTTCACGGCGTTGGTTCGAAGGGCGCATTCTTCGCTGCCTCGGACGCGTAATGTATCTGGTTTTGGGGGCCTCTGGTGAGGTACGCCGGCATCTCAATCAGCTGCGCCTCTGTCGTCGCACGGGATCTGCCGCTCCCCGTCTGCTTTCAGCGACGGTGCCGTCCTGGGGACCCATCTACTGGCTCGCCTCAGCCCCAGGTGTTACCGACGCTGCCTTCCATTTTGCTCCATGGCGACGTGCCGCCTCCGCCGCCGCCCCCGCCGCCCCCGCCGCCCCCGCCGCCGCCGCCGCCGCCTGTTCTCCCGCCGGCGACACCCGCAGTGGACGCTTCCCTGCAGCCGCCGGGCGCCTCCCTGTGTCACGCACCGCCGATCGCATCCCGTGACCAGTTGTCCTCCGACATGGAACTCTTGCCCGCTCCGGACCGTATGTCGTCTTCGCCCGTCGGGTGCCCAGGCCCGATGGAGGTCGATCCTTCGGCCCCTCCTGTCTCTCTGCGGGCGCATACACCGCATGTTGGCGTGCACCCTGGAGCAGGTTTTTAGGCGTTTCCTAGCTCCCCGCGGTCCGAATGGCAGGGTGCGGGTGGCACAGCCTCGCCTGTTATTAGGCTCCCTACCTCGTCGCATACGTCAACATGGGGTCCTCCCCACGGCGGGCGGAAGCCTTATGCCACAGCCGTACGCCGATTTGCGGTGGAGGAATGTGGTGTCACCGCCAGACACCACACTTGCTAGGTGGTAGCCTTTAAATCGGCCGCGGTCCGTTAGTATACGTCGGACCCGCGTGTCGCCACTATCAGTGATTGCAGACCGAGCGCCGCCACACGGCAGGTCTAGAGAGACTTCCTAGCACTCGCCCCAGTTGTACAACCGACTTTGCTAGCGATGATTCACTGACAAAATACGCTCTCATTTGCCGAGACGATAGTTAGCATAGCCTTCAGCAACGTCATTTGCTACGACCTAGCAAGGCTCCATGTTCAGTTACTATTGATACTGTATACCAGCTACGTCCGTTTTTTCTAAATTCTAATTTCCTTGTCCTGTTCCAGACCTCACGCCAGCCTGCGTGAGCTAAGACTTGTGCCTTTCGGCTTCCTCTAGTAGCACGGTGTTGGCTCTCCTGCCAAGCCACAACGGTCGACAGACTGAGCAACGTTTTGCGACGGATTTTTAAGTGCATGCGATGCGATGCACCAATTGCGACGGATTGTACGTTGCTGTTGCAATGCAATTTCTTTTATAATTTTTGTTCACCTACCTCTTTACAGCGGTAGATCTTCGCACGTAAACTCCTGACTGTAGCTGCTTACGAGATCATAGAAAAGCAGTGTTGTGGAAACTGTAACCTCACAGCTACACGCCGGAGGCCCCTATAAGTAAAATTTGCTGAAAATTGTCTATCTACTTTAAAGAAATGATTCAGAAGGTGGATGTCACTCGTAGTTTAAACTTGAAGTTCAAGTTTAAACCTTCAATAGATCTTTATTGCCATTAAGCGAGATCATCAGCCCACATTTACGAAAATTACTAAAGTTTCTGCTCACAGTTATCACCATACCTAAAAGAGCCAGAACTTTTACCTTCCCAAATTCCGAAATCAATTACTTGTAACACAGTCAATGATCGGCCAATTACTTCTGCACACGATATTCAGTGGTTGTCCTTAGTAAAAGTTTATGCTCGCCATATAATACTCAGTAAGAATATACTCAGTAACGCCACGCTAAATAATTCAAAGTCTACTCGCGATTTTCGTCGGAACGAATTATCACAACAATCTAAAGTTTTCATAAACTGTTTCTGGTCACTACCAGATACCATTAACGCTGGACCGTAACGCGGAAGTCATTCCAAGACTTCATCTTACACATAATGCGAAAAGTCACTTCAGCATAACCGCCTCCAATCAAAGCTAGCTCGCGACTCCCCTCTCACTCTCCCACACTCAAAACTATATCTCCTCGCTAGGCAGCCAACCGTCTCGCTTCTCATTGGCTGTCAGCACTTACGACCAATGAGAACTCGCTTCTAGGGCGCGGCTCGAGCCAAAATCTAGCAAGCACCAACCACTTCTCTAGGCCCATTGACGTCATCAAATTAAGTAACACAAAACTCTCTAATTAAATTAACAAAACAAAATGAACTATAAGCTTTACTCTATATCTGGAAATTTATTATGTAGTCGCGAATGTTCTGGCAGTTTTATACATAAGCATACACACTTGGACATCCGACATTCATTAGTAGGGGAATCACTAGTGGATTCGTTCCCACGTTACAGAGTTGGAACACTGGCCAGTTCCTGTAGAGAATTACGTGAATGATTTTTAATAATGCCAAACGTCCCACATAATCTCACGCACGCATTCTCATTCACACGCACCCGAACACACAATACACATATTTACTTAGAATTCTTGAAATTATTATTATGGAAAAGTCACAGAGGTTTTCAGAAACTAAAAACTTTCCAAATCTATATATGAATACTGAAACTGTTATCAGATCATCGTACAGTACTGAAGGTGAACTATTACATCACTGTTATCTTGACTGTCG
Source organism: Schistocerca serialis cubense (assembly GCF_023864345.2). Lineage (NCBI taxonomy): Eukaryota > Metazoa > Arthropoda > Insecta > Orthoptera > Acrididae > Schistocerca > Schistocerca serialis. Next base: position 256,449,772 of record NC_064644.1, on the reverse strand, counting down.
GAAAATTACTTTTTTTTATGGAATTTTACTAACTTCCAAAATACAACTATTTTTGATCTGAGACTTTGACATATTGTTTATTTTCACAACAGAAGGTTTTACATCAAATATGACGTTCCTCAGGTTATTCCTTTATTAGTTATTAATAGTTTTAGTTTCGTATAATGTAAGTGGCCTGCCAGCTCTACTCTACTGCTTTCACACACGCAGCTGCAAAAGATGATCATGACGTGAGTCTGCAGGGCACAACTCGTCCATTACTGACTGTATAATACTCTACCAGCTTACATTGCTGCCCACATACATTCTGAAGTAAAGTTTTTAATAGACAAATGGGCGATCGCGCACTAGTTGCGACCCCACAGTTTGTAACCTGAAACGTAAACATGATACACAGTTAACAAATATTACCTTTTCATGAGGAAATTAAAATGTGTTTCTTTCAGTTGTTTAGTCGTTATTTCTCTTCCGGATATCCTTACAAATGTTTCCACGTAGTTTCGTTTTTCAGGGTGGTCCTCACAATCAGCGAAAGTTTGGTCAGCTATAACCAACCTTTACTATCTGCATTACTCAATAATATTCCAATGTTTGGTTTTAGGTCAAGAAAGTAGCCACTAACTTTTGTACTATTCTGAATCACGCAAGGACCTAAATTGTTAACCCAATAAAGTAGGGTGAAGGGTGGTTAGTAAGGCTATTCCTTGGTGGACACAACGGAGTGGTGGAACAGATACGAGAGGAGTCCTTTAGAAGGGAAGCTGGCGGAAGGTTGCCAGAGGCGGAATCAGGTCACTGTGTGTGGGCGAGATACGGGAACGGCAGTGGCAGCATTCAGGGGCTATCGACGTGGTCCGACGAAGGAGGACATGACAGCCGGCCGCACTTGATGCCAGCAAAGGAGGACATGACAGCAAGCCGCGCTTGATGCCACCATAATAGGTAGACGCATCTGTTCCCGTTTTGGAGACACTGTCCAGAATTATGGACTAACTCAGCTCCTAACGTTAAGGGTGCTGGGAATATACGTGTTCTAGTCTCAAAAGTGGTGATGTCTGCCGCTGCAGAGTCTAAGTCCGCGCCGATCGCGACATGGGACAAATAAACTGGCCAACTCGCTAATTCTCTAAGTCCGGCTATCTGCACAATCTGGCAACACTGTAGACTGCGGCACTTCCTTGAGGAAGTCTTGTCCCATATAAGAGAAACCATGCACTGTTTACGACCGTGGTATAGCGGTACCGTGCGCTGTTTCTGTCTACAATGTCTGTGGATCGAAACTAGCTGGCACGAAAAAATTTTATAGCCTCTTCCAACTGAATGCTGAAGACGTGAATGTATTGGTAATGCAGATTCAATCTACTTCACTTTCTATCACAACTTTTATCCAGTAGCCATTTTGCGGCAGATTTCTTCCAGAGTGTCCTCCTCTGGACGTCGCATGCGGCAAAGCTCCAGGATCCACTGGCTGGCTGCCGGCAGCGGCTGTGGCGACAGCACCGGCGCTGCACTCCCCCGTTCTTTATCGAAAGCGCCTGCTACCGCTCAATGCTTTTGATAATTTAAAACGCTTTATTATTATTATTAGATGTTGCTCCATAAAAGATTTCTACGATTTCCATTCTCGCTCGAAAGCAACAGACACTGACGCCCTGACTAGTACATGGGTACTGTATTACATTAATCGGTAACAGCTGCGTATGGTCCGTAATTAATTTTATAGACTTAGACGAAATTAAACCACCTCACTACATTCGATGAATTTATAAATGCTTCATACCTCTTTCTTTTCCTTTCAAAGTCAATTATTTGTGCAACTTTTGGCCAATATTCGAATGTTTTCGTCAAGCGAGAGTGAGCGTCTGTGGTGTAAAGTGTATTACAGTTTTTGTTTCATTCCTTATGGTAAGACTGTGCGATAAACTGTGTAAATACCTTCCAATGCATGCTCTGTAGCAGTGCTGGAACACCTCACCTTTGGAGTTCCATGTATAGTTTAATGAAGTATTTAACATTGATCAGAAGTGATAGTTAAGGTCATCAGATTTAAACCAGAAAAAGTTATAGATTTTGAGGTTTCATAGAATGGAAAGAAATTACTAACGCCGATGTCAGCAAACGTCTACAGTTAAATGCTATTGCAAAATTTAGAAGAGAGGAACGATATTTATCAACATGTGCACTTCATAAACAACCTCCTGACATGTTAGACCCATATGATGAACAAAGCTCAAATTCGAATCGTTGACAGTAGGTTTGAATCTTTTCAGAAACTATTTTACAGTGAAGCACCTTGGCATTTGCAAAGCAGACATCCATGATATTAACATAATTTACTAAGTCGAAATTGCAAGAAGATTTATGTGTAACGGCATTCTTCAGATTTAGCAGTTTGCAACTCCATTAGTCAAAATGGAAAATAAAACGTTGCGTTCAGCGGCCTGCACCGAGATTGGAACTACCATTTCATATAGCACCAGCAACGCAACGCATAATGGAATCGCAGAGCTAACAACACACTGGCGGTAAGAGGCAGACTATGGTCATTGTGATATTTCCTGAGCCTCAAAACGCAACATTAAACACAGAAACAGGTGTTACTTATGTGAAGAATGCCGTTCTTGGAGTCCAGAAATTAAATATACTTTCTAAGTGTCTCATCTTACAGTGGATTATATCGTATGAATCTTAGATGTGAAAAACGAATTCCAAGTGAATTTAGCGACGTAGTGCTGCGCTACACCCGGAAGCCAATACACTCTCACAGTGTTGACAAATACTGGCTACGACGCTGCCAATTCTCAGCTCTCTTACGAGACAGCACTTTAGCGAAATGCTTGTCGTGATTGTCCGATACGGTTCTTCAGAGGGCAGACGGGCGCGCACGTTTGGTTTTTATGCGGCGTTCTCCCCTGATAGTTTCTGACGTCGCCTTGTGGTCTATGTATACATTTGAGGCATTCAGTTATCATTAATCCAGAATGAATTAAGTTTCAGCTTCCGGCGTGGAAGAAGGCTGTTGACGCCGACATTATATCATTACAATGCAGGGAAAGCGAAACCGATGATTCAGTGTTTCTCATTCAGCATAAAGCATGTGAGATAACTTTCCGTGACGTTCATAATCATCTCAAAATACAAACGAAGTATAAATACATCGAAAGCTTATTTTAATTGAATATAATGTAAGATGTCAAACACTTTACACCTCGATGTCGAATGTGTCCACGTGTAATCTTTTGCGGCATACATATTGAATGTCATGATTACCACGAGAATGAAGAGATATGTTAGTATGGATGGAAGCAAGAAGAGAAGCAATCAACAAATATTTGATTATACATGGCATTCATTTCATTTGAGATTTAAGAAGATGTGAAGCGGGATATTACTTTCGTTAACACGAAAGATATGCAGCACATATGGACAACGAGGAAGTCTGTGTCTTCATAAGTTTCCTCCTTGAAATGTGTATCCTCTATTATATACTAAGTATCCTGATGATTGTTTCCGTGATGTTATCCATTGTTTGGCCCCTAAACGATGAACAGATTTCAAATGCATGTCTCTGCATGAAAGTAGTTGTTCGAACACTTCCTGAGTAATCTTTTGTGTATTTGCTTGGAATTCATGATGCAGACCGCTGTTCTTCTTAGCCCCCCCCCCCCCCCCCCTCCCTCGAGGGTTTGGTCTCCAAACTAAACCGTTTTTTATCCACTGGCATAATTTATTCAGACAGCATCAGCACAAGACATCAATCAAAGCCTTCCATTTGCAGATGCAAATTGACGGTCATGGTCCGAAATTAGCAGCTCTCTGCTACTGTGGTATAGTCTGTGCTGCATTTTTGATTTCACAGCACCAGTTTATCTGGCAACACTGTTAAATCAACAGGAGTAGTTGTAGAGTTGCGCCAGCGTATCTGACCTCCTATTGACATCTTCACGTATCTCACTTCTCCTGAAGCGTTGGTCACGAGATGCCGAAGTAAATGAGTGTACCCTGCATGACGTAACATTCATTATTCCCTTCTTTCATAGCCACTCTCCATGTGCATCGATACCAAATATGGATGTGAAAACTCTTGTGACTGAGAGAATGACAATTATAATCGTAACAAGAACAAGCAAGTAATGAATGAAGGTTATTGCAATGCAGAACGAGAATATCTGTAAAATAAAAATCTATAAAAGTAGGTTGATCGTTGAACTGGCACAATGCAAATATCTTCTTAACATTTTGTTACTGAATTCAGTTCTGGATGTTTGCAGAGAAAAAGGAAAATTCGGTACTTCTCGCTAGTGTAATATAGTGTGAACCAGCAACTACCCTTTTCTTAGAACACGACTCAAGCAGGCCCCCAAGTAGTTACCAAGGTACTGCTGCTTTCTGCTCTCTGATATTGTTTTGATGACGGTTAATGTAGATAGTTCTGATTATGAAATACAAAACGTATTGCAGATTAGTTTCTAGGATCGTAATATTAAATTTGCGTTGTAGATGGCACTTGAACGTGACGACTAACCAGATGACTCAATTTAAAAGACAATATTATGACAATTTAGCAGGAGTACTCAACATGAATTCTGAAATTGGATGACTGATGCCAAAGGTGCTAAACTTCGTCAAGAATATACGAACCCCAATCACACTAATAATATGAAGATAGTCTTCGACAGCTCGCCACTTTCACATTGCTATCTCCACCCCACTCCACACAGCCCTCGGTGGAGCTGCACTAAGTTGCCGATGTAATTGAAGGCCTTCAAACCGACAACAGAACACACACTGAAAAATACAAGAGAATTCTCTTGCAGCGTAAGCTTCTTTTAACTAAACCTCAAATTATTGTCCTATTCAAAAAAAGTAAAATGTCACACACTGTTGGCGTCAAACGGACATTATCTACGTTCTGTCTTGTGTCCTATTCATTTATATTATCAGGTGTACTATCAAAATGATTACATATCATGGATGCTAATGTAAAGCGCTGATACCAGATGGTGGGTTCACAACAATATTGATGCAAAAATAAAACACAAGTTCGCAAAAGTGCAGTTGTGCATTTTCTTGCGTTTTCACTTCCAGATCTACCATAGATAATGCATACTAACAAACTTGGTCATTGTCCACGTAATTTTTGCCCTCTTATTTCAGACCGAGTTGATGAACAAAGTAAAATTCGTGACTCTCATAGATGCTTCGAATCTGTTCAGTAATTTTGATGTGACTTAAGATTAGTGAAGTCTACGATCATGGCAATTCCTGCCAGTTTGCTAGGACACACTTACATGTGACAGGTAGCACCTGATTTAAAACTTACCGAAAGGAATTGATAAGATACATCTTTTGCAGCAAACCTGGAACTGCATCCGGAGCCAACTACCGTTTTATAAAGTCACTACTTTACAACTATGATGACAAGGAATTCCTGCATAAACTCTCTCATTGCCATAATCGCGGCTGCAGTAGATAACTGATAACTCACAACGTGAAGGATGAGACAAGGGATAGATCCTGCATGAAATGACCTTGTACTCACAAGATATTACTAACTCAATAAGATATCATCAGAGTGAATATTCACAGTATTTCATACAGATGACAAGAAAATGTTAGGCGAATTTAGCAGGATAAATCAGTCCCACAGCTGCAAATCGTTGTTATGCCAACAGGGTTGCCATAGGATTCCTACAACATTGCTGTCTGGACCATGCCGACAGCAAGAAGAACGTGTTTTCGTAGCCTAAATATTTCATGATAGGATCCAGACATCCAATCTATCGCGAGAGAGTCTGATCTCCAAATTTTAGATATGTGGTGTGGCCATGTGCCTACAATTTAGTAATAACCCTCTGACTGATGTTCCAATTTATGTGATTCGGATGACGAGAAAGCTCTACCATAGGTTATCTATATGTCTACTGAAAGCAAGTGGCATAACATAATAGCAGGCAGTCTGTCATACACTTCCAGATAAAGTTTCCTGAGCGTCAGATATATATCATATTAGTATCCTCACCCCCATCAAAAAGGATTTGTTGTTATTGAATTTTACTTACATTTTACTACTGAAGGTCTCAGGTTTCTTGCTTACCACACAGCAAACAATGGCTACCACTCTCGTTGTCGCATGTCATAACCTAATTCCTTCAGTATCATCTGGTTTAACTTGGACTACAGTTCGTTATCCTTAGACATATGCCTTTGCTTCAAAAACTGCAAGTATCATCTCTAGGTAATGTTCACTGCGGGACTACTCAAGAAGCTTTTCGAATAGAAGCGAAAATCGTTTAGCGGATGAGAACTTTATTTCGTGGTACACCTCAGAAGGAAAGAAACAAAATAACAGTAAGAGCAGAAGGCTCATCAAATCGAGCGTGGGCACCGTCAACGCAGCGCCCTGAATTGGGCCACATCCATCCGAATTTACTTCCTGATAGCCCAAAGGCGCTGTACTTCAAAAATATCAACCTATTCGCACGGGAATTACTATCCACATGTAATTGCTAGAATATCTTGCTACGTCAGGTATCAGGTATCTGTTATCAGACGCTCGATCTGAGCTGTTGATTTTTATTGAACCAACCTGCTGTGTTTGGGAAACTGATTAGAGCAACTGGATGAGTTTATTATTTTGGTATAATGTATGAAAACCCTTTTTTCCCACTTATCTTATCCTAAATAGTCCACGATTGGGTTGAAAGGAAGGTAAATAGTATGCATTGTGGATAGAATGGGAGTGAATATTGAAACGAAATTATTAGAATCATGGGAAGGCAGTAATGTATCGATATGCAGTGACACGACAGTTTTCTGAGGTAAAGGTCTGTCTCTGACATTGGAGACATGGGGGCTAGGTTTGTCTCTATTCTTACGTTAAGCTCATTGAGTAGAAAAGCGCGGGCAGATTTCATTGTGTGTTGGGAAGAAGACAGCCGGGAGTTTCAAATGTTTGAAATTCTGGAGCCTTGATTGGCCAGGGTTCACACCACCCTCGCCGTAGGCAGGGACAGAGCAGTAGCGTGGTAAGAGAAAGGTACTTGCCTGGGGATGACTGAAGCAGCCGGATGGACTGAGGAAGTGGCGGAGCAAAATGCTCTCCGCGAAGGAAAAGGAAATGAGTTATTTAAGGCTCTAATGTTCCACTTTACGTGGTAACATTCTCTTTCAGAGTATATTTAATTTAATATAATATTTTTGAGGGAACCAAATTGTTTATAGACAGGTAAAAGGTGGGCAAATGTGAGAATACTATGTCGCGACCGCAAAGAATAACTTGAAAGTTAACGGAATTTGATATTTCGATTGAGTAATTCGGTGAACAGTTAAGTGTTAGAATTCAATTGTAAAGCAGGTACGACACAAATAGGATACATGTGACGAGCGATTATAGTCTAAAGACCTGGCACTCACCACATGGGGCTGATGAAGAAAATGATGAAGAGTGGATGACTGAGTGCAAGGAAAAATTAGTTTATAAGTAGGAATGTGTTGATTTACCATAATTCTTTTTATTAATGGTCAATTTAAATTAATGATTCTGGTTAGTTTGTTTCAAAATCTGATCTGGAAGTGTAGGAAAATATTATCTCGTGGCTTTAACTAATCAAGCTGCTAACAGAAATTCATGGTAGAAAGTAATTCTCTTAATTTTGATCTGAAAGAATTAGTTTTCAATGAAGCCATTTGTAGCTTGTGTGTGTTTTAATTTGTAATTTGACAAGTTTCTGAAATTCATGGATAAAGGCAAGGTTACTAATTTAATATGAAAGAATAAGAAGTCACCTTTTGTGGAATGAGTCAGTAGAAATTTACGTGTGAAGTCGATTTTTAGAACAACGGGATCTGAAAGATAAGCGCGAATCACTGAGATAGCTTTCCTGAATTAAAGAAAAGGGGAAACAGCATAATAGTAATTCGTGTTGCCATGCTATCCACGCTACACACGAACTGTAAGTACTGTGAAAAGTTCTGTGTGTGTTTTTATGTATCTTTTGGAGGGGAGGCTTTGGATAATATATGATTTAATGGTGCCGACATATAATTAGGAAATCAGTCTAGGTAACTTGTGGAGGGCATTTTTTCAGTTGAAATAACGTGCCGCGCACGAATGTGAGGGGAACGTAAATTTCGGAATCGTGACCGCGTGAACTTTCCAGCCACGTGAGACTTAGTTAACACCGAGGCACGTCAATAAATGAGAGGTGTGACTGAAGAAGTTAGAATTTTCCGCGTGGAGATACGATCATTGCTTTGCCCAATGGTAATAAGAGTGATTGTGTGTTCCTGTGACGTTATGAATCAAGCATTGTGGGCTATCCTCCATTTCTTCCCGTGGGTGAGAAACCATAGCAAGTAAAATATCTTTATATGTGCTGTTACAAGATCAGCTGTTAGGAAATTTTATCCTGTATGTTACTGGTAATACCGTTATTATGTTTTGAGAGATGAAAGTAAGACAGAATGAAAAGAAATAGCTTACAGAACGGAGGAGTTATTATGCAGGCCCAGTTACGATTCCGGTTACGTATTTTCTTTAAACACAGTCGGGTGATTAACAGTGTACCAAATTTTTGGTTAATACTACAAAATTCAATGTTTATCCGTTGCGCGTTCATTTGTTTATTTATTTCTTTGAGTAAAGAATTTGATTAGTAGTTGTTATGTGTAAGAATCACGCAGTGACACATTTAATGGGAATACACATGTGCCATTTAGCATTAGTAGGTTTCCGGAACACTTTAGGACCTCGCAACTGGTTTGGCTTTTATTTTTCTTTCAGTACTCTGTCCATCCTGCCTCGTTGTCTATGATTACTCGAAAGCGTCTAGGAAATGATAAGGCTAAATTCAGCGAGAGATTGTGATGATCGTTTATCTTCCACCATGTATTCTCTATATTTTCGCACAGAGTTTCTGAATTCCTTGACCCAGGTGGTAACGACCTCGTAACCTCCACCCACATATTTCCGCCGGCTGTTGTGGCCGAGCGGTTCTAGGCGCTTCAGTCTGGAACCGGGCGACCGCTACGGTCGCAGGTTCGAATCCTGCCTCGGGCATGGATGTTTGTGATGTCCTTAGGTTAGTTAGGTTTAAGTAGTTCTAAGTTCAAGCGGATTGATGACCTCAGATGTTAAGCCCCATAGTGCTCAGGGCCATTTTTGAACCACATATTTTCAGTGGGGTTGAGGTCTGGTGATTTTGGCACGAAAGGAAGAAGTTTTATTCTCTGCTGACCTTGGAACCAGTTCTGGACGGCTCTGCTATTATGAATCGGGCTATGGTCCTGTAAAGAAATGATCATCCATTAACTTAGAAATTAAGTACATCTGACTAATACTATGAATTTCAATACTGTGAAAAAATTCGACAACTGCATTGGCTGTGTAGTCTAAGCTACAGGTGTATAAATTATTCGGAGGTTTCCACATTGAAAAATCCTTTGCTGATAGCTGTTGACAAAAACCTACATTGACAAGGGGAGGGTGCTGGGACGGGGATCAGAATATAGTTTAAGGCGTCAGTTATAAGAAGCAGGTAGGACTTCTGTCAGAATAAGCCGTCCTCCTACGCTTTGGTAATGATGAGGTGGGGTGTAAGTTGTTCAATACAGTGCAGCAGTCTGTTGAACTGTTGGACTTTGTTGCATGGTTGTAAAGCTAATCTGCTTCGCTTATTCAAAACGATTGCTAGCCTTCACTATACAATTCTTTTTTCTATCTTTCCACTGACAAAGCTACATAGAAGAAAGAAATCTGTTTTATAGCGAGATATTGTCTACGGACTTTACACGTGCTCGTTCGCTCAATGTGTTGCATTTACTGAAGGAGACCGCGGCCGCTGACGTCGCCCGTTCACACATCGTGTCAACGCGGCCCGCGCTCGGAGTAAAGGCGTACAGTTGAGATAAACAGCTGATTTCGTGAATGTTAGTGAAATAAGTCATCCCTTCATATTAGTGAGAACTAAATACCATTACGAGGACATATCTTTATGTAATGCTCATTGCTCAAGAACAATTCGTGTATACAGCGTTACTGTTATGACTAAGATCATAAACTCTGTAAATCGTAACCCAATTCATATATTTGCATGCGACTAAGGAATATTAAACATGAAAACAATTTATTTCTTGGTCATATAATTTTTAATCGAGGGAATGCAGGCAGTTGTCAGCTGATATCAAAATTGAATGTAAAGGAGGAATAAAGAAAAAGATTTACGAGAAACAAATCCTGTGATCAACTGTCTACTGCCTTGGAAACGTGCTGATTCGGCTATCTCTCAATTTCAAAGGAAGAGAAAACCATCCTGTCCACTTTCCGAGGACGATGTTTCCTGACAGAAAGCACACTAGGGTGAACGGCTTTAGGTTGAGACACCAGGAACCTCAAACTACGTCACCAGTACGTTCACACTCCGACTGCTATCCCCGTCATCAGGCACTTCCCATGTCAAAGCGGCTGGCATAAAAGAGCGCGATCGACCTGAAATTAGGTGATACAGACCTCGCCTCTCCTGTTTGACAGATGTGTTATCATTCACCCATGCCAGGAGGCGAGGAAATACACTTACGAAACGTTGAACACATTTGAATTTTACGTGTGGACATTACTGCGCAATTATATTCTAAGTTACGAGACGTGACCTAGAGAAAAAGAGTGTATACCTTGGAGGATATGTTACAGGTCACGAGTGTAATGTTACTAAAGAACTGTAAAGTATATTTTATCTTATTCTTAACTTTAAAAGAAAAATCAGCCAAGGCATGCAACAGTGAAAAGTACGGCATGCCTCCAACAAACATATGAATATCGTACAACTTTAATAAAAGGAAATATAGATCGGTTTATTGGGGCAGGCCTATTCGGGAACAAAATAAGAATAACTAAATCAGTTACCGGTTTGTATGTGCTGCTAGTTAAAAGAGAAGAAATGAACCGATAAAGAAATAATTCCTTCATTGATATAGGAATGGTTCAAACGGAAGGTATAATTTTACTATTATAAAAACCTGGCCTGGACTGAGTTGACTGGTTCCAATTTTTGAATACATTAGAGCCCAATAACAAATAAAACTGGAATAAAATAGGAATATAAAGTCTGGAAAGGAGTATGGACGTCCTTTGTCTACATATCTGCTTCGGATACAGGGCATTAAAAACAAATAATCCACATTTCAAGAGCTGATAGGATGGACAGAAACAAGACAAACATATCCACTAAACAAGAGAAATGAGACTGAAATTAATATCTTAAGACCATTGAGCACTTCTTCACCTTTACTACTGTGAAACACATCTGTTGTTCTACTTAAAACACTTATCTTGTACTAAGAAGTGCGTGTAGCTCTTACAGTATGCAGGTTGTCTTCTTTTAGTCCATACTACCGACTCGCAAAGTATGGAATACCACTTTCCTTAACACCGTGTGTGTATATATATATTACAGAAGCAATACAAGCAACGGAACAGGAAACATTAACAGTGAAACTCAATTGTGAAAAGATACGCTGCATCACATTTTTTAACAATTTCCTAATAGTTCTAGATTTAGAAACAGAATGAACAACATTTTGCAGGTATTATCCGAAAATCGAGATAAGAATAACATTGGAATGTGAGAACAACAACAACTGGTGATGGCAATGAGAAAAAGTAATAAACATATGAACACAGAAATAAAAAATGATGGCATTAAAAGTACAGCACTTCAGGACCAGAATGAGAGAGAAATAGATGCTTAACAAAAGTAAAGCAAAGAACAGCGATAGCAAACCATTTATGTTTACGAATAATATTCTTTGAAGTAAACATACAAGTGATAGAAATATGGAAACACACTGCAAAATGGATGAAGTGGAGTACTCTTTTCTTTGGAAGTGAAAGATGGGATCTGAAGAAATAAAGTATGGTCCACCTACAGGCCACAGGATACTTAATGTAGCGGAAAATGACCAAAACAAGGTAGAAGGAGATAGAAACGAATCGCAGAGTCGCGTAAGAATTAACTGTCGAGAGAAGCCTAAGAAGAGAAAATGTAATGGCTGAAAGCATTGTCCTCGTGTGCGGTATACCAAACGCTAAAAACATTTGCGTGTTAATACAAATATTCACAAACTCAAGGGTCATATTTATTTATCAGATGAGGGATGAACTACTAAAATCATGATATAGGGAGCTGTTTATATTTATTATTTTCTGCCTACTACAAATGTAAAGCCACTAACAGCTTAAACTGATAGCTTTATGGAGAAAATTTCTTGTCTCACTTGAACAGGGGAGTCGCTACAGGAAGAAAATATTTTATATTCCGAAAAGATTACTCTACTCCAGTCAAAGCGATATATTCTGCTGAAAAAGCCATGCGGTCAGCCCTCTGATAAACGGTTAGTTGCTGCTTTATAGCAGTTCTCCGACAATGTAATCCCGTGTCTTTAAGACCCCTCGTAACAGTCTTTCCGCTTCCGGGAAACTGAGATAGCTCTTTCAGGGCACGGCTACTGGGGAATGGATTAGCACGTATATTCGCCAAAACACGTTGATCACCTGCTGCGGTAGACACACGGAGCCCTCCACCTCCTCTTTTCCGCCCTATATAGCCCCTTTCCTTGTATCCTTTCCATCAGCATCTAGCTGTTCTTGCCGGTACTCCACACTTTTCTCCGGGTTCTGTTGCCGAGCAGCTGCCGTGCTCAATCAGTGCAACCACACGCACCCTACTCTCTCGATTCCACTGCGACTGCAATGCGACAGTTGCACTTGTCACACTACTACGCGTTTTATAAAGAGAACCATTTACAAATCAGTGGAGAAACGAAGACTGACAAAATAAAAGAATATCTTTTTTCAGTTACCTGTCACACACAAATATTAACATTGTTGAAATGCTTTGTCAAGGATCACTATTAAGAAAGAAACGACAGTCATTAGGAAAAATATTAAACGAAGGCTTTGTTTGATAGTTTTGTGCCGATGCAGTCTGCATAAATTATGCCAGTGGATAAAAAACGGTTTAGGTTCGAGACCTAACTCACGAGGGGGCGGGGGGGGGGGGGGGGGGGGAGCGAAGCACAGCGGTCTGCATCATGAATTCCAAGCAAATACACAAAAAATAACTCAAGAAGGGTTCGAACAGCTACTTTCATGCAGAGACATGTATTTGGAATCTGTTCATCGATTAGGGGCCAAACAAGAGGATAACATCACGGAAACAATGATCAGGCTACTTAGTATATAATGGAGCATACACATTTCAAGGAGGAAACTTATGAAGACACAGACTTCCTCGTTGTCCATATGTGCCGCATATGTTTCGTGTTAACGAAAGTAATATCCCGCTTTACCTCTTCTTAAATCTCAAATGAAATGAATGCCATGTGTAATCGAATATTTGTTGATTGCTTCTCTTCTTGCTTCCATCCATACTAACATATTTCTTCATTCTCGTGGTAATAATGACATTCTATATGTATGCTGCAAAAGATTGCACGTGGACACATTCGACGTCGAGGTGCAATGTGTTTGATATCTTACATTATATTCAATTAAAATAAGCTTTCGATGTATTTATACTTCGTTTGTATTTTGAGATGATTATGAACGTTACGGAAAATTATCTCACATGCTTTATGCTGAATGAGACACACTGAATCATCCGTTTTGCTTTCCCTGCGTTGTAATGATATAATGTCGGCGTCAACAGCCTTCTTCCACGCCGGAAGCTGAAACTTAATTCATTCTGGATTAATGATAACTGAATGCCTCAAATGTATACATAGCCCACAAGGCGACGTCAGAAACTATCAGGGGGGAACGCCTCATAAAAACCAAACGTGCGCGCCCGTCTGCCCTCTGAAGAACCGTATCGGACAATCACGACAAGCATTTCGCTAAAGAGCTGTCTCGTAAGAGAGCCGAGAATTGGCAGCATCGTAGCAAGTATTTGTCAACACTGTAAGAGTGCATTTGCTTCCGGGTGAAACCCGGCATTACGTCGTTAAATTCACTTGGAATTAGTTTTTCACATCGAAGACTCATACGATATAATCCACTGTACGATTAGACACTTAGAAAGTATATTTAATTTCTGGACTCCAAGAACGGCATTCTTCACATAAGTAACACCTGTTTCTGTGTTTAATGTTGCGTTTTGAGGCTCAGGCAATATCACAATGACCATAGTCTGCCTCTTACCGCCAGTGTGTTGTTAGCTCTGCGATTCCATTATGCGTTGCGTTGCTGGTGCTATATGAAATGGTAGTTCCAATCTCGGTGAAAGCCGCTGAACGCAACGTTTTATTTTCCATTTTAACTAACGGAGTTGCAAACTGCTAAATCTGAAGAATGCCTTTACACTTAAATCTTCTTGCAATTTCGACTTAGTAAATTATGTTAATGTCATGGATGTCTGCGTTGCACATGCCATGGTGCTTCACTGTAAAATAGTTTCTGAAAAGATTCAAACCTACTGTCAACGATTCAAATTAGAGCTTTGTTCGTCATATGGGTCTAACATGTCAGGAGGATGTTTATGAAGTGAATATGTTGATCAATATTGTGCCTCTCTTCTAAATTTTGCAATAGCATTTAACTGTAGACGTTTGCTGACACCGGCGTTAGCAATTCCTTTCCATTGTATGAAACCTCAAAATTGATAACTTTTTCTGGTTTAAATCTGATGACCTTAACTATCACTTCCGATCAATGTTAAATACTTCATGAATCCATACATGGAACTCCAAAGGTACAGAGTTCCAGCACTGCTACAGTGCATGAATTGGAAGGTATTTGCACAGTTTATCGCATAGACTTACCATAAGGAATGAAACAAAAACTATAATACACTTTGGCCGGCCGAAGTGGCCGTGCGGTTAAAGGCGCTGCAGTGTAGACCAACAAGACCGCTACGGTCGCAGGTTCGAATCCTGCCTCGGGCATGGATGTTTGTGATGTCCTTCGGTTAGTTAGGTTTGACTAGTTCTAAGTTCTAGGGGACTAATGACCTCATAAGTTGAGTCCCATAGTGCTCAGAGCCATTTGAACCATTTTTTATAATACACTTTACACCACAGACGCTCACTCTGGCTTGACGAAAACATCCGAATATTGGCCAAAAGTTGCACAAATAATTCACTTTGAAAGGAAAAGGAAGAGGTATGAAGCATTTATAAATTCATCGAGTGTAGTGAGGTGGTTTAATTTCGTCTAAGTGTATAAAATTAATTACGGATCATACGCAGCTCTTGCCGATTAATGTAATACAGTACCCATCTACTAATCAGGGTGTCAATGTCTGTTGCTTTCGAGCGAGAATGGAAATCGTAGAAATCTTTTATGGAGCAACATTTAATAATAATAATAATAATAAAGCGTTTTATTATAACAAAAGCGGTGAGCGGTAG
Source organism: Schistocerca serialis cubense (assembly GCF_023864345.2). NCBI lineage: Eukaryota > Metazoa > Arthropoda > Insecta > Orthoptera > Acrididae > Schistocerca > Schistocerca serialis. The sequence goes on along the minus strand of NC_064644.1, from coordinate 256,434,367 downwards.
CAGGCGCTTTCGATAAAGAACGGGGGAGTGCAGTGCCGGTGCTATCGCCACGGCCGCTGCCAGTAGCCAGCAAGTGGATCCCGGAGCTTTGCCGCATGCGGCGTCCAGAGGAGGACACTCTGCAAGAAATCTGCCGCAAAATGGCTACTGGATAAAAGTTTGTTATCGGTGTGAAAGAAAGCGAATTAGATTGAATCTGCATTACCATTACATTCACGTCTTCAGCATTCAGTTGGAAGAGGCTATAAAAGTTTTTTGTGCCAGCTAGATTCGATCCACACACATTGTAGACAGAAACAGCGCACGGTACCTCTATACCACAGTCGTAAACAGTGTATAGTTTCCCTTAGAGAATTTGCGAGTTGGCCACTTTATTTGTCCCATGTCACGATCGGCGCGGACTTAGCCTCTGCAGCGGCCGGCCGCCGGTCGAGTTTTATGTCAAAGAGTGTACAAGGAGGGACCGCCATCATCTTGTAAAATGACCCTTGTAACTTTAAAAACGTGCTGGGAGGACATACTGTTAGCTGATATAAAAACTGTAAAGGAACAAGTAACTTACGGTAATGCCACCGGGTGACGTCGTCGACAACCGCCGATATTTCGTCAGGAGCACACCCTGCCGTTTTCAATGCAAAATCACAGCACGTAACCGCTGTGTAATTGAATTTAAAACCTTGGTTTGCAGAGAGACTGCGGAAGGATAAAACACACACACACACACACACACACACACACACACAATACACACACACACACACACACACATACACACACACACACACGCAGACACACTGTAAATACTAGCGCCATCACAAACCTAGGAAGACCGACGTCGGAAGTTATCGACAGTGAAATTATCAATAAACGGGTAAGATAGCACTAACTTTGTCCTGTTTTCGACAAGGGAGACAGCAGGACTCCACGCAGAATTTAAACAAAAACTTCCTTAATAAATCAATCCCAATAGCCGAAAGTGCATGCCTGAATACCCGTATTGCTTCATTCCGTACGATGACCGTGCTAAGTCAACGTTCTGCGATAGCAGTTGTGGCATGCCATATATTGTCGGACTATCAGGACTGTTGAGGACCTGTGTACTGAGCATAAGCGGCACACGCGCGACTATAGCGAAGTACATCCGCCACTGCACAGCATTGTCTTGGCAACGGTCAAAATGAACATCACTCCAAACCCACATCAGAATATAATACAGATATTTTGTCTGGCATGCGCTTTCGGCTATTGGGCTGCTGTTCAAAAATGGTTCAAATGGCTCTGAGCACTATGCGACTTAACTTCTGAGGGCATCAGTCCCCTAGAACTACTTAAACCTAACTAACCTAAAGACATCACACACATCCATGCCCGAGGCAGGATTCGAACCTGTGACCGTAGCGATCGCGCGGCTCCAGACTGTAGCGCCTAGAACCGCACGGCCACTCCGGCCGGCTGGGCTAGTGTTGTTAAGGAGACAGCTGAAATTAAATTAACAAGTCGTCTCTCCCCTTTGTCAAACAGAGGAACAGACTTAATGCTATCTCACCGGTTAATTATAAATTTCGCTACCGACAACTTCTGATGTCAGTCATCTTCGGTTTGTGATGGTGTAACAGTGCGCGCGCGCGCGCGCTCGTGTGTGTGTGTTGTGTTATCATTTTGGAGTTTCTCTGCAAACCGAAGTACTAAATTCCCTTGCATAGCGCTTACTTGCCTGAAAAATGTAGTTCAGAATTTCATTAACATAGACTATCATGCTAGCGGAGCATTCCTGTCAATTACTATCTCCCTAAGTCAATATAAATTACGGACTCTTTCCTTATTACAAACACTTTTCTGAATAAATTAGTGGGGAGCGATATCAGAGCAGGTAGGGAGCTGCCTGACATCATCTCACCGAATTTCGGACTATGAAAACACCGCAAGAAAGTGACCTTCAGAACTAAATACAGCTTCAACCAACATAATTACAAACAATCGTTTTGACTACCTCATTTACCTCTTCCTCGATTAACTCTCTCACTGTTGTAACTTGTTGTTGGAATGACAATTACTTTATGCTTCTCTTTAACATCTCAGTAGTTAAATTAGTAAGAAATAGTTCTTTTCACCTCTCTTATGTAAATGTTGCGGCTCAGCTCCTTCCTTGAAGTTGAGAGTTATCTTTCAGTATTGTTGGCCAAAGTATCGTGTCCAGCTCTCAGGTTGATATGGAGAAGTGGTATGGATCAAGGAGGTCTTAGATTGCGAAGAGTTATTTTCACGCGTTACCAGCAAATGTGAGAAGGAGCAAGTGAGGTCACAGAGAGAGAAAGTGGAGATGTTTACCGGGGCAGAGAGGTTTCTTGGCACGGGTGTTTAATACCCTAACGTAGCTGCTAAAGCGTGTCGTGTATTTATTGTATATGTACCCAATGTCTACTATGTGATGTTTCTGCGCACACTACGACACCTATTACTGAACATTAACATGTGGTACGTCCAATTTTCGCCTGAACTCTGCTTGCTCGGGACACTTTCAAGTAGGTTTGTGATTATCTGTGGAGAAATGACAGCCCTTTCTTCCTTGAGAACAGATACCAGAGAAGGAATTGAAGCTGAACGCTGAAATCTGGAGCGAAATCGACAGTCTAATTCATCACAAAGGTGTTAGGTTGAGTTCAGTTTGGGACTCTGAGCAGGCCAGTCCATTTCATGAATGTTATAGTCCATAGACCTCGGCCTCACAGATGTTGCTTTATGGCAAGGTGTAAAATCTTGTGGATTCAGTTGTCGTCGCAGGCATACGTTCAATCAGGTGCTGGAAGGTTTCTTGGGGAATGACAGCTCATTCTTCACGGAGTGCTGCACTGAGGTGAGGTATCGATGTCGGTCGATGAGGCCTGGCACGAAATCGGCGCTCCAAAACATCCGAAAGGTGTTCTATAGGATTCAGGTCTGGACTCGGTGCATGCCAGTCCATTACAGTGATGTTATTGTCTTGTAACCACTCCGCCACACGCCGTGCATTATGAACAGGTGCTCGATCGTGTTGAAAGATGCAACCGCCATGCCCGCATTGCACTTCAACAGTGGGAAGCAAGAAGGTACTTACTACATCAATGTACTCCTGTACTGTGATAACACCATAACAGCGCCGCCTCGGCATTTTACTGTTGGCAATACAAACGCTGTCAGCTGACGTTCACCGGGCATTCGCCATACCTACAACCTGCCATCAGATCGCCACATTGTGTACCTTGTTTCGTCACTTCACACAATCGTCCAATGTTTACGCTCCTTACACCAAGCGAGGCGTCGTTTGGCATTTAGCGGCGTGATGTGTGGCCTATGAGCAGCCGCTCGACAACGAAATCCATGATTTCTCACCCTCCCCCTACCTGACATAGTACTTGCAGTGGATCTTGATGCAATTTCGAATTCCTGTGTGTTGGTCTGGATAGATGTCTGCCTACTACACATTACAACCCTCTTAACTGTCGGCGGTCTGTGTCAGTCATCAAACGAGGTCAGCCTGTACGCTTTGGTGTTGTACGCGTCTCTTCACGTTTTCACTTCACTATCGCATCGGAAACAGTGGAGCTAGGGATGTTTAGGAGAGAGGAAATCTCGCGTACAGACGTAGGACACAAGTGACACTCAATCACCTGACCATGTTGAAGTCCGCGAGATCCGCAGAGCGCCTCATTCTGCTCTCTTTCACGATGTCTAGTGACCATTGTGGTCGCTGATATGGAGTACCTGGCATTAGGTGGCAGCACAATGCACCTGATATGAAAAACGTATGTTTCTGGGGGTGTCCGGATACGTTTGATAACACAGAGTACGTTCATCTCCTTCCCCATAAGACGGAAACCACCACTATACTGTAGCACCATCACCGTCGTAGTTCACTATTCGCTCTTCACGTAGTGGCAGGTAACGTTGTCTAGGCATTCGCCAAATCCAAACCCCTCCATCGGGTTGCCATAGGGTATAGCGTGATTCGCTACTCCAAACAACTAGTTTTCAGTCATCAAGTGATCAATGGCGTAACTCTCTACATCACCTAAGGGACCGCTTAGCACTAACCGCAGATATATTTTAGCTCACCAGGAGCTGCTCGCCCATTTTACTCCTACGTACACGCATTTTGTTAGCTGGACTGCTGGTAGCGCTTTGAAACTCACGAATGACTGCAGACACTGCAGTCGAGCTCTGGCAATGTCGTTCTCTGTTCATTGGCTGACTGTGTTTTGTGACGTCAGATGCGCAGAACGAACCTAAACTCGGCTGCCCTCATAAATGACGCGCACTATAGGCAACTTCCGGAAGACGCCTAGGTGTAGGCAGGTTGCCTGAAAAATATCCCACTTCGACCGCTACAAGTAACTCCTGCTCCATCTGAAAGTAAATAAGACATGTAGGATGATGACATCGTGAAATTATGATGGAGACCATTGGAACACCGCATAGTGTGTGTATATATTACTTTCTGTTGGTGGGTTAAGTCTATGGAGAAAGTGAGTTATTATTTAGTTCTTTAGTCACCGTTACATATACAACGTATGAATGATATAACGTTGATTGTCGTACAATAGAGTATTGGACAATTTTTAATTAATACTATTAGCATATTACGGATCGACGAGTGTAGGAAATCGGGGTTATATGATGCAAAGTACCCTGATAAACAAAATACATTCAAACCAACGTACTCTGCAGTAGTTGTGCACAGATAAAAATCTTCGAACATTTTTTCTTCTAAGCTAGAAATTCGTTCTCGGAAATAATAGTACACGTTTTATTTCTTTTTGCCCATTCTTACATTGCATATAAGACTGTTTCACTCGAAGAGAAGCGGCGAAGAGAACAAACAGTGCGCTATCATTGCACCAGTATACTTATTCCCGAAAATCTGCTGTACAGTAGAACTGAAAGTGGGGACAACAGTATAGCAAATCCAGAAACTGAGGGAGAAGAAAACAAAAAAGGAGAAGACTCCTTAAATTAGCCACACTAACGCTTCACTACTTCAAAAATAGAAAATGGGCACATTATTTTCCAGGCTCATTACAGACTGCTACAAACAGAAAATAAAATAAATTCGCTTGGTACCGCCACTGGCCAAAGTAATATAGAGGCTTTGCACAAACCAAAAGTGGACACTGGCCTACTACTGCAGTGGATGACCGCTACCTACAGATTATGGCTCGGAGGAACCCTGACAGCAACGCCGCCAATAATGCTTTTCTTGCAGTCACAGGACGTCGTGTTACGACTCAAACTTTGCGCAATAGGCTTCATGATGCGCAGCTTCACTCCCAACGTCCATTGCGAGATCCATCTTTGCAACCACGACACCATGCAGTGCGGTACAGATGGGCCCAGCAACATGCTGAACGGATCACTAAGGATTGGCATCACCGATGAGTGTCGCTTATGCCTTCAACCAGATAATCTTCGGAGACGTGTTTGGAGGCAACCCGGTCAGAATGAACGCCTTAGACACACTGTCCAGCGAATGCACCAAGGTGGAAGTTCTCTGTAGTTTTGTTGCGGCATTATGTAGTGCCGACTTACGCCGCTGGTGATCATGGAAGGCGCCGTCCTCCGACCGACAGTGCAACCATATAGGCAGCATATTGGCGAGGCATTCGTCTTCATTGACGACAATTCGCGCCCCCATTGTGCAAATCTTGTGAATGACTTCCTTCAGGATAACGACATCGCTCGACTAGAGTGGCCAGCATGTTCTCCAGACATGAACCCTACCGAACGTGCCTAGGATGGATTGAAAAGGGCTTAAACTTCCTGGCAGATTAAAACTGTGTGCCAGACCGAGACTGGAACTCCGGACCTTTGCCTTTCACGGGCAAGTGCTCTACCAACTGAGCTACCCAAGCACGACTCACGCCCCGCCCTCACAGCTTCAATTCTGCCAGTACCTCGTCTCCTACCTTCCAAACTTCACAGAAGCTCGTCTGCGAACCTGGCAGAACTAGCACCCCTGAAGAAAGGATGTTACAGAGACACGGCTTAGCCACAGCCTGGAGGAGGTTTCCAGAATGAGATTTTCACTCTGCAGCTGAGTGTCAGTTCCCTGTAATGTAAAGTCTGCATAAACTGAGGGCATTATGGCAGCCTTCATGTTATTAAATTGTCCATGGGTGTTTTCCAAGACATTCCTATGCGCTACCCTAAAACATTAAGGCAGGCAGGGGATGCTGTTGCAAGACGTTACACAGCCGCGGCAGTTTGGTAAACCGCGCGAGCAGAGTTGGGGCTGCAGCAGCGCGACTCATTTTGGGCTCAGCAGCAAGTGCACCAGGATACCAGCACTGGCGCGAGTCAGCAGCTGGATATATCGGGCACAAATGAGATGACGACCGAACGGGTTACATAAGAGGGAACCCTAGAGTGCTACCGAGCAGCCGAACAGAACGAATTTGACTGGATACTTTGGGCAGTTGTGGTCTAGTCGGCGGTTGATAAGAAGAGTGTGCTGTCTGAAGACTGGGAGTATGGGATGGCCCATGCTTTTTACTATAGAGCAGTCTGTTTCTAGCAGACTCTGAAAGCCCCAATAGGGGTTCCTTTCAAAGGGCACGGCCGACTTCCTTCCCCGTCCTTCCCTAATCCGATGAGACCGATGACCTCGCTGTCTGGTGGTTCAAATGGCTCTGAGCACAATGGGACTTAGCATCTGAGGTCATCAGTCCTCCTAGAACTTAGAACTACTTAAACCTAACTAACCTAAAGACATCACACACATCCGTGCCCGAGGCAGGATTCGAACCTGCGAATGTAGCGGTCGCGCGGTTCCAGACTGAAGCGCCTAGAACCGCTCGGCCACTACGGCCGTCTTTTTGTAATAGATTATCCCTTATTCTGAGTGCTTTTATTGCAATCGCTTCAGCTAGTCATGCAACAGTACTTAGTGATCCAAAAGGTTATATTATTGTACCTTTAGTCAGGTGATGTAGGCTCCTCTAAGTAAAGCAATACCTTGGCGCATTTTGCTGACTTCGATATAGTTTTGTTCAATTAGTACTCTGGCTCCTTTTGCAATCAGAGTGTTATTAGACTTTCTTATTCTTGCTGATTTTTTATGCCTATACTAGTGGGGCACTGCCGTTTCTGAGGAAAAACACTAATGCAGCATCCGTGAGCAACTTTCTATTCGCAGTATCATATTACAACCGAGAAGGTTGCGCCTTCATATCAGCATCAGCACTAACGGATCTACAAGACCATACTGGGAATCGTCACATCAGCATCATCACTTACAGCCCCATACCAGGCATACTGTCACTAACTTAAAATTATCTTGCAGAGTAATGGATAGTTGAGTGACCTGGAAAAGTAGTCGAAACTCGGTAGCTGAAATCCTAGCGGATCATCGTCCCCATGACAGTATATCCGAGACTGCAAAGAACAGCTACACATCAAGATATTAATGTATATGGATTTCAAGGCACCTCCATCTTCATACTCTTCGAGAAAACTACAGACTGTATCAGTATTGTGGTATAAACGTATGTTACAGATAAATGCCTGCATCTATATCTTGAACGTTACAAACTACAATGTACCTACTGCTATCTTGATAACGTGATCATTAACTTGAAATTCCCTAAGTGGTTCTGGTTACCTGTGAGTGGCACTGGACATCTTGCTTCTCTGCCTAGTTTACGCTTACGATGCTGCATCACTTGTTATGACTTGTTGTAGTAGGTGGCCAGGATGAGGTGTTGCCTTAATATCTACCACTAAAAGAACAGCATCATTATACTTCCAGCCATCTAGATCCGGAGACTATTTTGATCGTGTAGATAATCAGCTGATACACCGCCATTACACGGTGATCCTAACTAACGTCAGCTTAACATTTTGCAAGAAGAACATCACCAGCCTAGTGTAGATCACCTTAGATGTTTAGTTTTATATCTTAGAATGGAAACATGTGTGTATTTGGAGAAAAAAAGTTAGTAAAAGTTATAGCAAATAGCGATGGTATGGGTGCAGTTATGAAAAAGATAATGACTTTGTTGCGTTGTACATCACTTAATTACATGTTGCGGCATTTGTTTAGTATTTATAACTGTGGAAGGTGATCATGCAGTGATGTGCTAGCAGGGAACGTCTAGCATTCCGCGTTCGGCGTTATGTGCCAAGCATTAGCTCTTACACGTTAGCCATTACGTGTATTGTACTTTTAGCAAACCACAGAACTAGAAAAATTTTAAATCACATACCAGATTCAAAACTGAACTGATGCACACAGAACAGAGCATCAATTACAATCTTACTACAATAGTGGTGACATATTTATGAAAGCTTGCGCTGAATAATCGTGATCACAGTCTCTACCAAATAACACAGTAATAAGAAATAACAGGTGGCATTTTAGAAGGTAGGCCTAATTAATCTAAGTCGTAAAACTTACCTGATCTAACTTACTAACCTGGTAAGGGTTATACCCGCAGAAAAAATATACGTTAGCTAAAATACTATGTTAACCAGCCAACCAAAATTCAGAGGTATGTACTTCACTGTTCATTATCCATGTCTAATAACAACTGACATTTTAGAAGGTAGACCAAAGGCATGGATGTCTTGAAACTAACCTGATAAGTCTTATAACTACAGAAAAATACGTGTTAGCTGAAATTCTACGCTAAGCAGGCATGTAAGCAAGAAATTTGACAGTTTGAATACAAATAACAAAGCCTATTCTTGTGAAAGCTGCAATACAACCACAAATTAAATATTTCCACATTTAAATTGCTCTCAAGCACCAAATTAGGATGACAAAGGTAATGCACCACGTTACACACTAAAAAAATATAAGCGATAATTCTGATTGGTAGTTATTGATAATATTACGCACGACACAGCCCCAATGGAGGTGTGTACAATAACAGCAGTTTTCCATCAGATCTGTGGTGCCAAGGCTACCCAAAAGATTTATAGCCTGTATTTTTCGTGTATTACTTTTTTCGGTGTATAAGTCACAACATTCTAAAGCATATCTGCAAAATACGTTAGAAACGTGAAACGTGCGATGTTTACTTCGAGTGTCTAGGACCTAGTTGAGGTCAAGTACAAGAAAAAATCCTGTAACGCTCAAATCAACATCCATAATCTCACAACATTTTTAAATGTGTCGTAAAATGTAATCTTTACGTTGCAGCAGTATCCGAATACGTAAAATGTGTATTTCATCTGTGCAGCTGCATTTCCGGAAAGCATGACTGACGAAAATGAAACCTGTAATCAACTGCACCACCACCACCCACACATGCCCATCACGATTGCCTTATTAGGGAGGGACCGAATGCGGTATTTTACTACAATTTTTTTTTCAGGCATCAGTCTTCTGGCTGGTTTGATGGTGCCTACCACGATTTCTTCTCCTGTACCAACCTCTTCATTTCAAAATAGCACTGGTAAACCTAGGTCTTCAACTATTTGCTGGGTGTGTTCCAATCTCTGTCTACAGTTTTTACCCTCTACAGCCCCCCCCCCCTCCCCTAATACATGCAAAACATTCCCTGACGTAAAACAATAAGCTGGTAGCCAAGATGGCAGGAATTCTTTTTATTCCATGATTACCGGTTTCGGCGCAACTAAACCCGCTATCATCGGATCTTAGGACTCATACAGGTTACATCATCAAGGCAAATAATAGTGATATTAATAGTTGCCTATAACATACAGACCTTACAAAATTGCTTTTCTCATTTCTGCTCTTTCTAATTACTTTCGTCTTTCTTCGATTCACTCTCAGTCCACGTTCCGCCGCGCGGGGTAGCCGCGCGGTCTTGGGCGTCCAGTCACGGTTCGCGAGGCTCCTCCCGCCGGAGGTTCGAGTCCTCCCTCGGGCATACGTGTGTCTGTTGTCCTTAGCGTAAGTTAGTTTAAGTTGGATTAAGTAGTGTGTAAGCTTAGGGACTGATAACCTCAGCACTTTGGTCCCATAAGATCTTACCACAAATTTCCAGTTTCAGTCCATGTTCCGTCCTTTTTTGACTCTTCATCCCATTCAGCACCCTGTAATTCTTCTTCACTTTCATTCACGATAGCAATGTCATCAGCTAATCGTATCATTGATATCTTTTCACCTTGAATTTTATTTCCACTCCTGAACCTTTCTTTTATTTCCATCATTGCTACTTCGATGTACGAATTGAACAGGAGGGGTTAAAGATTACATCCCTGTCCGACACCCATTTTAATCAGAGCACTTTGTTCTTTGTCGCTTACTCTCATTATTCCCTCTTGGCTCTTGTACATATTTTATATTACCCGTATCGCGCTATAGTTTACCCTTTACCCTATTTTCCCAGATTTTCGAACATTTTTCAGCATTTCAAACTGTCAAACGCTTTTTCCAGGTCGACAAATCTGAATGTGTCTGGAGTTTTCTTTAGTCTTGCTTCCATTATCAACCGCAAAATCAGAATTGCCTCCTGGTGCCTTAAACTTTGGAAATTTGTGGTAAGTTCTATGGGACCAGACTGCTGAGATCATCGGTCCCTAAGCTTACACTACTTAATCTAACTGAAATTAACTTACGCTAAGGGCAACACACACAACCATGCCCAATGGAGGACTCGAACCTCCGACGGGGGGAACCACGCGAACCGTGGCAAGACGTCCCAGACCGCACGACTACCCCGCGCGGCGCCTTAAACTTACCAAAAACCAAAATGATCGTCATCTAACACATTCTCAATTTTCTTTTCCATTCTTCTGTTTATTATTCTTGTCAGCAACTTGGATGCATAAGATTTTAAACTGACTGTGCGATAATTCTCACACACGCATACATTAATACTTGTCCCATAGACTATGAATGCGAAATTTCGTAATGATTTGGAACGTGTCACTTTAACATAAGTTTTTTTACACAATTCTTTTCCCGTTAATGCTATTTCTGTAAGGTCTGCGGGAGAGCTTGTGTGAAGTTTAGAAGGTAGGAGCCGAGGTACTGGAGAAATTGAAGGTGTGAGGGTTTCTGTAGCTTAGTTGGTAGAGCACTTGCCCGTAAAAGACAAGGGTCGCGAGTTACAGTCTCGGTCCGGCTAACAGTTTTAATCTGCCAGGAAGTTCCGGAAATGCGATCGTTTTAATTATGTCCACCCCGAGTCTTGTAAGTTGTCCGTGACGCTGACTCCCCTATTTTTCGATATTATAAAACTTGTTGCCTTCTTTGAACTTTCCCGTTTACCCTATCTGGTAAGGATCCCACAGCACGCAACAGTATTCCTAAATAGGGCGCGCAAGAGTAGCGTAGGCAGTATCTTTAGTAGATGCATCTTCTAAGTGTTCTGTCAATAAAACGCAGTCGTTCGTTCAGCTTCCCCACATCATTTTCTACGTTTTCTTTCGAATTCAGGTTATCTCTAATTGTAATTCCTAGGTATGTAGTTGAATTTATAGGCTTCAGATTTGATTGATTTATCGTGTATTCCTTGTCGATAGCATTCAATACTTTGTGTGAGTAAAGTGCTAGTTGTGTTTCACAAGAACAATGTTTTCTTAATCCGTGTAGACTGTGTGTCATAGACTGTTTTCTTCGTGGTAATTTGCAATGTTCAGACACAATATATGTTCCAAAACCCTGCTGCAAATCAACGTTAATGATATGGGCCGGTAATTTAGTAGATTACTCCCATTTGCTTGTCTCAAATATTGGTGTGACCAGTGCAACTTTCCAGTCTTTGGGTACGGATCTTCCGTTGGGCGAGCGGTTGTATGTATGGAGCTATTGCATCAGCCTACTCTGAGAGATATCTAATTATTATACTGCCTGGACCGGAAGACTTACTTATATGATGTGACTGGAGTTGCCTCACTACTTCTTTTCACTACTACTTTTATGTTACTCAAGTTGGCAGCTATCTTAAATCGAATTCTGGAGTATTTATCTCATTTTCTTTGGTGAAGGAATTTCGGAATGCTGCATTTAGTCACTCTGTACCAGCACGACTGTCATCGGTAGTATTTTTATTGTAGACGCGCAGAGAAGGCATTGATTGTGTCTTGTCTACAGCATGCTTTACAAACGACCAGAATCTCTTTGGACTTTCAAGAGAAGATTTGGTTGTGGAAACTATTATAAGCATTTCGCATTGAAGTCCGAGCTAAATTCCTGGCTTGTATAAAAATCTGATAGTTGATAGCATCATTTCGTAAGGTAAGTAATGGCAGTCTACTGTCACATTTTTCGCTAGTTAATACAGAGAAATTATTTCCGTATTTTTTAAAAATTTTCTTAGTTTACATACCCAAATATAAAAACAGCTTACCTTCTCTTTACGTGAAATTATCGAATTCTCAATAGTGACCTTCACTTTCATTTCACCTTGACATGCCAGTTGCAGTCACAGAAAGTAGACATCTACATGCTTACTCTGCTTTTTACAATAAAGTGCCTGGCAGGGGGTTCAGTGAACCACCTTCAAGCTGTCTCTCTACCGTTCCACTCTCGAGCGGCGCGCAGGAAAAACGAGCACTTAAATTTTTTTTTGCGAGCTCTGATTCCTCTTATTTTATCGTGATGATCATTCTTCCCTATGTCGGTGGGTGCTAACGGAATGTTTTCGCAATCGGACAAGAAAACTGGTGATTGAAATTTATGAGAAGATCCCATGGCAACGAAAAACGCCTTTGTTTTAATGGTTGCCACTCCAATTAACGTATCATGTCTGTGACATTATCTCCCCTATTTCGCGATAGTAAAAAAACGAGCTGCCCTTCTTTGTACTTTTTCGATGTCATCCGTCAGTCCCATTTGATGCGAATCCCACACCGCTTAGCAATACTCCAGAATAGGGAGGAGAAGCGAGGTGTAAGCAGTCTCTTTAGTAGACATGTTGCAACTTCTACGTGTTCTACCAATGAATCGTAGTCTTTGCTTTGCTTTAACCACATCGTTATCTATGCGATAGATCCAATTTAGGTTATTTGTAATTGTAGTCCCTAAGTATTTAGTTGATCTTTCAGCCTCAAGATTTGTGTGACTTACCGCGTAATTGAAATTTATAGGATTTGTTTCGGTAATCATGTCAATAACTTCATACATTTCCTTATTCAAGGTCAATTGCCACTTTTCGCACCATACAGATATCTTATCTAAATCATTCTGCAATTCGTTTTTCTCATCTGATGACTTTACTAGACTGTAAATGACAGCATCATGGTAGTAGGGTAAGCCGCTGGCGTTTGCTTATATGTTATATACTAATACATAATACATATATATTAATACATAATACAACGTATTAATATATTGATATAATGAATATAAATTTCGGTTCTCCTACTGGAAAATGAGACGTTTAGGGTATTGGGTCACCGTGACAAAGAATGAAAAATCGGGATGAGAACCTTATTCATGGTGCTCGGTCTGGGTTGAAAGCTGCCTATCTAATGGCTTCCAAGACATATAAAAATTTGATTTCGAATTTTATGTAATTATTATCAACATTTAAAAATTTACAATGGTGCAATAACCTACTAAATAAAAGGTGTAATCTTATATTCAACGCTTAACACATCAAGACAAGCATTTAAGTAAGAAAACAGAGGCGGCGTAACTTATGGCACATAAGGTACCAAGACAATAGGCCTATATTAATCGAAAATGAGAATACTTGATGAATTACAACAAACTTTACACACAATTTCAAACTTTTATAAAACTTCTCCTCTCCGGCACCCACTACAAAATGATACAAGGAGAAAAGTTTATCGCTTACTGCATTTTCACTTTTCATGCAGTAAAACGTTAGCATTAAGTATGACTTTCTGCTTCGTTACTTCTTTACCATTAATTTTATTCTCATCGTGTTCTGTAGACATTATCCACATATGTGACTGAATGTACTTGCAAAATCATATCATTGTGCGACACAGTTCAGGAGGCATAACATAAGCACTGAGATTAGCTTTGGTTTAAAAAGGAGCGCAATTTACGGAGAATATGCTTATTCAGTATTTGATAGTGAGACCATTTACCGATTTCCAGTAACCTCTAAGCATAATTTCAAACATTACCAAATATTTTATCACTTCAATGGTTATCGTCAAATACTGAACAAATTAATTCATTTGTAAAGCTATCAGATGTGTGAAGCTGTTGTGCGTGAAGGTGTACCAAAAACTAATATGAACTTGTTGATTTCGTGGGCTTCATAAAACCTTCTTTTCAATTTTTTTACCTTTCCCGGATACATGTTCCTGACGTTTTTTAATTTTTTATTTTCAGGTGTTCTGAATATTTATTTTATTATTGACAGTCGAAAAGGTTACACGTGTTTTCCAGTGCTCGGCGAATTTTTACTTTCGAAGAAGACAGAGCAAAGATTTGCATTCGGTTTCGCTTGAAAAATTCGATATGTTGATTGTGGCTTGTTTTTAGATTCTGCTATGAGTAAAACAAGAGATTACGAGTGGTATTTACATTTCAAAGACGGTCGAGAAGACGCTGAAGAGTACGACCGCCTCGGACGCCCGAAACATCAGTTACTGACAACACTGTGCAATCAGTAAGGAAAAGGCTGCTGGAAAATGGCCGAATCACCATCAGAGAGGCTGCTGTTGATGTCGCCGTGTCCTTTGACTCATGCCAAGCAGTTTTAGGCATGAAACGTGTATCAGAAAAATTTATTCTGATACTGTTGAATTTCGACCAAAACCGCAGTCACAAAGCCATCGCTCAGAAGTTGCTGAATAAAGTCGACAACGATCCACAAGTTCTACGGAAAATTATAACAGGTGACGAAACATAAATATACGGGTACGACGTCGAAACCAAGCCTAGTCGTCTTAATGGAAACTGCCTGAAGAACCATGACCGAAAACAATTCGACAAGTTTGATCGCATATGAAAGTTCTTCTCACTGTTTACTTCGATTACAACGGGATAGTGCATCGTCTCTTTCGACCTTATGGTCTTACGGTCAGCAAGGAAAACTAAACTAAACTAAACTCCGTCCGAACAGGCCTTGTAAGGCCCAACGGTAGCGACCGGCCGCTGTCATACAAGCACACCAGTGGCAAGACGCAATCAATACCTTCACTGCGCGATAACAACGGTGAAGTCACTGATGATAGCGCCACTAAAGCAGAGTTATTAAATACGGTTTTTCGAAACCCCTAGACATTCCTACACCAAAGAATACGAAGTAAATGTTCCTGAATTCCAATCAAGAACAACTGCCAAGATGAGAAACATAGAAGTAGATATTCTCGGAGTAACGAAGCAGCTTAAATCACTTAATAAAGGTAAGGCCTCTGGTTCAAAGGGTTCAAATGGCTCTGAGCACTATGCGACTTAACATCTGTGGTCATCAGTCCCTTAGAACTACTTAAACCTAACTAAACTAAGGACATCACACACATCCATGCCCGAGGCTGGATTCGAACCTGCGACCGTAGCGGTTTCGCGGTTCCAGACTGAAGCGCCTAGAACTGCACGGCCACACCGGCCGGTTAAGGCCTCCGGTCTAGATTGTATACCAGTCAGGTTCCTCTAGGAGTATGCTGATAAAATAGCTCCATATTTAGCAATTATATACAACCACACGCTCACAGCAAGCTCTGTACCTAAAGGCTGGAAAATTGCTCAAGTCACACCAATACCCATAAAGGGAAGTAGGACTAATCCGCTGAATTACAGGCCTATATCACTAACGTCGAGTTGCAGTAGGGTTTTGGAACATATACTGTATTCGAACATTATGAAGTACCTCGAGGAAAACGATTTATTGACACATAGTCAGCACGGTTTCAGAAAATTTCGTTCTTGTGAAACACAGCTAGCTCTTTATACTCATTGAAGTAATAAGTGCTATCGACAGGGGATCTCAAATTGATTCCATATTTTTACATTTTCAGAAGGCTTTCGACACCGTTCCTCACAAGCGTCTTCCAACCAAACTGCGTGCCTACGGAGAATCGCCTCAGTTGTGCGACTGGATTCGTGATTTCCTGTCAGAAAGGTCACAATTCGTAGTAACAGACGGAAAGTCATCGAGTGAAACAGAAGTAATATCCGGCGTTTCCAAGGAAGTGTTATAGGCCCACTATTGTTCCAGATCTATATTAACGACATAGGAGACAATCTGAGTAGCCGTCTTAGATTGTTTGCAGGTGATGCTGCCATTTACCGTCTTGTAGAGCCATCAGATGACCAAAACAACTTGCAAAGTGATTTAGATAAGATATCTGCATGGTGCGAAAAGTGGCAATTGATCCTGAATAAGGAAAAGTGCGGAGTTCTTCACATGAGTACTAAGAGAAATAGGCTAAATTTCGATTACGCCATAAGTCACACAAATCTGAAGGCTGTAAATTCAACTAAATACTTAGGGATTACAATTACAAAATCAAATAGGGGTAATGCAGGAGTGGGTTTAGTAATGAATAAAAAAATAGGAGTGCGGGTAAGCTACTACAAACAGCATAGTTAACGCTCTATTGTGGCCAAGATAGACACGAAGACCACGCCTACTACAGTAGTACAAGTTTATATGTGACTGGAATTCGATAGTAGGAAAAGGAAGAGAAGGAAACGTAGTAGGTGAATATGAATTGGGGGCAAAAATGAAAGAGAAAGCCGCGTGGTAGAATTTTGCACAGAGCATAACTTAATCATAGCTAACACTTGGTTCAAGAATGATAAAAGAAGATTGTACACATGGAAGAAGCGTGGAGATACTGACAGGTTTCAGATAGATTATATAATTGTAAGACAGAGATTTAGGAACCAGGTTTTAAATTGTAAGACATTTCCAGGGGCAGATGTGGACTCTGGCCACAACCTATTGTTTATGAACTGTACATTAAAACTGAAGAAACTGCAAAAGTGTGGGAATTTAAGGAGATGGGACTTCGATAAACTGAAAGAACCAGAGTTTGTAGAGAGTTTCAGAGAGAGCGTTAGGGAACAATTGACAACAATGGGGAAATAAATATAGTAGAGGAAGAGTGGGTAGCTTTGAGGTATGAAGTAGTGAAGGCAACAGAGGGCTAAGTAGGTAAAAAGACGAGGGATAGTAGAAATCCTTGGGAGACAGAAGAAATATTGATTTAATTGATGAAAGAAGAAAATATAAAAATGCAGTAAATGAAGCAGGCAAAAAGGAATACAAACGTCTCAAAAATGGGATCGAGAGGAAGTGCAAAATGGCTAAGCAGGGATGGCTAGAGGACAAATGTAAGGATGTAGAGGCTTATCTCACTAGCGGTAAGATAGATACTGCCTACAGGAAAATTGAAGAGACCTTTGGAGAAAAGAGCCACTTGTGTGAATATCAAGAGCTCAGATGGAAACCCAGTTCCAAGCAAAGAAGGGAAAGCAAAAAGGTGGAAGGAGTATACAGAGTGTCTATACAAGGGCGATGTAGTTCAGGGCAATATTATGGAAATGGAAGAAGTTGTAGATGAAGATGAAATGCGAGATCTGATACTACGTGAAGAGTTTGACAGAGCACTGAAAGATCTAAGTCAAAACAAGGCCCCGGGAGTAGACAACATTCCATTTGAACTACTGCTAACCGTGGGAGAGCCAGTCCTGAGAAAACTCTACCATCTGGTGAGCAAAATGTATGAGACATTCGAAACACCCTCAGACTTCAAGAAGAATATAATAATTCCAATCCCAAAGAAAGCAGGTGTTGACAGATGTGAAAATTACCGAACTATCAGTTTGATATGTCACGGCTGGAAAATAGTAACGCCAAATTCTTTGCAGACGAGTGGAAAAACTGGTAGAAGCCGACCTCAGGGAAGATCAGTTAGGATTCCGTAGAAATACTGGAACACGTGAGGCAATTCTGACCCTACGACGTATCTTAGAAGCTAGATTAAGGAAAGAAAAACCTACGTTTCTAGCATTTGTAGACTTAGAGAAAGCTTTTGACAAAAGCAAAACGAGGATAATGGAATGTAGTGAAATTAATTCGGTTATTGCTGCGGTAGTTAGATTAGGAAATGAGACAAAGTAGTAAAGGAGTTTTGCTATTTGGGGAGCAAAATAACTGATGATTGTCGAAGTAAAGAGGACATAAAATGCCGACTGGCAATGGCAAGGAAAACGTTTCTGTAGAAGAGGAATTTGTTAACATCTAGAATAGATTTAAACGTCAGGAAGTCGTTTCTGAAAGTGTTAGTATGAAGTGTGGCCATGTATGGACGTGAAACGTGGACGACAAATAGTTTGGACAAGAAGAGAATAGAAGCTTTCGAAATGTGGTGCTACAGAAGAATGCTGAAGATTAGATGGGTACATCACATAACTAATGAGGAGGTATTTAACAGAATTGAGGAGTTTGTGGCACAACTTGACTAGAAGAAGGCATCGGTTGGTAGGACATGTTCTGCGGCATCAAGGGACCACTAATTTAGTATTTGAGGGCAGCGTGGAGGGCAAAAATCGTAGAGGGAGACCTAGAGATGAATACACTAAGCAGATTCGGAAGGATGTAGGTTGCAGTACGTACTGGTAGATGATGCAGCTTGCACAGGAAAGAGCAGCATGGAGAGCTGCATGAAACTAGTCTCAGGACTGAAGATCACAACAACAACAATTACAAATAACCTAAATTGGAAAGATCACATAGATAATATTACGGGTAGAGCAAACCAAAGACTGCGATTCATTGGCAGAACACTTAGAAGGTGCAACAGGTCTACTAAAGAGACTGCTTAGTCCACGCTTGTCCGCCCTGTTCTTGAGTATTGCTGTGCGGTGTGGGATCCGCATGAGGTGGAACTGACGGATGACATCGAAAACGTACAAAGAAGAGCAGCTCGTTTTGTATTATCGCGAAATAGAGGGGATAGCGCCACAGTGAATTGGAGTGGCAATCATTATAAGTAGCAATCACTATAACAAAGGCGTTTTTTTGTTGCGACAGGATCTACTCATGAAATTTCAATCACCAGTTTTCTCCTCCGATTACGAAAACATTCTGTTGGCACCCACCTACATAGGGAGAAATGATGATCATGATAAAATAAGAGAAATCAGGGCTCACACAGAAAAATTTAAGTGCTCGTTTTTCGTGCGTGCCGTTCGAGAGTGGAACGGTAGAGAGACAGGTTGCAGGTAGTTCATTGAACCGTCTGCTAGGCACTTTATTGTGAATAGCAGAGTAATCACGTAGATGTGGATGTGTCATCCTCAGCTCACAGCCACTCATGCGGATATGGAGGGGCATGTGGTCAGCACACCGCTCTCCCGGCCGTTATGTCAGTTTACGAGCCCGGAGCCGCAACTAATCAATCAAGTAGCACTTCAGTTTGCCCCACAAGGGCTGAGTGCATCCTGCTTGCCAACAGCGCTCAGCGGACCGGATGGTCACCCATCCAAGTGCTAGCCCAGCCCGACAGCGCTCAGTATCGGTGATCTGACGGAAACCGGTGTTACCACTTCGGCAGGGCCGTTGGCAGTAAGGAGTACTACCTGGAAGTTATATGCCGTTTGAGTGAAGCAGGCCGAAGAAAACGACCAAATTGTGGCAAAACCACTCGTGTAAAGCGCCTCACTCAAATGCATCCGCTCATACCTCAATCA
Source organism: Schistocerca serialis cubense (assembly GCF_023864345.2). Classification (NCBI taxonomy): domain Eukaryota; kingdom Metazoa; phylum Arthropoda; class Insecta; order Orthoptera; family Acrididae; genus Schistocerca; species Schistocerca serialis. The sequence goes on along the minus strand of NC_064644.1, from coordinate 256,414,797 downwards.
TTTTTCGTGGTTTTTGGGCAGAAAACTAAACCGCTGTGTTCTCTCACCACCGTATTCGACGGTCGTGGTCCCGTGCTGTAAAAAAAACCAGGAAAGGACGTCATTTTTCCACCACCGATTAGGTAAAAACAGAACCGCTGAAGGAGCAGAACAACATAACAAAAATGAGTTCCAGAAGTCCTTCCAAGACTGAAAAAGCGCTGGCGCAAATGTATAATTTCTGAGAGAGTTTACCCTGAAAGGTAAAAAGCCGATGTAGATTAATAAATAAATATTATTAAAGAAAAATATTCCGCTTACTTTTGATCACACCTCGTGTGCGTTCGATTCTTTAAAGAATCCCAGGTTTATTGGTTGGTAAGGATGCGCTGCAGGCAGTCACAGCCGTTAGATCTTTTAGAGTATTGCGTCTAGAGTGTTTTGAAGTCGGACTACCGCATAAAACAAGAGCAATTGATGGCAGAGTTTTGTTGGAGGAAACGTTATGGAACGTAATTTATCTGCTTGCATACCTTAACGCGGCTTACGATCTAAAAATGTCTAAGGGTAGGACTAAAATATGGCAACACACAAGAAATTCGAGTACATAATTGAACACAAACGCAGATGCAGGGCTAGTTGAAATTTCAAAACGACACATCGGTAATGCAAATGCCTTTAACAGGAATACGTGGTGCCGAAGCCATTAAACACTGATTACGGAGCAACGGAAGTAATTCATTTGGTCCTAAGACTCTTGTTTCACACTGTTCCCAGCTCGTGGCGGAGTTTACGTTTTGCATGCGGCGCTCCTAGACTACAACGCTGATTGCTTGTTGCGAAAAGGGTAACATGGCTGGGATTCGACGATGATTTAGGCAGCCATATCGTGATATACCATGGGCCTCATGGTTACTCTCCTTGGTCGCATTGTTGTTAAGGATTATGTGACTGTTCTCGCTGATCAGTTTGAACGTACAGTACACCATCTGTTCCCCAACGGTGGTGTGTTCCAAGTCGACAATGCCACTAGTCACACGTCCAAGACTGTTTTCTGAGCTCTAGGGTAAACTTTCGCATCCCCCTGGGCGCCACTGTCAGAAGCTCTCAGTATTATTAAGCCTTCGTGTTCTGCTTTCGAGAGAAAGGTACGTGATTGCTATCTACTTCCATCATTGTTATCTGAACTATTCATTATTTTGAGGCAAGAGTGGTATAAGATTCCCTTTAAAATGTTGCATGACCTGTACTTACCCATTCAACTGGAAGCTATTTTGATAGCCAAAGGGGCTTCCTACAACGTACTAGACACTTGATGTTTCCATATCTTTATCCAACCCCTCCTGGTGCATAAAGGGAAAACTGACTGACTTTTTCAGCCCATCTCACAGTGGAAAAGAAATCAAGACATGAAAGTTATATGTTTAAATCGATAAACCATCTTATCTCTGTCAATAAATTATGTGAGGACTGTCAGCCTTGAGGACTCATCCTTCGGAACACGAAAGAGAAGACCAGAAAATCTTTACAGATATACTCTCCAGAACAGAAAGCTGCCAAGGTGGCAGAAATGGGAACTAAATTACAAACTACCAAAAATTATGCTGAAAAAGACAGAGTGAATCGCATGGGAATTACGATATCATCTCCTCAAAATGTGCATTTAGAATGAACACTGGAGACTTATTTATTAAATTGAGCTGTCGTCCCACTGGGCAAGGACTACTTTTGTCACGATGACAAACTGGGATAAGTCAAATAAGTATAAATCACGAAATAAGTAATTTGGTTACAGTACGAACACTAAGCATCCCTGAATATGGAAGTTAATAGGAATGTAAAAAAAGGGAGGAAGGTTTATCTGTTTAGCAAGAGTAATAGATGGCAGATTTCGGACTACCTAACAGACCAAAACGAAAATTTCTGTTCCGACACTGACAATGTAGAGTGTTTATGGAAAAAGTTCAAGGCAATCGTAAAATGCGTTTTAGACAGGTACGTGCCGAGTAAAACTGTGAGGGACGGGAAAAACCCACCGTGGTACAACAACAAAGTTAGGAAACTACTGCGAAAGCAAAGAGAGCTCCACTCCAAGTTTAAACGCAGCCAAAACCTCTCAGACAAACAGAAGCTAAACGATGTCAAAGTTAGCGTAAGGAGGGCTATGCGTGAAGCGTTCATTGAATTCGAAAGTAAAATTCTATGTACCGACTTGACAGAAAATCCTAGGAAGTTCTGGTCTTACGTTAAATCAGTAAGTGGCTCGAAACAGCATATCCAGACACTACGGGATGATGATGGCATTGAAACAGAGGATGACACGCGTAAAGCTGAAATACTAAACACCTTTTTCCAAAGCTGTTTCACAGAGGAAGACCGCACTGCAGTTCCTTCTCTAAATCCTCGCACAAACGAAAAAATGGCTGACATCGAAATAAGTGTCCAAGGAATAGAAAAGCAACTGGAATCACTCAATAGAGGAAAGTCCACTGGACCCGACGGGATACCAATTCGATTCTACACAGAGTACGCGAAAGAACTTGCCCCCCTTCTAACAGCCGTGTACCGCAAGTCTCTAGACGAACGGAGGGTTCCAAATGATTGGAAAAGAGCACAGATAGTCCCAGTCTTCAAGAAGGGTCGTCGAGCAGATGCGCAAAACTATAGACCTATATCTCTGACGTCGATCAGTTGTAGAATTTTAGAACATGTTTTTTGCTCGAGTATCATGTCGTTTTTGGTAACCCAGAATCTACTATGTAGGAATCAACATGGATTCCGGAAACAGCGATCGTGTGAGACCCAACTCGCTTTATTTGTTCATGAGACCCAGAAAATATTAGATACAGGCTCCCAGGTAGATGCTATTTTTCTTGACTTCCGGAAGGCGTTCGATACAGTTCCGCACTGTCGCCTGATAAACAAAGTAAGAGCCTACGGAATATCAGACCAGCTGTGTGGCTGGATTGAAGAGTTTTTAGCAAACAGAACACAACATGTTGTTATCAATGGAGAGACGTCTACAGACGTTAAAGTAACCTCTGGCGTGCCACAGGGGAGTGTTATGGGACCATTGCTTTTCACAATATATATAAATGACCTAGTAGATAGTGTAGGAAGTCCCATGCGGCTTTTCGCGGATGATGCTGTAGTATACAGAGAAGTTGCAGCATTAGAAAATTGTAGCGAAATGCAGGAAGATCTGCAGCGGATAGGCACTTGGTGCAGGGAGTGGCAACTGACCCTTAACATAGACAAATGTAATGTATTGCGAATACATAGAAAGAAGGATCCTTTATTGTATGATTATATGATAGCGGAACAAACACTGGTAGTAGTTACTTCTGTAAAATATCTGGGAGTATGCGTGCGGAACGATTTGAAGTGGAATGATCATATAAAATTAATTGTTGGTAAGGCGGGTACCAGGTTGAGATTCATTGGGAGAGTGCTTAGAAAATGTAGTCCATCAACAAAGGAGGTGGCTTACAAAACACTCGTTGGACCTATACTTGAGTATTGCTCATCAGTGTGGGATCCGTACCAGATCGGTTTGACGGAGGAGATAGAGAAGATCCAAAGAAGAGCGGCGCGTTTCGTCACTGGGTTATTTGGTAACCGTGATAGCGTTACGGAGATGTTTAAACTCAAGTGGCAGACTCTGCAAGAGAGGCGCTCTGCATCGCGGTGTAGCTTGCTCGCCAGGTTTCGAGAGGATGCGTTTCTGGATGAGGTATCGAATATATTGCTTCCCCCTACTTATACCTCCCGAGGAGATCACGAATGTAAAATTAGAGAGATTCGAGCGCGCACGGAGGCTTTCAGACAGTCGTTCTTCCCGCGAACCATACGCGACTGGAACAGGAAAGGGAGGTAATGACAGTGGCACGTAAAGTGCCCTCCGCCACACACCGTTGGGTGGCTTGCGGAGTATAAATGTAGATGTAGATGTAGATGTAAGCGACTACGAGGACAGACAAAGGTATCGGAGTACGAGTTAAGCATGCGAGCTAACATTCCAAAGATGTTCGGGTTCAAAAGCGGTTCCTCTTCGTCGAACTGTCTTGTCTCAAACTCGTCTAGGGGTTGAACCGCACGTGTCGCATTACACGCCCTAAATTTGACACCTGTGACCTTTGGTTAAGCTGTCTGGCTGATTGCAAGTTTGCGAAATACAAAGTTAACACAACATATATATATATATAATAACAGTAATAATAATATCGGGAACTAAATTAACGACCCGTAAATGAAGTAGGCCACACAGTTGTGATTTGGTGAGAATAATACTTATTCAGAAAACAAACTAATAGCGAAAGTGGCCGTATTTAGAGTTACTGTTACACTCGAGCGCATGTACATTTGACACAGTTAGATCGTTCAAAATCTCATCGCGAAATACAAAAGTTGAGTTCACACCAGGCGCGAGGCTGCTTACCGCTCAGAGACTAAGTCCCGCGCTACAACACAACGCGAAATTTGGTAATTCGTTTCACTTTCTATATGCCTAAAGACCGACTGTCCACTTTCGCGTCTCAATCCCAACTGTACCCTTTGGTGTCTCCAGCCGAACTGTCCGCTTTCGTGTCTGCACCAGCACTGCCCTCTGCCAGTCCGTGGCAGCGTTTCCCGGCCGCCGAGTATTCTATCTCAACTGACTAGAGCAGTTCCCTTTTCTGGACCGTCCATCTGATTGCCTACAGCTTTTGCTACATTATTTTACATTTTAACATATTTAAATAATCAAAGCTTGAACACTTTCACGTTCTAAATAAAGTAACAATAATATCCATTACATAATAAACGAAAAATTCTTTTGCATGAAACCAATACAACTTCCTTCTACGCTTTGAATGCCACAGCCAGTAGCCTTGCACCAAAGTGCTTTCTCATAAATAAATAAAGAACAAAAGTAAGTACTGTGCACTAAACTTCTCAACCAATATTCTGTTACCTAATGATTGAATAAGGTGTCAAGCTGTCATCGTTCAATATGTTTTGGGTGTACGAAAAGATGATCTCGTGCTTAACCGAAAATATTGGTAATTTAAATTTTCTATATCTTTTAAAAAAAGTCACAGAGTTGATACTTACAACGTTTTTCATTTTAATGATGCTCTTCTATATGACATATAGATCGTTAAGGTCGACCAAAACGTTCAGGCTCTAGCAGTCAGGTCTTTGTTACAAAACTTGTTAATTTCACTTCTACAAACCTAAACTATTATAAATATGATCAGTAGTCAAGATTTATTAGGATCACCATGAAATTTTATGACGGATGGTAGATTAAAATTACTGTGGCTTCATTCACTGCACTGCAACTAGTTTCATAAATGTTTCCCTTTATGGCCAATCTTAAGGTCCGCCTTATTTAGCACTGCTACGTCTCCTCAGTCACAAACGGCTTCTACTGGGTTTCTCTATGACGTAGGTTCTCGTCTGTCTTACTCGCACACTACAGCGCTTAGGCCTCAATAGACAATAGACGTCTGTGAATTTCTTCATCTAGTGGTGAAACTGCGCCTTTTGTGGTACGCGGTCCTGGACGACAGGGTTCGTTTCACAATTCCTGGAGGCTGACTGTTTCGGCCATACACTTAAATGAGAGCAAAATGCTCTCTAACTGACAAACCTCCACTTTATAACATGTTGGCTTGCCGTATATGTTATGAAGTAGCACCCAAATTTAGAGGAACAGATTCATTATACAATACCTTAAATATCCTAAGCATCAGATCAATAGTGTAATTATTTGTAGTGGTGTTGATGCAGCATGCCTTAAATTTAAAGGAGCTTATATCTAACATAAATTATGAATTCATACATATTAATTAAATGCTAAATAAAACAATACATTTACAAAACCGACTGTCTATTGAAATGCCGCAGAAATATCAGCGCCACTGCGCTCACATTCACAGAACCTTTTTGTCATAACGATCTCTCCAGCGGCGCTCCACACATTCGGAGCCGCGTACCCCGCCGAAGTTCAGTATGGCTCTGCGTCCATCGCCATCCTTTTTGTGGGGAAGAAATCTGTTGAAATTCGGATTAGATGTAGACACCAGAAAACAAACACTTTCCGAAACCACCCAGGATCTACAATGAACTTCCCCCCCCCCCCCCCCCCCCCCGTGCAATCGATACAAACAAATCTAAACTACACAGTAAACAACTGATTTAGAGCGTTTGCAAGATGCTCGTAGATTCGTCAGTGACTCTGACATGTTATTTAAGTCCCACTAGAGACTTGCATGTCGTGACAGATTCCCAATCGACGTCATCGACAAATCAATATTTTCTTTTAATTTAAATAATTACCATTGACTCAAAACTAACAACAAATATGAACAAATCTCACGCCTCGTTTAATTCCATGCAGTGAAGCAGCGTACACAAATCGATACTTCATACAACGATAACCTATTCCCCCAAAATATTCTCAGATAAGTTGATACTCATACAGTTTTCCTCCTAGGTAAGCATTAGTATTTTTCGTTTTCCAAATTTCTCCGACGTCCATGCACCCAAACTGAAGTGACCATATCTTATAATTTGGAAACTACAACAAACATATAACCATTCAAAATTTAAGTCTAACACATACTTACACATAACTGGCTCCCTTATATAACCCCCTAAAACCTAATTTATATTCGTACTGTGCACTGATTTTCGACATGGTACCGTTCACGAAATAATTGATTTCTCCGACCTCCTCGCACCAAAATGTGTGTCTAAACAATCTCTTTATAAACAAACTGGAAGCAGTCTTGATTGTATAATTTTTTTTTAAATGTGGTGACCGGTTTCGATCTTATTGTAAGATCATCTTCAGAGCTACAATGAACAAGAATCCTTATAAACATATAAAGGACGAAATCGTATATTGATATAACAATAAATAGAGCTGGTATACCATAGATGTCTGACGGAGGCGGTGGCGCATAGCAACCCTGTTGCTTGTGGCTGGTGGTGTACTGCAACGTGAAGGACGCCAGCTGCTAATTAAATACTTGAAGCCCTGCCTACCATCTCAGGCATAACGTCGTGGGTAGTAACTTCCACGTTACTTCCTTATGGGGCTGAAATGCAACTAACATGATTGGCTATCCATGACGCTATGCCACAGATGGTGGGCGCGGCTTCAAGTATTTGATTAGAAGTTGGCGTCCTTCACGCTGCAGCACACCACCAGCCACAATCAACAGTGTTGCCATGCGCCACCGCCTCCGTCAGATATCTATGGTATATCAGCTCTATTTACTGTTATATCAATATACGATTTCGTCCTTTATATGTTTATAAGGATTCTAATTCATTGTAGATCTGAAGATGATATTATAATTGTAGTGACTTGGCAAGACAGCCAAGCCACTAGGAGATAGTCGAAAGGCACGCGGTTAAGCTCACGCAGGCTGGCGTGAGGTCTGGAACAGTTAAAGGAATTGAGTCTAGTAAAAAAAGTACGGAGCTTCTGGAATACTTAACTTTAATCCATAATTGGTGAACATCGGTCTGACGGTACATGCATCACAAGATAAATAGCAAATGATAATGGCGCCTTGCTAGGTCGTAGCAAATGACGTAGCTGACGTAGCTAACTATCGTCTCGGCTAATGAGAGCGTAATTTGTCAGTGAACCATCGCTAGCAAAGTCGGCTGTACAACTGGGGCGAGTGCTAGGAAGTCTCTCTAGACCTGCCGTGTGGCGGCGCTCGGTCTGCAATCACTGATAGTGGCGACACGCGGGTCAGACGTATACTAACGGACCGCGGCCGATTTAAAGGCTACCACCTAGCAAGTGTGGTGTCTGGCGGTGACACCACATTCCTCCCCCGCAAATCGGCGGACGGTTGTGGTATAAGGCTTCCGCCCGCCGTGGAGAGGACCCCATGTTGGCGTATGCGACGAGATGGGGAGCCTAACAACAGGCGATGCTGTGCCACCCGCACCCTCCCATTCGGTCCGAGGGGAGCTAGGAAACGCCGGAAAACCTAGTCCAGGGTGCACGCCAACATGCGGTGTATGCGCCCTTAGAGAGACAGGAGGGGTCGAAGGGTCGACCTCCATCGAGCAGGGGCCCCCGATGGGCGAAGACGACCAATGGTCCGGAGCGGGCAGGAGTTCCATGGCGGAGGAGAACTGGTCACGGGAAGCGATCGGCGGCGCGTGACCCATGGAGGCGCCCGGCAGTTGCAGCGACGCGTCCACTGCAGGCGTCGCCGGCGGGAGAACAGGCGGCGGCGGCGGCGCGTCGCCATGGGGCAAAATGGAAGGCAGCGTCGGTAACACCTGGGGCTGAGGCGAGCCAGCAGATGGGTCCCCAGGGCGCTGACCGGACGGCACCGTCCCTGAGAGCAGATGGGAGCGGCAGATCCCTTGCGACGACAGAGGCGCAGCTGATTGAGATGCTGACGCACCTCACCAGAGGCCCCCAAAACCAGATACATAGCGCGGCCGAGGCAGCGAAGAATACACCCTGCGAGCCAACGCTGGGAACCTCGAAAGTTGCGATAGTATACAACGTCGCCTGGGGCAAAAGCAGGCGTCTGCCGCTGCACAGAAACCTGATGCGGCGGATGTAGCAAAGACATCAAGGTTCGATGAGGGCGACCGTGAAGCAACTCAGCCGGCGAGCGACCATCGCGAGGCTGAGAGCGATACGAGGACAAAAAGAGCAATAACGCGTCCTCCCGAGAATGCGACTCTTTCAGCTTCAACATCTGTGACTTTAAAGTCCTGACCAATCGTTCAGTGGCACCATTTGACTGTGGCGAAAATGGCGAGGACGTCAGAAGTTGAATAACACTGGCCTTGCAGAATGACTGAAATTCTGCAGACATGAATTGTGGGCCATTGTCTGAAACTATAGTCTGTGGAAGAAGACGTCGTGGAAGACATCCGGATAACAAAAGGAAAATTACTGAATGAATCTACCACAACCACCCACCGAGCATTCCAGAAGGGACCAGCAAAATCGATGTGTAAGCGTTGCCAAGAGGAAGTGGCTCTTGGCCATGCAAAGAATTTCCGCGGTGGTGCGGATTGTTGTTCGGCACACGCCATGCAAGAAGCGCACATATGCGTAATCGCAGCATCGATTCCGAACCAACTACAGTGCTGACGAGCAAGTTGTTTCGTTCTCATTATACCCCAATGTCCTTGGTGGAGAAGCCGTAAGACAGAGGAATGTAACGAACATGGAAACACGACCCTGGACTGATCATTATCAGAACGCAACAGCAAAACACCACATCATACAAAAAGTCTCTCCTTGTGAGCAAAAATTCGGCGAACCAACGGATCTTCGATCCGTGACGTTGACAAGGGCGACTGCATAGCAACAAAACGCAGAACGGTAGCAAGGACAGGGTCTGCAGCTGTGGCTGTAGCTACTCGACGAAAATCAATCGGAAACGATTCGACCACGTCATCGGTTTCCGAATCAATGAACTTGCAAGCAAGTTCGGAGGAATCGAATGCTCTATCCTCAGCAACAGGCAAACGGGACAACGCATCGGCGTTTCCGTGCTGAGCAGTGGACCGATACAAGATATCGTAGTGGTACTGCGAGAGGAAAATAGACCAGCGAATGAATTTCTGCGCTGTATGTAGAGGTACAGGCTTGGTCGGATGAAAAAGCGATGTCAAAGGTTTGTGGTCTGTGATGATGGTAAAGTGACGACCATACAAGAAATCATGAAACTTTGTAACACCAAATACTAGAGCCAAAGCTTCTTTCTCGATCTGTGAATAATTTCTTTGTGCAGACGAGAGCAATTTGGACGCAATGGCAAGAGGGCGATCATGCGAACCATCTTTGTGCGCAAGGACAGCACCGATCCCGAAATCGAGGCATCCACCATCAACAAAAGGGGCCTCCGGGGATCGAATGGCGTAAGGCAAGTATTGGAAAGCAACGCCGATTTCAACTGGCGAAAGGCGCATTCGCATTCCGTCGTCCAGACGAACGGAACACCTTTACGGCGTAAGCGATGAAGCAGAGCTCAAATGGAAGAGGCGTGGCGCACATATTTATGGTAGTAATTGATTTTCCCCAGCAGACTCCGTAGCTGCTTCAAATTCTGCGGCGAAGGCAAGTCTTCTATGGCACGGAGGTGCTCTGGACTGGGATGTATGCCTTGGGCATTGAGTACATGGCACAGATAGGGTAAGTCCTGAGCAAAATACACACATTTGTCCTTCCGCAAGCGAAGACCATTTTGTCGCAAGACCTGAAATAATGTTCTGAGATTGGCTAAATGTTCTTCTTCCGTCATTCCGGAGATCACAATATCGTCCAGATAGTTTGCTGCAATAGGGAGCGATGCACAAACAGTTTGTAGATATCGCTGAAGCAATGCAGGGGCGGATGCACACCCGAACGGCAGTCGTTTGAATCGGTACAAACCAAGATGCGTGTTAACCACTAAAACGCGCTGGGAGTCTTCGTCCACCGGTATTTGCAAGTACGCATCTGCTAGGTCCAACTCCGAAAAATATTTACCCGGGCACAGTTTGTCAAAATGATCTTCCGGGCAGGGTAAAGGAAAAGTTGCAGTCACTAGTCGGGGATTCACTGTTGCCTTGAAGTCCACACAAAAGTCTCAATTTTCTGGAAGGCTTTTGCAAAATTACTAAGGGTGATGCCCAGAGAGAAGCCTGCAGACGTTCAATTACACCTTGTGATTCCAAATCGTGTAACGTTCTTGCGACCTCATCACGCAATGCGTGGGGTACATTGCGCACTCTGAAAAATTTCGGTTGCGTGTTTACTTTCAGTTCCAAATATGCTTTATAGTTCTTAGCGCAACTGAGGCCCGGTGCAAAAATGTCTGCAAATTCTTCACATAGACGAGAAACACTGGCTGAAGGTACAGTCTGGTTCACTGATAGGACCTGATTGACTATAGACAAGTTAAACAACTGGAACAAATCTAAACCAAACAAGTTCACTGCAGAAGAAGAACAAAGGACGTACAACGACACAAGTTCTGTTTGTCCCTTGTATGTTGCAAGAAGGCTGCACTGTCCTAACACCGGAATTACTTGTCCTGAATAACTACATAACTTAAAATTTGCGGCACGCTACGGAGGTGTGCCCAGCTGTCGGTACGTGACGTAATTGATCAATGAAACTGCAGCTCCGGTATCGAGCTGGAATGGTATCACGTTGTCATGAATGTCCAAGTCCACAAAGAGTTTATTGACCTGATGACGACAAGAGCAACTGTCTCGTGCAATGTGAGCTGACACTGGTACAGAATCACTTGGGACTGGACGGGATTTCTGGCGATGTCGACGCACACAATTTGTGGGACGAACACACTCACTGTTAGAGAGAGTGGCACTGGGCGGAGTGGAATGAACTATATGAATTTCCATGGGCGAAGTTTCGCGAGCCTGAATATCCTTGGTTCGATTCCGATTCCGGCGAAAAGCAATGGGCCTGGAATAGTTTTGAGCGTCTGATCCGAGCTTTTTCTGGGAAACACTTTGAACATGTCCTTTTTTATTACAGAAAAAGCAAATAGCCTGGCGTGATGTGCAATTCTCACTCGAATGTCTAGTAGCACACCGCGGGCATGATTTCGCTGCATTTGCTTGCCGACGCGGACACGTGGCGGAGAGCCAGGTGGCTTTGCCGTGGCTGGGTGCCAGGACTGTTTACTGTTCCATGCAGCTCGCCCGACGGGCCGGTTAACCTGACACACTGGTGGCGACGTTTCAAATGATGCCTGAGCAAAGTCAAGTGCTAGGTCGTAGCAAATGACGTAGCTGACGTAGCTAACTATCGTCTCGGCTAATGAGAGCGTAATTTGTCAGTGAACTATCGCTAGCAAATTTGGCTGTACAACTGGGGCGAATGCTAGGAAGTCTCTCAAGACCTGCCGTGTGGCGGCGCTCGGTCTGCAATCACTGATAGTGGCGACACGCGGGTCAGACGTATACTAATGGACCGCGGCCGATTTAAAGGCTACCACCTAGCAAGTGTGATGTCTGGCGGTGACACCACAATAACATCGAAACCGGTCACCACATTAAAAAAATTTATGCGATCAAGACTGCTTCCAGTTTATTTGTAATAATTATAGATCGCTGTTTCCTATAATAAGAGCTATGTTCTTTAAAATATCTGTTTATAACTGCACAGACCTTGTGATCAAAAAGAATATCCTTATGCGACGAAACAAAAAACAAGCTACAATACATCCTGAAATAAAACATTGCTGATTACCCCTCAATTTCGTACTCATCCCAAAATTATTCATTGAATGTTTCTTTCGCCTCAGTTTCAGTTTTCTCCCTTCTATACCTCTCGCTATCTTAAAATTCTATCAAGTCCACAAATGAGGCAATAACGATCGTAATGCTCTACCATACCATCGCCAATCAGTTACAGTCAGATCACCTTCCTCCTCAAAATACCATTCTGTCGAAATATAATTTTCTATATTAGAATCAAACTCACTTTGTTCTCCCTTAAAATTATCAACATTAGTAGCTACAAGATCATTATCATGAAATAAAGCATTAGTTTTCACTTCCACGTTATTACAAACACCTTCACAAACAGGACTTTCAACAGCCGCTGATACTTGGTACAACTCGCTACATATAACCTCATTTACCTCCGTCGACAAATCACCAATACAGTTTCACCATCCTATGCCGTTACATCACATAAATTGTAGCTACAGCGTCGTGAAATTTCAGAATCAACGCTACCATTAAATTCCGCTGCGTTTTGATTTAAACCTGACAAACATACCTTTTCCTCTCCTACACGCTCCTGCGCCACATCAATTTCAGACCGCACATTAAATTCAGATCCACATTCATTCTCGAACAAACATTCAAGATCCACAGATCCATCCAGAATTTCGGGTTCACCTCTATTAGTAGAAAGATACGCACAGACTTCTTCCTCTGAAGTATCAATACCAGCAGATTCAACTTCCGTAACTTCAGCACGGAAAACATAATTACTACTCTCCTTCAACATTAATTCACCAATATCCACCGATAAGCACACAAATTCATCAACAGCTGTCGAGACTAGTGCTTCTTAACAACTTTCGCCCTCACAATGTCACCAGAAACATCATAACCTTCATCACCATAATCGTTACCGCTGGTTAGTACCTCTTTAGAATTTTCTTTACCAAATAACTCCACCAAATTCAGCTCCACCTCAGCCTCCTTTTGGCACATAGAATCTTTCATTGTATTAAAATTCACACACTGTTTCGTCTCACATTCATAAAACAAATCATTTAGCCCTAAATCATTGTCCTCGTCTTTATCGTTGTTTTTCATTATCTTAGGATGACGCCTTTTGTGTACGAACTGATTTGAAAATCTACCTCTTTGAATCTCATGGCTTACTAATTTCGTTTCAAAATTCTGACGCCTTTCTACCGATTTATTAACACCCATCACATTTTCGTTTACTCGCGTCCTATTCATCGCCGGTTCATTTTGCTATCTCCGGACATGAGATGCGGTGAAACCTAGTTTCCCGATCTCCCATTACGCTGTTTCATTTCGCCAGGTGCTGGTCCCTCAAATCTAAGTTCTTGGTGTCGGTTCCTGTCACGAAAGTATCTGTCCCCATTACCCATTTGAAATTTATCACTGAATGTGTTCCCGTTACCGTTTCCCTTAACAAAACTGTTCTTTGTGTTCCGTTGATAACTTCCCGGATGTCTTTCATAGCAGTTATTCGCACTGTAATTATGATTCCCACTCTGAAAACTATTTGTCTGCTTACTTTGCGGTTTACATTTCAACGCCCGTTCTAATTTTTCTACATAGTCCAAAAATTCGCCTGCTGAGTTGCTAGGACTGTGCATTAGATCCCACTGCAAATTCTCCGATATCTGCCTTTTCAAGTTGTAATTTCAGTAAGCACTCCCAATGGACGTTTCACATGCATTAATCTTGAAAGTTGACGTTTACAAAATCCTCGCATCGACCTGTTCCCGTATTTAAATATTGGCCCGTTCAGAAACTCATTTTGGAGTCGCGTATACTTCGCTTCACTCCAAAACTTGCTCAGTAAACTGCTTTCAGATATTTCGTAGGTAGTGAACGTATCACTGTGCATATTTCCCCACGATTGCGGCTCACTTTCCAAATGTCTTTTCACGAATTTTATCATCGTCTCGTCGGACATTCCCTTTATAAAACCATCCCTGCATGCTGGTATAAAATTTACTGGATGATATTTCCCGTCGTCAGCAAAACATTTGACCGATCCCGAATTCATCCACGGAACACTGCTCGCTGTAGGGGTTTCTTGTGCCGCTAAAGAATTCAGTTCTCTTTTTATTTCATTTATTTCCTTTTTAACTTCACTATTTTCAGTTTTAATACCAGATTCTACTTGTTCCTTTATCTATTTCTTTCGCCTCCTTTCCTATTCGAGCGGATAAGTTGTTAACAGCCTCTGTCGTTTCAGCCATTAGAGCATCTTGCCTACTCATACAATTTCGTACGTTGCCTCCCAGATGTGCATGCAACTTCTTCACCTTATCACTGAAATTTTTCTTCGTTTGTTCTACCTTAGGGTCAAGCACCCCAAATTCATCAGAAATTTTTCCCATTTTTTCCCGAATGGTTTTTAATTGGAGCTCTGCCTGCAACTTCTCCACCTTATCACTGAAATTTTTCTTCGCGTGATATACCTTAGAGTCAAGCACCCCAAATTCATCAGAAATTTTTCCCATTTTATCCCGAATGGTTTTTAATTTTTCGTCTATCTATTCCTCAGTTCCCCTCGCCTTTTTACCTACTTCGACTATCACAACCGTAGTTATTTCGGATTCAACCGAATCAATTTTTAAATTTACGTCACCCATATCGGTTCTAACAGAATCAATTTTGGATCCCATATCGGTTTTAACAGAATCAATTTTGGATCCCAATACTCTTTTCATTTACATTAACTGCGACATCATGTTTCCCCCAAATTCATCTCCCGTTCCTGATTTCGAACTATTTGTCTTACTAAAATCACCGCCGATCACACTCTCCCGCTCCGACTTCAGGCTAAGCGGCTCGCTAGCGTTCCGGACCCACATAAACTGGCCGACTGCTTAATATTAGCGACGTCTATTATTGGCGATTGAACCACAGAACCATACATAATCTCGCTATCAGCGCAGGTACTTAGCTTTGTCATGCTGAATCCTTCTGCCATGGTAATGCTGCTGACGCTGAAGATCTTGTAGCCTTTGCTGTAGTACTGCAACCGCCGATGCGCCATGAATTGACGTTGAATATGCCGCTGCTTGTAGGAACCATGTGCTTTCGATGTCACCTCTTCTTACAAGTTACTTTTTTATCACTCCTAACCACTGCTAAAGCTCGGTGCACACAGCTGTTGAAAATTCGTAGCTCGCAGCCCCCACGCAAACTACCTAAGCTTCCACAGACTTGGGACCTAGATCACAGAATGTCGTTAACTGTGCGAATTACAACTATAATTTCTCAGCTATTAAGGAAACCTAATATTCAGTCCTGAAACGATCCCACATTTAGCATTTTCCAGAGGCCCTGCCTATCGAAATGCCGATGGTACATTTGGAAACACTTAGCACAATTCAGATTCAATTCGAAACTTTCCAGAGTTCATATTCCGCAAGTAACACTTCCCAAAATCTAATCCTGTTCCAGCACTTTGCAAGATTCTTATCCCTCAATTAACACTTTCCAAATTCCTATCCCAGACGAGCCCCCAATTGCGAGCTAACATCCCAAAGATGCTCGGGCTCACAAGCGGTTCTTCTTCGTCGAAATGTCTTGTCTCAAACTCGTCTAGTGGTTGAAGCGTACGTGTCGCACTACACGCACTAAATTAGATGCTTGTAACCCTTTGGTTAAATTGTCTGACAAGTTTGCGAAATACAAAGTTAACATAACATATAATAACAGTAATAATAATATCGGGAACTAAATTAACAACTCATAAATGATGGAGGCCACACAGTAGTGATCTGGTGAGAATAATATTTACTCAGAAAACAAACTAATACCGAAAGTGGTCATATTTAGAGTTACTGTTACACTCGAGCGCATGTACATTGGACACAGTTAGATCGTTCAAAATCTCATCGCGAAATACAAAAATTGAGTTCACACCAGGCACGAGGCTGCTTACCGCTCAAAGTCCCGCGCTACCACACAACGCGAAATTTGGTAATTCGTTTCACTTTCTATATGCCTAAAGACCGACTGTCCACTTTCGCGTCTCAATCCGCACTGTACCCTTTGGTGTCTCCAGCCGAAATGTCCGCTTTCGTGTCTGCACCAGCACTGCCCTCTGCCAGTCCGTGGCAGCGTTTCCCGCGCGCCGAGTATTCTGTCTCAACTGACTAGAGCAGTTCCCTTTTCTGGATCGTCCATCTGATTGCCTACAGCTTTTTCTACATTACTTTACATTTTAACATATTTAAATAATCAAAGCTTGACCACTTTCACGTTCTAAATAAAGTAACAATAATATCTATTCCAAATATTGATCGTTAAGATCGACCAAGACGTTCAGACTCTAGCGTTCAGGTCTTTGTTACAAAACTTGTTAATTGCACCTCAGCAATCTTAAACTATTATAAATATGATCAATATTCAAGTTTTATTAGGATCACCATGAGATTTTATGAATGAGGGTAGATTATGTAAGTGGGCTGTTTAGGTTTTTATGTTGGTAACGCCACGTAGCTCTCTGTATGAAAATCACTGACTGTCCTGTGTGCAGTCTGTGGCTGGTTATCATTGTTGGATTATTCGCTATTTTAGTATTGGGCAGTTGGATGTGAACAGCGTGTGGCGTTGCGCAGTTGGAGGTGATCCGCCAGCAGTGGTGGATGTGGGGAGAGAGAAGGCAGAATTTTAAGAGCGGACGATCTGGACGTGTGTCCGCAGAAAGAGTGAATTTGTAATATATATATGTACATATATATAGGGTGTTACAAAAAGGTACAGCCAAACATTCAGGAAACATTCCTCACACACAAAGAAAGAAATTATGTTACGTGGACATGTGTCCGGAAACGCTTACTTTCCATGTTAAAGCTCATTTTATTACTTCTCTTCATATCACATTAATCATGGAATGGAAACACACAGCAACAGAACGTACCAGAAAATTTTCAAAATGTCCTCCGTTAGCGAAGATACATGAATCCACCATCTGTCGCATGGAATCCCTGATGCGCTGATGCAGCACTGGAGAATGGCGTATTGTATCACAGCCGTCCACAATACGAGCACGAAGAGTCTCTACATTTGGTACCGGGGTTGCGTAGACAAGAGCTCTCAAATGCCCCCATACATGAAAGTCAAGAGGGTTGAGGTCAGGAGAGCGTAGAGGCCATGGAATTGGTCCGCCTCTACCAATCCATCGGTCACCGAATCTGTTGTTGAGAAGTGTACGAACACTTCGACTGAAATGTGCAGGAGCTCCATCGCGCATGAACCACATGTTGTATCGTACTTGTAAAGGCACATGTTGTAGCAGCACAGGTAGAGTATCCCGTATGAAATCGTGATAACGTGCTCCATTGAGCATAGGTGGACGAAACAAAAGTGTGCTCTAACATGGAAATTAAGCGTTTCCGGACACATGTCCACATAACGTCTTTTCTTTATTTGTGTGTGAGGAATGTTTCCTGAAAGTTTGGCCGTACCTTTTTGTAACACCCTATATGTATATATAATGACCTTTGAGCATTATTAAGGTAAATACATTGTTGGTTCTCTATCAAAATTTTTCATTTGCTAACTATGCCTATCAGTGCCTTCAGTAGTTGTTGTTGTGGTCTTCAGTCCTGAGACTGGTTTGATGCAGCTCTCCATGCTACTCTATACTGTGCAAGCTTCTTCATCTCCCAGTACCTACTGCAACCTACATCCTTCTGAATCTGCTTAGTGTATTCATCTCTTGGTCTCCCTCTACGATTTTTACCTTCCACACTGCCCTCCAATACTAAATTGGTGATCCCTTGATGCCTCAGAACATTTCCTAGCAACCGAACCCTTCTTCTGGTCAAGTTGTGCCACAAACTTCTCTTCTCCCCAATGCTATTCAATACTTCCTTATTAGTTATGTGGTCTACCCATCTAATCTTCAGCATTCTTCTGTAGCACCACATTTCGAAAGCTTCTATTCTCTTATTGTCCAAACTATTTATCGTCCATGTTTCACTTCCATACATTCCTACACTCCATACAAATACTTTCAGAAATTACTTCCTGACACTTAAATCTATACTCGATGTTAACAAATTTCTCTTCTTCAGAAACGCTTTCCTTGCCATTGCCAGTCTACATTTTATATTCTCTCTACTTCGACCATCATAAGTTATTTTGTTCCCTAAATAGCAAAATTCCTTTACTACTTTAAGTGTCTCATTTCTCAATCTAATTCCCGCAGCGTCACCCGACTTAATTCGACTACATTCCATTCTCCTCGTTTTGCTTTTGTTGATGTTCATCTTATATCCTCCTTTCAAGACACTGTCCATTCCGTTCAACTGCTCTTCCAAGTCCTTTGCCGTCTCTGACAGAATTACAATGTCATTGGCAAACTTCAAAGTTTTTATTTCTTCTCCTTGGATTTTAATACCTACTCTGAATGTTTGTTTTGTTTCCTTCACTGCTTGCTCAATATACAAATTGAATAACATCGGGGAGAGGCTACAGCTCTGTCTCACTCCCTTCCCAACCACTGCTTCCCTTTGATGTCCCTCGACTCTTATAACTGCCATCTGGTTTCTATACAATTTGTAAATAGCTTTTCGCTCCCTGTATTTTACCCCTGCCACCTTTAGAATTTGAAAGAGAGTATTCCAGTCAACATTGTCAAAAGCTTTCTCTAAGTCTACAAAAGCTAGAAACGTAGGTTTGCCTTTCCTTAATCCTTCTTCTAAGACAAGTCGTAAGGTCAGTATTGCCTCACGTGTTCCAGTGTTTCTACGGAATCCAAACTGATCTTCCCCGAGGTCGGCTTCTACTAGTTTTTCCATTCGTCTGTAAAGAATTCGTGTTAGTATCTTGCAGCTGTGGCTTATTAAACTGATTGTTTGGTAATTTTCACATCTGTCAACACCTGCTTTCTTTGGGATTGGAATTATTATATTCTTCTTGAAGTCTGAGGGTATTTCGCCTGTTTTATACATCTTGCTCACCAGATGGTAGAGTTTTGACAGGACTGGCTCTCCCAAGGCCGTCAGTAGTTCCAATGGAATGTTGTCTACTCCCGTGGTCCTGTTCCGACTCAGGTCTTTCAGTGCTCTGTCAAACTGTTCACGCAGTATCATATCTCCCATTTCATCTTCATCTACATCCTGTCCCATTTCCATAATATTGTCGCCAAGTACATCGCCCTTGTATAGACCCTCTATATACTCCTTCCACCTTTCTGCTTTCCCTTCTTTGCTTAGAACTGGGTTTCCATCTGAGCTCTTGATGTTCATACAAGTGGTTCTCTTGTCTCCAAAGGTCTCTTTAATTTTCCTGTAGGCAGTATCTATCTTACCCCTAGTGAGACAAGCCTCTACATCCTTACATTTGTCCTCTAGCCATCCCTGCTTAGCCATTTTGCACTTCCTGTCGATCTCATTTTTGAGACGTTTGTATTCCTTTTTGTCTGCTTCATTTACTGCATTTTTATATTTTCTCCTTTCATCAATTAAATTCAATATTTCTTCTGTTACCCAAGGATTTCTGCTAGCCATCGTCTTTTTACCTACTTGATCCTCTGCTGCCTTCACTACTTCATCCCTCAAAGCTACCCATTCTTCTTCTACTGTATTTCTTCCCCCATTCCTGTCAATTGTTCCCTTATGCTGTCCCTGAAACTCTGTGCAACCTCTGGTTCTTTCAGTTTATCCAGGTCCCATCTCCTTAAATTTCCACATTTTTCCAGCTTCTTCAGTTTTATTCTACAGCTTATAACCAATAGATTGTGGTCAGAGTCCACATGTGTCCCTGGAAATGTCTTACAATTTAAAACCTGGTTCCTAAATCTCTGTCTTACCATTATATAATCTATCTGATACCTTTTAGTATCTTCAGTAGTTAGAATCTTTTATTTAGCTGGCAGTATTGGCGCTCGCTGTGTTGCAGTAGTTCGAGTAACGAAGATTTTTGTGAGGTAAGTGGTTCGTGAAAGGTATAGGTTATTGTTAGTCAGGGCCATTGTTTTGTAGGGGTTATTGAAGCATTGCGCTAAAAATATTGTGTGTCAGTTTAGTGTTGATCAGAAGAAGTAAAGAGTACGTTCAGTTTTACTCACCTGTTTGGAAATCAAATAATGTGGAGGTTTATCAGCACAGTAATTCATAAATTCATCAAAGGGGACGTTTCATACGTCAACCCTTAGCCGAGGATACCTCACTGGAATCTTCTGATTTCTTCTTGTAGTGTGTGTAATTAGTGTAGCTATTGTTTATTGCTAGTGCGTAATTATAGAGAGGATTTCCATTGTAATTGTAGTTTTTCATTGTTGTACAGTAAAACAGTTGTGGCATGCATGTAGATTTGCACCAAGTATGCCGTCCGGTGTGTCCGAGCGGTTCTAGGCGCTTGAGTCTGAAACCGCGCGACCGCTACGGTCGTGGGTTCGAATCCTGCCTCGGGCATGGATGTGTGTGATATCCTTAGGTTAGTCAGGTTTAAGTAGTTCTGAGTTCTAGAGGACTGATGACCTCAGCAGTTAAGTCCCATAGTGCTCAGAGCCATTTGAACCATTTTGCACCAAGTATTTCGCAGCTGCGCTAGCAATTAACGAGATATTATTTTCAGTGCTATGCTAACGTGTTTCCTTGTTTTTGCTCTTCAAATTGTGCTTTTCTTGTTGTTGTGAGAAATACGAGATAATTATGGAGTGTGCAAAACCTAACACTAGGCTCCAAAGAAAGTTGAGAAATCATAGTGCGACGAGCTTACCAGCACCACCGTGTAATGAATTAACAGACATTCAAAGTAGTAATTTGATAATTGTGCATAGGGAAATGGAGCGGGCGGGAAATAATGATGTAGACAGTGAAACAATTAGTGAACAGGGAAGCAATATCGATCGATCGGTCGGCAACAACTCGCCTCAGGAATCCAAAATGACAGGACACAATCTTGCAAATACTGTAGATTCAGGTTTTGGGTCCTCACTGTTTTCTCAAATTAGTCAAGACACATTTTCTGCTAGTCAAAATGTGAATGTTGCCGGTGCAAATGCACTGCCGAAAAGCATAGAGGAACAGATTCCCGGCACTAATACATTATTATTGCAATTAATGGAAAAAAATGAAACAAAATCAGAGACAAACACAGCAACAGTTAGACACAATGGAACAAAATCTTCAAAAGTTAAACACCACGCTTGAACAAACACATAAAGATTTAACTGCTGAGTAACTTAAAATTGAATCGAACTGTCAAAAAGTCTGTAATGACGTAAAAACACAAATCTGTGAGCATTTTCAAACTATTTTTTCGCATCATGAAAATGCATTACAGAGTCACGTAGCTGCCATAAAAGAACTGCTAACTATTGTTCATGAAAATCACGACACCTTGCAAGCTAAAATTGATTCAATTGCATCTACCGATTCGGTTACGCAACTTGCAAAAACTCGGGAAAACTTAAAGGACATAGATACGCTTTCAACAAAAATGGGCACTCTGAAATTTGGTTCATAAAAACACACTGAGGAAATCAGTTCATTATCGGAGAAAGTAACCCGAACTTTCGGATCAGTTCACTAACTTATCTACAAAGGTAGATGATGATCTGAATGACATAAGACCGTTAGCCTTCATTGACACAGAAGAAAATGAACAAATTAGAAAATTCAAACAAAATCAGAATCAAATCAATGCACAGTACAAAAGGGAAATCCGGGAAGTACAAGATCAGTTGACTCAGGTAATACAAGAATTACGTATTTCAGAGGACACTCGCACTCCAATACGGGAAGAGGGACATAGAAATATGGAACAGTCACAAGATAATAACACAGAGCACTTCGGAAATTATGAAAGAAATTGGCAAGGTACACCGAATTTTGAGATGGTACCGCCGAAACGACGTAACAGTGACCGATATGCGACTCGCTGACACGATGACTTCGACAATAAGCTCTTTATTACTACACGTAAATTCAAAACATTTAAGAATTCCGGCAACGACATTAATCCACAAGCGTGGCTTCATCAGTTCTCTTATTGCTTTCCTCCCAACTGGTCATTAGAGCACAGATTAAAATTTATGTGTGGCTATTAAAGAATGAACCAGCTGTAGGAATGCGATCGGTCATTCACGATTGTCACAGTGAAGGAAAGTTTTATCCTGCCTTCCTCTCAGCATATTGGTCTCAAGCTACACAAGACCGAGTGAAACATAGCATCATAATGATGAAACATTTCAAACAATCTGAATTTTCTAGTGCTGTGAAATATTTTGAGGACTGTTGCATAAGAATCAGTACCTGTCAAACCCACGGCTGGTCCCGGTAGAGGTTCGGGTCCTCCCTCGGGCATCGGTGTGTGTGTTTGTTCTTAGGATAGTTAAGGGTAAGTAATGTGTAAGCTTAGGAACTGATGACCTTAGCAGCTAACTCCCATAAGATTTCATACACATTTTTTGTCAAACCCATACAGCCTCTCAGAACTCATCTGCATTTGCTTAATCACATTTCCTGAACATTTACGACATATTATTTTGGCAGGTCGTTGCAAAGACGACAGTGAAGCCTTTGAGGGACTGTTACAAGAATTGGAAATTGACACTGATAATCACGGGACGTGAAAACACGAACACAACAATTACAGGTCACATCCGATGAAAGAAATAATAACAGGACATGACAAGGCTATTCATACAACGCAAATCGTGACCAAACCAGACTCCACCTGTATGACAACCGTTGGCAGAGTAAAAATAGTTACAGAGAAAGATCTCATTCCCGCAGTAATTAATATAACAGAGATAATAACAGAAACAGACAATATGAGAACCAAAACAATTATTATCAAGGGAGACAGAATAACTTCAGACGCAACAGTTCAGCGTGCAGTTACGACTCATGGAGAAATTCTCCACCACGTGGCCGACAAGAAAAAAATTGCAGAAACTACCGACATGACGACAGACGATATAATCTTAGCAATAGACCAGAATTTAACCAGAACTGGCGGGATTCAAATAGACAAGGTGAATTTGTAGAAGTTAGACCTCCTAATCCTAATAATGACGCACGCCAACAAAGAGACAGACAATGACTTGCACCGCAAGCAGCCACGTGCGCCGGCTGCCTCAGAGAAAAATAACATAGACGCTAACCTTGAGAAAAATTTTAGCATTCCTTACTGACGTATACAACATGATAATTGCTTTGAAGCTGAAACTCTGCGCGCTAGAAAGGGTAAAAGATTGCACCACATTTCACATGTAAAACAGTTTATTGAGAGATAATCTGCTTTTTAACTTAGTCTTTGCTATAAAATTCTTCACTTCACGTTACAATTATGCTTTGTCACACTTAGAAACTGTTAACATGCAACAATATTTTGAAGTTAACTATCCAATCTCGAACCTAGGGAACATATTTAGACAGCAATTATGAATGCATTGTTATAGTGAACAGACTACACAGTATTATTGTGTGCATACATTCTTGCTTGGTAGGTGCATGATTACATAATGACTGTAAGGCTCACATGCTTAGAACATATACCAGTACTGCTAATGAGATTTTAATGCAACATTATGGTTTACTTGAAAATACATTCTGGATTTAAAGTACTTTCTGAGAGATATCGGATGACACAGTTGTTAGTTTATTTGAGAGCTACACGATTATATCATGACGCTACTGATGAGTGACACAATTTATATTATTGCTTCTATGCTGTATCTGTTTCACATCTGCACAGCTTTTCTGAATTCTTCTGGAAAGTAAAACATGTTTTAGTAGTAACTTTTGTGGTATAGCTACGATGAGACAGCCTTTTTCGTAGCACAACAATACGTTACAGTATAGTACTTTCTTGATCACGGTAATTTACGTAATAACTACGATATCTATTTGCATAGCATTTCACTTTGTTTATTACGAGGTAAGTACACTGACTTCTACATAACTTTGCTCACAGACGACGATAGTTACGACACTTGGCACATTTTTTACCCTTAAGTAATGACAGAGATTATCTTACAACAAGACACACAGTTTAGCACTACAGTACATGTATTTGAGTGATTAATTTTGTGCTTAAAACATTTATTTTTACAGATTTTTGAATTACAAAGATAGAAAGGTTTTCCGTGATACATTTCATTCCATTGCTGTAATCTGCAACACCTGAGGGTATAATTACATTAATCCTCAGGTGGTACACGCCTACTTTGTGTACTAAGCGTGGAGAGCGCTAGGAGCCTTAGCTAATATGGTATTTGCTTATGCAACTTTACACATCGGTACCATATTTCTGTAACACAGAATTACACAGCTATCAGATCATTTAACCGAGAGAGACAAACATTTTTTTTTTCTACATCAGTGACACATGTTTACGCAATTACACCGTTGGATAACTTCACAATTATGAAATTGTATTCTGTCTGTGCTTTGTGAACTGTTCACATTTTTTCAGAACCATTGTGATACTATGAGAGCTTTGAATGATGTATTTGGTATGGGATCATGATTTTTAAAGTACGTTTGAGGCAGATGATACTATTGAAATGAGCAGAGAACTTTTTTTAGTTTTTGAAGTTATTGCAGAAAGCTGCGACGTTTTTGAGATTTGACTGAGGTGATATGATGATATTATTATGACAATGATGTGTATGATGCTGTTGAGGTATTTTTCTGATCAATAAGCTGATGCTAAATGAGGAATTTGATTATGCTACATATTTATTATGATGAAATATTGAAGAAGTGTCGACAACTATGTAAATGTGTAATAAGGTAAGGAATAATGAGTAGTGGTTAGGGACTCTGATTTGTGAAAAAGGATGTTGGAAACCAAGAATCGTACTTTAAGAGTTATGACTTGTGCGTCCATGTGTGAATGTATCACAACACAGCTGTTAATGAGATTTCGTTTCTACACATTTCTACTGCAATTTTTCGACCTGTGAAATTTTATTGGTATCAATAGCGAAAACTGCTGTCATAAATTTTTGGGTAAGAAAACTAAGTGACCTTGACGTAGTGTGTTGTGGGCGCCCAGCTGCGCCAGTTGCCTGGAGAAAAAGCCATTATGTGGAGAAAAAAGAGGCGATTAACCTTGCTACAAACATTCCTTTGTAGAAAGCATCAGAAATACGACACACTCATTACTTGGAAACATATGATTACACGCTGGAGGTCTTACTTTGTGCTACTTACTGAAATGCTTATGAATTGATGGGAAATATTCTTACATCTGCTCACCTGATTATGAGAAGTGTCTTTCTATGAGAGTTGAGAGAATTTCTACTGACTTATGGCTATTGAATGATGTTTTATGCTTTGATTTGTTGCTTATTTCTTTTGATATCTGGTTTCCAGCTGTGTTGCAGCATTGGTTTTATAAAATAAAATTTAATGAATTTGCTAATGTGAACACTTTCTGTCAGTAGATATGTTAAATAATAATTTTATGATCCACATTCTTCGAAAAAGGAGCACTTGGAAAGGAAAGAACAATAAGAAGGAACTAATAACAATAACTGCAGACATAATTTTCTTTTCAAGTACTTGATACTCTTTTTGTAGAATAAGTTGTTGTGGTGCACCACTGTAATGACATAGACATTAAGATGTGAATAGACATTTCCCTTCTCTGCATTGTTGCCTTTGGTGTACTATTTTTTCTGCTTGTGAGTTTGTTATGTTTAAATATAAGTTATTGCATTTGCTGCTGCTGTTTGTCAGGCATAGTGCTACTAAATTCCACTTTGTATTACTCTGTTAATCTAGTTTTACTACTGAATTATTTTTCTTGTTGCTCCATATTGGCTCATATTGCTAATTTAGATATACTGCTGCTTGCTTTGTCAATCTGCATTTTTTTGTCACTGCTGTTTGTGTTAGTTTTTTTGCTGCTGCATTGTGTCGTCTCTTACTTTATGCATCTGAACTCAATTGATTTAAGTTAGCTTGAGATGGGATAGGCTACATAAGAGAACGAGTTGTGATAAATTGGAAGAAATGCATTGAGAGGCTATAAGAAAATGGTTTGGCCAAAAAAGTAGTGTACAGTGGAGAATAATTATTTTGTAATATGATATGAAGAAAAAAGTAGGGTTTAGGGACAACAGGTTTAGGTAGGGTTTTCTGGGAAATAAATGATGACACAAGATAATGGAAAATAAATAATGAGGTAAGAAACATGTGAACATATAAATACAGAAAGCATGCTTGGATAGGTTTTTTTTGTGGGAACAAATGTAGAAATAAGAGGAAAGATCTATGGAATGAAGTTTTGGGTTGGACTGCAGTACCACATGTTACACTGAAAACAAACACTGTCCTTTCCTTTTGTGTTATTCCACTATGTGTTTGTGTAACCTTCTGTATTTCTGTTCTTCCTGTCTTTGTGTACTGTTTCATAGAATTTTTTTTCTCTTCTAATACTAAGCTATATTCACTATGATGGGGAATACTGTTACCCTCAAAAATAATTTGCATTAATGATATGTTATTTACTTTGTAAAGGTCTTTAGATACTATTTATTCTGTTCTGCTTTAATGCTCATGCGTGAGATTAATGTTTCGAAAACTATTCTCCTTATTTTATTTATTAACTTATGTCATAATTCTTGTAACACTGATGTACATGTTTGTTTCTGTTCTTTTGTAAAGCCTGTATTACTACAAATGTTATCTGTATTAATATGTTCTTTAATGAAATATTTTGTACCTTTGTAATTGTACTCTTATGTCATAAAATTGTAATTGACACCAGTTCATCAAATTAAGTAACTTGTAACATTCATTTCAGTGCACACATTTCTGTTGGTCATAGTATATGCACACTATGTGAGAGGTTGGGACTGTTAGTGTTTGCACATGTGTTAATAATTCAGTGAGGGACTGGTTAACAGCATTGCTGGTTGTAAGAACAATTCCAAAAACTTTGTAAGTGCACAAGTGGTGGTTTATGGACTTGCTATTTTGTCCGCAAGACTCTTCGATGGTGATTGTGCACCTGCACAGTCACAACAGATGGATGCTGGCCGTCTCTACAAGGACTGCAGTGGGTCTGCAGCTCTGGTGGCACACCATTACCATAATTCCTACCAGGACTACAGTGGGTCTACTCTGTGATGACCTACCTACCAATATTCTCCAAAACTTTGACTGATTCCGCAGTGGGTTTGCTCTGTTGTGGTTCATTACCTGTCTGCATGTCAACAGTCAGCATTGTCTTTCCATTGGAAGGACAACACTACTTCATCAAGACTTCATGGAAATCCACTACTTCTGTGTGCATTTTCTTTTAGTGCTCAGACTTTGAGAAAAAAAAAAAGAAAATTGTAATTACTATTGTGATGAATGATCAAGGCTGTCTTTATGAGAACAATTTTTGCTTTTGACCAACATTACATCAGTAAGTGCGTACATTTGATATCTTTGTTATTGTAATTATGAAAAATTTTATCAAATCATTACTGGCAACTGCCCAAAACAATTTGTAAAATTTTTCGTGGGGAGTATGGGGACTATCTAAGTAGGCTGATTAGGTTTTTATTTTGGTAATGCCACGTAGCGCTCTATATTAAAATCACTGACTGTGCTGTGTGCAGTCTGTGGCTGGTCAGCAGTGTTGGAATATTCGCTATTGTAGTGTTGACAGGTGGATGTGAACAGCGAGTAGCGTTGCGCAGTTGGAGGTGAGCTGGCAGCAGTGGTGGATGTGGGGAGAGAGAATGCAGAATTTTAAGAGTGGACGATCTGGACGTGTGTTCGCCAGAAAGAGTAAATTTGTAATACTGGATATCATGAACTGACTTTTGAGCATTATTAAGGTAAATACATTGTTTGTTCTCTATCAAAATCTTTCATTTGCAGACTGTACCTAACAGTAGTTAGTGCCTTCAGTAGTTAGTATCTTTTATTTAGCTGGCGGTATTGGCGCTCGCTGTATTGCAGTAGTTCAAGTAACGAAGATTTTTGTGAGGTAAGTGATTCCTGAAAGCTGTATGTTATTGTTAGTCAGGGCCATTCTTTTGTAGGGATTATTGAAAGTCAGACTGCGTTGCGCTAAAAATATTGTGTGTCAGTCTAGTGTTGATCAGAATAAGTAAAGAGAGAAATGTCTGAGTACGTTCAGGTTTGCTCAGCTGTTTGAAAATCAAATAACGTAGAGGTTTATCAGCACAGTAATTCATAAATTCTTCAAAGGGGACGATTTAAGTGTCTTCATGCCCTGCACTACAACAGAATTAGTTTTCATAAATGTTTCCCTTTATGGCCAATCTTAGGTCCGCCTCATTTAGCGCTGCTACGTCTCCTCGATCACAAACGGCTTCTACTGGGTTTCCCTATGACATAGGTGCTCGTCTGTCTCACTCGCCAACTACAGGGCTTGGGCCTCACTAGACAATAGACACTTGTGAATTTCCCCACCTGGTGGTGGAACTACACCTTTTGTAGTATGTGGTCCTGGACGACTGGGTTCGTTTCACAATTCCTGAAGGTTGACTCTTAAAACCATACACTTCAATGAGAGCGAAATGCTCGTTAACTCACAAGCGCAATAAAGAACGATAATGGTATAACCGCCATTTGTGAACTGCTTTTCAGAACATGTTTTCATGCTTAATGAAATCTGTTCATCGCCACTGATATATTGCATTCATTTACTCTCTGAAGTAGCTTTTATTCAGTAAATGAAAAATCTAGCTTAAAGAAGCTCATTTCTTTAATAGCTTACGCAGTTATAACTCATTTTAAAAGAAATCTCCATAGAAAGAAATTCGCTGCAGGAATCATCTGTCATGTTTTATCGCTTCAGGGAAGAATGATGAATCTCTCTCGTCTTTAAAATACCAGTTACACTAGTCCGTAGTTGCAGTAGGATATGAATTCCTGTAACTGCTAATAAAAGACGCGTCCTCGTAACAACTTACAGAAAGCTTTTAAAGGTAAAGCTTTACAAGCCATCTAATTGGCAGTATTTTCGTACAAAACTTTGGTGTGGGTGAGCTGTAACAATAATTTCTAAACCATCGAAACTATCCTATTGAAAGTAGCTGCATACTAATTATGGTAGATCTTAACAATGTGCTTTATTACTACGACGCTTATCGTACACAATTACGTACTGAAAGTCTTCGTAATCTAATACGTACCTCTCATTTACTAACGTTTCCCGTACGAACTCTTTGTCTCTATCTCTTTCTTTCTCTCTCTCTCTCTCTCTCTCA
The DNA here is from genome assembly GCF_023864345.2 of Schistocerca serialis cubense. Lineage (NCBI taxonomy): Eukaryota > Metazoa > Arthropoda > Insecta > Orthoptera > Acrididae > Schistocerca > Schistocerca serialis. Next base: position 256,385,384 of record NC_064644.1, on the reverse strand, counting down.
CTACCTACCTCTCTCCCTCCTCACCCTCTCTCTCATTCTCTCTCTCTCTCTCTCTGTCTCTCTCAGACACACACACACACACACACACACACACACATACACACACAACCGCGCGCGCGGGCGCGCGCGCGCCCACACACAGACATATACAGAGAGAGAGAGAGGGAGAGAGAGAGAGAGAGAGAAGGGGAGAGAAAGAGAGAGACATGCACAGTAAATAGAATCAAAAAAGTACTATTAGCGTTTACGGAGCATAGTAATACATATAATCGCTCGACTTGAGGAAAGAAAAGAGTGAAAATTATAGCTGAAATGATTTGTCGTTTAAGACATCAGGTGAACAAATTATACATAAGTTTCGCACGAATATCAAATGCTTCACACTATAATTATTGAGAAGTGATCGATGTCCCACAGTTGTAGGCTATTTAGTAACGAGTTAACTTCGTGAAATGGCACACTGGACGAACTCTGTAAGGAGAGCAGTTTCAGAAAATGTTTTGCTCTAGGACTGACAACTGATCATTGTTTCGAGAAGTACCGAGTTGCTTCGCGAACCGGTTTCCATCGGTTTATAATCTGAACGTGTAGCTCCTTGATCTATCTTCATTAATAAGTCGTTATTCACCAACACATCATTGAACAATCTCAGCTAAATACCACAATAACACATATTGAAATGTTAGAATATATGCACGCATATAACTCACTTACAGGTTACAAAGAAATGGTTGGTGGAATACTTGTATTTTCTAGTACACAACAAACACATAAAATAAGATTACCAACCGATCCAGTTCATTTTTGCAGAACATTAATTTCTTGTGCTCATTTATTTACAAATATGTGTTAAGGTGTAATTTATGTAGGTATGAATGTAATAATACGAGGGCGTGATAAAAAGCAATTCCTCAAGATTGGTTGAGGTATTATTACATGCATATTACTCGATCGACGTTCACACTTCACTCACGCATGTTGCAAATCTCTGCCGTTAGAGGGCTATGAACTGTAGCGTGTAATATGCCGGTACGCATGGAGGTAAGAATAAGGGGAGATGGCGCTACGTATCCCAGCCGTACTACGTTTGGAAGCCATGGGGGTGTGGCTCGCTGCCATGACACTCTGACCAAAACATTGCCAGTGTGCTATAGCGCTGCGTGTATTACAGTCGCTAATTGCACCATATACGCATGTAACGTCATCAGATTGGTTGTTTCAAAGTTTTTGTTTAAAATAAAATCTCGCAAAGGCGAAATTCCGCGTTTTTTCTGATTAAAAATAGTTTTTAATGTAATATTACGAATAGCTAGCCTTCAATGTAAACGATACAATTTTGTTAATTCAGTAATAAACGTGTATCACAAACTAAATAATAGAAACTGAAAACTAAGTTAGCTATACCCTCCCTCCAAAGCCCCATAAATAAATCTTGTTTGTAATACGTACTGGGACATTTCAGTTACGTTACACTACTGGGAAACACTGTTCATTACCATCAATACTTACTGAAATACGGTACACAGAATGGCAAATCTACACGGTGTCCTGTTAAGGCCTATACTTTACGCCAGTTAATGTAGTGTTAGCTTTTAATTTGGTACATGATGAAGACAAAGTGAGTTACTCAACACTTCGATTATCGGCGATACGTACGTATTGTACTGAAACGTGAACTTGAAAACTAAGAATTTAATTCTTTGAATCAACATACCTTTTGCAAATATTTTGGGTGTGTAGGGAAAACTGATGCTACAGCATTTTCTCGGAGCCTCACTGTTGAAAGGGAAGTTCGGTCTATGTCCTCTTCTCGGAAATGCTGAGAACATACAGAGCTCCATTTAGACGCACGCCAATTCTTCCGCCTCACGGTATTCTCCCACAGAGCTTTCCGACTTTCATTTTTAGGAAATCTAAAATCATACAGGAGAAAAACACGCCATAGTACAAGTACCGCTGTAGCACACGTTCATTCACAATGAAGTTGTAAAATCACACTTAACGAGACAACTTACACATGAAATGTTATTCCCTTCGATTTCGCATCACAATCAGAACGATTCGTACATCCGAACACCACACAAGTCACCATAATAGCGCAAAATCCTTCCAAAAACGAGCGACAAGCCGATGCACACAAGCTTACAGCAGCAATGTTTTGTTCGGATTGAGATGGCTACCCTCGGCTTCACATAGCTTCACAGCTGTGACGTCACGGCGTCTCCCTCTATTCTTACCTCCATGCCGGTACGTAATGTAACTATGTCTTTGTTCTGTCAGCCACTCAGATAAACTGAAAGCACGAATTCTAAGAGTTCATCCTCACATGAAGTACCGTCTCTTTCAGCAAGACAATACCACACTATAGGCGAGCGCTACGACGTTGCAACAATCCAACGCTTTGGGTTCGCTATCATCGATCATCCTCCATATCCCCCCGACTTAGCCCTCCCGATTTTCTTGTTTCCAAAACTCAAAGAAACCCTTCGAGGACTTCACTTTGATAGTAAAGAAGCCTTGTAAGCAGAGGTGAGGTTGTGGTTCTATTAACAAAGCCACACATTCTACAGTGACTATGTTAACAAGCTGATCTCTTGCTGGGAGAACTGTGTTCGCCACCAGGGTGACTATGTTGAAAAATAAATATGCAGACATGTAGAATATAGATGTAGAATTTTAATAAAGCTTGTTTTGTTTAAAAAGTCTTAAGACTTTACTTTTCGGCGCTCCCTCGTAAGTGTAAAGAAGCTATTTTGGATGAAGTATTATGACACAAAAAGTTACTGTTTTGACGAAAGCAGACATTTGGCGACAGTGCTGTGGGCCAAATATATGTTGATCCTCACAAGGAAGAACACAGCACTAAGCCACAGTTAATAATGCTATTTGTTTACGCAAACAGTGTTGCTACTGGTTACGAACTGACAAGTAAGTTACTCCGTGAGTTACTAGCACTGGATTTGTTACACTGATACTTTCATTGTAGTAACAAAACAGAATACAAACAGAAAGATGGATGGGCAAAGGGGAGCTGCATAGCTTTACATAAACAGCTAAGAGAAAATATTTTTCAAAGTTAGGTCAAATCAGCAGCAAATTCATCAGCTGTAAAAGATATGTGGATGATGCAATTATGCTTTTTGATGGTACCTTATTAACAAATCTGAGCAGCAGAAACAAAACATTAAACTCATTATTTGCTCATGAGACCAGTAACAACAACTTCTTAGTTCAAAAAGTATCCAGCAAATACCATAAATATCTACATCCACATCTGCGTGATAGCTCAGCTATTCACAATAAAGTGCATGACAGAGGGTTCAATGAACCACCGTCAAGCTGTCTCTCTACCGTTCCACTCTCGAACGGCGCGCTGGAAAAACGAGCACTTCAATTTTTCTGTGCGAGCCCTGATTTCTCTTATTTGATCACCTATGTAGTTGGGTGCCAAAAGAATGTTTTCGCAATCTGAGGAGAAAACTGGTGATTGAAAGTTCATGAGATTATCCCGTCGTAACGAAAAACGCCTTTGTTTTAATGAATGCGACTCCAATTCACGTATTATGTCTGTGACACTATCTCCCCTGTTTCGAGACAATAAAAAACGAGCTGCCCTTCTTTGTACTTTTTCGATGTCATCCGTCAGTCACACCTGATGTGGATCCCACACCGCACAGCAATACTCCATAACAGGGCTGACAAGCATGGTGTAAGCAGTCTCTTTAGTACAACTGTTGCACCTTCTAAGTGTTCTGCCAATGCATCGCAGTCTTCGGTTTGCTCTACCCGCAATATTATCTATGTGATCGTTCCAACATAGGTTATTTGTGATTTTAATTTAGTTGAACTTACAGTCTTCAGATTTGTGTGACTTATCGCGTAATCGAAATTTAGCGGATTTCTTTTAGTACTCATGTGAATAACTTCGCACTTTTCTTTATTCAGGGTCAATTGCCACATTTTGCGCCATACAGATATCTTATCTAAATCATTTTTCAATTCGTTTTGGGCATCTGATGACTTTACAAGACGGTAAATGACAGCATCATCTGCAAACAATCTAAGACAACTGCTGAGATTGTCTCCTATGTCGTTAACATAGACTAGGAACAATATAGGGCCTATAACATTTCCTTGGCGAAGGCCGGATATTATTTCCGTTTTACTCGATCACTTTCCGTCTATTACTATCAATTGTGACCTTTCTGACAGGAAATCACTAATCCAGTCGCACAACTGAAACGATATTCCACAGGCACGCAGTTTGGTTAGAAGACGCTTGTGAGGAACTGTGTCGAATGTCTTCTGGAAATCTAAAAATATGGTATCCATTTGACATCCACTGTCACTCAGTACTTCATGAGTATAAAGAGCTAGTTGTGTTTCGCAAGAACGATATTTACTGACTCCGTTCTGACTACGTGTCAATAAATCGTTTTCTTCGAAGTACTTCACATTGTTTGAATACAGTATATGTTCTAAAACTCTACTCCAAATCGACGTTAGTGATATTGTCCTGTAATTCAACGGGTTACTCCTACTTCCCTTTTTGGTGTGACTTGAGCAATTTTCCAGTCTTTAGGTACGGATCTTTCTGTGAGAGAGCGGTTTTATGTAATTGCTCAATAAGGAGCTATTTTATCAGCATACTCTGAGAGTAATCTGACTGGTATACAATCTGGATCGGAAGCCTTACTTGCCTGCCTTGCGACACCGGTTTTGAAATTTTCTGATAACGATATGGCGCCGACGTATGTATAGACAACTCACCTTGTCAGCCAGACCGCCGTAGGAGCTCAAATTTTAGGTCCACACTGAATCACCTTCACAAAATTCCACTTGTACCATCTGCACAACAAAAAGAATTTAGTGGCAGTAAAACAGTAGCATTAAACAATGAATGTAGCCCTCTCATGATACATAAACTATGAACATTTTTTAAAGAAAGCATCTTACAATAAAGCTTCACACCAGGCAACCTTGCAGTTAATACCAAAGATAATAGAAAGTAGCAGAAAGTTTGTCGCACTTCTTTTTTTAAGAAACATATTCTAAAAATTTAGGAACCTCCTTAATGGTAGAAACATAAAGGTAAGGTACCACGCAAACAACAACAAACTTGAGCAGTTAGCCATTCACGATGTATGGAATAACAACCCCTCGTATAAAAGATCAGGCGTACACAAACCAGTCGCTGCAGTCCTATTACACATAACTCGTTTCAGACAGCATTTGTATTCCATAAGATGGAACAACATATCAAAACCCGTATTTACAGTGCAAATAATTCTCATCAGACATTGAGTATATAACACTGAACACCACATCCAGATACATCGTCATGCTGAGAAACGTAGCCTTATGATTCTACTTTAACAAACAAATAAACTATGAACACTTTTTTAAAGAAAGCATGATACAATAAAGCTTCACACTAGGCAACCTTGCAGTTGACATAAAAGCAAACCACCGCATCATCTCCTCAGTAAACAGACTTAATAACCCAATGCAGACATTCTATAATTTCCATTCACCTGCTTTTCAATTTGAAACATACGTCAACATTATTCTCTTTTACAAGAAAAGCTTCAGACAGTAACCTCACTTGAAACACTACACTAAAATTTTTATACCCCATTTAATCGCGCATTAATACAATAATTAAATTAATTTTCGTTTTAAACTATCGTACGTTAATATAATGTTCACTGCCACAAAGTTTATTCATTTATCTACAGTTCTTTCTCATCTTTTATTTTGTACCCCGTGTGTACCAGAATATTTACATATTATCGTTTCGATAATACTATTTTATTTGTGATCAATGCTCAGTGAAGGTAAACTGCATACAGTGAAACTTTTGTACTACATTAATTTTCTGCTGTCATATCAATGTACATATAGTAACATCTTAGATTAGATTAGGTTTACTTTCAAACCAATTGACCTGTAGTGAGGAGGTCCTCCAGGATGTACAACACGTCGGAAAAACAATAATACTTGACAAACATTTACAACTCAAACAAATAAGCTAATGTACCATTCCATAGGTCCCAAGTGGAATGATAGTCATTTTTTAATGAACACTATATGAAAGAATCATTTTACAATCAATAATGCACTGAATATAAAATAATAAATGTTTTTTTACTTATAAGGTAATAGAGTATGCGTTTTACAGGCCATATGTATGAGACTTTTCCTCTTCTACATCGTGTGCATTCACTTGTATACAGTGGCACCTGTTCTACAAAGCTCCAAAACGACCTGTGTGTGTTATTTTAACTTAGTGGCTATTTTTTCTTGTTTGATGTGTATATAGAGTTTTAGAATCATAGACCTTGCCATTGGTGGGGAGGCTTGCGTGCCTCAGCTATACAGATACCCACACCGTAGGTGCAACCACAATGAAGGGATATCTGTCGAGCGGCCAGACAAACGTGTGATTCCTGAAGAGGGGCAGCAGCCTTTCCAATAGTTGCAGGGCCCACAGTCTGGATGATTGACTGATCTGGCCTTGCAACACTAACCAAAACGGCCTTGCTGTGCTAGTACTGCAAACGGCTGAAACCAAGGTGAAACTACAGCCATAATTTTTCCCAAGGGCATGCAGCTTTACTGTATGGTTAAATGATGATGCCGTCCTCTTGGGTAAAATATTCCGGAGGTAAAATAGACCCCCATTCGGATCTCCGGGCGGGGACTACTCAAGAGGACATCGTTATCAGGAGAAAGAAAACTGGCGTTCTATGGATCGGAGCGTGGAACGTCAGATCCCTTAATCGAACAGGTACTTTAGGAAATTTAAAAAGGGAAATGGATAGGTTGAAGTTAGTTATAGTGGGAATTAGCGAAGTTTGGTGGCATGAGGAACAAGACTTTTGGTCAGGTGAATACAGGGTTATGAATACAAAATCAAACAGGGGTACTGGAGGGATAGTTTTAATAATGAATAAAAAAATAGGTGTGTGGGTAAGCTACTACAAACAGCATAGTAAACGCCCTATTGTGGCCAAGACAGACACGAAGCCCACATCTACTACAGTAGTCAAGATTATATGCCAACTAGCTCTGCAGATGACGAAGAAATTGAAGAAATGTATAATGAGATAAAAGAAATTATTCAGATAGTGAAGGGAGACGAAAATACAAGAGTCATAGGTGACTGGAATTCGAAAGTAGGAAAAGGAAGAGAAGGAAACGTAGTAAGTGAACATGGATTGGGGGTTAGAAATGAAAGAGGTAGCCCCCCGGGAAAAATTTTGCGCAGAGCATAACTTAATCATAGCTAACACTTGGTTTAAGAATCATAAAAGAAAGCTGTATATATGGAAGAAGCCTGGAGATAGTGACAGGTTTCAGATAGATTATATAATAGTAAGACAGAGATTTAGGATAAAGGTTTTAAATTGAAAGATATATCCAGGGACACATGTGGACTCTGACCACAATCTATTGGTTATAAGCTGTAGAATAAAACTGAAGAAGCTGGAAAAATGTGGGAATTTAAGGAGATGGGACCTGGATAAACTGAAAGAACCAGAGGTTGTGTACAGTTTCAGAGAGAACATAAGGGAAGAATTGAGAAGAATGGGGGCAAGGAATACAGGAGAAGAAGAATGGGTCACATTGAGGGATGAAGTAGTGAAGGCAGCAAAGGGTCAAGTAGGTAAAAAGACGAGGGCTAGTAGAAATCCTTGGGTAACAGAAGAAATATTGAATATAATTGATGAAAGGAGAAAATATAAAATTGCAGTCAATGAAGCAGGCAAAAAGGAATACAAATGTCTCAAAAATGAGGTCGACAGGAAGTGCAAAACGGCTAAGCAGGGATGGCTAGAGCACAAATGTAGGGATGTAGAGGCTTGTCTCACTAGGGGTAAGATAGATACTGCCTACAGGAAAATTAAAGAGACCTTTGGAGAAAAGAAAACCATTTGTATGAATATCAAGAGCTCAGATGGAAACCCAGTTCTAAGCAAAGAAGGGAAAGCAGAAAGGTGGAAGGAGTATATAGAGGGTCCATACAAGGGCGATGTGTTTGAGGATGGTATTATCGAAATGGAAGAGGATGTAGATGAAGATGAAATGGGAGATACGATAATGCGTGAAGAGTTTGAGAGAGCACTGTAAGAACAAAGTCGGAAGAAGGCCCCTGGAGTAGACAACATTCCATTACAACTACTGACAGCCTTCGGAGGGCCAGTCCTGACAAAACCCTACCATCTGGTGAGCAAAATGTATGAGACAGGCGAAATACCCTCAGACTTCAAGAAGAGTAGAATAATTTCAATCCGAAAGAAAGCAGATGTTTCTACATGTGAAAATTACGGAACTATCAGTTTAATAAGTCACGGCTGCAAAATACTAACGCGAATTCTATACAGACGAATGGAAAAACTGGTAGACGCCGACCTCGGAGAAGATCAGTTTAGATTCCATAGAAATATTGGAATGCGTGAGGCAATACTGACCCTACGACTTATCTTAGAAGCTAGATTTACTAAAGGAAAACCTACGTTTCTAGCATTTGTAGACGTGAAGAAAGCGTTTGACAATGTTGATTGGAATACTCTCAAATTCTGAAGGTGGTAGGGGTAAAATACAGGGAGCGAAAGGCTACTTACAATTTGTTCAGAAACAAGATGGCAGTTATAACAGTCAAGGGACATGAAAGGGACGTAGTGGTTGGAAAAGATGTGAGAGAGGTTTGTAGCTTCTCCCCGATGTTATTCAATCTGTATATTGAGCAAGCAGTAAAGGAAACAAAAGAAAATTTCGGAAAAGGAACTAAAACCCGTGGAGAAGAAATAAAAACGTTGAGGTTCGCCGATGACATTGTAATTCTGTCAGAGACAACAAAGGGCCGGATAAGAGCAGTTGAACGGAATGGACAGTGTCTTGAGGATATAAGATGAACATCAAGAAAAGCAGAACGAGGATATTAGAATGTTGTCAAATTAAAATTGGGCGATGTTGAGGGTATTAGATTAGTAAATGGGACGCTTAAAGTAGTAAATCAGTTTTGCTATTTGGGGAGCAAAATAACTGATGACGGTTGAAGTAGAGAGGATATAAAATGTAGACTGCAATGGCGAGGAAAGCGTTTCTGAAAAAGAGGAATTTGTTAAGATCGAGAATAGATTTAAACGTCAGGAATCCGTTTCTGAAAGTATTTGTATGGAGTGTGGCCATGTATGAAAGTGAAACGTGCACGACGAATAGTTTGGACAAGAAGAGAATAGAAGCTTCCCAAATGTGGTGCTACAGAAGAATGCTGAAGTTTAGATGGGTAAATCACATAACTAATGATGAGGTATTGAATAGAATTGGAGAGAAGAGAAACTTGTGGCACAACAGGACAAGAAGAAGGGACCGATTGGTAGGACATGTTCTGAGGCATCAAGGGATCACAAATTTAGCATTGGAGGGCAGCGTGGAGGGTAAAAATCGTAGAGGGAGACCAATAGATGAATGCAGTAAGCAGATTCCGAAGGATGTATCTACAGCTATATTCAGCTACAGACTTTTCCTATGAAATAATGTAGTTTTTAAGGACCATCGATAGCCGGTGTGATTGAAGCGTCCCCTTAGAAAAAGTAATGAATTACTTACTTAGTAATTACGGTAGCACTGCGTTTGAACCATTGCGCAAATTGTTTATCCCTTACATGTTCTTTGTTCTTGGGTATAAGCTGATCAGCCAAAACCTTATTACCACCTACCTAATAGCCAGTATGTCGACCTTTGGGACTGAAAACAGTGGCGACGCTTCGTGCTATGGAACCAATGAGGCCTTGGTAGATCACCTCATTCCCGTAAATTTCGGCGAGGGGGCGACGAGCTCTGACTACCTTCAGTCACATCCCAGATGTGTTCGATTAGTTTCAGATCTGCTGAGTTAGGGGGCCAGTACATGAACTCGAACTCGCCACTTGTTCCTTGAAGAACTACACCACACTCCTGGCCTTGTGACATGGCGCTTTATGTTGCTGAAAAATGCCACAGCCGTCGATAAAAATTATCGTCATGAATGGCTGCACGAGGTCTGCATCCAGTGATACTCGTTGACCGGCATGGTGCCTTACAGGAGCTACACTGGACCCACGGATGCCCACGTGAATGTTCCCCAGAACGTAATGGAACCGCCACTATCTGGTACAGGTGTCGAGGAGCTGTTCCTCTGGACGACGACTGTTTTACGTCCTCCAATTGGCATGATGAAGAATCAGGATTCATCAGACCATGCTCCGCTCTGCCACTACACCAACGTCCGGCGTCGATGCTCATGTGCCCATTTCAGTCCTAGTGGCCGTTGTCGTGGTGTTAACATTAGCACGTGCATGGGTCATCAACTGTAGAGGTGCATCGTTAGGAGTGTTCGGTGCACTGTATGCTCAGACACACTTTTACTCTGTCCAGCATTAAAGTCTGATATTAGCTCCACCATAGTTTCCTTCCTGTCCCTTTTTACCAGCCCACGACGTCCGATACCTGTAGTGAAGGGGTGGCCTCTGAAAGTCATAATGTCTGGACGTGATTGCGCCTTGGTTTCGCCACGTGTTTAAGACAGTCGCCACAGTACTCTTCAAACACACGATAAGTCGTGCAGTTTCCGAAATGCTCGTGCTTGACCTCCGGGTCTTCACAATCAGCAGCCGGTCAAACTCAGATAGATCTCGCGCCTTCTGCACTTTACACGCGGACAGCACCTCAACTCATATTTTGTTACATGTACCTCGCGTGAGTCTGAGTAGCAGTCATTCGTCGCCAGGTGATGCTGGTATTGCCTGGATTGGTTTATATCGATAGCAGGTCGGTGGTCATAATGTTCTGGCTGATCAGTGTGTAAGTTAACGCAACAAATGTTGTGTACTCAACTATACGCAGTTCTGTTTTCTTTCTCGCAGTCCGTGTTAACAGAGAAAAGGAAACCTGTAGTTATGGCCTGTCGGTTTCTGATTAGAATGCTATTACTCAATTAAAATCTTCGGAAACTTTGTAATTCTACCACTCTGCAGATTAAAACTACGCAAAATACTATGATGAAAGCTACTATTCTCACAGATCCAGCAGCGGCAGTCGAAGTGTCTCACAGCCCACAAGCCAAAGTTAGCAACCGATTTATTCATTCATTTTAACCGACTTCGGTCCCCAATCAACGTTTTGTTCGCAGTAACAATAAACAAGTCTAAAAGTCAGAAAGGGCGAGGAGGAGGAGATGGAAAGAGATAGGAAGGAGGCATAGATGAACAGAGACAGGGGGAGAAGACGATTAAGATGTATAGCCAATTCTCACACACTTTTAGCACTTGCGAAGCATTGCCGGTTTCGCTAATTTTTAATAAAATAAGACGGCATCCTTTTATTTGAAGACTTTCAGCGCAGTGGCGTTGAGACATCCACACATGCCATTCCGTCGTTCATAGTTGGTTCTACGCATGTTAAAATCAGCAATCGGCAAAGAAGAATGCCAGTGCGGATATCGAGATAGCTTTAAAAGAAAGGACATGAGAAAGCCTCTTCCAGTTGAGCTAGGATAGTTACAAGGCGCTTGAGGGGCCTTCTCTTTTCGAGTTGGCCAACGTAGCCCTCTACAAGCTCCAATTCGCAAGGAATTCCAGAGCAATATCATATCACAACGGAAGTGTTCCGTATCCCATTTTAACTAGTTAATTAGTTAGGCAGTGAGCTTAAGGAGTCGCTACACTGTTAGACCCGAAATGCAGCAGTGTGGTTGTATGCTGAGAAGTGTTCTGAATGTGCGACGTCCTCGCTGTCTGTCTTTCCAGATATTATCAAAAAGTCGAGGAAATGTAACTGTGAGCCAACGAAAAAGAATATCAACCAATGACAGAAATCCAGCATTTTGTCCGCAATAGTACACAGTACACATAACTTTATCTTGGAAGTCTTCCATTTGGTCTGTGTTGCACAGAAAAATTACAATATCAGAATTGTGAGTCCACCTTGATGAAAAACACCTTGTTATTTGTTTACTTATTTATTTCTCAAACTAGTTTCGGCAACAAATATCACCATCATCAGTGGGTTTTTTAGATCTCAAACATGCAGAAAACAGCATAGTTATACGAACACAGTAATACATTATTACATTTTCGCTGTTGGTTTTATTAAATATAGTTTTCTATGGATACTTTCATACTACCTCATTTACTGCATGTTTTTAAGGTTTATTGTCGCTGAAACTTCCTGGCAGATTAAAACTGTGTGCCCGACCGAGACTCGAACTCGGGACCTTTGCCTTTCGCGAGCAAGTGCTCTACCAACTGAGCTACCGAAGCACGACTCACGTCCGGTACTCACAGCTTTACTTCCGCCAGTACCTCGTCTCCTACCTTCCAAACTTAAAAGCTCTTCTGCGAACCTTGCAGAACTAGCACTCCTGAAAGAAAGGATATTGCGGAGACATGGCTTAGCCACAGCCTGGGGGATGTTTCCAGAATGAGATTTTCACTCTGCAGCGGAGTGTGCGCTGATATGAAACTTCCTGGCAGATTAAAACTGTGTGCCCGACCGAGACTCGAACTCGGGACCTTTGCCTTTCGCGGGCAAGTGCTCTACCAACTGAGCTACCGAAGCACGACTCACGTCCGGTACCCACAGCTTTACTTCCGCCAGTACCTCGTCTCTTTATTGTCGCTGTTTGCGGCATACTTTCTGTGCTTTTTTTCTATTGCCGTTTTTATCAGCTTACATCATGTCACCCTCAACTATGTGATCGGCTGTTAGTAAACAAATACTAAAAATTGGACATAGTATGTCAGCGTTATACACATGGGGTTGCGGTAGAGTTGAGGAATACAGTTTTTTGTGTGTACTGGGCTGTTACTTAGTTATTCGTGTACTCATGTTCTTTAACAAAGTGCGAAACTTTTTTTCTTTCTGTATACAGAATCAGCTATATGCCGTCCAACGAATGTGAGTACACGAATAACTAAGTAATAGCCCAGTACACACAAAAACTGTATTCCACAACGCTACCGCAACCCCAAGCGAAAGTGACCATAGAAAACTATATTTCAAAAAAGAACAGTAAAAATGTAATAATTTGTTACTGTGTTTGTATAACTATGTTATTTTCTGCATGTTTTGGATTTTAAAAACCCACTGATAATGGAGATATTTGTCGCCGAAACTAGTTTGGGAAATAAATAAGTAAACAAATAACAAAGTGTTTTGCATCAAGGCGGATTCACAATTTTCATATTGTTGTCAATCCACATGGCACTGTGAGACAGTCTGAATGTGAGAGTCATACAACCATCAGAGAATTCTGTGAGTCCTTCATTCCGACGCATTCATCTTTTACAGAGAGAATGGCAGAAAGACGGTGAAACTTCCCCTTTGTATGTAAAGAATGCCAGTGCTGGAAAAATTCTTACGTCATTTGTTTTTCAAACAGCTGAGCCAAACTGAGCGTATGCAGACAGTTCTCTCTTTACTTATTCTGATCATCACTGAACTGACACACAATATTTTTAGCGCAACGCAATCTGACTTACAATAATCCCTACAAAAGAATGGCCCTGACTAGCAATAACCTATACCTTTCATGAATCACTTACCTCACAAAAATCTTCGTTACTCGAAGTACTGCAATACAGCGAACGCCAATACTGCCTGCTAAATAAAAGATTCTAACTACTGAAGGCACTAACTACTGACAAGCATAGTTAGCAAATGAAAGATTTTGATAGACAACAAACAATGTATTTACCTTAATAGCGTTGAAAAGTCATTATATATATAATTTTGTGACATCCAATTAAACAAAATTCCTTTTTCTGACGGACAGACGTCCAGATCGTACGCTCATAGTAACCTCTCAAAACTCTGGCATCTCTCTCATCACATCCACCACTACTGGCGTCTCACCTCCAACTGCCCAACGCTATGCGCTGTTCACATCCAACTGCCCAACACTACACAAGCGAATATTCCAACAATGAGGCCAACCAGGCACAGACTGCACACAGAGCAGTCAGCAATTTTCATACAGAGCACTACGTGGCGTTACCAACATAAAAACCTAAACAGCCTACTTACAATGGGACGATCTGGACATTGCGAAACAGGCCAAGGATTTTATTGTAAAACATTTCCGATCACAATAACGAAGCCCTTGTATATTGCCGTTTCACGAACTGTTCATGTTTTGTAAATGATAAAATCTGCGATGTAAATCGTTCACGCCACGTTCAAACATCTGTACTGGAATGTTTCTGATTTCTGAACTAATGGAGTCTTTCAGTTACGCAATTTTGTGTAGACATACGGCATACACCTGTGTTCTAGGAAGCCCCGTAGGACACACTGCGAGCTGCCGCCACTGAAATCTGAGCACAGTGAGATGTAGCACCATCAAGGTGAAACCGGTACTTACCTTCAGAAAGCTTCAGATTCAGGTGCGACGAATGTTTCAATCGTGGCAGCAAACCGCTGAGATGTGACTGTGGTTCCCCATCCACGTTCGTCTTCAAAAAAGAAAGGGCCGATTACGGTCACTGAAGAGACAGCACACTGCGCTGTGACAACCGGGCAGTGTAAGGGGCGTCGATGGGAGTTCGTGAGGATTATCCTCGCACCAGTAACGGAAGTTTTGTTCGTTAATGCAGCTACTGAGATGAAAACGTGCTTGGTCAGTCATCCATAACAAATTTAAGACGCTTTCATTGTCCCTAATTTTAGTCAACAATTCAACAGTCATCGATATTCACCCCTCCATAATTACTTTCATTCAACTGTTGCACAACTGCATCTAACCTTTTAACCTTCGGTTACAACATTTTTCACTCCTCTAGTCGTTCCTGTGAACGACAACTTCCGAGCCCTTCTGACGTTTTCAGCTTAAGTGCACTCCTTGTTGTTTCAAAGTTTTTCGCCTATAGCATGATTGCACGTGCTGATGGCACAGCATCATTATAGCTAAGGTTGAGATGACGATGGTATTCCTGTGTAGTACCAGAAACACAATCACCGTTTTTGGAACAGGCCTTCATAGTCACAAAACGTCCAGGGCAGCTCCAGCTTCCCATATCAGCAAATGACGTACCTACTGTTACCAAAAATACCGCTCCACTTTTAGAGATTAATTAAAGCAGTCCGTTCTTCTGCCACACCCTGGAAATTCCGCTCAGTCAACAACGTCACGGCATTGACTTGCAAAATCGGTTAAAATACAGCAAAAGCTGTAAAGTGTAGCGGAGTTTCTATTCATGATTTTCTTACAGATGAAGCATCAGCTGCAAACCAAATGGTGAGCTCCGCTGTAAGTACCGACGCTTTCGTAGGGGGCTGAAATTGGGCCCTGTTGTGTGACTGTTCCTTATAATACGCCTTCGAACGCAGCCTGCAGTACATGATCCATCTGTGTAGAGACGTTGCACATTTGCCCAACCACTTAAAAGTCCTTTAACAGTTGTGGGCTCATATAAGATTCCATGTCTAGTGTATCCGTTCGAATGTCTAAATCGCTTCTCAGATTCTATTAATCTCTCATGAATTTTGAATGGCGCGAAACTGATGTGATTCAGTGACACAGAGGTGAAAAATCTTGAAAGATATATGCTAGTGGTGGAAGTTTTTTCACAAACCAATAACTGCTAGTGAAGCATTTCTATTGATACCAGAATTTACGAAAACAAAGGATCTTGCCCAAACTGTGCTCCTTTGAGCGGATATTTAGATCCATTGTACTGTCTTCTGAATTCCAGAGGAGGATCGTTAGCTTCGACAAGGGGTTGACTGCCGAGCATCCACCCAGTACACATCGCTTTACACTGGCATCTGTCAAGCGTTTGTAGGGCAGAGTCAGTGGCTGGACCGTAGCAGAGGCCACCACAGTCCATCTGGTACCGAGCACCACGGGTTTCGAATCCACACCAGACGGCATGGAACTCGATGACCACCAGTGGTCTCTGCAGCAGTCGCGCCGTAAGCCGTGGCTGCGCGCCGTCCTGGCCCCGTGTCTAACGTGAGGGCGCAACTGTGGAGCACGTGGTCACAGCAGCTAATAGCGACATACCCTGTTGTGTAATTAGGCGGCTGTCTCTCACACAGCGAGGTCCTTGAACATATTCGCACACTATATATTGTCTACCGCCTTGATCCCCCTCACCCCCTGGTGTCTCCTTTCCTCTCCACCCCCCAGCCCGTTGCCGTGCCTTTACCGTTGTGTCCCACCCTCTCTCCATCTCCACATCCCCTGCCTCCTTTCCCAACGCTACTTCCACCATCTACCCCTCCCGGATGATGAGCTTCGTCTTGACATCTACCCTTCGTACCAACTCTAACCCCATCTTCCTCCTGCCTCCTCCTCAAGGCTCCCTCTCCTCCCCCTCCATTCTCCTGAGCGGCTCTCCCCTCCTACCCCCCTTCCTCTCTTGTGCTCCCCTTCAATGTCTCTGCGCTTCCTCCTGCCTTGTCTTCCCTCTTAATCTCCTTCCCCACCTGTCACCTGCCTCTTGGTGCACCCGCTGACGCTCCTACTCTCTTCATACCGCTCCCTCCCCTGCTGCACCTTGCTCTAACCTCCTTTTCCATCCTCTCAGGCCTCTCCCTCGGCAGGTCCCACCTGGCAGTTTTATTCTTCATTATGTGTGCTCCAAGTGGGTTTTAAGTGTGTTGTTCTGGAGTGTTTTTAATACTGCTGCCAACTTTTAACCTGTGCGTGTGACTTCAGTGTCTTTTTTGTGGTCTACGAATAACTAACCGTGTTTTTTAACTCTACGTTGACTTTTTTTATTGTCCCCCATGAACATCTCCATTTCAGTGTATTTTTACCTCCCTTATCTCCCCTTACTTTGCTTTATGTCCCCCTTTTTTATCGCCTTATACGTAACATTTTATTCTTGTATTAGTTGTCATGTCACTCGGCTGAAAAGCGGCGGATAATGCCGCTTACAGCCCTCCCCTGCCCATATGGGGCAGAGGAATGAAATCACAATAAAGAAAAAAAAAAACGCAGTGGAGCATTCTGGTGTTCGCGTTGAGTCGGTCGATATCTCGCTTACAGACATCGTATTTACGTTGCGTGTGCTTACTTCCCGTTTACGAGTGGACGTTGTTTTGGTTCAAATGGCTCTAAGCAATATGGAACTTAACATCTGAGGTCATCAGTCCCCTAGACGTAGAACTATTTAAATGTAACTAACTTAAGTACATCGCACACATCCATGTCCGAGGCAGGATTAGAACCTGCAGCAGCAGCGCGGTTCCGGACTGAAGAGCCTAGAACCGCTCGGCCACAGCGGCCGGCGTTGTTTTGATTTCGTGAGGTTATCTCTTGTGACCCCGCTGCTTAATACTTGTTGTTGATCTTAGTGTCTTGCTCGGTTGTCTGTCTTCGTGCTTGTCCTTCCATTCCCCTTCGTCCATCTTGTTTGTTCGCTGGTCACTCTCGTTCGGTCCCGCCACATTTTCGTTAGCGGCAACCCTGCAACCAGTCCACATATGTACGGTTTAGAGTACGATATGAAGTAATACATACCCCTGGGTCCACACCCGAACAACAAATAATTAAATGTATAATACCAACCAGCTTTTCAGTTTTTTGTAGGATGTATTTTACATGCATGGACCAAGTAAGGTTCCGGTCGATATAGAGGTTAAGGCATTTATCAACTTATTCGACAGGTATAAGAAAAGGACCCAGTAATCTCGTTACTGGTGCCTGCCACCTATGTCGTGTTTAACTGCAAGCCACGTATTAGGCGAGCGATATTTCCAAGGAATTCCGATGCAACCAACCTTAAAATTTCTTTATAGCGATAGACATCTGAAGTTGCCGTTGCATGTGTTTCATGCTTGTAGTGAGGAAGCAGAGATGGCGTGCACATTGCATCGACGTCGTTTCCAGTAACTTATCCCTGGGGTACCACTCTCTTACCGCTTTGGTCGTTGCGCATCCCTACTCATCACTTAGCAGTTATTTCAAGATTTCCCATTGCTACATCGGATGCAAATATGAATTAAAAGTAAGAGAACAGCAAAATCGCATCAATTATCTACCGAAAATTGCTGATGCTAAGATATATCACTTTCATCTACATCAGTTAATTATTCCGATTAAATGGAAGTTTCATTACTGATCTGCATGTGTGGCTAGACTGTTCCCAAAAACTGGTCCATCACACATTATACACGACATTTATCGTCCTCTAACGCTACAACAGTCATGCTGCAGCAGCATAGTCAGATTGACGGCATGGTCTACTGGTCAGCCTTTTTGGCTAGAAACACCGACTCATCGCGAGCAACAAAAATTTTTAATAAATTTTTCTCTAATCAAAAGGTCTGGAAAGGGGTCCATTCAGCGTTGTAAGGCCGACAGGGAATCTGCTGGAATTTAAAACCATCGAAATCGTCGAAGCACCGATGTAGCGCTACGCTGAAAGGCTGGTAGTGGGCTGGATCACACATGACGCTTATTTATTAACACCAAAAGCATCAACCGTCATTTTTTTCCAGATCAGAGAACGAAATGCTTGACGTATTATGCCTACGGATCTTATTCTTTGTGATACTCGAGACCACGGATACTAAAGTACACTGCAGGGATCACGACGCAATTGCGCATTAGCAAGCTGCGCCGCTGACGTCAGAGTGAACACAACCAGCTCTCAGTAGCTCGAATTTCCTATAACGTGTTGTGTTTTAATTGCGTTTACTATCGAAAACAAGGTTGCTTACGGCAGTGTCAATTTTTATTAGTGACTAGCGATTGAGTTAGAGTTATGCCGTAATTATCAGTGTACTGATGGATTCTTAGTGTAAGTTTTAAAATGGGAACTATAGGTTTGCTGCGCTATCGCCAGTTGTACTAACGACAGTAGACAACTAAGTAGGTTAGGAATTAACTTTCACATCTTTCCTGAAAAAAACGAAACGATAACGGATAAATGCTTGTAATCATGAAGATTCATTTCGAGTTCAAAATGCTCGCGTCTGCTCAATACATTACACTGATTCGCATTGTGAAACTTATTTGAAAAATGAACTATAATATTCTTTCGAAACTCAAGTTTAAGACTGATGCGGCTCGAACTGCAAATTTACCATGCTCGGGTGCTGATTTATGGTGTAGTAATGACCTAATAATGTGAGAAACTTTGTGGCAGAAAGACGAAGATACCATAAAGAAGGTATTTTACAGGAAAGTATGTTACCAACTACTGTAGAAGTTACCACTGGACAAAACATTAACCGAGGAAGCAAACAACTCTTAAATGCGACATACATGTTGTAACCTCCCCACAAAATAAAAAAATAATAATATGAGTATGATTATAATTTAGTGTAACCTCCCCACAAAATTCTTTCTCATTTAATCTAAACTCAAAATTCATTCACATTTAGCGTAACCTCAAAACAGAAAAATTCCTAAACCTCTCAACATAAAAATTATAATTATGTCGTTCACATTCAGTATAACATCCCAATAAAAAAATAAATTCAGTAACCTGGTAATAAAACAATGTAACTAACCTCTCAATTAAATTGTCGCTCACTTATGACTTTTCAATAATTCACTGTGAATTTAACCTGGTAAATTTTGGACGACAGCAGTGCTGCGTCATGGCCCTGAAAGATTATTCCGAAAAAAAAAGAAAAATTCCTACCTCAATGAAGTCGCCGGATATATCTGCTGTTACAATAAATTTTTCCGGCACAGCTCTGTGCAATGCTGGCCGACCTATCTGTCATTTATGAAAGGAAGCAACTGATTTTTCTATTGCAATAATCGGGATGATCATGGATGGCAGAAATAAGTAAATTCTTTAAATTGAAATGAATGGTTGTTAAAAGTTACTTTTTATGAGGAAGATTATTATTACGAGAGTTTTAAAACATTTACATGGGACTTGAGATAACATTACTTCATATGCGCGAGGCTGCTTTTTTTACCTTATACATTAATACTCAGGCCCCGACATCGCTGCACCGTGACCGGGCCAGCCAACACGATACACCAGACCAGACCAGGGCAGACTCCAGACTAGACTAGCAACAACTTACTGCTACAGCTACACAGTTCCTACTGAAGTCAACACTGCTCTTTGGTCAGAGACCTTGCATATCGCAGGCAGCCCATGAGCAATACATCGAAATTACATCTGCTCGGACCTCTTACATAACCCTCCACTGGGGGGGGGGGGGGGGGGAGGGGCAAAAACTTGGCAGCGATGGTGAATCAATTGGACTTGCCATGGGCAACAAATTTTTCTAAAATTTACTTAATTAACTAAGTTTACAGTCACAGAGTATATACATATATATATAAGTGCAGAATATGAAATTAAATAGAGTGCACATGCACTGAGTACAGAACATATCAAGCAATGACAAAATGTATACGCAATGAGTACAAAACACATTAACAAATGACATAAAGTGCACACCCACTGTATATATTTTTTACCATTTTACAAGAACTAGGATATGCAATGAGTACAAAACATATTAATAAATGACATAAAGTGCACACGCACTGTATATATTTTTTACCATTTTACAAGAACTAGGATACGCAATGAGTACAAAACATATTAATAAATGACATAAAGTGCTCACGCACTGTATATGTCTCTACCATTTTACAAGAACTAGGAAACGAAAGGGAAGGATTGGATCATGGTTGTAGCACAGTAGGTTGCACGTAGCTGCACTGAAAGTCCATATCTTTCTACAGAAGCACAACACCAAGTGAGACAATCTGAAGTTCTCTTCCCTGAAGTATGAATCAGTGTAGCCAAGACACTGAAATTTCGTATTAATATTCGATGTTATCATTTTGGTAGTACATTAGGCACCCCAAACAGTGGGACCATAATAACATCTCCATTGTTCAAGGTGGTGGACAGCATGATGTGTCAACACCACACTCTTTCACCAACGTATAATTAGTGCAAAAACCAAATATGGTGCTCCATGATCATAAGGATAGACAGGACAAACAGATATTGCAGTAATTTCTGGTAATTAGGTCAGAAGGTGAATGACATTAAGTCTTATGCTAGTCATCATAGAGAATTACACTAGTCTATCAACCGATTTGAGTAATTGTTGGCACTCATTGTCTAATTACTAAACATTTCTGTACTATGTATGGAATATTACAGAACATCATTCATACGTCATCTGATTACACTAAATATTGGCCCTCATTGGCCAGTTACAAAAGATTTTATGCATTATTCAGAAGTGATCATTCAAAGCAAGACTTAATTAATGGCATACCATTTACATAATTCATCTACTTATAGTAATCATTGGCACTCATTGGTCAGTTACTAAACATTTTTATGCATTGTTCAAAAGTCATAATTCAAAACAGGAGTTAATGAGTGTAGCATCAAGCTACTGGTATTCATATATAATAGCATGTAAGTGACATAAGACAATTTTAAAATATAAGAAACAGTCACATTCATTGGCCAGTTATAAAGTATTCATATAGTTTTATAAAACATTATTCAGTATTATTCACAAGTCATCATTCAAAATGAGAGTTAATTATTGGCATAGCATTTATAGAGTATAATAAAAATATTATTTACAGAAATTATTGGCATAGTATTTATGCATTATTACAAAACGTCATTCAGTATTACTCAGAACTCATCATTCAAGTGACATAGGACATATTTAAAATGTAACACACTATAACTATTACTCAAGGTCTGTGGCTAGAAAACATCATTCAGTATTACTCAGAACTCATCATTCAAGTGACATAGGACATATTTAAAATGTAACACACTATAACTATTACTCAAGGTCTGTGGTTCAATAATACATAGATATAATGGATTCAATACATCTGACAAATCTGCATTATATTTAGTACTATAAATATCTCTTAAACTAGTAGAATTATTTGGGACTGGTAATACATATATTTTTGTGTGCTAGCAATGCATTGCATTGGGATCGATAATTAATTGCTGGGGCATGAAAATATTTGCTTTTGACTTATTGCTGCAAATAAGGATTAGTAACGTCATTCATCATGAGTCAGCTGTAGCAAGGTTATGAAACAAGCAGAGTATATGTGTTCACATTCATGAATGACACACACAAATGGGTAAAAAAATGCAAGTACTAGAACAGGTTTAATAACTAACTGCTTATAGAACATTAATTTCATGAATAGCTTCTCCTGAAAAAAATACAAAATGGATTATTAAGCTGAAAGAAGAAACGCATATTATGCTGAAAAGTCGTGAACTTCAAATTAACAGGTAATGAAACGTGTACTCAATATGTATGTACTCTAGCTGTCCTTTCCAAAACATTCAGTCATTATGCCATGCGATATAAGACTTACTGTCAAAACGAACTGCAACAAATACTGAAATAACTACATAGCATTTCTTAACTAACAGTAAATATACGAACTTCATCATTATTCTCATCTGCAAAGAAAAACTTAAAAGTGGTGCGTTAAGTGGCCATATAAAATTCATCACTATCATCACCTGCAAAGAAAAACTTCATTATTCATATTACCATATTCTTCATATAACTATTCATCATCATTTATTATCATCTGCAAAAAATAGACACTTCATTATTCATTATTCATATTTCCATTTACTTCATACAACTATTCATAGTATAGAGTTTCTTATTTCTAGCATATTTCATCACTAAAACTAATATGTGAAGTTCTGTCTGACAGCCTGCATCAATCGCCTCGTATTCTGAAAGAAAAAAATTAGTTAAGACTGCTATCATACGATGTGTATAGTATATTCTTGTTAATGCTTGTTAATTCTGATCCATTTAGTCTTCATCACAAGGTATTCCATTTTCTTTCGTTCATTCCGACGGTGAAATTCCCATTTCATAGTAATCCACTGTGGTTTGTTTAATTTATTTCTTTTACACGTTATTGCTTTCTGAAAATGATGAATAAGGATTAATATCTTGCACTTAAATCATATACCCATTAAATAAAAACTGGTTTCTAGTGATATAATTGAGCATACAGCATAGCATGACAGAAAACGTATTACGTCAAAAACATAGAGACTGTTCAGGTGCAAAAATGTACACACAGTCTCATAATGCAGTAGCCAAGAGTGTAGAATAGTTAAGATATTGAGATATCATAAGGAAAAATGTTAAAGTCAACTGGTGTTTGTTACATCTTAAAGATTTCGTAGTGCATACAAACAAAACAGGAAAACATACATACACGAAAAATGGAAAATGTGCACAGTCTGATATATAATGACAAGAAAAGCGACCTGCTAACCTTACCTTGCCGGGAACTTGCCAAGAAAAAATACGATTATTATCAGTAAGTACTCACATAAATATATTGCTCAAGTGGTCATAAAATATGTAAGTTTATCTGCAAAAATGTGTACAGTCTGATGTGTAACGACAAGAAAAGCGACCAAGCGACCTGCTAACTTTACCTTGCCGGGCACTTGCCAAGAAAAAATACAATAATCATCAGTAAGTGTTCATATAAATATAATTGCTCAAGTGGTCATAAAATATGTAAGTTTATCTGCAAAAATGTGCACGGTCTGATGTGTGACGACAAGAAAAGCGACCTGCTAACCTTACCTTACCGGGCACTTGCAAAGAAAAAATACAATAATCATCAGTAAGTGTTCATATAAATATAATTGCATAAGTGGTCATATAAAAATCAGGAAATGGCATTACAGTGTGATAAATCATAAAGTATGTTCATTCAAATAAAGGGTTTAATATTGGAGACATGGTGATTGCCTTTGCTTTTTCTGCTTCTCAAAGTTTCAACGTGTACTACATTGGGGTGAGGAATGCTGCGAATTCGATATGGACCTGCGTATAGAAGCTCAAATTTACTACATCTACTCTTTCCTCTGTTGGATAAATACTGTGTGCGTACTAATATCTTCTGTCCAATGTGAAAGTCACGGCGTGTACAAACCTGTTTTTGCTCTCTTCTCTGGCGCTCTGCGGCACGTTTGATGTTGTTGAGTGCAATGTCAATTATTTCATGGTGTCGTAGTCGACGAGATTTAGGAAAGGATACTAATTCTTTAATTTTGTTAGGTGGTTCAACATTTTTCAATATAACAGTAAGAGAAAGCGTAGTAGATTCATTTGGTATCGAGTTAATTACATCCTGGAATGACAGTATGTGTGTATCCCAATCGATACGTTTTTTATGGCAGTATATTCTACATAGTTTACCAATTTCTCTCTTTAGACGTTCACAAGGGTTCGAAGAAGCGTAATACTTGGATATATAAATCGGAGAAATGTTTCTTGCTCGTAACATACGTGTCCATATAGCAGATCGAAAATGTGGTCCATTGTCGGAAATTACTTTCAATACATGTTCTAAATGAAAATAAAAATGTTTTACAAATGCTTTCGAAACAGATTTAGCAGTAGCTATGCGTAATGAAGTGAAGGTAACAAATCTTGAAGTGAGTTCAACAGCGACAAAGATGAAGCAAAAACCTCTATTAGATCTGGGAATCGGACCAAAAATGTCTACAGCGGCCATGTGTCTCAATTTAACAGGTACAATGAGATGTAACGGAGGAATATGTGAAGTCGTATGTGACCTAGCTTTCTGGCAGATTTTACGAAAATCTAATAGTCATGGGCGACTGGAATGCAGTTGTAGGGGAAGGAGTAGAAGAAAAGGTTACAAGAGAATATGGGCTTGGGACAAGAAATGAAAGAGGAGAAAGACTAATTGAGTTCTGTAACAAGTTTCAGCTAGTAATAGCGAATACCCTGTTCAAGAATCACAAGAGGAGGAGGTATACTTGGAAAAGGCTGGGAGATACGGGAAGATTTCAATTACATTACATCATGGTCAGACAGAGATTCAGAAATCAGATACTGGATTGTAAAGCGTACCCAGGAGCAGATATAGACTCAGATCACAATATAGTAGTGATGAAGAGTAGGCTGAAGATCAAGACATTAGTCAGGAAGAATCAATACGCAAAGAAGTGGGGTACGGAAGTACTAAGGAATGACGAGATACGTTTGAAGTTCTCTAACGCTACAGATACAGCAATAAGGAATAGCGCAGTAGGCAGTACAGTTGAAGAGGAATGGACATCTCTAAAAAGGGCCATCACAGAAGTTGGGAGGGAAAACATAGGTACAAAGAAGGTAGCTGCGAATAAACCATGGGTAAAAGAAGAAATACTTAAGTTGATTGATGAAAGGAGGAAGTACAAACATGTTCCGGGAAAAATCAGGAATACAGAAATACAAGCCGCTGAGGAATGAAATAAATAGGAAGTGCAAGGAAGCTAAGACGAAATGGCTGCAGGAAAAATGTGAAGACATCGAAAAAGATATGATTGTCGGAGGGACAGACTCAGCATACAAGAAAGTTAAAACAACCTTTGGTGAAATTAAAAGCAACGGTGGTAACATTAAGAGTGCAACGGGAATTCCACTGTTAAATGCAGAGGAGAGAGCAGATAGGTGGAAAGAATACATTGAAAGCCTCTATGAGGGTGAAGATTTGTTTGATGTGATAGAAGAAGAAACAGAAGTCGATTTAGAAGAGATAGGGGATCCAGTATTAGAATCGGAAATTTAAAGGAGCTTTGTATGACTTACGGTCAAATAAGGCAGAAGGGATAGATAACATTCCATCAGAATTTCTAAAATCATTGGGGGAAGTGGCAACAAAACGACTATTCACGTTGGTGTGTAGAACATATGAGTCTGGCGATATACCATCTGACTTTCGGAAAAAGCATCATCCACACAATTCCGAAGACGGCAAGAGCTGACAAGTGCGAGAATTGTCGCACAATCAGCTTAACAGGTCATGAATCTAAGCTGCTTACAAGAATAATGTACAGAAGAATGGAAAAGACAATTGAGAATGCTCTAGGTGACGATCAGTTTGGCTTTAGGAAAAGTAAAGGGACGAGAGAGGCAATTCTGACATTACGGCTAATAATGAAAGCAAGGCTAAAGAAAAATCAAGACACTTTCATAGGATTTGTCGACCTGGAAAAAGCGTTCGACAATATAAAATGGTGCAAGCTGTTCGAGATTCTGAAAAAAGTAGGGGTAAGCTATAGGGAGAGACGGGTCATATACAATAAGTACAACAACCAAGAGGGAATAATAAGAGCGGACGATCAAGAACGAAGTGCTCGTATTAAAAAGGGTGTAAGACAAGGCTGTAACCTTTCGCCCCTACTCTTTAATCTGTACATCGAGGAAGCAATGATGGAAATAAAAGAAAGGTTCAGGAGTGGAATTAAAATACAAGGTGAAACGATATCAATGATACTATTCGCTGATGACATTGCTATCCTGAGTGAAAGTGAAGAAGAATTAAATGATCTGCTGAACGGAATGAACAGTCTAATGAGTACACAGTATGGTTTGAGAGTAAATCGGAGAAAGACGAAGGTAATGAGAAGTAGTAGAAATGAGATCAGCGAGAAACTTAACATCAGGATTGATGGTCAATGAAGTTAAGGAATTCTGTTACCTAGGCAGTAAAATAACCAATGACGGACGGAGCAAGGAGGACATCAAAAGCAGACTCGCTATGGCAAAAAAGGCATTTCTGGCCAAGAGAAGTCTACTAATATCAAATACCGGCCTTAACTTGAGGAAGAAATTTCTGAGGATGTACGTCTGGAGTACAGCATTGTATGGTAGTGAAACATGGACTGTGGGAAAACCGGAACAGAAGAGAATCGAAGCATTTGAGATGTGGTTCTATAGACGAATGTTGAAAATTTGGTGGACTGATAAGGTAAGGAATGAGTAGGTTCTATGCAGAATCGGAGAGGAAAGGAATATGTGGAATACAGTGATAAGGAGAAGGGACAGGATGATAGGACATCTGCTAAGACGTGAGGGAATGACTTGCATGGTACTAGAGGGAGCTGTAGAGGGCAAAAACTATAAAGGAAGACAGAGATTGGAATACGTCAAGCAAATAATTGAGGACGTAGGTTGCAAGTGCTACTCTTAGATGAAGAGGTTAGCACAGGAAAGGAATTCGTGGCGGCCGCATCAAACCAGTCAGTAGACTGATGACCAAAAGAAAAAAAAAAAAAAACTGTACATTCAGAATTAGTAACTATTGATTATAACATCGAAACTAAAGTGTTTTATAAAGTAATACCTACTCATAAATTTTAGCTTGAAATATAACATACTGTGTATAACATTGAAAGTTTTCAGAAAAGCAACTGAGAAAATACTGACCTGTCCAAAATTCGAAAAATAATATCGACCACTACTGGTGAGGAAAAGTAATTCTAGAGGAGGATGTCCCGTTACAGAGTTCACATGTGGACCCAGCAACATCGTCAATTACGATTACAGTGGGCACAGGACCATCGGGATTCGACCGTCGATGAATGGAAACTTGTCGGTTCTTCAAGTACAGTAGGTCGATAATCGTTTCCACATCGATTTGAATGGGGGCTCGAAACGTACAGCGCCCCACATACGCAGGCTGGGGAGAGCAGTATTATACTCTGGAAGACATTCTCCTCTGCTTGCATGGGACGTGTGGTAGTAATCGAAGGCACGCTGACAACTGCAAATCGCCTGCATCCGTTTATGCTTGATGTCTTCTCCTACGGCAATGTCACCTTTCAGCAGTATAATTATCGCTGCCTCAGAACCAGGACTGTGGAGCGGTGGTTTGTGAAACATAATAGTGAAGTCATGTTGTTTTTTCGATAACCAAATTATTCTGATGCAAATCCTATGGCAGCCATCTAGGTCGCTAGTGGGTGCCATCACTGTGTATACAGGTCAGCGGCCAGTTATTTACGCGAATTACATGGCCTGGGCGTAGGTATGTAATTCCACATACCTCCTTAAACCTACCATTAAACTCTCGGATCCCTGATATGAAGAGGCAGTCATGTATTTGGTTCGAAAGACTGACAAAAAAGCCATTAAGCAGATGGCCATAAGGTTTTGGCTCATCGGTGTAAGCTTCAGTGCAGTGCGGCTTGGCAGAAGGGTTCACAGTGACGTCACTACCCTCCTGTGCGTGACCCTCTACTATGATAAAAGAAAAAAACAAATAGGTTAAATATATTTCAATTCTTTTTCAATTTTAATCTAATATATATATTGTGTTTCATACTAGAATGTCGTGTTCCCAGTTTGGCACAGCTTTGCCACAGGAAACACGAAAGCGGTCGAGGACGTCCGTCTTCTGGTCGGCTCCCGATCGTTGTCAGAGGAAGGCTGGTTTTTTTTTATTGCGCGAAGGCTTCTGTTATTTGGAAAAGAACAACCCGGATTTTTTTTACGTAATCAGTATGAATTTTATAATTACCTAAGGGACCTTTAACAACGAACAATAAAAAAATTGCATTTGCAAATGAAGTAATTAATAAATGGGGCAGCTATGAGTTGTATAGAAGACAAGGGGCGGCCTTCTGTCTACGACCAGGATGCCGCAGTATTCTCTGCTGTAGTAAAGGCTGTTTGATATTTACAAAAATAATATGACATGGAGGTAAAAAAAATATAAAGGAAAATAATAGAATAAGAAATACGGTAAACACTAAATATATTCAAACAATTCTCACAAGCAATTAGGGCTTATTTATAAACAGTATAACTTACATAAGTACTTTTCTAACTGTATTGTGCTATCAGATTTCAGCCTGTCCTCTGACTAGCTTCTTGGTTCACGTTTTTGTCAGAAACTAATCATTACTTTTCTCCTTCCTTCAAGACAATTCTTGCACCGTTCAACACCTTCATAACAATAACTGGCCGGTTTACAGTATCGAACATAAATTACTCGAATTTTATTAATTAATAATGTTGTCTGTACGCTGGCAACACCGCTCACTTTTATGGCTTAAAGACGACCTTCTTTACGCTTTCACATTACAAGCAGACGTACGATAAAATCTAAAGATCTACAAAAGTGTTTACTGTCATCTTTTATTTAGATCGAAGCGGAACGTTCAGTTCAGCTTCTGTTAAAATGTTTCTTTGACTGGGCAATCGATGTATTAGCGTCCGCGCTAGATTCGCATCTTTATAGTTACGTAAATTGTAAAAAATAAATGTCTTTCAAAGAATAGGTCTCATCTCATAAGTTGATCATTTAATATACAGATAGGTGGATGCCTTTCCAAGGATACTCACAGCTTTTATACGACGGAAATCCCAATAATATTACATCGCTTCCCGCGTGAGGAGTAATGATTCAGAAAGATCGTTACGACTCACGCGCAGTCGTAATAATATTGGATTCACGTACTTGGTGAATGAAGTATTTAAGGATCTCTCCTTGTAGGGAGCAAAACAAACATAACATAAGGCATATAGAAGTATATACGTTTCACACTAAGTAGTCAAAACTAATCACAGTTGTTTGATCATTAACAAACTTGGTAGTGGCTTGAAGCCATCATAAGTGTTCGAGGATTTAACATAGGTTCCTTCTAGCGTGTTCTCAAGAATTACTTTCATTCAATCAATAGAAACATTGAAATATTAACATAGATACAAGTAAAAATCAAATACACATACACATACATATATACATAAATATTGACAAGAAGAAAAGGAATTATATTACAGGAATTTGTTTGAAGTATTGGTGCATTTCCGCCTATTTTGAACAGAACATAAAACTTTTATTAGTCTTTCTCGTAGCGACGTCACTCTTCACTTGGTGGTTGGGAGTATTTCTTATAAACTCGAAAGATTTTCACAGAGTCAGTTTGGTGACTGTCATAATCTCATTTCAATTCATGTTTCAGCACATGAAAATGCAGAAAAAAATCTGTATTAGGACTTGCTCATTAACTAGCATCTTAATCTGAGGGAAGATAGAGTAAGAATTTAAGGCAATAAAAATTACTGTATCGACTATGTACATATGCATGATATATTATCCATGGTTTGTGTCTGGGTTTCATATTCTTCCGTTAGCAAACATCAGCAAAATACGTTTCGTCTTGTACAGGTCTTTCTTAAGTACGTATTTAGCAATATTGCCGTAGCAATTTTCATAGTTAAGGAAAAGTCATTATTAGTGTCCTTTTAATGTAAATATAGTAAAATCGTGCGTAGTTTATCAATTATTTATTATTTTTGTGTCCATTTTCATCTCAAATCTGGAGCACGCTCGCGCCCGTTATGTAGAGGAATGCTTATTGTTGAGTACGGGTCGGCGAGCAGTCATTGAATGTTTCCACAGTGCTTCACAGTCACGTGGTAACGAACTGGTGGTTTAACAGCGTTGGCAGTCCGCGTCCTGCACGAGGCAGATAGTTCAGTGGCTACCAATCTTTTTTTTTTTTTTAACTTGTGCATTTTGTTGAATCATGGGTACTGGAGCAACTCGTCAAAGCGACATGGTCAACCTGGACGGTAAATTGACTGCACCAGCGACGAAGAACAGTTGTCGATCAAAAAGGCTACTATCACCTACAGCAGTCAGTACAATAGCTCGTCTATCCTTTGACTGATAGTCATTGTATCGTCGATCGTCGTTGCAACGTGAGAATAGTTATAAAGCTACTTCACACGCGGAATATCACACGTGTCCATAAGTTTATTACAGTTTTGATTCACGCAAGAGATAACTAGTTTTTGGTGTCCATACATGTCAGATTACGATTTTACACGCACCAATATATATATATATATATATATATATATATATATATATATATATATATATATCCATCATTTTGTCACTGAGTCACACGCATCAATCCATACGTGCCCAAATAGGTGTCTTTATACTACAGAGTAGTACAGGCAATGCTAAAATTATTTATCATAAAAGGATCGTTTACAAAATATAGACAGTTTTTTTTTTTTAACTACTGTCCAAGACCTTAAGAAAGTCGTGTTTGCTATTCTGAATGGTGCTTCTGAAGCACGTTAGATTTTATATATATTTTAAATCTGATTCTTTTCCTTTTCTTATTGTTCTATATCAGCCTTCTTTTAGTTTCTTTGTTCATTTACCCGGTTGCATCAAAAATCAGTAAAATATACCCTCTTTGGCGTGCCGAACAGTTCACGTTCAAAACTTCATCTAACAGAAATCGGGAAAATTATTCATATTTCCTAGGATGCTTTTGCTCACAGCAAATCAGATTTACATCACGTTTCGATAAGTAACTGCAGATACGCATTAACCAACCAGCCACGATCGTCAGTACACACAATGTACACACGTCAAGTCTTTTAAACCAATTTCCTAATTTCTTCCCTGACCGGGTAGGGTAGAAAGGTAAGAATGCTAAAGAAGAAAACTACAATAGGATAGTGCAAAGAAAGAAAGGATACGAAGATAGACAATAGGTGAAATAATCAGTTAAGCAAATTCATTCTTCGGCTAGGCCGTTTTTAGTGTCATCCACGCGGCATAACTTAACTTCAGTATTAAAATGTCGCACAAATCCGCTTCCAAAGCATCTTCAAATATATCTCAAAATCACGCCATGCTGACATAGCGGAAGAATATAAGCAGATTATCTCAGTCCTCAACTAGGTATCTTAGTATCGAAGGTTTCTGTATGACACTAGTGGCATAGGGATAGTCTCTCCAAGTTTCTCCAATACAGGACCTAGTTATCATTATAAATGCATATTTCTTGACTGGTTGACTCATAGTAATAAATAAAGTTGCTCTCCAGCTGCGAGTACCATTACTCATTTCTTTGTACACTAACTATATGTTGCTGGTTATACTCGGTGTAATCTACAGATTGCAATGTATCAGTTATGCATCGTACATGGTTTTAGCGACTTAAAATGTCAATACTTTCAAGGCTTAACTTAGGTTATTACTTCACATATACGGACATTCTGGTCTGAATGAGGGATTTAAAGAAAACCTTTACTACTTGGTAAAAAAGGAGATTTGCCATAACTTAAAACTAAAGTAGCAGGTGGCACTTTGGCACATCCCTTACTCAATTCAGCGACTGTAGTCCTCTATTGCTCAAGAAACTTAAAACTACCTTAAAACTAAGGCATATCTTATTTTCCAAATACGTAGAGTACCTCCTTCAATCACTTTAAATCCTTCAAGCTCCATCATTACTTTGTGTCCACCTCACTCAAATCGTTACGTCACCTGCAGAATACATGTACATGCTGATGACTCACATACTTTCTAAACAGATCACACTCTTGCTTCAAGTTACAGCTTAACATAATAAATGATATTTTTTTAATGTTTTTCATGGTACTTCTTTAGGTCTACATGGTGGTAAAGTCCTTTTACTCGTCCACTAAATGGATCTGCCAACACATAACAACCAATATGTGGCTTCCTGACTGAAACAAACGGTCCTTCGTACAGGTGTTGCCACTTACGACTTTCACGTAAGATGATTGATGGTTTGAAGTGTGTCCTCAGAAGAACATGCTCGTTCAAGCGATACGACAGAACTTTATTGACATGCCTGTCAAATGCCTTTTTTCTTAAATAGGCATGAGTTGTGAGAGATCAGGGCTTGTCGTAACTTACTGTCCAGGTTGACTTCTGGACCTTGTATCTTGGGGATAGGATCAGTCCATTCATTGCTTTCCTTTTCCCTGGAGATTAGTTCTGAAGGTGTGAAACCGGTCGAAGTGTGCGGAAGATTATTTACAATCTCTTCAAATGGAGTAACGAAATCGACCCACCGTGTGTACTGGTTCGGTACATAGGTGTGAATAAAAGGATTAAAGAATACGGAGAGTCAGATGGCTCAGTTATTTTCCAGTTTAACATTTTGCGGATTTCCTGTCGTACTGCTTCCTTGCGGGATTACGGAACTGCATAGGTGGTTTTACAATAGGTGCTGTGGGGCTTAACCTTCACGTCGAATACATAGTTGGCTATGATTCCCGGTTTCTTAGAAAACATATTGATAAATTGTATCAACAGGTCTATAGTTCCTTTCTTTATCGGTCACCTAATCCGTCAGATTCATTAGCCTTCGTCAGTAATTCTTCATGTGTCGTTAATAAGTCAAAGTCTTCGTCTGCATCTCCTGACTCGTCTAAATAATTGAAATATTGTTGTCGAGATGTGAGCTTGCGGAGCCTTAATTTATGTTCTTGGCTGGACAACTTTTGGTCCTCAAAAGTCGAATCACTCTACTCTTATCACTGCATCTGAGAGTACATGTACCTTCATACAAATCTAGGATGACACAATTCTTACGTAGAAACTCCATTCCTAGGAGGCAAGGAACTGACAGATTTTTAACAACTAGAAAAGTACATGGTACGGTGTCTGATGCAAATCTCACTGTTACATGAATTTGTAGCGTCACCTTTCGAACTAAAGAGCCTACAGCTCCGGATACGGTACACCCTTGTACTGACAATGACAGATCTTTTGCTACAGAACACACTTTCTTATATACACATAAAGACAAAACGTTGATATTGGCACCAGTATCTATTATAGCGACAAGTGGTACATCAGGAATATGAATCATAGTGGATGCCTGAACCTGGTTTTCCCATGAATCCTCACCATTCAAGACGTCATTCTCTTTCAACAAGTCATCCCGTAAGTCACAGTCATTGTCATATCGTATAAGGTTGATTTGCCCTCTAATTAATCGCCCCCAACATGTTCCGCAGCTTCCCCAAGGAGGCAAGAAAACGAAGCTGCTTTTAGTTTTCCGCGTGTTCATTAGGTTGAATTTCGCTCACAATTACCTTTGAAGTACCGGGCGGTACGCTCGGTACGAAGTTTGCTTTCTTATTCCACCTAAGTTGCGGGCTATTTGCCGGAATTTCAGCCGAGATGGTGTGTATTGGCTGGTTTCCACGGGCATAATAGATGCGAGAATTTTGAGGTTCAAGATTTGGAACTTGATTGTTAGTAAAAGGTGGAGGACTATTCCTAAAGTTTGGAGCATATCATTGTTTGTATTGCTTGGAAGGATCTGGAGCATTTCTCCCTTGAGAACAGTGCTGGACTCTAGGTTGGTTACCATACTGCTGTTGACTGTTGGTGTTAATCCAACGTCCTTTTCCATTGAAATTATTATTGTCTCGGCGATCGTTATTGTAGTGATAGCGATCATTGTAATTAACTGGTGAATTACCGTATTGCTGTTGTGTCGTCTGGTATATGGGGTGATACCTGTTTGGACCCTGGAATTTATGTTTCTGCTTCTCGTTGCGGCGATAGTAGTTGTTATTATCACACGGCACGTCGTGTCCTTTACTGTTGTTGGGTTGGTATGACATACCTGAGTCTGCGCCTACGCCCTGCGGCTGTGTAGTGTGCAGACCAAGATTACAATTACTCCGCGCACTTGCACGCACGTCTTCTTGAATCATGTCAAGATTGTCAACTACTGACAGAAAAGCCTCCGTGTCGTCGTCACTGACATTTACTTACTTCTCTCTGATTGATACCGGTAGCTTTGACTTAAGGGTCATAATTACGTCCTTCGTGGAAATGGGCGTGTTCCAATATTGTATTTTTCGCAGGTATTTCTCAAAGTACCTACGGAGACCAGCACTTCTCGTATTAAGCGGTTCAGCATTATATACCTTTCTAATGCGTTGTTGTATGCCTGAACTCCAGAATTTGTTCAGAAATTGCTTTTCGAAGTCAGCGTAATTATTACATCTGTCAATTACTTCTGTTCCCCAGACAGAACCCTCTCCTTGAATGTAACCTACTATAAGGCACATACGTTGCTTGTCATCCCAGCTCTCAGGAAAAACACCATTAAATGACTTCAGAAAAACCATTGGGTGGATGTTGCGTTTCTCTGGCAGAAAGGGCTGGAACACGCGGTGCTTGAGAACGCTTTCTTCTTTCATGAGCTCGACAAGAGCTACTTGATCATTCTGGTTGCGTACTAACGGGTTGTTACTGCTGTGACGATGAACAAGTGGAGAGAACTCCATTAAATTTCGGGAATGCAGCCGCATAAATTCTGCTTCTTCTTCTAATATTTCGGCTGTATATCTTTCAGCCATCTTCAGAGAGAGCCGTACGACTGTACGGCTCTCTCTGAAGATGGCTTAAAGATATACAGCCGAAATATTAGAAGAAGAAGCAGAATTTATGCGGCTGCATTCCCGAAATTTAATGGAGCAGTCTTTGCGCCGCGAAAACCTGAAGATTCACAACAAGTGGAGAGAATTTTACACGAGACACGGGATTATTATTGTGTTCATGTTCTGAAGAAAGCAAGTGTGAATACTTACTTCTATTGTCATTAGGAAAATCATTGACTTGTTGTTTCAACTGCTCGATTTCTGTATCGAACATAAATTACTCGAATTTTATTAATTAATAATGTTGACTGCACGCTGGCAACACCGCTCACGTTTATGGTTTAAAGACGACCTTCTTTACGCTTTGACATTACAAGCAGAAGTACGATAAACTCTTAAGATCTGCAAAAGTTTTTACTGTCATCTTTTATTTAGATCGAAGCGGAACGTTCAGTTCAGCTTCTGTTAAAATGTTTCTTTGACTGCGCAATCGATGTATTAGCGTCCGCTCTAGATGCGCATCTTTATAGTTACGTAAATTATATAGAACAAATGTCTTTCAAAGAATAGGTCTCATCTCATAAGTCGATCATTTAATATACAGATAGGTGGATGCCTTTCCAAGGGTACTCACAGTTTTCATACGACGGAAATAGCAATAATATTACAACCCTTACTGTATATTCCCGTATCCGTGCTCTAGACTAGTTCCAGACAGTTTAGGTCTATACGGTATGGTGGTAGTTGGAGGAGAACCATTTTGTTGCAGAATTTTGTCACTGAATGTGTGCAAGTACAAGGGCTATCCGTAATGTAGGTTCCAATCGCTCGTAGAATGGAAACCTCGCCACAGTGGAAGTCCAGTCCGATGAAGTTTTGCGTTGATGTGTTGGTTCGTTTGTGTCTCTAGTATGCCCGTCGACTGCGGCACTTTCGACTAATGTACAGCCCACATAACTGTCATGCTTTTCGTCCTTCGTGACAATTCTGACCGCACACTGCAGGGGCAATGAAGGTGCTCCCTCAGCGTTTTCGATGGGACGTGTTTGATCATCCGCAATACAGCCCGCAACTGTCTCGTCCTCCCACTCCGCTCACATGAACCTCTGGCTATGAACACAACATTTTGACACAGACACATAGCTATAGAATAGAGTTGAGAATTGGCGGGAAGCGCTGCCAGTTGCCTTCTAGGACGAGCGTATTAGAAAATTCGTACAACGCTACGACAGATGTCTAAGTCGCAGCGGCGACTATGTAGAGCAGTAGCTGTAACGTGTAACTACCTATTGCAAATAAAACAGTTTTTATTTTCACAGTGGTTTCTACTCCGCGACCGATCGGACCTAACTTTCCGAAAGCCTGAAAGGTGGCTATACTGAGTCCCAGCGCCAGAGATTGCGCCAAAGATTATTATTCCGCCGCCTCCACTGGGCGCAGTAGTAGTTCAGAGGATTCGAGAGCAGTCGTTGTTCTGTTAGGCGAGAGAGTAGACGATCTGAGTGTTGACTGAAATGTTGTACTGTTCGGTTGGTGTAGTGTATAGATGGAAGAGGATGCAGTTGTCAGAACATATTTGAGAAAGGAGATGGGCTTTGATTTATGATGCTGGTGTAATGGAATATTTTCGTCAATGTATAATGAGGTAAAAAGGTATTACAGTTTTCTTTAATAACAATTTCTCTCGCTCACAGGTACAGTCAACAAAGCATCTGGCTCGTGTTCATTTATTAGACTTGTAATTCTGGTTTTTCCATTAGTTCATTGAAAATGGTGTTTAAAGTATTTTGTCGTATTAAGAAAGAACCGAGCCAGTTACACTTGTGCTTTGTTGTTTCGTAGCTTTTATAGTTACAGGGGCCTTAATTAATCAATTGTGTTAATGGAAATTCCATGCCATTATTTATTTTTATTTTATGGAGTCAGATTGTGTGCTAATACCAGTCAGGGCCAACCGGT
Source organism: Schistocerca serialis cubense (assembly GCF_023864345.2). NCBI lineage: Eukaryota > Metazoa > Arthropoda > Insecta > Orthoptera > Acrididae > Schistocerca > Schistocerca serialis. Next base: position 256,348,421 of record NC_064644.1, on the reverse strand, counting down.
TACGAGACCTCGTAACCGATCACACAGCTAATAAAATTATTGCATTTGTTCATTAATATTAGTATTTTCTTTTTAATTAAGCCCCCTTGCACGTGGCGACCGCTGCTTCGGATCGTCCCTTGGAATTCTTTTGATAGTAAAAATAGAAGACAGTAGTATTGTTGTAGTAATTTGTTGTTTAGTAATTGTAGTCTATATTGAATTTGTAGATTTTGTAATTGAACATTTGTAGTTGTCTTGTCATTCTTCTAATGGTATTTTTGCAGAATTTAATTTTTGATGTCTCGTTTATGGGTTCGACAATTTTGTGCAGTTATGAAGATTACAATTGTTCGTTAATCGTGTTTGTCCGGAAGCATTTCGTGTGAATGGTATTGTTCGTGATAATGTGCTATATTGTGTGTAATTTTCGTATAGTGACGAGTTTTGTTTGTTTTGTAAACGATTACGCGATCGATGAAAAGGCAAGAATGATGGATAGTCAGAATAACGAAATCGTTAACATGGCGAACTGGCCAACACGGGAGAACATTATGGTGAATAATGAAGTACAAAACAATTTAATAAGCCGAGAAAATAGTCCGGAACCAGTTCAAAATATTTCATAATCGGAAAATTTTCAGAATACGAGATTAACGATAGAAGATTCTGAAATAGTATATAACACAGATAGCTTTAAGGCTATGACGAAGGAAGTTAGTTTCACGGGAAATGTTAGGGGCGAAGAGAATTTCGAACCAGTTAATATGGAGCAGTTGATGAGTACAATACTAAATTTGGGATCACAAATAGGAACAATTAAAACTGATATGGGAACAATGGAAGCACAGCTAGGATCTGAATTTAAAACTGATATGGGAACAATGGCAACACGGTTAGACTCACGAATAGGGACATTTTTTGAAAACGTGAAAGATAAATTAAAGAAAGAAATTAGAGAAGAAGTACAACTGAGTTTGAATGCTCACAATAATAGATTAACTTCAACAGAAAATAGACAAAAGGAACAGGATAGAGAACAGGAAGAAAGAGACCGCATGACAGTACAAAAATTTTCAGAGTTAAATTTACAACGTGCACACGATAAGGAAGAAATATTTAAAAGAATCGAGGAATCCGTACCAAATGACAGAATAAATAACCTAACACAAAAATATGAACAGTTAACTACAAAATGTGTCAATACTGAAACCCGAGTCGCGACACTTACGGAAGACGTAAATAAACAGAAAGAACGAATAGCTGACTTAATGGAAAAAGTTGAGGAGATTTCAGATAAATTGACAACTCTTAGTTTAAATAGAGACAGAGATTCAGATGATATAGCTCCATTGCCATTTACAGAAACAGAAAAGTACCAAAATATAAATAAACATGTTCAAAATTAGGGAAAATTTTATGAACGCGTTAAAAGGGAATTTGAGGCTTTACGAAAGCAAGTTAAAGAAATTGAAAGCGAAATCGTATCGAAAGACAGTAGAAGAAATTTAGAATCAGCGATAGCAGAGGGTTTTGAAGAAAATAATTTATTTCATTTACGAGATGCAACAAGAGAGAGCCAGGCGCGCGAACTTGACAATAATCGACATTCGGACTGTGACAGACGCGGTAGGTCTTAGTCGCCATGAGAAGAAAACTTTGACTATAACTACTTTTTAACTGTTCGGAAATTTAAGATCTTTCTCAATCTTAATAATGACATACAACAATGTTCATAGTTAGATCAATTTATGTACGCACTTCCGCCAAATTGGCCACTAAGTCACAAACTGGAATTTATGTGTGGATATAGAAACGAACCAGCGACGGACATGCGCGCACTTATTAGAGATTGCAGTAATTTAAATGATTTTTATCATGCATTTCTATCGGCATATGGGTCCAAAAACACGCAAGACAGAGTCAAACATAGTCTTATTATGCAGCATAATTTTATCCAATCTGAGTTCCGCACGCCGGCAGAATACTTTGAAGACATGATTCGAAAGAATCAGTTCCTTTCCAACCCTTATAGCCCGGTTGAATTAATTAGTATTTGTTTAACTAAGCTGCCACAATCGATAAGACACATTGCTTTAGCTGGAAGATGTAAAGACGACATTGAAACTTTTGAGACTTTGCTACAAGAACTTGAGTATGACAACGACGATGGAAATTCTTGTAATGTTTCAGTAACGCTAATCACAATAGATTTTCAGAGAAAAGGGATAGTGATCGGAACGGACGTTATAACGGTAATTTTGGAAATGACAGACGAAACAGACAGGACAATAGATACTAGCCTTATGACAATAACAGACGTTCTAACAGAGACAATTATAATAACAGAAATTCTTCCCGGAATGATCAATCATAAGGAAACAGTAATCGGTATCATCAAGACAGAAATTATTCATACTATATTAGAAATTATTACTACAGAAATAACCAGGGTAGTAGACCTAACAATAATTTCAGAAGTGACAGTCGAAATTACACAAGAAGTACTCATTCAGATAGCCATGAAAATAGAAATTTTAATAACAGACACAACCAAGGATTTACAATTGGCATCCTCCAACTGACAGAAATTCAGAGAGACAAGTACAAATCGTAGAAATTGATCCGCAAAGTGACGCGAATAATCAAAGACGTGACGGAAACAATCGACAATGACGTGTAGCTTCGGCTTCTGGCAGCAATACAGACGGTTCAGAAAGTAATGACATTACGACTTTACACTACGTAGGCTTGGAAGACGTGAGAGATATTTTGCTAGACGAAAAGGAAAATAATGTAGACGCATTTTTACATCCTGTTACTGAATTACGTGTGAGTAAGAATAAGTTCACTGCCGTTTTAGATTCTGGGAGCTCATTGAATGTTATTAGTGAATCAGCTATTCGTGTATGTGTAAGAACTATTGCTTGTCCTGTGTTACCTCTCGTAAAACCGCAAATCGAGGAGCTATTTCTGGAAAAAGTGTGGAAGTCAAACCAACTTAAATTTCATTTGTCAAGGATATGAATTTTCTGCTAATTTTATTATTGTTTCATTACTCAGTACACATATTACATTAGGTATAGAGTTTCTTAACACATATAAAGCAGTTTCAAACTTTAAGGAAGTGTGAACTTGACTGTTGCCGGATTGCCGTGATGTTTGAAATTTTTCGAGTGTGTAACGAAATCAGAATCAGATACAAATTGTTTAAGGTTCCTTACTTCTGATGTTTCCGCTGAGTATTATGATGACAGTGTGTTCTTTCATGACAACGACAATAGATACAGAGACATGATGGATGATATGATTAATAGTGAAGAATTAATTAATGAAAAGGTTAACAAAGCTGAAGTGACAGATGACGTTGCAAGAGAAGAATTAAACCAAATTTTGACTTCATATGCTAAAGTATTTAGTCATCACAAAGGAACTGTACAAGGCTTACATTATTTATTTAAAGTAAAAGAACACACCATTTTGTGGAAAAAATGTACGCTATTCCTTTGGCTTATAGAGACCAGGTTAAGAATGAACTTCAATACATGTTAGATCAAGGCATTATTGAGCCAGCAGTCAGTCCTTTTACCAGCCCATTACATGTCGTTCTTAAAAAGAATGGGTCAATTCGTTTGGTTCTGGATTCCACACAGATAAATAATATCATCATACCTGAAACTGACCGTCCACAAAATTTAGATGAACTTCTTCAACATTTCCATGGAATTAAAGTTTTATCCACAATTGATGTCCGCGCAAGTATTTGGCAAATTGAACTCCACCCCGACTGTAGAAAATAAACTGCTTTTTCAGCCTTTGGTAACTGTTATCAATTTCGGAAAATACCAGTTGGACTTACTGTATCTTCAGCAGAATTCATTCGTGGTTTATGTGAAACTTTACCTGTTTATCTTCATGACAATATTACTTCATATGTTGACGATATTCTTATTGCTAAACGTTCTTGAAGTGAGCATAACAGAATTTTGGATTCATTATTACGTATTTTTGCAAGAGTTGGCTCTACAGTGAACTTCGAAAAATCGGAATTTGGTCGTTCTCAGGTGAAATTTTTTGGTCATATTATTTCAACAGAAGGTGTTCTTGCTGATCCAGAGAAACTGGACGCTATTCGTAATTATGCTGTTCCTACTATTAAACGTGATGTTCGTAGTTTCTTTGGTGTCTGTAATTTTCTTAGACGCTTTGTTAGATTGGTCAATTTGGCCACACCTCGTTTATGCGAACTTTCTGGAAGGAATTCTAGTTGGTGTTGGGATGAGCAAGCTCAATTAGAATTTGAACAACTTCGTGATGCTTTAGTTGCTGCTCCACTTCTTTCACACCCGGATTTATCTAAAGATTTTTGTTTGGCAACGGACTCACCATACAAAGGCCTAGGTGCATACTTATTTCAGAGATAGAAGAAAACGGCGTTGTAGTACAGAAAACTATTGCATTTGGAAGTCGTGTTCTCTCTAAATCAGAAAAGAATTATTCGATTACGGAACTTGAAGCTTTGGCTGTTGTTTGGGCTTTCACAAAATTTCGCATCTTTTTGAATGGCAGACGTACTAAGGTTTACACCGATCATCGAGCTCTGGAATTTCTTATGTCAACAAAATTAACACATGGAAGATTACCACGATGGGCACTGTATCTACAGGAATTTGATTTTAGTATTTTTACATCCAGGGTTCTTCTAATAGTATTGCTGATGCTTTATCACATGCACCTATGGGTTTGAAACAAAGTGCTGAGGAAGACTGCAAAGGAAACAATCATTGTTTGTTGTATATTCAAGGTGTTGCGTTTGAAAATTTCATTTCGTCTTCGCTCCAGGACATCGCTAAGGAGCAAAACAAGGATCCAATCTGGAAGGACATTAAGGAGAAGTGGAGGAGAAAGGAAAGCGTAGCGATTAGACAGTATTATTTAGTTCGTAATGATATTCTTTTTAAACGATAATCGGTTGACAGCTCTGTTTGGTTTAATTTGCATTCCCGATGAGTTAATAAATTGATTTGGTACACACATTTCAGCTACGCACACTTTGGTCCCAGAAAATGCTTTCATAAATTACGAGAAAATTGCTACTTCAGTAATATGGAAAAACGTATTCGATTTGTTCTTGCTAAATGCAGATTACGTCAAAAGGCTAAGCCGCCAACTATTTGTCATAGAGCGCCGTTGTTTCCTATCATTCCAGCGAGATTAAAGGAGATGGCTGCAGTCGATTTGTTCGGTCCAGTGAGTCGATCTACTAATGGTTCTGCGTACATTATAGTAGTAGTGGAATTGACATAAAAATATGTGTGTTTTACACCTTCATGTAAAGCAACAGCTCGTTCAGTATCTAATGCTTTCATGAAACATTTTCTTAATGAAGTGAGTCATGTTGATAAAGTTATATCAGACAATGGATCGCAGTTTCGCTCTAAAATTTGGCTTCGTGCTTTATGGCGACGTAAGATGAAACCAATTTTCATTTCACGTTTTCACCCTCAATCTAACGCATCAGAGAGATGGATGAAGGAAATTAATAAATTGTGTCGTCTTTATTGTCGTCATAATCACAGAACGTGGGATCAGTATCTTCATATTTTTCAAAACATTCTGAACGAACTCCCTAATGATTCAACTTCTTTACAGCTTATATTGATATTAAAAAATAAAGCACTGACAAATCGTATTTCTGAAATCGTTCCTTTTCTACCTACATGGAAACTGCGGCATTCTGAAGTCGTCAACGTGGCTCTACAAAATATTACATCTGCGGCTGCTAGAAGAGAGAAATCATCTCAAAGTACTGGTTGTTTAAAAACTTTGTCAGTTAGTCAAAAGGTGTTAATTACGTCTCATCATTTGTCTCACAAAGGAAAATGCTTGTGTCGCAAATTTTTTCTGCTTTACAATGGTCCATATAGAGTTCGCAAAATTATTCATGATAACACGAAGTAGAAACTCTTAAATCACGGCGCTCTAAGGGAATACATCATATAACGAACGTTAAAATTTTTATGGAATGACGTACTTTTGTGAAAATTAACTGTTACTCGTAAACACGCAGAGAACAGAGGGATAACGCACCGTGTTCTAGCGGCAGCACATAGACAAAGCGACAATCAGTCCGCACGCCGCACAAGGGAGCCATTGACCGCAAACAATTACTTCCTCCATCACGCCTACCTACAGCTGATCGAGCGCTCAGTGCAAATGACCTAAAGCCGTAAACAAATACACAGTCTAATTTCTCCGGTTAAATTGAGCATAAAGCTATAGTGACTTGATAACTTATCACGTTATTAATGTTCAGTTTTTCCAGGACACAGTTGTATAAAATCTTTAAGAACTACAAGTAAATTCTCTGCCTGTCCGACATTAAGAAGACTTGCTATTGAGAAAATTTCGGGAAGAATGTAATTTCGAGGAACAAAGTAACAAACTAAAAAGGTAACTATTAATTGAGTTTATTTTTCAGGTAACATTTCTACTTAGGTATGTGCTTTATACGTGATTTACTGCTTGCGATTACTTGATTTATACTTTGTGTTAAATTTTATGCACTATGAATTTACTTGTGAAGCGACGTGCTTGCATACATTTGCTGATTTTGGCAATGTTTTATTAATGAACAGGGTTGTTACTTGTGTATATTATGCATCGCTTGGCTGCTATGCTTATGCACTGATGTCATATTTTTCATTATGTGGCTGCTGTGCCTATTTATTTAAATTATATTTGTCACCTGATTAGTTGTGCTGATATGGTTACGTATGTAAGTTATACTTTGTGATTTATCTGCTTGCGCCTTCATGTTTACTTATTAAGATTACCTGTGAACATTTATTTTCTTATGCCGATATGATGCTAATGACTTATTTATTATAAAAGATATACAGGTTGAGTCACCTAACGTTACCGCTGGATGTATTTCGTAAACCACATCAAATACTGACGAACCGATTCCACAGACCGAACGTGAGGAGAGGGGCTAGTGTAATAGTTTAATAAAAACCATACAAAAACGCACGGATGTATGTTTTTTAACACAAACCTACGTTTTTTTGAATGTAACCACGTTAGTTTTGTTAGCACATCTGAACATGTAAACAAATACGTAATCAGTGCCATTTGTTGCATTGTAAAATGTTAATTACATCCGGACCTAAAGTTGACGCTTGAAACCTCCGACGTTCAGTTGCGTGTTGTAACAAACTCGGGCCACGGTCGGCGAGCAGCATCTGCAGGGACATGTTTACGATGACGACCGTGTTTACGAGTGTGGCTGTAGTGCACTGTTGTAGTTTGGTCTAGCTGTCGCAGTGTCCGCATGTAGCGCTTGCTGCTATTGTTATTCTGCATTCGCCTCCGCACGCAGAGCAACTGTAGTACACCGTGTTACCAGACGTCTGTGATAGTGTGGTGTTGTAGGAACTGTGACCATGGTGTATTCGAACTCTGAAAAGGCGGAGGTGATACTCATCTATGGCGAGTGTCGACGAAATGCAGCTGAAGCCTGCAGGGTGTATGCAGAACGGTACCCGGACAGAGAGCATCCAACGTGCTGCACATTGCAAAACATCTACCGCCAACTGTATGCAACAGGTATGGTCGTAGCACGCAAACTGGTCCGTAACAGGCCCGTCACAGGAGAAGCGGGTGCAGTTGGTGTGTTAGCTGCTGTTGCCATGAACCCACACATGAGTACACAGGACATTGCGAGAGCCGGTGGACTGAGTCAAAGTAGTGTCATGCGCATACTGCATCGTCACCGCTTTCACCCGTTTCATGTGTCGCTACATCAGCAATTACATGGTGATGACTTTAATCATCGAGTGCAGTTCTGTCAATGGGCATTAACAGAGAATGCGTTGCAGTTCTAACTGTTTACCGATGAAGCGGGTTTCACAAACCACGGGGCAGTGAATCTACGGAACATGCATTACTGGTCCTTGGACAATCCTCGCTGGCTCAGACAGGTAGAGCGACAGCGACCGTGGACTGTAAATGTATGGTGCGGAATCATTGGCGACCACCTCATTGGTCCTCACTTCATTGCAGGGGCCCAAACAGCTGCAACATACATCGCGTTTCTACAGAATGATCTGCCAACGTTGCTCGAAAATGTCCCACTGGAAACGCGTCGACGTACGTGGTATCAGCATGATGGTGCACCTGCACATTCCGCAATTAACACTAGGCTGACCCTTGACAGGACGTTCGACGGGCGTTTCATAGGACGTGGAGGACGTATAAACTGGCCAGCCCGTTCTCCTGATCTTACACCTCTGGACTTCTTTCTGTGGGGTACGTTAAAGGAGAATGTGTACCGTGATGTGCCTACAACCCCAGAGGATATGAAACAACGTATTGTGGCAGGCTGCGGAGACATTACACCAGATGCACTGTGGCGTGTACGACATTCATTACGCCAGAGATTGCAATTGTGTGCAGCAGTTGATAGCCACCACATTGAATATCTATAGGCCTGACGTGTCGGGACACACTCTATTCCACTCCGTAATTGAAAACGGAAACCACGTGCGTACGTGTACATCACCCCTCATGGTAATGTATATGTGCGTCAGTGAAAAAGACCAATAAAAATGTGTTAGCATGTGGACGTAATGTGCTGTTCCAGTCTCTTCTGTACCTAAGGTCCATCACCGTTCCCTTTGGATCCCTACGTAATTCGGTGCTCTCCGATACACACGATCGAACAGCGGAGGAGTGGTACTCAAGCGTCAACTTAAGGTTACAATATCTCCGGATGTAATTAACATTTTACAATGCAACAAACGGCACTGATTACGTATTTGTTTATATGTTCAGACGTGCTAACAAAAATAACGGGGTTCCATTTAAAAAAACGTAGGTTTGTGTTAAAAAACATACTTCCGTGAATTTTTTTATGGTTTGTATTAACCAATTACACAGCCTCTCTCCTCACGTTCGGTCTGTGGAATCGATTCGTCAGTATTTGATGTGGTTTACGAAATATATCCAGCGGTAATGTTAGGTGACGCACCCTGTATATTTGCTGCTTTGCATATAGATTGCATATTTACACATTTCTGTTTTGTTGTCGTAACTACTCTTTAATTTAGTATATAGAAACTCTTATATACTGTGTACGAACATAGAGTTTAGGTTACACTATGGTATTAATTATAGATTGTTCGCTTGGCAGAGTCTAGTTGTAGGGATTGTGCTGCATCAACTTGTTGACAGTCTGTTCTCTACTGGTATATTTACTCGCTATTGCATGTTTTGCTTACGCTCAGTGCTTTACATTTTAAGATAAGAAAATGAACTTCTATAACTCTACGAACTACATGGGTAGTTAAACTTCGTTGAAGTTACATGAATTGGAGGTTTTATGGAAGCTGTTTAAATTCATTATTATAGAAAGGAAGCTGACGACATGAAATACCAACACTAGCTTTAGACTATTGATATTTATTTCACTGCATTTTTCATGAGCAATTGAAATAACAATTGACACTTGACACAAAGAAATACTCCACATGTTTGCTTCCGTTTTGCCATGATTCTTGAAGTGGTGTACACACTGTGAAATATTACGATTTACTCATTCAAATTCTTATGTGATCATTAACACTGTATACTCACACCTATTTACTAAAAGTTATTCAACCTGAAAGCTGTTAGAGGTCATGTACGCATTTCTTTTCTTTATGATGGACAAGGTAACCAAAATATATTTTATAATTCATCATGAGTAGAAGATTTGGCTCAGGGGGATTACACAGAGGTTATGTGTGGACATTGTGTCTTAGGATTGTATGGGATGAAGAATTGCAGTTTGCACTAGGATTTTATCTGTACTTGTTCGAGGAGACTGACTAGAGGAAAGAGTTGTTATGGAAGTGAAATGATATTGGTGATAATTATATGTATCGATGTATTGAAGAGGTATTATTGAAGTTTTGAGATTGTATGATGCTGATGATTTTTGGAATTTTGGCGGATAAGAAGTAAGGTAAGTAAGGGGCATTTTTTTGTTGGTTTATATAGAACAATAAGGTTGAAGATGGTAGACTAGAACACTCCAGTGGAAGGAAGACTGTCTACACACACACATTGTTAAATCAATAAGCAGGATATATATATATATATATATATATATATTGAGGAAGAAGTATTTGCATATGTTGGCAAACTGACAGCTGTTCAGCAACCATATATTTTGATGTGGCTTGGCAAACATTGGTCTTGACATGATGACTATGACTTTGACTGACTACTATTGACTATTATACACTGCTGTCACTACTAATCTTGATACACATGTTACACATCAAATTTTGACAGAATTGCGTTTACACAGTTGGCACTATTCAATTACACAATAGTACTTAGTAGGTGGATGATAGATGAGTGAGTGTGCTTTGTGTGTTTTCCTTTCCTAATTCCAAATGATTGGTACCGACCTACCTCCTCAAAATTATTTTACTTATTTGTTGTGGCTTGCACTGACACCCATAAATATTATAGGTTTACTGATATTTGTGTATTTGTAATAACTGATATGAAAATAATCTGAAATCATTTGTACGTATATTATAATTTGTATGTTTAGTGTAAGAGCATTGATAATAATTTTGTAAAAGCAATTGTGTGTGCATTCAAACTGTTGTTTGTGCTTACACTTATTATCATTGCTGGGTGACACTTGGAAATGTTTAATTTCTGCTGATGAAATGTGATTGACTGTTTAATTTCTGCTGATGAAATGTAATGAACTGTTTAATTTCTGCTGATGAAATGTGATGAACTGTTTAATTTCTGCTGATGAAATGTGATGGACTGTTTAATTTCAGCTGGTGTAATGTGATGGACTGTTTAATTTCTACTGATGAAATGTGATGAACTGTTTAATTTCTGCTGATGAAATGTGGTGGACTGTTTGCTGGTGAATATTATGGAATGTTACCTGCACTTGTTCAACATGTTAGGTGCCACTGTTGGAACTGCAACCACTGATGTGATGTGACTCATTCCCGCCAGCACCTGCGCGTCATTGCTGCGTGCCACTGTTGGAACTGCTACTGCTGAGATCATGTAACCTGTTGCTTTCTGCACTTGTTCAACATTGCTGGGTGCCACTGTTGGAACTGTTTAGTTACTACTGGTGAATTTTATGGGACTGCTGTCTGCACCTGCTCGCCATTGCTGGGTGCCACTGTTGGAACTGCAACTATTGATGTGATGTCACTCATTCCTGCCTGCACCTGCTCACCATTGGTGGGTGCCACTGCAGGAGCTGTTCAAATACAGTTGATGAAATGCTATAGGACTGTTATTTCCACCTGTTGACCATTGCTGGGTGCTACTGTTGGAACTGTCAGCTACTCTGAGGAGTGCTACTTGTTTATTGAACTATTGGAAAGATTTTATGTGAATATTTGTGTAAACTGATTTAGTGTGTATTTACTGTTTATGAAATGTTAACAGACTCTTATCTGCATATATTCGTCATTGCTGGTGCTATTGATTGAACTGTTTAACTACTCTGAGAAGTGATACTTGAGTAAACTATTATGTAAAATCATATGTATGTAAGCATTTGTATTCCTTACTGTATTTTTATGTATTAGGTTATTGAAGGGTCAGTGCAAAACCAAAATTTATTTAGTTATGTGATATTTACTTATTAATATCATCTTTTATTTTTGTCTGTGTTTTTTGGACGAACTTGGTGGCAAAATTACCACCAAATTCTAACCTGTAGAGGAGTGGCAGATGAAAGGTGGCTACACTGACTCACAACGCCAGAGATTGCGCCAAAGATTATTATTCCGTCGCCTTCACTGGGTGCAGTAGTAGTTCAGAGGAGGTCGAGAGCAGTCGTTGTTCTGTTGGGCGAGAGAGTTGACGATCTGAGTGTTGACTGAAATGTTGTACTGTTCGGTTGGTGTAATGTATAGCTGAAAGAAGATTGTCAGAACATATTTGAGAAAGGAGATGGGCTTTGATTTATGATGCTGGTGTAATAGAATATTTTCGTCAATATATAATGAGGTAAAAAGGTATTACAGTTTTCTTTAATAACAATCCCTCTTGCTCACAGGTACAGTCAACAAAGCATCTGGCTCGTGTTCATTTATTAGACTTGTAATTCTGGTTTCTATGTGCAATTATAGTATTTCTGGTTTTTCAATTAGTTCATTGTAAATGGTGTTTAAAGTATTTTGTCGTATAGAGAAAGAACCGAGCCAGATACATGTACGTTGAGTCACACTACCACACACAGAACAGTTACACTTGTGCTTTGTTGTTTCGTAGCTTTTAAAGTTGCAGGGGACTTAATTACTCTATTGTGTTAATGGAAATTCCTTGTCATTCTTTATTTTTATTTTATGCAGTCAGATTGCGTGCTAATACTAGTCAGGGCCTACAGGTTACGAGACTTCCTAACGAGTCACACAACTAGTAAAATTATTGCGTTTATTCCTTTATGTTAGTCTTCTCCTTTTCATTAAGCCCCCTTGCAACCCCTCGTATGTTATCTCGTCTGCACTTAATGATTCGTTCATTTTGCCACCTCTTATGACAAATCTCACAGATGGAACAGTTTCTTTGCTAACCTTGAAGCCCAATTGTGTAAGAGATCAGTTGTGAAGTTTTCCCAAAGACCATAATTCATGCGTTGGTTATAATGTCACTGAAGTTGCTGTCTAATGTCACAACTGAAATATTTATTGTGAGCATTCGGCTAATTTTGGTTTAGGGGATATGCTGAAATCCTGCTCCGCTCCAATCCCGTCTCCGGTCATCCTGATTTAGGTTTTCCGTGATTTCCCTAAATCGCTTCAGGCAAATGCCGCGATGGATCCTTTGAAAGGGCACGGCCGATTTCCTTCCCCATCCTTTCCTAACCCGAGCTTGCGCTCCGTCCCTAATGACCTCGTTGTCGACGGGACGTTAAACACTAATCTCCTCCTCCTCCTCCTGCTCCACTCAGCATAGTGCCCCACCTTCCATAATGTGGACCCCTGGGCTCACTTAACTTTTGCCCGTTGACATTTGCTTTGACCTTTGGTCGCCTTCTCTATCACCTCTGTCAAATCTTTCTCATCCTCATTGTCAGTAAAATTAAATACGTCGAAAGTAAGTTGTCACGGCTTACCGCCAAGGTATCACATTTCCATTTCGCGCACAGACTGTGCGATAACAACGTGCGCCACTTTTGAGTAGGAATGTGAACGTACCCAAAAAGCACCGGCACCGTGCAGTGTAATATAGTTCCTGACGAACAGTCTACCGCCGTCGTCCGAAGACATCTGGTCCATGTGGCACCAACATAACTGACGTTCTGGCCATTCCACACAGGCAGTTACCTACTTCGCTAGCATAATATTTGGAGAGCATCAAATCTGTTTCACAGCAGAATAATGTTATTTCTGAAACCAAACTAAACTCCATCCGAACAGGCCATGGAAGACCCAACGGTACCGACCGGCCGCCGTGTCATCCTCAGCCCACAGGCGTCACTGGATACGGATATGGAGGGGCATGTGGTCAGCACACCGCACTCTCCGCCGTGTGTCAGTTTACGAGACAGGAGCCGCTACATCTCAATCAAGCTGCTCCTCAGTTTGCCTCACAAGGGCTGAGTGCAACCTGCTTGCCAATAGCGCTCGGCAGACCGGATGGTCACCCATCCAAGTGCTAGCCCAGCCCGACAGCTCTTAACATCGGTAATCTGACGGGAACCGGTGTTACTACTACGGAAAGGTCGTTGGCATAATGTAATTTTGTTTAAGTTCTAACGGGAAAGCTTGGAAGAGAGTAAGTTAACACTGGACTGGTGCGCTAATAGTTGTGCAACATATCTCGGTGCAGGGCAGACAGAAAATCTAATGCCGCTACACTACTTGACAATGCACAATGAGGTGACACCATATAATTTCACTTACTGAGCGCCGCCACAAAGTCAAATACAGACAGAAAGAACCATAAGCATTACTGAAATCACCACAGCGAGGCAAGGAGCACTGACAGATCTGGGGACAAGTAGGTTCATACAACCAGAGCCACTAGGTCACATAGGCAGGCTCGACCCTCGCAGGCTTTCAGAGCTCAGGAACACATTCTGTCATGCATCCACTCTGTCTGTGTCATTAGACCCAGAGACAATGACAGTCACTCAATTTCAGTGAAACCATGACATGCTGATAGATGTTGGCCAATCTGCCACCTGCTTTTTGATTTTAGCACCGAGAGGCAGGCAACCTGCTGCATACCACATCCTTGGTCTGCCACTGCTGGTTACTGGGACATCGTGGTTGGCAAGAAGGCTGGTGAGCAGCCAGCCCTTCTCCACCAATAGATCATCGCAGATGTCCTGCAAGCTGACATATTCGCCAGCTTCTAACCAACTCGTGAGTATATGCTGCAGTCTCGGTCGATCCACGATGGGAAAGCGGGTCCTAGTCTTCAGGATTCTGGTAGTCAATCAAGGACTGTGGAACAGCAGCCGAAGTACCCAAGTAATGTAGACTGAAACCAAAAGCTGTACAGCAATTCAGACGTCGTTTATTGAAAACATGCTGCTAGTTTCGAAATGAAAAAGCTTCATCTACAGGCTGCTGTATATGGTAACGTACATATAGAATGACAGTAACGTATAAGGAGAGTTCCGACCACAAATATGACAGTATGTGACAAAGATGGTGACAAATTATGTTGTAAAATTACATAATAGAAGCATATTATCAGTACCCATACAAAACAAAGTTCAGCATCTCATTGACATTGGTTGAATGTGTTTTTCCTGTAATGAAATCATTGCATACGCCAATGATGTAGTGTACCCGAAAGGAACCCAGACATACAAAGAATTACACCAGCAAAGCATCCGAAGTCATATACATCCCTAACAAGAACACATACAAATAACGGATGTACCAATAATAAACCGAGGGAACCTAATTACATAAAACCAAATGGTCAGTGGAAACAAATACAACAAAAAACCAAATTAACAATCATTCATTAGATAATGCACACCCACAGTAATAATAGCACATGTACTCTAATGACCTAAATGTCCACAAATTATGTAAATTCCGTTCTAAAACTTAATATACAAGTAGCGCTGAAGTCACAACGAACTAGAAACGCCTGATTCCGGAATGAGAATTCACTCTGCAGCGTAGTTTGCGCTTATGTGAAACTCTCTGGCAGATTAAAACTGTGTGGCGGACCGAGACTCGAGCTCGGGACCTTTGTCTACAAATGCATGCTCCATCGATATTACTGTACAGCAACCCAGTCATGTCCTTAAGGTCCACGAAAACACTACCATAGGAAAAGCATAACTTGTGTAAGTAAAAGGTCATAAATGTGCAAAATATCACCAATGTAACAATGAAGCAAGTCAATTATCTTTCTACCAATTCCAGGAAATGTAATAGACACAAAACAATTTTGTCAACATTAATAACATACACCGTCAATATATACTCATAGGCTAAAAGTAAAATACATAATACACACATCAAAAAAGTTTTGCATTATCTCGGTTCCGAGAGTTCCGGAATCTGTACAGAAAACTGGAGTAGAGATCAACATAAACATAAATTCCGCTCTATTTATTGCTCAGGAAAACCACACACTGCATGTTGTACCACTATGCAGCGAGACCTTCAGAGGTGGTGGTCCAAATTTCTGAACACACCGGTACCTCTAATACCCTGTAGCACGTCCTCTTGCATTGATGCATGCCTGTATTCGTAGCGGCATACTCTCCTCAAGTTCATGAAGGCACTGTTGGTCCATATTGCACCACACCTCACCGGCGATTCGGCGTAGAACACTCAGAGTAGTTGGTGGGTCAGTTTGTCCATAAAGAGCCCTTTTCAATCTATCCCAGGCATGAGAAACTGACTATTGGCATCTGTCTCGGGTTCTTCGGCCGACGTTCATCTAATGATTTTTCTGACGTTTCGCCAGCACGAGTGGCTGGCATTATCAAAGCTTCACCCTCAATTGCCGATGGTGAACTGGAGCCGAACTCGCGGCCGCAGACTATATGTATCTGGCGCGCCAACGTCCGGGGGCTTCTCCGCGGTCATTTCCGGTGCGGTTCTCCTCTTGCTACCTGCGACGGTCGCTCGCTGCAGTACGGGAAGCCAGGATCCGTTTACCTTAAGGCTTTCCTCTTTCTTGTTGAAACTGTTCGCGTGTTTTTGTATTTCTACAGCTTCTTTAAACAAGCGCGTGTGATAGCGCTTCTCTACAGCCAGAACTTCTGTGTCGGCGATTTTATTACGTGGTCGGTCTCATTCATGTATCTGGCGCGCCAACGTCCGGGAGCTTCTCCGCGGTCATTTCCGGTGCGGTTCTCCTCTTGCTACCTGCGATGGTCCTTCGCTGCAGTACGGGAAGCCAGGATCCGTTTACCTTAAGGCTTTCCTCTTTCTTGTTGAAACTGTTCGCGTGTTTTTGTATTTCTACAGCTTCTTTAAACAAGCGCGTGTGATAGTGCTTCTCTACAGCCAGAACTTCTGTGTCGGCGATTTTATTACGTGGTCGGTCTCATTCAGTGCGTGCTCTGCCTCGGCCGATTTCTCCACCTGCCCCAACCTGCAATGTCGCTTATGCTCTTTGATCCTGGTGTCAATGGATCGTCCAGTCATTCCGACATAAACTTTTCCGCATTTGCATGGTATACGGTATATTACCGACATTGCAAGTGGGTCTCTTTTCTCCTTCGCCGATCTAAGACACTCTTTGATCTTCCTTGTCGGTTTGAAAATCGTCTTTACGCCATGTTTGCGCAATATACGGCCGATTCTGTCCGTCACTCTGGGAATGTATGGCAGAAAGGCCGTACCCGACGTTTCTTTTTCTGGTTCCTTACTCCGCCGAGTGTTTGGCTCTGTTACACTTCTAATGTAATTTGTGGAGTACCCATTGCTCCTCAGAACAGTATCCAGGTGTTGCATTTCTCGTTTGAGGTGTTGCGGCTCACATATTCGTCCTGCTCTCGTTACGAGCGTACTAATCATGCCTCTTTTCCGGCTCGGGTGGTGGTTTGACAGTTTGTGCAGGTATCGGTCCGTGTGTGTCGGTTTTCGATGTACGCTGTGTCCCAAGTTTTCGCCGTCCAATGGAGGGTGAAGCTTTGACAATGCCAGCCACTCGTGCTGGCGAAACGTCAGAAAAATCATTAGATGAACGTCGGGCGAAGAACCCGAGACAGATGCCAATAGGCAGTTTCTCAACAAGTGGCCACGAAAGCCTTAACAATTTTGTGTTACGCCTCTACGGGGAGGAGATTTTCAGATTGTACCGACGCCTTGACCAACGACGGAAGAAGAAAGCGCGACTGATGTCCTCTCTCGCCTTTCTGTCACGATGCCGAGATGAAAGTGCTACACCGAAGTTCTTGAGATGCAAGCGCACTTTCACCACCGCCCAAGCACATCGTATCTACGACAGAATGGAACGAGCTTTTCTTCGTGAGCGAATACATACAACACGGAGAGACTTGGCAAGAACGGATCGGGAACTTCGGGACATTTTCTATCAACTAAGTAGCAGAATGCACCGAGACGACTGGGACAAGATCGACAGCATCACTCACAGGAGCATGCAGAACGAACTCGGGCGCTGCACCGAGCGGCAGAAGAAAAAGTTTGAAAGATGCCGGAAGCAGACCGACAAGGCGATTCCCGACATGTCACACACAGTGGTCAACCTCACTCAACGACAGTTGACCGAAGAGGAAGTGTTTGTTCTCCAAAAAGGTGGGAATTTCGTTATCGTCCCGACAACTATACCTATGGAGGACATCATTGCCTACACCAAAGCAGGCATTCGGACCCTTCCTTGTGAAAGGGCAGAGGAAATACGCACTGAAACAGCCAGGATACTGCGCCGAGCAAAACCACCAGCTCGCAACCTGAAGAAAGAAGAGGTACAAGCCATTAAGAATCTCAACGCCGACAAGAGTATATTGGTACTACCTGCCGATAAGGGGAATGCGACCGTCGTAATGAAGACCGAGGATTATGAGCAAAGGATCCGAGACCTATTAGATCCGACGACGTACCGAAAACTAAGTGCAGATCCGACGCAGCGTATCACTCGGAATAAGAATCGATTAATCAAGGCGTCTTCTCTGCCGCTGGACATACAGAGAATCCTGCGCAGCACAGACGCCCTACCACCTCGGCTGTATGGATTACCCAAGATCCATAAGAACAAAGTTCCACTGAGACCGATCGTTAGCGCTCCTGGCTCACCAACGTATAAACTGGCGAAACACTTGGCCTCTCTGCTCCAGCCACACGTGGGGAAGACCGACACATACATTAAGGACTCAGGACATTTCATTGAGAAGCTGAAGGAACTGAAACTTTCACCAAACGACATACTGGTCAGCTTTGATGTTGTTTCGTTATTTACGAAAGTGCCACTCAGTGACGCTCTGGAGCACATCAGTTCCATGTTCCCGCAAGACATCAAAAAGCTCTTCCATGCATGTCTCACCAAGAGCTATTTCAAGTGGAATGGTGATTTCTACGAACAGCTGGAAGGCGTCGCCATGGGTAGTCCTCTCAGTCTAGTGGTGGCCAACTTCTTCATGGAACAATCGAAGCACAGACACTGGACTCGGCGACTTGCAAACCTAAGGTGTGGTACAGGTACGTCGATGATACTTTCGTGGTGTGGAGCCATGGTGAAGAACAGCTCGGTGACTTCCTAAGACACTTGAACAGCCTCCGTGCCAACATAACATTTACCATGGAAGTAGAAAAAGACAAGAAACTGCCATTTCTAGATGTGCTGGTCACAAGGGACGGCGAAAACCTGGGACACAGCGTGTATCGAAAACCGACACACACGGACTGATACCTGCACAAACTGTCAAACCACCACCCGAGCCGGAAAAGAGGCATGATTAGTACGCTCGTAATGAGAGCAGGACGAATATGTTAGCCGCAACACCTCAAACGAGAAATGCAACACCTGGAAACTGTTCTGAGGAGCAATGGGTACTCCACAAATTACATTAGAAGTGTAACAGAGCCAAACACTCGGCGAAGTAAGGAACCAGAAAAAGAAACGTCGGGTACGGCCTTTCTGCCATACATTCCCAGAGTGACGGACAGAATCGGCCGTATATTGCGCAAACATGGCGTAAAGACGATTTTCAAACCGACAAGGAAGATCAAACAGCGTCTTAGATCGGCGAAGGAGAAAAGAGACCCACTTGCAATGTCGGTAATATACCGTATACCATGCACATGCGGAAATGTTTATGTCGGAATTACTGGACGATCCATTAACACCAGGATCAAAGGGCATAAGCGACATTGCAGGTTGGGGCAGGTGGAGAAATCGGCCGTGGCAGAGCACGCACTGAATGAGACCGACCACGTAATAAAATTCGCCGACACAGAAGTTCTGGCTGTAGAGAAGCACTATCACACGCGCTTGTTTAGAGAAGCTGTAGAAATACAAAAACACGCGAACGGTTTCAACAAGAAAGAGGAAAGCCTTAAGGTAAACGGATCCTGGGTTCTCGTACTGCAGCGAAGGACCGTCGCAGGTAGCAAGAGGAGAACCGCACCAGAAATGACCGTGGAGAAGCCCCCGGACGTTGGCGCGCTAGGTACATATAGTCTGCGGCCGCGAGCTCGGCTCCAGTTCACCACCGGTAATGGAGGGTGAAGCTTTGACAATGCCAGCCACTCGTGCTGGCGAAACGTCAGAAAAATCATTAGATGAATGTCGGCCGAAGAACACGAGACAGATGCCAATAGGCAGTTTCTCAACAAGTGGCCACGAAAGCCTTAACAATTTTTGTATCCCAGGCATGCTCGATAGGGGTCATGTCTGGAGAACATGCTGACCATTCTAGTCGAGCGATGTCGTTATCCTGAAGGAAGTGGTTCACAAGATGTGAACGATGGGGGTGCGAATTTTCGTCCATGAAGACGAATGCCTGGCCAATATGCTGACGATATGGTTGTACTATCGGTCGGAGGATGTCATTCATGTATTGAACAGCCGTTAAAGCGCCTTCACACACATGGTTCACATGGCTCTGAGCACTATAGGACTTAACACCTGAGGTTATCAGTCCCCTAGAACTTAGAACTACTTAAACGTAACTAACCTGAGGAAATCACACAAATCCATGCCCGATTCAGGATTCGAACCTGCGACCGTGGCAGTCGCGACGGTGCCTTCCATGACCACCAGCGGTGTATGTCGGCCCCACATAATGCCACTCCAAAACAGCAGGGAACCTCCACCTTGCTGCACTCGCTGGACAGCATGTCTAAGGCGTTCAGCCTGGCTGGGTTGCCTCCAAACACATCTCTGACGATTGTCTGGTTGAAGGCATATGCGACACTCATCGGTGAAGAGAATGTGATGCAAATCGTGAGCGGTCCATTGGGCATGTTGATGGACCCATCTGTACTGCGCTGCATGGTGTCGTCCTTGCAAAGATAGACCTCACCATGGACTTCGGGAGTGAAGTTGCGAATCATGCAGCCTAAGGCGCACAGTTTGAGTCGTAACACGACGTCCAGTGGCTGCACGAAAAGCATTGTTCAAAATAGTGGCGTTGCTGTCAGGATTGGGTGGTGGTAAGTTCTATGGGACCAAACTGCTGACGTCATCGGTCCCTGGGCTTACACACTACTTAATGTAATTTACGCTAAGGATAACACACACACCCATGCCCAAGGGAGTACTCGAACCTCCGGCGGGAGTAGCAGCGCGAACGGTGGCAAGGCGCCACAGACCGCACGGCTACCCCGTGCGGAGCTGTCAGGATTTCTCCGAGCTGTAATTCGTAGGTAGCGGTCATCCACTGCAGTAGTAGCCCTTGGGTGGCCTGAGCGAGGCATCTCATCGACAGTTCCTGTCACTCTGCATCTCTTCCATGTCCGAACAACATCGCTTTGGTTCACTCCGAGACGCTTGGACACTTCCCTGGTCGAGAGCTCTATATAGCACAAAGTTACAATGCGGACGCAATATAACCGCGGTATTGATCTTCTAAGCATGGTTTAACTGCAGACAACACGAACCTGTACCTCTTTCGTGGTGGAATGACTGGAACTCTTCGGGTGTCCGACCCCCTCCGTCTAATAGGGGCTGCTCATTCATGGTTGCTCACATCTTTGGTCGGGTTTAGTGAAATCTCTGAACAGTCAAAGGGAATGTGTCTGTGATACAATATCCACAGTCAACGTCTATCTTCAGGAGTTCTGGGAACCGGGGTGATGAAAAACATTTTTTGGTGTGTATACATATCGACGAACAACTACCGAAGAAGACGACGTACGGCAAATCCTCTATTTGTATGTAACAATAGCCTCTAAATGTACTTAGCAGAAGTCACTACAACCAGAAGCCCATGTATAACACACACTTACAGGACAATGGATTTAGAAAAGAATTACATACATATTAATATACAAGAGCAAGAGTCAATATGAAGGGAAAACCAGTCAATATCTTACACATACGTCACAAACGCCGAGAACATCCTTTCATGTCCTCGCTAATCAGAGAAAAAGTGATACCTTCCAGCCCATACCAATCAAAATCAACGTGAAGTAAATTTATACGAAATGGGTAATTGATGTATTAAAACTCTGTACTCCTAAACTACACTGTGATAGTGTAACACGAGTGTAAAACCAGGAAGTGTGCCCAAAGGGCACTTCAAAAGACCTGGCAGCCTGGACCACAGTTGACAGCCTCGAACTGAGCACACGACGGGCTGTCTTGAAGAGCGTTGAGATGGTAGCTGCGCTGGGTTGCTGCAGTACATCTGGGCAGTCCATGCCTTCCTCACACAGCAACCGTCACCAGAACGGCACTCAGCCATGACACTGACCCGCGGCGGTGACGTCACGACTCACTGAGGAGGCCCCAGCTTTCTTTCGCAACACGTGCATCCGCGCCCTGCCCCCTCCTGCACCTCTGAAGAAAGTTATGCGTTTGTAAACTCTGCTCGACCAGTAAACCTTATTACAGATTGCCTGTACGGCCGGCAACCCATTCAACACAACAAGGTCACGGCTTGCCAACATGCCACGCAACCACTCTGCACCAGAAAACAGTTTTGCAGCATTTCCATTAGGCGGTCCTAGCAGCGTCACCGGGGATCGCGGACCGGGGAGGCCTATTTGCACCCTCGATCCACGTCACATAATAGTTCCTGCGATATCATGCCGCGTGACAGTATTTAGGGCCGCGCGACAGTATTTAGGGCCGGGCACCGCCGTGCAGTCATTTCACGTCGAGCCAGAACTACAGACGGACATCCGCTCCACTACTACGCCGCTGCCTACTGCCGATCAGCTGCCTCCTCGACACCCACAGCTTAGCCTCTGCAGCTCCTCCGATGGTCCAGTTTCTGTGGCTGGATGTCGTTACCTAGTTCACAAAGTTTGTAGAACACTGTCAGCGTGCGTACTAAAAGTAAACTCTTGTTGAATTTGGTCTCTGTGTGCAGCAGTTGAATTTTGTAAATTTTAGTTTGTGGAAAACTCGACCAAGTACGTGAGCCATTTTGCGGTTCTCGTGGTGCTGTTGTAGGTCTCAGTCCTGTGTTGGAGGCCAGACTGTATCGTTTAGTTGATATTGTTGCGGTTGTTTGGATTCTTCTTGTGTTGACTGGTACTACTTGGTTTCGCAAGCATTGCGTATCCGCTAGTGGCAGCAGCGGCGTTATCGATATGTAGTAACTGTGGCCCTATCTTTGGGGTGACGTCGTTGTTCTCCCGGGTCGTGTGAGTGAGCAGTTGTGGACGCTGAAGGAGCCAGGTCTGCGCAGTGCGGAAACACACCGGGACCGCTGACGGCACTCGTGGACTGCTGGATCGAAGAGCTGTGATCACGAGGGAGCACGACCTTGTCG
Source organism: Schistocerca serialis cubense (assembly GCF_023864345.2). Taxonomy (NCBI): domain Eukaryota; kingdom Metazoa; phylum Arthropoda; class Insecta; order Orthoptera; family Acrididae; genus Schistocerca; species Schistocerca serialis. The sequence continues at coordinate 256,325,515 of NC_064644.1, read as the reverse complement.
AAACCAGATTCTGATAGTTTTAAGTTGAGTGCATTTCAATTTGAGTAGACAAACCTCCACCATTGTGACATCTCGCTATTCTCCAGTGACATGGGTTCGTGTTACTGCTCGTAGTGTCGCTGAGGCATAGAACAGCGAGTGGAGTGCTTGGGGAAGGCAGATCTGATTAGCTTTCCTGGGCTTCTATATACTATTTACTATCTTCAGCATGTTACAATTGTTTAGTCCAACCCGCTGTATTTTCCTGCCTGGTGGCTTCTAACGCCCCAGTTATCTGCGCAGGGGTTTAGTGTATGTAACGGCAGTGTACGTTTTCTCGCCTTGCCGCCACTGTGCGGTGAGGCATTAGGTTTGACAACTTTCTTGATTGTAGGTTGGTTGGCGATTCTTCTACCTTGGTGGTAGTGATTGCTTTCTTGTTCTGGGCGCTCTAAGCACAGTATTCTGCAGGCGGAGTCCAGACCACCAGTTCAGGCTTTCGCGTATTTTTACATCCTTGCATTTGGTTTATTGGACGTCATGTAGCCTCACCAAGATTATCCTTAGTCACTCGTTAGTCTGCCATTAGTCTGAGTTACCATGTCGTGGTGTGAATGCAACTCTTGGCTGCCTTTCTCATCGCTCGCGAAAGTGTTTTTGGCCTGACCTACTCAGAGGCCGATTCCTGGAGCACCGTCTGTGACTGGCCTTTGTGTTTTTTTTATTATTATTGTGTTACTAAGTTACCATCATTTGTCTCACCTGTTAGGTGATCAGCTTCTTGTCCTTTTGAATTAACCTTTGTTATTATATTTCCTGTTTTATTTTATGTTGTAAATTTTTTTTAGTAATTGCCATTCTTGGCGTTAAAGGGCTTCAGCCCCGACTGTGATTACTTGCCTTAAAATTCTAGTTGTGACCATATTCGCATTATTTCCTGTGTCTGTATCTTATGTATGTTTGTTAAATTTTTTTTAATAATTGCCATTCTTGGCGTTTAAGACCTTCAGCCGTGAAACAATTCTTAATTTATTAGTATTAAGGCCTTCAGCCATGAGTGTCGTTACTTGTTTTGAAATCATAATTTGGTAATTCTATTTTAGCAGTGAGCTTTAAGATCTTTGGTGATGTGTTTTTTTATATTCTAATAAGTGTAATTGTAAGTTACAACAAGTTTAAACAATTCGTAATTCAATCCCATTAAGGCCTTCAGCCGTGAAACAATTCTTAAATTATTGACATTATTTTAATTTGTTGTTGATTTTAAATAAATTGTGTGTGATTAAAAGAAAAGCCAACCAATAATAACTGATTATGGCCCTGTACATAATCGTAACCGAATCCTGCCTTCCTTGACTACCAGTTTTCAGTACGAAACTTTGAATTTATGAACAAGGGCCTTCAGCCTAACAGGTCTTTTTGAGTGTTGAATGTGTTTGATCCGTCAGAGCAGGTGAGCGTACTATTTTTTCCATTAAACTATATTTGTGGAAAATTATAGACTTTAGTTCCGTTTGCGGCGGATTCTTTACAAATGCAGCTGTTTCACTCACGCCTCTAGGCGAGCACTGGACGACTCACCCTCATGCTTCTAATAAGTGTAATTGTAAGTTACAACAAGTTTAAACAATTCGTAATTCAATCCCATTAAGGCCTTCAGCCGTGAAACAATTCTTAAATTATTGACATTATTTTAATTTGTTGTTGATTTTAAATAAATTGTGTGTGATTAAAAGAAAAGCCAACCAATAATAACTGATTATGGCCCTGTACATAATCGTAACCGAATCCTGCCTTCCTTGACTACCAGTTTTCAGTACGAAACTTTGAATTTATGAACAAGGGCCTTCAGCCTAACAGGTCTTTTTGAGTGTTGAATGTGTTTGATCCGTCAGAGCAGGTGAGCGTACTATTTTTTCCATTAAACTATATTTGTGGAAAATTATAGACTTTAGTTCCGTTTGCGGCGGATTCTTTACAAATGCAGCTGTTTCACTCACGCCTCTAGGCGAGCACTGGACGACTCACCCTCATGCTTCTAATAAGTGTAATTGTAAGTTACAACAAGTTTAAACAATTCGTAATTCAATCCCATTAAGGCCTTCAGCCGTGAAACAATTCTTAAATTATTGACATTATTTTAATTTGTTGTTGATTTTAAATAAATTGTGTGTGATTAAAAGAAAAGCCAACCAATAATAACTGATTATGGCCCTGTACATAATCGTAACCGAATCCTGCCTTCCTTGACTACCAGTTTTCAGTACGAAACTTTGAATTTATGAACAAGGGCCTTCAGCCTAACAGGTCTTTTTGAGTGTTGAATGTGTTTGATCCGTCAGAGCAGGTGAGCGTACTATTTTTTCCATTAAACTATATTTGTGGAAAATTATAGACTTTAGTTCCGTTTGCGGCGGATTCTTTACAAATGCAGCTGTTTCACTCACGCCTCTAGGCGAGCACTGGACGACTCACCCTCATGCTTCGCTGAATCTCCTGATTACAACGCGACACCATCCCCAGGTCGCTACAAGTCAGTGATTCTGAAAACTCAAAATGGGCTGTATATTAGCCAGACTTAACATCTGTGGGGTTTAGGTGACAGGAAGGTGAAAACAAGAGGTCTACAAGAAACACTGAAGATTCTGTGCGGCATGAAATTACGTGCAACATGGGTCTGTATCGATGTGCGGTATTGTGTTCCTAGAGCAACTTTAAAGCGTGTTGTAGTGCTCCATGTCAACATTTTTAGTACTTAATTTAACAGTGATGATAATAAACACACTAACTGGTGCATATGTTTACTTACATTAGGTACAGTTTGTGAAACTTTATACTAGCATGACGGTTGTTTGCGGCGCTGTATTCCAGTTACTGATTGAACAAGTTCTACGCATTTAATCTCGCTGAAGACTTCTTCGAAAGCTTTTCTAATATTCCCAAAATGTATGTAGTTCCACAAGAAGAAGTCGATGTCATAATTCGGCAAACATAAACCTTAAAAAATATTTGGGAATTCATAAAATTTGCCATATTTTCTGCTATAATAGACCAAAACTCATCTCTCTTATACATGTAGTTACTGAAGTATTTTTAGCGGCCTATCTCAGATACATCTTATAATCCCGCACATTCAGCTCACAATTTTGGTATCATCAAAAACAGAAGCTTTAGGAATAATTATTCTGTAAAGAAGGACACTGAAGTATTGAAGAGCTATGGCGTACATTTGAAGTTGCTGAGGCTGCAGTTACTCTGATAATCGGTTCCAATCTAGGCAGTTCAATTGCAGAGGAATAACCACTCCCGATGTGATTAACAGCATTGCTTGGACGGACAAACTTCTACATCATCCTGCCAATCTTTCTCAGCCTAAAAGGCACTAATGAACCAAACACACCTGTACCATCCACATCCGCATTAGCCAGCCGTGCAACTGTAGCACCAACACCAAACTTCCTTGTATCAGTCTCAGTTGCACCAGGCTTTACGCAGATTTATCAGAGTGTCCGCTTTTGTGGTAGGATAGCTTTCCAAAAATCTCTTTCCAATCTTTAATGTCAGTATGCTCACGAAGCTTGTCCGAAATCAGATATTCATAATTAACAGTATTTGCTTTCAAAGCTTTCTTTGAAGTTCAAAGACCCGTCATATAAAACTTCCAGACAGATTAAAGCTTGGTGCCACAAGGAGACTACAACGAGGGACCTTAACACTTTGCGGATAAGTGTTCTGTCGACTGAGATACCCAAGCACGATTCATGACTCTTCCTCACAGATTTACTCCTCCGGTATCGTATCACCTACCTTCCAAACTTCACAGTTTTCCTACGAATCTGGCAGGTCTAGAACTCCTGGAAGAAAAGATATCTCGGAGACATGGCTTAACCACAGTCTGGGGGATGTTTCCAGAATAAATTATTCCATCTGCAACGGAGTGTGCGCAGATATGAAACTTTCTGTCAGATTAAAACTGTGTACCTGACCGTAAATCAAATTCGGGAAATTCGCAGAAGGTTTCATATGAACACACACTCCACTACAGAGTGAAAAATTCATTCTAGACACCTCATATATTTAACACACTTGAACCTTGAAAACGTGAACACTTTCCCTTCCTGTATTTCTTTCTTCTCTCTCCTAAACAGATACAACCAGATGCGCACACACACACACACACACACACACACACACACACACATAGGAAGAACGGTGGAGAACTCTTGACCGGAGAAACAGTGGGTCGTTTCCGTTTAAAGACGCAAAGAGCAGGGAAACTGGGAACCAGGAGTTACAAGAGTCTTGGAAACAGACTAACATCAAGTAGACAAGGTCACCCCTGCTGTCACACGTGTTCACTAACTGAGGGTAGCTCAGCATCATCATAGCAGGAGGAATACGATAGAATTCAACCACACCGTGTAATTTGGTCTATAATTTGACAATAGAAATGCATGACTATAAGGATGAGGTTCCCACGCCCGGGTTCCCGGGTTCGGTTCCCGGCGGGGTCAGGGATTTTCTCTGCCTCGTGATGACTGGGTGTTGTGTGATGTCCTTAGGTTAGTTAGGTTTCAGTAGTTCTAAGTTCTAGGGGACTGATGACCATAGATGTTAAGTCCCTTAGTGCTCAGAGCCATTTGAACCGTTTATAAGGATGCGGAAGTAGAACCATTGTTTTATATGTGATTGTGGATGTGATGAAAACAGTGGTACCGTCCAAAGATCAAGGTGACGTAAAAGAGTCGGCACCTTCCATCAGCACTACAGAAGTTAACGGTGTGGTGCTGCATTCCGCAACGATGAATGGGAGGCGATGGCGAAGCCACGCCCTCTCTCCCAGCGTCATAGCGCTCATAGAGTCCGACACACAGTAGAGCACAGGAAGTCTCTGGCCAGTTCGTGACCTCCGATCAAGCTGACAATATCCCCAAGTTAGATACATGTGTTACGCAAGTCTTAGATTGTGCTGTCATTCTGAACTTTATGAACTTTGTACTTCAAGAGAAGAATTTAGTAAATGTGTGAAACAAATGATGCTTTAATATTCAAATACAGGTTTAAATATCTGGCACATACCTATGGCTAGGCCGGCCGGAGTGGCCGAGCGGTTCTAGGCGCTAGGGTCTGGAAAAGAGCGAACGCTACGGTTGCGGGTTCTAATCATGCCTCGGGCTTGGATGTGTGTGATGTCCTTAGGTTAGTTAGGTTTAACCAGTTCTAAGTTCTTGGGGACTGATGACCTTAGAAGTTAAGTCCCATAGTGCCCAGAGCCATTTGAGCCATTTTCTATGGCTATGGATTGGGTAGAGTCAAATAATTAATTGTTCGTTCATGTAATAGTCTTAAACAATATTTCGTATGTAATAGTTCCACTCCACAATTTTCCAGAGTAATCAAAGAACCTACAGCTATACCGCATGATTGTAGCTTCGTCGGGTCATAACAAAAACATTCATTACAGGAAAGACTTAAATATCAATGATTTTCGTTTCATGGTTATGGAGATAAGAAAAGAAATGTAGGAAACACCGCTTACAATTGACTCTATTTCTAAAATGAGGAAAACAATACGTCCGTCAACACTACTGCAGACATCTGCTGAAGGATTGTGAATAAGTGACATGTTTTTACTCACTGGGTGAATCTGATTGCAAATTCATATAATAGCCAACTCTCCCTGTAACACTGTAGGCAGAACTCTAATGACACGCCCCTTCCGTATAGTAATACAATCGATACAAGCCTTGGTGTTGTTGAGTATTATACGCGCAATAAATAAACGATTCAAACAAACTATCATCCAGACAAAATTTGAAGCCACATTCCTTTAGTTCAGAAATTATTTATTTTAGTGACTATGACATTCGGAATACAGTAGTTTTTTTCCGAGCCATCACTCATCCGACTGATTTGATGCGGCACGCTACGAATACCTACCTCTACCAACCTCTTCATCTGAAAGTAGCATTAGCAACCCACGTCATCAATAATTTTCTGGATATACTCCAGTGTCTGGCTTCCTTTACAGTTTTTATTCTCTACAGTTCCCTCTAGTACTATGGAAGCTATTCCCTGATGTCTTAACATAAATGTCACCGTTCTGGCCGGCCGCTGTGGCCGAGCGGTTCTAGGTGCTTTAGTCCGGAACCGAGCTGCTGCTACGGTCGCAGGTTTGAATCCTGTCTCCGGCATGGATGTGTGTGATGTCCTTAGGTTAGTTAGGTTGTAGTAGTTCTAAGTCTAGGGGAATGTTGACCTCCGATGTTAAGTCCCATAGTGCTTAGAGCCATTTTTTCACCATTCTGACCCTTCTTGTAGTCAGTGCTTCCCATAATTTCCATCCATTCTTTTCCTCGCCTATTCTCCGAAAAACCTCCTCATTCCAGACATCATCAGTCCACTTAATTTTCAACATTCGTCTGTAGCACCATATCTTAAATTCTTCGATTCTCAACTGTTCCGGTTTTCCTACAGTCAGTGTTTCACCACCATACTATGGTGTGTTCCAAACGCACATTTTCAAAAAATTCTTGCTCAAATTAAGGTGTATGTTTCATACTCTTAGACTTGGGCACAAATATCCTTTCTGCCTGTGCTAGTCTGCTTTTGGTGTCCTCCTTGCTTCGTTCATCATTCGTAATTTTTCTGCCTAGATAGTAAAATTCCTTAACTTTATCTACCTCGTGAACACCAAACCTGACGTTAAGTTTATCGCTGTTCTTATTTCGACCACTTCTCATTACTTTCGTGTTTTTTTCGATTTACTCTCAGCCCATGTTCTGTATTCGTTAGACTGTTCATCCCATTCAGCAGGTCATCTAATTCTTCTACACTTTCACTGAGGATCAGAATGTAATCAGCGAATCGCATCATTGATATCCGTTCACCTTGAATTTCTATTCCGCTCTTGAACCTTCCTTTCATTTCCGTCATTACTTCTTCGATGTATGGACTGAACGATAAGGATGAGACATTACATCCCTGTCTTACGCCTTTTTTAATCCGAATACTTCGTTCTTGGTCGTCCACACTTATTACTACCTCTTGGGCCTTGTTCTTAGTGTATGTTACACGCCTCTAAAGCTGATCCCCATTTTCCTCAGAGTTTGGAACAACTTGCACCATTTGACATTGCGGCAAGCTTTTTCCATATCGACACATCCTATGGACGTGCCTCGATTTTTCTTCAGTGTTGCTTCCATTATCCGCCGCAACGACAGCACTGACAGTCTGGTGCCATTACCTTTCCTACACACAAACTGATCGTCATCTAGCACATCTCAGTATTCTTGACCGTTCTTCTGCATATTATTCTTGTAGGCAAATTGGGTGAGCTGTTAAGCTGATTGTGCGACAATTCTCGCGATTGTCGGCTCTTCCTATCTTTGTGGATGACAGTTTTCCGAAAGTCTCGTGGTATATCGTCAGACTCATACATTCTACACACCAACGTGAATAGTTGTTTCGTTACCACTTCACCCAATGATTTTAGAAATTCTGATGGATGTAATGTATACCTTCTGCCTTTTTCTATCTTCAGTCTTCCAAAGTTCTTTTAAATTCCTATTCTAATACAGGAGCCGCTATCCCTTCTGTACTAACTACTGTTTCTTCTTCTATGACGTCATCAGATAAGTCTTCGCCCTCTACATCTACATCTACATCTACATTTATACTCCGCAAGCCACCCAACGGTGTGCGGCGGAGGGCACTTTACGTGCCACTGTCATTACCTCCCTTTCCTGTTCCAATCGCGTATGGTTCGCGGGAAGAACGACTGTCTGAAAGCCTCCGTGCGCGCTCTAATCTCTCTAATTTTACATTCGTGATCTCCTCGGGAGGTATAAGTAGGGGGAAGCAGTATATTCGATACCTCATCCAGAAACGCACCCTCTCGAAATCTGGCGAGCAAGCTACACCGCGATGCAGAGCGCCTCTCTTACAGAGTATGCCACTTGAGTTTGCTAAACATCTCCGTAACGCTATCACGGTTACCAAATAATCCTGTGACGAAGCGCGCCGCTCTTCTTTGGATCTTCTCTATCTCCTCCGTCAACCCGATCTGGTACGGATCCCACACTGATAAGCAATACTCAAGTATAGGTCGAACGACTGTTTTGTAAGCCACCTCCTTTGTTGATGGACTACATTTTCTAAGGACTCTCCCAATGAATCTCAACCTGGTACCCGCTTTACCAACAATTAATTTTATATGATCGTTCCACTTCAAATCGTTCCGCACGCATACTCCCAGATATTTTACAGAAGTAAATGCTACCAGTGTTTGTTCCGCTATCATATAATCATACAATAAAGGATCCTTCTTTCTATGTATTCGCAATGTATTACATTTTTCTATGTTAAGGGTCAGTTGCCACTCCCTGCACCAAGTGCCTATCCGCTGCAGATCTTCCTGCATTTCGCTACAATTTTCTAATGCTGCAACTTCTCTGTATACTACAGCATCATCCGCGAAAAGCCGCATGGGACTTCCTACACTATCTACTAGGTCATTTATATATATTGTGAAAAGCAATGGTCCCATAACACTCCCCTGTGGCACGCCAGAGGTTACTTTAACGTCTATAGACGTCTCTCCATTGATAACAACATGTTGTGTTCTGTTTGCTAAAAACTCTTCAATCCAGCCACACAGCTGGTCTGATATTCCGTAGGCTCTTACATTGTTTATCAGGCGACAGTGCGGAACTGTATCGAACGCCTTCCGGAAGTCAAGAAGAATAGCATCTACCTGGGAGCCTGTATCTAATATTTTCTGGGTCTCATGAACAAATAAAGCGAGTTGGGTCTCACACGATCGCTGTTTCCGGAATCCATGTTGATTCTTACATAGTAGATTCTGGGTTTCCAAAAACGACATGATACTCGAGCAAAAAACGTGTTCTAAAATTCTACAACAGATCGATGTCAGAGATATAGGTCTATAGTTTTGCGCATCTGCTCGACGACCCTTCTTGAAGACTGGGACTACCTGTGGTCTTTTCCAATCATTTGGAACCTTCCGTGCCTCTAGAGACTTGCGGTACACGGCTGTTAGAAGGAGGGGCAAGTTTTTTCGCGTACTCTGTGTAGAATCGAATTGGTATCCCGTCAGGTCCAGTGGACTTTCCTCTGTTGAGTGATTCCAGTTGCTTTTCTATTCCTTGGACAATTATTTCGATGTCAGCCATTTTTTCGCTTGTGCGAGGATTTAGAGAAGGAACTGCAGTGCGGTCTTCCTCTGTGAAACAGCTTTGGAAAAAGGTGTTTAGTATTTCAGCTTTACGCGTGTCATCCTCTGTTTCAATGCCATCATCATCCCGGAGTGTCTGGATATGCTGTTTCGGGCCACTTACTGATTTAACGTAAGACCAGAACTTCCTAGGATTTTCTGTGAAGTCGGTACATACAATTTTACTTTCGAATTCACTGAACGCTTCACGCATAGCCCTCCTTACGCTAACCTTGACATCGTTTAGCTTCTATTTGTCTGAGAGGTTTTGGCTGCGTTTAAACTTAGAGTAAAGCTCTCTTTGCTTTCGCAGTAGTTTCCTAACTTTGCTGTTGTACCACGGTGGGTTTTTCCCGTCCCTCACAGTTTTACTCGACACGTACCCTGTCTAAAACGCATTTTACGAGTGCCTTGAACGTTTTCCATAAACACTCAACATTGTCAGTGTCGGAACAGAAATTTTCGTTTTGATCTGTTAGGTAGTCTGAAATCTGCCTTCTATTACTCTTGCTAAACAGATAAACCTTCCTCCCTTTTTTTATATTCCTACTAACTTCCATATTCAGGGATGCTGCAACGGCCTTATGATCACTGATTCCCTGTTCTGTACATACAGAGTCGAAAAGTTGGGGTCTGTTTGTTATCAGTAGGTCCAAGATGTTATCTCCACGAGTCGGTTCTCTGTTTAATTGCTCGAGGTAATTTTCGGATAGTGCACTCAGTATAATGTCACTCGATGCTCTGTCCCTACCACCCGGCCTAAACATCTGAGTGTCCCAGTCTATATCTGGTAAATTGAAATCTCCACCTAAGACTATAACATGCTGAGAAAATTTATGTGAAATGTATTCCAAATTTTCTCTCAGTTGTTCTGCCACTAATGCTGCTGAGTCGGGAGGTCGGTAAAAGGAGCCAATTATTAACCTAGCTCAGTTGTTGAGTGTAACCTCCACCCATAATAATTCACAGGAACTATCCACTTCTATTTCACTACAGGATAAGCTACTACTAACAGCGACGAACACTCCACCACCGGTTGCATGCAATCTATCCTTTCTAAACACTGTCTGTACCTTGTAAAAATTTCGGCAGAATTTATCTCTGGCTTCAACCAGCTTTCTGTACCTATAACGATTTCGGCTTCGGTGCTTTATATCAGCGCTTGAAGTTCCGGTACTTTACCAACGCAGCTTCGACAGTTTACAATTACAATACCGATTGCTGCTAGATCCCCGCATGTCCTGACTTTGCCCTGCACCCGTTGAGGCTGTTGCCCTTTCTGTACTTGCTCAAGGCCATCTAACCTAAAAAACCGCTCAGCCCACGCCACACAACCCCTGCTACCCGTGTAGCCGCTTGTTGCGTGTAGTGGACTCCTGACCTATTCAGCGGAACCCGAAACCCCACCACCCCATGGCGCAAGTCGAGGAATCTGCAGCCCACACGGTCGCAGAACCGTCTCAGCCTCTGATTCAGACCCTCCACTCGGCTCTGTACCAAAGGTCCGCAGTCAGTCCTGTCGACGATGCTGCAGATGGTGAGCTCTGTTTTCATCCCGCTAGCGAGACTGGCAGTTTTCACCAAATCAGATAGCCGCCGGAAGTCAGAGAGGATTTCCTCGGATCCATAGCGACACACATCATTGGTGCCAACATGAGCGACCACCTGCAGATGGGTGCACCCTGTACCCTTCATGGCATCCGGAAGGACCCTTTCCACATCTGGAATGACTCCCCCCGGTATGCACACGGAGTGCACATTGGTTTTCTTCCCCTCTCTTGCTGCCATATCCCTAAGGGGCCCCATTACGTGCCTGACGTTGGAGCTCCCAACTACCAGTAAGCCCAACCTCTGCGACCGCCCGGATCTTGCAGACTGAGGGGCAACCTCTGGAACAGGACAAGCAGCCATGTCAGGCCGAAGATCAGTATCAGCCTGAGACAGAGCCTGAAACCGGTTCGTCAGACAAACTGGAGAGGCCTTCCGTTTAGCCCTCCGGAATGTCTTTCGCCCCCTGCCACACCTTGAGACGACCTCCAACTCTACCACAGGTGAGGGATCAGCCTCAACGCGGGCAGTATCCCAGGCAACCACAGTCGTAGTCCGATCGGGAGATGCGTGGGACGAGCTGGCCGTCCCCGACAAACCCCCATCCGGAACCCCACAGTGATGCCCATTGGCAACAGCCTCAAGCTGTGTGACCGAAGCCAACACTGCCTGAAGCTGGGAGCAAAGGGATGCCAACTCAGCCTGCATCATGAAGGTCTACAGTGTATTCTGTCCACCTATCCACTCTCTCCTCTACATTTAACAGTGGTATTCCCATTGAGTCATTAATGTTACCAATCTGTCTTTTAATTTCATCCAAGGGTTTTTTTTTTTTTTTTGCTTTTCTATACACTGCGTCAGTTCTTCCTACAATAATTTCTTTTCCTATTTCTTCACATTTTTCATGCAGCCATTTCGCCTTAGCTTCCCTGCAATTTCTATTTCTTCAGTTCCTAAGTTACTTTTATTTCAGTATTCCTGAATATCTCCGAACATTTTTGTACTTCCTTCGTTAATCGATCAACTGAAGTATTTCTTCTGTTACTCATGGTTTCTTCGTAGTTACCTCCTTTTACCTATGGTTTTCTTTCCAACCTCTGTGATGCCCTTTTTAGGGAGGTCCGTTCTTTTCCAACTGAACTGCCTACTGAGGTGCCCCTTATCGCGATTTCTATACCCACAAAGAAGCTCAAGCGCACCTCTTCATTTCTTAGTACTTTTATATTCCACTTCTTTGCGCACTGATTCTTCCTGATTAGTCTCTTCAACTTCAGCGTATTCTTCATCGCTACTTAATTAGCTCCTCGGTACGCCTTACAATTCATTATCTTATTTCGGAATCCCTGCCTGAACATGATGTAATGTAACTGAAATCTCACCGTATCTCCCGTACTTTTCGAAGAATACCTCCTTCTCTTTTGATTCTTGAACAGAATGTTCGGTATTAATAGCTGTAATTTATTGCAGAGCCCAATTAGTCTTTCTCCTGTCTTATTCCTAGTTCAAAGCCGATATTCTCGTGTTACCCTTTCTTTTCCTCCTTCTCCTACAACGGCATTCTAATCCCCCACGACTATTAGATTTTCATCTCCCTTTGCGTACTGCATTACCTTTTCAATGTCCTGATACACTTTCTCTATTTTTTTATCTTCGGGTTGCAATGTCGGGATGTATACTTCAACTATCGTTGTCGATGTTGGTTTGCTGTCGATTCTGATAAAAACAGACCTGTCACTTAACTGTTCACAATAAGACTCTCTCTGCCCTATCTTCATAATGAATCCTACACCCGTTACACCATTTTCTGCTGCTGTTGATATTACCTTATAATCATCTGACCAGAAATCCTTGTCTTCTTTCTATTTCGCTTCACTGACCACCGAGATATCTAAATTGAGCCTTAGAATTTCCCTTTTAAAATTTTCTAGCTTCCTAGCGTCTGCCTTTCCACGCAGCAATTCGAAGAACGTTATCCTGCAGTTGGTTGTTCATTTTTTTTCTGATGGTCACTTTCCCTGGGCAGTCCCCTCCCTGTAATCCGAATGGGGACGTCCGGAATCTTTTGCCAATGGCGAGATCATCAGAACACTTTTCCAGTTATGGGCCACATGTCCTGTGGATGCACATCATGTGTCTTCAATGCAGTGATTTCCATTGCCTTCTGCATCGTCACGTCGTTGATCACTGCCGATTCTTCCACCTTTAGGGGCAGTTTCGCACCGCAAGGGCAAGACGGAGACCTGAACCTCTGACCTCTCCTCTGCCCACTTTGAATGAGGGTGATTTCTTATGTCGGAAGTCTTCCACCGCCATTGATGATTTTTATTCCAACTTTAATCGGTGGCGGGGTTAGCACACGGGACCGACGACCTTTCATTCCTAATCCAACACACTACCCACCTGGACCACAGGGTAGCGTTAAGTACATACACTACTGGCCATTAAAATTGCTACACCACGAAGATGACGTGCTACAGACGCGAAATTTAACCGACAGGAAGAAGATGCTGTGATATGCAAATGATTAGCTTTTCAGAGCATTCACACAAGGTTGCCGCCGGTGACAACAACTGCAACGTGCTGACATGAGGAAAATTTCCCACAGATTTCTCATACACAAACAGCAGTTGACCGGTGTTGCCTCGTGAAACGTTGTTGTGCTGCCTCGTGTAAGGACGAGAAATGCGTACCATCACGTTTCCGACTTTGATAAAGGTCGGATTCTAGCCTATCGCGATTGCGGTTTATCGTATCGCGACATTGCTGCTCGCGTTGGTCGAGATCCAATGACTGTTAGCAGAATAAGGAATTGGTGGGTTCAAGAGGGTAATACGGAACGCCGTGCTGGATCCCAACAGCCTCGTATCACTAGTAGTAGAGATGACAGGCATCTTATCGCATGACTGTTACCGATCGTGCAGCCACGTCTCGATCCCTGAGTCAACAGATGGGGACGTTTGCAAGACAACAACCATCTGCCCGAACAGTTCGACGAAGTTTGCATCGGGATGGACTATCAGCTCGGAGACCATGGCTGCGGTTACCCCTGACGCTGCATCACAGACAGGAGCGCCTGCGATGGAGTACTCAACGACGAACCGGGTGCACGAATGGCAAAACGTCATTCGTTCGGATGAATCCAAGTTTCTGTTTACAGCATCATGATGGTCGCATCCGTGTCTGGCGACATCACGGTGAACGCACATTGGAAGCGTGTATTCGTCATCGCCATACTGGCGTATCACCCGGCGTGATGGTATGGGGTTCCATTGGTTACACGTCTCGGTCACCTCTTGTTCGCATTGACGGCACTTTGAATAGTGGACGTTACATTTCAGATGTGTTACGACCCGTGGCTCTTCAGTCGATCTCTGCGAAACCCTACATTTCAGCAGGATAATGCACGATAGCATGTTGCAGGTCCTGTACGGGCCTTTCTGGATACAGAAAATGTTCGACTACTTCCCTGGCCAGCACGTTCTCCAGATCTCTCACCAATATGAAACGTCTGGTCAATGGTGGCCGAGCAACTGTCTCGTCTCAATACGCCAGTCACTACTCTTGATGAACTGTGGTATCGTGTTGAACCTGCACACGCCATCGAAGCTCTGTTTGACTCAATGCCCAGACGTATCAAGGCCGTTATTAGGGCCAGATGTGGTTGTTCTGAATACTGATTTCTCAGGATCTATGCACCAAAATTGCGTGAAAATGTAATCACATGTCAGTTCTAGTATAATATATTTGTCCAATGAACACCCGTTTATCATCTGCATTTCTTCTTGGTGTAGCAACTTTAATGGCCAATAGTGTAATATCAGCCATTTAAATGCAGTATTGGTTCAAATGGTTCTGAGCACAATGGGACTCAACATCTTAGGTCATAAGTCCCCTAGAACTTAGAACTACTTAAACCTAACTAACCTAAGGACATCACACACACCCATGCCCGAGGCAGGATTCGAACCTGCGACCATAGCAGACCCGCGGTTCCTGACTGCAGCGCCAGAACCACTAGACCACCGCGGCCGGCAAATGCAGTACTGTCTGACTCGAAAAGAGAATTGCAACCACTGAGTGACCACCCTCTGTGCTGGTTTGTCAGTGGAACATTTACCCCCCCCCCCCGCCCCCACACCCCCCACACCCCCCACACCCACCGCCCCACGAAGATGTACATCGAGTACCAACAGCTGCAATGCGTAAGTACTAGACGCTGGGATCTACACTGGTCGGTTTCTTTAATCGTCAACAAGATGTAATTACGAGCTTCCTTTCTTTTTAGTTCCCTTTTGGGGCGAGCCTCACAATACGGATGACAAATGTTTTACGTTACTTCACAGAAAAGGACAATGTTAACCATGTCGCTGTACCAAAAGGAAATACGAGAAATTGTATCTGATCCATTAGTGCGTAGGAAGTGGTTGCGGAAGGGGGAAGTGGAGGGGGGGGGGTGGAAGGGGGAGCAGAATATTTCCACCCAACTCGCGCTGCGACAAAGCAGAGAAGGAACTCCTTTGTGGTCGCTGTCGCGAGCGCAGCACTCGAGCTTCGCAGAAACTGAGTCAAAAAGTCAACTTCAGCTGTGTCCGCGTCTCTGGAGCAAATGTTAAAAGCACAGGAGTCTAATGTCCACGTTCACTGCTGTGTCCGCAGTTCCCTCGCGAAACGAGTGGGATAACGGCGCGTGCTCCAGACGCTATGCCGTTCCGTTCTATTTCTGCTACGCTGCTCAGGCTTTATCTACTGAAATGCTTCTCTGGAGTTCTGTTTTCTGTAGTACTTCTCTGGATTACAACTTTACGCTGTAATTATAAAACTGCATGAACTCTCTGTGTAAATTTCGTTATTAAAGTAACTCTGGAAAGTTATGTGACGCGCGTTAAATGTTTTTATTTCTTAGATATACATTTAGAATACAGTGTTCTAGAACATTCTGAAACTAAAACTACCCGGACGTAAAATAAAGTACGTCCAAACTTAATGTTGTACTTTCACGAAAAAAAAAAATGGTGATAGAAGTGAGAGAAAACTTCAGAACGAAAATTTAAGTTAAAAAGGAATAGATACCTGCGTTGGAATGTAATGCGTTTCCCTCACCACTCCCTTGACTGTAGAGAAGTATGAAATGCACAGTATACTAAGCCCTCAGTTTGACTGGTGACTACCGAGCGGGGTAGCGCAGTGGTTTGCACACTGGACTCGCATCCGGGAGGACGACGGTTCAAACCCGCGTTCGGCCATCCTGATTTAGATTTTCCATGATTTCCCTAAAACGCTTAAGGCAGATGTGGGAATGGTTCCTTCTAAGGCCACGGCCGCTTTCCGTGTCCATCCTTCCCTAATCGTAGCTAGTGCTCCATCTCTAACGACCTCGGCGTCGTCTGGAGGTTAAACACTAATTTCATCCGTCTCCTCCTTCATTGGTGACTGCCTAACATAACGTTTCTGGCTGGCACATTCGACTGGGGAAAGAAATCTTCCCAATGAAAAAGTAGCTAAGGACGTAGAAACAAACTGATAGAGACAAACAAAGCTTTCTTTAATTCTCTTCTCCTTCTTTCCTTGCCCGTGTTTCGCACCGAGTCAGAGTCAACTTGTATGACTGCCTTCTACCAAAACCTTCCGTCGAAGACATTCTTTTGTTAGAGGGCAGCCACTCGACTCTGACCATCATTTTCATTGAATGGCTCCAGGCAGACTTCCTCCCGTATCGTAAAGGTGGCCGATTATTGTCATGGAGTTATCATCACTTTTTTTGCCTACACCACCCACGGCGTGCTTCCATTAATTTATTGGAGATTGGTATCACACCTACCCGTTCCCTTACATGTTCGTTTTTCATATGGTCCAGCCTTTTGACACCGATGGGCCGATGAAATATTTCCATGTTCGCGTTATGTTACTGCTACGCCATAATTTTAAGCAGTATATTGCCACTGTCGAATGATGGATCTATAAACATTCAGTTAGGGTGGTTGGGTACTTTGGCGAGACATAGCACTCCTGTCATTTGGCGCCATTAGCGTTAGTTCGTGCTTCGGTATCTGGGAACGTCTCACCAACCGAAGTTGTAAGACAGGTGAGCCATTTAAATAATATAGTTTTGCTGGGTGGTTGATACAGTATGATACTGGTGACGTGTAAATGGTTCTAAGTACATATAATTACCTTCGTCTTTAATTACTTTTTTGTTCGTTATTTATCAACCTTTTAACAAATATGTTTGAGAAGGTCGGGCGCAGAATAGCGGTTTGGGGTTCCTCGGTTCCTATTTCAGCTAGCAACATGGGGTTGTATAGTCATTTGAACTTGTGTCTTACTGCAGCTATGTTTCAGTATATTAAGCAATATTTGAACTACGAAGCGGCCCTCGCGTCCAGGGAAATTGTGTGAATCTGTTAATTCCTTTTGCTAATAATGTTAACTGGGCTAAAATCAAAGTTCCGCCAATGGCCCCATTTGTATAAGCTCCATTCGGATATTATGTGAAAATATGTCCAAAAATCTCGTTTTGGTGAAAGGGTTTTGAAGTGCGACGCTACTGTACTTTAGACTTGTGGCCCTGCCCACCTTACTCACGGCTCGCAGCAGTCAATCTACCGATTTCCGTAAGAGTTCGGGCAATTTGTGTGCATCTGCACTGAATAAGATCATTGGCCTGTTGACCTTATCTATATGAAGGTGGTATCTTTAATAAGCATTGTGGGAACGGGCACTAAAAATGTAGTGTGTGGACAGAAAGTTGGAAGTGTGTGTCTCACGGGGAGCGTGCCAGGGATAAGTCCCTGCAGTCGCACTATCCTCTGTGTCCTCTGTGGGCCTCGGCAGCCGTGGTGAGCGGACATGTTGTGTTTACGTCGCCGCTACTGCTGGCTGTTGTGGTGAGTTGTCGCGCTTGCTGTAAACACAGTAACGTGTTATTGTGAGGAACATGTATAGGACTCTAACATGGGTCAACTAACACGACGAGATACTTTGAAGTTTGTATTAAATTCGAACTAAACACTACCGAAATCTTATGAAATAGAATCGTGGACTGAGGAAGCTTTGAAACGATCCTTTGATGACATTATTGATGTCCATTTATCCATCGTTAGCAACACTACCTACATTAAGTCCAAATCTGCGAAATCTGTGAACATTTAATAATTGAATCCTGTAGTGGTCGATTCAAATTTAAGCATTGTGATGGTAACGTTGGAGAGGTCAACGTGTGTCATGCAGGGTTTGGTATTCACACCGTTCGTATTTTCGAACTACCGCTTGAACTACTCGCAGAACAAATCAACGCCACTTTGAACAGTTATGGACAGGACATCAACATTGTTGCGGAAATGTGGTTGTCTCTCAAAGTCCCTGTTTTGAACCGTGTTCGGCAGGTAAAGGTAGGGTTGACGAGACACATCCTGTCATATACCACTATTTCTGGCTACAGGGCGATCGTTATGTACGATGGTCAATCAGGAACTTCTGAAGGATGCGGTGCAACTGATCACGTTCGCGCTCAGTATATACAGCGACGAGTGACGCAACTACCACCTAGCGAACGGCTACAAGCTAACAGGATGTCGGCACTGCCTCTAAAATATGTAGCAGCGGTCCATTCGATCACGGCCATGGAAGTACAACCTGATATGGACACACATCTCACCACTACGGAAAATGACCTAGTTACGCCCACGGGCACTTCCAGTCCAGAAGGCTGCACTGTTACTACTCAGGAAGCACCGGTAGCCAGTTGCAACCCGGAGAGCACGTCCATAGGCAGCTACCAAGCAGTTGTTAACTCCGAAGAAAACAACGTTGGTCGAAACGTTAGCAACAATACAGACCCCATCCCAGCTCAAAACGAACTTTCTCTTGCACAGGACCCCACTTCCTCCTCGGCGTCTGCAGGACTTCAGAGAGTCGAAACCTTCCTCAAGAAACACAAGAGAAGGAGGATCGCCCACAAGGATGCCGACAACACAGCACCACTATCGCGCGAAAAAGAGGCGCAAATTGCCCGGCATGACTCACATCTCTCTTGAACCGCCCAATGGGTAGCCGCAGCATGGGAACACACTGGTCTTAGACGTCAACGCCCCCAACCCCGATGTTCACGACTATGTCGCTGCGGACGAGGAACAGAACCTTCGACAGGTCTTCAGAGATATCTCCAAACATCAGTGTCAACATGACAAGAGCTCATATGGCGAGGCGGGTGCTGTTAATGTGGTCAGTTTAGTAGATGACACTGACAACATAATAATGGACTAGAGCCTGGCTGTGGTGGGGCCATCAACAGGAGTTTTGCCCTCTTCAGGGGACGGCGACTTAAGTAGGACACGACCTGTCTCAAAACACCCGACGGTGGACGACGATTCCCTATCTGATACCTGCTAATGGTTTTAATTCTCTGTGCTTCTGCATAACTAGTTTGCTTTCTTTTCTTTCTGCCAACTTTTAGCAGTTAATACCTTCCTTCCAGGATTGTAATATAGCCACACTCAACAGAAACAAAATTACTTCCGTGCAGAAGCTACATAGATTTCGTGGTTCTTTATACAGCTGCGAAGCTGATATTGTGATGTTGCAAGAGGTAGATGATAAATTTCTGCCTGACTTTCCCGGCTATCAATTAATCAAAAACAACACCCCAGTTAGCTCTTCAGGAACAGCTCTACGAACCAAAGAGGGCGTGGCCGTCTCCGACGTTGAATGACTCGAAGGTGGCATAACATTTGTTAATGTATATGCCCCTTCCGGGAATAAAAATAGAGCGAGAAGGGCTCAATTCTTCGCCAATGACTTTTTATATCTCTTAGGGTGGGACCGGGAGGAAGTGGTTGTAGGAGGCAATTTTAATTGTGTTTTGAAGCCAAAGGACCAATGGCCGAACTTAAATGGATGCGCCAATCTCGGAGAAACTGTACGACAGTTAGAGCTGGAGGATACTTTAGAAATAACACATGGGGAATAAAGGCGCTTCACATATAATACTGCACAAATGGTCAGCCATCTCGAAAGGATCTATGTGGGGAAAAACCTGCGTGGTCAGGTATTTTCCACGGAAACGTGGCCACTATACTTTTCCGACCATTTAGCTCAGACTTGTACCATTCGTATGGCACGTCAGAAAACTTTCCGTGGTCGGACAAGGTGGAAACTTAACGTCAATATCCTCAGGGAACAGGAGTTACGAGATCGTCTGCAAGAAGCCTGGGAAATTTGTTTACATCGACGACCATCAGTAATGCAGTGATGGTGCTGTAGCGAAAAACCTAGGCTTATTAGTTGTTTGAAGGTGTATAGTTCTGATAGAAGCCGGCTGCAGAAAGATAGGTTTGAATTTTATTTTCGATGTCTCCGTGACTTGTATTCGGAAGCACATGTCACGCTGGAAAAATTTATTCAGATTAAACGGATCAAATCAAAGCTGACGTTTCTCTAGCGCTGGCAGATGGAAGGCATTAAAATCCGTTCGCGAGGTGGTGACAGCACTTCTGACGAAAAGCCATCCGCCTTCCACCTCGGGAAAGAGAAACGCCGCGCACGACAAAAATTTATTACCCGCATACGAACAGAAGTAGGAAACTTTGTGACGACTCAGGATGAAATCAAGGAGTCTGTAACTACTGCCGGCGACTCTACAGGGCACAACCAGCCGATGATGCAGCAATAGCAGCAATGCAAGCTTATCTTACGACAACGCACTACGAGGACGACAGGCAATTCTTAATAGGTGACGTCACCGTGGAAGAGGTTCGGGAGTCACTAAGGAGGCCTCAGGCCAACAAATCACCCAGAACTGATGGACTGCCGATTTAATTTTATAAGCAGTTCTGGAATCTCCTAGAACACTGTTTTGTCTGCATCTGCAATGAACTGTGAGCCTGCCAACAATTCCCAGACGGTTTCAATAACTGCCTCATCGTCCTTGTCCCAAAAGGATACCCCACTCAAGATATTGCCAAATTTCCTCCCATCTCCCTCCTCAACTCTGACTACAAGAATATGGCCGGCGTCGTATCACGTAGAATTACAAATGTCGTTGAGCAAATTATAGATAACAGCCAGGCAGCAGCGGCCCCGGGCCGCACGATCTTTAAGCATTGCAGGTTAATGGGAGCTCATTTCGTTTACTGCAGTCACATGCCCAGAGGCACCACTTTTGGCTTTAGATAAATGTCAGGCCTTTGATCGGATCTCGAATCGCTATCTATTCCACACCATGAACCACTTCGGAATTGGTGAAGGCGTTACTGCAGTGGTCAGCAACATGTACACCTCCGCCACTTCTCAGATCATCGGCAATGGTCAATTCATCTGACGGATTCCTATTCAGCGGTCAGACAGGGGTGTCCAATGTCCATATGTCTCTTCGTGATCGCAATTAAGCCACTTGTAAGGACGCCAAAATGTAAACTTCAGCGCTTATACATGTATTCCAGCACCCTAAAATGCATTACCTATGCCGACGATGTGGGTGTCTTTGTCCACTTGGAATATGACCTCATGGCTGTTACGAATATTATAATCGACTACGAGCGAGCATCCGGTTCTCAGGTTAACTATAGAATGACTTGCCCCCTGCCTCTAGGCAGTGGATTTGGAATAGAAGCCCCTTTGCCATAGAGAGCGTGTGCGACTATAAATAAAAAAAAAAAGACGAGCAGTTGCCTGCTAAGAACAGCGGTAGACAACTGGAAAGACATATCGGCTATGGCTAGGGGCTTCTTACAGCACCATTAAGCAAAGAACAGGACTTGTTACAGAGGGCTAACATCCTTAATACGACAGTTCTCTCGAAAATTTGGTGTGTTGGACAAATACTTCCTCTGGTCGAAAGTGTTGCCAGGAGAATCATGTTGGCAGTAGGTTGGTACATCTGGAGGGCTGACACCTTCAAGGTGAAAATCAATGTCATCATTCTTCCTCCAGACAAAGGTGGCCTCGGGCTGACGGATGTTCAAACGAAATGCAAGGCACTCTCGATATGGCATGCGCTGCAGCTGTGTGGGATAGACTTGCTAGTGACAAAAATGGTTCAAATGGCTCTGAGCACTATGGGACTTAACATCTTAGGTCATCAGTCCCCTAGAACTTAGAGCTACTTAAACCTAACTAACCTAAGGACATCATACACACCCATGCCCGAGGCAGGATTCTAACCTGCGACCGTAGCAGTCCCACGGTTCCGGACTGCAGCGCCTAGAACCACAAGACCACCGCGGCCGGCTCGCTAGTGACAGAGCACCTTGTGTTCCTGCTGCTAAGAAGGTGAGTACAACGTTCGCTTGTTGTATATTTTACGAGCTTCAAACAGGAGTGACTTCAGTAATGGATAGGAACTATGATTGCTGTGTACAGTGCAAGTTGAGTTGGCGACCCTTCGCTCACAGCTCCAGGCTGCATTGGCTTCTGTCACACAGATTGAGGCTACTGCCAAGGGGCATCACTGTGGAGGTCAGACACGGGGATGCGAGAGACGTCTAGCACGTCCCATGTGTGCCCCATTCTGTTCCACTACTGTGGCCGCCCCAGGTAGTGCCTGCACTGAGGTTGACCATTCAACCATGGTCGAGAGGGAGGTCATTCGTAAGTCTGGCAGGCAGAGAAAAAGTTTCCGAGGGACCAATCATAGGGACTCCCCAGTTCATTTGACAAACAGGTTCTGGGCGTTTTCTGTGGCTGACGATGTCTCTGAGCTAGATGCAGTCGTCCACCATGTACGCTTCATGGATGGGGTCTTTGGTGCCCTCTACCGATCTTTATCCGAAATTTTCTGTCGTATCGTACCTTCCGCGTGCAAGTCGCGGCCTCTCATAGTTCCTCCCGAGTCCAGGAGAACGTGGTACCCCAGGGATCTGTCCTCAGTCTCTGTCTGTTTTTAATCGCAATAAACGGGATCGCTGCATCGGTGGGAAATTCTGTCTCCACTTCCCTGTATGCTGACGACTTCTGCCTTTACTACAGCTCTACTTGCATTGCAGCTGTTGAACGTCAGCTACAGAGCGCTATCCGCAGGGTGCAGTCTTGGGCTGTAGCGCATGGTTTTCAGTTTTCGGCTGCCAAGACCGGCGTTATGCATTTCTGCCAGCGCCGAACAGTCCATCCTGAGCTGCGGCTTTATCTTGCCATGGTGGAGACCCACAGGTTTTTGGGTGTAGTTTTTGATGCCCGGCTGACTTGGCTGCCTTACATTCGGCAGCTTAAACAGGCGTGTTGGCGGCATCTAAATGCTCTGAGATGCTTGAGCCACACCCGCTGGGGCGCCGACCGATCTACCCTGTTACGGCTCTACCAGGCGTTAATCCAGTCTCGTCTGGATGATGGGAGCCTGGCATATGGCTCAGCATCCCCATCTGCGCTGCGGGTACTGGACCCAATCCTACACAGCGGCATATGCCTTGCCACTGGTGCTTTCCGGACCAGCCCAGTGGACAGCATACTTGCGGAGGCAGGTGTTCGCTTCCCACGCCCGGGTTCCCGGGTTCGATTCCCGGCGGGGTCAGGGATTTTCTCTGCCTCGTGATGGCTGGGTGTTGTGTGCTGTCCTTAGGTTAGTTAGGTTTAAGTAGTTCTAAGTTCTAGGGGACTTATGACCACAGCAGTTGAGTCCCATAGTGCTCAGAGCCATTTGAACCATTTTTGAGGCAGGTGTCCCTCCATTGTGGTTCAGGCGCCAAAATTTATTGGCCACTTATGCTGCCCATGTTTTCAGCTTGGCCGGGCATCCAAACTGTCGTCTCCTGTTCCTGCGATCGGTTGTCCATCTGCCAGAACGTCGGCCCTGGTCGGGTTGTACGATCGCGGTCCGCGTCAGAGAGCTTCTCTCTGGGCTTGGGGCTTTACCTCTTCTGCCTCCTTTCCGGGCACCTCTGCGTACACCCCTATGGTGTGTCTCGCCCTCGCCTTCAGCTGGAATTGGCACAGGGCCCAGAGGACTTTGTCCCTCCGGAGGCCTTCCGCCGCCGCTTTCTTTCCTTCCTTGCAATGTATCACGGCTCTGGCATTGCATACACTGACGGCTCGATGGTTGCTGGTCGTGTCGGTTATGCGTTTACTCTAGGGGACCATTCCGAACAATGTTCATTGCCGGCTAGCTGCAGCGTTTACACTGCTGAGCTGGTCGCCATCTTTCGTACCCTAGAGTATACCCGCTCCTGCTCAGGTGAGTCCTTAGTGATCTGTAGCGATTCCCTGAGCGGTTTACGAGCTCTCGACCAGTGTTTTCCTCGTTCTCGTCTCGTGATGGCTATCCAGGAGTCCCTGCATACTCTTGCGCGTTGCGGCCGCACTGTGGTCTTTGTTTGGACCCCGGGCCATGTTGGGATACCCGGAAATGAAAATGTTGACCGCCTGGCCAAAGAGGCCACCAGTACACCATCTCTGGACATTGGCCTCCTGGAGACTGATTTGAGGGCAGTCCTCCGCCGACACATTTCCTCGCTTTGGGACGCTGAATGGCGCGGTCTTGCCACCCATAACAAACTTCGTGCCGCCAAGGAGACGACGACTGTGTGGCACTCCTTGCGCGTCTCTCGCAAGGAGTCTGTCGTCCACTGCCGACTGCGCATTGGGCACACTCGGCTGACGCACGGCCACTTATTGAGCCGTGAGGACCCACCTCTGTGTCGTTGCGGCTCCATTTTATCTGTGGTCCACATTTTATTGGAGTGTTCGCTTTTAGCTGTGCTCAGGCAGACTTTTGCGCTGCCTGATACGCTCCCTGCCCTTTTATCTGATGACCCTGCTATGGCTGGCTTAGTTTTACGTTTTGTTCGGACAGGGGATTTTTATCGTTTACTCTGTTTGTTATGTTCTTTTGTGTTGATTCTGGCCATTGGCCTACGATTTTCATCTGAGTTTTTAATGGGTTTCTCGGTGGTTGGCTTTTCCTTTTTTGTTTCTATGGTCGGCCAACCACCGTCACACTCTGTGTGATTTTAGTTCGTCTTGTCTGGTCTTTGTCTAAGTTTCTCTTGTTCTGTGTCGTCTGTGATCTACTCTGTTCCTCGTTTTTCTTCTCTGTGGGTGTTTTTAGTATTTGGAAAAAGGGACCGATGACCATAGCAGTCTGGTCCCTTTAATCCCATAAACCAACCAACCGTCCATCATGTTCCAGAGGATGCTTCTCAACCCACAAGGTCTGAGCGTTCACTGAGGGTGGGTTTTCTCTTAGTTTGGAGCTCCAACATTAGGCGCTTAATGGGACCCCTTAGGAACATGGCTCCCAAGGAGGGGAAGGAAGCCAGTGTGCAGTCCATGCGCATTCTTAGGGGAGTCATTCTGGGTGTGGAAAGGGTGCTTCCAGATGCCATTAAGAGTACAGGGTGCAGCCAACTGCAGTTGGTGGCTCATGTCAGTGTCAATGACATATGTCGCTTTGGATTAGAGGAGATTCTCTCTGGTTTTGAGCGGCTGGCAGAAATGGTAAAGAATGCCAGTCTTGCTTGCTAGATTAAGTCGGAGCACACCATCTGCAGCATCGTCGATACAACCGTGGTTCTTTGGTGCAGAGCCGACTGGAGGGTCTGAATCAGAGGCTCAGGTGGCTCTGTGACCGTGTAGGCAGATTCCTTAATTTACGCCATCGGGTGGTGGGTTTCTGGGGTGAGTTCCCGGGTTCTGCTTAATAGGTCAGGAGTCCACTATACATATGAAGCGGCTACACCGGTAACGGGGGCTGTGTGGAAGGGACTGGGTGTTTTTTTAGGTTAGAGGGCCTCAGGGAACCACGGAAAGGGCGACCATCTAAAACGGGGCAGGTAAAACACAGTAAGTTGGTTATAAAAACGATCGGTATTGTAGTTGTTAATTGTCGTATCTATGTTGGGAAAGAACCAGAGCTTCAAGCCCTAATAGAAAGCACTGAAGCTCAAATAGTTACAGGTAAAGAAACCTGGCTAAAGCCAGAAATAAGGAAAGGAGTATTTACTGCTGCCAGAAGTAGTTTGCCTTGTAGTGAAATTAAAGTAAATAGTTCCTGCGAAATAGTATGGGTAGAGGTTTTACTTGGCATTCGGACTAAACTATTAATTGGGTCGTTTTACCGATCCCTCGACTCAGAAGATATAGTTGTTGAACAGTTCAAAGAAAACTTGAGTCTCATTTTTTCATAAAATTATAGTCGGTGGTGACTTTAACCTATCCTCGATATGCTGGAAAAATTAAACGTTTAAAGCCGGCGGCAGGCATAAAACGTCATCCGAAATTATACTGATGCTTTCTCAGAAAATTATTTTGGACAATTACGTCACGAGCCCACTCGATGCGTAAATGGTTGCGAAAGCAAACTTGACCTCTTAGCAACAAATAATCCTGGACAAATAGTGAGTATCGTCACGAATACAGGGATTAGCGACCACAAGGTAGAAGCTGCTAGGCTGAATACCATAACTCCTACAACCATCAAAAAGAAACGTATAGTATATCTATTTAATAAAGCTGATACAAATGCTCATAACTTCTTTTTAAGAGACAGTCTGCACTCCTTCCGATCTGATCACGTATACGTAGAAAAGTTGTGGAATTATTTCAAAGAGATAGTATCATCAGCAATTGAGAGATATATACCACATAAATTGATAAGTGATGGTACTGATCCCCCATGGTACACAAAACGGGTCAGATCGCTGTTGCAGAAGCAGCGAAAGAACCATGCAACATTAAAAAAAAAAAAAAAACCCAAGACTGGCAAAGTATTGCAGAAGTTCGAAATATAGCGCGTAGTTCAGTGCGAGATGCTTACAATAATTTCCACAACGAAAGTGTCTCGAAATCTAGCAGAAAACCCAAAGAGATTCTGGTCATACATAAAGCACACCAGTGGCAAGATGCAATCAATACTTTCACTGCTCGATAACAACGGTGAAGTCACTGATGACAGTGCCATTAAAGCAGAGTTATTAAACACGATTTTCCGAAACTCCTTCACCAAAGAAGACGAAGTAAATACTCCTGAATTCCAATAAAGAACAACTGCCAAGATGAGAAACACAGAAATAGTTATTCTCGGTGTCACAAAGCAGCTTAAATCACTTAAAACAAGGCTTCCGGTCCAGATTGTATACCAGTCAGGTTCCTCTCAGAGTGTGTTGATACAATAGCTCCATATCTTGCAATCATATACAACCGATCGCTCACAGAAAGATCCGTACCTGAAGATTAGAAAATTTCTCAAGTCACACTAATACCCAAAAAGGGAAGTACGAGTAATCCATGAATTACAGGCACATATCACTAACGTCGATTTGCAGTATGGTTTTGGAACATATACTATATTCGAACATTATGAAGTACCTCGAAGGAAACGATTTATTGACACGTAGTCAGCATCGATTCAGAAAATATCGTTCTTGCGAAACACAACTAGCTCTTCACACTCATGAAGTAATGAGTGCTATCGACAGGGTATGTCAAATTGATTCCATATTTTTAGATTTTCAGAAGACTTTCGACACCATACCTCACAAGCGTCTTCTAACAGAACTGCGTGCCTATGGAATATCGCCTCAATTGTGCTACTGGCTACGTGATTTCCTGTCAGAAAGATCATAGTTCGTAGTAATAGACGGAAAGTCATCAAGTAAAACAGAAGTAATATCCGGCGTTCCCCGAGGAAGTGTTATAGGCCCTCTATTTTTCCTGATCTATATTAACGACGTAGGAGACAATCTTAATAGCCGTCTTAGATTTTTTGCAGATGATGCTGTCATTTACCGTCTTGTAAAGTCGTCAGATGATCAAAACTACTTGCAAAATGATTTATAGAAGATATCTGCATGGTGTGAAAAGTGGCAATTGACCCTGAATTAGGAAAAGTGTGAAGTTATTCACATGAGTACTAAAAGAAATCCGCTAAATTTCGATTACGCGATGAGTCACACAAATCTTAAGGCGGTGAATTCACCTAAATACTTAGGGATTACAATTACAAATACCCTAAATTGGAACGATCACATAGATAATATTGTGGGTAGAGCCAACCAAAGACTGCGATTCATTGGCAGAACACTTAGAAGGTGCAACAGGTCTACTAAAGAGACTGCATACACGACGCTTGTCCGCCCTATTCTGGGGTATTGCTGTGTGGTGTGGGATCCGCATCAGGTGGGACTGATGGATGACATCGAAAAAGTACAACGAAGGGCAGCTTGTTTTGTATTATCGCGGAGTAGGGGAGATAGTGCCATAGACTGATACGTGGATTGGAGTCGCAATCATTAAAAGAATGGCGTTTTTCGCTGCGTCGGGATCTTCTCATGAAATTTCAATCACCAGTTCTCTCCTCCGAATGTGGAAACATTCTGTTGGCACCCACCTACATAGGGAGATATTATTATCACGATAAAATAAGAGAAACCAGGGCTTGCACAGAAAAATTTAAGTGCTCGTTTTTACCGCGCGCCGTTCGAGAGTGGAACAGTAGAGAGACATCTTGAAGGTGGTTCATTGAAACCTCTGACAGGCATTTTATTTTGAATAGCAGAGTAATCGCGTGGATGTAGATGTAGAAATATCCCGTCAGTGCGCTGAGTATGGCCATACGGACATTTAAGCCTCAAACTATGCAAATCCCCATCAACCTGCGGGAAAACGCATTGCAAACCAATCCACATTAGGATCGCTGCACTGAATGCCTCGCTATAGTTCTGCCAGCGGCCGTCAATTGTCATGAGAGTCGGCATCCCCCAGTAGAAGCCACAGTTGCTGGCAGTGACAGAACACCGAGCCAGACACACCGCTACCCCAACACAATGTGTCATGCCTCTCCCTCCTCCCCAGGCGTACAGGACTAGCCACCGAGACATACTCTGCGTTAAATACGCAATTACCATCGTTATGCGTAGCAGTTTTTAGCCTTTGCTGCGCTAGCGCCTGGTAATTTACATAGCTTCTTCGTGTTGTCTACTTAAGTTTCGCATTAAAAACGAATGAAGTACACTAACCAAACCTTCCTCTCTGGCAGCTAGACAGACTGACCGTTTTTCGCCATTTCCAGGAGAGTGTTGGTGGTGGGGGATGGGTGATATCGGAGAAGTGATAGAACGGGCGGGGACGGGGGATTAGGTTAATGGAGGTATCCCAATTGCCCTACATCCCGCCAAAATTTGAATTTCCCGTCATAATGTCGGTGCGATTTCACCAGATTTAGGGCCACTATCTGCGATCCGCCATCTTTAATAAATCTGGCGGCAATGCTGGCTGTCCCAGAAACTGCCTGTCCCCGCACTATTTATGACATCTAACAGCAGAGTCTGTAAATACGGCAGTGCCATGTGTTTCAGTTTGCACACACTCTAGAGCTACTATCCCATGGTACTAGCTCCCAATGTCAGCTGGGACAGTGCAGGTGTCGTATCGTTTACTGGAACCTATATAAGCGATCTGAAAACGATATTGTCAGTACGAAATCAACAAATATCGGCATTATGTGTCTTCATCGAAACACTCTCTCACAGTCCAGATGAGATGCAGAGAAAGCGGAGATTTGTGAAGCTGACCACGAAGTAAGTCCAGGCTTACAATGCCCGAAGTTGTATATTATATGTGTTTTCGTTTTAAAATAAAGTGCGTTTCTAATTGTAATTGGTACACAGATTGACATGGTCGTCATGAATTGACGCAAAATTATCAATAAAAATTTATTTGAGAGTCATTTTCTACCTGTAGTTTTTCGGTTAGTTGGCAAATACTAGTGTGACACAATCTCCCACTCATTCCGTGCAGTTAGAATTTTCAGCAGATTTTCATTCATCACCGTGTGTGCTAACCATTTCCTGGTTAACGTTTCTCATGCAAGTTCAAGTAGTACCCATTTTCTCTTTTTCTGTAACAAATCCCTATGTTTCGCTACGTCAGCGATAGACCCGTTATATTTAAAACAGAACTTATATCTAGGCGATCAGTTAATATCGTTTTCCGATTTTTGATCAGATGATGTTTTTGTAAAAAATGAAATACGTTAACTTTCTTCTCGCTACCTTTCTTGTTCCAACCGCCATGCTGTAAAGTGATGTATCATTTGTGTTAGTAATTTCACACGAAATAATAATGTGTTTGAGATTAAGTAGGTTGAATAGGCTTTAAGTATGATGAATAGGCTTTTTATTAACAATTTCTAAAGCTCGTATTTTTGTTTCAGTTTGTTAAACATGTTGGAAGTGACTGGTTTGGTAAAGCGACGATCGCACGCCATCAGCGCGCTAACGTTTATGCATTTTAATTTTAAAAATCTACCCTGCAACCAATGTTCTATACGAAGCCCGATTATCTCTGTTATTATCGTGGAAGTCATTTCGTTGCAATGATACTTAACGTTAACACGGTTTGTCTCATCAAGCTTTTACACTCTGCAACAACGACTTCCGTGCCTCATGATATATAATTACAGAAGTAGCTGGTGTTTCATTAACTCTCAGAATAATATTTGCAGCAGGAGAACTTTCACTTAATTTCGGTAACTTTAAATCCTTCTTTTTTTCATTACTTTAGTGTTCTCTTGCTGTCCTCAATCTGATGCTACTTTTTTCCGTGTACATTTTACTTTCTATTTTGAAATGTGAAAGAGAAAAAAACAGTCGAAGCAGACCTAGCGTTACAGTACGACATTTAGAGAGTGAGGAGTTAAGTCAGTATTAAAATTTGCCATAAGACTTTCTTATTGCAACCCATGTTCAGAATTGGAAAATATCAGCATGTGGTTTTACAGATGTGTTTAAAACGTTGGACGTTATCACGATACAGCGCGGAAGAGCCACATCTAGTGGTACTGTACGCCATCTTGGATGTAAGAAAACCTTCTGGACAGAGAATCGTTGGGTCACGACAATCACCAAAGACACTGAAGGAGGTAGTAACTTCGCTGCTGCAGTCTCCAAATGCATAAACGATTTCACACTTTTCAACCGTTGGTAACAAAAGGCTAATAGAGCGGTTTGTAAACTACTTCATATTTCTGTGAGAAAATAGACGGTCGGACTTGCACCTACCCCAGTATAGTCAATTTAAGACATTCGATCCTGCGGCTTCTCAAACCACAGAAAAGTATTAGGTAACAGTGAAATATTTTGAGGACTCATTTGTAAATTACTGAACGTGAGCACCAAACGTGTGGTACCCATCACTTTGGAAAAAATGTTGATTACTAGAATATTATGTTGACACGAAACAGACTCATACAATTTTCGAATCGATTACAATCAAACATTTTGGATCGATTTCGGAACAGGCAGCGCTCCATTTTCTTTATTCTAATTTCTTCCCTCTCTATCCATTGGGCAGGGGAGTGGGTTGCCTGCGGTAAGGCTTTAAAACGTGGTTCAGCCAGAGAGATTTTTATTGATAGGGACTTAGCAGAATAAATCCGCTGACACCAAAAATGAGGATCGGAGTGCACGGAGTGCTGCGAAGTTTCAACATGTAGACCCATGCGATCGCAAAGGCCGACTTGTAACATCAGCGTCATTGCCCTGAGCAAATACCTAGAGCAATTTTCTGAGCCGAAATACCGATGATTTTTGGTAAATATCCACTAAAAGCTGCTGATGTTTTAATTTTTATTAGTCTACATACAGTTTAAACCTTAAGGACATCATGTGACAGGACCTGGATAAAACACGTAACAAGAAGAAACAGTTTCTACAATGCCGGAAGACAATTATTTCACCAGGAAAGAGGACGTCGATTTTGATCCGATGATGGAATATGCCACATGGGGGATAGTAAATGTACTGATAGTGATTGCAGCGTGGTCCGCCAACAGGCAGCGTAGTGGCATGTCTTCCAGAGCGCCGTGTTATGTCTTGAATACGGAATTCTCACAGGTAAAGGGCTCATTGTGGTGTAAACGGGTGAAGCAGAAAGGCAACAATGCCGTAGCGACGAACTCGTGCTTCCCAGAGCCAACTGTGCGAGTTTTAAAGGGGTGACATTGAGGCCTTCCGAGTGGCGGACTGGTTCTTTCGGTGAACTGCCACAAAAGTTGTTTAGTCATTTGTGCAGTTGTGCAACGATGCTGGTATCAGTGATCACGTGGACATTCCCACATCCATGCACGAGGTTCTGGGCGTCTACGCAACTCAGACGCCAGCAACGGATCGTCGTATTGTAAAATTAGCAGTGGCAGATCGTACACATTCCACATCACAGATGAGAGGGCTTGTTAGCGCAGACGTCTCAGTACGAACTGTTGCGAACCGGCTATTAGCAGGGGGACTACGGATATACATATTACTTGGCTACAATCTTTAAAATGTAATCCGTAACTATGAAACTGATTCTTAACGTCCTACAGTCTCGTGTACCCAGCGGAGCCATACGTTGCGAAATTCTTTATATTCCTGCATCTTAGGTAGCATGTTAAGGTCTCCAGAAAGGGAGTACCTTCCGCGAAAATCTGGACCAGTAGATAAAACGACAGTTCTTAACTTTGATAATTTAGGAAATTGTTGATGGTTTATGTTTTCGCCACACTTGCGACAAGGTAGTGTCATATATACGTATATTGTTCAACTACAAGCGAAAACTCGTCCCATCACAGCGATTCTTCAAATATCTCCCCTAATTTATCTCGAAATCTATCTAAATACATTTTCACCGTCCAGTTTTCACTGGACTCACTTTCCCTTTCCCATTTCAGCGCCATTCTTCCTCCTACTTGTTTCCCTCGTTTCCAGAGCCTTTGTTTGGGGCCCTCAATCCCATATTTTCCATTCCAGATGATTTCCAAAACATTCTCCCACAGCAACACTTTTCACCAGCTACATATTTCTTACAATTTGCTTAAATGAAATATTACGTTTTCTGTATAAAACTTAATGTCCACTTTTCGTTTCCTTTTTAAAAGATAGCTATCATTCACTTAACACTTCCGATTACAATCGACCTTAATATTACTTCCTGGCAGATTAAAACTGTGTGACCGACCAAGACTTGAGCTCGGGACCTTTGCCTTTCGCGAGCAAGTGCTCTACCATCTGAGGTACCGAAGCACGACTCACGCCCGGTACTCACAGATTTACTTCTGCCAGTATCTCGTCTCCTACCCCCAGGTGTGGCTAAGCCATGTCTCCGTAATATCCTTTCTTTCAGGAGTGCTAGTTCTGCAAGGTTCGCAGGAGAGCTTCTGTAAAGTTTGGAAGGTAGGAGACGAGATACTGGCAGAAGTAAATCTGTGAGTACCGGGCTTGAGACGTGCTTCGGTAACTCAGATGGTAGAGCACTTGCCCGCGAAAGGCAAAGGTCCCGAGTTCGAGTCTCGGTCGGGCAAACAGTTTTAATCTGCCAGGAAGTTTCATATCAGCGCACACTCGGCTGCAGAGTGAAAATCTCATTCTGGAAACATTCCCCAGGCTGTGGCTAAGCCATGTGTCCACAATATCCATTCTTTCAGGAGAGCTGGTTCTGCAACGTTTGCAGGAGAGCTTCTGTAAAGTTTGGAAGGTAGGAGACGAGATACTGGCAGAAGTAAAGCTGTGAGGACCGGGCGTGAGTCGTGCTTCGTTAACTCAGATGGTAGAGCACATGCCCGCGAAGGGCAAAGGTCCCGAGTTCGAGTCTCGGTCGGGCACACAGTATTAATCTGCCAGGATGTTTCATATCAGCGCACACTCCGCTGCAGAGTGAAAATCTCATTCTGGAAACATTCCCCAGGCTGTGCTAAGCCATGTGTCCGCAATATCCATTCTTTCAGGAGAGCTGGTTCTGCAAGGTTTGCAGGAGAGCTTCTGTAAAGTTTGGAAGGTAGGAGACGAGATACTGACAGAAGTAAAGCTGTGAGGACCGGGCGTGAGTCGTGCTTCGGTAGCTCGGATGGTTGAGCACTTTCCCGCGAAAGGCATAGGTCCCGAGTTCGAGTCTTGGTCGGGCAAACAGTTTTAATCTGCCAGGAAGTTTCATATCAGCGCACACTCCACTGCAGATTGAAAATCTCATTCTGGAAACATCCCCCAGGCTGTGGCTAAGCCATGTGTCCGCAATATCCTTTCTTTAGGAGTGCTAGTTTTGCAAGGCTCGCAGGAGAGCTTCTGTGAAGTTTGGAAGGTAGGAGACGAGATACTGGCAGAAGTAAAACTGTGAGTACCGGGCGTGAGTCGTGCGTCGGTAGCTCAGATGGTTGAGCACTTGCCCGCGAAAGGCAAAGGTCCCGAGTTCGAGTCTTGGTCGGGCACACAGTTTAAATCTGCCAGGATGTTTCATATCAGCGCACACTCCGCTGCAGAGTGAAAATCTCATTCTGGAAACATCCCCCAGGCTGTGGCTAAGCCATGTCTCCGCAATATCCTTTCTTTCAGGGGTGCTAGTTCTGCAAGGTTCGCAGGAGAGCTTCTGTAAAGTTTGGAAGGTAGGAGACGAGATACTGGAAGAAGTAAAGGTGTAAGTACCTGGCGCGAGTCGTGCTTCGGTAGCTCAGATGGTAGAGCACTTGCCGCGAAAGGCAAAGGTCCCGAGTTCGAGTCTCGGTCGGGCACACAGTTTTAATCTGCCAGGAAATTTCATATCAGCGCATACTCCGCTGCAGAGTGAAAATCTCATTCTGGAAACATCCCCCATGCTGTGGCTAACCCATGTCTCCGCAATGTCCTTTTTTTCAGGAGTGCTAGTTCTGCAAGGTTCGCAGGAGAGCTTCTGTAAAGTTTGGAAGGTAGGAGACGAGATACTGGCAGAAGTAAAGCTGTAAGAACCGGGCGTGAGTCGTGCTTCGGTAACTCAGATGATAGAGCACTTGTCCGCGGAAGGCAAAGGTCTCGAGTTCGAGCCTCGGTCGGGCACACAGTTTTTACATGCTAGGAAGTTTCATATCAGCGCACACTCCGCAGCAGAGTGAAAGTCTCATTCTGGAAACATCCCCCATGCTGTGGCTAAGCCATGTCTCCGTAATATCCTTTCTTTCAGGACTGCTAGTTCTTCAAGGTTCGCAGGAGAGCTTCTGTAAAGTTTGGAAGGTAGGAGACGAGATATTGGCAGAAGTAAAGCTGTGAGTTCCCCAGGCTGTGCTAAGCCATGTGTCCGCAATATCCATTCTTTCAGGTGAGCTGGTTCTGCAAGGTTTGCAGGAGAGCTTCTGTAAAGTTTGGAAGGTAGGAGACGAGATACTGACAGAAGTAAAGCTGTGAGGACCGGGCGTGAGTCGTGCTTCGGTAGCTCAGATGGTTGAGCACTTTCCCGCGAAATGCATAGAACCCGAGTTCGAGTCTTGGTCGGGCAAACAGTTTTAATCTGCCAGGAAGTTTCATATCAGCGCACACTCCACTGCAGATTGAAAATCTCATTCTGGAAACATCCCCCAGGCTGTGGCTAAGCCATGTGTCCGCAATATCCTTTCTTTAGGAGTGCTAGTTTTGCAAGGCTCGCAGGAGAGCTTCTGTGAAGTTTGGAAGGTAGGAGACGAGATACTGGCAGAAGTAAAACTGTGAGTACCGGGCGTGAGTCTTGCGTCGGTAGCTCAGATGGTTGAGCACTTGCCCGCGAAAGGCAAAGGTCCCGAGTTCGAGTCTTGGTCGGGCACACAGTTTAAATCTGCCAGGATGTTTCATATCAGCGCACACTCCGCTGCAGAGTGAAAATCTCATTCTGGAAACATCCCCCAGGCTGTGGCTAACCCAAGTCTCCGCAATATCCTTTCTTTCAAGAGTGCTAGTTCTTCAAGGTTCGCAGGAGAGCTTCTGTAAAGTTTGGAAGGTAGGAGACGAGATACTGGCAGAAGTAAAGCTGTGAGTACCGGGCGTGAGTCGTGCTTCGGTAGCTCAGATGGTAGAGCACTTGCCAGCCAAAGGCAAAGGTCCCGAGTTCGAGTCTCGGTCGGGCACACAGTTTTAATCTGCCAGGAAGTTTCATATCAGCGCACACTCCACTGCAGAGTGAAAATCTCATTCTGGAAGCATCCCCCAGGCTGTGGCTAAGCCGTGTGTCCGCAACGTCCTTTCTTTCAGGAGTGCTAGTTCTGCAAGGTTCGCAGGAGAGCTTCTGTAAAGTTTGGAAGGTAGGAGACGAGATACTGGCAGAAGTAAAGCTGTGAGTACCGGGCGTGAGTAGTGCTTCGTTAACTCAGATGGTAGAGCACTTGCCCGCGAAAGGCAAAGGTCCCGAGTACGAGTCTCGGTAGGGCACACAGTTTTAATCTGCCAGGAAATTTCATATCAGCGCACACTCCGCTGCAGAGTGAAAATCTCAATCTGGAAACATCCCCCAGGCTGTGGCTAAGCCATGTCTCCGCAATATCCTTTCTTTCAGGAGTGCTAGTTCTGCAAGGTTCGCAGGAGAGCTTCTGTAAAGTTTGGAAGGTAGGAGACGAGATACTGGCAGAAGTAAAGCTGTGAGTACCGGGCGTGAGTCGTGCTTCGATAGCTCAGACGAGTGGCGTCAGCCTTCGGCGGCGCAGCGGTTCGGACGGTGTTTACGTCCCTGCCGCACGTCTGCGCGAGAGGTGTTTACGTTACGTGTGTAGCGGTGTGTGGCGGTATACATAGAACGAATCATGGCTTTGTGGTTCCGCAAATCGACACTGAAATTTAGTTTTGCTAACGAATATGCTCGACCGAAGGCTTACGAGATCGAACGTTATTTACGGGACGAGGTGAAAATCGAACCTGACGTTCTAGTTGGAATACACTTATCTATAGTCAGCAGCGTGGTCTATGTCAAGCTCATAAATGAAGCGGCATGTGACGAACTACTACTTCGACACCGACAAGGGCTTCGTTTCTGTCATTCGGACGGGAATGTTGGAGCGGTAACTGTTGAACACGCCGGCATGGGCCTCCGAACGATCCGCGTATTTGAGCTTCCATTCGAAGTGCCAGAAGAATTGGTGACAGACGCCCTGCGTCCTTACGGAGCGGTCCTATCCCACGTGGCTGAAAAATGGGCGAGTTTCAAGACGTATCCTGTCCTCAATGGCGTCAGACAAATACGGATCGAACTCCGAAAACACGTCCCGTCATACTTGTACATCGCCGGTTGTCGGGCGATTGTCATTTACGACGGACAACCAAGGACGTGCTCTGGATGTGGGAAGGAGGGACACATACGTTCTGAGTGTGCTCAACGAAGGTTATTACAGCTGCCACGGGATGATCCACCCCTCACGCCGCGTCCGACTGTGCT
Source organism: Schistocerca serialis cubense (assembly GCF_023864345.2). Lineage (NCBI taxonomy): Eukaryota > Metazoa > Arthropoda > Insecta > Orthoptera > Acrididae > Schistocerca > Schistocerca serialis. The sequence continues at coordinate 256,288,656 of NC_064644.1, read as the reverse complement.
CCCCATGACTTACGTCGCCGCATTACGCGATGACGTGGGCCGCGAGACAGACGCGTACCAGAACACACAGACAGCGACGGATCGTGGCGAGCCACAGAAAGACGACGTTGCGGTGGACCGCCTGCAGCAGTCACAGGACGCCCTCTCTTCGGTTCCGCTTGCGGCCCCTTCAGATAACGCACTTGGAGACGTCGATCATACGACGGCGCATGATTCCGACGCCCCCCACGAACAACTGGAGACCATGCTGACCTCTGATTCCGAGGCCCGGCAACGTAAACAGCGATCACCAAAACGCCGGAAGAAGCGTCGCCTCACGGTGGAGAACGACCACTCTGATCTAGCGGACAATTCTGAGAAGTTTACGGGTACAGAGCAGACGACCATGGATACAGAAGAACTGCCTAGCGTGGATGCAACGGTGGCCAGCGGGACGGCGGCACGACCTACCGCTGACAATGCTCCAGACACAGCGAAGGCGCTCGATCGACGGGAACAGGCTACTGAGGAGGCTACGGCGCCTGCACCGCACGACAACGATGGGACACTAGGGGACTGGTCAGAAGACCCACCCCCGTGGGGAACTGATGATGCTATAGGAACTGCTCCCACGAACTCTCCCGGTGTAAGACCGGAAGGGTGCACGGAATAACGGCAGACCATATGAGGGTACGGCGGGGGACGTTAGTACGACAGCAGCCTATGTACGGAAGAATTAGCGACCGTACGGTGCCCTATCTACGTTGACAGCCATGCAACAAGCTTATCGGATAGGGTCTGTTAACATCAATAGCATTGGGACGCCGGTAAAAATCAAGATGCTCAGTGACATGATAAAGGCTGCGGATTTAGACATCGCACTATTACAAGAAGTTCGGGTACTTCCCCCCTCGGACTTTTACGGTTACGACATTTACTGTTCCCCGTGTGACGAGAGGGGCGTTGGCACAGCTATTCTATTAAAGGAAGGGATACGTGCAGACGAAGTGGAATATTTGCCTTCTGCCCGTGGTACGGCCGTGACCATAGGTGGAATATGTTTGATCAACATATACGCACCGTCAGGCTCGGATAAGAGAAGGGACAGAGCAGATTTTTACGCCCATGAGGTTACACCGTTGTTCCAGGGACGATACGATGGTTGCATACTCGGCGGAGATTTTAATTGTGTGCTCGATAGAAAGGACCAACAACCTAACTATACTACTAGCCAAGAACTTAGGGAGCTGGTCAACGGGATGGAATTAGTCGATACATGGAACCTGAAGTATCGAAACCAACCAGGATATACATTTTTTACTAGCCACTCCGCGGGCCGTTTGGACCGGATCTACGTTTCACGGGCGTTAGCAACGTCGACGGTGGACGCCGAAATATGGCCGACGGCATTTACAGACCACGAGGCATATATTTGTACGGTTAACCTTAATAGACAGCAGGTGTGGAGACGGAGGGGTAATTGGAAGATGAACGTCTCCCACCTGCGAGATGCAGAATGCCGACGCATGGTGGAGGACACGTGGCATGGCTGCCTCCGTCGACGAAATTCTTTCGGTTCTGTCCTGCAGTGGTGGATCGAGTGCGCGGGAAGGTTACGGGAAGGAAGTTTCTCAATGGCAGCGCATGACCACTGAGTTTTACTTTACGGCTCTCCGGGAACTGTTAGCCCAACCACCTACACCAGAACGCCAGACGGCCGTCCACCGAGTTAAAGCGAAGCTGGTACAACTTGCGAAGCAGAGGATGGCAGGTACGATGATACGCGCGAGGTCGCAGGATTTCCTGCCCAACGAGGTTCCCTCGATGCATTATGTGATAAAGGAAAGACGAAGAAGACGCAGGAATTTAATACATGAGATCGATCTCGGCGATGGCCGTCGTTTTACAACACAGAGGGGCATAGCACAGGCGTTCACGGATCATTTTAGCAGATTCTATGCGAGCAACGGGGAGGGTCAGAGGGAGCTGGGGAACGTCCTGGAAGAGATCCCAGACGCGACGAGTGTGAACGGGGAAGCGGACGGGTTATCTGAAATTACGTGTGAAGAGCTGGAGGAAGCGATTACACGAGGCGCTTGCAACAAGTCCCCAGGTCCAGACGGATTCCCGTTGGAATTTTACCGTGCCTTTGTGACCATTATGACACCGATGTGGCTATGTATGTTTAATGAGCTTCTGCAGCAAGAAGTACCGGTCCACATTCAATTCACGGAAGGGCTCATGATACCAATACCGAAGCCCCGTGGTGGCAAACGGCCTTGTGATTATCGCCCCTTGACCCTCCTTAATAGTGACTACAAAATCTTCATGCGCATCCTGGGAAGTCGTATCAAAAAGTCGCTGGAGAATCGAATACATGCCGATCAGACTTGTCTTGGCGGCATCAGTAATATCCACACAGCCTTGGGAGACTATCGTGACGTCGTCGCCCTCGCGGCTGCATGCCGCCTCCGGGGGGCGATGGTTGCAGTAGATTTCGATCATGCTTTTGATCGCGTGGATCATGTGTACCTCGCGGCGGTGATGCATAGGATGGGTGTCTCGCCATTATTGACCAATGCTGTGATGCGTTTGTTGCACGGCGCCAGATCAGCGATGGTGGTCAACGGAGGGAGAACTGAGTATTTTAAGATCTTAAGATCAGTGAGACAGGGTTGCCCCTCGTCGATCCTCCTTTATGCAATCGCCTTAGAACCGTGCCTCGCAGGCCTTCGCCGCCGTCTTAGCGGGATCTCCCTACGGCAATTATCATTCAAATGCAGAGCATACGCGGATGACATTGTGTTCCTCGTACGGAATGAGAGGGAGACTCAAACAGCACTGGATTGGCTACAGACGTATGGGATGGCAGCTGGAAGTGTGGTCAACTACCGAAAATCACAATTCATGCATGTGGGGCGTGGACTAGAACCAGGAACGGAAGGACCCTTACCTGCGGTGGAAACCCTCCGCTGTTTGGGTATCACCTTTCATAAAGAGACAGCGAGAACGGCTGCGGACAACTACCGAAGATTGTTACTCAGAGTCCGCACGGCAGTACGACTCAACGCCCTACGGTCGATGGATATGCTGCAGCGAGTGTTACTCGTCAACCTTTATCTCGCGCCCATGATGTGCCACCTGACGCACCTTCTTCCCTTGACGCGCACGATGGCTATGAGGATACAGGCGGCTTTTGGGTACTATGTGTGCCTGGGACAACTCTTTAAGGTACAGTACAGCACGCTTACCCTCCCAGCGCGAGAGGGGGGCGTTGGTTTAGTGAACGTGCACGAGAAGGCGCGTGCCATGTATATTAATACTACGCTCAAACGGTGGCGCAACAGGAATCACTCGCTTACGGGGACGATCATCGAAGAACTCGTACCCACATCGCATCTTCCTCCAGTCAGTGTCGGCCATATATCACCCCCTTCAACGTATGTGCGCACGTTCCTCGTGGAACACAGTTACGTTCGAGAGCGTTTACCGACGACCCGACAGTCGACATCGAAGGACGTGTACCATCTGCTTCTTCGACAGATCGCCCGGAATAGGGTGGAACGCAAACATCCAGCTGTTAATTGGCACGTGGTGTGGCGCACGGTCCACCACCCCCACCTACCTACATCCGTCAGGTCAACATGGTACATTGTCGTCAACAGAAAATACCCTACAAATGATAAAAAGTACGCAATACATTTGGCGGATTCGCCCTTGTGTCAGCAATGCGGCGTGCTGGATACGGACGACCATCGGCTGGTCTGCGGCGAGGCATTGGCTGTCTGGACTCTCGCAAGAAAGATAATAGCGTTCATGCGGCGCACTATCTATACAGCAGTCTGTTCTGACATAGTATTTTTTCCAGAGGAAACTTATTTTCCGCGTCATAAGACGAACGCAGTGGCGTGGATCACAGGTATGACGGTCCATTACATCTATAGAGACACACGTACGAACTTACTGAACGTACTGGATTACTGGCAATACTTGCAAGATGGACACACGAAACTACACTCCTGGAAATGGAAAAAAGAACACATTGACACCGGTGTGTCAGACCCACCATACTTGCTCCGGACACTGCGAGAGGGCTGTACAAGCAATGATCACACGCACGGCACAGTGGACACACCAGGAACCGCGGTGTTGGCCGTCGAATGGCGCTAGCTGCGCAGCATTTGTGCACCGCCGCCGTCAGTGTCAGCCAGTTTGCCGTGGCATACGGAGCTCCATCGCAGTCTTTAACACTGGTAGCATGCCGCGACAGCGTGGACGTGAACCGTATGTGCAGTTGACGGACTTTGAGCGAGGGCGTATAGTGGGCATGCGGGAGGCCGGGTGGACGTACCGCCGAATTGTTCAACACGTGGGGCGTGAGGTCTCCACAGTACATCGATGTTGTCGCCAGTGGTCGGCGGAAGGTGCACGTGCCCGTCGACCTGGGACCGGACCGCAGCGACGCACGGATGCACGCCAAGACCGTAGGATCCTACGCAGTGTCGTAGGGGACCGCACCGCCACTTCCCAGCAAATTAGGGACACTGTTGCTCCTGGGGTATCGGCGAGGACCATTCGCAACCGTCTCCATGAAGCTGGGCTACGGTCCCGCACACCGTTAGGCCGTCTTCCGCTCACGCCCCAACATCGTGCAGCCCGCCTCCAGTGGTGTCGCGACAAGCGTGAATGGAGGGACGAATGGAGACGTGTCGTCTTCAGCGATGAGAGTCGCTTCTGCCTTGGTGCCAATGACGGTCGTATGCGTGTTTGGCGCCGTGCAGGTGAGCGCCACAATCAGGACTGCATACGACCGAGGCACACAGGGCCAACACCCGGCATCATGGTGTGGGGAGCGATCTCCTACACTGGCCGTACACCACTGGTGATCGTCGAGGGGACACTGAATAGTGCACGGTACATCCAAACCGTCATCGAATCCATCGTTCTACCATTCCTAGACCGGCAAGGGAACTTGCTGTTCCAACAGGACAATGCACGTCCGCATGTATCTCGTGCCACCCAACGTGCTCTAGAAGGTGTAAGTCAACTACCCTGGCCAGCAAGATCTCCGGATCTGTCCCCCATTGAGCATGTTTGGGACTGGATGAAGCGTCGTCTCACGCGGTCTGCACGTCCAGCAAGAAGGCTGGTCCAACTGAGGCGCCAGGTGGAAATGGCATGGCAAGCCGTTCCACAGGACTACATCCAGCATCTCTACGATCGTCTCCATGGGAGAATAGCAGCCTGCATTGCTGCGAAAGGTGGATATACACTGTACTAGTGCCAACATTGTGCATGCTCTGTTGCCTGTGTCTATGTGCCTGTGGTTCTGTAAGTGTGATCATGTGATGTATCTGACCCCAGGAATGTGTCAATAAAGTTTCCCCTTCCTGGGACAATGAATTCACGGTGTTCTTATTTCAATTTCCAGGAGTGTATTACGGCTACAAAAGTACAAGGACTGGTATGCCAATTTCCTGGTAACGGTATTTGCTGACCCACCATATACTTGGGGTGTGCCGGGTGCGCAAAGATGAGCGGCTGTGCTTTCGTTGTGAAACCGACCAAGTAATGTGATCGACTAAGAACACTATGCGAGTATGCGACCTACGAAAAACTCACGCTTGAACAGTTAGCAATTGGATGTACTTCACATTTTGTTTTCATTTCCATAAATACTTTTCTTTAGGGTGCCGGAAGAGGCCCCATTTTGATTTTGTTGTTATTTCATGCTGCATGGTAGGACGGCAGCGAGGTTCCTTCCAGGACAGTTATTATGTGTCAGGACGTACTATGTTTATTTTGTGAATAATAAAGGTTTCTGTTTCTCCTTTCTCTTACCTTCCTTCATATAAAAAAAAATAAAATGTAGAAGCTTCTAAGTTGTTGCAGTCACCAAGGAAGGAACACAGCAAGTCAAGTGTTAGTAAAAAAAAAAAAAAAAAAAAAAAAAAAAAAAAAAAAAAAAAAAAAAAAAAGTGTGAGTGCTGCAAACGAAGCAAGGAAAAAAAAAAAAAAAAAGATGGTAGAGCACTTCCCCGCGATAGGCAAAGGTCCCGAGTTCGAGTCTGGGTCGGGCACACAGTTTTAATCTGCCAGGAAGTTTCATATCAGCGCACACCCCGCTGCAGAGTGATAATCTCATTCTGACCTTAATAATAATTTCAAAAATATACACGAACATTTATAAAGAAAATTTTTTTTTTGTTTTATTTTTTTAAAGTATACTTCCTTCATTCGCCTGTATGGACGTGATAGTGAAACAACAATAAAGAACTAAAAAAGGATGACTCGTATTGTTTACTGCCTGTGGTAATGAAGATTTATGCACAGAATTTAAATTAAAAAAGTAGGCCTATCTGTGGAATACAAGGAATGTTATCGAATGATTGTTAATTTACGACTGACTCCCGTCTTTTGGCATTACGGTGGACAATCCAACTGACAAGTGGGAGCGCAGTTCCCATTTGGACGCCCAGTGTGTGAGGCTCGTTAAACATCGAGTTACAAGGTCTGTCAATATGACCTGATGTAAGTATTTTGGACTGAAATTAAAATGAATGCTATGCGGTAGCTGTCATGGCACTATCTGTAAATTTATTACATGATTATTGAATGACAAACTGCTCCTCGTTATATTTTCAAAATGACTAAACACCAAAATCAATGTAAGGCTGCCAATAACGTTTTAAATTCAGCATCTGGGTGAATCTGCATAATTTCGAGTGTTCTGTTTTTGTAATGAAATGAAGGTGCCGTGTGGATAGGGCCTCCCGTCGGATAGACCGTTCGTCTGGTGCAAGTCTTTCGAGTTGACACCACTTCGGCAACTTGCGAGTCGATGGAGATAAAGGGAAGATAATTAGAACAACATAACACCCAGTCCTTGAACGGATAAAATCTCCAACCCAGCCCGGAATCGAACCCGGGCCATTAGGTATGACATTCCGTCGCGCTGACCAGTCACCTACCAGGGGCGGACGTTTTTGTAATAAAAACTTAAATGTTGTTAAACTGGTAACACTTTATTTGAATACTTTGCCTTTCTTTACAGTCTACATTCACTGACATGAAACAGTGTCCATTTGACTGTTGCTCTTTTTACCACAGGAAACCTCTACCTTTTGCACATGGCTAAACAATTTTATTAACTTTTAGGCATCTCAAGCATCAGTTCATAACTTGCCGATCAGTCTGTCAGTTTCGTGAGTATTTTAGCTGTCCGGTTATTCGTCTTTTGCTGGATACCAGCTGTAACATCGTTTCTATGGTAAATTGTTTACATAGAATATTGACCTGAAGCATAGCAAGACTTTCCTCATGATCCCACAAATTTTATCAATCTCAGCCGGTCGCCCTGGACGTACCAAGTTCGTGTAACTCATTTTAAAGTCATTTAACTAATGACGAATAGTAATGATTCATAGCGGATCTTCTTTTCTGGCGTTCGAACCTGAGGTTGGTTTGCAACAGTACGCTATTCCACGCGACTGTCTGCCTTCCTCTTAATTCCTTGCATACGTAGCACACCCTACGTGCATATTTGAGTTGGTCATTCTAGGCGATTCCTTGCACCAATAGCTGCTTCTGCTACTGGTCCAGTGATGTTTCTTTTTCTTTTAATGTACAGCCTTTCGTGTATTCTCCTCAGCACCTCTCCATTGGTAATTATGTCTCCAAGTGATCCTCAGCGTCTAGTACTTCAACGTCACATCTAAATAAAACATGGTGGACAGAGTCGATAAATAAAGTCAACACAATTTGTATCTAAGCTCCAATCTAATTCTATCAATAACTATTTTTTTTATCGCTGCACAGAGTTCGTCTTCATCCATTTTTACGAATCATGTCGATCTCACGCCTTACAGTAGCTGCCAACAAGCCACTGCTAATGAGGTATATTTGAAAATTAGAAGAATATTGATACAACAATTAGTTTCGTTATTTATAGCGGTCTTGGCAATTCACCCTCATAAAAACAACTCACTGTCTGAATGCTCTTATTCCGAATCGGAACTGTAACTGAATCTTTGTGACAGACTGTTATTCACCTTGTCATATATTCTCCAATTACACCAGTTGTGCTAGAAATGAACGAAAGTCTAAAGAACTGTATGAAACAGGCGACATTATGCATCAGTTTTACCAAAACACAATCGCTCATAATTTGAACCAAACTTGACGGAGTGGCTCTGTGTGCATTTCCAGTAGGTAACAAGAGAGAGCCTATAAATATACTAGAACGTTCGTGAATATTAGAAAAGTAGCTACCATCAAAGAATAGAATGAAAAAAGGTATTTATTACTTCTGTGGACAGTGATATAACTTCACGAAACACACACACACACACACACACACACACACACACACACACACACAAACACACTCGAGGCTACAAGCAACTTCATGATGAGGCAAGTGTCAATATTTTTAAATGAGGCTTCATTTGTTAAACAGTCAATGGAGGTGTGTTTTAATAATGTTTAGGAGCGGAACTAATGTTTGGGATCCAAACTAGTGTACAATTAGTATGTGTTTTCCCGTGCTGCACAATAAACCCTTATCGGTAAGAGTGTATTCGAAATGCTCATTTGCTGTTCCGAGAAACATTATTATGAACGTGCAGCTACTTTGATGGGACTACGCCGGCTGCAATCCACGCTGGCGTAATTACCGGTGGAAAGACCGAATGAGATTCTGACACATCACACGAATGAAAGTAGCTTAATTGGTATTGACCTTGACCTAATTCCAAGAAATTTGAACCCTCAGTATAAAACGAAACAGTATACAGTAGCAATTAGTAATTACCTAGAACAGTCGTGTGATATTTGGTACTGAAAACAAACAGACAACCGCAACTAATGATCACTGTAAGTAAGTCGTCACATTAGAGTTGTTGATATTATCAAGAATAATCTGCACAAATAGTATATGAGACACAACAGTGATGTCTGCAGACCAGAGTTGAAAAATTCACACGTTGCACCCTTGACAGTAGCCATATGCGATTTGCAGAATGTCGCTGAGCCCTCTCGCCAGGCTGCGAAGCACTCACGAAAGAGAGAATGAATTCTCATACTTCACACGCGTGAATGTGCTACATTGATTTATGCGGCGTATTAAACCTTTGGGCTGGCTTTGGATTGGAATAAATTTTCTGTTGTCGTTTACAAACGTTCTCGAGCTCATCCATATGGTACGTTTTTTACATTTATCGCAGTGACTTCCTATATCTTCTTCTACATCCACATTCATACTTCGCAAGCCACGTATGCTGCTTGGCAGAGGGTACCCTGCACCACTGCTACTCATTTCCTCCCCTGTTCCACTCACAAATGGAGCGAGGAAAAAAAGTCTATCTACTTGCCTCCGTACGAGTCCTAAATCTCTCTAGTCTTATCTTCGTAGTCCCTAAGTGAAATGTACGCTGGTGGGAACAGAATCGTTGTGCAGTCACCCTCAGATGCCGATTCTCTAAGCTTTTTTCAACAGCGCTCCTCGTAAAGAACGTCACCTTCGCTACAGTAATTCCCACCTGAGTTCACGAAGCTTCTCCTTAATACTTGCGTGTTGTCCGAAATTACTGGTAACAAATTTAGGAGCCTGCCTCTTAGTTGCTTCCGTATCTTCCTTGAATCCGACCTGGTTCAGGTGACGAACATTCCGTCAGTACTCAACAGTGGGTCTCATTAGTGTCCTATATACGGTCTCCTTTGCAGATGAACCACACTTCTCTAAATTTCTCCAACTAAATCAAAATTCACCATTCGCCTTTCCTAATACGATCTTTGTATGCTCACTCCATTTCATACTGCTTTCCAACTTTACACATAGATACTCCATCAACGTGACGGTGTCAAGCAGCACGCTACGAACGCCGTGTTAAAACCGTTAATTAGGTTCTCCTACTCATCTGCATTAACTTACATCTCTCTACGTTTAGAAGCAGCCGCCATTAATCACACCAACTAATAACCTTGAGTAAGTCATCTTGTATCCTCCTGCAGTCACTCAACGATAGCACCTTCCCATACACTGTAGCATTATCAGTAAACAGCCGTAGACTGCTCCTTATTCAGCCCGCCAGATCATTCGTCTATGCAGAAAATAACGCTGGTCACGTTTCCCTGGGGCACTCCAGATGATATCCCTGTCTCGCCGTCGAGGACAACATAGTGCATTGTGTTACTTAAGAAATAACAGAAGTCTTTGAACCATTCACGTATCTGGGAATCTATTCCGTATACTTTTACCTTCGCTAACAATCGGCAATGTGGCACCATGAAAACTGCTTTACGGAAATCTAGGAATAAGAAACCCGCCTGCCGCCCCTCATCCATAGTTCACAGGATGTAATGTGAGAAAAACACAAGCTTAATTTCACACGAGCGATGGTTTTTAAAACTGTGCTCATTCGTGGACAGAAGCTTTTCCTCTAAGGAAATTTATTATCTTTCAAACTGAATATACACTCCTGGAAATTGAAATAAGAACACCGTGAATTCATTGTCCCAGGAAGGGGAAACTTTATTGACACATTCCTGGGGTCAGATACATCACGTGATCACACTGACAGAACCACAGGCACATAGACACAGGCAACAGAGCACGCACAATGTCGGCACTAGTACAGTGTATATCCACCTTTCGCAGCAATGCAGGCTGCTATTCTCCCATGGAGACGATCGTAGAGATGCTGGATGTAGTCCTGTGGAACGGCTTGCCATGCCATTTCCACCTGGCGCCTCAGTTGGACCAGCGTTCGTGCTGGACGTGCAGACCGCGTGAGACGACGCTTCATCCAGTCCCAAACATGCTCAATGGGGGACAGATCCGGAGATCTTGCTGGCCAGGGTAGTTGATTTACACCTTCTAGAGCACGTTGGGTGGCACGGGATACATGCGGACGTGCATTGTCCTGTTGGAACAGCAAGTTCCCTTGCCGGTCTAGGAATGGTAGAACGATGGGTTCGATGACGGTTTGGATGTACCGTGCACTATTCAGTGTCCCCTCGACGATCACCAGTGGTGTACGGCCAGTGTAGGAGATCGCTCCCCACACCATGATGCCGGGTGTTGGCCCTGTGTGCCTCGATCGTATGCAGTCCTGATTGTGGCGATCACCTGCACGGCGCCAAACACGCATACGACCATCATTGGCACCAAGGCAGAAGCGACTCTCATCGCTGAAGACGACACGTCTCCATTCGTCCCTCCATTCACGCCTGTCGCGACACCACTGGAGGCGGGCTGCACGACGTTGGGGCGTGAGCGGAAGACGGCCTAACGGTGTGCGGGACCGTAGCCCAGCTTCATGGAGACGGTTGCGAATGGTCCTCGCCGATACCCCAGGAGCAACAGTGTCCCTTATTCGCTGGGAAGTGGCGGTGCGGTCTCCTACGGCACTGCGTAGAATCCTACGGTCTTGGCGTGCATCCGTGCGTCGCTGCGATCCGGTCCCAGGTCGACGGGCACGTGCACCTTCCGCCGACCACTGGCGACAACATCGATGTACTGTGGAGACCTCACGCCCCACGTGTTGAGCAATTCGGCGGTACGTCCACCCGGCCTCCCGCATGCCCACTATACGCCTTCGCTCAAAGTCCGTCAACTGCACATACGGTTCACGTCCACGCTGTCGCGGCATGCTACCAGTGTTAAAGACTGCGATGGAGCTCCGTATGCCACGGCAAACTGGCTGACACTGACGGCGGCGGTGCACAAATGCTGCGCAGCTAGCGCCATTAGACGGCCAACACCGCGGTTCCTGGTGTGTCCGCTGTGCCGTGCGTGTGATCATTGCTTGTACAGCCCTCTCGCAGTGTCCGGAGCAAGTATGGTGGGTCTGACACACCGGTGTCAATGTGTTCTTTTTTCCATTTCCAGGAGTGTATTTTCAAGAATTCTGCAGCAATTCGATGTTAAGGATATTGTTCTGTAATTCTGCAGGTCCCTTCCTCTACCCTTCATATGTAGAGCAGTGACCTGTGTTTTTTTCCCAGTCACTTTAGAGTTTGTGGCAGGTGAGAGATTCGCGATAAATGCAAGGGGTCAATACTGTAGAGTATTCTTTATAAAACAGAACTGCGATTTCATCACGACCTTGTGACCTATTTGCTTCCAAGTCTTTCAGTTGTTTCTCTACACCAGTGGTCCTGGGTGCTTATTACTACATCCTCCACATGGGAGTCTGTGCGATGGTAAAACTACGGTATGTTTACACGATTCTCCTGCATAAACGATTTCTTCAATGCAAAATTTATAGCTTCAACTTCACTTTTGCTGTCTTCTACTGTCACACCATATTGGTCAACGAGTGACTGGGTAGAAGCCTGCCTAATGTCCCCTAGAGGATTTGGAAGGTGCGCTTTTAGAATTCCACTAACAGGCGTCGTACGGTGCCAGATCAGTTGCTGCTGAATAGCAGCAATATCAGTTGAAACTTAAAAGTGCTTAACCATAAAATAATCACCACTTGTGCTGTTCAACATTCCGGAAACATTTATATAACCGTCAGTACATTAAGCTGGTGTGTATTACTGACTGATGACTTATAACTTGGAACCAGATGTTGACGATGGTAATGGTAATGTCAAACGAGGAAAAATTGCGATACTTCACTCAGTTATAGGATGTGTTCGTATAGGTTTTTTTGCAAATGTCCTCAAATAATATACTCAGCTTGCATTTATTCCACAAAGTGCGGAGGGCCAAACAGTCTAGTAATCGAATTAGTCAATTCTATACAGTCCACTGTGGTGTCCGCCATTTGTAACTGTTCATCATTTAAGCAATTATATCATAAAAGCACATTATTTAATCCCCAGTCAAAACAGATTTTACCATTTTACAATAATTTGCGAATTTTTGGTTGCCCCTCGTTTTGAATAATATCACGCTCTAATGCTTGTCTGCTACGGTCGCAGGTTCGAATCCTGCCTCGGGCATGAATGTGTGTGATGTCCTTAGGTTAGTTAGGTTTAAGTAGTTCTACGTTCCAGAGTACAGATGATCTCAAATGTTAAGTCCCATAGTGCTCAGAGCCATTTGAACCATTTTTTGTAATGCTTGTACTCTTGAATATTGGTGCATTTTTCATTCGTCCTTATTAGATTTTATGTTTTATTACCGGGCCCAAGTGTTTACAGTAAATTATTACGCAACCAAAAATTGCAGTGCATGTGTTGTTAACAGAATCGAAGAAATGCAACGACGCATCGTTCTTCTTAACAATACAGGCACTGCAATATCGTGTTTATCCGCCGCGACTCCAAATTAAAATCTCCTTCCCTGTGTGGGAATTGCATAGTATGTGTACGAGAGCAGGCTCAGAAGCAGGAAGGTCGACATATGGACGTTTGTCTCGTGTCCTGAGTCGCGCACGGGTAGCCGAAGCAGTTAAGGCGACCGCTCGTGTAAAACGGGAATTCCGGGTTCGAGTAACGGTCCTGCACAAATTTTCATTCCCGTCATTCCCTTATAAATACGACGGTTGCCCATGTTCGCAACTGCGAATACATTTCATGTAAAGCATACTTTCCACAAAAAACTTAACTGATATAATGTGCGAATTTATGTTACATAAGCAATGAAATTGCTGTACTTGTTTATTTTTACATTATTAACTTGTTCGTTTACGAAAATAATTTCATAGTGAAGCAGGAAGCTACTTCTTCGTTCCAGAGTGTTGTCTTACAGCGCCGTAGAGTATGAGCGCTTCTCTAAACTGCTGGGTCAGTTACAATACTAAATCCTAACTGCAGTCGTTACATTTCATTGCTAACAATTTGGGACTCTTTATGTGAACTCTTTCGTTCGAGGATTTCATTACCTCCATACGATAAATAGATTTGTTGGAGTTACGAAAGCGCCCACTGTGACGTGGGACACACGCTCAAGGATACTTTAACTCGATGAAGACAGGGCAATAATCAAACACAAATTCTGGCTTGTAATTTCCAACAGATAACAACTGCACGACAACAGAAAACTTCTGTTACCCCAGAATAATATACATAATTGTCCTAGAATTTGAAAAATTACTAAACAGACAAAATATCTCCGGGCGTCAAAGTCCACTCCAAACAAAACCCTCTTTATTTAAATCTTAAGAACCATACAAACAGTGAATGATTTACTGGGTAAAACTCCCACAGAACCAGGACACCTTTTAAGATATAACAGCACAACTTCTGTTTCTGAACAAGATATTAAAAACCCAGTACAATGAAAGACATCTTTCAGGTATTACAAAATTTCAGTGTCAAGTAATGGCACATCAGTGCGTGGAACAACTCAGATCGAGCCTGAATGAAATCTGAAAGGAACGGTGAAGAAGGGAAGACGGACGCCTCGGCGTCACCAAGAACAAATAGTACAATATTCAGTGTACATTCGCGCTATCGGTTACAGTTCAAACTGCCGCCACTAAGGCGTCGTCCCTCAGTTAAGCGACCAGCTACGACGGACGACGCGCATCGCTGATAATTCCACCGAAACAACGTAAAACCACACAGAAACTGGTCAGTATCCAGAATCGATTGGTTATATTATATATATTCCATAAACACACTTTCAATAATTACAATACGACAGGATTCTAGCATGCAATAAATTTTTAATCATTAATCCTCTGCTTGTTTACCTCTGAACAAATTACCTAAATAGCAGCAGCCAGAAAATCGAACCTGTGGTTATTTCAGAATGTACAGACACGCACTTAGATATATACACCTTGCCCGTACCTCAAGAGCGTCCAAAACAGGCAAACCTCATTCACACAGGTAACCACTGCGCAATAAGTATGTTGTGTCCATAGTTCCGCATAGTCAGCACATACACAACTTTCCCACTAGAGCGCACCCCGCTAAGCACAACAGCGCAGGCTCAGCGCTCGTCTGTCTCCGCACTATGACATGGCGCTGCCTTAGAGACGGACCAAATTCTGCTTCCGCCGATCCGTGTATTAATATGTAACGCAGCCAATGAGATGGCTGCTAACGTATAACCTTTTCTCCTCGCGGATCACACTCGTGGAGTGGTACATGAACGCACGAGGTATTATAACAAGTGTACAGACCTCTGATTAGCCAGTCTGCATTAGTCTTTACCAGTCTGCATTTGTCTGTACCAGTCTATAGTCAAGTTCCAGTCTGCACCTAATAAGATTACCATATTCCTGTACATAGCCATGAAGATAAATGAATAGACACTTTGTCAAGTATCAGAGATATGTGAGAATAAGATTAACGTAACAAGACTAAAGGAACTTCAGATTGCCAATTGTAAACAGCATCCAGAATCAAGTTCCGTAATGTCTACGCTTTTCATTATTTTAATAAATGTGTGTGAAAATTAATCAAGTTCTGTTTAAAGTTGGTCACCGTCAATCTGCTACTCTAAGCGTGCTAGTGGCATTTCTATCGTCTGACCTAACGGCAGAAGATAAACACGCCATGATAAGACCACAAGACGTATTGCTGACACTCGCCTACTTCATTAGAGCGACAAGTCAAATAATCCGATGGTGTGTGTACCGAAGGTCTTACAGTACGCACACCACAAAGCTGTACACCAGTAGTCAATACGGCGTCCAAACACTGGGAGAGCCGTCGACTGCAAACAGCAAGAAATTCAATCTACATATATTCAGGAGAACCTGAATAATTCCCACCGGTTGATTCTGTAGCATATCTGGTAGCAGGCTGACACATTTCAAAGCCACTTTCACATGTTCACATCGTTTAGCAGCACAGATGAGACCATCGCACTCTCACTAGACGCAGTAAGCACTCGCCGAGCGCACGCACGTCTCCGTCCGCAGCCCCAGTGCCCACGTGACAGAAGGAGGCAGAGCACGCGCAAGAGCGACCGCCGACAACGACACTGCACACCGGGGCGCCAACCAACCGATCAAAACCAAAGCTCTCCCCACAGCATCGTGCCCTAAAACAGCCGAAAGGCGACCAAAGAGAAAAACCGTCGCCACGCTATACGGAGTCGATCGTAGATATCTCAATGAATGCAGAAAAGGGCTGGCGCCATCGGTGCCACATATCACCGACATTTCGTGGGAGTAGAAAATACCTTTGATATTTGAATTTTATTATTCTGTGTTTCTTCATCTTGCCTCGGTTTTGATCGATTTAACACTGCGATCCTTCGTTCTTCTTTCCTGACCTCGCTCTTGCTCTACACGAGGTGGGATAGATCCCTGGACTATCAGCAGTGTTAAAAATTCCCGATGTTCGTCCAATATTTTTTCAAATATACAAGAACTGCGTATGTGTTTGGAGATTTTGATGGGAAGGAGAACAGGTGGGAGGAGCCGAGCCTTTAAACGCTGAGAAAAAGGGAGCTCCTGTTAAAACTGAAAAGACCGAGATTGATTCCACTGGCAGCTAGGGCGGCGATTTAATTATCTTTGGAAGGGCTCGAACAGAGCTGTAACGATGGAGGAAGTTCACCTGTCCCAGCCCATCTGGTGTGAGCAATGTGAGATCACAATGAAAGGAAACGCAAAGGCAAAATACTAAATGGAGAAAATGTACTGGCATAATCACAGCAGAGTACTGGGACTGGAGATCTTAAGGAAGCGACATGTCAGTTTGCTTCAGACTTACACTAAATAAGAAAATCCACTTGTGTTCATTGTAGGAGAAGAGAGGAAGCAATTTTATAAGTCTTCGTGTGGTAAAATGTACCGCGTCCAACGTTTAACAGCGAATTTTATAGGAGTGGAAATTCAGGTGACATTGTGCAGGTAGGATAATATCAGATCAGAATTCTATAATTATGAAGTATGGAAAAGGAATTAAATATTCTCCAAATTACGTAGAAGCGATAAATAAGGATCATTTCTGCAGTTTGTTTCTATTCCGAATGATTTATCTTCAGGACACACTAGTTACACGAGACGTGAAGCAGTTAAGATGGGGTTGCAAGGATCTTTGAGGTTTCTGGGGGGCAGGGTATTGAGGTCTAGAGGAGCGTAGGTATAGGTAAACCACTAACATAGATATGAGAGAGTGAAGTAGAAAATGAATGTAGTGTTGTCGCATGTTTTAGTGGAATTGATGATAATGTGTGCGTCGAATAGAAGGAAACAATAAGAAAAAATATATAAGCAGATAGTTGTAAGTACATGGTCCTGTAGCCTGAAAATGAGATCAAAATACCATACACAACTGTAAGATTCTATAGATCAAGAGACAAAGATATCACATCAGTCGTCATCAGAGCTTTTCTCATTTATTTCTCGTTACTACAGTGTGATCGTCCGACACATCGATATTGTAGTCATCGGGTACTACATTCATCGGGTACTACATTTTATCGTTTTGTGAATTGAAGATTTTCATATTTCTGATATTGAAAGCAATCTCTCCATCTTTGCGCCACTCTTAAATCGCATCAAGATCTGACTAAAAATATGCACAGACAGCACTTCATTACAAACAACGGAAAGTCTGAGGTTCTTGTTAATATATTCTAAAAAGTCATTAATATACTATATAAATAGCAAAGGTCCCAAAACACTTCCCTGGGACAGACCCGAATTTACATCTATATCTGTCGATGACTGTTGGTACAAGATAGCATAAAGTCTTTCCTGACAAGATATTCTCAACCCATTCAATAATCGTACATTATCTACAACAGTGATTGCAGTGGCCGAGCGGTTCTAGGCACTTCAGTCCGGAACCGCGCGACTTCTACGGTCGCGGGTTCGAATCCTGCCTCGGGCATAGATGTGTGTGCTTTCCTTAGGTTAGTTAGGTTTAAGTAGTTCTAAGTTCTAGGGGACTGATCACCTCAGATGTTAAGTCGCATAGAGCTCAGAGCCATTTGAACCATTTGATTGCAGTGTGACCGGAAAGGAAATGCGATATGTGGCCTAATGAGTGGCTAATGTAACTAATCATGTATTACCTCAGTAATTTACTCAGTAAGATAAAGATTTGTCCAAGTGGTTACTATAAATATCTAAGAATTAATAATGAGCAATATTTGAACAATTTCTAACACTCTTTACTGTAAACTAAGATACTGCTAAGAGGAAAGCTGTAATAGTGCCGAAATACTCAAAGAGACTGCATCAGTGGGTGACAAGAAGGTGCTACAAACACCTCTGTTTTGCCATGGTCATTTCACAAAAAGCCGTGAGTTGCATTACTACTGAACCCACCATGCTCTCTCTAGGTATATGATCATTCCACTTCAAATCAATCCGCACGCATGCTCCCAGATATTATACAGAAGTAACTATTCAAATGGTTCAAATGGCTCTGAGCACTATGGGACTCAACTGCTGAGGTCATTAGTCCCCTAGAACATAGAACTAGTTAAACCTAACTAACCTAAGGACATCACAAACATCCATGCCCGAGGCAGGATTCGAACCTGCGACCGTAGCGGTCTTGCGGTTCCAGACTGCAGCGCCTTTAACCGCACGGCCACTTCGGCCGGCGAAGTAACTATTACCAGTGTTTGTTCCGCTATCATATAATCATACAATAAAGGATTCTTCTTTCTATGTATTCGCAATACATTACATTTGTCTATGTTAAGGGTCAGTTGCCACTCCCTGCACCAAGTGCCTATCCGCTGCAGATCTTCCTGCATTTCGCTACAATTTTCAAATGCTGCAACTTCTCTGTATACTACAGCATCATCCGCGAAAAGCCGCATGGAACTTCCGACACTATCTACTAGGTCATTTATATATATTGTGAAAAGCAATGGTCCCATAACACTCCCCTGTGTCACGCTAGAGGTTACTTTAACGTCTGTAGACGTCTCTCCATTGATAACATCACGCTGTGTTCTGTTTGCTAAAAACTCTTCAATCCAGCCTCACAGCTGGTCTGGTATTCCGTAGGCTCTTACTTTGTTTATCAGGCGACACTGTATCGAACGCCTTCCGGAAGTCAAGGAAAATGGCATCTACCTGGGAGCCTGTATCTAATATTTTCTGGGTCTTATGAACAAATAAAGCGAGTCGCGTCTCACACGATCGCTGTTTCCGGAATCCATGTTGATTCCTACAGAGTAGATTCTGGGTTTCCAGAAATGATATGATAAGCGAGCAAAAAACATGTTCTAAAATTTTACAACAGATCGACGCCAGAGATATAGGTCTTTAGTTTCGCGAATCTGCTCGACGACCATTCTTGAAGACTGGGACTACCTGTGCTCTTTTCCAATCATTTGGAACCTTCCGTTCCTCTAGAGACTTGCGGTACACGGCTGTTAGAAGGGGGGCAAGGTCTTTCGCGTACTCTGTGTAGAATCGAATTGGTATCCCGTCAGGTCCAGTGGACTTTCCTCTGTTGAGTGATTCCAGTTGCTTTTCTATTCCTTGGACACTTATTTCGATGTCAGCCATTTCTTCGTTTGTGCAAGGATTTAGAGAAGGAACTGCAGTGCTTTCTTCCTCTGTGAAACAGCTTTGGAAAAAGGTGTTTAGTATTTCAGCTTTACGCGTGTCATCCTCTGTTTCAATGCCATCTTCATCCCGGAGAGTCTGGATATGCTGTTTCGAGCCACTTACTGATTTAACGTAAGACCAGAACTTCCTAGGATTTTCTTTCAAGTCGGTACATAGAATTTTACTTTCGAATTCACTGAACGCTTCACGCATAGCCCTCCTTACGCTAACTTTGACATCGTTTAGCTTCTGTTTGTCTGAGATGTTTTGGCTGCGTTTAAACTTGGAATGAAGCTCTCTTCGCTTTCGCAGTAGTTTCCTAACTTTTTTGTTGAACCACGGTGGATTTTTCCCGTCCCTCACAGTTTTACTCGACACGTAACTATCTAAAACGCATTTTACGATTGCCTTAAACTTTTTCCATAAACACTCAACATTGTCAGTATCGGAACAGAAATTTTCATTTTGATCTGTTAGGTAGTCTGAAATCTGCCTGCTATTACTCTTGCTACACATATAAACCTTCCTCCCTTTTTTTTATATTCCTACTAACTTCCATATTCAGGGATGCTGCGACGGCCTTATGATCACTGATTCCCTGTTCTGTACATACAGAGTCGAAAAGTTGGGGTCTGTTTGTTATCACTAGGTCCAAGATGTTATCCCCTCGAGTCGGTTCTCTGTTTAATTGCTCGAAGTAATTTTCGGATAGTGCACTCAGTATAATGTCACTCGGTGCTCTGTCCCTAGCACCCGTCCTAAACATCTGAGTGTCCCAGTCTATATCTGGTAAATTGAAATCTCCACCTAAGACTATAACATGCTGAGAAAATTAATGTGAAATGTATTCCAAATTTTCTCTCAGTTGTTCTGCCACTAATGCTGCTGAGTCGGGAGGTCGGTAAAAGGAGCCAATTATTATCCTAGCTCAGTTGTTGAGTGTAACCTCCACCCATAATAATTCACAGGAACTATCCACTTCTACTTCACTACAGGATAAACTACTACTAACAGCGACAAACACGCCACCACCGGTTGCATGCAATCTATCCTTTCTAAATACCGTCTGTGCCTTTGTAAAAATTTCGGCAGAATAATGTGGTAAGTAGGAATCAAAGCACAAATTACAATCTACGTGCGCCACAAATCGCGAATGCGTGTCCACAAGATCGCTAAACTTAGCCTGCTGGAAAAATACAGACGAGTTCCTTTGCCCGCAGCAGAATAACTGAAGAAAGATCACAGACACAACTAGATCCGAAAAGAACCACAAAGCAGTGAGTCACATGCTGGTTAAGAACAAAATTACTGTGTGTTACAGGAAAGCGCTCACCATGAAGTGTATAACATATAGGCACACAAGGGATCCCCGCGCAGTCTCGCTTCCTCCAACGGTCGATTAGCTTACAGTTAAACTATGACGTGCTGGCGCCAGTAACACTCTACTGGCTAGGCCGCCGCCTTCCACCTATGTTAGACCCAATGGAGCAGTCACACCTCCTAGGTAACACAGGACCTCCAACTCTCCGCACTGCTGCAGAAAGTCCTTTTCCTTCTTCTTCTTGCTCACTCCCCTACACCCTCACCCGCTCTCTTCAAGTGCCCTCTTGCGGGCCAGTGTCCTCCAGTGGCACAGCAACAAGGCAGAAACATACAGCGCCAAGTATATAGTGCCTGCACGGCACACAGTTGGAGGCAAACATCGAAGCAATCCATAGTCGAGCTCCTAGATTTGTTAGCTGGAGGTTCGATCAACACGTGAAAATGCTTCAACAAGTGAAAATACTCTCTGAACTCAAGTAGGACTCCCTGGAGGGAAAAAATCCGTTCTTTCACGAAACTCTATGGAGAATGTTTAGAGAATTGACATTTTCGGTAGATTGCAGCACGATCCTGTTGCCATCAAGGAAGGGTCGTGAAGACAAGGAAATTCAAGGCTCTTACGGAAGCACACAGACAATCGTCATTTCCAAGGTAGTTGATGTGATCGGATAACTGTGAAATTTAATATGAAGTTACATTTGAAACCGGCTGCATAGCTGCTTTCTCGATCTTCTCTAACAGAATGAAAGTACAGTTCGTCAACTGACCATCAAAGAGTATCCTGAGTACGAACACAGGCTAATGATTCAGTAGACTCCAATTTTATACTAGGGCTTATAGGTTAATAAATTTTCATATTGTGCTTTGTAAGCTTTAATGAAACATATTCTGAGTAATGAGACGGTTTTAATAAAAGGCACCTACAGTAATTAGAAACACTTGTTATGAAGCGTGGCTCTGGGAGAAAGGAAGGTGATATAACAATTTTAATTAGACATAAATGAAGAAAAATGAAGGGTGAAGGACATCAAACGAGGCTCTTCAACTTAAAACGCAAGCTCATAAAGAAAAATAAAGTATCACCTCAATTAAAAATTTAAATAATCCTTCTGGTAAACAGGATGCTAATAAGGTAATTTCAATAAAAGTGTCATCATTATCTGTTAACGACATGGGAATGTGATTGCCAGTAAACTTTTAATTGCAATACCTAGACTTAAGAACTTATCAAGAATATTTAGTAGAGATGAGATGAATAAAGAAAAAATACGTTAGCTAGTTTTATCGATGATTTCAGGGAACAATACATGTATGCAGCAAAAGGTTTGACCGTGACTGTAGGAATAAAGTGTTACAGCCCAGGTTCAACATAAGAAACGAACATGTGAGTACAGCAGGGAGAATATTACTAGCCGTATTTTAAGACACCATACTTTTCTAGATTCGTTGGTGAATCACAAGTTCTCTACTACGCCGGTATGACACACTCATTCATGAAGGAAAAACGAAGTAATTTCTAATGCTTCATTATGATATTATTAAGACAGATCTCTAACGCTCATTCATTCCATAACAATTACACAAAATGTAATAAAAATGAACAATTAGGTATAGCCAATATGCGACTTAGTATTTTTGGTAAGAATGTCAAGGTAGTCATGAATCAGATTTACTTAATTAATCCTCATCATCATCATTTAAGACTGATTATGCCTTTGAGCGTTCAGTCTGGAGCATAGTCCCCCTTATAAAATTCCTCCATGATCTCCTATTCAGTGCTAACATTGGTGCCTCTTCTGATGTTAAGCCTATTACTTCAAAATCATTCTTAACCGAATCCAGGTACCTTCTCCTTGGTCTGCCCGACTCCTCCTACCCTCTACTGCTGAACCCATGAGTCTCTTGGGTAATCTTGCTTCTCCCATGCGTGTAACATGACCCCATCATCTAAGCCTGTTCGCCCTGACTGCTACATCTATAGAGTTCATTCCCAGTTTTTCTTTGATTTCCTCATTGTGGACACCCTCCTGCCACTTTTCCCATCTACTAGTACCAGCAATCATCCTAGCTACTTTCATATCCGTAACCTCAACCTTGTTGATAAGGTAACCTGAATCCACCCAGCTTTCGCTCCCATACAACAAAGTTGTATGGGAGATTGAACGGTGCACAGATAACTTAGTCTTGGTACTGACTTCCTTCTTGCAGAAGAGAGTAGATCGCAGCTGAGCGCTCACTGCATTAGCTTTGCTACACCTCGCTTCCAGTTCTTTCTCTATGTTGCCATCCTGTGAGAATATGCGTCCTAAGTACTTGAAACCATCCACCTGTTCTAACTTTGTCCCTCCTATTTGGCACTCAATCCGTTTTTATCTCTTTCTCACTGGCATTACTTTCGTTTTGGAGATGCTAATCTTCATACCATAGTCCTTACATTTCTGATCTAGCTCTGAAATATTACTTTGCAGACTTTCAATCGAATATGCCATCACAACTTAGTTATCGGCATATGCAAAACTGCTTATTTTGTGTTCACATATCTTAATCTTACCCAGCCAGTCTATTGTTTTCAACATATGATCCATAAATAATATGAACAACTGTGGAGAGAGGTTGCAGCCTTGTCTTACCCCTGAAACTACTCTAAACCATGAACTCAATTTACCGTCAACTCCAACTGCTGCCTGACTAGCCATGTAAAGACCTTTAATTCCTTGAAAAAGTTTGCCTCCTATTCCACAATCTCGTAGAACAGACAATAACTTCCTCCTAGGAACCCGGTCATATGCCTTTTCTAGATCTTTAAAGCGTAGATACAATTCCCTGTTCCACTCATAACACTTCTTCATTATTTGCCGTAAGCTAAAGATCTGGTCCTGACAACCTCTAAGAGGCCTAAACCCACACTGATTTTAATTCAATTGGGCCTCAACTAATACTGGCACTTTCCTTTCAACAATACCTGAGAAGATTTTACCCACAACGCTGATTAAAGAGATACTTCTGTAGTTGTTACAATCTTTTCTGTTTCCATGTTTAAAGATTGGTGTGATTACTGCTTTTGTCCAGTCTGATGGAACCTATCCCGACTCCCAGACCATTTCAATTATCCTGTGTAGCCATTTAAGACCTGACATTCCACTGTATTTGATGAGTTCCGACTTAATTTCATCCACCCCAGCTGCTTTAGTGCACTGCAATCTATTGACCGTTTTCTCCACTTCCTCAAATGTGATCCTATTTCCGTCATCATTCCTATCCCACTGTACCTCGAAATCTGAAACATTACTGATCGTATTTTCACCTACATTGAGATCTCTTCAAAATATTCCCTCCATCTGGCCAAGGAATCCACAGGATTCACCAGCAGTTTTCCTGACCTGTCCAAAATACTTGTCATTTCCTTCTTACCTCCCTTTCGAAGACTGCTAATTACACTCCAGAATGGTTTTCCAGCAGCTTGTCCCAATGTCTCCAACCTGTTTCCAAAGTCTTCCCAAGATTTCTTCTTGGATGCTGCAATTATCTGTTTCGCTTTGTTTCTTTCTTCAACATAACTTTCTCTGTCTACCTGAGTTCTATTATGTAGCCAATTTTGATACGCCTTCTTTTTCCTTTTACAGGCTGCCTTGACTGTGTCATTCCACCAAGCTGTTTGCTTCATCCTACCTTTACACAATACTGTTCCAAGACATTCTTTAGCCACTTCTAGTACTGTGTCCCTGTACCTTGTCCATTCCTTTTCCAATGACTGTAATTGACTACATTCAACTAACTGGTACCTTTCTGAGATCATTGTTATGTACTTGTGCCTGATTTCCCTATCCTGGAGTTTCTCCACTCTTATCCTCCTACATATGGACCTGACCTCCTGCACTTTCGGCCTCACAATCCCAGTTTCACTGCAGATTAAATAATAATCAGTGTCATCAAAGAATCCCCTGAATACACGTGTGTCCTTCACAGCCTTCCTGAATTCTTAATCTGTTGTTATATAGTCAATGACAAATCTGGTTCCACTGCCTTCCCAAGTATACCAGTGAATGTTCTTATGTTTAAAAAAGGAGTTTGTGATTACTAAGCCCATACTGTCACAGAAATCCAAGAGTTGTTTCCCATTCCTGTTGGCCTCCATATCCTCTCCAAATTTACCCATAACATTTTCATAGACCTTTGTTCGATTTCCAATCCTGGCATTAAAATCACCCATGAGCAGAACACTGTCCTTGTCCTTTACTGTAACAACTACATCACTGAGTGCCTCTTAAAAACTATCCATCTTATCTTGATCTGTACCTCCACAGTGCGAATATACTGACACAATTCTAATTTTCTTGCTTGACACTGTCAAATCTATCCACATCAGTCGTTCGTTTACATACCTTATTGCAACTACACTGGGTTCCATTTCTTTCCTGATGTAAAGCCCTGCACCCCATTGTGCTATTCCTGCTTTGACTCCTGACAGGTAGACCTTGTATTCTCCCACTTCCTCTTCTTTCTCACCCCTTACCCGAATGTCACTAACAGCTAAAACGTCCAGCCCCATCTTAGTTGCAGCCTCTGCCAGCTCTACCTTCTTCCCTGAGCAGCCCTCATTGATATTAATAGCTCCCCATCTCATTACAATTTGTGTGCCAAGTTGTATCTTAGGAGTCCCTGGTTTGTCAGTTAGAGGTGGGACTCCGTCACCTCCAAAGGTCCAAGGCATTTTGCTCTGATTGTTGCCAGCATCATATTTAAAGCACCAGGGAAGCAGGTTGCTAGCCTTACTTGCCCCGAGTCCCATTGAGTTTTACCCCTAACGGTTGAGGGACTAACCGGTGGATTTGGTAGTCTTTGCTGTATGAGCACAAAGGTGACCATGACTCAGAATATGTCCGAGATGCCCAGCCTTATTCCGAAGTAACTAGTATCCCGACTGTCGGGACCACTTACTTGACCACTCTTACGTTGCCTGTGGTTCATGAACTAGGACATGGCTACAGGAACCCACACCATGAACTCCCTTAATGAAGCCTCTGAGGGGAAAAAAGTAGATGGTTAGTATCAGAAAGGCAATAGTACCACATGTGAGAACTCTGTGCTGGTGCCACACAAATTGTCCCAGCCCCACTTGTAATCATTTAAAGGACCCAAATCCTACCTCAGTTTAATATATATACTTAAATTCAAGAATTCCATGGCCTCAGTGAACTAATGATAGTAATCTACGATAAACATAGTAAATATCATAAACCTTAAGTCTTAAAATAAATGCAGATGAATAAAATTGTGTGATAATTATGGAAATAATTCAGTGACATTTCAGATTTCATTGTGTGGGATTGAATTGTGGTAATGCAGAGATGGAGAAAGTTGTACAGGCTGGACTAGCTTAGAGAGCTGCATCAAACCAATCCTTATACTGAAGATAACAATAAGGAAAACGTTTCGATTGACTCTGCTTTACATAAAGCAGAATATGTCCATCATGATGTGTACAAAACTATAATGAAATATCCCAAAAATTGTCAGCAAAATTTCTCTAAAAAAATATGAAATACATATAAACATAAGTTCCACAGAAAATTTCACTAAAAAGTTTTTACATTATCGTTTTCATTTTACTGTTGCTTTAGTAAACTAAACAGAAACAAATTTAGTGTATCCAAGTAGAATGTCATTAGAATGGATATAATCTCATTAATGCAGTTAATTAAGAGGTGGTATTTATTCAAATTACAAACTAGTAAAAGGTCATGAATGTTGTCAAGCCAACAGTTAGATTATTGTACCTTGTATTCATTGCATTAACAAATGCTTTTCAGTTTAGATGCTAAAGTCAAAGATTTGATCTGTTCTTTAACACAGCAGACTATCATTGCATTTATACTGGCATGACCTGATTAAAAAAAAGGATGTCTGTTTCAGTTTATATACCACTGCTCTTTGCCATTTAATTGCAACTCTGTACTTTTTTATGATTAACAATCTCTACCCAACACTATGGCCAATTTGTGTTTGTCCATCATTCAGTTTTACTATATTACACATTTTTTGATGGTGCCTACTTGAGATAAATTTCTTCTTTTCTTCATATGCTTCATATGCAGACAGACATAGCTGATGACGATCATCTCTGTCGAATGCGGTTATAAAATCGAATTTTTTTCTCTAAAAGGTTTGTAATACTACAGACAAAAGCTCCATTGTAACATGGCCTCATTACACATGTATTACATGAATTCTTTAATTAATAACATTGCCCCAATCAGTTGCTTAATTCCCAGTTGTTGTGTGGAGTTCAAAGCTAATTTAACAAAAAAAAAAATTGATACAGCATCAAGCTTGTCTTGTGTAGTGAATACCACACTTTACATCTTACAGTATTCCACAAACAAAGCTAGTGCATGAAAGTCTCTTTATTGCTTGAAGAAATAATATTCACATTTTTTGTCCACATCATTGATGGCCAAAAAGAATGGTTTTGCAGTTGTAATACCAACATCTTTAGTATACAAAACATTTAATGCTGAGAATCATTACTATGAAATAAATAACAATAATTTATAATTTTTATTGGGCCTCAAACGTTCTCAGTTAAGAAACTAGATGTATTGAATAAGTAAAATTCACTTAATGTAAAGATTAGTCCAGACATGAAAGCATTTTTTCATCACAACAGACAACCAAAACATGCCCAAGGAATCACTATCATTTCATCAATTATAATCTGGATTATAAGCCAAATTTCCCAGAAATAATTTTACTAATAAATGCCTGTCACAGCATTAAAATAATCATAAACATAGCAAAAAATTTATAATTTTAATTTTTTACATGTAATTGCAGATAGGCAAGATATATGCAATGCTCTGAATTGTTCAAGGAAAATTATCAGCAAACTGAATCATAATAGTAAATTCACTTGCTGGTGTAGCATAGTCAAATTAGATGCATACCTTTTTATAAAGTTCACTGTCATCCTTCAACAGCTGTTTGTAATATCAGTTCTCTATTTAACATTGCATCATGTGCTAGAAAATCTTCATGTAAAGTATCAAAACATAAGTCAGGCAAGTGTATCAAACTAACCAATGAAAACTGAACAGATCAATACTAAAATCTGCTACTCAAATCAAAAACAACTATTAAGAATTACAGCAACGATTTGGATATGCACTGGGATAAAAGTGGTTATGTAATGTAAAATGTGGAAACTATGAATCACTGTTATTTGTTTACATCTTAAACAACAAGGTTGTTATGGTAAAAATTACCACTATAGTGACATTATGCAAAACCAATAGGGATAATTTAATATAGCTCTACTTGTAATTTACTTAACTTCTTGGAATTCCACACACTTAAAGGGAAAAATTTAAGACGTTTTCAATGATGTGATCAAAAAACTGAATATTGTTTCTTCAAGCAATTCTCAAATCGTTTGTGATATTTACCACTATTTGACAAATTATTCCTACCTGAAAGTGAGTCAAACATATTCATTACATTTCCCACAATGATTGTTTCATGTTCTTTCTGCCATTCAAATGGGGAGCTGAAATCTGTTGTACTTAAACAAGCACTCTGGCAGGCTATCACCCCTCATGTGGCCTTTCCACATTCTATTTACTGTTTTTTTGCCTGCAAATGGTAAACTTCCAAACTTGTACAATAGTTCCATCATACTGCTACCTGTGATGTAGTATTTCTCATTCCAGATGCTAAAGTACACTCATCACTTGCAAAGTTTTGGGTTTCCTCTGTCATCTAAACATTCCACAAGAGCTTGACACCATAATAGCATTACGATTTCTTGGTATTAACCAGCAATGCACATGCTGAAAAACAACAGGTTTCACCGTTTTAATAGAATGATGTCGATGACAGATTTCGAAGATGCAAGTTCATTACACAGACAAAATATGCCCCACACAGCCATTATTATTAGTTACTACGTCACAAGTAATGGGTTTTATTTATTATTAGTCACAAATGATTACCTGTATTAACAACAGCAATAGTGTCCCTGGCTTACATGAAACATACATTACAGATAGCCACATAAAAGCATTTTACAAAAATTCTTTTAGTTCCTGAGTTGGTTTGTTAATTGATGTAGCTTATGGAAAATATCACAAAGATAATTAATGTACAGGCCATCTATGATCACAAAAGATTTCTACCAAATCATGAGACTTCTGAAGAAAATTACGGTAACTGCAATGGCATGAAATATAAAATATGAAACTAATTTTGTTCCACATAACACAAATGTTAGCTTGCACCTATTCTATGTCAAAGTTTACCCCAGCAGTACCAATGCATTTTCCTCAGTGTTCATTACCAAGGTTGGGTGTAATTTATGGTGCCACTAAAAAAGTTAAAGCAAAAATCGTTAATTGTTATGGATTCATTTAATGACATATATTTTCAAGAGGTACTGATATGTGAGTATAGTCCAAAACTGAAAGTATCTTTTAGCACTCTCTTAGCAATATCAACACGTATTTAGTAATATGAATACCAACCTGGGCTACATTACAACCATCTAAAAACTAATTTCTAATCCCAGTTGGGTTGATTGTTGTTACCTTTTACTCACAACATACTTTTTGAATACATATTGATGTGGAAGTATGATCTCAAATCTGACATTACTGACTATGGTACTCACTGTAAAAAGTGACAACTACTACTAAGACTAAAATTCTTGGGTTAAATTCAACTGAAAAGTTAAAAAGATTTATTTAATCTGGTAGAATAATTCATAAAAAAACGATATATATTTTTTCAGTTTTAAAGTATAAAGCAACTAACTAGATTACAATAATTTCGAAAGGCGCACGTAAAGTGTACTCCTACCCTTTGGTAATGCTAGTCGTAAATGAACTGTTAGCAATATTACTGTAATGTATCCCGTGTCAATGATATTGTTTGATCACTATTAATTTCTGTATCATTAACATTTGGTATAACGTTTTCTCACCATAGACAGTTTGAGCATTAAATAGATTTACAAATATATACCAGAAGTTAAGAACTGTATTGTCTCAATCTGAGCAGAAAGAGAAAAGGCGGTGGTAACTGAAATGTTCCTCTGTACGAATACTGACATCATGTGACGCACTGTGTTGTAAGTAAACAAGTAACAGAATTACTGTAATTTATATAATGTATTATTTGTCATGAAATCTAATTTTTACCATTGTTAGTAACTGAAAGTATGGAATATTTCTGTGATGTGGAGACTTCAACTGACTTCATATGAGGGAATAAAACCTAGTAATCACATCACTGAGCTAATAAGAAAATTACGTTAACTGTATGCAGAACATTATATTTGTCGACTGATAGTCTACTAATGGCAAGCAATCCAGCTATTACACACACATTGTATTAACCTACAAGTGTAAAGAAAGAAAGAAATATGGACAGGTGAGAGATATTCTGTTTGTATCCACCTTCAGGTAGGATTTTATTAATCAAAGATACAATCCCTAATTGTCTAACGACATTTGGTCACTTAAAGCGATGGGATACTCAACATAATTTAATACAACAGCGTTGACAATACAGCATTTCAGATGAAGACAAGTATAAACAAAAAAAGGCCAACAGTGACAGAAAAATTAACCATTCCTATATGAGTCACCATTTTTCTCATGTACAACTTTAAGTAATTGTCAGCTACAGCAATACACTGCAATCAAAACAAAGTTTTTCAGAGGTATGTTCCTTTCTTGGTATTACAAACTGTTATAATGTAGTATCCAACGTAAAATACGCTTCTTTCTTGGAGCACCCGTCCAGTTGACATTTGTGACACTCTCGTGCAAGACACGCAGAGCCCTGAAAACTGTTGCCGACATTATGGATTCAACGCTGGTATCCCCAAATTAAAACGTCCGATAATCAATACAGTTAAAACAGTCACGTGATCTCACAGTGGCAGCCGGCCGCGTTGGCCGTGCGGTTCTAGGCGCTTCATTCCGGAACCGCGCGACTGCTACGGTCACAGGTTCGAATCCTGCCTCGGGCATGGATGTGTGTGATGTCCTTAGGTCAGTTAGGTTTAAGTAGTTCTACGTTCTAGGAGACTGATGACCTCAGATGTTAAGTCCCATAGTGCTCAGAGCCATTTGAACCATTTGTACCACAGTGGAAGACACAATAAAGCGATTTCATATTTGCCTTGTAGTGATCACTTTTGTTCTTACGTCGGGTCGATGGTCGTGTCCAGATACTGTGTTGTTCAGCTGAACGGCTACTCTAAACGTACAGTGCGCCATGGCCACAGATATTATGCTTTAGAGGACAATCACCTTCACTTCCATGGGACTTTCAGTAGTGATCAAAGCCACCATAAAAGCGGCAGATTACGTTAACTTTATTGCGGACCACCTGCATCCCTTTATACTTGAAGTCTTGACTGACAGCGATGACATTATCTATCAGGATAACTGCCCGAGTCATTAGGCCGGAATCATGGTACAGTGGTTTACCAAGCGTGGTTCTGAACTGTAGTTGACGTCATTCAGGACGCTATCGAGTGACAACTTGGCGCCCACGAATCATTACCTTGTAATCTACGGGAACAATGTGAATCTCTGGAAACCTACGAAGTACTTGTCTCATCCATTGTAAGTAGGCTGTTTAGGTTTTTATATTGGTAACGCCACGTAGCGCTCTGTATGAAAACCACTGGCTGTGCTATGTGCAGTCTGTGACTGGTAGGCATTGTTGTAATATTCGCCATTGTAGTGTTGGGCAGTTGGATGTTAACAGCGTGTGGCGTTACGCAGTTGGTGAGCCGCCAGCAGTGGTGGATGCGGGGAGAGAGATGGCGGAATTTTGAGAGCGGACGATCTGGACATGTGTCCATCCGAAAGAGTAAATTTGTAATATTGGATATCATGGACTGATATATATATATATATATATATATATATATATATATATATATATATATATATATATATTTCTGTGGGTTCTGTGCACACAATCCTGCATGACAACCTGAAAATGCGAAAGTGTCATCCAGGTGGGTGCCACGAATGCTGACGGACGACCACATGGCTGCCTGTGTGGCATGTTGCCAAGCAATGTTGACGCGCCACGACAGCATGAATGGGACTTTCTTTTCGTCGGTTGTGACAATGGATGAGACGTGGATGCCAATTTTCAATCCAGAAACAAAGCGCCAGTCAGCTCAATGGAAGCACACAGATTCACCGCCACTAAAAAAATTTCGGGTAACCGCCAGTGTTGAACAAATTATGGTGTCCATGTTCTGGGACAGCGAGGGCGTAATCCTTACCCATTGCGTTCCAAAGGGCACAACGGTAACTGGTGCATCCTACGAAAATGTTTTGAAGAACAAATTCCTTCCTGCACTGCAACAAAAACGTCCGGGAAGGGCTGCGCGTGTGCTGTTTCACCAAGACAAAGCACCCGCACATCGAGCTAACGTTACCCAACAGCTTCTTCGCGATAACAACTTTGAAGTGATTCCTCATGCTCCCTACTCACCTGACCTGGCTCCTAGTGACTTTTGGCTTTTTCCAACAATGAAAGACACTCTCCATGGCGGCAAATTCACCAGCCGTGCTGCTATTGCCTCAGCGATTTTCCAGTGGTCAAAACAGACTCCTAAAGAAGCCTTCGCCGCTGCCATGGAATCATGGGGTCAACGTTGTGAAAAATGTGTACGTCTGCAGGGCGATTACGTCGAGAAGTAACGCCAGTTTCATCGATTTCGGGTGAGTTGTTAATTAGAAAAAAATCGGAAGCCTTAGAACTTGAATGCACCTCATATATATATATATATATATATATATATATATATATATATATATATAATACGACTTTTGAACACTATTAAGGTAAATACATTGCTTGTTCTCTATCAAAATCTTTCATTTGCTAACTATGCCTATCACTAGTTAGTGCCTTCAGTAGTTTGAATCTTTTATTTAGCTGGCCGTTGTGGCGCTCGCTGTATTGCAGTACTTCGAGTAGCGAAGATTTTTGTGAGGTAAGTGATTTGTGAAACGTATAAGTTAATGATAGTCAGGGCCATTCTTTTGTAGGGATTACTGAAAGTCAGATTGCGTTGCGCTAAAAATATTGTGTGTCACTATACTGAATGTCTGAGTGCGTTCAGGTTTGCTCAGCTGTTTGAAAATCAAATAACGTAGGGGTTTACCAGAATCACTGTTATATTCCGTTCCAGTGGTGAACCAGCACGCTTTTATGTGGGTGGTCATAATGTTTCCCGTCCTCAGAATATGTGCATGTTGTGGGACTGAGGTGAGCAAACGACTGACTGTAGTGGGTGATAATTTCATCTTAAGGACACATTCCTTAGCCATGGCTCTTGCCTTCTGTATCATGTGGTGCCAGGGTGAGTGTGGTGGAACTGCGACCAGTTCCAAATTGCACGTACACTGTAATACCATAGAGATTATGTCGTTATTTAACAGATGTGAGAAATAAATAAACCACTTCTATCGCATTACAGTTCAACGATTTCCAGCGAGCATCCCAGAGTTACTATTCATACACTTATTACCGGAGCCTTCTACCTGGTTGGTTTCAAATGAAGACCAGCCTTTTCAGTGCTCACTGTGAAAAGTTCGTCAGCATTGCGTTCGGGATGAAAGGGAGGGGGGGGGGGGAGAAGGGGGTGAGTGAGTGAATGAGTGTTCTGTGTGCTGTTAAATGAACCATTGTGGCTGCGTGTAGCTATGCGCTGGTGAGTGACACTGGAACGAATTTTCGTCTAACGCTGTTGCAGAGCTGTGCGAGTAAGTTTCACAAATCAGAAAAGCGCTTAGCTTCTCTCTGACACTCTCTTTTTGTGTCTGACTCTACAGAGAGACGTCCAAAAGGCTGCTGGAAGAAATCCTGCAAAGGAAACAGTCCATTTGGCTCTTTTGATGTCTGGTTAATGAGAATTTAATTTCGGTTCCACCTCGCTCCTCCTCTCTTTATCTTTTTTAAGTGCTTTCATGGACTGCCTCAACAATCCTTTCGTCGATAACTCTGTGTCTTATGTCTTCCTTCAAATATTCTGGAATGTAGGCTGTGACAGGAGAGTTTAATGTTAAGCTATCAATGCCGACTGGAATGTAAATTCCAGTTATAAATATAATAAACGTAATAAAAAGAAACGTATAGAATTACGAGCAAGAAATTAGAGTTAATAGTTAGCAATAAGATTCCTCTATCAGACTGTAGAACACAGTATGCAATAAAATCAAAAGACAGGTGAGTTAAGCATCTAGAATCTATAATTCTACCCACCCGAGGGGATAAGCAAGGATACAGAACGAATATTCAGTATATGAGATAGTAACACACTTAGTAAAAGATGTGTATAATTAATGATCAGTCTGTTTCAACGTTGTAATTAATCACAGCAATACAGTATTGCAACCAGAATACATAATGAAAGGAAAGGAACAAGAACAGTGAAAACACAAACATAATTTTCAGAAAGATATTGACGATAACAGCAGAAACATTTGAATTAAGAAGTAATACCAGTATTTCCATGCACAAAAAATTACAGCCAAGAAACAGAACGAGATACAGAGAAACATTTTATAATTTGTATGGGCTTCATACCAGAACTCAAATCCAAAACCACGTGGAAGAAAGCACACGGCAAAGAAAAGGAAATAAAAAGTTGAAATACAAAGTAAAATATAAGATCTAACGCTGACCAGCTACTTAAATATTTTTATAGCTGGCATACCGCGAAACAGTTTGCAATAGTAATAACATTTCTAGTTTACTCAGGTATTTGCCTTCCACATCTGTTCCAAAGAACAGTTACAAATGTTGAAACACGTCAGAGATAGAATTCTGCCATGTTCAACCACCTGGTGTCAGTTTCCTTGCTGTCTCTGTATGGCACCTGTTGTGAATATGTTTACTTCTTGAATCACGGACTGGCCAACATGTAAGAATCATTAAAAAAATGTTCAAATGTGTTCGAAGTCTTATGTGACTTAACTGCTAAGGTCATCAGTCCCTAAGCTTACACACTACTTAACCTAAATTATATTAAAGACAAACACACACACCCATACCCGATGGAGGACTCGAACCTCCGCCGGGACCAGCTGCACAGTCCGTAACTACAGCGCCTTAGACCGCTGGGCTAATTCCGCGTGGCAAGAATCATCAATGTAATGACTGTCTCGTCCCCGTAAGCCTCAGATCACGCGATGATTTCTTTCCGCAATGCTATATTTCGTTCTTTCAACAAAGCAATCATTATACAAATCTCATATGTGGCGCCGATTCCCATATCTTCAACTCTGAAATATGATATTCAAATTTTAAGGCAAAAAATATGTCGTTTAGTACCACATTACGTGAGTACAATAAGTAAATGAAAATAATTTTAGCTGTGTAATGTACCTTTCATAGAACGTGGAAATAATACTGTTGCATTGAAATCTTAGACATCATAGTCATTGGAGGTGATGCATAAGTTCATCTGAACTGAGGAAGACAAAGTATCGTGACCTCCTTCAAAGGAGCGAAGAATTTTTATTACTTTCTGGCATTGTCGGCTCTTGTTTTATAATACTTGCTTAACGGTTTTCATCACAGCTATCACCACATGTTATAGAAAACAGGTCTAATGCTACATAACAGTTTCAATGCAGCTCTTCACTCTAGAATATTTTGTGCAAACAGACTACCAGTAGATGTCAAAGGTGTGTTCTACTTTTAGTGAACCTTTACCACAAATTTCTTTTTCATCAATTCGACTCAGTACCTCCTCATTATTATTATTCGATGTACCCATCAAATAATCAGCATATTTCCACAATACCACGTTTCTTGTCTGCACTGTATATCAGCCACATTCACTTCTGTACAAAGCTACACTCCATATAAATATCTTCAGAAGAGACTTGACAGCTTCACTGTGTCTATAGCAATAAGAACTATCATTAATCCTCAGTCGGAATCAATTACTCGTTACCTAACTAGCAGAGGGCAAGTACTGACCTCAGATCTGAAGGTGGCTCACTTAGAAAGGGGTTGGTCATGCAGTATAGCCTTAAGCACTAATAGAAGCATGGATGAATCCTGAAATACATCCCTCATCATAAATATTAGCGAATAATTAAATGAACACTGAACAGATAATGAATATTAAAGGATAAACAGTACGAAATAATCCTTGTAATAGTAATGGGGACTACTACAAATTGTTTAAAGTTTAAACATACGTTTATTCAAATAAGCACACAAAAATAGTTTTTTAATGATGGCCTCATATCAGCTGTTGATTTAACACAATAATTATTAAAAATGCCAAATAGATATTCATGTGTAGTGCAAGTAGAAGATTTTTAGATGGTAGCAACTGCTAATTAAATGCTTGGTGCTGCCCAACAAAATCACAAAAACCTGCAGACAAAAACCCATAGTTCCACTGCTGATTACAAGTTTTTAAACAGTCACAAATTGACTGTGGTTGGAGAATATTCGATCACTGATAACCACATTGTGACTCTAAGCCCAAAAACATTCACAGTTTATAACAAAATAAAATTAAAATTAAAAATATTGTACTATTATTACTGCTTAAGCATTTTACATGGTGGGAGACCGTAGGTATTTTATTTAGTTATATCAGTTTCCTTCGTGAACCACAAAACTACCCTACTGGCCATTAAAATTGCTACACCAAGAAGAAATGCAGATGATAAGCGGGTATTCATTGGGCAAATATATTGTACTAGAACTGACATGTGATTACATTTTCACGCAATTTGGGTGCATACATCCTGTGAAATCAGTACCCAGAACAACCACGCCTGACCGTAATAACGGCCTTGATATGCATGGGCATTGAGTCAAACACAGCTTGGATGGCGTGTAAAGGTACACCTGCCCATGCAGCTTTAACACGATATCACAGTTCATCAAATGTAGTCACTGGCGTGTTGTTACGAGCCATTTGCTCGGCCACCGTTGACCAGACGTATTCAATTGGTGAGAGATCTGGAGAATGTGCTAGCCAGGGCAGCAGTCGAACATTTTGTGTATCCAGTAAGGCCCGTACAGGACCTGCAACATGCGGTCGTGCATTATCTTGCTGAAATGTAGGGTTTCGCAGGGATCGAATGAAGGGTAGAGCCACGGGTCGTAACACATCTGAAATGTAACGTCCACTCTTCAAACTGCCGTCACTGCGAACAAGAGGTGACCGAGGCACGTAACCAATGGCACCCAATTCCATTACACCAGGTGATACGCCAGTATGGCGATGACGAATACACCCTTTCAATGTACGTTCACTGCGATTTCGCCAAACACGGATGCGACGATCATGATGCTGTAAACAGAACTTGGATTCATCCGAAAAAATGACGTTTTGCCATTCGTGCATCCGGGTTCGTCGTTGAGTACACCATCGCAGGCGCTTCTGTCTGTGATGCAGCTTCAAGGGTAGCCGCAGCCATGGCCTTCGAGCTGATAGTCCATGCTGCTGCAAATGTCGTCCAATTGTTCGTGCAGATGGTTGTTGTCTTGCAAACGTCCCCATGTGTTGACTCGAGGATCGAGACGTGGCTGCACGGTTCGTTACAGCCTTGCGGATAAGATGCCTGTCATCTAGACTGCTAGTGATACGAGGCCGTTGGGATCCGGCACAGCGTTCCGTATTACCCTCCTGAACCCACCGATTCCATATTCTGCAAACACTCATTGGATCTCGACCAACGCGAGCAGCAATGTCGCGATACGATAAACCGCAGTCGCGATAGGCTACAATCCAACCTTTATCAAAGTCGGAAACGTGATGATACGCTTTTCTTCTCCTTACACGAGGCATCACAACAACGTTTCACCAGGCAACGCCGGTCAACTGCTGTTTGTGTATGAGAAATCTGTGGGAAAGTTTCCTCATGTCAGCACATTGTAGGTGTCGCCACCGGCGCCAGCCTTGTGTGAATGCTCTGAAAAACTAATCATTTGCATATCACAGCATCTTCTTCCTGTCGGTTAAATTTCGCATATGTAGCACGTCATCTTCGTGGTGTAGCAATTTTAATGGTCAGTAGTGTATTTTACGAGTAACGAATATCTGTGGATGTTTTAAGACTCGATGGAGTAGAAATATTTCTCAATTCCGAACACTATTAAAGACTTTCACACTATATCTTCTTGCATTGCATTAGGAAAATTGTTTTCTTTGTGACTAATAGGTCCACTCTAAGCCAAATTCGAATAACCCCAGCTTGTCGGATTCATCTGAAATTATGAAATGAGTAATCGCTGAGTTGCCTGAAGAAAAAGTATGGGACTCCTTTAACGTAATTTGTAAAAGATGCAGATACAATTTTACAGATAAATTTGACTCACTAGTTGTCAGTGAAACTCACCAAAAATTTCTCCTACGACAGCCTCAGTTATAACAATCTGAAGGCCACTTTTACAACTCATTTGAAAATGGAATATGACTCAGGATGTCTAAATAATGCACACGACTCTTTTCCTTGTAATGATAATTATTTTCAACTTGAATACGCTAACATGAAACAATAACGATCAATATGAATAGCAATCTCAGTAGGAATTGCAATAGAGGAGGTGAACATATTACATTGTTCCGTCACATTTATCCTTTTACAAAAGAAAATCCTTAATCATTTTATGACGTATTGTACATCATGTCTCTGCTTAAATTATTCTTCTTTGCCCAGATTCTTTATTATCTTAGGCTCCTTGATTCTTTATTAACTACAATTGATTAATATTAAGAAAGGAAACATGAACAAATCTATGAAATACAATGTAAATATTCCTATTTGTAATATAAAACAATGAGGCCGAAGTGGCTCTATAGCTGCATAATACATTGAGAATAAAATTATCAGTCCAATGACACACCGACCAAAAGACAGTGAACTTTGTCTTGCTTCCTCATTTAAAAAATAGGGCACATGACTACATTGTTAGTTAGCATATTGGCTTCCAACATCACCATCATTGTTGTAATTAGATGTATTATAACATTTATACACTTTAAATATTTACATCATGTATTCCAGATTAATTATATGTTTCCTTCTAACAATGTTCATTATAAACTTGGCAGTAACATTTGAACATGATGTGGTCCATGTTGGACTGTTGTAAGGAACTGCGACTGCTTGAGAAAGTAAAATTTCAATTGAAACAATTCTTTCCATCAGTCTTTCACTCTTTTTATTTCAACAACACAATACAAAGTCATAGAACCTGCCAAAAATTTACATAATTTAATTTGTATTTCCTTTTTAGTTTCGTTGGTAAGCGTTCTATTTATGTCGCCGCACATCAGTGGGCATTTATTCAACTTCAGCTGGATCAATGATATTCTGTTTCTATTTTTCCTAGCTGGATGCAGCCAGTTGTTTGTTGTGGTTTTGTTTTACTACGAAAATGGTATAACAGGCACTTCTTAGCACAATATGGCAAAAAGGGTAACATATTTCAAGCGATCATAGAGTTACTTACAATCTCTTCCAGTACACAGAACACTGCGCTTCGTCATGAATATATATTTTACTTTATTTGCCTCCCAGAACATATACCAGTTGTGTTCATATAGGGAAAGCTTGATTTAGATACTGTTGTTCACGCTATTCAGTGCACAGTTTATACCTATCTTTGTGTATTTTACAATAATAGAGACTTGTTCACTCCACAGCTGGCATCAAAATTTTAAAACCTACATATTGTGTACATATAATGTGTATCTGGATCATTAGTTAAGGAATTTATAAACAGTTAGAAAAATTTCAAATGATAATAAATCTGTTAACAATATTTTTAAGAACATGGAAATAATTTGAGTGAGTTCTCTCACTGCTGCGAAGCAGATGCTGTGGTGCCACCGCCAGACACCACACTTGCTAGGTGGTAGCTTAAATCGGCCGCGGTCCATTTAGTACATGTCGGACCCGCGTGTCGCCACTGTGTGATCGCAGACCGAGCGCCACCACAAGGCAGGTCTCGAGATACGGAACAGCACTCGCCCAGTTGTACGGACGACATTGCTAGCGACTACACTGACGAAGCCATTCTCTCATTTGCCGAGAGACAGTTAGAATAGCCTTAAGCTAAGTCCATGGCTACGACCTAGCAAGGCGCCATTAGCCTTACATAGTTTGATAGTTATCGTATGAAATGTCTCATCAAGAACGTTGTAAACCAATGACGGATTAAAAGTTAAGTATTCCCAAAGCAACGTACTTTTCTTTATAGCAATTCATTGAGCGTCCTGTTTCAGGCTTCAAGATATTCTGCGTGAGCTTATAGCGTGCCTATCGGCCCCCTCAAAATAACACTGTGTTGGCACTTATGTCGACACATCACACGGTGACGAGGATGGGATTGTCTGCGCAAAGAAATAACTCGCAGATAGGGGAAGAAGCTTTGGCTCTCGTATTTGGTGTTACTAAGTTCAATGATTTCTTGTATGGTCGTCACTTTACCATCATCACAGACCACAAACCTTTGACATCGCTTTTTCATCCGAACAAGCCTGTACCTCCGCGTACAGCGCAGAAATTCATTCGCTGGTCTATTTTCCTCTAGCAGTACCGCTATGATATCTTGTATCGGTCCACTGCTAAGCACGGAAACGCCGATGCGTTGTCCCGTTTGCCTGTTGCTGAGGATAGAGCATTCGATTCTTCCGAACTTGCTTGCATGTTCATTGATGCGGAAACTGATGCCGTGGTCGAATCGTTTCCGATTGATTTTCGCCGTGTAGCTACAGCCACAGCTGCTGACCCGGTCCTTGCTACCGTTTTGCGTTTTGTTGCTACGCAATGGCCTTCGTCAAAGTCTCGGATCGAGGATCCGTTGGTTCGCCGAATTTTTGCTCACAAGGAGAGACTTTTTGTACGACGTGGTGTTTTGTTGTTGCGTTCTGATAATGATCAGTCCAGAGTCGTGGTCCCACGTTCGTTACAGTGCTCTGTTTTACGGCTTCTTCACCAAGGACGTTGGGGTATAGTGCGAACGAAACAACTTGCTCGTCAGCACTGTACTTGGTTCGGAATCGATGCTGCGATTACGAATTTGTGTTCTTCTTGTATGGCGTGTGCCGAACAACAATCCGCACCGCCGCGGAAAGTCTTTGCATGGCCAAAAGCCACTTCCCCTAGGCAACGCTTGCACATCGATTTTGCTGGTCCATTCTGGAATGCTCGATGGTTGGTTCTAGTAGATGAGTTCAGTAATTTTCCTTTTGTTGTCAGAATGTCTTCCACGACGTCCTCTGCCACCATCCAAGCGTTGTCTGCTATCTTTTGCATTGAAGGTCTTTCGCAGACTATTGTTTCCGACAATGGCCCACAATTCATGTCCGCAGAATTTCAGTCATTCTGCCAGGCCAATGGTATTCAACATCTGACATCCGCGCCGTTTTCGCCTCAGTCAAACGGTGCCGCTGAACGATTGGTCCGGACTTTCAAATCACAGATGTTGAAGTTGAAAGAGTCGCGTTCTTGGGAGGACGCGTTGTTGCTCTTTTTGTCATCGTATCGCTCTCAGCCCCGAGATGGTCGCTCGCCGTCTGAGTTGCTCCACGGTCGTCCTCATCGAACCTTGATGTCTTTGCTGCACCCGCCGCATCAGGTTCCTGTGCAGCGGCAGACTCCTGCTTTTGCTCCGGGCGACATTGTATTCTATCGCAACTTTCGAGGTCCACGGCGTTGGCTCGCAGGGCGCATTCGTCGCTGCCTCGGCCGCGCGATGTATTTGGTTTTGGGGGCCTCTGGTGAGGTGCGTCGGCATCTCAATCAGCTGCGCCTCTGTCGTCGCACGGGTTCTGCCGCTCCCCGTCTGCTTTCAGCGACGGTGCCATCCGGTCATCGCCCTGGGGACCCATCTACTGGCTCGCCTCATCCCCAGGTGTTACCGACGATGCCTTCCATTTTGCCCCATGGCGACGCGCCGCTGCCGCCTCCGCCGCCGCCGCCGCCAGTCCTCCAGCCGGTGCCGCCCGCAGTGGCCGCTTGCTGCAGCCGCCAAGCGCCTCCCTGGGTCCCGCGCCGCCGATCGCTTCCCGTGACCAGCTGTCCTCCGCCTTGGAACTCTTGCCCGCTCCGGACCACATGACGTCATCGCGCGTCGGATTCCCCGACGCAATGGAGGTCGACTCTTCGGCCCCTCCTGTCTCTTTACGGGCGCATACACCGCATGTTGACGTGCACCCTGGACTAGGTTTTCAGGCGTTTCCTAGCTCCCCCGGACCGAATGGCCGGGTGCGGGTGGCACAGCCTCGCCTGTTGTTAGGCTCCCCACCTCATCGTATACGTCAACATGGGGTCCTCCCCACGGCGGGCGGAAGCCTTATAACACGACCGTTCGCCGATTTGCGGGGGAGGAATGAGGTGTCACCGCCAGACACCACACTTGCTAGGTGGTAGCTTAAATCGGCCGCGGTCCATTTAGTACATGTCGGACCCGCGTGTCGCCACTGTGTGATCGCAGACCGAGCACCACCACAGGGCAGGTCTCGAGATACGGAACAGCACTCGCCCAGTTGTACGGACGACATTGCTAGCGACTACACTGACGAAGCCTTTCTCTCATTTGCCGAGAGACAGTTAGAATAGCCTTCAGCTAAGTCCATGGCTACGACCTAGCAAGGCGCCATTAGCCTTACATAGTTTGATAGTTATCGTATGAAACGTCTCATCAAGAACGTTGTAAACCATTCCCAAAGCAACGTACTTTTCTTTATAGCAATTCATTGAGCGTCCTGTTTCAGGCTTCAAGATATTCTGCGTGAGCTTATAGCGTGCCTATCGGCCCCCTCAAAATAACACTGTGTCGGCACTTCTGCCGACACATCAGATGCTGTCTGAAGATTCTGTGTAGTATGTCTGTAAGTCAGATTGGTCTTTTATTAGAATATGTCAGGCCTTTATTTACTATGTTCAGTCACTTCTCCATCTTACTAGCTGAATGAGCAACTGCTGTTTTCCCGTAACCAACTCACTACCTGCCAGTCAGCACCTGGCCTTCACCAACTCTAGCGTCGACCGTCCGACAGCTCTACACAGCGTCCTGCCTGAAACACAGTGCTTGGCCACACTACAGCAACTTGCCAGACACAGCCAACCCAACGAAATGCTCATCATTAACGGAATTTTGGCCTCTCGTGTTGTCCTGTCTTCTTCACATTTAAATTTTTGCTCCATGTTAAGAAAGTCCTCCTTTACGCAAAAACAGTTCTACAGTGATTAACTGTCTATATTTTATATCCTGTCTACTTCAGCCAACTCATCTACGGGTTCTAATATCCTTCTGAACAGTCGTTTTGTAGAGCAAAACCTCTTTCGTTGGTATTTTGTCTTCTATTCGCAAGAACTGATAGTTCCAGTTGCAGTTTTATTCTTCTGTCATTCCATTTGCTTTAAATATCTGCCATTCCGGCCTGACGTTTTCATTTCTTACTTCGTCTCTAATGGGGAAACGTACCATTATTCTTAGAAAGTTCAGTACCGCAGTTTCAACAGTTCTCGTGTCTCTTCGAAGCTTGGTTCTCATAACAATACAAAGTCATAGAACCTGCCAAAAATTTACATAATTTAATTTGTATTTCCTTTTTAGTTTCGTTGGTAAGCGTTCTATTTATGTAGCCGCACATCAGTGGGCATTTATTCAACTTATTTGTCGGACTTTCGTCTTGATCGTAGGATATCCAGCATCTGTTAAAATTGCTAGCATCTCGGCTATGTTATTGCCAGTGAAAGTGTGTAATTGGTAATTGACTAATATTTTATTCTTTTAAGTGCCGTTACCTTATATTTGAGTAAAGATATCCCCAGGATAGCAATTTCAAACTGTACTGAAGTGTTTATGTGTGACCAGTCTTGTTGCCCGCAAGTAGGACCAGTTCAGCAACAGATTGTGTTGCAGTGTCTAATTTGTACATTGTTTCGTCGTCCCTTGCATCCGAAGACCTTCACCCCCACCCCCATCTGCTACCACCTACTCACCACCTGTTGTGAACTCAGTCTGTAGTATTCCTTTATAAGCTGCAAATACGTTCTGTTATATGATGTGGGAGTTCATGGTCTTTTGCATTATTTCCCTATTATTTTATTCATTTACTTGGTCAAATTAGTTTTTGTAGTCATCTAATACATATGGGATTGTAAGGTATTGTTGAATTGTTTCAATGGAAGATATATTCATGAAAAGAACGTCCTTTCCTCAAACAACGCTGTTCTTTGGCTAAAATGAATTCGCTGTCCTTCGGCGCCTTGAATTAATTATTGTATATAGTTTTCAAAGTGCTGTTAATAGGCATATATCCCTATAAACGGACGTACAACTATAATGTTAACTTGAAACTTTTATGTTTTGGTGACGAACTTCGTGCGAAAGTTATGTTTCCTCTGTCTAAAAGTAGCTGCAAGCCGTCCAACGAACTTGTATGGCGAGAAATATGGCAACAAAAAACGCTGAAAATATTCCGGAAACAGCGGCAACAATTGTAAAACCATGCTGTGATATATAGTAACTGAGAATCAAAGAACACAGAGGTGATGGCCGTATTTGTGGCTGAAACTAGTTTGAGAATAAACAAATACATAAGAAAACTGTTTTGCATCAATGCGGACCCCAGTCCCATATTATTGTTTTTGGGTACACAGCTATTCACCCACTTTTTGAGGATTTTCTACGTGTTCCAGGCTATTATTAGGGATATTTAAAGACCAGATTTTTACTTCATCTT
This sequence comes from Schistocerca serialis cubense, assembly GCF_023864345.2. Classification (NCBI taxonomy): domain Eukaryota; kingdom Metazoa; phylum Arthropoda; class Insecta; order Orthoptera; family Acrididae; genus Schistocerca; species Schistocerca serialis. Next base: position 256,244,157 of record NC_064644.1, on the reverse strand, counting down.
AGACCTATTTAATGAGCTCTAATTAAGACTGTTGCAACTTGAAGCTTTCTTAATTTTCGTTTAGGTTATCGCAGCGACAGCGGGGCTATTCTTTCGTAGCTTGGTCCACAATTATGTTTAATATTCTAACCATCTGTTTTTAAGTATTAATTTTCCGAGTGACACAACTCTTTGATTCGCAGCAAATGTTTCGTTATTCTGTATCCATCAGTTTGGTTTTCTGGTTTCTCTCTTGACAGCCATACAATTTCTTCTCTATTCTACTTTACCTCTGTGTGAGTGTGCTTAACTGCTTCGGATGTGCTCGCTTTTGTCACGTTTTGATGTGTGCATTATTTCATTCCTCTTTATAAGTCCTTTCTCCATATCCCTAAAACTTCTTGTGCACCATTTCTGATAATTTATTTAATTTTTTTTACATAATTTCACTTAGTTTCGACAAGCCCTACTGCTCTGTGGTTTATGTATTTAATCACTGACAGTATATCCTTCGAACATTTCTGTTTTGGAGGAAGTGTGTTTTAAAAGTCTGGTGATGCCATTCGTTTGAGACTTTCTTTATAAATCACCACTATTTCGTTACTAAATTCAGTACTGCAAATTGAGCAGAGGGAATGTGATTTATTCATATCTTCAACCTTCCGACGTTGCTTATTACTGACTACATATATTATTAAGCTAATTGTGTCTTTAGCAATTCTGCAGCTGTGTCTATGTTTATTGTCAATTGAAACGGTTCCCTAGATGAAACAAGTTTCATGTTTTTCTTCCACTTTCTTCCACTGTAATATATCTTCGTCATAATACTGTTTCACACAAAATGTATAAGTGAATTCTGACAAGATAGGTGTTTCAACACTGTGATTCGTATTTTGGGCTCGTTACGTGTCGCTAATTGCAGTGTAGGTGGTTCCTTGTTGAGGAAATGCCTAGTTTTGGAGTCATAAAGATATATCTCTCTGTCGCATGCAGCTACGCTTCTGCACGCAATGCTGGGTGGTATTGCGAGATGGGGTGTTTATGGCACGTTCAGTCAGGCAGTTTCCATTGCAGTTGTGCAGAAGGAACTAACCTTAGTGTGCTAGAGTGTATTGACACGATCGTACTATGAGTACACTTATTCTTCGAAATGTGACGTCTCCTGTCAAAACATTTATAAAATCGCTATAATATATAAAAAAATTAATACAAGTAATAAACATTTATCGCTATTATTATTATTATTTTATTACTGTATAAATGAATGTAGATTATGTATGAAAGGAAACAACAATTTTTCATTTTTATGTTTGTGCAATATTTATGTTTTTATATTTCACAAATAACGTCTGTGGTCGCCGAACGTATGTATCGAAGCAGACAATGATAATTAGAAATAATTACAAAGATGCGTACTATATTGCCAATAAATAGTGGAGGTTAAAACATTACTGTCTCTGTCTTCTTGTAGCCGTTAGAGTTGTAAGAGCCTGTGACACTCGCTTGAATGTTTCGGTAGCCTTCGTTTGTCCTTTGATCGAGAAAGACGCAGTTGGAGGCTGATATTTGTAAAAGGTGCGTACTTTCAATTTATGTTGATTTTTTGAATATAGAAATTGTTAAAATTATTACCCGTAATAATTTATAGTTAGCATGCTCATTTCATTCCACATTCTTAACCGTTTTCAGAATATTGGGAATTTTTCATGACGCAGATCCGTGCAGCGATCGCGGGAACAGCTGCCGCGGCAAATTCTAATTAAACTGAATGAAAGCAGTTTTCCCGCAATATAGGGGCAGGTAACGATACATTAAAATTATCTCTTGCAGCTTCCTGGAGACTTCAGAGGGAAATTGTGGATTTTATTTCGTCATTTTCAGGTGGACCTGGACAGCTGCAATTATGTTATCAGTTACATAAATAATTCGTGAGTGATAAAATTTTACTTGTGTGTGATCAAAGACTGCTGTGAAACACGTGTTCTGGCTAATAACATGATAATTAAATTTAATTTTTTTTTAGTTTCATGCTCTCATGTTAGTCGTGGCAGTTAATAGTGTTCATACATAAAAAAATCCACTGCAGCTTTTACGTTTAGGGAACATACTGTAACTTCCGTACTGGCAATAAGAGTAATTTTCAGTGGATTCAAGAGATGAAAGTTGGGATGGGCATTTTTTTTATTCCATGATTAGTTACAGCAATGATACCGTGTTCCATACCTACCAAGCCAGTTCAGTGCTATAGAAAAATAGTTTGCAAATTAAAGATCGTACGTCCACACGAGGAAATGTTTCAGTGTAGGGCGTATCACCACATATTACGTCAAAGTGCATAAAGATAAAATATTTTCAACTGCAGAAACTAATAGTGAGAATCGTATTTTATCTGTCGTGCTCGCAACGATGAGCAATATAAAATTAATTAAAATATTATGCCATATAAACTGCATATAAAGTAAAAAGGGTGTGCGGTGGTGATTATGCGACAGAGTTAAAAGTTTAAACTCTCAGTTTTCAGTCAGCATGAAACACATCAATCCAGATGACATCGTGAACATTTTAAGAAACTATGCGTCAGGTCAACTAAGCATATTAATGTGATAGACGGAATTCAACGCTTTTCTTTTGCGAAGACACTATCCGAACTTACTAACGATAAGTTCGTTGGAGAGATATCTGTCTGTAAATGATACATTAGAAGCTAACGGCGGGAATACGTTTGAGAATGAAAGCGAATATGGAGCCACAGAAACTGAAAGTGGGAATGAGTAAGACTGATCTACAACTGAGTATGAACCATTATCACAAGTTGGATCTGGATAAACAAATTCACAGATACCACAGCAAAGAGATATAGGAAAATGAATCATATACAGAAAAGTTAAAAAAGAAGTGTAATAGAAAATATTCAACAGTGACCACAAAGAAGTTTAATTGTAAAACGAAGTTATTAATAAAGTGATAAAACTTTGCAAAACCTCTCAGATATCATATCATCGTCGTCGTCATCATCATCATCATCATCATCATCATCATCATCAATATCTTTATTTCCTTCCAAGAATTAGGTGTTGTAGCGAGTCACTTGCTCCTATCCCTATCATCCAGCCACCCACAACTTACGAGGCCTACCTAGTTCTCTCTTTCCACTTGGCCAATAATTCATTATCTTTCTTGGCACTCTGTTTTCGATCATTCTACCAACACGATCCTGCCATTTCATTCTGTTCTGTTCTAATTTATCATTAACTGAAAAGATTTTTAAATCTGATCTTATTGTTTCATTCCTTACTTTACCGACTTTATTACAGCCTCTTCCATATCTCATATCTCAGCTCTGTTGCCTGTATGTGTGTTTTTTCTTTTTTTGTTGCTGTCCATGATTCGGAACCACGTACATGATTAGGTAAAGCTATAACTTCATAATAATTAATTTGTGTTCCTTTTATTGCATGGCCATCAGCATATAATAGAATATTTAATGGTACAATAGATCCCGCTTTAATTCCTAACTGTTTTCCGTCTTTGCACTTTACAACTAGGTCCACAATACATAAAATAAATAAAATGAGTGACAGCTGCATCCATGTCGAACACCTTAATTTACCAACATTTCATCTGACATTTTAGAACCTGAACTTACAACTGTATTTACGTATAGGCCCTCTATGGTATTTATGAGGTGTTTAGGAAAACCTCTTATTTCCAATACTTTCCATAAAAGGTGTGTTTTTAACTTATAACAGGCTTTCTCATAGTCAATAAATGTTAAATACGTTACTAAGCCAAATTCCCGATGTTTTCTTAATAATCTTTGTGATCATAAAACATTATCATAAACCGAACATCAGTTACCGAAGCCCAATTGCTGTTTTGAGATTACTGGGTCAGTAATGGTTTGCAATCTTTGATTAAGAATTTTCATATGAATTTTATGTGGTGTATTTAGTAAAATTATTCCTCCATGATTTCCTGTGTCTTTCCTAATGCACTTTTTAAATATAGAAATTGACATGGACTTTGGCAACCTGAGGATATCTGAAAAAGGGCCCGAATGGTAGGGCTGTAGCCCCAGGGTTTTGTCTTGAACAGCATTCACCGTTTGTTAAAAATTCAAACATGTATTCAATTCAAAACAGTAAGTCCAACAGTTAACAAGAAGTCTCAGATCTAGCAACAAAGAAAAACTTAAAAGCCACGCAGTATTGTTCCATAAGACTAACTGTAAACGAGACAAATTACCTTCTAATTATGGCACAACATGTCCAGAAAGAGGTTAAAACCAATAAATAGTATAGTATTAATTCAATTATTGCTTCCATCAGAGCACTAACATGAAAAGCATTTACTTCCACAATTCATTAAACACACAATATTGCTTCAGTGAATAAGTGTTTCTCCCAAAAACAAACAAATAATAATTAGAGAACATACAAGGAGGTCTTAACAATAATTAATGGGCAGAAACTTGTGGACAATGAAAAAAATTAAAAACATTCGAGATGAAAATATTACTTTAAAAAAAACTGACAAGTCGAACAAGTTGATTCGCTTATACGCTAAAGCACGAGACACGTCAGAATCTGATAACATAGCATATACACCTATTAGATCACATCTCAAAGCCACAGAGCCAGAAATGTACACTATTTTTTTTACTATAAATTGAACATTGACGGATGTAGGCTCTACGTACAGACTGAAAACCACATGCTAGCATTTCTGATGTGTATGATTGTGTTGCCTTTGGGGGAATCAGGAAGTAGGTGGAACCGACTGAGAGGTCTGAGGGGGCCAGAGCTTGCTTCCCCGGCTGGAAGGGCCCAGCCAAACTTAAATAATAAATACAGCAGGTGCACCTGAGATACAGAAAACCTTACTATTTAGGATACAAATACCAGATATTCACATGACCTGCAAAGAGCGGAGAAACAAGCTACTGAACTAGAGCCTGGGTACAATAATGGTAAGCAAGTCTTATTGCTGAATAATTGGCTTTAAGACCGAAATAGCCGTAAATTATCGGCCGAAATACAAGAGCGCCTCTAATTCAGTCACTTAAGTAACAAGTGCTAACTAAGTATAAGGCAACTTCCGCCCTAGGCGACATAACAAGTATTAAATAAATACAAATGGTACTCTATTAAAGTAAAAATTTTAAGCCTCCTTCACTAAATGGAATGTTACAAACAACTCAGGGCCCCGAGGAGCGTTCTCCATCGATTAGTAGGCCTACTCGGTAAAATTTAGAAAACGGAACAAGTGAAAAACTTCACTGGCTTACAGTTCGTGTCTTCCCCGCCAGGAAGCAGAGGTAAATCTGCATCTACATCTACATCCATACTCCGCAAGCCACCCAACGATGTGTGGCGGAGGGCACTTTATGTACCACTGTCATTATGGTATGATTCGCGTATGGTTCACGGGAAGAACGACTGCCGGAAGGCCACTGTGCGCGCTCGAATCTCTCTGATTTTACATTCGTGATCTCCTCTGGAGGTATAGGTAGGGGGAAGCAATATATTCGATACCTCATCCAGAAACGCACCTTCTCGAAACCTGGACAGCAAGCTACACCGCGATGCAGAGCGCCTCTCTTGCAGAGTCTGCCACTTGAGTTTGCTAAACATCTCCGTAACGCTATCAAGCTTACCAAATAACCTTGTGACGGAACGCGCCGCTCTTCTTTGGATCTTCTCTATCTCCTCTGTCAACCCGACCTGGTACGGATCCCAGACTGATGAGCAATACTCAAGCATAGGTCGAACGAGTGTTTTGTAAGCCACCTCCTTTGTTGATGGACTACATTTTCTAAGGATTCTCCCAATAAATCTCAACCTGGCACCCGCCTTACCAACGATTAATTATATATGATCATTCCACTTCAAATCGTTCCGCACGCATACTCCCAGATATTTTACAGAAGTAACTGATACCAGTGTTTGTTCCGCCCTTGACATCAGACGGCTCAACCGAATGGTGACGTAGAACACACCTTTGACTTAGCGAGCTCAGTGAACAGCAATAAAACATAATAAAACACACATCAATAACTTAAGGAAACAAAGTGCTCCAACGATTAAATAAGAACCACATCTGTATCATATATAGATACCCCCCCCCACACACACACACAAACACGTGTGTGTGTGTGTGTGTGTGTGTGTGTGTGTGGGTGTGTGTGCGTGTGTGTCTACATATGACGTGAGTGGTTTTCATTTAATCCTTAGAGCGCTTTGTTTGCATAAGGAATTTATGTGTATTTTATTATGTTTTATTGCTGTTCACTGAGCTCGCTAAGTCAAATGTGTGTCCTACGTCACCATGCGGTTGTGCCGTTTGATGTCTGCTTCCTGGCGGGAAAGACACGAACTGTAAGCCAGGGAAGTTTTTCACTTGTTCCGTTTTCTAAATTTAACCGAGTACTAGTCGATGGAGAACGCCCCTCAAGGATCTGAGTTGTTTGTAACATTCCATTTAATGAAGCACGCTTAAAAGTTTTACTATAATAGAATACCATTTGTATTTATTTAATACTTGTTGTGTCGCCTAGGGCGGAAATCGTTAAAGGAGTCTTGTTGCCTTATACTTGTTAGTTAGCACTTGCTGCTGAAGTGACTGGATTATGTTTGTGTGTGTATTTCAATTTATACATATAAATATCGTCATTTCTCTGAGGCAGAAAGGCTCTAATCCTAAGTGAGAGGCTATCTTTCTCTCACGCCATCTAGAAGTGTAGGATCAGGACAGGGTGGTCATAAGGCACAGATTGAGAGTGCTAGGACGTGTAATGCCTCAGCTTGTAAAACAATAATCTTCATTGCTTTCAGGTTCGACCAAAGTGACCGAGAGCCCGAAGAAAATAGAATCTCGTATCTAGGGCGGCGTGCGACAAATCCACGGCTCCAGTTTAAGGATGATAACGACAGAAGTGCACTGTCAGGCTCAGAAGAACGCGGGCCGCGACCGCTGAGCTGGAGGCCGCAGCACCTGTCTTCATAAACTCTCTCGCCGTGCTCCCTGCTACAGCCCACCGGGCCAACCTAACTTGCTTCTCGCCAGCCACCTCATCTCACTCCCCGAGCGTCACCTGCCTTCCTCATACGGCGGCCGACCTTAGATTCTGCTTTCAAGTACAAGATCGACTCTTAGCGAGTCGCTATGGCTCAGAGATAACTTTAGAGGTGTTCCATTCTTCAGGTATGGAACAGTTCTCCGAACACATATTTACTTAATTAGTTACGTGTTCCATTGATAAAACTGAAGTGATATCAGGTGTTCCCCAGGGAAGCGTCCTGGGACCTCTGCTGTTCCTGATCTATATAAATGACCTGGGTGACAATCTAAGCAGTACTCTTAGGTTGTTCGCAGATGATGCTGTAATTTACCGTCTAGTAAGGTCATCCGAAGACCAGTATCAGTTGCAAAGCGATTTAGAAAAGACTTCTGTATGGTGTGGCAGGTGGCAGTTGACGCTAAATATCGAAAAGTGTGAGGTGATCCACATGAGTTCCAAAAGAAATCCGTTGGAATTTGATTACTCGATAAATAGTACAATTCTCAAGGCTGTGAATTCAGCTAAGTAACTGGGTGTTTAAATCACGAACAACTTCAGTTGGAAAGACCACATAGATAATATTGTGGGGAAAGCGAGCTAAAGGTTGCGTTTCATTGGCAGGACACTTAGAAGATGCAACAAGTCCACTAAAGAGACAGCTTACACTACACTCGTTCGTCCTCTGTTAGAATATTGCTGCGCGTTGTGGGATCCTTACCAGGTGGGATTGACGGAGGACGTCGAAAGGGTGCAAAAAAGGGCAGCTCCTTCTGTATTATCACCTAATAGAGGAGAGAGTGTAGCAGATATGATACGCGAGTTGGGATGGAAGTCATTAAAGCAAAGACGTTTTTCGTCGCGGCGAGATCTACTTACGACATTTCAGTCACCAGTTTTCTCTTCCGATTGCGAAAATATTTTGTTGAGCCCAACCTACATAGGTAGGAATGATCATCAAAATAAAATAAGAGAAATCAGAGCTCGAACAGAAAGGTTTAGGTGTTCGTTTTTCCCGCGCGCTGTTCGGGAGTGGAATGGTAGGGAGATAGTATGATTGTGGTTCAATGAATCCTCTGCCAAGCACTTAAATGTGAATTGCAGAGCAATGATGTAGATGTAGATCTCATGGTAATGGTTATGACGTGGAACGTGTCTAGTGCATAAGAAACGCACACATGTGTGAATTTTTTTTAAGTTTAAAATTTTTATTCCCTTCCCCAGTACCTTAAATGGCACAAAATGCATATATAATACCTACAGATTTATTTGTTCCTATTCAAGAGTTCATCTATGATATAGAAGGAGCTGTCAAGTAAATATGATTTCAGTTTATTTTTAAAACTTTTGCTGCCATATGTCAGACATTTTATTTCATCTGGTAATTTATCGAAAATTTTTTCAGCAGCGTATTTTTACCCCTTTCTGTGCCAAAGATAGGTTAATTAGATAATAGCGTACGGTGTACAGATGGAGGATGCAAAATTATGAACTGGTTCCTCCATATTTAATTAATTAAACATTAATGCCATCAAGATCATTAACTTTCTTACTCTTTTGTCATATTTAAGGCTGTGTTTAATTCTTTTATGTCTACTTGATGTACAGAGTTATTATCAGATTTTATGGACTCACTTACTTCACCGTCTTCATCTTATCATACATTTTTGTAATGGTGTAGCCATTGATTTTCTCTTATTATATTAATGTCTGTAGTAACTTTCTCACTTATATTCACAAGCTTCTTAAGTTTAAACACTATGGTCTGTCTTCGGTTAATGACATGTTCGACATTAGCAATGAACCTTTCCCCAGATGTTAACTCTTTATATAATTCTTTGTTTTATGTGTTTCCTGTTAACATAATTCCCAGACCACACTTGTTCATGTTTGTAAATTGGCGTTATAAGAATTCTGTTTTTCTTTAATATTGTTAGCTATTTTTGTGTTCATTATTTTCAGACCCGTTTTCCACTTTGGTACTTTACTTTTCCCTAGTACCCCATTAGCTATTTTCAGCACTGCTGATTTTAACCTTTCCCATTATTCTTCAATATTATCTTTAACTTAAACCATTTACAATTCCTATGTGAGTCTGAAATCATATCAGTATTCTATAATAAAAGAGGAAATGTTTGAAAGATTTAAAGAATATAATTGCCATTGTCTGATTGTCTTTGATCACAATCTAAGAAATTGGTATATTGTTTTTGCCAGTAAACACAATTCTAAACTTTAGAAAATGCATTTCAATCATCAGCTGTTTTATTTAACTGTATCTTTTATACAGACCAAATCGAATTTGAAATCGCAAGTGGGCGAACTTTACCGAATGTAGGAGAAAAGCCAGCATCCGTTGTGGCGAAATCTATTCGTCTATTTCGGACCAAGGACGAGACAGCTAACAACAAGGTAAATTCTTGTTAACATAGTGGTTGATGCTAGCATATCTGGTAAACTTACACAGAACAATGTTAGCCGTTTGTTAAAAAATGTTTCCATACCAGAGTTAAAGGATAACACCTTACTGACGGAGCTATATTTCAGGAAACTGAAATTCAAATATCCTTGAATTGAAAACGTATTCGCACAGAAATAATCGCCCCCTCCCCCCAGATACTAAACGCATCCACCATTACACACCCACACGCCCACATTTTCAGGAAACATAAACCTGCTGTACTACTGGCTCGAAGGTTGCATTACAAAGAAATTTATTTTGGAGATATCGCAAGATACATTACGTGACCGAACATTGATAGTGAAACCTCATTCAGTTGTTTATTACAAGACGTCTTCGCCGATTATAAACAATATGATCATTTGAGCCTGGAAGACCTGTTGATATGTGACTGAGGAAGCTATAACAAATTTCAATAGTGTACTAGAATTAATGTTACAAGTAGGAAACAGTGATTGTGGTATTAAACATTGTGAATAAGGTGCTGTTATTAATTGTTTGTACTGTTTTCAAGAGTTTTACAAGGCATATTTTGTAATTAGACTTCATTATTGCATATGAACAGTGGCATAATGCAGCAAAATACGCCAATATAGGAATGCCATTTTATAAATATATCTTATACTGATTTTGAACGAATGTAAGCTTGTATGTATAATTATGCATGCATGCTTGTGAATATGTATGTATTCATGTATATATGCGTGTTAAAGGATGAAAATAGAAGTGTTTAAACAGCTTTTTCCATTATGTACTGCATAGTATACTGCGGACTTTATTTTCGTTAGGGATTAACACTGCCGTTCACCTGCAAAATGGACATACGGCTCATTAATGCACAGCCTTAATGCTCCAAAACTAGGTATTGTCTTAACAGGGTATCATCACCGACTCGAAATGATGATGATGATGGTGATGTTTGGTTTGTGGGGTGCTCAACTGCACGGTCATCAGCGCCCGTACGAAGTCCCAATTTTTACACAGTCAAAATTTTACTCAATCCCATCTAGCCACAGTCACGAATGATGATGATGGTAAAATGATAAGGACAACACAAACACCCAGTCCCCGGGGCAGAGAATATCCCCAATCCGACTGGGATCGAACCTGGAACCGCGTGATCAAGAGGCAGCAACGCTAGCCACTAGACCATGAACGACTCGAAATGAGCCTGATATAAGTTTCATTTAAATACGAATCATGCAGTTAAGACATCTGCCTTGTAAATGCGAAGATTTTACTCTAGACATAATGTAGTGCTGTCTAAATGTGCCGACCATTATCTACTTGTAACTTCATTATCTGTATGAAAGAATCACACGCGGGCGAGATGTGACCTCTGCCTTTTCGTTACATAGTTGACAATACACTTCCGACAGTAATGTAAGTTCACTTAAGTACAGAGAAAGCGTATTATTAAGGTATATATGCGTGTAGTTTAGTTAAGCCATATGAAAAACTACTCTAATTATATGCATGTATAAAGTAACCCAAGCAACATGTGCTCTTCACGATTGATTAAATGAATAATAAACAGTGGCAGAGAAACAGCTGTAACTCAATATTGATCAGCATCTGATAAAAATAAATTGCTTTGAAATTAGTGGCGAATTAACATAACGATTCCTATCACAGCTATTATTTAAATGCTATACTAAAACTAAAGCTAAACTCCGTCGGAACTGGCCTCGGAAGGCCCAACTGTACCGACCGACCGCCGTGTCATTCTCAGTCCAGGCGTCGTTGGATACGGAAATAGAGGAGAATGAGGTCAGCACGCCGCTCTCCCGACCATAGTCAGTTATCGTTACCGAAGACATTATTTCTCATTCAAGTTCTTCCTCAATTGGCCTCATAAAGGCTGAGTACACTGCGCTTGCCAACAGAACTCGGCAGCCTGGACGATCATCAAATGGTTGAAATGGCTCGGAACACTATGGGACTTAAATACTGAGGTCATCAGTCGCCTAGAACTTAGAATTACTTAAACCTAACTAACCTAAGGACATCACATACGTCCATGCCCGAGGTAGGATTCGAACCTGCGACCGTAGTGGACGCTCGGCCCCAGACTGTAGCGCCTAGAGCCGCACGGCCACTCCGGCTGGCCGGACGGCCATCCATCCAAGTGCTAGGCACGCCCGAGGGAGCTTAACTTCGGTGATCTGAGAGGAACTGGTGTTACCACTGCGGCAAGGCCGTTGGCAAAGCTGTTCCTGCACAGCTAAATAATTTATATGATGTTATATCCTCTTGAACGTAATAAACGTAAAATCAATTGATGTTCTCTCACTACTATATTTGCATACTTGTCTCGTTATACAGTGATTGGGATCACAATGATAAGTTATTTGGTATTTTGTCTGTACAAAATAACACCTCTGCTTTGATTACCTATTTAAGTGAGAAAGCTAACCGCAATATAAAACGGCTTAAATTAATTGGTCTGATATTTTAATAATATGATTAGGCTGTACCATTTCTTGGAGTTCAGCAACTTAAAAAAGGCAGACTCTCCACATGAAGTGAGCATAGTTATATTAGTTATTGTACGTACACTTAGGCTCATCTAAAACTTCGTTTCCTAATTTTTTATGATAAAATAACAGAAATGGCCGCTGCTCTCTTCAGTTTATGCCCTATCAAACAAAACCACTCTTGTTCCTGGGTAACTGCAATGCATAAAATACAAAAACGTAAATAATTTCTCGCAGCGCATGTGAAACCCTACAAAGAAAAGAAAGATAGCTTTCCTAATTCTCGTGTTCGCCATATCTAAATTAAGTCTCACAAACGCAGAAATAATCACTTTACTTTGACTCCGATAATATGTTTTCTTAATCAAGGAAATAAGATCGTTTTCAGATGCAATTCCTTTCTATAAACTGAACTTTCAGACCAGTCAGTCAGAGGGAATCCGTCGTCCGCGTCTTACTGCTTCGTACCACGTCTCATGGTGAAATGTGGAAAAATTAAAGACGATATCTGTTCTACACAAAACTTACAGTAGTCTATTGCTGTTTGTTGTTCACGAGCGGCCAAGTATATCTTGACGTTCCAGGCACCGGTCTCATCTCTCTGCTGAATTGAGTACTGTCGGTCGTACGCAACCGCGGCCACCTGCATGGCTTACAGATGGCTCTGCCCAACAACTGCAAATGCCACGTACGCAACGGACAGAAGGCTACTGTTACCACTATCACATTTTTTGTCAACGTATTAGGATTTTTCAAGTACACATGCAAATATTTAACTTACGAGGGAATATCCGTAAAACTGCCGACACTGGGCGGTACTGCTTACACACCTCAATGCAGGTAAAAATCATAAAAGACCGTAAAACATCGTGACAGCTGCGTGACAGACCAAAAATACAAGAGCCAAAGGCAGTTATAATTGAAAATGCTGACGATACCTCTGGATGTAGTAAAAATTAAACGACAATGCTGTAAATAAGAGTATCACTTCAGTATTACGTCGAGACTACCAAAAACAAAACTGTAAACGTGTTTGATCCCCGACCACTGACGACATATGGAACGAATAAAACGAAACACTTATGCTAAAATAAATACTCACTTTTAGTACTTGTACAGCCAAATTTTTAAATAATTTAATTAATCGTACAAGAAAACATATGAAGATTTTTACATTCCCGTTACCAATCCTGCAAATCTTGCCTCACTCAATCCGCCATACGCAACCACAGTGAAGTTGAGCGACAGCTCCCTCATCTCCAACAAACGATCTCGTGCAGTTGCAAGATACTGGGTGGTTATTCCGGAGAACAACGGTTCAAACAGTTGGCCGGTCATCCGAATTTTGGTAACCGTAATTCTATAAATCGCTTAAATTTAATGCCGAGACAGTTTCTTTAAAAGGGTCCTGCCGACTTCTACTTTCTTCCGTCCCTAATCCCAGGGACTGATCTCTATTTAACGAGCTCGTCGTTAAGTGGACACCAGATCCTAATCTTCCTTTATTCCTTATTCTCTTGTTAACACTCAGTTTAACTTCAAAGTCAACCAGAGAAGCAAATTTTGTAGCTTGTTTACGTTCTATACTAAGAACACAAAAATTGTGGACCCCCACCTCCTGTTACGGTACAACACCCAAAGAGCTAGTACCTCGTTTCGCATTTCAACAGACGGAGAGACTTGGCAAGAACGGATCAGGAACTTCTGGACATTTTCTATCAACTAACTAGCAGAATGCATCGGGACGACTGGGACAAGATCGACAGCATCACTCACAGGAGCATGCAGAACGAACTCGAGCGCTGCACCGAGCGGCAGAAGAAAAAGTTTGAAAGATGCCGGAAGCAGACCGACTAGGCGTTTCCCGACATGTCACACACAGTGGTCAACCTCACTGAACGACGATTGACCGAAGAGGAAGTGTCTGTTCCTCAAAAAGGAGGGAATTTCGCTATCATCCCGAGCAATATACCTACGGAGGGCATCATTGCCAATACCGAAGCAGCCATTCGGACCCTTTCTTGTGAAAGGGCAGAGGAAATACGCACTGAAACAGCCAGGATACTGCGCCGAGAAAAACTACCAGCTTGCAACCTGAAGAAAGAAGAGGTACAAGCCATTAAGAATCTCAACGCCGACAAGAGTATATTGGTACTGCCGGCCGATAAGGGGAATGCGACCGTTGTAATGAAAACCGAAGATTACGAGCAAAAGATTCGAGACCTATTAGATCCGACGACGTACCGAAAACTAAGCGCAGATTCGACGCAGCGTATCACTCGGAATACGAATCGATTAATCAAGGCGTCTTCTCTGCCGGCGGACATACAATGAAACCTGCCCAACACAGAAGCCCTACCACCTTGGGTCTATGGATTACCCAAGATCCATAAGAACAACGTTCCACTGAGACCGATCGTTAGCGCTCCTGGCTCACCAACGTATAAACTGGCAAAACATTTGGCCTCTCTGCTCCAGCCACACGTGGGGAAGACCGACACATACATTAAGGACTCAGGACATTTCATTGAGAAGCTGAAGAAACTGAAACTTGCACCAAACGACATCCTGGTCAGCGTTGATGTTGTTTCGTTATTTACGAAAGTGCCACTCAGTGACGCTCTGGAGCACATCGGTGCCATGTTCCCGCAAGACATCAAAAGGCTCTTCCACGCATGTCTCACCACGAGCTATTTCACGTGGAATGGCGATTTCTACGAACAGCTGGAAGGCGTCGCCATGGGTAGTCCTCTCAGTCCAGTGGTGGCCAACTTCTTCGTGGAACAATTCGAAGCACAGGCACTGTACTTGGCGACTTGCAAACCTAAGGTGTGGTACAGGTACTCGATGATACTTTCGTAGTGTGGAGCCATGGTGAAGAACAGCTCGGTGACTTCCTAAGACACTTGAACAGCCTCCATGCCAACATAAGATTTACCATGGAAGTAGAGAAGGACAAGAAACAACCATTTCTAGATGTGCTGGTCACAAGGGACGGCGAAAACCTGGGACACAGCGTGCATCGAAAACCGACACACACGGACCGATTCCTACACGAACTGTCAAACCATTACCCGAACCAGAAAAGAGGCATGATTAGTACGCTCGTAACGAGAGCAGGACGAATATGTGAGCCACAACACCTCAAACGGGAAATGCAACACCTGGAAACAGTTCTGAGGAGCAATGGGTACTCCACAAATTACATTAGAAGTGTAACACAGCCAAGCACTCGTCGAAGTAAGGAACCAGAAAAAGAAATGTCGGATACGGGCTTTCTGCCATACATTCCCAGAGTGACTGACAGAATCGGCTGTTTATTGCGCAAGCATGGCGTAAAGACGATTTTCAAACCGACAAAGAAGATCAAAGAGTGTCTTAGATCGGCGAAGGAGAAAAGAGACCTGTGGTGTAACCGCCAGACACCACACTTGCTAGGTGGTAGCCTTTAAATCGGCCGCGGTCCGTTAGTATACGTCGGACCCGCGTGTCGCCACTATCAGTGATTGCAGACCGAGCGCCGCCACACGGCAGGTCTAGAGACACTTCCTAGCACTCGCCCCAGTTGTACAGCCGACTTTGCTAGCGATGGTTCACTGACAAATTACGCTCTCATTTGCCGAGACGATAGTTAGCATAGCCTTCAGCTACGTCATTTGCTACGACGTAGCAAGGCGCCATTATCATTTGCTATTTATCTTGTGACGCATGTACCATCAGACCGATGTTCACCAATTATGAATTAAAGTTAAGTATTCCAGAAGCTACGTACTTTTTTTTTACTATACTCAACACCTTTAACTGTTCCAGACCTATCGCCAGCCTGCGTGAGCTTAAACGCTTGCCTTTCGGCGTCCTCTCCTAGTGGCTTGGCTGTCCTGCCTAGTCACAACAAGACCCACTTGCAATGTCGGAAATATACCGTATACCATGCACATGCGGAAAAGTTTATGTCGGAATGACTGGACGATCAATTAACACCAGGATCAAAGAGCATAAATGACATTTCAGGTTGGGGCAAGTGAAGAAATCGGCCGTGGCAGAGCAAGCACTGAATGAGACCGGACACGTAATAAAATTCGACGACACGGAAGTTCTGGCTGTAGAGAAGCACTATCACACGCGCTTATTTAGAGAAGCTGTAGAAATACAAAAACACGCGAACAGTTTCAACAAGAAAGAGGAAAGCCTTGAGGTAAACGGACCCTGGCTTCCCGTACTGCAGCGATTGACTGTCGCAGGTAGCAAGAGGAGATCCGCCCCGGAAATGACCGCGGAGAAGCCCTCGGACGTTAGCGTGCCAGGTACATACAGTCTGCGGCCGCGAGCTCGGCTCCAGTTCACCACCGGCAATGGAGGGTGAAGCTTTGACAATGCCAGCCACTCGTCCTGGCGAAACGTCAGAAAAATCATTAGATGAACGTCGGCCGACGAAACCGAGACAGAATCCAATAGGCAGTTTGTCAACCAGTGGCCACGAATGCCTTAACAATATTGTAAATATTTTGCATGAGTGTATCTAAAAATAAAACAATATGAAAACCCACCACCCATTCAGTGCTGTTAATTTAACTCATATTTCGGTCTTTTAACTTGCTATGAGTCACATCTTTCTTATCGCCGAATAAGTGATGTTAAGTTCCCAAAGAAAGCAGGTGTTGACAGATGTGAACATTACCGAACTATCAGTTTACTAGGTCACGGCTGCAAAATACTAACGCAAATTCGTTACAGACGAATGGAAAAACTAGTAGAAGCCGAACTAGGGAAGATGAGTTTGGATTCCGTAGAAATATCGGAACACGTGAGGCAATACTGACCCTATGACTTATCATAGAAGCTAGATTAAGGAAAGGCAAACCTACGTTTCTAGCATTTGTAGACTTAGAGAAAGCTTTTGACAATGCTGACTGCAATACTCTCTTTCAAATTCTAAAAGTGGCAGGGGTGAAATACAGGGAGCAAAAAGCTATTTACAATTTGAATAGAAACAAGATGGCACTTATAAGAGTCGAGGGACATCAAAGGGAAGCAGTGGTTGGGAAAGGAGTGAGACAGGTTTGTAGCCTGTCCTCGATGTTATTCAATCTGTATACTGAGCAAGCAGTAAAGGAAACAAAAGAAAAATTCGGAGTAGGAATTGAAATCCATGGAAAGGAAATAAAAACATTGAGGTTCGCCGATGACATTGTAATTCTGTCAGAGACAGCAAAGGACTTGGAAGAGCAGTTGGACGGAGTGGATAGTGTCTTGAAAGGAGGATATAAGATGAACATCAACAAAAGCAAAACGAGGATCATGGAATGTAGTCGAATTAAGTCGGGTGATGCTGAGGGAATTAGCTTAGGAAGTGAGACACTTAAAGTAGTAAAGGAGTTCTGCTATTTGGGGAGCAGAATAACTGATTATGGTCGAAGTAGAGAGGATATAAAATGTAGACTGGCAATGGCAAGGAAAGCATATCTGAAGAAGAGAAATTTGTTAACATCGATTGTAGAATTAAGTGTCAGGAAGTCGTTTCTGAAAGTATTTGTATGGAGTGTAGCCATGTATGGAAGTGAAACATGGACAATAAATAGTTTGGATAAGGAGAGAATAGAAGCTTTCGAAATGTGGTGCTACAGAAGAATGCTGAAGATTAGACGGGAAGATCACATAACTAACGAGGAAGTGTTGAGTAGGATTGGGGAGAAGTTTGTGGCACAACTTGACAATAAGAAGGGATCGGTTGGTAGGACATGTTCTGAGCCATCAAGGGATCATCAGTTTAGTATTGGAGGACAGTGTGGAGGGTAAAAATCGTAGAGGGAGACAAAGAGACGAATACACTAAGCAGATTCAGAAGGATGTAGGTTGCAGTAGGTACTGGAAGATGAAGAAGCTTGCACAGGGTAGAGTAGCATGGAGAGTTGCATCAAACCAGTCTCAGGACTGAAGACCACAACAACAACAACAAGTTCCTGTACTGTTGAATTAGAGTTTCTTTCCAAGAACAGGAACATAGCTGATAACACTGCCTCAAAACCTCCATCGCCACAAGTGAGAAAGGAGGAGAAGATGTCTAGCACCTACGACTCCCTGGAACCTATCCGTGTTCCAGGGGCTATCAGTCACAGAAAAGGTTTAGTGAAATCCATTTATTACTTAAAAAAATTTATTTTCAGTGAATGACCACTACAAGAAGAGGATGCAGTTAGTAACATTTTTACACTTACTGAAAAACGTGACAACACCAAGAAGGAGTGTGACATATACGAATGCAGCTAAACGGGTTTTGGCATCTGAAAGACTATCTCTATTCAAATTTCGCACCAGCTGCGCAAGAGTGGCTCTAGTAGCTCCACTATGAGGATGCAGATCAGTTTTACTTTAAATACATGCTGTAACGGTTTTGAACGTTAGTTACCTTTGAGACTGGAGGTGGTGAGATGATGTTAGTCAAGGAGCCTTTAAGGTGGCAAAGACGCCTGTTGTGTACATAGTTCTGCGTAGTCAGCGCATACACAACTTTCCCACTGGAGCGCGCCCCGCTAAGCACAACAGCGCAGGTTAAGCGCTCGTCCATCTCCGCACTACGAGATGGTGCTGCCTTAGAGACGGACCAAATTCTGCTTCCACCGATCTCTGTGTTAATATGTAATGCAGTTAATGAGATTGATGTTAATGTAGAACCTTTTCTCCTTGCGGATCACACTCGCACAGTGATACCTGAATGTGTGAGGTATTATAACGAGTGTATAGACCTCCGATTAGTCAGTCTGCATTTGTCTGTACCAGTCTGCATTAGTCTGTACCAGTCTATAGTCAAGTTTCAGTCTGCACCTAAGAAGATTATTATATTCCTGTACATAGCCATGAAGATGAATGAATAGACACTTTGTCAAGTATCAGAGACATGTGAGAATAAATTTAACGTACCAAGACCAAAGGAACTTCAGATTGTCAATTGTAAACAGCATCCAGAATCAAGTTATGTAATGTCTATGCTTTTTATTATTTCAATAAATGTGTGTGAAAATTAATCAAATTCTGTTTAAAGTCGGTCACCGTCAATCTGCTACCCTAAGTGTGCGAGTGGCATTTCTATCATCTGACCTAACGGCAGAAGATAAACACGCCACAATAAGACCACGAGATATATTGCTAACACTCGCTTACTTCGTTAGAGCGACAAGTCAAATAATCTGATGGTGTGTGTACCGAATGTCTAACAGTATGCACATCAGAACGCCATTATCAACATTTCACTGAGTTTGAATGTGTCTGTGTAAGAGGGTTACGAGAGGCTTGATTTTCTTATTGCGATACTGAAAGAGAGTTGGCAGGAATGTAGCCATTGTATATGACTGCTGGCAATGGTGGTCACGGGAATGTACGATCTCAAGAAGACCGGTCTCCGGACGGTCACGTGACACTACAGGGGGAGAGAGACAGAGAACATTGTGCTCGGCTTTTGGCTCTGGCGCATTGTACTGCATCTGCAGCAGCAATTTGAGCAGCAGTTGGCACCACAGTGACACGACGGACTGTTGCAAAATGGTTACTTCAAGAACAGCTCTGAGTCACATGTCACGTAGCATTCATTTCACCCACCCCAAACCACCACCATTTGCGATGTCAGTGGTGTCAACCGAGAATTCATTGGAGGGAAAGATGGAGGTCTGTTGTGTTTTCTGATGAAAGCTAGTTCTGCCTTGGTGCCAGTGACTACCGGTATGTTGGATAGAAGGAGGCCAAATGAGAACCTCCAACCAACTTGTCTGCATGCTAGACACATTGGAACTTGTTGTGTACGTAGTTCCGCGTAGTCAGCGCATACACAACTTTCCCACTAGAGACCGCCCTGCTAAGCTCAACAGTGCAGGTGCACCGCTTGTCCATCTCTGCACTACGAGATGGCGCTGCTTTAGAGATGGACCAAATTCTGCTTCCGTCGTTCTGCGTAGTAATATGTAACGCAGCCAATGAGATTGCTCCTAATGTAGAACCTTTCCTCTTCGCAGATCACACTCACGCAGTGATACCTGAACGCGTCAGGTATTATAACGAGTGTGCAGAACACCGATTAGCCAGTCTGCATTTGTCTGCACCAGTCTGTACCAGTCTGCATTAGTCTGTACAGTCTATAGTCAAGTTTCAGCCTGCGCCTAATAAGATTACCATATTCCTGTACATAGCCATGAAGATTAAATGAACAGACACTTTGTCAAGTATCAGAGACATGTGAGAATAAATTTAACGTACCAAGACCAAAGGAACTTCATATTGTCAATTGTAAACAGCATCCAGAATCAAGTTACATAATGTCTATGCTTTTTATTATTTTAATAAATGTGTGTGAAAATTAATCAATTTCTGTTTAAAGTTGGTCACCATCAATCTGCTACTATAAGTGTGCAAGTGGCATTTCTATCGTCTGACCTAATGGCAGAAGATAAACACGCCACGATAAGACCACAATACATATTGCTGACACTCACCTACTTCGTTAGAGTGACAAGTCAAATAATTTGATGGTGTGTGTACTGAAGGTCTTACAGTACGCAAACCACAGACCTACACCTGGATTTGTGATCTAGGATGCAATTTCGTATGACAGCAACAGCACCCTCATGGTTATCCCACGTTCCCCAACTCCAAATCTAAATGTTAATGTGCTGATTCTACCTGTCGCGCTGCCATTCATGAACAGCGTTCCAAGAAGTGTTTTCCAACAGGATAACGTTCGCCAACATAGCGCTATCGTAATCAAATATGCTCCCAGGAGTGTCGACATGTTGCCTTGGCCTGCTCGATCACCAGATCTGTCTCCAAGCGAGTAGATATGGGACATCATCGAACGACAGCACCAGCGTCATCCGTATTCACAGTCCCTATATTGACCGACCAAGTGCAGCAGGCATGGAACTCCATACACACTGACATCCTGCATCTATACGAAACAATTTACACACGTTTGTATGTTTACATTCGACAATTACGCTGTTACGTAGGTTATTATTGTATCACCATTTCACATTTACGATGGATTACCTCTTGCTTACATTAACCTGTGATCTCGAAATGATAATCACATAAATATGTTACCGACATAAATGTAATCCAAAAATTTCATTACTCTACATTAATGATTGTTGGTTACGACTTTTTTCGACAGTGTATTTTCTTTGTCAGTATGTAAGTTGAAGCATGGCTCTCTGCTTCTTCTGCACTCAAAAGTGCGTGATATAGACTTCAGTATTCTTTCGAAGCTTTATAAATATTAGTTTGTGGATTGTGTTATCTCTCGGTTGGTGTTACGTAAAATGGAAAATCGTTAATGGTACCTGTCTCCTCAATATGTCGCCTTTGCATTTTTTTAATCCTAACTTGTGATCTGATTAAAAACTGTAAATTGTCGATGGACTGAATCATGAGGCAGAACCTTCAAGCGAAAATATTAAAACGGTTGAAATCCCAGACATTATCAATAATGGGATCAAACAGTTTGTGTACAATTAAACAATACTATTTCTTATCAAGTTGGAGTTGAGTGACTAGTCCCTTAAGACATAGCCTTCTCAGTGGCAAAATAATGAAGACTTCATCAATGCTTTAGAAATGGTGAATAAAAAGAATATTCAAAATGATTAGGCAGAAACAGGCCTCAGGGTGATGGAGGACTAAAATAAATAATTTTAAAAAAAGAAAAGAAACGACAAACAGATGCAGTAAATTTTTCAGGTTGCATCAAACTACCGTCGTAAGTTCACAAGTCTTTATCAAAGAATACAGACTGTTACAACAAAATTTGATTTTCTCATGAAATATTCCCTCCCGGACATTATACATACCAGTGCTACGAACTAAGTTATTAAATCTAAAACAACTAATGAAATAATTAAGTTGAAAGTAATTACTAAATAGCTATTTCCGTGTAATATTTGTGCAGGTAAACAGTAAAAGATATTTTCGCTATTTTTCTTCGGAAGTAACGCACCTTTTCCTAAGAGGCCCCAATCACGCAACCAGTGCCTTTGTACGGTGGAATCAATATAGGGAGCAGTATAAAAAAATCATCATTGAGAAACAGGAGCTACTCTACTGTCCATCTCAGAGATCCTCACCAAAACATCCACAACCAACCAATCCACGTGGCTGAAAAGCGTTGGCACCAGACAGCGGGAAATGTAGGCGAGTCGCCTGAGCGCCCGCCATCCATTAGTCCAGTGCCCACTTTTCCCTCCCATCCCCTCCCCACTTCACCCCTTCCCAAATTTCCAGGCCGCCACCAGGCTATTTCCGCCTCCGCATCTTGGCTGCGTCTCGATGGCAACGGTCTACGACCTGCGATTTCTGGAAGCAAACAAACAGCGACTAGATTAATGCCACCAGATTTTTCTGGACAACAGACGAGGCATCAGTAGCTGCAAGACTTTTTTCCAGCAATACTGTCTTTGGTGTCGTGCTGTTAGTGAATGCCTGAGAAAAGAAAATGTCTCTTAGAATACTCCTTATCCGTTCCAGCCATTAACCCTAGCCGTCGTCGTCAATAACTTGACTGACCCGCATCCTGCCAATTGTTTCTCTGCAGCGTTAACTGGTAGGGACACTTTAGAAAATTTATTGTTTCTTTCCGGATGGCTTTTTGCCATATAGCTATAGCTCTGATTTCTGAAACTCTTTCTAATGCCCACGCAAGCGAATTATGAAATGAACAATCGTTCATTTTAAAACTTTTGTAATCGCTTGTCCAATCCCACTTTCATTTTGCCCACAATATTTTAGCTTTGTAAAATTTCACTTATCTTTTCCAGTGTTCTGTTCCATCAGCTTCGACTAATCGCGGCAAATTCTTTGGGTTATCTCTTCGTCTTTCCACTGGAGCATGTTTGCATCAGTGGTGGATCGGGAGTGTGTTCAGCCAATGGGAAATATTCGCTGGTGTCTATCCACGAGACTCCGAAGTTCGAAAGGGTACTTTCGTTTTCTATTGTGCATTCCGTTCTTGATTTGATGTGCTGCAGTGATGAAGATTCTAATTGAGATGTTTAGAATGTTACTAGCGCGGTGACGAATAGGGGATTTTTAGGTTATTTAAGCTGTGTTTTCTAAATATTCCTAGGGTTATTTTGCAGTCAATACTCGTACAGAACTTGCAGTCTGTTGCAATGAGAAATGGTATCCTTGCATTTGGTGACACAAAGGCTCATACACTATTGGTTTTTCTTAAAACGCAAACTGATACATAGGATGGAGTAGTGCCTAATAAACCACTTATACTACAGATTCAAAGTTATCACACTGTGCTGCATTATAAATGGTTTATTGTCTGGCTGGAAGATGTATTTTGATGGCATTTAATGCTGTGACTTTTCTAGAATTTCATTTCACGTTACATACTCTGAAAATCCATTTAGTCTTTGCAAATTTGTTTTCTCTGCTTTGAAGACGATATACTGTATACGTTATCTGTAACATTTCTATGAACTATTTCAACGTAAGTCATTTCTTCATTATTGAACATAAAATAGTTCCATGCTGGCGTGCTGCCATCATCTCCACTATTGTTGCTGCAGATATATGCTACTACTGTAGTCCATTAGTGATAAATATCTCGTTCTTTTGATGAATCAAATTAAAGGTGCACAGAGGTAGATCACTGAAAGCTACTCTGGATTGTCGGTGATTTTGAAGACGTTTTATTGTGTTTTTCTTATAATAGTGAGTTATTTCGTGGAACAGATGATAGGGAAGGGCTCACAATTTTCCACATTATGTAGAGGTTTTGTTGTTAAACTACTTTATGATATCACTGGTTTAGTAAAACGTTTGACTAATTTTTCTTTTCGAGTCGAAATTCACTGATTACAGATACGAGGCAACAAATCACTACACCGATGTTGGCTGTAAGCTGAAAGTTAACACATCATGTAACCTTAGGACCTCATTCAAGTATTCTTGATAGTAGATCATTGCTGCTATGTAGCACACAACTTATAACATTTAAATGACAGAAAGTGACAAATTATTTTAAAAATTTTAAAATTTTTCTTGTACTTTCATGATACTGATTCTGCACTCTCATTTTATGGTAATTTTTCTTGCTTGCATATACATTCCATTTGAGCTTCTGCCAGATCACCAAATATGCAATTTGGTTGCTAGTAGTTTTCTTTTTCAATATCACCACGGTTGGCGCGGAACAGACGAAGTCCTCATACTTCTTACTTTTATTGAGCTAGATTTATAAAAAAGCTTGAAAACATCCATGGTATCTGTAGATTTAATTGCAGCTTATGATACCGTGTCGAGAAGAGTATTCAGGGTGTGATCCAAACTATCACTCTTGCTTGTCTATCAAGTAATAGGCCATGCAGTTGATATTTTCAATTTATCATAGGTAGGGGTATCAGCAACTGAAGACCAGTGAGGAATAGACTCCCACAGGGCTCTTTACTTGCACCAATTCTTTTCAACCTATATTTTGTAACGGTTTCCTCATAATTATGCAGGTGACCTGACCACAGAGAACCATAGAGATTTTCGTAGACGAGACTGAAAGAATTTTAAGAAATGATTTCTCAGTCTTGTGTCAGTACTGTTATAAATGGTGACACAAACCCGGTCCAAGTAAACTAGAATAATCGTGTCACTGTTGGAACTGCAGGTAGGACAACTGCCAATCACAGTTTTATTTTAATGGAAATCTTGTAAATACTACCATGTTGCTGTGTGGTCTTCAGACCAGAGACTGGTTTGATACAGCTATCCATGCTACTCTATCCTGTGCAAGCCTCTTCATTTCCGAGTAACTACTGCAGCCTACATCCATCTGAATCTGCTTAGTGTATTTCTCTCTTTGTCTCCTTGTACAATTTTTACCCTCCATGCCTCCCTCCAATACTAAATTCCTGATACCTTGATGCCTCAGAATGTGTCCTACCAACGGATCCCTTCTTCTACTCATGTTGTGCCACAAATTCCTCTTCTCCCCAATTCTGTTCAGTACCTCCTCATTAGTTACGTGATCTACCCATCTAATCTTCAGCATTCTTCTCTAGCACCACATTCCGAAAGCTTCTATTGTCTTCTTGTCGAAACTATTTATCGTTCATGTTTCGCTTCCGTACTTCCATAGGCAGTCTACATTTCATATCCTATCTACTTCGATCATCATCAGCTATTTTGCTTCCCGAATAGCAAAACTCATGTACTACTTTAAGAGTCTCATTTCCTAATCTAAATGGCTGGACATCACCTGATTTAATTTGACAGCCGTATACCGAAGTAGTTGGGTGCCACACCTGAGAGATCTTTTGCCTATCGACCACACGTGACTAATATTGCAGCCGGAGTTTGAACCAGAAATATTGTATTCAAATGGCTGTGTGGTACCATAGGGAAATCAACAGCTGGAACGCCCTGTTTCTCTGAATTCGATTAAATACATTGAATGGCAGAATATGGTGCCTCTGTGTGGCTGAAAGCAACTGTACGATTAGACTCGACACCCAACTCAATTCAACGATGCACATGATCACACGCTACCTAAAAACCTACATACACGCTCACACCTCTAAGACTCATGTGTCCACCTGCAGTCAGAAGGTAGTAAGCTTTGTTACATGAATAAAAGAAAATAACTGGCGACTCTGAGCCTCCCATTCGTGATTAATTCTCAAGTGCTATATCCGACAGGCTAAACTCTAGACAAGTAGAAATAAAAGCTATTGCTGAACGTCTTGACGAAAACTTCTGTATACACCATGGATGAGTGGCATGGAGTATAAAGCGACATAAAAATAGTTGTGCATATGAAACCAGGAGGCCACGATTTCCCTCATTGTACTTCAATGACACCTAATTGAATCCGCACAAACGTTGGGGTATCCAAGGACTTTCTTTTCAAATGCAAGACAGAAGTCCACCCATCATGCAGTTGTGAAAAGTCACTCATGACCGTATGGAAGAATGTGATTTAACAACGTATCCAGGGTGTTTAAACGACTTGCTGACATATAGCCGAGACATAATTGACAAAATTAAATTTAATAAGAGTTTCTCCAATAACTAACGTATCATACACAGATATCCTGATAGTATGTCATATACTGGATTCCACGTACAAGAACAGTATCCAGGTATGGGCTACATGTTTTTAGTAGGCAGTAAGTTTCGTAGACAAACTACTACTGCCCAGTATCCTATCAGTAAATGCAGTCCTGTTACTCACCCTATCTCCATCTGAATCTATGTGTTTCCTGTACTTCATGTTTCTAAACACTGCTACTGCTAAGCATTTCTTTCAAAAACCAGTTACAAGTTAAATACTCGTATGTTATAAAATTGAAGGTATTGGAAACTAAGATATTGCCATTTTCAAGACAAGTCAAATTATTAAAATAGTGAAGAAAGTTCAATTGCAAATACCACATATTCCCTGATAAAAGACCTTCTTTCATTTCAAGGTACAAGATGGGGCACAACCAACGAAGTAAGACTTCAGCATGAACGCGTTTTATAATAGTATTAAAAATATACAGAATCTTACTTACCGTAAAAATAGATAACTGGAGATGTGGTATCGTTCAAAGATCATGGTACCAAACCGAAGCAGGCAATGCGCAACGATACGATAGACAAATGCAATACCTCGCTGCAATCTGCAATGACGAATGGGAAGCGCTCTTGGAGACATACACACTCTCTCTCTCTCTCTCAGCACCACAGCGCCATCACACCGAGGTCGATATAGAGCCGACCGTGGACTCCCACTGACCCAGGTCGTGATCCCCGACGAAGCAATCAACATCATCCAGTTGGGACACCAGTGCTATTCAAGTCTCAGATGGATCTGTACTTTCGTAATTGTTCAAGTCCTACTTCAAGCTAAGAGTTTTAATTTTGTGCATAAAGTGATGCTTCACAGTTCAAAGACAGTTGTAAATATCCGACACAGTCCCTTGGCAGTGGAGTGTACGAAGTTAAGCAAATCTTTTTATCATTCTTGTAATAAAGTGAACTAATACTTCATATGTTGTAGATCCGATCAGCCGTATCCCAGAGAAATCAAATAACCGACATTTATGACCAGACATTTTTAGTTTCACCAGGTCATTACAGCAGAACTAACAGCGTCCTCCAATAGCTTTAATATATCATACAGCACCTAAATGTATAGAACATAGAATATGTACAGATACTGCAAAAAACGCAGCCTCATGTCTGACAGCAACGAAAACTGTAGAAAATGCCGATAACTGCTTGTGTTGCTTTCTTGTGCGTATTCATTTATCTGATTCTAAAATTGGTCACTAGTTGAAGTACTGACCAAGAAACATTGTGTTCCCCGGTGCACTATGTAAAACTACAAGGCTCTACTCGATTTCTTCAATCAGTTTTTTATCTGCCGACTTAATTTGTAACCCTTCGCGTCAGTATCACAGTTCAAATACTCTGAGTCCTTCTTGCTCTGAATGTACAGTGCTGTAATGTAACTGTCCAGTTTTAGGAACTTCAGTTTCAGACGATTCTTTCACTTCTACCAAAACTCTGTCATTCCCAGTTATGTCATTCAATAGTTGATTCTACTCAGCATTAGGTTGTGTTACAGCAAACGCAACATCTATATTTTCCACTAAACATCAACGAGCAGGCGACTAGCTTATACTGCAACAAGAAATTGGGACTGAATAAACAAATAGTACGACTGAAGCTGACCTCTGTCAACTAATTATCGTTAACTGCACAAGAAGATGTTATTGGAGCTGCAGTTACGAAAGACAAAACAAATAGCGATCACTCAACACTACTGGTAATTTCGTAACAGCCGATTCGCAGTATCTAATACGCAACATTCAAGAACGTGCAAGGTAACGTGGACGGGGACGAGGGCCGTGTTTAATTCAGTGGTAGCCTGGTGAGCTGAATATTTCTTTTATTTTAAAATGTACGCTGATGGCCTGTAACGGCACCACTGCAGGCGTGGAAAGTAGCAGGAGAAGCAGTTAACTCTGAAACACAAAACTGTAGAGACAACTGTATAAATAACTTCGTCTTCCGAAATGGTACACGACTTACGGCAAGGTTGCAACTTTAGCACATTTAAGCATTAAATAGCCTAATAAAACTGGGAGCATACATGAAATGGAGCATTTATTTAAGGCTTGGCAAAACTTCACAGTATTATTTAAATACCTGTAAGTTCCTTAAAACTCTACAAACGACTCCTTTAAATAACATAATTCAAACTTTTATTGAAAGTGTCCTTAAATTTTAATCTTTCAGCGTTCTGTGGATTGACGTACAGCACCGCACACGGAAACAAACCCAACACAAACAGTTAATCAACACGTGTCAACACTGGAAAAGAGCAAATGACTGCTGGTTAGCATTAATAACAAGGTTGGTTAGTTTACACGTAACAGTTTCACTATGCCTAAAGTAACTAATGTGCTATTAATGTCACCCCACCACAAGTAACCTTTAGTTACGCTATGACGCATCAAGTGCTTACTCTGTAGCGTGCTTGAGATTGTTCTTAACGTAAGACTAAGTTCCGCTAGGCAGATGGCGCTGCCCATAACACTACATTGAAGAGCCAAAGAAACTGGTACACCTGCCTAATATCGTGGATGGCCCCCGCGAGCGAGCAGAAGTGCCGCAACACAACGTGGCATGGACTCGACTAACGTCTGAAGTAATGATGGAGGGAATCGACACCATGAATCCTGCAGGGCTGTCCATAAATCCGTAAGAGTATGGGGAGGTGGAGGTCTCTTCTGAACGCCACGTTGTAAGGCATCCCAGATATGCTCTTTAATGTTCAAGTCTAGGGAGTTTGGTGGCCAGCGGAAGATACCTGGAGCCACTCTGCAGCAAAATGCCGATAACTGCTTGTATTGCTTTCTTGTGCGTATTCATTCATCTGAATTCTGCAGCAATTCTGGACACATTGTCCAGCTGGAGTTGCCCAAGGCCATCTGAATGCACAATGGATATAAATGGATGCAGGTCTTCAGACAGGATGCTTACATACGTGTCAAGTGTCAGAGTCGTGTCTAGACGTACCAGGGGTCCCATATCAAACGCACACGCCCCACACCATTACAGTGCGTCCACC
Source organism: Schistocerca serialis cubense (assembly GCF_023864345.2). NCBI lineage: Eukaryota > Metazoa > Arthropoda > Insecta > Orthoptera > Acrididae > Schistocerca > Schistocerca serialis. The sequence goes on along the minus strand of NC_064644.1, from coordinate 256,215,079 downwards.
AGCTTGAATAGCCCCCTGCTGACATGCAGGGTCCATGGATTCATGAGGTTGCCTCCAAACCCCTTTCACGTCCATCCACCCGATATATTATGAAACGAGACTCGTGCGACCAGACAACATGTTTCCATTCATCAACAGTCCAATGTCGGTACATTCGTGAAATGGTCGTACGGGATAATCCCCACTTCATCAGTACCTCGGAGATGCTGTCTCCCATCTTTCGTGGGCCGAATGTAACACCACGTTCAAACTCACATAAATCGTAGCATCAGTAACCGATCTATCAACTGCCCAGACGCTTGCTGTCTTATATAGGAGTTTCCGACCGCAGCGCTGTATTCTGCCTGTTCGCATATCTCTGTACTTCAATATGCATGCCTTTACTAGTTTCTTTGGCGCTTCAGTGTAAATTTATACAAAGCTCATCAGACAGTAATCTGTTTGTTCTGAGGCGACACTAGCCTGCGATACTAATTTTACTTTGGTTAACTATGAGGATTAGCCTCTCTCTTTCGACTCAAATGTTAGTGTGGATCAACTAGTTCTTAAAGTGCAACCTCAGTTGGAATTAGACAGTGATCAGCGTACTACCGCTATCCGCAACAGATAAGCCGCTCGCGCTACAGCGCCTATTCTTTAAGACCCGGCGGGAACTAAATACGTGGAGTATACCACGCTAACATATGCCGTGCGTAGCTACCAATTCACGCAAGATTGACAAAACAATCACCACTGACCAAGCAGTCGCATCAAAGCGTCAACAAGAATTTTTTTCTATCCGCAGGTGTGCCCTAACTCTTAAAATCTCTCACCACAAATGAAATTAGATAAAACAAGTCGAGGTAATAACACAACATACATAAAACGGAATCCAAACAATTCGCATTACTCAGACGTAGCATTAGCGACATTACACGCCCAGACAGACGGGAGCGCACTTGCCCTCAACAGCTCTTTATCCAACGACAGCGTGCTAACACTCGCTACATTGCTAGTTTCTCAAATAATAATCAGGCAACACAGTCAAGACGTTCCCCTTTCATAACGCGCAGGATGTCTGTCCAGCGATCGACGGTCTGCACAAAACTCTCAGCAGGCGCAATAGAGGAGTACAGTCGAGATTTGATGCCAATGTCCATATTACAGCGTCTTGAATCAACAGCGGTGAGTGCACTCTAACAAGGAGACGGCACGACCGTGGGCTCCGGGATTTGTCCTAAATTTTGTGTGGTGAAAGAGGACCCCTAACACCTCACGTGGTTAAAATATTAGGACGCACTACTCGGAAAATCCCGAGAAAAATCGATCCATAGTTTCTTACGTGCCTTATGAGTATACAATGTTAGTCCATTGCCGAGCCGCCGTCTGGCCTACATGGTTAGCGGTCGGACCCTTACGCCAGAGGTCTCGCGTTAGATTCCTCCAATGGCATTTCTTTTTTTTTTTTCTTCCGTTGCTTGCAAAATTGCAGCGCATTGTTACAGGAGAATCGTGAAATTAATTCCAGGGAAGACTGTATAAAAATTCATTCTATAATTCACCGACACATGATTCAACATGCCTGGTTTGCCTCAAAATTATCAGAAACTCAAAACATTTTCGTAAATGTTAATGGGGCATAATTTTGTACAGACTTATTGCAAACGCCCAGTGATTGTAAAAAATCCGCTTTTATATGTTGCGCAAGATGACTTAAAAATTATTGCTTTATTTGTTTTTACGACAATTATCACTGCAGTTCTTGTTCATAATTATTATATGTATAAAAATTGAATGTTCCCCAATCGAATTTTTTATTCTGATTAAAAACCCAATCATTCTCCTTATATACTTTACAATGATAAATGGAAAACCCACCGCCACGAATTGTGTTGTAGGACAAAAAGAAAATATGTTTTATTCAACAGTGTAACTAATTTGTTAAAGATAATGTGGGTTCGTGAAACTTTCTGAATAATTGGTGGAATAACAAAAGAAAATGAAACAGAAGAAAAAAATATGCCTGAGGAGGAATAGAACCCGAGACCTCTGGCGTAAGAGTGCGAGTCCTAAACATCTAAGCCAGACGGCGGCTCGGCACTGGATTAACATTTTATACTCATAAGGCACTTAAGAAACTTTGGATCGATTTTTCCCGGATTTTCCGGGTAGTGCGTCCTAATATTTTAACCACGTGAGGTGTTAGGGGTCCTCTTTCACCATACAAAATTTCGAACAAATCCCCGACTCCACGCTCGCGCCGTCTCCTTGTAAGTGACAAATGCAACTAGAACTCAGTTTCCAGGTGAACTGCATGCGACACTTAAAGCGCATATCCAAAACACAAAACAAGTATCTGTGAAAATAACACCATCAAACAAACTGCATTTACCAAGACGTGACGACACGGTGCTGTGGGAAACGTACTGACGCATTTGCATGGAGGCCAGCTAGTCCGTTCCTAACGCAGTGACAAGCTCTAATCAAACAAGGCGGCCGATTACGCATGATGAGAAAAAAAAAGACTGTGCGGCGGCGCGGTTCCTTTCGTCCTTTTACCTGTACCTACCTGTGAAATCGTTGCAGCGCATAGCCGCTAGGAAAGTCGAGCAGAGATCTACCATGCTGCATGTCGCCCCAGGCTGCATACGACGTTACTGTTCTGAGAATCGGGTAAAGGTCTTAATTTTAAATGAAATATGAAAATACTGGCAAAACTTCGGTATATTCTGATGTCGGGAATTACACGTTTACTGCCAAAGCCCGTGCTAGTTTTGCAGTCAGTGCAATGTTTACTAATGTGGAGTTGGCAGATGCCCATTTGATGTATGGATTAGCACGGGGCAATACCCGTGGCGCGGTACGTTTGTATCGAGACAGATTTCATCGGCGCCTTAGGGAGCACGGAACATTCCAGCCTATGACTCGCGACTGGGGAAGACCTAAAATGACGAGGAAACCTGCAATGGACGAGGCAATTCTTCGAGCAGTTGACGATAACCCTAATGTCAGCGTCAGAGAAGTTGCTGCTGTACAAGGTAACGTTGACCACGTCACTGTATCCAGAGTGCTACGGGAGAACCAGTTGTATCCGCACCATGTACAGCGTGTGCAGGCACTATCAGCAGCTGTTTGGCCTCCACGGGTACACTTCTGCGAATGGTTCATCCAACAATGTGTCAATCCTCATTTCAGTGCAAATGTTCTCTTTACGGATGAGGCTTCATTCCAAGGTGATCAAATTGTAAATTTTCACAATCAGCATGTGTGAACTGACGAGAATCCGCACGCAATTGTGCAATCACGTCATCAACACAGATTTTCTGTGAACGTTTGGGAAGGCATTGTTTTTTGATGTCTTGACTGGGCCCCATGTTCTTCCACCTACGCTCAATGGAGCACGTTATCATCATTTCATACGGGATACTCTACCTATGCTGCTAGAACATGTACGACACAACATGTGGTTCATGCACGATGGAGCTCCTGCACATTTCAGTCGAAGTGTTCGTACGCTTCTCAACAACAGATTCGGTGACCGATGGATTGGTAGAGGCAGACCGTTTCCATGGCCTCCACGCTCTCCTGACCTCAACCCTCTTGACTTTCATTTATGGGGGCATTTGAAAGCTCTTATGTACGCAACCCCGGTACCAAATGTAGAGTCTCTTCGTTCTCGTTTTGTGGACGGCTGTGATACAATACGCCATTCTCCAGGGCTGCATCAGCGCATCAGGGATTCCATGCGACGGAGGGTGGATGCGTGTATCCTCGCTAACGGAGGACATTTTGAACATTTCCTGTAGCAAAGTGTTTGAAGTCACGTTGGTACGTTCTGTTCCTGTGTGTTTCCATTCCATGATTAATGTGATTTGAAGAGAAGTAATAAAATGAGCTCTAACATGGAAAGTAAGCGTTTTCGGACACATGTCCACATAACATATTTTCTTTCTTTGTGTATGAGGAATGTTTCCTGAATGTTTGGCCGTACCTTTTTGTAACACCCCGCATAGGTTTGGTTTTTATGTTTTTAGTCCATTTATTTCTACACGGGCGCAATGGAGAAATTTAAATTCATTGTTCCTAGTTTTAATTATTTGTTTTGCTTTGGTTTTCAGAGGGAGTAGTATAATCTCAGGCCAGGGAAATCCCTCCAAATTCTCACTCGGTATTTTATTGTAAACAATAAGTTGACTTTGTTTTTTGGCTTTCTTTTAAGTAATGGTTGTTTTGCAGTTAGTTTCCTTTGAAGCTCTGTTTCGTTGTGGTCTTGGCCTGTTTTCTTTATGCTTTGGTCTATTGCACAATATATGATAGGTAACTGTACAGAAATCACAGAAATTCGTAAATTATTATGCTCTCTTAAGCAGGTCCACCGTCTATTTAATGCTATGTGTTCAGTTTTACTAGCATATTCAGTGAGTCGGTATTTTAATGTTTTTATACTGGCTATCTCATATGGAGCGTAGTTTGGCGTATGTGTACAGGTCATGAAGCTGTTCTTGTGATTCTTTCTTCTGTACTGAAAAATCATTTTATTGATTTAGTTTGGCCATCCAAACAACCGGTGAATATTCGAGAACTGGCACGACGGAAGTCTTGAATGTATGTACTAATGATTCGTTTGGTTTGGGGAACAAATGGATGTACGTCATTGAACAATACGTTCATGCAACATTTGTTCCTGCAACATTCGCCTCTGAGAGACGACTGCTTACCTACAGAGGCAGAAATGTCACTCTATGTCAGTTCTCGTAAATGAGATTTCATACAGGAGAACTATCTCTCTCGACGCTCTGGAAAGAATTCTACTGTCTCGAGAGTAGAAGATTAAAACCAAACATTGCATCAGATAACAATGATGAAGGTGTATTCAGAACGGAAAGGCTTCGAAACATCTTATCGGCTACTGTTCGAAAATAATACCGAAGGTGTAGAAGCATGCAGATAGGGTGTTTTCGCCCTCAGAGAGTCAAGCAATATTTCACACATAACATGAAGAATGCGTAATAACAATAGGATGCATGATGAAAAGACAATATTAACTGTGACACAGAAATAACCACGAAGGAGAAGAAAATGACAAATGAAAACGTGAGAGATAAAAGAGTTGTCACTAGGATTAATTCAGTTTATCGGACGATGACAAGAATGAAGACTGTAAGTCAGTCTATTTTGCTACTAGCAAAACCATTAGTAGGAAGGCACGAAAATTTAATTATTTTTAAATTTAATCTCTGTTTTGAGTAGTGACTGCGAGGTCATTTCTAAAGGTACTATGTAAGGTGAAAAAGCAAACATATTATTTAAACGTTTCCGTCTCTCATGCAACGTAATGTAGTTGTAGCAATACTAGCACTACGGTCTGTATGATGTTCATACGGATGCGCACACTGTGAAACACGCCATTTTGGTTTTCCCTTGTGCTGCTACGACGACAGCTACAAAGTTCCTGAAACTTTCTCAGTTAAGCAGAAAGGAGGTAAAAAGGTATTAGTTATACAGTGGCGACATTAGTATGTTTCCTTAGTAATAGACAGGTCTAATTCATGAACATTACTTCTTCTCATTAATATGACCACGATAATTATATAAACGTTTTTAAGATCAAAAATGTAGAAAACTACGTACAGTGCTGATTTCATTGTAAAAGTTGCAATGAAAAGAGTGCCTACCAAAAAATTAAATCCCACATAGACAGAGAATGAGAGAGGGAGAGAGAGAGAGAGAGAGAGAGAGAGAGAGACCATTCGCATTCGACACACACACACACACACACACACACACACACAGGCTCTCCCAATCACAAAAATGGTTCAAATGGCTCTGAGCACTATGGGACTTAACATCTGTGGTCATCAGTCCCCTAGACCTTAGAACTACTTAAACCTAACTAACCTAAGGACAGCACACATATCCATGCCGGAGGCATGATTCGAACCTGCGCCGTAACGGTCACACAGTTCCAGACTGAAGTGCCTAGAACCGCACGGCCACACCGGACGGCTCTCCCAATCACAGCCCAGTATTTCAGAAACCAGTAATATGAAGTAGACGATCACACCCCAGTCTTTCAGCGGCTATTAAAACGAAACTTCGAATCCCCATATTTCCTTCTGTACCACCCACTTCTCAACGAGCGCACTTCTTTCATGTGCCATTTCTAGTGAAAGACACAACGGACGCTAAAATTAAATTTGTCCACGTCAAAAACACCTGTGTTCGTTGTCAAAACACACATGTTTAAAATATTGGCGATAGGAATATAACTTACAGATTAGACTGCACCTTTCAATGAGGATAGTTCAACCTTTGTACCACACCTGGTGTAAGGCACAATGGAGCTCCAAATTAAATTTATTCATATCTAAATTTTCTTACATGTTCTCGAGATACTTCTGGGTGGAACAGTGCTCAATAGCCTTTGTAAATACCGTGTGTTTCATGTTCTATAGTCTCTCTCTCCCTCTCTCTCTCTTTCTCTCTCTTTCTCTAAAGTTACAGTACCAACCTCAGGTTATCCCCAATCATGCAGCCATCACACTTGCTCTCCAAGAAGTTGTGGCGAAATATAAAAATGGTTCACATGGCTCTGAGCACTATGCGACTTCTGAGGTCATCAGTCGCCTAGAACTTAGAACTAAGTGGACCCAACTAACCTAAGGACTCAGATCACAATGTAGTAGTGATGAAGAGTAGGCTGAAGTTCAAGACATTAGTCAGGAAGAATCAATACGCAAAGAAGTGGGATACGGAAGTACTAAGGAATGACGAGATACGTTTGAGGTTCTCTAACGCTATAGATACAGCAATAAGGATTAGCGCAGTAGGCGGTACAGTTGAAGAGGAATGGACATCTCTAGAAAGGGCCATCACAGAAGTTGGGAAGGAAAACATAGGTACAAAGAAGGTAGCTGCGAAGAAACCATGGGTAACAGAAGAAATACTTCAGTTGATTGATGAAAGGAGGAAGTACAAACATGTTCCGGGAAAATCAGGAATACAGAAATACAAGTCGCTGAGGAATGAAATAAATAGGAAGTGCAGAGAAGCTAAGACGAAATGGCTGCAGCAAAAATGTGAAGACATCGAAAAAGATATAATTGTCGGAAGGACAGACTCAGCATACAGGAAAGTCAAAACAACCTTTGGTAACATTAAGAGTGCAACGGAATTCCACTGTTAAATGCAGAGGAGAGAGCAGATAGGTGGAAAGAATTCATTGAAAGCCTCTATGAGGGTGAAAATTTGTCTGATGTGATAGAAGAAGAAACAGGAGTCGATTTAGAAGAGATAGGGAAGCCAGTACTAGAATCGGAATTTAAAAGAGCTTTGGAGGACTTACGGTCAAATGAGGCAGAAGGGATGGATAACATTCCATCAGAATTTCTAAAATCATTGGGGGAAGTGGCAACAAAACGACTATTCACGTTGGTGTGTAGAATATATGAGTCTGGCGATATACCATCTGACTTTCGGAAAAGCATCATCCACACAATTCCGAAGACGGCAAGAGCTGAGAAGAGCGAGAATTATCGCACCATCAGCTTAACAGCTCATGCATCGAAGCTGCTTACAAGAATAATATACAGAAGAATGGAAAAGAAAATTGAGAATGCGCTAGGGACGATTAGTTTGCCTTTAAGAAAAGTAAAGGGACGAGAGAGGCAATTCTGACGTTACGGCTAATAATGGAAGCAAGGGTAAAGAAAAATCAAGACACTTTCATAGGATTTGTCGACCTGGAAAAAGCGTTCGACAATATAAAATGGTGCAAGCGGTTCGAGATTCTGTTAAAAGTAGGGGTAAGCTATAGGGAGAGACGGGTCATATACAATAGGTACAACAACCAAGAAGGAATAATAAGAGTGGACGATCAAGAACGAAGTGCTCGTGTTAAGAAGGGTGTAAGACAAGGCTGTAGCCTTTCGCCCCTACTCTTCAATCTGTACATCGAGGAAGCAATGATGGAAATAAAAGAAAGGTTCAGGAGTGGAATTAAAATACGAGGTGAAAGGATATCAATGATACGATTCGCTGATGACATTGCTATCCTGAGTGAAAGTGAAGAAGAATTAAATGATCTGCTGAACTGAATGAGCCCGCATCTCGTGGTCGTGCGGTAGCGTTCTCGCTTCCCACGCCCGGGTTCCCGGGTTCGATTCCCGGCGGGGTCAGGGATTTTCTCTGCCTCGTGATGGCTGGGTGTTGTGTGCTGTCCTTAGGTTAGTTAGGTTTAAGTAGTTCTAAGTTCTAGGGGACTGATGACCATAGATGTTAAGTCCCATAGTGCTCAGAGCCATTTGAACTGAATGAACAGTCTAGTGAGTAGACAGTATGGTTTGAGAGTAAATCGGAGAAAGACGAAGGTAATGAGAAGTAGTAGAAATGAGAACAACGAGAAACTTAACATCAGGATTGATAGTCACGAAGTCAATGAAGTTAAGGAATTCTGTTACCTAGGCAGTAAAATAACCAATGACGGACGGAGCAAGGAGGACATCAAAAGCAGACTCGCTATGGCAAAAAAGGCATTTCTGGCCAAGAGAAGTCTACTAATATCAAATAGCGGCCTTAATTTGAGGAAGAAATTTCTGAGGATGTACGTCTGGAGTACAGCATTGTATGTATGGTAGTGAAACATGGACTGTGGGAAAACCGGAACAGAAGAGAATCGAAGCATTTGAGATGTGGTGCTATAGACGAATGTTGAAAATTAGGTGGACTGATAAGGTAAGGAATGAGGAGGTTCTACGCAGAATCGGAGAGGAAAGGAATATGTGGAAAACACTGATAAGGAGAACGGTCAGGATGATAGGACATCTGCTAAGACATGAGGGAATGACTTCCATGGTACTAGAGGGCGCTGTAGAGGGCAAAAACTGTAGAGGAAGACAGAGATTGGAATACGTCAAGCAAATAATTGAGGACGTAGGTTGCAAGTGCTACTCTTAGATGAAGAGGTTAGCACAGAAAAGGAATTCGTGGCGGGCCGCATCAAACCAGTCAGTGGACTACTGATGACCAAAAAAAAAAAAACCTAAGGACATAACACACATCCATGCCGGAGGCAGGATTGGAACCTGCGACCGTAGCGGTTGTCTGGCTCCAGTCCGTAGTGCCTAGAACCGCACGGATACTCCGGCCGGCAGTTGTGGCGAGTATTTGACAGACCCACTTAGGAAGTGAGCGTGACGACGGTTTGCCAGTGAGTGATCTAAGGTTAGTATATACCACTAAAACCAGTGGCCAGTAGGCGACAGTTTCAAAAAAAAATTTGATTATAGACTAAAACATATTTTATTTCTAAATTATCTGTATTACTGTCCTATAACTGTGTTGAACACGTAGTCTAGAGGTAGCACTGGCATCATCTCCAGGATTTAACTAGCTTTCTGTGCCTAATATTAGGCGATCTTCACTGTCTCTCAGGAGCACTTCAAATTTTGGCACTACCTTGCGAATGCCTTGGCAGTTAACCACTAAGATTTTAATATTCTCGACAGTGGGAAACAGTTCTTTGAGTCTCGCACAAATACTTCTGCGCCTTCTACAGCTGTCGTTATGTGGACTGTGCGGAAAGTCACATAATCTAAAAACAACGTTGTGTGCACCCCACATACTGGGCCACGTTGTACATGGCTGAAGTGCACGAGTTGTGGCGTCCGCTATTAGGTTTCCGGCTCCATGCAATCAGAATAAAGAGTCTTGTTTCTCATTGGAACGAGATCTAAGCCCAGTGGTAATTTTAAATCTGAAAGTGCACAACGACAGGAACTTACGTTTATCTTCGGTAATTCGTCAAATTATAACATTCCGAAAATCCTAAGTGAGGTTGCTCCCTTTTACAATTACATTTGGCACATATTACAATTTTCTTGGCTTATTGTTACACAAATATTCACGGTATTTTTTAAACTTTACACGTCTTTCGGTTTTGCTTACTAATCGCGCACAGCACTTTCACAGAAACAATATTATATAAAAGGGTGTTTCCAACTCTTAGTTGAGTAAATGTTATTTCGTTACGGTTCTGAGTTAAATATGTAGGGGCTTTTTCGCTGTTGTAATTCAATATTTCAAATCTCTTCCGAACCGATTTCGTTATAAATTGCAGTTCAGCTCACAATTAAAAAGGGTGAAACGTTTTTCATCCCGTCGCAGAAAATAAATGCCGGGCTGTCGTATTACCGTTGGTCGTATTCCTAAACAGGCCGAATAAAAGAGTAAATGTACAGTTTTTAAACGTGTGACGCCACCGCGACTCTCAATAAAACTAAACATTCATTTCACTCTGACAGAGGCAGCAGTGGACGGAAAATGCAATGTTAACTGATTTCATAGAGCTATTCAGCGTGTCACTGCCAGTACTGATATTATTCACCGATAGAAATTAAGTGAATGAAACGAAAATCCTTTCGTACATTTACCAACTCACTTCCATTTCATTTTCTCACGCTCGTAATTACATCTTCCATTCTGCTATGATCCCTGATTCATATGACGTAATAATTAACATTCTTTTCTCAAAAGCTCTCAGAGCATTCTCGGTATTTTACTGGTTTTTTGCATTAAAAGTCTAACCCTTAAGTTGTAAGTCAAGAATGGTAATACACTCAAAAAACTGTTTTTTTTTCAAAGATATCGAAAGTTAGATTATGAAAACCGTATGCAGTTTATCAAAAGCATTTGAAACCTTTTAACTCTTCTGTTTATTTCTTTTATGATCCATTCAATATTTGTCTTCAACCGCTTTAAATACCACAATTCACCTGCTGCCACGACAATTCACTTGAAGTTGTTCTGTTATCTATTCTGTATGTTACATATACGTTCTTACAGTCTTATTGTAACTGATTTTTAGATGTACTTTCAAACTTACTCTTTTAAATTATTAAATCCATCATTGAAGCTTTCCTGCAGAAGATACAGGAAGTACCATATCTTTTGCAGAACGAATATGGTTCGAATGTGGTGCAGAAACACTCATTCCTTCTATTTTTCCCGGTTAGTGGATCTGAAAACTTCATCAACTTTTATCAGTTTTTTTCAATATGGATTCTATGACTAACTTTCCCGTTCTTAACTACTCAGTGTTCTGATGAAGTCCAACGAAACGATTGACAGATGCGATGTAGAGATACAAATACCTCTTTCTCAAGGACTATTGGAATAGATTCATTGAAACTGAGTTAGAAGCTTTCTCAGAATCTACGGATTACAGACAGATTCATTATGCTGTTTTATAATTTTTATTTGGTTAATTTTGCCGCTTCTGCTTCCAACGCCTGCTTGTTCTTTTGCCTGATTGCAGTCTAACGCTTTGCCATGCGGTTGGTAATTATCTCCATCAATTTCTTGGACATTACGTGGAGGACGCTGATAGGTATACCGTTTTAGTGAGTTTTCAGCCTCCTTCCTTGTGAAGTAGAATAATTACTACACTGCAGAAATTATTGAGAAATTGTATTTCTTCAGAACCATTATCTACCAAGCAGGCTAATTCCTATTTAGTTTTGAATTGTCAATTCAAGATAGTTACCTTTTCTTCGGAGTTCAAATGAATTTGTACTATTCGTTGGTCCCCGTTGGACAGCTAATGAACCATGGAGTGGTTACCAATAATCACTATACCTTTGATTATTGAGAAATTGTATTTCTTCAGAACCATTATCTACCAAACCGGCAAATTCCTATTTAGTTTTGAATTGTCAATTCAAGATAGTTACCTTTTCTTCGGAGTTCAAATGAATTTGTACAATTCGTTGGTCCCCGTTGGACAGCTAATGAACCATGGAGTGGTTACCAATAATCACTATACCTTTGACACTTTATCTGCTGGGCAGGTGTTTTGAATTCTTTTCAGTTTCAATATTTTTTGGGCTCCTTTAAGGAAAGTAATATGTCTAGGAAAAGTACACCACATATGCAAAAAGAAACAAAAGGTATGAATGAAAAGTGGTGCAAAATGCCTGAGAACTCAATCAACGTGAAACGTTAGGAGGCTGTAAATGTAGCTTTACAGTTTCTGAAAACATTTGTTTCAGGAATAAAGTATTAGTGTACACACGCTGTACAAACGTTACCAATAATGTGTAATGTTTTGTAACTAAACCTCGAACGATCACCATTTGCAGAGCGATATGCATTTAAACGATGTTCTGTCTCTACCCTCGGTCACTGGATCACTTCAGGTCTGACAGTAGTAACCACTTTCACTTAGTTTTCACGTGACAACTAAAATCAAGAAGCTTCATACAATAAAACATGTTCTTTATAAAACCGCAGAATAAGCATACTAACGCGTGGTTCAAGCCGCAGACCTTTTTTAATAATTGTTCATTGCTAAACTGTTCCTTAAGCACATATCGCTCCTCGTCTACATTAACATTCTCAGTTTCTGTCACTCACCCAATGTGCGGTGTGTGGTAGAGAGTACAAAGCACACCACAGCATATCTCCCCAAACCCCACAACTTTTTCGCAAACTGTTCGCCGATCGTACAACGGAAACAATTTTTTGCACTGTGTAACTCCCATCTCACCATCTCAGTGAGGAGTACTGATTGTTTATTCCCATTCTGACTAAACGATCCCTTGGGGAAGCAGGAAGCTCCAAAGTTGCAATGCGATGATACACCATCTTCCCGGAAAATAGTTTGCCCGTGATATTCTCCATTCTGAATTATTTCAGGGTAGCTCCTTTTCATAAAAATTTTTCTCCGACGAAAATATATCACTTTCGGATAACATGGTCCACGAGCGCTTTACCTGAATATCGATATCTCTGATATATTTATTTCAGTCGTTTCTAAACCCGAATTCCCGTTTATGCATCTTTTGAAATAGAAGGAATTTTTCTCAGAGATGTGCGTCTCTTAAGAAAATTACTCGACTTCTTTTACAAAAGACAATCAGTCACTCCGATTGTTTCACAGCATGGGCCTCACGAAAAACGAGTAAATGGACTCAATTAAGCGAAAAATGTGTTCCGGTTCTACGTGCTCAATCATTTTCTGAATGTATTCCAATCTGCAGCTCCCTCCAGTATCATGGAAGTTAATCCCTCATGTCTTAACACACGTCCTGTCATCCTGTCCCATCTTCTTTTCACTGTTTTCCATATCTTCCTTTCTTCACCAATTCTGCGGAGAACCCCCTCTTTACTTATCTGATAAATTCACATACTTTTCAACATTATTCTCTAGCACGACATCTCAAACACTTCGATTGTCTTCTGTCCACGTTTTCCCACCGTTTATGATTCACTTCTGTACAATGCTTGGTCCAGACGTACTTCCTCAGAAATTTCTTCCTCAAATTTAGGAGCATGTTCGATAACAGTGGGCTTTTCTTGACCACGAATGTCCCTTTTGCCTATGTTAGTTCGCTTTTCTGTCTCATCCTTGCTTCGCCTGCCATGCGTCATTTTGCTTCCAGGGTATCAGAATTACTTAACTTTCCCTACTTCGTGGTGTTAAGTTTCTCGCTACTCTCGTTTCTGTCTCATTATGCATGTCTTCTTTCGATTTACGTACAGTCCATATTCTGTACTCATTAGAGTCTTCGTTTCATTCGAAGGGTCCTGTAATTCTTCTTTACGTTCACTAAGGAAAGCAAAGTCCTCAGTGAATCTTACCTTTGACATCCTTTCATCCCAAATTTTGGTTTCACCCATGAACCTTTCTTGTATTTGGGTCATTGTTTCTTCACTTTTCAGATCCTCTTTTAAAAATTTTAAATTTAAATTTACTCCCGTTTTTAATTATTACACTTTATCACTGTAATAAGTTACACATTTGGCAATCCCATTATAGATTTTACCTATTGTAGTTTTCACTAGTTGCATACTGTACAGTTAAAGACGAGTATTTGTAGACTTACAGTAACGACATCTAATGAACTTACGGCAAGAACATATGTTGTGGCTACTGTACTGCACTTTCTTATAACCAAAAGCGGTAGAGACAGTTCGACTCTGTCAGAACTGTGACCTAGTTTACATCACATTTCAAATATGTGGGACCATGCTATGCCGATTTTCTGTATATTTTGTGACGTTGCCAATATGACTTTATTATTTTTGGACATTTGATGTAACAGGTATTAACGCCTCCCGAACAGGCTATGAACGCCCAACAGTACCGACCGGCCGTCGTGTCATCCTGAGCCCATACGCGTCACTGGATGCGGATTTGGAGGGGCGTAGGGTCAGCACTCCGCTCTTTCGGCCGTAAGTCAGTTTCCGAGACCGGAGCCGCTACTTCTGAATCTTGTAACTCCTCAGTTTGCCTCACAAGGGCTGCGTGCACCCCGCTTGCCAACAGCGCTCGGCAGACAGGATGGTCGCCCATCGAGGTGCTAGCCCAGTTCAAAATGGTTCAAATGGCTCTGAGCACTATGGGGCTTAACATCTGTGGCCATCAGTCCCCTGTAACTTAGAACTACTTAAACCAATCTAACCTAAGGACATCACACACATCCATGCCCGAGGCAGGATTCGAACCTGCGACCGTAGCGGTCAGGCGGTTCCAGACTGAAGTGCCTAGAACCGCACGGCCACACCGGCCGGCACTAGCCGGGTCCGACAGCGATTAACTTCGGTGATCTGAAGGGAACCGGTGTAACCACTGCGGCAAGGCCGTTGGCATATAGCAGGTAGACTTCGTCGTATTTTAAGCGCATGTTGTCATATCCATGGAAGTAATAATTTTTCGTTATGGTATATTTTATTGCTCTAAGACGTAATCCGTTCACTAGTTGTATTTTTGTTGCAGATCTGAAGATTATCATTGCTGACAGAAACCGGTGATCTAAGGACCATAAGTTTTGTGATCACTGGAGTAGATAAGAGAAATTCATTCTACTATGTCAACTTACTGTTTACGTTACTATGGAAAGTGAGTAATAACACCCAACAGGAAAATATATATAAGTGCTGTTCAGAACTAGTCAAATCTGAGGAAGAAGTTTGTTCTGGAGGTGAACAAAATATGGTACGGTTAACAGATGAGAGGGAGGGAAGGAAACGGAAACAGGTAATGATAAAGAAACTCTAGATATGCCTAAAATTATGGTTCGCTGTTGGACAGAAGGAAAATGGCTGAGATACGCCGAAACAGAGGTTACGTCGATTATAACATTTGTAACTTTAATCTCGTCTTAGATGAAGAATGACAACGGAACAGATGCAGGCTACTGGGTAGGTTGTTCCAAGTTAGTACATTGGAAATGAAGAAGAAGACGGTAAAGGATTTAGTTTTATGCGTAGGTACAGTGAAGGATATGGACAAAAAATGGCTCTGAGCACTATGGGACTTAACTTCTGAGGTCATCACTCCCCTAGAACTTAGAACTACTTAAACCTAACTAACCTAAGGACATCACACACATCCATGCCCGAGGCAGGATTCGAACCTGCGACCGTAGGGGTCACGCGGTTCCAGACTGTAGCGCCTAGAACCGCTCGGCCACCCCGGCCGGCGGAGATGGACACATCAGATTTTTTTTTGCTCATCCCGTCGAATCCACTCAGCCTGACTGACCCAAGGACTGAAGTGACCAAGCAAATCGAATGTTACACACGACTCTTAACTAAGCAATCATGTACTGCTCGAATCACCTAGAGTTTTGGGGCTCTCTCTGTTTGTGCCGTGTTGCACTACATCACAGCAGTGAATATTCGGACGGACTTAAGACTCCACTCTTTGTTATTCTGTTTTGGTGGAATCAGTCTTTCAAAATTTTGGATTGCATGTGGTCACTGTGAGTATCTTAGTACATGCTGTGACAATTCGTTCTTCCCAGCGCAAACACTTCCTGCTGATATCGTTTCCAGTGGGGAGTAGAGGATCAACCGTTTCCCGAGAAAGTTTGCTGATAAATTTTTAATATGAAGATCACCTTTGCTTTCTTCTGTTTGCGTCTTTAAAGAATATTATCATATAAACCCGATACGACAGCAGCATTGTTCTTAGAACTGTCGCGTTGATAGAACTGGATAACACCACCAAATAAGTGGCTGTTACAGCAAAGCAAAGTGGCACAGACAAAATATCATTATTCAGCGAGAAAACCAGTGGACTGAGGACTTAACCCTGGTGGACGCCATGAAAGCACATGTCCTCCCACCCGCAGACCACTCGTTGATATCCCTCTTGAAGCAGCTATCGAATCACTGTACAGCACAGCTTAACACAATCAGCTGGTTGGTATTCGTTGGTAAGTGACATCGGTATGAAACAGTGTTGAAACGGTCGCTTTGATCATTTCCATTACGTTTTTTATTTCAGAAGTCACTTCGATTCACTCAGTCTATAAGCCACATATCACCTATGCGATCGATAATCGAGTGCTGGCCGCGGTGGTCTAGCGGTTCTAGGCGCTCAGTCCGGAACCGCGCGACTGCTACGGTCGCAGGTTCGAATCCTGCCTCGGGCATGGATGTGTGTGATGTCCTTATGTTAGTTAGGTTTAAGTAGTTCTAAGTTCTAGGGGACTGATGACCACAGATGTTAAGTCCCATAGCTCTCAGAGCCATTTGAACTATTTTTTGATAATCGAGTCAACGCACTTTGTTTCTCTTTTGTCTGGGGTATAATTTGGTAACAGTTGGCGGCAAGTATACCGAGAGAGGTAAGTTTTATGGGAAGCGCAAGGTTGGCTGGCTCATGCGACGGAACTAAGACAAGATGCTAATTTTGTGTCGAAGTGTGTTTAGTATTGTTGATTCGTACGTACAAATAATTGAATAGTAAAGGCGAATCGATAAATGTATAAATTTGAATGGAGCACCGAGAAATACGAACTCATGTCCGCGTTTAACTCCCGTGCCTCGTGCACGGATTAGTTTGATTAAGTATCGTGCTTACGAACAGAAATCTGGTGGATTATGTGAACAGTGCAGTCCTACGAAATGAATTATTTTCAGTACACTGAAGTTCTATGAGGTTAGTGCTACATAATCCGGCAGTCTAGCAGCTATTAATTCCCTCTGTAGTAAACTGTATTAAGCTGACGTTTCAGCTATGCCTCAGCGCAGTGCTGTGGAGGAAAATACTAACGTGAACTGGACGTATGGTGACCATCGTGCATGGGCATCGCAATCCTTAAACACACTCCACCTCCCCCCTCCTCTTTCCATCCTCCTCCCTCACCCCTACCCCCTCCACACGTACACACACACACATGATAACACGTTAGTTCGCTTATAAGTTGCTGTGCTATTGTGTAGAAATATCTTTGAAGAAAAACGTATGTGTCACAAAGCTGATATCTTGCGCTCATAACTCATCGCAACCTGAGAACTGACTGAGGTTAAGAAAATGCCATTTAATTTGTCTGCGTAGGCTTGAAAGATGGCATCATATTTACTTTTCCCCATCTTTAAGCTGTGTAGTTTCTTCCACAGTACTGCAGCATTCAGCTCACTGCGTTCAACTTGATGGGTATGCTTCAATTTTGGGTTATGCACGTTTTACTTTTCCCTCAGTTTTCTGTACACTTCATAATGTTCAGGTGTAGCATCTAGCGTGAATCTTCTATGCACAGAACCGGATTTATTCATTACCTGGCGTAGCTCTGTACTCAGCCATGAAGCAGGAGCTCTCTTTATTTTGAATGATCGTTGTAATTTTTATCATACCATGCAATAAATGTACCACTGAATTCCCAGACAACGTAGTCTGATGTCGATTCATTTGTAGTATGGCACCTTCACGCTACCTGTTACACAACAATCTGATTACATACACAAATTTACAGAGTTACTACTTAATCTTTGAGTCTGTAGTGTCTTTTGGCAGATCAGTTGATCGAAAAATTCTACTAGTGTACTGCTGATCCGTGGTGTGCAGTGCTCACAAGTTGACAAACAGAGAAATCATCGTCAGAAGGCACACTTGCAACTTACATCAGTAGTAGGGCAATGTCTGTACTGAGTCATTTTGTTTGTGTAGGTATCACACATTCAGGGGCAAGCATACAATGAGGGGTACACCTACTGTTCTGTTAACTGATTTATGGCCCCCTGGGGATAATCTGTCCTTCGGAGAAACCCACCAACCCTCCCTCTTTCCCTCTCCTTAACCTAATATTATGCTATAATTTTATCTTGAAACTCTTCTATTGGCGGCGGGCCGAAGTGGCCGTGCGGTTAAAGGCGCTGCAGTCTGGAAGCGCTAAGACCGCTACGGTCGCAGGTTCGAATCCTGCCTCGGGCATGGATGTTTGTGATGTCCTTAGGTTAGTTAGGTTTAACTAGTTCTAAGTTCTAGGGGACTAATGACCTCTGCAGTTGAGTCCCATAGTGCTCAGAGCCATTTGAACCATCTTCTATTGGTCCCTGTTTGCATACAAAAACAGCAAACATTGTAGGACCATTTTTATGCTAAACACTTTTATTATTTACTTATTTATTTATTCCCAAATTAGTTTCAGTGACAAGTATTGCCATCATCGGTGGGGTCTTCCATTTTAAAACAAGCAGAAATAGCATAGTTTTAAAACACTGTAAAAAACTATTACATATGTACCGTTTCGTTCCAAATATTGTTTTCTGTGAATAATTTCATAATACCTTATCTTCAATACATCACAGCACTCTTTTACAGCTGTTGCCACTGTTTCCACCATATTTTCTAATTTTTTTGTTTTTTGCTTTCGTTTCTCTCTGTAACATTATGTCCATTGCAGCTGCATGAGCGGCTGTTACTAAACAATTACAAAAACTTTAACTTATATATGTCAGCTTTATACAGTAGGGACTGCAGTAGTGTCGTGGATTCTGTTTGAGCGTGTACTAGGTAGTTATGTTGTTTGTCAATTACTCACGTTCGTTGGATGGCTTTCAGCTACTTCTAGGCACAAAAAACATAACTTCAGAACCTTGTTCATAATCCAGAACATTACGCTATCTTGCTATTTGAGTGTGCCACAAGAAATGTATCGCATATTTCGAGAAGGTTATGAAAATTTTAGCGGGCGTTCTGAAGACTTCTCTGTCTCATTTATGTCTCTGTGTCATGAGGGACTGGTTTGTGTGTGGGTGTGTGTGTGTGTCTGTGTCTGTGTGTGTTTTCCTGTTCTGTGTCCTGTGTCAGTTGTCAGTTATCTTAGAGTGGTAAGAAGTGTGTTGTTGCACAGTGCTGTGTTTTCATTTATTCCGTTTTTCCCTTCCACTGTAGCCTTTTGTACATAATAACTTTATTCTTATTTTTTGGTATAAATTGTTGCTATGTTACAGGATGTCAACCACTTTCCATATTAGGGGTGTTGTTGATTTTGTTTATTAGGTGTTCTGCGAAAGTGTAATGAGTGCTCTCATTCTTTATACCTCTCATGTGTTTTGTGTAGCTATTCAACAATATTGTAAAATAAGACAGATACAAAATAATTTACTGTTACCGATATGTAGATGACATAAAGTGTCTCATACATGAAACACAAAACACGATAGAAGAGCTACATAGTAACATCAACTCAGTATATCCGCAAATCCACTTCACAATGGAAATAGAAAAAACAATAAATTAAATTTGCTAAATCTTACAATTACAAGAAGCAACAATCAACTTGAATTTTTCATCTGCAGAATACCAACATCCACAAACACGGTTATCCATAGCTCATCCAACCACTCAATAGTACACAAATACACCATTTTCACTCGCATGCTCCACGCGATAAACAGAACAACTCTTAAATCAGAAAACTACGCACACGAATTAACACAATCAAATTTATTTTGAAAATCACTACAAAACAGATGCCATAAACAAGCCTGACAAGAAGGTAAAAATTAAATATAGCAATACTGGCCATCCACTCCAGAGCACAACCAAAGGATGTGAAAACTCAGAGGCAGGACACACTAACAACACAGCAGAACACATAGACAACACAGCAGACCACACCATATCAGGGAAAAAAAACAGATGGTACACACTAACATTCAATAATTAAATACAACGTAGAATTCGAAACATGCTGAAAAAGCAATGGATCCCAATAACATTCACATCAAACAACATGGTTCAACAAAGGCTAAGACCAGACAAAAGAACCTCAGACAAATTTAGCAGTGCTGGAATATACCAACCCACATGTAACTCCTGTCAGGTCTAATACATACGATAAACAAGGAGAAATATTCAAACAAGCTACACAGAGCACAAGAGAGCTCTAAAGAGTGACAGCACACATTTCACTTTCATA
Organism: Schistocerca serialis cubense; assembly: GCF_023864345.2. Classification (NCBI taxonomy): domain Eukaryota; kingdom Metazoa; phylum Arthropoda; class Insecta; order Orthoptera; family Acrididae; genus Schistocerca; species Schistocerca serialis. The sequence continues at coordinate 256,194,887 of NC_064644.1, read as the reverse complement.
GAAGATGTAATGAACAAAAACCACAATCCCATTAATATCGAAAGTGATCTACACATCCTGAAACTCAGCAACAGTTTGTACGGAAAACTAAGAACAGAAGATACTTATCATGTACAAAAGACTTAGGTAGAAGGGAAAAACGTAATGAATGAAAACACAACACTTTGCAACAACACGCTCTTTACTGCTCGGCCGGCCAGTGTGCCCGAGCGGTTCTAGGCACTTCAGTCTGGAACCGCGCGACCACTACGGTCGCAGGTTCGAATCCTTCCTCGGGCATGGATGTGTGTGATGTCCTTAGGTTAGTTAGGTTTAAGTAGTTCTATGTTCTAGGGGACTGATGACCTCAGATGTTAAGTCCCATAGTGCTCAAAGCCATTTGAGCCATTTTTACTGCTCTAAGAAAATTGACACTGGACACAGAACAGGAAAACATACACACACAACCACTCCCCCATAACACACAGAGACATAAATGAAACAGAGAAGTCGTCAGAACTCTCGCTACAAATTTATATGCGATGCATTTCTCGCGATACACGAGAATAGCAAGATGGCGTAATGTTTTGGATTAAGAACAAAGTTATGTGTTCTTTGCATAAAAGTGGCTAAAAGCCGTGTAACGAAAGTGAGTGCATAAAAAACTACGTAACTACCTAGTACACAGCAAAACTGTATCCACAACACCACCGCCGTCCCAACTGTACGACACTAACACACATAAGTTCACGTTTTTGTATTTTTTTACTAACAGCCACTCAAGCAGCTGAAAATGATGTGATGATTGCTGAGAAAAATGGCAACAAGAAACGCATAAAATAAGGCGGAAACGTCGGCAACAATCGTGAAACAATGCTGTGACGTATAGAAGATAAGGTATTATGAAATTATTCACAGAAAACAATATTTAGAACGAAACGGTACATATGTAATAATATTTTACAATGTTTTAAAAGTATGGTATTTCTGCTTGTTTTACAACGAAAGAACCCACTGATGATTGTGATACCTATTAATGAAACTAATTTGGGAATAAATAAATAAATAGGATAAGTGTTTCGCATCAAGTAAGACCCACAACCTCACGTTGTTGTTATTGTTACGCTGACTGATTTATGAACCCCTAGGGATAATCCATTCTTCTGAGAAGCCCCCCACCCCACCCCTTTCCTCCTCTCCTCCAACACCTCTGGTATATACCCAAACCTTCCATATCCTCAAATCTTCCCTCTCCCCCTTGGCAATACAAGCACACGTTTGATATCGAATTAACCTGCTAATTAATTAAGTCAACAAATTAATTAATCTCTCCTCCTATGACAAATCCGCTGGCCTCCCCCTTCCCTCCCACAATATACCTCCCCTCCTACACCTTGAAAGTGATGGGTAAAAACTCTCCTGGAGGGGAAGGCTCTCATGAAAGAAATTCAAATCGATGTCAATAATGTATTCAGGCATTTTCTTCATTTAATCAGTTTGTGGCAGACAGTGCTTCCCCCACTTGGGTAATTCTCACATCTGCGCCCCCACACCGCTTCCCATGTCGTAATAGCTGTAAGCACCGAGGAATGAAATGAAGTGCGGTACAGTAGCCACTGTTTGGAGTCCTCTGGGCACCGTCACGGTAGTCAGAAACTGCACAGTGTTCTAATGCACTTCATGATACTAAATGCAACCGACCGTGGACTCTATGTTGGCCTGTACGGATCTCAAAGCCCAGAAAAAAGCATCAGGTGGCGACATTTCTTTGATTGAAAAATTTCACACCGACTTCCTGACCCTCTCAAGTGGCTACTTTCTATTAGTATGTAAATCAATGTGTCCAGTCACACAGATGGATATCTTCATGTCTCCTCAGAATATCACATACCTCATATGCACTGCCCTCTTAAATTAATTATTTAAAAATTTATATAGTCAAATAGATCACTTAAACCATTAACCACCTCCTTACGATCATTTTTCTTCATAGTAAAATATATTTTCAATGTTCGAGAATCACACTCACACATTTTCAAATAAGGAAATTAAGTTTCCGCCACAAATAAACTGTAGCATTAAATATATCTGAGATCATGTATGCGCCGACATTTGAAAACGCAAGCACCCTCCCCCCGCGGCAACGTTTCCACCTTTCCTTAAACATACTTTGTGGAAAAAAACCTCGCAGTCGCACATACTCACGATTACGAAATGAGTCCCACCTACCGACTGCCGGGTAGTCACACCTGCGACGGCTGGAAGAGACCCCCACCCACTCCAGACATGCTGGCAGCTTCATGTCCATCCCCTGGTATCAACAAGCCAGCCCTATTGGACGATTAGAGATCGGATACACCAAGCTGTCAACCAATCAATTTATATGGGGAGAATAATCGTCCAGCACAAACACCAGTCATGTTGGATCTTCTCACGCTACACACACGTCTGCTTCTGTCGCCGCTCACCCAGCACACTGGTTACTTTGGTATTCAGTCATGACGACAGTGCTGCCGCTGGGACTTCTCCTCGCGAATCGGGCAACAATCAACAGGTTGGAAGATACTTTGTAACCAATTGCTCATCACGGACTAAGGCGTGGCTTTCAGTTGACGAAAAGCCTCTTGGCCACTCCTGTCACTGGCTGCGACCGACTGCAGGACAAGCAGGCGCGATTTGGAGTGTTCTTATAACTGCAATTCCCTCCCCAGTTTCGAAACTTCCACTTTACCCAATCTGAGATAGGGATCTTTTATTCATACATCTCCAAATTACCACACAAAATGTAGATTCCCCCTTTTATACAAGGTATTTTTGAAGAGAGAAGAAATGAAAGCATACGTGCATTTTCGCGTTCCTAAAGTATTGTTACTTGTTGTGAAAATCCTGTACAACGGTGTGGCATAGAATATATTTCCTCTAAGGCTTGTCTCATCCGGTAAAAAAATATACATATTTTGTTATCAGCTTAATATGTGATATGTCCTGCTTCACAAGACTAGAATATTAATCTCATTTCTTGCTTATTATGGAGTGCTAAGGGTGTACTCTACCTCTGCCAAAGGGTACCTCCTCACTTTCGATCTCTCTTAAAGCAAACAAATGCGTCCTCACATACAAAATTTCTTAAGGTGACAGCACAGGAGTTGTAAATATCAGGTTTATGCTACTTGTAACATTATAAATTCGTAAAACTTTATGAATTTGGCACTATAGCTGATTTTATTGCGATAGTTATCTCTCGCTGGGTAGGAGCAAGATTGATATTTCGTTAAAAGCTAGCACATCAAAGAAAGAAGCCTGATTACAGCGAATCGTATCCGTTGTACTCTAGCCCGCGCTTCCACGCGCCCTGCAACATGTCATTGACATCAAACTGATTGAGTAATTAATCAAAGAGTCACTTTCCTTTCTGAGTAGCATTTTCCTGAAGTCGGAATACTCTCGCCAGGTAGCTCAAATGGGATTCCCTGGAAGGAAGATATTCTTTTCGAGGAACATTATTCACAAAATTTAAATGCGACGTTTGTAGCCGACTGATGGCTGCTAAATGATTCTACCACCGCTAACATACATTTTGCATAAGGACCACGAAGATGCGAGAAATTATCGCTCATATGGAGGCATATATACAGTCTTCTTCCATTGCTCTATTTGGGAGTGGATTATGAAAGGAACTGAGCATTAATGGTGCAGGGTACCCACCGCGACACACCGTATGACGGTATGCGAATTAAACTTATATATATAAATGCAAATTTACTCTACCGTAAGATGTCACTCGATCCACAAAAATATCCCGGAAGAGTGTTGACTCTCAGATACCTAGGAAACAAAAGACGGAACTTCTGTTGCTGACTGTCTCTTGGCAAAAATCTTCCTATTAGCCCCCAATGTTCTCACTGCTGTCACTTCGCGAGACGTATGTGAGCGGTTGTAATATGTTTGCCCACAACACTTAGAAGAAGCGAATTAGAGTTCACCACTCAGCTGCCCTTTCGTCAGAGTATCACCTTCTTCCAGTCTCCGATACAAAGCATCTGAATCCACCTGATTTCGATGAGGAAGAGAGGTCCACCGCTAAGTCATATCGCAGCCCCCTACTAATTCTCTCGAAATCCCCACCTCTCAAGTCCCCTGTCATCAGAGTATCGCTTTATCTCTCGTATTCTTACGAATCTTTCACTACTCGATATATAGCACTTGTATTCACCTGATTTCGACGAGTAAAAGAGATGTCCCGGCCAAGTCACAGACCCCCGCTAATTCTATCGAAATCCCTTCACGTTCCGACAGCACTGTTCCATTAGTTAGAAGGCTATCTAGTCCTCGACCAGTCACTGACTAGGCAGAGAGCCATCACAAATAGAAAAATAGCACAGTAACGCACAGGATTAAATTGACAACCATGCTGAGTATACGCTTACTGCACATCCAAATTCAGAAGCACAACATCTACATTTCATCGACAGCGAATGAATGTCTATAAATATTACCCCTGTACACGTCCTAATGTCCTTTGTCGTATTACAGTGATTACTACGCTAGAAATACGATGTGTTATGGTGTCAGAGTCTTCGTTAACAGTAGAGTCTCTCTCTCTCTCTCTCTCTCTCTCTCTCTTTCTCTGTCTCTCTTCGTTAATTTTATAACATGTAATGGAATAAAACCTCAAATTCATTAAAACTTCGTAAAAGTTGAACCCTGTCAGAGCTGTATCTTACGGTGGATCCACCTTTCAAACTGAGCCTTGAGTTAATGCATGGTGCATTCACCTATGATGCTCTATTCCGGCCCTATCCCAAACCTATCCTGTACCACGGGGTCTATTCATGAAAGTGATACATGCCATACAAACATACAGAAAAAATAGCGCACTGGCTCGAAGTATTGACATTTACAAGCGGTATAGAGTACGTGGCCTGAACAGAGGTCATGATCACATGGGCAGAAGTGACATAAAATCGGTAAAACTTCGAAAATTGACGGAAAATACGCATAAACTGAAGATGACAAAATGTGGGAAAATCGAGGCAGAATGAGGGAGTACTTCAACGTCCGCTTTGAGCAGAAAAATTCTTGTACATGGAAACGAGTGTGTGACACGAAGGGGATTACGTGAAATGTCGGCGTGGAAGCTTTGGGAATCAACGAAACAGTAATTTTTCGTTGACAGTGATAAGATGGCTGGTACAGACTTTTTTATGGTGGAATCATCCAAATGTAGAGTAATAAATTTATATATCGCGGATCACAAGCCCAGATGTGACCACAAAGTTATCAGTAACAATCTTAAAGATTTTTATAAAGTGTCCTGACATGTGACTACGATAAACTTTACGTCTTCCTTAGCTAAAAAGCAATGGATTACCAGCGTTGGACTGCAATAAGCAACTACCGAACAGATCGCATGTTTAGTCGTGTGCAAGACTGTTTATGTGTTTTAAACTCTAACAAACAGGATTTATAATGTGATTATCTGTACACTCTACCATCCACTACCATCCGATGTCAACAAACTAATATCTTACAGAACAGGTGCTGCGTTTTTTACCACCATTCTGCAGTATGTCTACAAGGTGATACATGCAAGTTGACTGCTCTCTTGGATGCTTTCCTAGAAAACAGGATGTAGATCAGCGTTAAAGGATGGTAGAAAGTAGATGGAGCAACCGGTTGAGAGGGGTTGTAGCGAAGTTAGATTTAATGTTAGACTGATGATGCAGTCTAGAGACAGAGGGAAATGTCGTGGTATGTCATTCATCGCACATTTAACGATTTTTTTCTTTCTCTCGGGCTCTATCAGTTTTGTGGTATAGCCTGCATTCTACTCATGTACAATTGTGTGTTCTGTGTTTGACTTAGATCGCTGTCTAGCTGCAGTAGTTAACAACAAAGCTCCCCATACCACAGTCAATGTAGGACTTCCATGCATGTGTGATGAATCATGTTCATCAAACCTATGGAAAACCTAGTTTGGCACCCTCCTCCAGATGGACGATGATGTATGCAAATTAGTCCATTTCCCTGCCTCATCCTGGATCTAAATCGAGTCATCAGTTTCAGAACTGTGGTGGTTCTAAGTCAGTGACAAGTGCTTGTGAGATACTGCAATCCCTATATGCACCTTTGCCTGACCATTGTTCTGTGCGTAGAAGAGACTGTGTACTGTTCTCTGAGTTCATCTACATCTACATCTACATTTATACTCTTCAAGCCACCCAACGGTGTGTGGCGGAGGGCACTGTCATTACCTCCCTTTCCTGTTCAAGTCGCTTATGGTTCGCGGGAAGAACGACTGCCGTAAAGTCTCCGTGCGCACTCGAATATCTCTAATTTTACATTCGTGATCTCCTAGGGAGGTAGAAGTAGGGGGAAGCAATATATTCGATACCTCATCCAGAAACGCACCCTCTCGAAAGCTGAACAGCAAGCTACACTGCGATGCAGAGCGCCTCTCTTGTAGAGTCTGCCACTTGAGTTTGCTAAACATCTCCGTAACGCTATCGCGCTTACCAAATAATCCTGTGACGAAACGCGCCGCTCTTCTTTGGATCTTCTCTATCTCCTCTGTCAACCCGTCCTGGTACGGATCCCGCAGTGATGAGCAATACTCAAGTATAGGTCGAATGAGTGTTTTGATGGACTACATTTTCTAAGGACTCTCCCAATGAATCTCAATCTGGCACCCGCCTTGCCAACAATTAATTTTATATGATCATTCCACTTCAAATCGTTCCGTACGCATAGTCCCAGATATTTTACAGAAGTAACTGTTACCAGTGTTTGTTGCGCTATCATATAATCATACAATAAAGGATCCTTCTTTCTATGTAGTCGCCATACGTGCATGCATCATGGTGTGTAACTTCACATGTCGTACACTGCTGCTATGCATTTGTCTACCTCCACAAAGATGTCGGTGTTTCATGCATTTTTCCATTGTGGACGAGCCTTTTATAGGACTGATGTGAACATAGCATAATTTCGAAGCCATAATCAGATGTGAACAGTGAGTACTATACACCTGCAGAAAGTTATATAGTGCAAGTATCGCAAAGATTTTTTTTCCATTTGGTGTACAATGTAGTGGTTTCATCATGTTAAAGTTTTTCACTGTAAAGAGTTGAATAGAAAACTTGCAGCGTGAATATATATCAGGTGTTAGAAATACATTTTAGGCTTTGGAGTATTAACAGTGTTGTGTTCCATATGACTGATGAATTGTAAACCACACTGCTTTAATATTATAGCATGATTAATTGCAGAACCGTGTAGCTCTGGGATTGTGTATGTTCATGTTCTACGATCATTTGCCTAATTCCAGAAGCTTCTTGGAATGGAATCCAAGCACTACAATAATACTACAGAATTGATAGCACAAGTGATTTATATAAAATGCTTCAAACTCCTACCATGTGGCGATCCATCATGCATAAACCATACATTTCTTCTTCTTCTTCGTCTTCATTTTCTTCTTCTCCTTAACTATCATTAACATCATCACAATACTCTCAAATGTATTAGGCTCGTGTCTTCTATACACCAACAAAGAGTGCATCTAGTGAGATCGTGTGTAATAGTATGGGTTATTTGAGTAAGATTAGTGCAGAACAGTCTTCGCAGAATGGAGTTACAGTATTGTAATAAGAATACTGGTCTATATCACTAGCATCAGTTGGCTGTGTCAGTCTGTAACACATGTTATGATCTATCTAAAAGGAAATACATATGGAACTCAGCTCATTCTGTCCCTTAACGAGACATCAGATGTACAGGGTATGGTGCGCCCTCCTTGTGGTGAGTTCCAAATTAAATCGGAGACAATTTTGCAGGGTGGGTTGATTAAAGACAGAGAAACAGTTACAACAAGCATTTGGTGTTTGGCTCAGGATCCACGAATGTGAGAATACTTTGTGACTCCCAACCACATAGGGAGAGATGGGTAATTATAATAAAATCTTACCGAATTTATAAAGTGTTGCGTCTAAGGAACGTAGTTTTTGCGGCTCCTGTCTGCTGATGGCTATTCACTACACTAAGAAACAGTAGTTAATGTTGTCAGATGCAGGCAGAGTAACAGGATTCGCGATTTGTCCACAAGCATATAGAACTTGCAAAGTAATGGTGGAGGATGGTTTAGCAATGATACCGAAATTCAGAATCACGCTAAGAGTCATTGGTTGATAACACTACGACTTGACTTGATGAAACAAGTCGTCGAGAGTAGTGGTTTGGAACTCAAGTAATTGGCTAAAATGCGTTTGATTACAGAAAACGCGGTAAAATTACGAAAACTGAAGGAAAATACCTTACCTGAGGTAAGTCCAACAAAAATGTGGATGAGTGAGGGTTCTTTCATGCTCGCCTGGGTGTATGAAATTCATTCCATTCCGCCACTGGTGTGACTGACAATTGATGTTGCATAGTATCCATACTCTATGGTGTAAAGTCCTGCAGAATACTCCTTTCTCCCCCCTCCCCTCCCTTGTTCCACATGCTGTTACGCTTAGAAAGCCATAGAAATGAAAGATTCAGTGTCCAAGACTTGAAGGTAATGATGATCTCCAACTAGGACACCGAAACATTGATCATATACCTGGGTGCAATATGACCTGCCAATACCTAATCAATGCTCTTGGTCTCATCGGAAATGAAACACCAAGCCATCTGCTACCTCATCACCGTGGAACATGCGTTTAAATGTAGAGATCATCACCTTTGGCAGGTGTTCGAAAGCGCTCAAAAATGCTGCCAACTCTTCCAGTTTCCATGTGTTGGGATGTGTTCAATAAGAAACATTACCTCTGTCTTTTACGTCAACCATCACCTGTGTTGGGGCACCAGTGTACCTCACACCAAGCAGTGTCCAGCTTTCCATGAGAGTCGATGGACTGAAACATGTTAATGTCGGTTTAGCACCTGACATGTGCCTAAAAGTCGTGGTAGAAAAACAAAATGTGTGGCTGTGTGCAAAGCTGTAAGTCATACACTGCTCTGATGCGTTTCAACAACAACAACAAAAAAAAGGCATTGTATCTAACTACTTATGAAAGAACACAGAATCTGTGGGATATGGTCCTCCAACAGTAGAGGCGATAAAACTTTACACATGTTTGTGTAAGCGACTGGCCATCTGCTCCAGCAGATCAGTACATGTCTACATGTTCATGGATCACGATATATGCTCGATGTTAACATGTGGTGATATCTGTTTTGATATATCAGAAGAGAGAGATGCGGTAAAATCTTAGCGAATTCTCTACCAGGTGACTTCAGTAAAGTTTTTGTAGTTTGTAGATTTACTCCACTGGATGTTATAAAAATACTGAGGGGAGAGAGAAGGGGGGGAGGGATGGAGCGAGAGATAAACTGTGCTGTCAATGAGGGGTCTGACACCATTACACTGTCACATTTCCAGCATATTAACCATTGGACTACTATAAAAGAGATCAAGTCATGTACAGGGGAAATATTTATAGACATTCTATATTGAGGAACTGTAGATGTTATGCTTCTAAATTTCGCTGTGCAGTCCACATATACTCACCACGGTTGTGAATTTTCTACTGTACGTTAGTGTGCTATATTTCTCGTTGTGATGGCTCTCTACCTGGTCAGTGACTGATGGAGGACTAAACAGCCTTCTAACAAATGCACCAGTGCTACCAGAACGTGATAAGAGTTTGAGATGATTACCAGGGGTGTGTGAGATGGCGGGGGACAGCTGTTTTACTTGTCGAAATCAGGTGGATTCAAATGCTATATAACGAAGACTGGAAGAGTCGTGAGAGTACGTCAGGTAAAGCAACACTCTGACGAAAGAGGAGTTGAGAGGTAGACTCTAAACCTCTTCTTCTAAGTCTTTTTGGCAGACATATTACAGCCACTCCCGTATATCTCATGCAGTGACTGCAGTGAGAAAATTACGGACTAATTGAAGGTTTTTACTGAGAGTGAACAGAGCGGAATTTCCGTCTTTTGTTATCTCGATAAATAAGAGACAACACTGTTCCATGAGTTCTGTGTGCCTGTAAATGGATGGAGTGACATCTTAAAAGGGCGAGTAAATTTACAATTACATCCATATGTTTACTTCACAAGCAGTCACATGGTGGGTGGCTGAGCGTACCCTGTACCACTAATAGTCATTTCCTGCCATATTCCACTCAAAGAGAGCGAGAAAAAGGACTCTCTATATGTCTTCTTATGAGCGCTGATTTTTCATATCTTATCATCATGGTCCTTATGTGAAATGTATATTGGTGGTTTGTAAGGGGTATGCTTCGCCGGCGATGGGCGAGGCATGACAGAATCTCTGACCAGAGAGTAGTTTATCGTTAGTTGTTGCTTGTTGCTAGTCTGCGCTTGTCTGCGCGAGTCGACAGTAGTAGTAGTAGTAGTCTGCGTGAGTCGGCGCGAGTCGGCATGCGTCGGCCTTGTGCTCTGCTCGCGACTCTGGTCAGGACTCTGGAGGATGAGTATTGTTGTAGAAGGTAAAGAAGCAGCACTGCGCCTATTTAATAATGTATGTTAATTATAATTTAATTTGTTCCAAAAAAATGCCCCAATAATAATTTTTATAATATAAAGTAACTCTTTTAAAGAAAAGCAGTCATTTCAATTTAAAGAAAATTTCCAATTCCAACAATCAAATATATATATATATATATATATATATATATATATATATATATATATATATATATATATATATATACGCCAGCATTGCACGAAGCTGTGCCAAACAATTTCTACATAAGAACAGATATAATTGCAGTTTTTATTGAAGTAAGAATTTTTCCTTTTTTTATTCAGAATACAGGGCCGAAGGTCAGCGCTGCTGTCCTTATAAAATTTATCAGGTTACTAAACTTTTTTATTATTTTGGTGTTTACGAATTTTTCTGTTTCGAACTTGACATTAAATGAGAAAAGAATTTTGTGGGAACATTAAATGTGAATGCATTTCTGCACACAGACTGTAAATCGGAGCCAATTTTGTTCAGAGGTTACATTGAAATCAATTTTGTTCACAGGTTACAATACTTTAAAAATTCATTTAATTATTATTTTTGTGGGAGGTTACGCTTGGCTTATGGTTCATGGTTCATCATTTAATAATCATTATTCGTGTGGGGAGGTTACACTATTAGTTCATTTTCATATTTCTTGTGGGGAGGTTACACTTGGCGACATCCGGCCAGGATCGTATTTTTTTGTGAATCTTCTGAGAAGTAGTCATATATCTGCTCTTAATTATTTAAACGTAGTTTGCATCTGGCGCAACGCATTTACTAATTTGTCACTCTTTCTTTCACAGATCATCGGCAATTTGTTGCTCTTCTTTGTAATTGTGTTTGTTGCATTTTTGCATTGTCCTTGTTTCATTTGTGCTTAATTTTGATTAGTGAAAATGCCGCGAAAAACTGTTAACAGTACATCGCCATGTGTAATGAGCGAAATAGCCGACTCTAATAATTTGACCGATAATACTTGCGACACTCAGTGTAATGATGACAATCCTCCATTTACAGACAATCAGTGCGTACCGACCACTAATATTGATTTTGATCCTAGTGATGAGCAAATAAATTCAATTGTGTCGTCTGTTAATTTAACGACAATGGATGACGCGGCACGTTCTGTTACAATGAGCGCTGCCCAGCTTGATACACCCGGTTTGCAAAATTTACGTAATGAACACATAAATTTTTCCAACGAAAATGAACAATATACTCAAAGTACGTCAGATTTATTTGATTCCGATTTAGTGACTAACAGTGCACATCCGATTGGAAAACCTTTTCGTGAATCACAGAATATCCAAATGGATACACAAAACGCGATAAAATCAGATACACTAGCACACAGCACAGAGAATACAGTAGCTAACTTTTGCATGGATCAAGTTATGGCATTATTGGTACAATTTAGTGAAAATTTTAAACAACTTAATCAAAATAGTGAAAATCTCAAACAACAACTTAGTGAAAATTTCAAACGACAACTTAATGAAAATTCCATACAACAGAATGAAAGGCAAGACAACAATTTCAAACAACTTAGTGAAAAGAACAAACAACTTAATGAAAATTTAAAACAACTTAATGAAAAACATGACAACAGTTCCAAACAGTTGAATGAAAAATTAGACAACAAATCCAGACAGCTTAGTGAACAGATTACAGCCGTTGCCGCGCAATGTCATGATACCAAAGAACAATTACGTGAGGAAATTGAGGCTTGTGCTAGGAAAAGTAGTGAAGAAATTAGATCTGTTGCTCAAGAATTAAGGAATACGCAAGCAGGTGCAACAGAATCACTTAGAGACGAAATTAGTGCAGTCGGTAAACAATGCTCTGAAAACACAACACAGTTACGCGAGGAGTTTAAATTAATGTCAGCAGAACTTTCACGCACACTGGATGCAAAAGTAGATGCAAAATTCGACCAACAGAACAGTCAAATTGACGAACGCTTTAATCACCACCTACAAAACAGTGAAACGCGTTACTGTAAATTCCTACAGGAACAAAATAAAGTAAAACGACAAGTCATGTAAACAATTACCGCACAGAGACAGGAAGATAAACGTAAATTGTTTATGAAAGCAAAAACATACGTAGACAATAATATTGCTACAGTATCAGATGAAATTAATACTATCAAACAGTTGAACACCGAATTGCGCGATGAAATTTCCGATCTTAAATTGAAAACAGATACACACACAGTAGACTTTCAGACAGTGACCAACAGACTCGAACAATTAGAACTAACACAGGATTCCGATGTCATCAAAGCTGACGTTAAAAAATTGAACGAAACCACGCGTAAAATACAAAAACAAATTAATGCTTGTGACACTAAAAACGATGATCAGGTAAAAATACTGACTGAAAAATATGATGAATTGGCCAGTCGTATTGACGTTATTGAAAGTAATAATGACAGCAAATCAGACGATACTTCACCGATTTCGTTTAATCAAACACCTGAATTCCAAAATTTACAGCAGACGATCAGTGAGATAGATTCGTCTAATAATCCATTACGTAGAAAATTGTCAACTTTACAGCAAGAAGTGACAGAGATGAAAAATGTTTCAGTCAATAACGTCACAGCATACGGCACATTCCGAAAATTTGTCACACTCACACAGCTTGTATAATTTAGGTAATTTACAGAGAGTACGTGACTTAGATTCCGAACAATCACAGACAAATAGATTCTTATACAACCCGGGACCTGTTAAAACATTCCGAGACGATAATTTTGATTACAAGCATTTTCTATCCGTGAGAAAATTTTAAAGTATTTAAAAATGACAGAACACAGATTCACCCCTTGGATTGGATACAACAATTTAGCTTTGCTTTTCCACCGACTTGGCCTGTAACGCACAAACTTGAATTTATTTGCAGTTTTTTGGAAGGCGAACCGGCAACTCGTATGAGACCGATCGCGAGACAATGCTGCTCGGTAGAAGAATTTCAGAATGCTTTTCTGTCAGCGTATTGGTCGAAGACGACACAGCGCGGAATCAAGGATCAATTAATTAGTTTACCAAATTATGAGAACTCAAATATTTCCACTGTCACGCAATTTTTTGAACACATGGTTCAACAAAATCTGTACTTAAGTGAACCATACAGTGAATCTGCACTTATTCAATTATGTATTTCTAAGTTACCACGATCATTAAGAGTCTCACTTTTAACGGGTCAGCAGAAAGAAAATATTTCGGCATTCAGAGATCGGTTACAGCTTTTGGAAGTGCAGCAATCGGATTATTCCTTTATAAACAAAAATTTTTCATATAATAACCAAGCTCAGCAAACATACAGCAATTATGATCAGCCACGCAATTTCAATAGCAAAGGTAACAGACGCTTCAGGAACGACAACCACCAGAACTTTAATAACAGACAAAATGTTGATTATCAGTATCGACAAAATTTTCAGCAACAGGAACCACATTTTGGTAACAATAGACGTTTTTCACCGCAACAGCATGAAAGCCAGCCGGTTAGCATACCTAACCAATAATATAATGTACAAGGTCAACCAAGCTTTAATGTTTCGCCGCCTACGCCCATAGCGTCGGCCCCAACAAATAGTAATGCACAGCAACAAGGGAATCAGTACGTACAGAAAACACACTATTTCAATTCATATCGCAATGCACCGTATAGAAATGACTATCATGACAGACGAAAAAGTAATGAACACAATTTTCAGCGTACATTTAATAACAGTCGGTCTTATCAGCAGCAAAATCAACAGCAACAACATATTATCATGAATGAACCAGACAGTAGATATCATCCCGAACGTAATACGTCAGGAAGATATAACAGAACAGTACAAATAGTCGAAATGCCACAGCATCCTCTCGAAAATAATAGCACATCAGATAGAATTTGACCAGATACAGTACAGGTTGCATCTTCCAGTAACGCAAGCAATGCTTTTGACACAGAGAATCTTGTTCACGAAAATGTTATTACTTTTGACGACATCCGAGACCCTCTTTTGCAGGAAAGACCAGTTATTCAAAAAACCATTTCACACCCTGTCATTGAAGTAAAAATTGGATCATCGAAATTTTCAGCAGTAATCGATTCTGGATCTCCTATGTCAGTCATAAATGAGGAAACTTTCAACGAATGTAACAAAGAGAATACTTATCCTACGCTACCATTAGGCAAAACTAAAGCAAAAGGAGCAGTATCTGGTAAAGGAGTAGATGTAAAATTACAGACACATTTATCATTTTGTATTGCAGGTCATACATTTCACTCAAATTTTTGGATTGTTCCCTTATTGACGACAGACGTTATTTTAGGTACGATTTTTCTGGTACAACACGACGCAATTATTGACTTTCAAAACTCCTATTTAATGTTAAAGGATGAAAATGTACAACTGGCTTCAGAATTTCAGCACTCTTTATCTGCAGAAGAACAAACAATTAATCGAACAGAGGTCATTTCCGCATTACGTGACATAGACTGTCGTTCCACATTGTTCACAGATACGTACGTACACAACTGTAATACTCCAGACGAAGCCGACTATGACGTTATACAGATGATTTCTGATAAAGTTAAACAGAGCAGTGCAAATACAGACGACGAACGCACGCAACTACGCAAAATTCTTTTACAGCAAGCTCCAGTTTTTGACAATGTTCCTGGAACTATGTCCGGATTTATGTATGAATTTCAAGTTAAACAGCACGACACATTTAAAGCCAAGCATTATCCCATTCCGTATATTCACAGAGAACGAGTTAAGAAAGAATTGCAAGCTATGCTTGACCAAGGAATTATTGGACCGGCAGTTAGTCCGTACATAAACCCACTCCATATTGTTAAGAAAAAGGATGGTTCACTTCGCCTCGTACTTGATTCGCGTCACATCAATGACATTATTATTAATGAAACGGATCGCCCACAGACACTAGAAGAACTTCTACAGAAATTTCATGGTACCGCTATTTATTCCACATTAGATTTGAAATCGGGATTTTGGCAAATTCAGCTACATCCGGACTGCAGAAAGTACACGGCTTTTCTTTGTTTTGGTGACTGTTATCAATTTTGTAAATTACCTTTCGGTTTAACTATCTCTTCAGGAGCATTTATTCGCGGTTTGAATACAATACTTCCGACAGAAGTTAAAGACAGAATCGCAACGTATGTAGACGACATTCTTATTGCAGAAGCTAACTGGTCTGAACACAATCTGATTCTTCAACAACTGTTACGAACTTTTCGTGCACAAGGACTCACAGTTAATCTCAGTAAATCGCACTTTGGAAAAACTTCTATTAAATTTCGTGGACATGTAATCTCAGCAGAAGGCATTGCGCCTGACCCGGAAAAACTTCAAGCTTTACGTGACATTACTGTTCCTACGACGAAGAAACAACTACGTAGCTTCTTTGGTTTAATTAACTTTTTTCGTAAATTTATTCATTACTCTGCTTTAGCCACCCCTAGATTATGTCAATTGACAGCTAAAAACACTATTTGGTCCTGGATAAGCAAGCACATTCTGAATTTATGTACCTGAAACATGCTTTGTTGAATGCGCCACTTTTATCGCACCCAGATCTTACTAGAAATTTTTCCATTGCCACCGACAGTTCTAACACCGCTTTAAGCGTACACATTTTCCAGGAAATTGAAGAAGATGGGATTACAGTAATTAAAAACATAGCCTATGCGAGTCGCATTCTGTCACCTGCTGAACGCAATTATTCTGTTACAGAACTTGAAACATTATGTGTTGTTTGGGCATTTACGAGATTTCGGCATTTTCTTTACGGAAGACATACCACCGTTTACACAGACCATAGAGCGATACAGTTTTTACTTTCGGCTAAATTTACACACGACAGATTAAACAGATGGAAACTTTATTTACAGGAATTTAATTTTACAATTGTTCACATTCCCGGTACACAAAATATTGTAGCAGACGCATTATCCCGTTCTCTCAGCAACAATCAGCAAGATATCGCAACCAACTTCTCCAAAGCAGATTTCAGCGTCATGTACATTCAACAAGTTGCATTTGAAACTTTCATTTCGTCGTCATTACAAGACATAGCACAAGAGCAAAGACAACGTGTGGAAAGACATTAAACACCTTTGGCAAGATAGGAATAACGTTACCATTAGAAACCATTACACTGTACGCAATAATATTCTGTTTCGCCGCTCTCACCCTGATAGCAACAATTGGTTATTATGCATTCCTGATAAGATTGTTAACAAATTAATCTGGTATACTCATTTTAGTTACTCCGATTACGGAGCCAGAAAATGTTTTCTCATACTGAGACAGAACTGTTATTTTACCAACATGGAGAAACGTATTCGACGAGTTTTAGCGTCATGTAAAATCTGCCAGAAAGCTAAATCAGATACGACTTCACATATTCCTCCATTACATCCCATTGTACCTGTTAAACTGAGACACATGGCCGCTGTAGACATTTTTGGTCCGATTCCCAGAACTAATAGAGGTTTTTGCTACATCTTTGCCGCTGTTGAACTCACTTCAAAATTTGTTGCCTTCACTCCGTTACGCAAAGCTACTGCTATAACTGTTTCGAAAGCATTTGTAAAGCATTTTCTATTTCATGTAGGGCATGTATTGAAAGTAATTTCCGACAATGGACCACAGTTTCGATCTGCTATATGGACACGTATGTTACGAGCTAGAAACATTTCTCCGATCTATATATCCAGGTACCATGCTTCTTCGAACCTTTGTCAACGATTAATGAAAGAAATTGGTAAACTGTGTAGAATATACTGCCATAATAGACATATTGATTGGGACACACACATACTCTCATTCCAGGATGAAATTAATTCCATACCAAATGAACCTACTGTTATACTGAAAAATGTTGAACCACCTAACCAAATTAAAGAATTAGTAACCCTTCCCACATCTCGTCGACTACGACACCATGAAATAATTGACATTGCGCTGAACAACATCAAACGTGCCGCGCCGGAGAAGACAACAAAAACAGGTTTGTACACGCCGTGACTTTCACATTGGACAGAAGATATTAGTACGCACACATTATTTATCTAACAAAGGAAAAAGTAGATGTAGTAAATTTGAGCTTCTATACGCAGGTCCATATCGAAGTCGCAGCATTCCTCACCCCAATGTAGTATACGTCGAAACTTTGAGAACCAGAAAAACCAAAGGGAACCACCATGTCTCCAACATCAAACCCTTTATTGAATGAACATACTTTATGATTTATCACACTGTAATGCCATTTCCTAATTTTTTTATGACCATTTATGCAATTATATTCACATGAACACTTACTGATGATTGTCGTATTTTTCTTGGCAAGTGCCCGGCAAGGTAAGGTTAGCAGGTCGCTCTTCTCGTCATTACACATCAGACCGTGCATATTTTCCATTTTTCATGTATGTATGATTGTTTTCCTGTTTTGTTTGTATGCACTATGAAATATTTAAGATATAAAAAACACCAGTTGACTTTAATATTTTGCCTTATAATATCTCAACATCGAGACTACTTTACTTTTTTTTGGTGCTACATTGTGATACACTGTGTACATTTTTGCCTCTGAACACTGTCTATGTTTTTGACATATTACGTTCTCTGTCATGCTGTGCTGTATGCTCAATTATGTTACTATAAACTAGTTTTTATTTAATGGGTATATGATTTAAGTGCAAGACATTAATCTTTGTTCATCATTTTCAGAAAGTAATAACGTGTAAAAGAAATAAATTAAACAGAAATGGGAATTTCACCTTCGGTATGAAAGAAAGAAGATGCAATACCTCATGACGAAGAGTAAATAGATCAGAATTAACAAGCATTAACAAGAATATACTATACATATCGTAGAATAGCAGTCTTAACTAATATTTTTCTTTCAGAATACGAGGCGATTGATGCAGGCTGTCAGACAGAACTACACATCTCAGTTTTAGTGATGAAATGTGCTAGAAATAAGGAATAGTTATATAATGAATAATAAAGTGACTTTTTTGGAGATGATAATCAATGATGATGAATAATGATGAAGAATATGCTACTATGGATAATGAAGTTTTTCTTTACAGGTGATGATAATAATGGAGTTATGATAATATGGATAATGAAGTTTTTTCTTTGCAGAGGAGAATAATGATGAAGTATATATATTTACTGTTAGTTAAGAGATGCTATGTAGATATTTAAGTATTTGTTGCAATTCGTTTTGACAGTATGTCTTATATCGCATGGTATGATGACTGAAGGTTTTGGAAAGGACAGCTAGAGAACATATATATTTTTATACACATTTCACTACCTGTTAATTCGAAGTTCACTACTTTTCAGCATAAAATGCGTTTCTTCTTTCAGTTTAATAATCCATTTTTTGTATATTTTGCAGGAGTAATCATTCATGAAATTAATGTGCTATAAGCAGTTGTTCATTAAACCTATGTCATTTATGAATGTGATCAGATATACTCTACTTGTTTCATAACCTTGCTACAGCTGACTCATTACGAATGACGTTACACATCTTCATTTGCAGCAATAACTCAAAAGCAAATATTTTTATCCCCCAGGAATTAATTATCGATTCTAACACAATGCATTGCTAGCACAAAAAATTGAACAATAGTTAAAGTACGTTACATTTTCAAAATATTCTATGTCACTGGAATGATCAGCTCCGAGGAATATGTCATTTGAATGATGAATTCTGAGTAATACTGAGTAATGTTTTCTAATCACAGACCTTGAATAATAGTTACAGTATGTTACATTTTCACTATGTCATACGTCACTTGAATGATGAAAAATGTTTTGTACTATTCAATACTTGCTACATGTTTTGTAACTGGACAATGAGTGCCAATTATTACTATAACTAAGTGAATTACGTTAATACTATGCCATTCATTAGCTCCTGTTTTGAATGATGACTTCTGATGGTTTGTAACTGGCCAATGAGTGCCAATGTTCTCTGTAAACAGATAATTTATGAACATTATTCTGTAATACTACATACATGGTACAGAAATGTTCAGTAACTGGGGGATGAGTGCCACCAATTGCTCAAATCAGTTGCTATACTAGTGTAATTCTCAGTGAAGACTAATATGTGACTTAAGTCCTTCACTTTCTGACCCACTTTCTGACCTAATTACCAGAAATTACTGCAATATCCATTTGTCCTGTCTATCCTCATGATCATGGAGGACTATATTTGGTTTTTGCTCTAATTCTACATTGGTGTACTTTACAAGAACGTGGTGTTGACAGGACATGCTGTCCACCACCTTGAGCGATGGAAATGTTATTATGGTCCCACTGTTTGGTGTACCTAGTGTACTACCAAAATGATAGTGTGGAATATTATTACGACATTTCAGTGTCTTGGCTACACTGATTAATACTTCAAGGAAAAGAGCTTCAGGTGTCTCACTTGGTGTTGTGCTTCTATAGAAAGATATGGACTCTCAGTGCAGCTGCATGCAACCTAAAGTGCTACAACCATGACGCAATCCTTCCCATTCCATTCCTAGTTCTTGTAAAATGGTAAACACTTAGACAATGCGTTTTATTCTTGTAAAATGATAAAGACATATACAGTGCATGTGCACTTCATTTCATTTGTTAACAAGATCAGTTGTCCTAAATATGCTAAAGAGTTCTACAGTGCGTGTGCACTTTATTACACTTCATGATATGTTATGTAAAAATGCTAAAGACTTATACAGTGCGTTTGCACTTTATTTCACTCCATGATGTATTATGTAAAAATGCTAAAGACTTCTACAGTGCGTTTGCACTTTATTTCACTCCTTGATATGTTTATTTGTTATAAAAATGCTAAAGAGTTTTACAGTGTGAATGCACTTTTGCCATTTGTTAATATGTTTTGTACTCATTGTGTATATATTTTGTCATTGCCTGATATGTTCTGTACTCAGTGCATGTGCACTATATTTCATTTCATGTTCTCCACCTATATATATGTATATATTCTGTGATTCTAAAGTTAGTTAATTAAGAAAAATTTGTTGCTCATGGCAAGTCCAATTGACTCACCATCGCTGCCAAATTTTTGCCCCCCCCCCTCCCGCCCCGCCCCCCGTGGAGGATTATATAAGGTGTATGCTTCGCCGGCGATGGGCGAGGCATGACAGAATCTCTGACCAGAGAGTAGTTTATCGTTAGTTGTTGCTTGTTGCTAGTCTGCGCTTGTCTGCGCGAGTCGACAGTAGTAACAGTAATAGTCTGCGTGAGTCGGCGTGAGTCGGCATGCGTCAGCTGTGTGCTCTGCTCGCGACTCTGGTCAGGACTCTGGAGGATGAGTATTGCTGTAGAAGGTAAAGAAGCAGCACTGCACCTATTTAATAATGTATGTTAATTATAATTTAATTTGTTCCAAAAAAATGCCCCAATAATAATTTTTATAATATAAAGTAACTCTTTTAAAGAAAAGCATTCATTTCAGTTTAAAGAAAATTTCCAATGCATGATCATTCCTTCCAACAATCAAAAAAAATATATATATATATACGCCAGCCTTGCACGATGCTGTGCCAAAAATTTTCTGCATAAGA
This sequence comes from Schistocerca serialis cubense, assembly GCF_023864345.2. Classification (NCBI taxonomy): domain Eukaryota; kingdom Metazoa; phylum Arthropoda; class Insecta; order Orthoptera; family Acrididae; genus Schistocerca; species Schistocerca serialis. The sequence goes on along the minus strand of NC_064644.1, from coordinate 256,173,763 downwards.
GCAGATATAATTGCAGTTTTTATTAAGGTAAGAATTTTTGCTTTTTTTATTCAGAATACAGGGCCGAAGGTCAGCGCTGCTGTCTTTATAAAATTTATCAGGTTACTAAACATTTTTATTATTTTGGTGTTTAGGAATTTTTCTGTTTCGAACTTGACATTAAATGAGAAAAGAATTTTGTGGGAACATTAAATGTGAATGCATTTTTTGCACACAGACTATAAATCGGAGCCAATTTTGTTCAGAGCTTACAATATTAAGAAAAAAAAATTCATTTAATTATTATTCTTTAGGGAGGTTACACTTGGCTCCATTATCTCTTAACAAATTTCTGTGCAGAGGTTACGCTGTGGTGTGCGTACTGTAAGACCTTCAGTACACACACCATCAGATTATTTGACTTGTCGCTCTAACGAAGTAAGCGAGAGTCAGCAATATGTCACGTGGTCTTATAGTGGCGTGTTTATCTTCTGCCGTTAGGTCAGACGATAGAAATCCCACTTGCACGCCTAGAGTAGGAGACTGACGGTGACCAACTTTAAACAGAACTTGATTAAATTTCACACACATTTATTAAAATAATAAGAAGCATAGACATTATGTAACTTGATTCTGGATGCTGTTTACAATCGACAATCTGAAGTTCCTTTGGTCTTGGTACATTAATCTTAATCTCACATATCTCTGATTCTTGACAAAGTGTCTATTCATTTATCTTCATGGCTATGTACAGGAATATGGTAATCTTATTAGGTGCAGGATGAAACTTGACTATAGACTGGTACCGACTAATGCAGACTGGTACAGACTGGTGCAGACAAATGCAGACTGACTAATCGAAGGTCTGTACACTCGTTATAATACCTTGCGCATTCAGGTATCACTGCGCGAGTGTGATCCACGAGGAGAAAAGGTTATACGTTAGCAGCAATCTCATTGGCTGCGTTACATATTGATACGCAGATCGGCGGAAGCAGAATTTGGTCTGTTTCTAAGGCAGCGCCATCTCGTAGTGCAGAGATGGAAGAGCGCTGCCCCTGCGCTGTTGTGCTTAGCGGGGCGTGCTCTAGTGGGAAGGTTGTGTAAGCGCTGACTACGCGGAACTATGTACACAGCAGTGGTGGTAGACTCCTTCTGCAGCCAGCAGTCTGCTTGAAATGCCGGATCTAAATTTCATCAATAGTGTTCCTTGAAAAGAACATCTTCCCTCCAGGGAATCCCATTTGAGCTACTTGATGATAGTATTCCCAGTGCAGGAAAATGTTACCCAGCATGCAAAAAGGGACTCCCAGTTTGATGTCAAAGACGTGCTACAGGGCAGGTAGAAGCACGGGCTAGAGTACTACGGATATGATTCGTAATAATCAGACGGTTTTCTCTTTGCGGTGAGGTCTTTTAACGAAATGTCAGCCTTTCTCCTACCGCCGGCCGAAGTGGCCGTGCGGTTAAAGGTGCTGCAGTCTGGAACGGCAAGACCGCTATGGTCGCAGGTTCGAGTCCTGCCTCGGGCATGGATGTTTGTGATGTCCTTAGGTTAGTTAGGTTTAACTAGTTCTAAGTTCTAGGGGACTAATGACCTCAGCAGTTGAGTCCCATAGTACTCAGAGCAATTTGAACCATTTTTTCTCCTACCCAGTGAGAAATGACTATCGTAATAAAATCAGCTATATTGCCGATTTCATGAAGTTATACGAATTCATAACGATACATGTAGTATAAACCTGATATTTACAACTCTTCTGCTACTACCTTAAGAAATTTCGTATGTGTTTATTTTAAGGGAGATCCTTTGGCCGAGGTAGAGTACGCCATTAGCACTCATTGTAGCCACAAATGAGTTCAATATTCTAGTCGTGTGAAGCAGGACACGGCAGGTATTAAGCTGTTAAGAAAAGATATTTCTTTTTACCCCATGTACAAGGTTTTCACAAAGTGTAACGATACTTCAGCGTTGTAAAACAGATGTATGCTCCGATTTCTTCTTCTTCGAAAATAGCTCATATAAAAGAGACGAATCTACATTTCGCATGAGAATGTGGGGGTGTATGGGCAAAAACATCCTTCTCCCGGATTGAGTGAAGTGGAAGTTTTAAAGCTGGGGAGAGTCTCTGTTGACGTCAGAACTACAGTTAGAACAATTCATCCATGTCGCAGCTGCTTGTCCTGCAGTGGGCCGCATCCAGTGGCAGCGGTGGCCACAAGGATTTGGTCAACTGGAAGCCATGCCTTAGATTGTGACGAGCAGTTGGTTACAAAGAATCCTCCAGTCGACTCTTGCCCCATTCATGAGGGCAAGTCCCAGCGCTTGCACTCTCTTGATGACTGAATACGAAAGTAACCGGTATGCTGGGTGCGCGGAGATAGAAGCGGACATGTGTGTTGCGGGAGGAGGTTCAACATAGCAGGTGTTTGCGCGGGACGATTTTGCTCCCCGCTAAAATTTATTGGCTGACTGCTTGGTGACAGTCTTTTCGACCCCTAATTGTCCAATACGGCTGGCATGTAGATGCTAGGTGATGGGCATGCAGCTGCCAGCGTGGCTGGTGTGGCTGATGGTATCTCCCAGCCGGCGCAGGCGTTTCGTGATCGCGAATATGTGCGATTGCAAGGTTTTCTTTTCAAGATATGTTTAGGGAAAGGTGGAAACGTGTTCTTGGCGGAGAGTGTTTGCGTTGTGAAACGTTGGTGCATACGTGACCTTGGATGTATTTAGTGCTACAATTTATATGGTGGCGGGAATTTAATTACTTAATTTGAAAAATATTTGAATGTGATTCTCAAATTTAGAAATTATGTTTTATTTGGAAGAAGAATAATCGTAAGTTGGTGGTGAGTGTTTTGAGTGAACTATTTCATTATGTAAATTGTTAAATAATTAATTTGATAGGGTAGTGCTAATGGACTATTCCCCATCATTTTTTATATCTCAGTTCCTCAAGCTCTCCCCTTGTCCCCAGCCTTAGCCAATAGGGGAGGGTATTTTGACGAAAGATGAAAACCCCCGTTTGTGTATTCGAACACACTGATGCTCTCACAAACAGGAAATAGCCACTTGAGAGAGTAACGGAGACAGGAAGCAGGTCTGAAATTTTTCGCTCAAAGGAATACCGCCACCTTATGCTTTGTTCAGGCCTAGAGATCAGTGTAGACCAATATTCAGCCCATGGTTAGTGGTATTTTATTCAATATTGTGATGTGTAATTAGGACCTTACGCAGTGTCGGTGCCCCGAGAACATACACATGTGAGGGACACCCCAAATGATGACTAATGTACTGCACTTCATTTCATTCCTTGGTGCTTAGACGACCGGTGTGGCCGAGCGGTCGCAGGTTCGAATCCTGCCTCGGGCATGGATATGTGTGATGTCCTTAGGTTAGGTTTAAGTAGTTCTAAGTTCTATGGGACTAATGACCTCAGATGTTAAGTCCCATAGTGCTCAGAGCCATTTGAACCATTTGAACCTTGGTGCTTACTTGTGATATATAAAGCAGGGCCTCGGATGCAGATGTGAGTCAGAGGAGCACTGTCTACAGTAAATTGACAAAAGGAAGAATTTACATCACCATATTACTGACATTGATTTGAATTTCATGTCGTGAGATCCTCTCTCACCAGCACAGATTGAGCCTTTCTCCCCGGAATTTCCTGATTGAAGAGAGGGGGGAACGGGGAGGATAGAAGGGGGAGGGATGGGGGTTTCTCAGAATGATAAATTATCCCCAGAGGACATAAATCGATTAACAGGGCAATGGGTTCGGATTGTATGCTTGTCCCTGAATGTATGCACGCCACAGAAACGAAGTGGCTCAGAGCAAACTTTTCCTACAACTTACGTCCTCTGCACAAATTGGTTATCTGTATGTGCTCAGTGTTTACTGAAACTCGGGATTTACCACATCCCATCCCATTGTGGCAAGACGTATAGTGGACAAATGGTACACACCATGGACGACATCAGCTAGGAAAACCAGTGGTAAACTGTACTAATGTATCCTGATAAGTTAGAAGTAGCAGTGAACTCTTTATCCAACAATCATGCAGTGGAATGTGAAGGCAGCAGGATTATAGCACAAATAGTGAAATGCACAGAGGAGGGATAAGACTTCTCTGTTGACGTGATTGGGAAGAAATGAGAATTGATGTGGGAGATACACGAGGCCCAGTATTGGAGTCGTACTGTAATAGATGTTTGGAGGACTTGTGAGCAAATAAGGTGGAAAATCAGAAACAATTTGGAAGGGAGTGGTAACTAGCGACTTATCAAATTGGTCTATAGAGACTATGAGACGAGACGTACCATCAAACTATTGCAAAATTGTTATTCACATGGGAAAATATTATCCACACTAATTCGCAGATATAAAGGGCAGATAAGTGTGAGAACTATTGCACAATCAGCTTAACGCCTCATGCATCCAAGTTGCTGACGAGAATAATACACAGAAGAATGGGAAAGAAAATTAAGCATCTGTTAGATGATGAGTGGTTTCAGAATGAGATTTTCACTCTGAAGCTGAGTGTGCGCCGATATGAAACTTCCTGGCAGATTAAATGTCTGTGCCGGACCGAGACTCGAACTCGGGACCTTTGCCTTTCGTGGGCAAGTGCTCTACCAACTGAGCTACCCAAGCACGACTCACGCCCCGTCCTCACAGCTTTACTTCTGCCAGTACCTCGTCTCCTACCTTTCAAACTTTACACAAGCTCTCCTGCGAACCTTGCAGATCTAGCACTCCTGAAAGAAAGGATATTGCGGAGACATGGCTTAGCCACAGCCTGGGGGATGTTTGCAGAATGAGATTTTTACTCTGCAGCGGAGTGTGCGACGATATGAAGGAGACGAGGTACTGGCAGAAGTAAAGCTGTGAGGACGGGGCGTGAGTCGTGCTTGGATAGCTCAGTTGGTAGTGCACTTGTCCGCGATAGGCAAAGGTCCCGAGTTCGAGTCTCGGTCCGGCACACAGTTTTAATCTGCCAGGAAGTTTCGATGCGTGGTTTCACTTTCGGCTGTGATGTTCCGATTGACGATGGAAGCAAGATTTTTCCAGGCCACGGTGCCCAGTAGCCCTGGGGCTGTCGTGTGTCGTTTGGACGGTAACGGCCCGTGCCGCGTATGTGTTAAATCTGGCATATGGCTCTCAGTACCACCCACGACCGGCCGTGAACGCGCTGCCGTATAGGCGGCTCCTGGTCATGTGTAAAAACTTTGTCAGTCGTGCGCCCTCAGGAAATCAGTTAGTCTGTGCACCTTAGGAGTGTGATCACCGAAATATTGTGTCTGTTGGACGTTATGAACCGGCAGACTGTTTCATCAATTCATTACTATTGTTTGTTGCATTTTGTGTGAGAATGAAAACTGCCAGGAAGAAGTTAGGCAAATGCTGTTCAGTGGAAATGTTCGATTTTTGCTGTCAGAATTGAAGGGAAACTTACTTTTCGCCTATTTCTTTCCAATATCAAGTTAACTGAAATAACAGCTGCACATCAAATAGAAAAGGGCACAGCAATCAGTCGGAAATGATGTTTATTGTATATCTACATTTCGGTCAGTCTTTGGCCATCCTTAGTGCTAAAAAACTTATGAAGAACCAGTTACAATAAGGTAACTCGAACGCCTTAATAAATGCTTTAAATGTTAAGTCAGTCATAGAATACATACCAGTGAATGTAAGACAAAACATTAAAGACTGTTGTATATGCACACAATCCCAACAGGCCAGAGGTTGAGTACACACTGAGGTCACTGTTTACAATTACAACAGCATCCTGTTTACGTGTATGGTGCATTGACATTGTGTACTAACTTTATTTTACATTTCGTATGTTTTATCATTTTATTTATTATGTTACATTTTTTAAACCTTTTGTACATAATACAAATAAGGTGGTTGTAACTAAAGTTGGTGAATAATGTTTTACAGCTATACATGGTGGTAACTGTGTGAATTAGCCTATGGCCTCGGTTGCTGCTGCACATATTAAACTGAACATAGTTTCAAAAAATATGAAACATCGTTTTCAAATAGCTAAGTTAGTAAACTTTTTAGAAAATCGTGCTACATACTAAGTACAGCTAAGGGAACTGGAACAGACAAGGATGGTGCTACATGTCATAGTATCATCAGCAGTATGTCGAGAGGACAGGAATCGTTCTGCTTTGAAATGTTCTCTCTCATATGTATCATATAAGAATCCATAATAATTTACACCGTTTCGTATTAATACTATCATTACATTTGTCCCCAGAAGTTTCTTACTCATATACAATCCTGGAAGAATGTAATCATAACTAGATTATTATTGTTGTGGTGTCGCCGCCAGACACCACACTTGCTAGGTGGTAGCCTTTAAATCGGCCGCGGTCCGTTAGTATACGTCGGACCCGCGTGTCGCCACTGTCAGTGATTGCAGACCGAGCGGCGCCACACGGCAGGTCTAGAGAGACTTCCTAGCACTCGCCCAGTTGTACAACCGACTTTGCTAGCGATGGTTCACTGACAAAATACGCTCTCATTTGCCGAGACGATTGTTAGCATAGCCTTCAGCTACGTCATTTGCTACGACCTAGCAAGGCGCCATTACCAGTTACTATTGATATTGAATCATGTACCGTCAAGAGTGATGCTCATCATTAATGGATTAAAGTTAAGTATTCCACCAGCTACGTCCGTTTTTCTAAATTCTAATTTCCTTGTGCTGTTCCAGACCTCACGCCAGCCTGCGTGAGCTAAAACGCGTGCCTTTCGGCTTCCTCTAGTAACACGGTGTTGGCCCTCCTGCCAACCACAACAATTGTCAGATTAGTGCAAGTGTGGATCTTTCATCCTACGGGGCGACACAGACACACACACACACACACAAACACACACACACACACAAGAAAGAAAGAAAGAAAAGGTCAGAGTATCTGTTGCGATCGGAGCATACTAGACAATTTCCAATGATTTTCAAATATATGAAATCACACATGATATCGCTGCAGGTCTTTGTGTTGAAAATAAAATAAAACGAAATATAACAGTGGAAAATGCTGTGAAGAATGGAAAGAAAATCAGCAGTAAAGGGCAAGAAATTTTAAAATCAGGAGAAAAATAGCGAATTACTAAGTTTCATTTATGACGACGCGATATGTTGTAATGTTTATGATGGTTACGTAGAAAGAAACGGCTGCCGCTTGGTAAATTATTGCTCATCTTTAATAAAATAGGTTTCATTCCAGGCTGTCGTATATCGCTACCACATGGGTTTCCACTACGGATGTCTCTCTACCCGTCAGCTGTTGATCGAGGAAGGCGCTATAAACCTGTGATGATGCCAATATAATTGACACGGGCCTAAGTTAAGGAGCGCATTGGCAGGAATAATAAAAACATTTCCGGGCATAGTAAAAACCACTTGCCCGCATTCGAAACTGTTAGGAGTGTCACCGCTGAAGGCTGGAAGAAAGCCACCAAGAATGGAAAAAGCGTGGCAAAATGAAGTCATTTTGCAAATTTCAGTAGAGAAAATGATCAAGTCACTCAAAAAACTACAGTGACTTGGTCCGTTCTAGCGTCTCTGATAATGATGAGAGGAATACCACTAGAGTTTTCCTTTGCCACTATAAAGAAGACGCACAGACCAAGTCAGATGCCTAGCAAGTAAGTTAAGAACGGGAAAGACCCATCGTGCTTTAAGTACGAAATTCGGAAAATTCTGAGGTAGCAATGACTGTTGCATTCTCGGTTCAAAACAGAACGCGCAAATAAAGGCAGACAAAGGTTAGTAAAGATTCGTGCGTCTGTGAAAAGATGTAACAAAATACGTAGCCGGAACTCGAGAAAATTCCGGTCCTTCGTAAAATATCTAAGGCTTCCATCTAGTCACTCGCTGACCAGCTTGGTGCGGCATTAGAACATAGCAGAAGTGAAGCCGAAGTTAGAAATTTCGCATTTAAGAAATCGCTCACGCAGGAGAACCGTACAAGCATACCGTCGTCTGACTGTCACACAGACCACCGAATGTAGAACATAATCTTATAATAATCGTCCCTGCGTTAGAGAAACAACTGCAAGAGTTGAAAACAAATGAGTCAGCAGGTCCGGACTGAGTCCCAGTTCGTCTCTACAGAGAGTACCCTACGGCACTTGCCCCTTATTTACCTCGCATTTATCGCGAATCTCTCTCCCAGCGCTAACTCTGAAGCGAATGGGAAAAAAATGAAGGTGATTTCATCAAATAAGAAGAGTAAAAGAAGAGACCCGCATAATTACGGGCAAATGTCCTTAACACCGTTTACTGCAGAATACTTGAACATATTCAGTGGCCGAATATAATAAATTTTTGCGAGACCGGAAAGCTTATGCCCCTGAAACAGCACGGTTTTAGAAATCATCATTCGCGATAAATTCAGCTTGCTCTTTTCTCCCATGACATGTTACGAACTATAGACGAAGGGCAACAGGCAAAGTCCGTATTTCTAGATTTCCGAAAAGCACTTGGTACGGTGCCCCACTGCAGACTGTTAACGAAGTTACGATCATAGGGAAATGGTTCCCAGATAATAATGTGAGTGACTTAAAAAAGTTCTTAATTGAACCCAGTACGTTGTCCTCTGCGGCGAGTGTTCATCAGAGACGAGAGTGTGGCAGACCGCTATTATTTTCTTCATACGCAAATAATCTCCAGAACGGATTGGCAACAAACTGTGGTTGTTTGCTGATGATGCTGTGGGGTACGGGAAGATGTCGAAGGTGAGTAGCTATAGGAGCATACAAGAAAGTTTCGAGTTGGTCTGATGAATGGCAGCAAGCTCTAAATGCATAAAAATATAAATTAATGCTGACGAAACGAAAAACAACCCCATAATGTTCGCATATAGAGACAGTAGTGTCCTGCTTGACGAAGTCACTTCGTTTAAATATCTGGCCGTAAGGTTCCAAAGCGGCTGAAATGAACATTCATGTGAGGATTACGGGACTGAAGCCGAATGGTCAACTTTGGTTTATTGGGAGAGTTTTAGAAAAGTGTTGTCCCTCTGTAAAGAAGACCGCAAATAGGATGCTAGTGCGACCTATTCCTGAGTACTACTAGAGTGTTTAGGACCCTCACCAGATGGATTAAAGGAAGACACCGAAGCAATCCAGAGGCGAGCTGCTAGATTTGTTATCTGTAGGTCTGATCAATTCACGAGTGTCACGGAGATGCCTCGGCAACCCAACTGTGAATCCTTGAAGAGAATGTGAAATTATGGCTCATACGAAGGTATATGGATGGCCGTTTTCTCTCGCTCCATATGCGAGTGGTGCAGGAAAGGAGATGGCAAGTAGTGTTACAGCTACCCTCCGCCACGTGCCGGGCGTTGGTTTGCGGAGTATGTATGTAAGTGTAGAGCAAGAAAATCACATAATTGTAAGTCTCATGTACTAATAACAATGCTGTTATCACCAACTGAGCCCGACTGAAGTTTATCCCAGAAAATTCAGTCACCATCGCATAACAGAAATCATTCACACTGATTACCACATAATTGATGCTTCACTGATGTAGTGTATTGCGTGTGGCTACTCTTCTTTCCTCCAAAACTAAGGATCATTAAATCGATTAGTCAGAGTAAATTTTGTGTCGTTAGAAATAAGTACCTATGTACGTATTTCTAACACCACAAAATGTAATGCCAAATTAACCATAGTTCTTGCAACCTCGTAATGAAAACAGCCTGGCGACTCTTAGCTTTTGACTCACGAGCGGAGTATCAAGCATCACATTTAAATCATATTATCTCGTTTTAGTAAGTCTGTCTGAGTTCCGGTTTGGAGCAGATGAAAACACGGTATACGAGGTGCGACAATAAAGTAATGAGACTGATCTTCTTTGCAAGATGTGGCAACTCTGCAGGCTTGCGTAGGCACAATATCTTTGACCTTGGTCTATAAGCTGCTTCTAGTCCAAGCAGCACATCGATGCAACTGCTCAGTCATGAGTTGTGCTGTAATATGTTAACATGTGTTTGTGTCTCTCGTCACGGAAATGGAACCGAATAATACTGCGCAACAATATGCCATTTCTTTTTTCGATATATTGGGTAAGAACGCGATGACAACTTACCATAAGCTTCAGAAGGCTTTTGAAGAGGGGGTTATGTCAAGAGCTCAAGTTTTTCGTTGGTATAAAATGCTTAGTGAAGGCAGAACGAATGTTGTAGATGAAGACCGCAGTGGGCGACCATCAACCTCAGGGATGGATGTCAACTTGGCCAAGGTGCGTGGACTCGTACGATCTGATCGAAGATTATCCGTGAAAATGATTGCAGAAGAACTGTACATCAATCAAGAAATGGTTCGTCTAGTAATAACTGAATATCTTCGTATGAGAAAGATTTGTATAAACATGGTCCCCAAAAATCTCACACCACAACAGGAGAAACACAGAAAAATGTGGCAGCCGATCTGTTACAGCAAACAGAAATCAATCCATAATTGTTGATCCGTGTTATTACTGGTGATGAAAGTTGTTTTTTTCAGTACGATCCAGAGACAAAACGTCAAAGTTCGCAATGGTGCTCAAAGGGATCACCTAGACCAAACAAAAAAAAAAAAAAAAAAAACCTGTCATGTCAAAGTAAAAAGTGAAATTCATGCTTGTGTGCTTCTTCCACGGGAACTGTTCATAAAGAGTGGGTGCCTCCTGGACGAACAGTTAACCAATATTACTACAAATAAATTTCAGAAAGACTTCATAAAAGAGTTCTTCATGTCTGTGCCAATATTGCTGACAACTGGATTCTGCATCACGATAATGCGCCATCCCATACTGCTCTGTCAGTACAGCAATTTTTAACTTCAAAACAAATTTCAGTACTATCACAGCCACCTTATTCACCAGATATCGTTTTGTGCGACTTTTTTTCTATTTTGAAGAGTCAAAACGGCGGTCAAGGGACACCATTATCAAACAAAACAAGATGTCCAAAAACCTGTCACGAGGGTCTTGGAGGATATTACAGAAGATGAATTCCAGAAATGTTACCATCAATGACAGAAATGATGGAAAAAGTTTGTGCAATTAGAAGGGAACTACCTTGAAGGAGACAACACTAAACTTGACAAAATGGTAAGCAACATTTTTTTCCACATGAGTCTCATTACTTTACTGTCGCACCTCGTATTCTAAGTGTTTCGTTCATAATTTATTCACTTGGTTTCAGTAACCAAAAAGTATAGCGCATATCGAAAATCTCATCAGGAAATATATTTTATTCGGGATTACGGAAGATCTCATTCACAGCTCCGACTGGAAAACTCTCGATGTTTGGTCCAGAGCCCAGGTCCAGGTCTGTTGCCGTGGAACTCAGCTGCCTTTGGTGCGATGCAGTCATTCCTGTTACGCGTGGCAACCTCTTTCCCCTCGACAGAATGTCGACTAATCCGTCCGACGTTGCATGACGTAAAGCATTAGCGTTGTAGCCGAAAGCAGACAGCGGCCGACTGCACTGCAGAGAATTCGATAACAACAGGCAGCCCGTCTGTAATTGAACGAGAGAGGATTCTGACAGTTCGCCAGACGCTAATCCCGGATTAATCTGGGATTACAGCGTTTCCGACTTACCGTATCTTTACTCTCCTCAGCTAAAACCAAAACGTCATGTACAGAGCTCGAAAAATGTTACACTGGGACACACACACGAGGCACGACGCAATGTACAACTGTTATTTTTCATTCAATCTGTAGTGTGAAAGAAAGATCTGTTGGTTATAAACAAAGTTGAGTGGTTTGCCACGTACGAAATGGCACTCACGTTTGAAGTCAACTGTCATTTCTTAAAATCTATTCAGGTAATATTTATGGACATTCCTGCCTGTTGACACAAATCACAGAATGTTTTTATTGCGCAAACATCATTAGTGAGACGTATTCCAAAGACGTCTGAAAATATAACTTTATTATTCATAAGTTGAAAATTGTACATGGCAACACTTATCATCTATTGCAACCTTTTATGACCTGTTCACTTTACACCTGCCGTCTTAGCAGAGCACGCTACGAACTATAGATGTGTTTCGCTATTTGTTGTTTAGAATGACGCACGAGGGGTATAAATGTGCTCACTTAAATTGTAGCACTGTTCTGAACTGTACTTGGTATATGTGCAACAAATAAAAGACACACATTCTATTAACATATTCTTGTACAGAAATACAAACGAAATGAGCAATACAAAAATAAAACTGTTATTTTACGGTCGAATAATGCTGCAGAAGGTGTAGGAGACAACGGTACACTCACGTTCAATATATTCTTCTACTGTAAACGGTAGGAAATGAAAGAGAGCTGTTGCATTAGGATCTCAACCACGAATACTAGAATACACGGTATGGATCACAAGGAATTTTGCCGTAAAGTATTCTAATAGCGTTTGCGAGCGAACCAAGGTTTTTTACGACAGTGTGAAATTTTATTAGTGACTGGCGATTGAGCACAGAGCTAAGCCGTAATTATCAGCGTATTGAGATATTTTTACAGTAAGTTTTTAAATAAAAAAATGGCTTGCTTCGCGATCGCCAGTTATATACTCACAGCAGACAAGTAACTAAGTTAGGAATTAAGTTTCACATATTTCCTAACAATAACGAGACGAAACGAAAACGGATAAATGCTTGCATGCTTGTAAACATGCAGATTCCAGTTGAAAATGCTCGTGTCTGTTTAACACATTTTACTGATCGGGATTGTGAAAGGGCTTTCAAAAGTGAACTGTTGAATATGAGTATTTATCCCTTTGAAGCTCAAGTAGATGATTGATGCTGTTATGACTCTACCATCCTCCGGTGCTGATTTAGGGCATACTAATGAGCCTAAAATGAGAGAAATATTCGGGCACAAAGATAGAGCTACAGTAATAAAGTACAAGATATGTTGTAGATATGTTACAAATGTATTGCCAATAACTGAAGAAATTACTACAAGATATAAAATTAACCCTGAAAATAAACGCTGCTGTGAATGCGACAATGGGTTCTTACGCCAATAATCAGAAGTTAAGGAAACAAAATAAAATACCTTAGGCAAAAGAGCGTCTGTCTCGATGTAACGATGAGTTACTGAAATTTACACATGTTCAGAAAATGATTCAGGAATCTTTTCCTGTCAACAACAAGTGGTTATAAAAGGATGCTTTAACAACTGGTCATATGAAAATATTGTAAAGTCTCCGATTTTATGTTCCCTACCTTATAAAGCGTCATATTTTTTCAGGTACGTATTATAATATTCCCTTCCTAGAGAACCACTACCAAAAAAAAAGGCTTAGGCAGTTTAGCATTTCAGCAGGTTTTATTGATTTAAGCCTTAGTGTTTTGAAAATTCAATCAAAGTTACTAACAAAATTTGAAAATGACGTAGTTCTTAGCTTTTATAAAACGATGAAAACAGTGATTAGTGTTTTGTCCAGGTAGAGGAAATTATCAGTGGACCACACAACGATGCTCAAGTTATAGTCATCAGAAGTTTGTTAAGAAAATGGATCCAACCCATGTATTACAACTTTTACACAGCCGTTGCTAAGTACCTGTTAACAGAAGTGGTATAGTACTGAGAAATGTTTAATTTAAAGTATGAGTATTTGCATATGATATAGGACCACCAAACAGAATATTTATAGGGAATCTGAAGATTACACTCGATAAATCTGGATTTGAAAATTCATGAAATGTTATTCTTGTGACGTGCTTCACTCTTTAAAACTGCTACAGAATCATTTACTTCACGATGATTATCGACTAAAATCTAGTAGTTTCCTCACAACAAAAGAACCATTCATTAAGTTAGATGAAATTTGAAAATCTTTCATCGATTTACGTTATGTTCATAAAGTAATAAAGAACCGTTTGGTTGTTCCTGATACGGAAAGGCAGAACGTAAGGAAAGCAGCGGAGCTGATTTATCTCACTGTAGGCAAGCCATTTGCCACAGGCTTCCTCAGTTCAATTATGATGGTGAGGCTGTAAACTTCATAAATATGGATTTGATGTACTGATCTCCAGAACTCCTGTTAATGAATACAAATTAAGAAACCCTTTTTAAATTATTTACCGTAACAAGATAAGGCGTGGGAAGACCTCTACTATCTCATTCTAACAATGAGAGCCGCAAGAAGAAGGAAAGAGAGAGCGAGAGAGAGAGAGAACATGAAAAATCAAAAAGCGAATTTCTCTTACACCGAAGGAAAATGAGAAAACAGGAAGGAGTTAACCCAAAAAATATAATAAAAAACATACTGATGATTTTATTCCTCTTCAGAAAGTGTTCTGGTGTCTACAAACAGTCTACGCTCTTTCTTTAGGGCGTTAACCCTGGGAGGCTACATCATATCGTCACGATGGAGACTTTTCCAAATCCAGGTGCCTGGGGATATTCTATGACCACATTTGCCTACCACTGTCTCCCAAAGGCTTACGCCTTCGTTTCTGAACCGTAATGAGAGCTAAATCCTAACTGGTAGCACATGTAAGAATGAGAAAGAATTTGATGCTAGAAGTCGAAATATATTGGCGGAAACACGAGATACGACTATAGAACCGTCATATTCTGAGAGGCAAGACACTTATTCTCTACAGGAAAGTAAATGTGACAACGAGGAAGTTAATGGGATTGTTTCAGAGGTGACAGAAACTTTTGAGAACTACACCGAACACGAAGGGGAAAGCTTCCAGATTTGAAGAAAAATGTTGAGCTGTTAGAGATGATTGCAGGATATGTTGCTTATAGGATTAATTGCAAACACCCCGAATTAGCACATCTGTATGGTAAACTAACAGATAACGTAAATGTTTCAGGAAAGAACTGGCTTGAAACAATTTCAAGAGGGTCTTTAATTAAGCCAACTGGAAGTTTTAAGGAATCCGCTTTGAAATTGGAAAGAGAGTTCAAACAATTCCATGGAAATTTCATCGACCATAACCCAAAAGTCTTTTTAATATGAAAGGACATTGTACTGTATTGTATTGTATGTTAACCGTGGACCTAGAAACGACGGAGAGGCTCCGTCCTTGCTGCAGCCGCAGTGGTTCACACCCCACCCCACGACGACTACCGCAGTCCACTTCACCCCTCCGCCGCCCCACACCGAACCCAGGGTTATTGTGCGGTTCGGCCCCCGGTGGACAACCCCCAGGGAACGTCTCACACCAGACGACCAGACGAGTGCAACCCCTATGTTTGCGTGGTAGAGTAGTTGGTGGTGTTCGTGTACGTGGAGAACTTGTTTGCACAGCAATCGCCGAAATAGTGTAGCTGAGGCGAAATAAGGGGAATCAGCCCGCATTCGCCGAGGCAGATGGAAAACAGCCTAAAAACCATCCACAGACTGGCCGGCTCACCGGACCTCGACAGAAGCCCACCGGGCGGATTCGTTCCAGGGACCAGGCGCTCCTTCCCACTCTGGAAAGCAGTGCGTTAGACCCATCGGCTAACCGGGCGAGCCTAAAGGATATTACAAATGAGAAGTATCCTAGAATATGAGATTTTTCTGTAATAAGTTTCGTATTGATAGGCACTTTCATCAGACTGAAAGCTCTCAACAAGAAGAAAAAAGTGAAGTTAGTGAGAAAACTGAGAGTGAACACAGACAACAACTGGAAAAAACTGAAGAAAGTTGTGACATAACTTTTCAGAACAGAAAAGTAGAAGCTGTTATTGCAGTTTAAAATGACGTTATTGTGAGGTTCTCTGCACAACCGGTTATTTAAATCTAAGCCTCTGTGAGCCTCTTCTCCCAGAAAAGTAGCAATCCCCTTCGATATTGTGAAAGAGGTTGACGTCCTTCGAAAGCTTTACACTAGCGTTTCCCAGAACGTAGAAAATATAGTCTAAGTAATATAAAACTTGATAATGACACTAGCTCCGCCATTGCTGGTTGCAAGCCCGGGGCCTCATTGAGCAAGTGATGAGGAAGGAGGAGCAGGAGGTGTATCAACCTCGTAAAAAACCAGGGTCCATCTGGTTCCAGATGGTAGTACCCTGTTCCAGAGACCCTACCTAGGGTTAGTAGGCGAAGCAAGTCAACAGTCTTAGCGGCAAAAGAGGAAGCTGGACATTCCCAGAGCGGAAAAACAGAGGGGAGGAACCCCATAATGAAAGCACATTAAACCCAGGCGAGACGGTTCCCGTATCGGGTGGCTTCCTGGTCAGGGTCTGATTCCATGTTAGGGACCGCTGTTCTAGTTACTCCAGGTCTCACCAACTTGGTTTTATTTTTGAGTAGGATTTCACCCTATCCCACAGATCTAAGCCCACGCAACTACCATGATGGCACAACGTACGGAAACTAGTACCCCAGCTGGTTCAATCCAGGGCCAAAATTTTGGTTCAACTAGGGGAATGGATTCTGGGGGTACTACACCATCATGTTTGGATCAGTCGGAGGATCCATCACCCCATAAACTCAGAACGAAGGAGAAAAATTTCTTTGGTACACTTTACGTGAACACCCTATTGAAAATTGGAAAACAAAAGGAACTGATCAAAGTACTTGATGAATACAGAATCAAACTTTAACCAGTCCAAGAAACAACATTCACAACAGATGAAGGGTCAGCGATGGGCAATTACAGGATATTGAAAGGACGACCACCTATCAAGATTAAGAAAACAGAGAAAACGAAGAATGCAGTGTTAATCCTTGGAACGGCCTTCTTTATTCATAATTATATAACTGAATCTATAGTAGAGTTCAGATCTCCATCTCTTAGACTATAGTAAGTCTTGCAAGTGGAAACAAATTATACCCCATATTCAATGCCCATGCGCCAATCAATGAAGACAATAGAAAGAACCCACAGAAGGTAGAAGAATTTTGGTCACAACTCGAAACAGAACTGTTCAGAACTCCAGATACGAATGTCAAGATCCTTGTCGGGGACTTCAATGCCCAGATTGGAAAAGAGAGAAAATTCCGCAACATTGTGGGCAAAAATGTAGCTCACAGCAGGACACACAGAAATGGTGAAAGATTGATTGATGTTTGTGAATCATTTGGAATGAAAATTATGTCTACCCAGTTTAAGAGGGCTCCAAAGCAGATGAAAACATGGCGATCACCCAATCCCATGTCAGGAGAAGTTCAGATTGATCACGTAGCGACCACCAGCCAGAAGGAAATAATGAATGTCAAAGTGCAGAAAGGTGCTAGGTTTGATTCAGACCATTATCTGACAAGGGTCAAAGTGAAACCGATCCCTGGCAATTGGAGAAGGAACACCTTCTGAATACAGTACAGAATTAAAGAACTGAAAATCAGTGAAGAAATAATTGTCAAGTATCAGTATGAACTTGATATGTTAAACTTCAATGAGTGGGACAAAATGGCTCAGAAGATTCAGGAAGCAGCGAAACAAACAATTTTCCATGTTAAGAAAAAGAAACATCCATGGTGGGATGATGAATGTGAAGATGGCTTACAGAAACGTTCTGAAGCATGGAACAAGTGGAATTCTACCAAAAAGAACTTTGAAGAATTTAAAACCCAAAGGAGGACGACAGCAAAAGTAGTCAGGAATACCAAAGGAAGGGTTGAAAGAGATAAATTAAAGGAGCTGTAAGAGAATTTCCAGAAGAACAACACCAAATGCTCCCATCACACATTTAAATAAAAAATTAGAGGATACTCATGACCCAACATCTGTTTCAAAAATGATCAGGGAAAATTGATTATGAGCAACAAACAGAATTGTGAACACTTGGCTAGCTATTTCAAAGATTATTCAAATGCGACCCACCATCAGAAAAATTAACCTTCCAGAAACCACAAAACAAACTTCCTGATTCCATCCCATGAGATAAAAAGGAAATACGAGAGATCACCAGGGGCTTGAAAAACAACAATGTGTCTGGCAACGACTCAATTCTTGCAGAGATTTTGAAGTACACAGAAGACTGTTTCCTGGAGTAACTTGAAAGACTCTTTCAAAAAATCTGGCTTACGGGAGAGATCCTAGAAGAATGAGAAGAATGGAGAGATGCTGTCATCCACCCATTGCACAAGAAAGGAGACAGATCCAATGTCAACAATTACAGAGGAATATCACTTCTACTACTAACATACAAGATACTTGCCATTGCTGTCAAACACAGAATAGAACAACAAACAGATCAACAACTAGGTGAATATCAAGCCGGCTTTAGGTCAGGAAGATCGTGTGCAAAGCAGATCTTTACTATCAAAAGCTTAATCGAAACTAAGACACTAGCAGCTGATAAGAAAGTGAGCATGACACCTGTGGACTTTGAAAAGGCTTACGACTCCGTAAATAGAGACACATTAATAGAAGTGCTGAAAGAATTTGGAATAGATGATAAGACAACGAGGCGTATTCAGCAAGCACTAACAAGCACCTGATCACAAATTAAATTTTTAGGAGAACTGTCAGAGCCCTTTGAAATCTAAACAGGTTTGGGACAAGGAGATAGTCTCTCTCCATCCTTGTTCAACTGTGTTTTAGGAAAAGTTATCAAGAATGGCGAAAAGAAATGAGTCAGTTCAACTCAGCAAATGGAATCAGGCTAGGCCACGAACCGTCTGGGCTTACATTTGAATGCTTCGCGTATGCAGATGTCTTTTGCAGAGAATCTGCAAATTGCAAGTAAACAGATTGAAGTCCTCAAGGAAACAGCACCGAAAGCACGATTGCAAATATCTTTTGAGAAGACACAATATATGAACATAAATGACCCTGATCCAGTCTGGACAATGAGGACCAAGTATGGCGACATCAAAAGAGTTCAGAAGTTCAAGCAACTAGGAGAGATTTTAACTTCAAACATCAATGAAAAGGCAACAATTGAAGAACGAGCAAGAAAACCAGAAATACCATTCAGATTGTATCAGAAAACATAAAAATCTAAATCACTCTCATAACAGGCAAAATTCCAACACAACAGCACAGTCGTCAAACATGAATGTTTATATGCATGTGAGACAATAGCTAGGAAGTGACTTTCAGACTTGGAAAAGAAAGAAAGGAAATTCCTTAAAAAGATTCTCGGGCCCAGAAAAATACCTAATGAATTTACATTCCGTCTAAGATCAAATCAAGAATTTTATCAACGATTTGAAACTATCACCACCGCAATGAAGATAAAAAGACTGTCTTTCTATGGACATATTAAAAGAATGGAATCAGAGAGGCTTGGTAACAAGATTCTTCTCTTCCAGGAAAACAGGAAGACACAAGTTCCATGGGTGAAAGAAGTGCACTGGGATCCAGAAAAATGCGGGATCACGACGGAAGAAATTGTGATCAGGTAGATCTTTAGGAAAAAGTTTGTGGAGGTGAAGGATTTCTTAGAAGAGAAAACGAGGAAGAACATTCTCGGCAGAAGTATGTGCACGAGTGAGCCAACGGATGAAGGAGTACTGGCGAAAGAGGAAGGAAGAGAACTTTAAAAAGCGAGGGAAGTTGTGTAAACGTAGCCCATAGAGAGCTGTAACGATAATAGATAAATAATACTACTAATAATACACTAAAACGTGGAAAATCTTGATTGTATTCATACCTGCGTATTGGATAAACATATGAGCACCATGACCCTATAAGATGAAGTGCAGTGCAGTGTGGACATAGGTTCATGATGATGTCACACCTCACAGTCTGTCTGAGCGTGGCCCCTTTGTGTGACAGAAGTGAACGTGCAGTATATTTGCTTTTAATAGTTTATTCCACGCAGAAACGTACGAAATAAAAATAAAACTGTTGTTTTTTGATCTAATAACTTGAGTTGGGCGTGTAGCATGTAAAAATATACTTGCTATTAATACATCATTCTTCAGCAAAGTAAGAAATGAAAATGAAATAGAAACTTCGGTGGACGATCTAGTACCTAAGATAGGTGAACATATATAAAACTGAATTTGCTATACACACTTATTTTACAGATACACGTGGAAAAATAAAATTTGTTTTATAATCAAATAGTTAAAGTGTAAAGCGTTATGTGGTGAGATGCTACACAATAAGCGTGCATAATACCTTTAATCTTTATGTAAGGGTTGAACACCTAACTCTTCTGCACACAATTCTGCCGAATATGTTGACTCACTAGAGGTGTTGCTGATGTCTGAAGTAGCTGTCTCTGCCGGTTCTGAATCTGCCTCGTTGAATACATCCTCGTACCATACGACGAACTGTCTGGTTGAAGCTGAATAATTATGCTCTCAGTAACTTCGTTCATCACTGAGTCCCTTTGCCCTTATTCGTTCATAACCGTTTTCAATTTATTACACACACACACATACACACACACACACACACACACACACACACACCCCTTCTTCCAGTCATCTTTCACAATGCTCTGTAATGCAGTTGTAGTTACACTACTGGCCATTAAAATTGCTACGCCACGAAGATGACGTGCTACAGAGGCGAAATTTAACTTACAGGAAGAAGATGCTCTGATATGCAAATGGTTAGCTTCTTAGAGAATTCACACAAGGTTGGCGCCGGTGGCGACACCTACAACATGTTGACATGAGGAAAGTTTCCAACCGATTTCTCATACACAAACAGCAGTTGACCGGTGTTGCCTGGTTAAATGTTGTTGTAATGCCTCGTGTAAGGGGGAGAAATGCGATCCATCACGTTTCCGACTTCGATAAAGGTCGGATTGTAGCCCTTCGCGATTGCGGTTTATCGTATCGCGACATTGCTGCTCGCGTTGATCGAAATCCTATGACTGTTAACATAATATGGAGTCGGTGGGTTCAGGAGGGTAATACGGAACGCCGTGATGGATCTCAACGGCCTCGTATCACTAGCAGTCGAGATGACAGGCAACAAAGCCCCTCTTTGTAATTTTTGGGTAGTTCGTACGGGAACCGGCTTCACCGAATGACACAAGGACAGCAATGGCTTGTGACCCAGTACTAAGTAGAATTTTCTGCCGTACAAACAGTGGTGGAATTTGGAGACACCATTCACTATAGCCATGCCTCTTTCTCTGTTTGTGAATAGTTACACTGATCTTTGGACACTTTTGATGCGAAAGTAATAAGCATGTCTTTATCACCAAATCTGTGCGAAAGCACTGCACCGATTCCATAAGAGGAAACGTCAACTTGCAACACAACTGGTTTGTCAGGATCAAAGTACACCAAACCTCGATCACTAAGCAATGTATATTTAAGTTTTTGAAAAGCTTCTTGCTTCTTATCGGTCCAAACAAAGGGGACATCCTTGCGAAGCAAGTGATGCAATGAAGCTGCGATTTGTGCAGCATTCGGGATGAAGCGAATATAATAGTTCATTTTCCCTAAAACTTACTGCAGTTCAGTGACATTGCGAGGTACTGGCAAATCTCGTATGGCTAAGAAATGAGGCTGATTAGGATGCACACCTTGACTGTTTATGGCATGACCTAGACCCTGTAACTCAGGTTAAAAAATTCACACTCCTCCAGTCTACACTTCAGTCCTGCATCAAATAACGTACGAAACAAATCACGCTAATTTGTGATGTGTTCTTCGGGTGTACGACATGCTATGATAGTATCGTCCAAATAGTTTTAACAATCAAACAATGGAAAATACAGGCTACAATGTAACAATATTATGGACAGAAAGGTTGCTTACTCACTGTATAGCGGAGATGCTGAGTCGCAGATAGGCACAACAAAAAGACTGTCACTATCGGTCATTAAGGCCTTCGTCAACAATAGACACACATACACAAACACACACACACAGTCGTAAACGCAACTGACACGTATGACTGCAGTCTCAGGCAAATGAAACCAGTTGAGTGTGGTATCAGTTGCCTGAGACCGCACTCAAGTGTGTGAGTTGCGTTTGCGAATGTGTGTGTGTGTGTGTGTGTGTGTGTGTGTGTGTGTGTGTGTGTGTGTGTACGTGTGTATGTCTATTGTTGACGAAGGCTTTAATGGCCGAAAGATTTATTTGTGACATCTTTTTCCTGCCCCTATCTGCGGCTCAGCATTTCCGCTGTATGGTAAATCGTTTGAACAGTTTGGTACTTGAGCAGTCAGCTGTTCCAAATACCGGCTGGAAAATGGCGGGTGCGGAAGCACTGCCAAGAGGCAAACGCAAATATTTAAACAAGCCGAAATAAGTATTCATTACACACACTTTTGAGATTCTGCATTGGGCGGTATTTGAAGATATGCGTCACGCAAATCAAGTTTTGAAAAGTAGCGACCAGCACCTAATCTGTCCATGAGATATTCTGTGCGTATCAATTGGTAAGTGTTAATCACTGTTCGTGGGTTGACTGTAGAATTAAAATCAACACAGAGACGAATGCGGACTGAAGATTTGGAGATCAAAACCAGTGGATTTGCCCATTAACCAGCTGATATGGGCGCAGTAACTCCGCTATCTTGCAATTTGTAAGTTCAGCAGCGACTTTGTCCCATAATGCAATGGGAACAGTTCAGATCTGGGAAAACGTTGGCTGAGCATTGTCTTTCAGAGTAATATGTGAAGCTGAATTGATAGCCTTGCCTAAACCTTCAGAAAAGAGTTCCAGGAATTCTTTCAGCAAGCTAGCCACACTGCCTTTTGCATTGAATGCCAACTCTGGCAACACATTGTCCTGAATTTGAAAACCAAACAAGTCAAATGAATTGAGACCAAATATGTTCTCACAGACGCGTGATTGTAGCACTGTAAAATTCACTGTTCGCGTCTGCGAGCGATACATGGCAGGCAACACATATTTTCTGAGATCTCATGTCCATCATAAGCCGTCAGGCGTGTGCTAGTTTTAGACAGGAGTGGGGAGCCTAACAGTTCATATGTCTGACAGTTGAGCAATGTAACAAAGGCACCAAAGTCCAACTGAAATTTCAGACATTTTACAGTAATACGCAAATGAGCGAAAAGCTTCCAGGACTGGCGTAGCACAGAAGAAACTGTTCACTTGCTAGTTTTGCTAATGCCTGCAGTAGGCTTGAATACAGTGCATTGATTACATGGGCCTTGCGACTAGGATTCTGTGATTGGGCGAAATTCCTATGTGTGTTCCATTGCAATCAGTCGGATTTTACGTTCAAATGGCACGGAGCACTACGGGACTTAACATCTGAGGTCATCAGTCCCAAAGACTTAGAACTACTTAAACCTAACTAAGGACATGACACACATCCATGCCCAAGACAGAATTCGAACCTGCGACTGCAGCAGCAGTGCGGTTCCGGACTGAAGCCCCTAGAACCACTCGGCCACAGCGACCGGCCACACAACATAACATCTGAATACAGAGCACCACAAGGAAATCTGAATTTTCATTTCCTTGTCAAACCCTGCAAATCTGTTACCAACTGGCGATAATTTTGTTCCGACCTCTTCTTGTAATTAAAGAATTGAAACCAAGCTGCTGCCAGTCCCAGCAATCCATTGTGTAGGGGAACGGTAAGAAGGTCATAAAAAACTTTAAATATGTGTCCTGTAGATGGGAAATAATCAAAGGCTGCCTGAAGTCTGCGACCTATCACCGCCGCTAGGTGAAGAACGCCAAATAGAGAGGCTCAAGCATTCCACACGTTGCAGCCAGTTCAAGTCTCGCAGCAGGTTCTGGTGCATCATCACATATACAGGATGCAGTAGCCATTGATAGTTTGCGGCGGCCATTCTGCGCACATCCGCCATAAACACGACTCCCAAATACTCAGTTCAGTAACTGGCGGGGGTTATTGATGTTCAGAAGGCTGCTCGCAACCTGTCCATGTCGCTTGATCCATTTCATACGCTGAGGAATTCAACAGTGGAACAACCACCAATAGCAGGTCGCCAGCATACGCCTTATAGTGGAAGGTAATGCCCGCGGGTGATGCCAGATAGCTTGTGGTCGAGGCCCGTGAGGAATGGATCCAGCGCGATAGGATGAAAGTAGGTAGCAAGATGGAAGCCTTGTCATAGAGACCTATTAATGGGTATTGGGCTCACTGTCCATGGATCTGGACTTGAGAGCTGGCTGCTACCAGAAGGATCTGCAGAGTGTCGATGAGTGTCGTGGAAAATCCAATACTGTCCATCACCTGTAGTAGGAAGTTGAGGTGCAGTCTATCGAAGGCCCTATTGAAATCGATGGAGACACTGTCAAGCAGCGAGTCGAGGAGATCGCTACTGTCTCTGTGGCCGTAGGTGGCCATTCGTATGTTGACATCTTACCACTGCAATATCTGTTCTAGGGGAGGACTGTTGACGAATTCGTCTTAATGTGACCTGCCAAAAGCCTGGCAAAGATCTTGCAAAGATCTTAAACCTTGTAAGTGGCCGATAGTGTCTGACCGTTTGCACTTGTGCTGGCTTGTGTACTGGTATCAGAAGGCCTTCGACTAATGTAGGCGGTACTATGCAGTCTGGGTACATGAGTTCTCAGAACAGTGTAACCCAGTAGGGCATCATGATGTCGCAGAAGGTCAGGTAAAACTCGACAGCTAATACATCGGGTCCTGGATACTTATTGACTGCACCATTGTGCAAGGCATCCCCCTCTTCCTCAGACGAGACTTCCTCCATTGATGTTGTTGCTGTTGCCGTGTGGAAGATGCATGTCACCTTTTGTAATGCTTCTGGCCTGACCCCATCATCAAAGTCTCTTTCCAGGTAAAGATTGTTCCGGCATAAAAGTCAAGTGCCGGCACGACGGTCAGGAATGGTAGAGCAGAGAGAGCTGTGAAGAAAACATCAATCAATAGTATTCTGATCGACTTCTCTCTTGGGCAAAACCGAGACAGCAGCAGGCTCTAGGCGAAGAGAACCTAAGCGACGCTCCGCCTGGCTGCGACCCAGCTGAAGACTAGCTGTTCTACGAGCTCTACAGCAGCTACTTAGGATCTGTATGATTTCACTTGTATTAGACATTGTCTATACCCAAGAGACTACTTATTGGTCTGTCGCCATTTTCTTGAGACATACCATTGTAAATTCTCAATGTATTGTCATTTATTTGGGAAATGAAGTCCCATGCTTCTTGACAGAGCATAGAGGAACGATGACGGAGACCCACACAGCCATACTACGATGCGGGACCCAAAAGAAACCGGACTCCGAGGGCGCTGCCACTCGTAGACGTAGTGCAGGGTTCTCACGCTAGAAGGTGTTAGTAGAGATCTTCATGAAACAGCTGTGCAGACGGCGTCAGTGTAGAGCTGAACGTGCAAGTGTGGTATTGTGTTTTTCTTACAGTTGGTGGGTTACCTCTGCGAAGACGTTATGGCAACTTTAAAAGAACAAAGAGTGTGTGTGAAATTTTGTTTCCCGCTTAAAAAAACTGCAACAGAGACACACCATATGCCTCAGGAAGCTTTCCAGGAGGACGCTATGAGCCACACACAGGTTTTCGAGTGGTTTCGGCGCTTTAAACGTGGTGAGACGTGTGTTGAAGACCAAGCTCGATCTGAACGCCCTTCAATATCGCGAAATGAGAGAAAATTGAAAAGGTCCGCCAAAAGATCAACGAGGATCGTCGCCAAACGATCGACCAAATTTCAGCAGAGACAGGAATCAGTTGGAGCTCGTGCCAGCGGACTTTCAGTGAGGATTTGCACATGAGACGAGTTGCTGTTAAATTTGTTCCGCGCCTTCTCACACAGGAGCAAAAAACCATCCGCATGAATGTGTGTCAGGACTTGAAAACAGAGATTGCACGTGATCCAAACTTCTTGAACAAAGTCATTACAGGGGATGAGAGTTGGTGTTACGGGTATGACCCAGAAAACAAGCAAGCGTCAAACCAGTGGAGGGCTCCCAACTCTCCCAGACCAGAAAAAAAAGCAAGGCAAGTGAGGTCAAATGTGAAGACGATGATCATTGTCTTTTTTGATGTTCGTGGAATTGTGCATCGGGAATTCGTACCCCCTGGCCTGACTGTTAACCAGCACTTTTACTTGGATGTTTTAAGGCGTCTGCGAGAGGATGTGAGGAGGAAACGCCCGGAACTTTGGCGATCAGGTGACTGGTTTCTGCATCACGACAACTCTCCAGCACACACGGCCTTACGAGTGACCCACTATTTGGCATCTCAGAGGTGGTCTGTCATTCCCCACAGTCCGTATTCGCCGGACGTAGCTCCGTGCGACTTTTTCCTATTTCCACGAATGGAAAAAACGCTAAAAGGGGAGCGTTGTGACGATGTGGAGGCGGTAAAAACAGCTTCGCAAAGGGCACTGGACAATATCAAACCTGAAGATTTCCAAACATGCTTCCAAGAGTGGGAAAAGAGACTGGACAAGTGCATCGCATGTAACGGAGAGTATTTTGAAGGTGACTGAAGTAATTTTGTAAAAAGGTTCATCAATAAATTTTTTATGAGAACAATCCGGTTTCTTTTGGGTCCCCCCTCGCATGCACGGTCCTAATGGAGGTACTTTGCCGTTGTGTTCCTCTGACCGTAATGGGGATGAATGATGATGATGAAGACGACACAACTAAACCCAGTCACCTCGGGGTAGGTGAAAATCCCAGGCCCCACCGGGAATCGAACCAGGGACCTCGTGCTCGGGAAGAGAGAACGCTACCGCGAGACCACCAGCCGCGGACTCATTTACGGCTAGCTGCCCTTTATAAGAGCAGTATGGACCGTCAACACGCCTCTCTCAAGGGGTGTCTAGTGAAGCCTTGATGCTGATCTGTTACGTTCCGCCATTGTCGATGGTGCACGTCATCTACAGCTCTCCCATGTGTCAATAATCATTCTGGATCTCCCTGCAATGTGATCTTCGAAGGCAAAAGACGTTTACGCTACCCTTCTGCAGGCAGTTCTACGTAACGTGGAAGAAACCAGGTACCCAACTGTCAATTGGCCACGAGCGTGGAAAACGATACACCAACACTTTCTGCCAAACACTGTGCACAACACTTGGTTCCAAGATGCCAAGAAACATGTAACGAGCCACCCATTCTACGCAGTCGAATTGATGTACTCCCCACTTTGCCCTGACTGTTGCCTCTTTGCAAAACGGTTTTTAGCATGGATAGGGACTGCAACTGCTGTGTTCGGATGCAGGCTGAGTTGGCATCCCTTCGCTCCCAGCTTCAGGCAGTGTTGGCTTCGGTCACACAGCTTGAGGCTGTTGCCAATGGGCATCACTGTGGGGGTGCGGATGGGGGTTTGTCGGGGACGGCCAGCTCGTCCCACGCATCCCCTGATCGGACTACGACTGTGGTTGCCCGGGATACTGCCCGCATTGAGGCTGATCCCTCACCTGTGGTAGAGTGGGAGGTCGTTTCAAGGTGTGGCAGGGGGCGAAAGACATTCCGGAGGGCTGAACGGAAAGCCTCTCCAGTTTGTCTGACGAACCGGTTTCAGGCTCTGTCTCAGGCTGATACTGATCTTCGGCCTGACATGGCTGCTTGTCCTGTTCCAGAGGTTGCCCCTCAGTCTGCAAGATCCGGGCAGTTGCAGAGGGTGGGCTTACTGGTAGTTGGGAGCTCCAACGTCAGGCGCGTAATGGGGCCCCTTAAGGAAATGGCAGCAAGAGAGGGGAAGAAAACCAATGTGCACTCCGTGTGCATACCGGGGGGAGTCATTCCAGATGTGGAAAGGGTCCTTCCGGATGCCATGAAGGGTACAGGGTGCACCCATCTGCAGGTGGTCGCTCATGTCGGCACCAATGATGTGTGTCGCTATGGATCGGAGGAAATCCTCTCTGGCTTCCGGCGGCTATCTGATTTGGTGAAGACTGCCAGTCTCGCTAGCGGGATGAAAGCAGAGCTCACCATCTGCAGCATCGTCGACAGGACTGACTGCGGACCTTTGGTACAGAGCCGAGTGGAGGGTCTGAATCAGAGGCTGAGACGGTTCTGCGACCGTGTGGGCTGCAGATTCCTCGACTTGCGTCATAGGGTGGTGGGGTTTCGGGTTCCGCTGGATAGGTCGGGAGTCCACTACACGCAACAAGCGGCTACACGGGTAGCAGGGGTTGTGTGGCGTGGGCTGGGCGGTTTTTTAGGTTAGATGGCCTTGGGCAGGTACAGAAAGGGCAACAGCCTCAACGGGTGCGGGGCAAAGTCAGGACATGCGGGGACCAAGAAGCAATCGGTATTGTAATTATCAACTGTCGAAGCTGCGTTGGTAAAGTACCGGAACTTCAAGCGCTGATAGAAAGCACCGAAGCTGAAATCGTTATAGGTACAGAAAGCTGGCTTAAGCCAGAGATAAATTCTGCCGAAATTTTTACAAAGGTACGGACGGTGTTTAGAAAGGATAGATTGCATGCAACCGGTGGTGGAGTGTTCGTCGCTGTTAGTAGTAGTTTATCCTGTAGTGAAGTAGAAGTGGATAGTTCCTGTGAATTGTTATGGGTGGAGGTTACACTAAACAACCGAACTAGGTTAATAATTGGCTCCTTTTACCGACCTCCCGACTCAGCAGCATTAGTGGCAGAACAACTGAGAGAAAATTTGGAATACATTTCACATAAATTTTCTCAGCATGTCATAGTCTTAGGTGGAGATTTCAATTTACCAGATACAGACTGGGACACTCAGATGTTTAGGACGGGTGGTAGGGACAGAGCATCGAGTGACATTATATTGAGTGCACTATCCGAAAATTACCTCGAGCAATTAAACAGAGAACCGACTCGTGGAGATAACATCTTGGACCTACTGATAACAAACAGACCCGAACTTTTCGACTCTGTATGTACAGAACAGGGAATCAGTGATCATAAGGCCGTTGCAGCATCCCTGAATATGGAAGTTAATAGGAATATAAAAAAAGGGAGGAAGGTTTATCTGTTTAGCAAGAGTAATAGAAGGCAGATTTCAGACTACCTAACAGATCAAAACGAAAATATCTGTTCCGATACTGACAATGTTGAGTGTTTATGGAAAAAGTTCAAGGCAATCGTAAAATGCGTTTTACACAGGTACGTGCCGAGTAAAACTGTGAGGGACGGGAAAAACCCACCGTGGTACAACAACAAAGTTAGGAAACTACTGCGAAAGCGAAGAGAGCTCCACTCCAAGATTAAACCCAGCCAAAACCTCTCAGACAAACAGAAGCTAAACGATGTCAAAGTTAGCGTAAGGAGGGCTATGCGTGAAGCGTTCATTGAATTCGAAAGTAAAATTCTATGTACCGACTTGACCTAGGAAGTTCTGGTCTTACGTTAAATCAGTAAGTGGCTCGAAACAGCACATCCAGACACTCCGGGATGATGATGGCACTGAAACAGAGGATGACACGCGTAAAGCTGAAATACTAAACACCTTTTTCCAAAGCTGTTTCACAGAGGAAGACCGCACTGCAGTTCCTTCTCTAAATCCTCGCACAAACGAAAAAATGGCTGACATCGAAATAAGTGTCCAAGGAATAGAAAAGCAACTGGAATCACTCAATAGAGGAAAGTCCACTGGACCTGACGGGATACCAATTCGATTCTACACAGAGTACGCGAAAGAACTTGCCCCCCTTCTAACAGCCGTGTACCGCAAGTCTCTAGAGGAACGGAGGGTTCCAAATGATTGGAAAAGAGCACAGATAGTCCCAGTCATCAAGAAGGGTCGACGAGCAGATGCGCAAAACTATAGACCTATATCTGTTACGTCGATCTCTTGTAGAATTTTAGAACATGTTTTTTGCTCGCGTATCATGTCATTTCTGGAAACCCAGAATCTAATATGTAGGAATCAACATGGATTCCGGAAACAGCGATCGTGTGAGACCCAACTCGCCTTATTTGTTCATGAGACCCAGAAAATATTAGATACAGGCTCCTAGGTAGATGCTATTTTTCTTGACTTCCGGAAGGCGTTCGATATAGTTCCGCACTGTCGCCTGATAAACAAAGTAAGAGCCTACGGAATATCAGACCAGCTGTGTGGCTGGATTGAAGAGTTTTTAGCAAACAGAACACAGCATGTTGTTATCAATGGAGAGACGTCTACAGACGTTAAAGTAACCTCTGGCGTGCCACAGGGAAGTGTTATGGGACCATTGCTTTTCACAATATATATAAATGACTTAGTAGATAGTGTCGGAAGTTCCATGCGGCTTTTCGCGGATGATGCTGTAGTATACAGAGAAGTTGCAGCATTAGAAAATTGTAGCGAAATGCAGGAAGATCTGCAGCGGATAGGCACTTGGTGCAGGGAGTGGCAACTGACCCTTAACATAGACAAATGTAATGTATTGCGAATACATAGAAAGAAGGATCCTTTATTGTATGATTATATGATAGCGGAACAAACACTGGTAGCAGTTACGTCTGTAAAATATCTGGGAGTATGCGTGCGGAACGATTTGAAGTGGAATGATCATATAAAATTAATTGTTGGTAAGGCGGGTACCAGGTTGAGATTCATTGGGAGAGTGCTTAAAAAATGTAGTCCATCAACAAAGGAGGTGGCTTACAAAACACTCGTTCGACCTATACTTGAGTATTGCTCATCAGTGTGGGATCCGTACCAGGTCGGGTTGACGTAGGAGATAGAGAAGATCCAAAGAAGAGCGGTGCGTTTCGTCACCGGGTTATTTGGTAACCGTGATGGCGTTACGGAGATGTTTAATAAACTCAAGTGGCAGACTCTGCAAGAGAGGCGCTCTGCATCGCGGTGTAGCTTGCTGTCCAGGTTTCGAGAGGGTGCGTTTCTGGATGAGGTATCGAATATATTGCTTCCCCCTACTTATACCTCCCGAGGAGATCACGAATGTAAAATTAGAGAGATTAGAGCGCGCACGGAGGCTTTCATACAGTCGTTCTTCCCGTGAACCATACGCGACTGGAACAGGAAAGGGAGGTAATGACAGTGGCACGTAAAGTGCCCTCCGCCACACACCGTTGGGTGGCTTGTGGAGTATCAATGTAGATGTAGATGTAGAAGTAGAACATAATCTGACGTGCGTATCGTCGTCCAGCGTTTGGCAACTGATGCAGAAGACCTCAGCTTGTTACCTCTGTGTCACGCTTGACGTGACTGAACTTCGGACCTCCCAATGTTGGATGACTATTCCTTTCCCCTCGCAAAATATTATTCGCTTACGTGGTTCAAGGGAGGGAGTAGCCATCTACTACATCTTCAGCGAAGGGGAGAAACTAGAGCTTGATTACTGGTGGTACCTGCAAAACGCTCACAACGATCTTGAACGCACACGGACGTACCGTACGTTCTTTGCAAACTATTTGTGCAGTGTTTTCATAAACCCCCAATCAAGTCGGAGAGTGCCAGTCTCAACGTGACGTTCTACGCAGCATCACAGACAGTATTACCTGCAGTGTAAGTGGTGAGGAGGGAAAGAGACTGGCTGTTTCATGGAAAGCTGCATTCATTGAGACGTTATCAATGCAGCATGAGTCTGTTGTAAATATTAGGAAACTCCAGTTGTACCATTTCTTGAAGGAAGACTCCTTTAGCTCAAGTAGCACAAGTAATATACAAATAAATTTTAGTTTATCCTTTGAATCGCATTTTTGTAACAATGTTTTAGGGAATTACATTACAGGCCCGTAGAGCCAATTGCCTTGGGAGAATTTTTGTGAATAGTTAGAGGAAATGCCTGAAGACGGATCGTTCATTTTTATGTAGGGTAAAAGTGCTGGTGCCAAGTAGGAGCAGATTTTTTTCATTTCGTTTTTTTTTATTAAACTTAGGTACTTAAGGAGAGAGATAAGAAAGGGATAGCGTCTTTGATTAATAATCAAAACGTCCTTGGTCCCAGGTTCGAACATCGCCTGTGCCTAAATTTTGAATAGGAATCTACAGTAATGGCAGCGGGAGACTTCCGACATGAGAAGTCACCTTCATTATGCCAATGGCCTTGTCACAGAACTCGGAGGAGCGGACAGAAGTTCAGGGCAGTCTCTTGCCCTTGGTGTGGGAAACTGCTCCTTAAATGCGGAAGAATGAGCAGTGATCAACGGCATGAGGATGAAGAAGGCAATGAAAAACACTGCACTGAAGACAACGTGCATATACAGGACAGGTGGCATGTAACTGAAGAAATGTCATGATGATCTCTCTATTGGCAAAACATTCTGGACTAGTCCTCCTTCCGGATATAGGGGAAGGGTCTGCCAAGGAGAGGGTGACCATAATTAAAAGACTGAATAACTAAAAAAAGGACAACTTTCTATTAACTGTGGCTATGTGAATCTGAAGGTAGTAGGGAAGTTAGAAAATCTGCAAACGTTAAATGTTAATACTCAATCTAGAAAGAATGAGCGTCATTGAAGTGAAATGGAAAGAAGACAAGGATTTCTTGTCAGAAGAATATAGGGTAATACCAACAGCAGCAGAAAACGGTATAATAGAAGTAAGATCCATCATGAATAGGAAGATGGGACAGAGAGTGAGCCACTCTGAACAGTTCAGTGATACGTATGTCCTCATCAGAATGGACAGCAAACCAACACCAACAACACGAGTTTGGCTATATTTGCCGAGGCCACAAGCAGATGATGAAGAGACGAAGATGGTATATGATGATACTGAACAGGTTATCCAGTATGTAAATGGAGATGAAAGTCAAATAGTCATGGGAGATTGGAATGCTGTAGCAGGGGAAGGCGTAGAAGAAAGGGTTACAGGAGAATATGGGTTGGTAGTAGGAATGAGAGAGGACGAAAACTGAGTTCTGCAATAAATTTCAACTATCAATAGCGAATACTCCGTTCAAGAAACGCATGAAGAGGAGGTATACTTGGAAAAGGCCGGGAAATACAGGCAGAAGTTTCGGAATCAGGTATTGGATTGTAAGATATACCCGGGGGCAGCTATGCGCTTAGATCATAATTTGGTAATGATGAAGAATAGACACGTTTGAGAGACTAGTCAGGAGAATCAGTGCACAAAGAAGAGGGATACGGATGTACTAAGAAATGAAGAGACCAGTTTGAAGTTGTCTGAGGCAGTAGCCTCAGTACGCAGCTCACTTGAAGAGGAATCAACATCTCTAAAAAGGGTAACCGCAGAAGCTGGAGAAAAAACGTAGGTACAAGGAAAGTAACTGCAAAGAAACAATGGGTAACAGTAGAAATACACTCCTGGAAATGGAAAAAAGAACACATTGACACCGGTATGTCAGACCCACCATACTTGCTCCGGACACTGCGAGAGGGCTGTACAAGCAATGATCACACGCACGGCACAGCGGACACACCAGGAACCGCGGTGTTGGCCGTCGAATGGCGCTAGCTGCGCAGCATTTGTGCACCGCCGCCGTCAGTGTCAGCCAGTTTGCCGTGGCATACGGAGCTCCATCGCAGTCTTTAACACTGGTAGCATGCCGCGACAGCGTGGACGTGAACCGTATGTGCAGTTGACGGACTTTGAGCGAGGGCGTATAGTGGGCATGCGGGAGGCCAGGTGGACGTACCGCCGAATTGCTCAACACGTGGGGCGTGAGGTCTCCACAGTACATCGATGTTGTCGCCAGTGGTCGGCGGAAGGTGCACGTGCCCGTCGACCTGGGACCGGACCGCAGCGACGCACGGATGCACGCCAAGACCGTAGGATCCTACGCAGTGCCGTAGGGGACCGCACCGCCACTTCCCAGCAAATTAGGGACACTGTTGCTCCTGGGGTATCGGCGAGGACCATTCGCAACCGTCTCCATGAAGCTGGGCTACGGTCCCGCACACCGTTAGGCCGTCTTCCGCTCACGCCCCAACATCGTGCAGCCCGCCTCCAGTGGTGTCGCGACAGGCGTGAATGGAGGGACGAATGGAGACGTGTCGTCTTCAGCGATGAGAGTCGCTTCTGCCTTGGTGCCAATGATGGTCGTATGCGTGTTTGGCGCCGTGCAGGTGAGCGCCACAATCAGGACTGCATATGACCGAGGCACACAGGGCCAACACCCGGCATCATGGTGTGGGGAACGATCTCCTACACTGGCCGTACACCACTGGTGATCGTCGAGGGGACACTGAATAGTGCACGGTACATCCAAACCGTCATCGAAGCCATCGTTCTACCATTCCTAGACCGGCAAGGGAACTTGCTGTTCCAACAGGACAATGCACGTCCGCATGTATCCCGTGCCACCCAACGTGCTCTAGAAGGTGTAAGTCAACTACCCTGGCCAGCAAGATCTCCGGATCTGTCCCCCATTGAGCATGTTTGGGACTGGATGAAGCGTCGTCTCACGCGGTCTGCACGTCCAGCACGAACGCTGGTCCAACTGAGGCGCCAGGTGGAAATGGCATGGCAAGCCGTTCCACAGGACTACATCCAGCATCTCTACGATCTTCTCCATGGGAGAATAGCAGCCTGCATTGCTGCGAAAGGTGGATATACACTGTACTAGTGCCGACATTGTGCATGCTCTGTTGCCTGTGTCTATGTGCCTGTGGTTCTGTCAGTGTGATCATGTGATGCATCTGACCCCAGGAATGTGTCAATAAAGTTTCCCCTTCCTGGAACAATGAATTCACGGTGTTCTTATTTCAATTTCCAGGAGTGTACTTCAGTGATCTACCAAAGAAGAAAGTACAAAAAATTCAGGGAAATTCAGGAATACAGAAATAGAAGTGACTTAGAAAAGAAATAAATCGAAAAGTGCAGAGATGCTAAGGTGAAATGGCTGCATAAAAAATATGTGAAAATATCAAAAAGAAATGATAGTCGTAAGGACTAACTCAGCATATAGAAAGTCAAACCAACATTAATAGTGCAATGAGAATTGCACTTTTAAATGGCGTGAAGAGAGCGGGTAGGTGGAAAGAGTACACTGAAGGCCTCTGTAAGGGAAAGAACTTGTCTCATGACGTGACAGAAGGGGGGAATAGGTGCCGACAGGGAAGAGATAGGGGGTACAGTATTAGAATCAGAATTCAGAAGAGCTTTGGAAGAACTAAAATCAAATAAGGCAGGATGAATGGATAACATACTATCGGAATTTCTAAAATCATTTGGGAAAAAAAAAGGATTATTCACATTGGAGTGTAGAATCTGTAAGACTGGCGATATATCGTTGGACTTTCGGAAAAACCTCATCCACACAATTCTTAAGATTGCAAGAGCCGGCAAGTGTGAGAATTATCGCACAATCAGCTTGACAACTCATGCATCCAAGTTGTTGACAAGACAAGAATAATATTCATAAGAATGGAAAATAAATTGAGGATGTGGTAGATGACGATCAGTTTGGATTTAGAATAGGTAAAGAAACCAGAAAGGCAGTGCTGACGTTCCGGTTTATAACGGAAGCAGGACAGAAGAAAAATAAAGGCACGTTCATAAATTTTGTCGACCTGGAAGAAGCGTTCTAAAATGTAAAATGGTGCGAGATGTTCTAAATCTTTTCATCATACAAAACAAGTATTATTTCTCACAATCCACAGCAGCTACGGATGAATGTACTGTGAAAGACACTCCATGAAAGAGATGGAGATATTTCATTCTTGCACTTAAATATCTAAAGAGAACAGCACACACTAAACACGATTTACTTAACCTCATAGTACAACGTCAGCTGACCCTTTTTTATCTGGAGCACAGATGTCTAACTGATCTGATGCGGCCTGCCACGACTTTCTCTGCTAATCTAATCTCTTCATCTCAGGTATCGGGTTTTAGCAGACGTCCTAATTTTTTTAATATACAACAATATCTGTCTTCTTCTAGTTTGGCCTATAATTTTCCCTCCATATCTCTGGAAGCTATTCCCTGATGTCGAAACGTACGTCCTGTCACTGTTCCTTATTGTAGCTAGCGTTTTGAATATATTTTCTTCCTCTCCGATACTGCGAACTTCTTCGCTCCTGATCATTGCAGTTCACTTTCAGCATCATCCCATATCAGACACATGGACCTTGAGAAACCGGAAACGATGAGAATCAGTCTTTTCCGGTTTCTCAAGGTCCATGACTCATTTCAATTCAGTGCTGTGCTCCAGACATACGTTCCCATAAATTTCTCTCTCAAATTAATGCCTACGTATTATAAGGCTTTCGGCGAATGATGCTCTTAGCTGTGATACTCCGCTCCATATTCACCCCTCCCCCCCCCCCCCCCCCCCCACCGCAAACTCTGTCCTGTGTTCATCACTTTGTTTCAAAGTAAGTAGTATTCATTCTCTTCTACTATGTGGTGCACAATTTTCATGCTAAGATTCTTGTTTATCTTATTTCTACCACTCCTCAAACAATTTATTTTTCTTTACTTTACTCTTAAGCCACATGCTGTGTTTAGTAGACATTTTATTCCATTCGTTTGAAACACTCTGCACCCACATGCTTACGGAGAATGTTTGAATGATATCCTGCTCCGTGGCAATCGCGAAACAGTTTCAGTTCCTCCAGTAACACGACACAGTTCAAAGCCTACTGACATCAATGCTGAGTCCTCGTAGTAGATCTCGATGCAAAGAAAACCGCCTTTGTTTCAGTGACTGCGTAACATATCAGTGACACTCACACCCCAATTGCGCGATAACACGAAACGGGCTGCCCATCTTTGCACTTTTTCGACGTGCTCCGTCAATCCTACCTGGTAAGGATCCCACACCGTGCAGCAATATTCCAGCAGAGGACGGACATGTGTAATGTAGGCTGTGTCTTTATTGGGTTAGGGGATGCGACAAACCCACTAAAGAAACATCCTACGTTACATGTGTCCGTCCTCTGCTGGGATACTGCTGCGCGGTGTGGGATCCTTACCAGGTAGGATTGACAGAGCACATCGAAAAAGTGCAGAGAAGGGCAGCCCGTTTCGTGTTATCGCGCAATTGGGGTGAGAGTGTCACTGATATGATACGCGAGTTGGAGTGACAGTCACTGAAACAAAGGCGGTTTTCTTTGCGGCGAGATTTATTTACGAAATTTCAATTACCAGCTTTCTCTTCCGAATGCGAAAATATTTTGTTGACATCCAACTACGTAGGAAGAAATGATCATCATAATTAAATAAGAGAAATCAGAGCTCGAACGGAAACATTTAGGTGTTCCTTTTTCCCACGCGCCATTCGAGATTTGAATAGAGAAGTAGTATGAAATTGTTTCGATGAACCCTCTGCCAGGCACTTAAGTGTGAATTACAGAGAAACCATCTAGATGTAGATGTAGATGTAGAAATCTGATATCAAACACATGCATTTTTTACTCAACGATACACAGATGTGCGTCCATTCTACAGGAGAAACCCGTTTTAGTTCATCCAGGAATAAAAGAACAACGCACAGTTCGCAATTTTCTCAATAGTACACATTTTGTTTCTGCATTTAACATTAATACGGTTCACATTTTAGTTTAAATGATTCATCTGTGTCCTCACACACCAAAGCCAACCCACCAATCGTACCGTTAAGTCAATAATCGTTGCCCCCGCCCCTACTCTTCGATAATCGAAGCAGACTCTAGTATAGCAAACAAACGTAAAGATACAATGCAATATCTATGTTGAGATGGAGGTATTTGTAATATTTGAATGTAATGACATTTATTACAAAATACAACAATTAAAACAAGATAATAAAAGGAAAAACAAACAATATTTACACAGACTCCCTAGAACTATAACTTTATATACCCTTCTTTGTGTTTCATGAATCGATTCTGTCTTCACTACAGAATCCCGCGATGAAGAACCTTCGTCCGCAGATAAGCAAAATATTTTGTCTGAACAGCTCGTCAATATTTATAGGATTCGTTTCAGGGGTGGATGATTCGGTCGTGAAATGCATGCTGCTTTAAATGCAGTCGTAACACCCGGCTCCTCTCCAGACGTTTCCCCTCTTATGAAGATGGAGAATACGACGAACTAAAGGAAAAATAGGAAGTAAGAGAGAGAATCAAAAATTCGCACGGACTGTCTCAGTTTTCTTCCACCTCAATGTCGATAAATAATTCCGATCCTTTTCATCCGCCAAATAATATTTCCAGGATATACTGCAGTGGAAGCTTTTCGCGGGAAATTACCCTGTTGCGAGGTATTCCCCGGCTGCGCTGCCGCTATCACGTTTCTCCCTCTGGAATAAACCGAATATTGTGTGATATTTCATATTAACGCGCAATGTGGAAGCAGGTTACAGAAAGAGAAAAAGAGGAAATGCTTCCTCGAAAGCATGGAACGCTCGGTTGCTAGATGTCTTACGCATCTCGGTGTTTGTAAGAGCTGCTGTTGTATTGTGCGCGGTTTTTGCTACACGCGCCTCACTGTAGCGAGTAGATTGTACAAACTCGACTGATTTTTCATCGCGTGTCAAAGTCAGCTACCAAACCAAGAAGCGTTTGTTATTTGAGCTTGTAAAACGTTCCACTAAATCTTCACTGCCTAATACGAAACCAGTGTCAAGGTGTAACATGGAGTGGCGGTACATTTTCATTTAACACTTGATATTTACTGTTAACATAGAGGTTTAGATGATCCACTTTGTTACACAACCATGGAATGTATGACGTTTGAAATTTTGCATGCTTTAATGCAGATCTGAAGTAATCTATACCATTATGTAAAGACAAGTTGCAGATTAAAGTTTTTGGCAAAAATCTCGATAAATTCTTGCAAGATTTCTACAAATATTTATACCATAGTCCAACAACATTCAGATTAACATGGGCTACGTATTTTCTTATGTATATGGTGTTGTGGATTGGCAAGAGAGCCAACCCGGTATGAGAGGAAGCCGAAAGGCACGCGTTTTAGCTCACGCAGGCTGGCGTGAGGTCTGGAACAGGTCAAGGAAATTAGACTAACAAAAAAGGACGTAGCTGTGGAATACTTAACTTTGATCCATAAATGGTGAACATCGCTCTTGACGGAACATGTTTTACAGCATCAATAGTAACTAGTAATGGTGCCTTGCTAGGTTGTAGCAAATGACTTAGCTGAAGGCTATGCTAACTATCGTCTCGGCGCACGAGGGCGTAATTTGTCAGTGAACCATCGCTAGCAAAGTCGGCTGTACAACTGGGGCGAGTGCTAGGAAGTGTCTCTAGACCTGCCGTGTGGCGGCGCTCGGTCTGCAATCACTGATAGTGGCGACACGCGGGTCCGACGTATACTACCGGACCGCGGCCGGATTAAAGGCTACCACCTAGCAAGTATGGTGTATGGCGGTGACACCACATTCCTCCCCCGCAAATCGGCGTACGGTTGTGGCATAAGGCTTCCGCTCGCCGAGGGGAGGACCCCATGTTGACGTATGCAACGAGGTGGGGAGCCTAACAACAGGCGAGGCTGTGCCAACCGCACCCTGCCATTCGGACCGAGGGGAGCTAGGAAACGCCTGAAAACCTGCTCCAGGGTGCACGCCAACATGCGGTGTACGCGCCCGTAGAGAGACAGGAGGGGCCGAAGGGTCGACCTCCATCGGGCCGGGGCACCCTACGGGCGAAGACGACATATGGTCCGGAGCGGGCAAAAGTTCCATGGCGGAGGACAACTGGTCACGGGAAGCGATCGGCGGCGCGTGACCCAGGGAGGCGCCCAGCGGTTGCAGCGACGCGTCCGCTGCTGGCGTCGCCGGGGGGAGAACAGACGGCGGCGGCGGCGGCGCGTCGCCATGGGGCAAAATGGAAGGCAGCGTCGGTAACACCTGGGGCTGAGGCGAGCCAGTAGATGGGTCCCCAGGGCGCTGACCGGACGGCACCGTCGCCGAAAGCAGACGGGGAGCGGCAGATCCCGTGCGACGACAGAGGAGCAGCTGATTGAGATGCCGACGCACCTCACCAGAGGCCCCCAAAACCAGATACAGAGCGCGGCCGAGGCAGCGAAGAATGCGCCCTTCGAGCCAATGGCGTGAACCTCGAATTGCGGTAGTAGACAACGTCGCCTGGGGCAAAAGCAGGTGTCTGCCGCTGCACAGGAACTTGATGCGGCGGATGTAGCAAAGACATCAAGGTGCGATGTGGGCGACCGTGGAGCAACTCAGCCGGCGAGCGATCATCTCGAGACTGAGAGCGATACGAGGACAAAAAGAGCAATAACGTGTCCTCCCGAGAATGCGACTCTTTCAACTTCAACATCTGTGACTGGAAAGTCCAGACCAATCGTTCAGCGGCACCGTTTGACTGTGGCGAAAACGGCGCGGATGTCAGATGTTGAATACCATTGGCCTTGCAGAATGACTGAAATTCTGCGGACATGAATTGTGGGCCATTGTCGGAAACAGTAGTCTGTGGAAGACCTTCAATGCAAAAGATAGCAGATATCGCTTGGATGGTGGCAGATGACGTGGAAGACATCCGGACAACAAAAGGAAAATTACTGAATGAAGCTACCACAACCAAGCATCGAGCATTCCAGAATGGACCAGCAAAATCGATGTGTAAGCGTTGCAAAGGGGAAGTGGCTTTTGGTCATGCAAAAAATTTCCGCGGTGGTGCTGATTGTTGTTCGGCACACACCATGCAAGAAGGGCACATATGCGTAATCGCGGCATCGATTCCGAACCAAGTACAGTGCTGACGAGCAAGTAGTTTCGTTCTCACTATACCCCAATGTCCTTGGTGGAGAAGCCGTAAGACAGAGGACTGTAATGAACGTGGGACCACGACCCTGGACTGATCATTATCAGAACGCAACAGCAAAACACCACGTCGTACAAAAAGTCTCTCCTTGTGAGCAAAAAATCGGCGAACCAACGGATCCCCGATCCGTGACTTTGACAAGGGCCATTGCGCAGCAACAAAACGCAGAACGGTAGCAAGAACAGGGTCGGCAGCTGTGGCTGTAGCTACACGACGAAAATCAATCGGAAACGCTTCGACCACGTCATCGGTTTCCGAATCAATGAACATCCAAGCAAGTTCGGAGGAATCGAATGCTCTATCCTCAACAACAGGCAAACGGGACAACGCATCGGCGTTTCCGTGCTTAGCAGTGGACCGATACAAGATATCGTAGCGGTACTGCGAGAGGAAAATAGACCAGCGAATGAATTTCTGCGCTGTACGTGGAGGTACAGGCTTGGTCGGATGAAAAAGCGATGTCAAAGGTTTGTGGTCTGTGATGATGGTAAAGTGACGACCATACAAGAAATCACGAAACTTTGTACCACCAAATACGAGAGCCAATGCTTCTTTCTCGATCTGTGAATTATTTCTTTGCGCAGACGAGAGCAATTTGGACGCAAAGGCAATAGGGAGATCGTGCGAACCATCTCTGTGCGCAAGCACAGCACCGATCCCGAAATCTGATGCATCCACCATCAACAAAAGGGGCTTCCGGGGATCGAATGGCGTAAGGCAAGTATTTGAAAGCAACGCCGATTTCAACTGGCGAAAGGTGCGTTCGCATTCCGTCGTCCAGACGAACGGAACACCTTTACGGCGTAAGCGATGAAGCGGAGCTGAAATGGAAGAGGCGTGTGGGATATAACGGTTATAATAATTAATTTTTCCCAGCACACTCTGTAGCTGCTTCAAATTCTGCGGCGAAGGCAAGTCTTGTATGGCACGGAGGTGCTCTGGACTGGGATGTATGCCTTGGGCATTGAGTACATGTCCCAGGTAGAATAAGTCACGAGCAAAAAACACACATTTGTCCTTCCGCAAGCGAAGACCATTTTGTCGCAAGACCTGAAATAATGCAGGGCTAAATGTTCTTCTTCCGTCTTTCCGGAGATCACAATATCGTCCAGATAGTTTGGTGCAGTAGAGACCGACGCACAAACAGTTTGTAGATATTGCTGAAACAATGCAGGGGCGGATGCACACCCGAATGGCAGTCTTTTGAATCGATACAAACCAAGATGCGTGTTAACCACCAAAACGCGCTGGGATTCATCGTCCACCGGTATTTGCAAGTACGCATCTGCTAGGTCTAACTTCGAACAATATTTACCCGGGCACAGTTTGTCAAAAAGATCTTCCGGGCAGGCTAAAGGAAAAGTAGCAGTCACTAGTTGTGGATTCACTGTTGCCTTGAAGTCCACGCAAAGTCTAAATTTTCCGGAAGGTTTTTGCAAAATTACTAAGGGTGATGCCCAGAGAGAAGCCTGCACACGTTCAATGACACCTTGTGATTCCAAATCGTTTAATGTTCTTGCGACTTCATCACACAATGCGTGGGGAACATTGCGCGCTCTGAAAAATTTCGGTTGCGCATTTACTTTCAGTTTCAAATGTGCTTTATAGTTCTTAGCGCAACCGAGGTCCGGTGCAAAAATGTCTGCAAATTCTTCACGTAGACGAGAAACACTGTCTGAAGGCATAGTCTTGTTCACTCATAGGACCTGATTTACTACAGACAAGTTAAACAACTGAAATAAATCGAAACCAAACAAGTTCACTGCAGAAGAAGAACGAAGGACGTAAAATGACACAAGTTTTGTTTGTCCTTTGTATGTTTCAAGAAGGCTGCAGTGTCCTAACGCAGGGATATGCTGACCTAAATAGGTACTTAACATTTGCGGCACGCAATGGAGGTGTGCCCAGCTGTTTGTACGTGTCTTGATTGAGCAGTGAAACTGCAGCCCCGGTATCGAGCTGGAATGGTATCACTTTGGCGTTAATGTCCAAGCCCACAAAAAGTTTATTGTCCTGCTGACGACAAGAGCGACTGTCTCGTGCAGCGTGAACTGACACTGGTACAAAATCACTTGCGACTTGACTAGAGTTCAAGCGATGTCGATGCACACTATTTGTGGGATGAACAAAGCCACTGTTAGAGAGAGTGGCACTGGGCGGAGTGGCATG
The DNA here is from genome assembly GCF_023864345.2 of Schistocerca serialis cubense. Lineage (NCBI taxonomy): Eukaryota > Metazoa > Arthropoda > Insecta > Orthoptera > Acrididae > Schistocerca > Schistocerca serialis. Next base: position 256,131,185 of record NC_064644.1, on the reverse strand, counting down.
AACTATATGAATTTCCATGGGCGAAGTGTCACGAGCCTCAATATCCTTGGTTCGATTCGTATTCCGGCATGAAGCAAAGGGCCTGGAATGGTTTTGAGCTTCCGATCTGAGCTTTTTCTGGTAAACACTTTGAACATGTCCTTTTTTATTACAGAAAAAGCAGATAGCTTGGCGTGACGGGCAATTCTCATGCGAATGTCTAGTAGCACACTGCGGGCATGATTTCACTGCATTTGCTTGCTGGCGTGGTACACGTGGCTGAGAGCCAGGCGGCTTTGGCGCGGCCGGGCACGAGGACTGTTTACTGTTCCGTGCAGCTCGCCCGGCGGGCCGATTAACCTGACACACAGGTGGCGAAATTTCAAATGATTCCTGAGCAAGGTCAAGTGTGTCCTGCCGATCCAATATGTCTATCACTTGTTGAATGGGGAGATTGACTTGTTTCAAAATCTGTTCCCGTATATGAACATCAGAAACGTTCTGTGCAATTGCATCACGTACCATAGTATCTGAATAAGGGAGCCCACGTTGACACTAAAAAGCACAATCCCTAGTAAGGCCTTGCAAGGTTGCAACCCACTCCCTATTAGTCTGACCTGCCGTACGTTTTGTACGAAAGAAGGTATACCGTTTGGCAACTACATTCACTTATTTTTTGAAATATGCATCTAATGCAGACAAAATTTCGTCGTAGGACAGAGTTGCTACATCGCGTCGGGGAAATAATTTGACTATCACACGGTACGTGGTCACCCCGACGGAAGATAATAAGAATGGCTGCCGCTCGTTACCATGAATTCTCTAGGCGGCGAGATGGAATCCAAATTGGCGTCACCATTCTGTCCAGCTTTCCAGTGCAGCATCAAAAGGACGAAAAGTTGGTGCAACTGCGTGTTGTGGCTGCATTAGCGGTGGAGCGGCAGCTGCCGCATCGTTTTGCATTGCACGTTGACCCTGGACGAGCTGTCCAAGGGCATCAAGTAAGGCCTGCGTCTGCTGGTTCTCTAAGCGATAAAATTCGGACAGTACATCTGGAGATGGTGGCGAAGCCATTACACAAGTAAATCAGGACAGTGTTGGTACGAACGCGGTGTGGCCTCGTCGCCAAATGTTGTGGATTGGCAAGAGAGCCAACCGGTATGAGAGGAAGCCGAAAGGCATGCGTTTTAGCTCACGCAGGCTGGCGTGAGGTCTGGAACAGGTAAAGGAAATTATACTTAACTTTAATCCATAAATGGCGAACATCGCTCTTGACGGTACATGTTTTACAGCATCAATAGTAACTAGTAATGGCGCCTTGCTAGGTCGTAGCAAATGACTTAGCTGAAGGCTATGCTAACTATCGTCTCGGCGCACGAGAGCGTAATTTGTCAGTGAACCATCGCTAGCAAAGTCGGCTGTATAACTGGGCCGAGTGCTAGGAAGTCTCTCCAGACCTGCCATGTGGCGGCGCTCGGTCTGCAATCACTGATAGTGGCGACACGCGGGTCCGACGTACACCAACGGACCGCGGCCGATTTAAAGGCTACCACCTAGCAAGTGTGGTGTCTGGCGGTGACACCACATATGGTACATAAATATAAATGTAATACATAAAGGAGAAACATCGTTAGGAAATAGCTCGAAAAGTTCTTGACCGATTTTTTTGTATTTTTACACCACATTTTGGATGCACAAAGCCCCCCCCCCCCCCCCCACACACACACACATATATATATATATATATATATATATATATATATATATATATATATATAATTGGTGTTTTGCCCTTAAAGAGCGCATTTGGACTAAACTACATGGCCAGTTCCTTTTGCTGCCTTCCTTGCTGCCCAAACTTCCCTCATTCGCTCGCTGTTTTCTGTTTTCGGTACTCTGTCCATGCTTCTTGTCGGCTTTGTGCCTTCGGCTTCATCTTGACTGTCTTTTTGGTTGCCCATATTTCTTTCATCTTCTGGCTGTGATCTTGCTTGCGTTCTTCGGTCCATTTTATGCCAGTTCGTTTGTCACATTGTATCTCATGTAGTTAACTTTTCTTAATGATGTTTCTCAATTTTATTCTGTCGTTTATTGTGCCTGCTGTTATGTTGAGTAGGTTCAGGTCGTTTTCTACCTCTCCCACCCATTTGTTGTTTCTAGTGGTTACCCAGTCAAAGATCTGTTTGGTCAGCCTGTGTGATGGCATTCTGTATAGGTGTCCATAGAATTGTAGTCTGCGTTTTCTAATCTTTTCTGTGATTGTCTCCGTATGTTTGTACAGTTCCTCTGTAGGTTTCTTGATCCATATTCCATTGTTGTTAGTTGCGCCAAATTTTTTCCTAAGTATTTTCCGTTCTACTTTTTCTAATTGTCTGATACGTGTATGCCCTAGGATTAGTGTGGTCTCTGCTGCATATAGTGCCTCGGGGAGCACCACCGTGTTGTAATTGCGTAATTTGGCTTTTTGTGAGATAGACTTCTTGTTGTAATGATTCCACACTACTTTGTATGCCTTGTCCAGTTTAGTCTTTCTTTCTTCGTTTGAGTCTCTGTTATGCCCACTCATTTGTAGTGTTTCACCGAGGTATTTGAAGTTTGCCGTTTTATAAATCGTGCCATACTTTGTGTTCAGAGATGAGAGTTTCTTTGTGCTCATAAACTGTGTCTTTTCGTAAGAGATCTGTAGTCCAGTTTTCGAAGCGATTTCGTGCAGTTTTTCAATAGCGTCTTTTGTTTCCTTTATACCTTTCGTGACAATCGCCAAATTGTCTGCAAAAGCCAGGCATTTAATATGTAGGTTTCCTGTTGTGATGTTTCCCATACGTTTATGACCTTATCTAACACCAGATTGAAAAGGAGAGGTGAGAGGCCATCGCCTTGTCGGACACCTGTGCGAATTTCAAAGGGCTCTGATAGTTCCCCACAGAACTTTACTTTGGAGGTCGTGTTGGTTAAAGTTTGCTGTATAGCCCATGTTCTGTTGTCTACTTTGTATTCTGCTAGAATTTTGAAGAGAGTTTTCCGGTCGATAGAGTCATACACCTTTTTGAAGTCAACAAAGATAATGATCAGTTTCTGTTTGTGTTGTAAAATCATTTTCAAGTTCCAAATTTGTTCCGCACAAGACAGCCCTTTACGGAAGCCTGCTTGGTATTCCCCAATCAAGTGGTCGGTCTGGCATTCTAGTCTTTTCAGTAAAGCTTTAGAGAGGATCTTGTATGTGACCGGTAGTAGGGATATTCCTCTGTAGTTGTTCGGGTCAGTCTTGTCACCTTTTTTGTGTAGTGGGTGTATCAGGGCAGTTTTCCACTCTTCAGGAATTTTCATGGTCTTCCAGATGTCAAAGTTTCGAAATGTTCATGGCTAGTTTACTTGAAATTTTTACACGGTTCTCTAGTAACACTTTGGATAGACATTATCTGTATAATTTCGTATTAGCAAAAATCTCTCAACGTTCTCGACCGTTTTACTTCAAACTATTACACGATACTCTACTAACAATCAGGCGGACATAGACCAGATATATTTTTAAACAACAGTTCCGAATTTGTATTAAAACCAACCGTGATAAAAAAATTGCTGAAGTGTGAAAATGTGTGCTTTCCATTTCTTTCTCGCGGTCAGTTTTAATTTAAATAACTATTTAAACTGTTAGACAAATCGTTCATTTTAAGAATGTTCTATCTCCTTATTTATGTTAATCTACAAAAGCTGTGCGAACTAGTTAATGTTAGCGTTATGAGAAAACAAAAATGTTGTATTTACGACTTATCGAATTACTTCTTTTGTGCTGTTGTTGTTGTGGTCTTCAGTCCTGAGACTGGTTTGATGTAGCTCTCCATGCTACTCTGTCCTGTGCAAGCTTCTTCATCTCCCAGTACCTACTGCAACCTACATCCTTCTGAATCTGCTTAGTGTATTCATCTCTTGGTCTCCCCCTACGATTTTTACCCTCCACGCTGCCCTCCAATACTAAATTGGTGATCCCTTGATGCCTCAGAACATGTTCTACCAACCGATCCCTTCTTCTGGTCAAGTTGTGCCACAAACTTCTCTTCTCCCCAACCCTATTCAGTACCTCCTCATTAGTTATGTGATCTACCCATCTAATCTTCAACATTCTTCTGTAGCACCACATTTCGAATGCTTCTATTCTCTTCTTGTCCAAACTATTCACCATCCATGTTTCACTTCCATACAAATACTTTCAGAAATGACTTCCTGACATTTAAATCTATACTCGATGTTATCAAATTTCTCTTCTTCAGAAATGCTTTCCTTGCCATTGCCAGTCTACATTTTATATCCTCTCTACTTCGACCATCATCAGTTATTTTGCTCCCCAAATAGCAAAACTCCTTTACTACTTTAAGTGTCTCATTTCCTAATCTAATACCCTCAACATCACCCGACTTAATTCGACTACATTCCATTATCCTCGTTTTGCTTTTGTTGATGTTCATCTTATATCCTCCCTTCAAGACACCATCCATTCCGTTCAACTGCTCTTCCAAGTCCTTTGCTGTCTCTGACAGAATTACGATGTCATCGGCGAACCTCAAAGTTTTTATTTCTTCTCCATGGATTTTAATACCTACTCCGAATTTTTCTTTTGTTTCCTTTACTGCTTGCTCAATATACAGATTGAATAACATCGGGGAGAGGCTACAACCCTGTCTTACTCCCTTCCCAACCACTGCTTCCCTTTCATGTCCCTCGACTCTTATAACTGCCATCTGCTTTCTGTATAAATTGTAAATAGCCTTTCGCTCCCTGTATTTTACTCCTGCCACCTTTAGATTTTGAAAGAGAGTATTCCAGTCAACATTGTCAAAAGCTTTCTCTAAGTCTACAAATGCTAGAAACGTAGGTTTGCCTTTCCTTAATCTTTCTTCTAAGATAAGTCGTAAGGTCAGTATTGCCTCACGTGTTCCAGTATTTCTACGGAATCCAAACTGATCTTCCCCGAGGTCGGCTTCTGCTAGTATTTCCATTCGTCTGTAAAGAATTCGTGTTAGTATTTTGCAGCTGTGACTTATTAAACTGATTGTTCGGTAATTCTCACATCTGTCAACACCTGCTTTCTTTGGGATTGGAATTATTATATTCTTCTTGAAGTCTAAGGGTATTTCGCCTGTTTCATACATCTTGCTCACCAGATGGTAGAGTTTTGTCAGGACTGGCTCTCCCAAGGCAGTCAGTAGTTCCAATGGAACGTTGTCTACTCCGGGGGCCTTGTTTCGACTCAGGTCTTTCAGTGCTCTGTCAAACTCTTCACGCATTATCGTATCTCCCATTTCATCTTCATCTACATCCTCTTCCATTTCCATAATGTTGTCCTCAAGTACATCGCCCTTGTATAGACCCTCTGTATACTCCTTCCACCTTCCTGCTTTCCCTTCTTTGCTTAGAACTGGGTTTCCATCTGAGCTCTTGATATTCATACAAGTCGTTCTCTAATCTCCGAAGGTCTCTTTAATTTTCCTGTAGGCGGCATCTATCTTACCCCTAGTGAGATAGGCCTCTACATCCTTACATTTGTCCTCTAGCCATCCCTGCTTAGCCATTTTGCACTTCCTGTCGATCTCATTTTTGAGACGTTTGTATTCCTTTTTGCCTGCTTCATTTACTGCATTTTTATATTGTCTCCTTTCATCAATTAAATTCAATATTTCTTCTGTTACCCAAGGATTTCTACTAGCTCTCGTCTTTTTATCTACTTGATCCTCTGCTGCCTTCACTACTTCATCCCTCAAAGCTACCCATTCTTCTTCTACTGTATTTCTTTCCCCCATTCTTGTCAAATGTTCCCTTAGGCTCTCCCTGAAACTCTGTACAACCTCTGGTTCTTTCAGTTTATCCAGGTCCCATCTCCTTAAATTGCCACCTTTTTGCAGTTTCTTCAGTTTTAATCTACAGGTCATAACCAATAGATCGTGGTCAGAGTCCACATCTGCCCCTGGAAATGTCTTACAATTTAAAACCTGGTTCCTAAATCTCTGTCTTACCATTATATAATCTATCTGATACCTTTTAGTATCTCCAGTGTTCTTCCAGGTATACAACCTTCTTTTATGATTCTTGAACCAAGTGTTAGCTATGATTAAGTTATGCTCTGTGCAAAATTCTACAAGGCGGCTTCCTCTTTCATTCCCTCCCCCCAATCCATATTCACATACTATGTTTCCTTCTCTCCCTTTTCCTACTGACGAATACCAGTCACCCATGACTATTAAATTTTCGTCTCCCTTCACTACCTGAATAATTTCTTTTATCTCGTCATACACTTCATCTATTTCTTCATCATCTGCAGAGCTAGTTGGCATATAAACTTGTACTACTGTAGTAGGCATGGGCTTTGTGTCTATCTTGGCCACAATAATGCGTTCACTATGCTGTTTGTAGTAGCTAACCCGCACTCCTATTTTTTTATTCATTATAAAGCCTACTCCTGCATTACCCCTATTTGACTTTGTGTTTATAACCCTGTAGTCATCTGACCAGAAGTCTTGTTCCTCCTGCCACCGAACTTCACTAATTCCCACTACATCTAACTTTAACCTATCCATTTCCCTTTTCAAATTTTCTAACCTACCTGCCCGATTAAGGGAACTGACATTCCACGATCCGATCCGTAGAACGCCAGTTTTCTTTCTCCTGATAACGACATCCTCTCGAGTAGTCCCCGCCCGGAGATCCGAATGGGGGACTATTTTACCTCCGGAATATTTTACCCAAGAGGACGCCATCATCATTTAATCATACAGTAAAGCTGCATGCCCTCGGGAAAAATTACGGCCGTAGTTTCCCCTTGCTTTCAGCCGTTCGCAGTACCAGCACAGCAAGGCCGTTTTGGTTATTGTTACAAGGCCAGATCAGTCAATCATCCAGACTGTTGCCCTAGCAACTACTGAAAAGGCTGCTGCCCCTCTTCAGGAACCACACGTTTGTCTGGCCTCTCAACAGATACCCCTCCGTTGTGGTTTTACCTACGGTACGGCTATCTGTATCGCTGAGGCACGCAAGCCTCCCCACCAACGGCAAGGTCCATGGTTCATGGGGGGGTCTTTTGTGCTACGCAGATTGAATCGTCCTGGACTTTGCTATCCTATCCGTTCACAGTTTAAAATTATAAGAAATACCGTCACTGACTCTACGATCCTGACAGATCAAGCAGCTGAAGAGGTCTCTCCTGTGCCCATTATATTAAGGATCCCTATCGATTTACGCATTCATTTTAGAAGCCTTCATTTCTCAATCGATGTTCCTTTTGCAGCGACAATAAACAAGATGGGAAGTCAAAGAGATGGGGAGATAGGGGAAGGGGGAGAGAATAGGCAGAGGAGATGGAGTGAAATTGGAGAGGGAGAGGAGATCGACATTGAGAAGTGGGATGAGGATGATTTGGACAAACAGAGGGAGGAAGAGAACGAAATGAACAAAGAGAGGAGGAGACGGGCAAACAGAAGGCTGGAAAGGAATTAGGATCTTTGCAGATATCCAGAAATTGTGAAGCATTTCCGGTTTTGCTAGTTAAATAATATTTTCCAGGTTAGTCTACCTCAGGAGACTAGTGGTCAACGCGACAGACACGCTTAATGGGCATCCGAGTACGATTCCCGATACTAAGAGATTTTTCTTCGAGTGGAGGACTGGACTGGGTGCACTCAGCCTCCTGATGCCGGCCGAAGATCTACCTGACTGAGGGGTAGCGGCTCCAAGGTCGCAAACTCGACAACGGAGTACATTGCTGCACGCCACATCCCATCACGATTGACAGGATGACACGGTGGTCGGTCGACTGTCAATAGATCTTCAGAACCGGATGGCGGGATTTCCTTCTTTCAGATTATTCAACATTTTACCATCTACTGTAAAGCTATGCCGTCGTCTGTGAAGCTAAAAACAATTTTTTTATTGTAATAGTATGTGTGAGAATTATTAATTTGTAAAACAGCATTTTTTCTCTCTCATAAGCATTCTGCTGTGCTTTAAACTGCAATTGTTAGTCATGAGACATTCAGAGGGCAAAATACAAGAAATCTAAAAGCCTTAAGGAAAATATTAAGTACAAATAAATCACTAGAAGCGTGTTTTGACATCAGGAACCAATGAACTGAAAAAAATATTTCAACTGTTATGAGCTCTCTAATGTGTGAGGCACATGTTGGGGAAGTAGTCCTACTTCACAAGAAATAACTGCTTGCCGCATCGGAGTTGGCAGCTCTAGAATGAAAACCATTTGCAATTAACTGAGATGCAATTGAAGTCTACCATTCTTTGTAGTTCATCATTGATGAGAGAAGATCGAGCTTTATTCGTTTCAGAAACTTTCAGATACGCAAAAAATGTATGGTGCTGCAAGATAAAGAACTTGTATAGCCGAACGAATGTATAGACAAAAGTTTCGCAACAGGTGTCGTTCTGTGAGAACGAAGGCAAATCCTTGAGCTTTCGATTGTGAATTAATCTGGGTGATGTATCAATGATCGGTCAAAAATGGTAATCGGATGCTTTTATAGACCACCTGAGTCAGGAGCCCTAGTGGTAGAGTGCTTAAGACAGGCAGAATATCGTTTATAATTTTCTTGATTATTCAGTTGTAACAGGGGGTGAGTTCAACTCGCAAGGGATAGATTAGGAGTGTCACGCTATAAAAACTGGTGCCAGAGAAAGGGATTCCAGTGACATTGTTCTGGACGTCTTTATCCGAAAATTACTTTGAACAGATAGTTAGAGAACTAGCTCATGAGGGTAACTTCTTAGACCTGCTGGCAGAAAACGGACTTATTGAATCAGTTAACGTAGAGGAAGGTATCAGTGATCATCAGGCTGTCATAGCATCTATGACAATGGGTCTTATAAGAATGTTAAGAAAGGTTGGAAGATGTTTTTGCTTAGAAAGAGAGTTTTTGTTGTTGTGGTCTTCAGGCCTGAGACTAGTTTGATGCAGCTCTCCATGCTACTCTATCCTGTGCAAGCTTCTTCATCTCCCAGTACCTACTGCAACCTACATCCTTCTGAATCTGCTTAGTGTATTCATCTCTTGGTCTCCCCCTACGATTTTTACCCTCCACGCTGCCCTCCAATACTAAATTGGTGATTCCTTGATGCCTCAGAACATGTCCTACCAACCGATCCCTTCTTCTGGTCAAGTTGTGCCACAAACTCCCCTTCTTCCCAATCCTATTCAGTACCTCCTAATTAGTTATGTGATCTACCCATCTAATCTTCAGCATTCTTCTGTAGCACCAAATTTCGAAAGCTTCTATTCTCTTCTTGTCCAAACTATTTACCGTCCATGTTTCACTTCCATACATGGCTACACTCCATACAAATACTTTCAGAAATGACTTCCTGACACTTAAATCTATACTCGATGTTAACCAATTTCTCTTCTTCAGAAACGCTTTCCTTGCCATTGCCAGTCTACATTTTATATCCTCTCTACTTCGACCATCATCAGTTATTTTGCTCCCCAAATAGCAAAACTCCTTTACTACTTTAAGTGTCTCATTTCCTAATCTAATACCCTCAACATCACCCGACTTAATTCGACTACATTCCATTATCCTCGTTTTGCTTTTGTTGATGTTCATCTTATATCCTCCCTTCAAGACACCATCCATTCCGTTCAACTGCTCTTCCAAGTCCTTTGCTGTCTCTGACAGAATTACGATGTCATCGGCGAACCTCAAAGTTTTTATTTCTTCTCCATGGATTTTAATACCTACTCCGAATTTTTCTTTTGTTTCCTTTACTGCTTGCTCAATATACAGATTGAATAACATCGGGGAGAGGCTACAACCCTGTCTTACTCCCTTCCCAACCACTGCTTCCCTTTCATGTCCCTCGACTCTTATAACTGCCATCTGCTTTCTGTACAAATTGTAAATAGCCTTTCGCTCCCTGTATTTTACCCCTGCCACCTTTAGATTTTGAAAGAGAGTATTCCAGTCAACATTGTCAAAAGCTTTCTCTAAGTCTACAAATGCTAGAAACGTAGGTTTGCCTTTCCTTAATCTTTCTTCTAAGATAAGTCATAAGGTCAGTATTGCCTCACGTGTTCCAGTATTTCTACGGAATCCAAACTGATCTTCCCCGAGGTCGGCTTCTGCTAGTATTTCCATTCGTCTGTAAAGAATTCGTGTTAGTATTTTGCAGCTGTGACTTATTAAACTGATTGTTCGGTAATTCTCACATCTGTCAACACCTGCATTCTTTGGGATTCGAGTTATTATATTCTTCTTGAAGTCTGAGGGTATTTCGCCTGTTTCATACATCTTACTCACCAGATGGTAGAGTTTTGTCAGGACTGGCTCTCCCAAGGCCGTCAGTGGTTCCAATGGAACGTTGTCTACTCCGGGGGCCTTGTTTCGACTCAGGTCTTTCAGTGCTCTGTCAAACTCTTCACGCAGTATAGTATCTCCCATTTCATCTTCATCTACATCCTATTCCATTTCCATAATATTGTCCTCAAGTACGTCGCTCTTGTATAGACCCTTTATATACTGCTTACACCTTTCTGCTTTCCCTTCTTTGCTTAGAACTGGGTTTCCATCTGAGCTCTTGATGTTCATACAAGTGGTTCTCTTTTCTCCAAAGGTCTCTTTAATTTTCCTGTAGGCAGTATCTATCTTACCCCTAGTGAGATAAGCCTCTACCTCCTTACATTTGTCCTCTAGCCATCCCTGCTTAGCCACTTTGCACTTCCTGTCGATCTCATTTTTGAGACGTTCGTATTCCTTTTTGCCTGCTTCATTTACTGCATTTTTATATTTTCTCCTTTCATCAATTAAATTTAATATTTCTTCTGTTACCCAAGGATTTCTGCTTGCCCTCGTCTTTTTACCTACTTGATCCTCTGCTGCCTTCACTACTTCATCCCTCAAAGCTACCCATTCTTCTTCTACTGTATTTCTTTCCCCCATTCCTGTCAATTGTTCCCTTAGGCTCTCCCTGAAACTCTGTACAACCTCTGGTTCTTTCGGTTTATCCAGGTCCCATCTCCTTAAATTGCCACCTTTTTGCAGTTTCTTCAGTTTTAATCTACAGGTCATAACCAATAGATTGTGGTCAGAGTCCACATCTGCCCCTGGAAATGTCTTACAATTTAAAACCTGGTTCCTAAATCTCTGTCTTACCTTTATATAATCTATCTGATACCTTTTAGTATCTCCAGGGTTCTTCCATGTACACAACCTTCCATCATGATTCTTAAACCATGTGTTGGCTATGATTAAGTTGTGCCCTGTGCAAAATTCTACCAGGCGGCTTCCTCTTTCATTTCTTAGCCCCAATCCATATTCACCTACTACGTTTCCTCCTCTCCCTTTTCCTACACTCGAATTCCAGTCACCCATGACTATTAAATTTTCGTCTCCCTTCACTATCTGAATAATTTCTTTTATTTCATCATACATTTCTTCAATTTCTTCGTCATCTGCAGAGCTAGTTGGCATATAAACTTGTACTACTGTAGTAGGCATGGGCTTCGTATCTATCTTGGCCACAATAATGCGTTCACTAAGCTGTTTGTAGTAGCTTACCCGCGTTCCTATTTTCCTATTCATTATTAAACCTACTCCTGCATTACCCCTATTTGACTTTGTGTTTATAACCCTGTAGTCACCTGACCAAAAGTTTTGTTCCTCCTGCCACCGAACTTCACTAATTCCCACTATATCTAACTTTAACCTATCCATTTCCCTTTTCAAATTTTCTAACCTACCTGCCCGATTAAGGGACCTGACATTCCACGATCCGATCCGTAGAACGCCAGTTTTCTTTCTCCTGATAACGACATCCTCTCGAGTAGTCCCCGCCCGGAGATCCGAATGGGGGACTATTTTACCTCCGGAATATTTTACCCAAGAGGACGCCATCATCATTTAATCATACAGTAAAGCTGCATGCCCTCGGGTTAATGTTACAAGGCCAGATCAGCCAATCATCCAGACTGTTGCCCTTGCAACTACTGAAAAGGCTGCTGCCCCTCTTCAGGAACCACACGTTTGTCTGGCCTCTCAACAGATACCCCTCCGTTGTGGTTGTACCCACCGTACGGCTATCTGTATCGCTGAGGCACGCAAGCCTCCCCACCAACGGCAAGGTCCATGGTTCATGGGGGGGAGCAAGAGTGATAAGCTACAAATTTCAGAGTATCTGAGCCATCAGCATCAAATAGTCTGTGACGAAGACAAGATGTGGAGAATAAATATAAAAAAATTCAGAGGCATTATGCAACATTCCATAGACAATTATGTTCCGAGTCAGGTCTTAAGACCCACCTGTGTCAGAGAGTTGCTACGTAAATAAAGAGAACTTCATCTGACATTCAAGATAAGTAAAACTTAGCTGACAAACATAAGCTGAACGTAGAGAAAACGAGCGTAAGGAAGGAAAGCACGGGAGAAGCGTTCAACGACTTTGAAATGTAAAACTTTGTCAACCAATATGAGTCAAAACCCTAAGAGGTTATGGTCATATGTAAAGTCAGTAAGCGGGTCAAAATCACGTATTCATTCACTCAGTGACCACACTGGCACCGAATCGGAAGATAACAGACAGAGGAGCTAAATACTGAATTCGGTCTTCCGAAATTATTTAATGGCGGAAGATTGTAAGACGCCCCCTCCTTTCAATCGTCGTACGAATGTCAAAATGGCAGATATTGAGATAACCGATCGCGGAACAGAAATACTACTACAATCGCTAAATAATAGAAAGGTGTCAGGATCGAATGAGATACCTATAACATTCTGCAAAGATTATGAGCAAGAACATGCTAACCTTCTAGCAGTAATTTATCGTACGTCGCTTGAGCAACAGAAGGCCCCAACGGATGTAAGAAAGCGCAAGTCATTCCCGTTTCTAAGAAAGGCCGCAGAAGAGGTACACACAGTTATAGAGCTTTATCGTTGACGTCAGTCTGTTGTAGAATTACGGAACATGTTCTATACTTTGAATTATGACGTTTTTGGAGAACGAAAATTTCCATAAAAATCAACATAAATTCCGCAAACAGAGATACTGCGCAGCTCAGCTCGCTCTGTTCCTCCATGAGATCCACAGCGCTCAGGACGATGCCGTGTTCCTTGACTTCAAGGAGGCATTTGACACCGTCCCGCACGCACTGCCGTTTAGTGAAAAAAATACAAGCTTATTGAGTATCGGATTTGCGACTGGATCCAAGGCTTCCTTGCAGACAGAATTCAGCACGACGCTCTTGACCTCGAGGAAATGAGGTAGGACCGTTATTGTTTACAATATGTATAAATGATCTAGTAGAAAGCAGCAGATGCTCTTTAAGGCTATTCGCAGATTATGCGGTTATCTATAATAAAACAGTAACGCCAGAAGATAGAAACAATTTCCAGCATGACGTCCAGAGAACTGATGAATGGTGCAGGATCTGGCAGTTGACTCTGAACATAAATAAATGTATGATATTCCGCATACGTAGGAAAAGAAATCCCTATTATACAGCTACACTCTTGATGACAAACAGCCGGAAACAGTACCGATCGTAATACATCTAGGGGTTACTATCCAGAACGAACTGAAGTGGAATGACCATATAAAACAAAATGGGGAAAAATAGATGCCGGACTCAGATTCATGGAAGGAATCTGAAGGAAACGTAACTAACCCACGAAGGAAATGACTTGCAAGGGGCTTCTTCCACCGATTCTTGAGTCTTGTTCATTTGTCTGGGATTGTTATGAGGTAGGACTGATAGAGGAGATAGAGAAGCTCCAAAGAAGATTGGTGCGTCTCGGGATCGTTTAGCCGGTGCGAGAGCATTACGGAGATGCCCAACAAACTGCAGTGGCAGACGTTACAAAAGAGGCGTTGTGCATCACGGAGAGATTTACTGTAGAAGTTTCGACAGAGCACTTTCCGGGAAGAGTCGGAGAACACATTACCTCCCCCCCCCCCCCCCCCACACACACACATACACACATACGTCTCGGGTAACGACCGCTAGGAGAAAATTCGGGAACTTAGAGCAAATACAGAGGCTTACCGACAATCACTCTTCCCACACGGTATTCGCGAGTGGAAGAGGGTTGTAGGGCTCAGTTAGCTGTACAAAAAGTACCCTCCGCCACACATCATTAGGTGGCTTGCGGGTTACGATGTAGGTATAATCGTCTTCGGCAGAAGCAAAGGTCTGTCAAAATTGCTGCTACGGTGGCCTTATATGGCCTATAGACAGCTTCTGATTGACCGGTAATTACGTAATGCTGTCGCAGGTGGTGTCAACGTCAGTGCTGGTAGCGCCACGACTCCCTTCGTAGCGTAAACACTGAGACGAATATCTCTGGCTCTCCCTTGGACTGAGAGCCCGCTTCCATGCACCGCCGTCACGGCTACCGGTTTTTTCTCACATTCTTGTATCTACAGCCTCTTTAATTACAGAAACCCAGAATTTTTACTTCATCAAACATTATTTTGTATTTGTTTGTGTTTCTGTGATCAGCAATTGCAGATCTCTCCAGCTCTCAGTTTTTAGAATGCCATTGGTGTTCTGCACAGTGATCGGATACAGCACGTATGAACTGACAGTTGTAATTGCTTCCATGCTCACAGGGGATGATGTAAATCCTAGGGATTCTGAGGCCGAGACTGTCCTTAACAGGGTGTAGCATTTTCTTTATTTTCCTAGCAAGTTTTATACCTTGAGACGCCCTGCCAAACCCACAGACCAGGACGAGTAGTAGGAATTGTGGAAGAGGGGGGGGGGGGGGGGGGGGGAAGACGACAGAATGAGCGGCAGTCAGTTACACTCCAAACATTCTAATTTAGTTGTACAAACATTACTAACATTACTGCTCAACTTCTAAGCTTGACTATCGAAAGAAAACATCTTTAATTTTAAAATGGCTGAGGGCCCATAAATTAAATACAACTGCTATATTTTATTTATTAATTTTTGTTTTGAGACAGAAGGCTCTAGGCTTTAACCTTAAATAGTATTTAAGCTAAAGCAATGTAAGACTTTACTAGTCAGATAAATTAAGTGTTTTTTTTAAAGCGGCTGAAGGCTTAAACAACATAATGACAACAACCTTTCAATAGGCAGAAGGTCCAAGCTTAATGCCCAATAAGAAACCTTACTCCAAAATGGCCGAAGGCCTTTGTTTAAAAAGACCTGCAACCAATTTTCCAAGACAGAAGGCCCAAAGCTTTAAACCTTCAATAGTATTTAAGCCGAAGTGATGTAAGACTTGATAAGTAAGAATCCTAAATTTTAAAGCGGCTGAAGGCCCATCATTTTAAGAACAATATAACTACGATAAATTTTCAACAGGCAGAAGGCCCACAGCTTTATCTTGAAAGAATGTAATACTAGATAAGTTAGAACCTTAAAGATGCTGAGGGCCCATACCTTTAAAAAAACAATACAACTACAATAAATTTTCAACAGGCAGAAAGCCCACAGCTTTGTCTTCCAAAAGGTAACCCTTGATAAATGGGATCCTTAAAACTTAAAGCAGCATGAACGCCGATGCTTTTAAAAACAATACACTACAGTAAATTTTCAACAGGCAGAAGGCCCACAGCTTTATCTTCCAAAAGATAATACTTGATAAGTAAGATCCTTAAAACTTAAAACGGCTGAATGCCGATGGTTTTAAAAAAGCAACACAATAAATTTTCAACAGGCAGAATGCCTTTGATTTCAAAAACACAATTACAAGCATACAAATTCAAACCATCAGCTATGAGCCATTAAAAACACACAATTAAACGCCAATAAGAAAGGCAGTATAGGCAACGGCGCTCGGAAGTTTCCAGGGGGCTCGGTCTGCCATTGAAACCTCAACGTTCGCTTAGGTGAGACAATACGGCGGCCCGACGATACTCGATCCGCCGGCAAAACAACCAAGAGACGTCAGGGACCCACCGACAAGGCGACTTGTTAACCACCCACCTGTATACGGGGATTCCAAAGCCGAAACGTTACAGACACAGCCGCCCACAACCAAATATACATTAAGCTGTCAAAAACTACACACAATGTCGGACAGAGACAACAGAGGAGGAAAGGACACTGCCTGAATTTACGCCAGCGACCAGGGCAGGTAACCAGAACACTAACGGCCACAAGTCAGAAAAATCCAGTGGTGCACTTGAATTTCAAATCGACAAGTATAGTTAATTCCACCACACGGCGGCTAAATCTTCAACACCTTGAATGTTCGCTGTTGCTCCCAGGAATACCGCCAATAGCGAACCACCAGCCAAGGGGACAACGTGAACAGACATGGCTTCGTTAGTAAAATCACCACTCAACTTTCATGTCCTGGGTCGGTGAGCCACGAACCTCGTAACACTCAGAACAGCCCCCACACGCTCCGACACTGCTTAGAGACCACCAGCGAGCCCGGTCGACTGCGCCGCGTGGAGACTTGCTTGCTGACCCACTCCAACCGACCGACTTACTGCCAGTACGCCGGTAAGATTTAAAACAAGTTTTCAGTGGAAATGACACCAACTACACACACACAGTTTGACAATCACTTGCACGAAGTCTTGAACGACACTCAGCAGTGGCTGTGCAACCATGATGACTAATCGGAAGTCGATACACACACACACACACACACACACACACACACACACACACAGATAACCCATAAACGAAGGGGCGAGCCAATTCAAATCGTCCAGTAGGACGACTGACTGACGATCCACGACGACTGTCCCCGGATCAAGTGTTGCGTGGCGGCAACGGTCGGACGAACCATGGACATTGTGGCCCCACTTCTGCTCGAACCCACCTGAACTAGTGCTGCGTTACAACTCCACGACTGGCAGGTACGAACTGCCCTCTTGGCACTTTCCAACTCTCTACGACAGACGACAACTGGGATGTAGTGGCAGTGCAGCAAAGCTACCACGTGAGGGCTATATTGATAGGCGCTGTTGCTGCCGCTGACGGGCAGACAAAGCAGCAACTCAGTGACAACAGAAATTGAAACTAACATACGAGGTGGCAACACGAAAAAGAAAACAGGATGTAAAATAAGAAATGGCATGAGCGCGAGCCACGCAC
Organism: Schistocerca serialis cubense; assembly: GCF_023864345.2. Classification (NCBI taxonomy): domain Eukaryota; kingdom Metazoa; phylum Arthropoda; class Insecta; order Orthoptera; family Acrididae; genus Schistocerca; species Schistocerca serialis. The sequence goes on along the minus strand of NC_064644.1, from coordinate 256,114,141 downwards.
GGCTCATACCTCATCTTCCTAGAATATAACGCAGCAGAAAGGAAAGACTGCTGTCGGTGGCTCTTCATGCGAGTGTTCAACATTTTCAGGTTTCCTCTTCTTGCAGAACGCCAACTTTGTTACGTGACCCATAGCCGTTCTCTCGCAACACGTGCTTCAGATAAGACATTTCGGAATCCAAGTGGTCCTTGTCATAAACAGTTTTTGCTCCTTGTACTAGTGTAATCAAAACTCCTCTTTTCAGGACTGGGAGCTGAAGACTGGGCGCTACGATATAAATCAGTGTGGGTCGGCTTGCGGTACACAGAGTGGCCGAGACGTCCACCCGACTTCCGACGTACCAAACCAATTAAAAATGGCAGCCACCCTTCTTTCTCTATCTCGATAGTGTACTAGATGTCTGTGCGCATACTGTTCACATGACGAAGACGATACAGGTAATTGTCGAAAGCTTGTGCTCTTACCCGGTACCGACGCGGCTAGAAGTCCGAGAATGTTTTATTCAGGTATCGTTCTAATTGAAAGACAGTTTGAAGTCGTGGGTAGTAACTGATGACAGGCTCAGTAGTTCAAGCCAAAGAGAGCTGGTCAAGATTCTACACCGAGAACGTTTCACGCAGTAGTGTTTGTCGTGGAGAGAGTGTGGAATTGTGTAGGAAAGGATTCACCAACGAGTAGCGTCACTTCCCTGTGAAGTGCACTCATGGAAGAACGCAGTGGGATGACTGCTTGCAATGCCACACACTCCAAAGTGGCGAACTGTTATCCCATATCAGAATTTGGTGAATTAGAGATTAACAAGCCTTTGTGACTAGAAATAGCAGTACTAAATTAATTACATGAGTACTGGGGATGTATTTCATAAATGGTTCAAATGGCTCTGAGCACTATGGGACTTAACTTCTAAGGTCATCAGTCCCCTAGAACTTAGAACTACTTAAACCTAACTAACCTAAGGACATCACACACATCCATGCCCGAGGCAGGATTCGAACCTGCGACCGTAGCGGTCGCGCGGTTCCAGACTGTAGCACCTTTAACCGCTTGGCCACCCCGGCCGGCTGTGGATATATTTATTTGTCACCCTACACTCTCTCTCTATCCATATCATCTGCCCCTCCACCTCTCCGTCCATCTCCTAACCCTTGTCTGTGTCTATCTCCTCTTCCCGTTCTCTGTCCACCTCCTCCTCCCCATATCCCTGTTTAGTATAATAATATAATTTTGTAGGTACCTTCAGTGGTATATGAAAACACCGTCAGCATCATGTGTCAGGAATACAGTTGGTAGCAAACAAGTGACTAATTTGAACATCACGACCTCATTCTTGGTGGGACAGTTTCACTGCATGAACATCGAAAATGTTATTGTTGTCCTCAGTCCAGAAACTGGTTTGATTCAGCTCTCCACGCTCTCCATCCTGTGCAAGCTTCTTCATCTCCCAGTACCTACTGCAGCCTACATCCTCCTGAAGCTGCTTAGAGTATTGATCTCTTGGCCTCCCTCTAAGATTTTTACCCTCCACGCTTCCTTCCAGTACTAAACTGAGGATCCCTTGATGCCTCAGCACGTGTACTGCCAACAGATCTCTTCTCCTAGTGAAGTTGTGCCACAAATTCCTGTTCTCCGCAATTGTATTCAGTACCTCCTCATTACGTTACGTGATCTACCCATCTAATCTTCAGCATTCTTCTGTAGCACCGCATTTCGAGAGCTTCTATTCTCTTCTTGTCTAAACTGTTTATTGTCCACGTTTCACTTCCATACATTGCTACACTCCATACAAATACTTTCAGAAAAGACTTCCTGACACTTAATTCTATACTCGATGTTAACAAATTTCTCTTCTTCAGAAACGCTTTCCTTGCCATTGCCAGGCTACATTTTATATCCTCCCTACCTCGATCATCATAAGATATTTTGCTCCCCAAATAGTAGAGCTCATCTACTACTTTAAATGTCTCATTTCCTAATCTATTCCTGCAGCATCACCTGATTTAATTCGACTACAGTCCATTGTCCTCGTTTTGCTTTTATTGATGTTCATTTATATCCTCCTTCCAGGACACAGTCCATTTCGTTAAACAGCTCTTCCAAGTCCTTTGCTGTCTCTGATAGAATTACAATGTCATCGGCAAGCCTCAACGTTTTTACTTCTTCTCCTGCTCCAAATTTTTCTTTTGTTTCCTTTACTGATTGCTCAATATATACACTCCTGGAAATTGAAATAAGAACACCGTGAATTCATTGTCCCAGGAAGGGGAAACTTTATTGACACATTCCTGGGGTCAGATACATCACATGATCACACTGACAGAACCACAGGCACATAGACACAGGCAACAGAGCATGCACAATGTCGGCACTAGTACAGTGTATATCCACCTTTCGCAGCAATGCAGGCTGCTATTCTCCCATGGAGACGATCGTAAAGATGCTGGATGTAGTCCTGTGGAACGGCTTGCCATGCCATTTCCACCTGGCGCCTCAGTTGGACCAGCGTTCGTGCTGGACGTGCACACCGCGTGAGACGACGCTTCATCCAGTCCCAAACATGCTCAACGGGGGACAGATCCGGAGATCTTGCTGGCCAGGGTAGTTGACTTACACCTTCTAGAGCACGTTGGGTGGCACGGGATACATGCGGACGTGCATTGTCCTGTTGGAACAGCAAGTTCCCTTGCCGGTCTAGGAATGGTAGAACGATGGGTTCGATGACGGTTTGGATGTACCGTGCACTATTCAGTGTCCCCTCGACGATCACCAGTGGTGTACGGCCAGGGTAGGAGATCGCTCCCCACACCACGATGCCGGGTGTTGGCCCTGTGTGCCTCGGTCGTACTCAGTCCTGATTGTGGCGCTCACCTGCACGGCGCCAAACACGCATACGACCATCATTGGCACCAAGGCAGAAGCGACTCTCATCGCTGAAGACGACACGTCTCCATTCGTCCCTCCATTCACGCCTGTCGCGACACCACTGGAGGTGGGCTGCACGATGTTGGGGCGTGAGCGGAAGACGGCCTAACGGTGTGCGGGACCGTAGCCCAGCTTCATGGAGACGGTTGCGAATGGTCCTCGCCGATACCCCAGGAGCAACAGTGTCCCTAATTTGCTGGGAAGTGGCGGTGCGGTCCCCTACGGCACTGCGTAGGATCCTACGGTCTTGGCGTGCATCCGTGCGTCGCTGCGGTCCGGTCCCAGGTCGACGGGCACGTGCACCTTCCGCCGACCACTGGCGACAACATCGATGTACTGTGGAGACCTCACGCCCCACGTGTTGAGCAATTCGGCGGTACGTCCACCTGGCCTCCCGCATGTCCACTACACGCCCTCGCTCAAAGTCCGTCAACTGCACATACGATTCACGTCCACGCTGTCGCGGCATGCTACCAGTGTTAAAGACTGCCATGGAGCTCCGTATGCCACGGCAAACTAGCTGACACTGACGGTGGCGGTGCACAAATGCTGCGCAGCTAGCGCCATTCGACGGCCAACACCGCGGTTCCTGGTGTGTCCGCTGTGCCGTGCGTGTGATCATTGCTTGTACAGCCCTCTCGCAGTGTCTGGAGCAAGTATGGTGGGTCTGACACACCGGTGACAATGTGTTCTTTTTTCCATTTCCAGGAGTGTAAATTGAATAATATCTGGCATAGGCCACAACCCTGCCTCACTCCCTTCCCAACCACTGCTTCCCTTTCTTGCCCCTCGACTCTTATAACTACCATCTGGTTTCTGTATGAATTGTAAATAGCCTTTTGACCCCTGTCACCTTCAGCATTTGAAAGAGAGTATTCCAGTCAACAATGTCAAAAGCTTTTTCTATGTCTACAAATGCTAGAAACGTAGGTTTGCGTTTCCTTAATCTATTGTCTTAGGTAAGTCGTAGGGTCAGTATTGCCTCACGTGTTCCTACATTTCTACGGAATCCAAACTGATCTTCCCCGAGGTCGTCTTCTATCAATTTTTTCATTCGCCTGTAAAGAATTCGTGTTAGTATTTTGCAGCCGTGACTTATTAAACTGATATTTCGGTAATTTTCACACCTGTCAACACCTGCTTTCTTTGGGATTGTAATTATTATATTCTTCTTTCAGTGGCATATGAGAACGCCGCCTGCATTACATGTAGTAAGTGACAAACTTCCTTTCGCTTCACCACTTTTGTCAGGCTGTAACCGAGAAGGACTTCCGTAAGGGTTTGATAATATGAGTAAAGTTTCTTGCTAGTCACTAAGTGCTGTCACTGTCAAATACTGAATAGCTCACATGGTAGCTACAAATTATACATCGGGTACATCATACAACAAATAGTGTGGAAGTACGATTTTAAAAACTATGAAGATTGGGTAAACATTGTGTTCATTACTTTTGAATCATATCACGTATCACATATGGACCAATAAAAGCATTTTGACAAATAAAATGCAGTTCAACATTCAAAGAAGAAATAGCTTTTGCGTGCAGTAAATATTTTCCCAAATCGAGTAATATTCTTTAAATCAGTAGGTATCTTGGACTACACACTTTCTAACGCAGCCTAGGTTCTTCCTCTGCGTTCAGGCTATCTTGTTATCAAATTTCATCTAAGTCGGTTCAGCGGGTTAGAACGCACAACGATATAATTTCGCAGGTAGATTCAGTAGTATATGTGAGCATAAACTTCTTTCCTCTGATCATTTTGCGTGGGGTGTCAGAGTAAAAAAGATTCTTAAAGGTTAGAAATTATGTGTAAAGTTTTCCGGGCGGGAAGGAGCGCCTGATCCCCGGTACGAATCCGCCCGGCGGACTTGTGTCGAGGTCCGGTGAACCGGCCAGTCTGTGGATGGTTTTTAGGCGGTTTTTCATATGCCTCGGCGAATGCGGGTTCGTTCGCCTCATTCCGCCTCAGTTACACTATGTCGGCGATTGGTGCGCAAACAAGTTATCTACGTACGCGTACACCACCATTACTCTACCACACAGACATAGGGGTTACACTCGTCTGGTGTGAGACGTTCCCTGGGGGTGGGGGGGGGGGGGGTCCACCGGGGGCCGAACCGCACAATAACCTTTGGTTCGGTGTGGGGCGGCGGAAGGGTGAAGTGACTGCGGTAGTCGTCGTGGGGTTGTGGACCACTGCGGGTGCGGCGGGGACTGAGCCTCTCCGTCGTTTCTAGGTCCCCGGTTAACATACAATACAATATGTAAAGTTTGTTGCAAGTTGTAACACCTATTTTCGACCTATTTTGTATCTGTAGTGATTCTGTATGTCATTTAGTAGTGTTAATTATGCAGAGTGTTGTATCTGCAATGGAAATTCTTTGACTATGTATACATTTTTTTCAGTTATGGAACTTTTTGAACATTGTTGTTTAAACTATGCTTCTGGATTTAAATAACTAATGGAATGGATATTATATATTGTACTGTAAATGACTTGCTCCATAGTTACGGAAAGTAGGGTTGAATGTAAAATATGTGGGGAAGCCCCGCTGCTCCGGAAGTAGCTCAGCGGAGTGGGAATGCTGTGGTTGGCGCGCGAGTGTCAACTCGTCCTTTGTGACAGGTAAGGAGTCTGGGCTGAGCACTGCTGTGGTTAACATCTCACTAGCAGTAGCGGTTCATTGTGGCTCATATTCTTGGAGTTCTGAGGCCTGGAGTTCTGAGGCCAGAGGAGCTTAAGAGCAGTATTTATGGGCCTCGGATGCTGCATTTAGTGATACTGTTATCATGGCATGGTGCCCTTTGAAACTATAATTCTGACACCAAAAAGATCTGTAAAAGAGCGAGGCCAACTGTACTGCCGTGACTGGATCGCCGCAATGTTAAGAGCCACTAGATTAGATTAGATTAGATTAGATTAATACTAGTTCCATAGATCATGAATACGACACTTCGTAAGGATGTGGAACGTGTCAGGTTAATAAAAGGTGTCTGTACGAGATATTACATTACACAAAAGATTGCATAACACTAATGTTTAAGTTTTTTCCCCCTTAATTTTTATCCAAAAATTCAGCCAATGAGTAGAAGGAGTTGTCATCTAGAAATTATTTTAATTTATTTTTAAATGTTAGTTGGCTATCTGTCAGGCTTTTGATGCTGTTTGGTAGGTGACCAAAGACTTTTGTGGCAGCGTAATTTACCCCGTTTTGTGCCAAAGTCAGATTTAACTCTGAATAGTGAACATCATCCTTTCTCCTGTTGCTATAGCTATGCACACTGCTATTACTTTTGAACTGGGTTGGATTATTAACAACAGATTTCATAAGTGAATATATATATTGTGAGGTTACTGTGAGGATCACTAGATCCTTAAATAGATGTCTGCAGGATGACCGTGGGTGGGGTGCAGCAATTATTCTGATTACGCGTTTTTGAGCACTGAATACTTTTCTACTCAACGATGAATTACCCCAGAATATGATGCCATACGAAAGCAGTGAATGAATGCAGGCATAGTAAGCTAATTTACTGAGATTCTTATCACCAAAATTTGCAAGAACCCTAATAGCATACGTAGCTGAAATCAGACGGTTCAGCAGACCATCAATGTGTTGCTTCCAGTTTAACCTCTCGTCAATGGACACACTTAAAAATTTTGAAAATTCTACCTTAGCTACAGACTTCTGTTCAAAGTCTGTATTTATTACTGGAGTTGTGCCATTTACTGTACGGAACTGTATATACTGTGTTTTATCAAAATCGCTTTGCTGAGAACCACTTAATAATTTTGTGAAAAACATCATTTACAATTGCATCACTTAGTTCTTGGTTTTTGGATGTTATTACTAGACTTGTATCATCAGCAAAAAGAACTAACTTTTCATCTTCATCAATGTGGAATGGTAAGTCATTAATGTATATCAAGAACAGTAAAGGACCTAAGACCGAACCCTGTGGGACCCCGTAGTTGATAGCCCCCCCCCCCCCCCCAGTTTGAGGAATCAGCTGTTGTTTTAACATTAAATGAACCACTTATTTCAGCTGTAAAAGTAGTTGTGATTGCTCTCTAAGCTGTACAGTTATAGTGTTTAAAGTTCAGTTTAATATTTTGAGAAATGCTCCACTTCCAGTGCACTTTAAAATCAATCTGCAGTCATTTCCTTAAATAATTTGCTTTACTTGAAAAGCTGCCTTAAAATAGTCGGTGTTACCGTTAAAAAGTCACTACGTTGTCTCGTACTCACGTACCGTACGTATTCGCGCATCGTGGCCTGCACTTCTTTTTCACTCCCACCCCATCCCTTTGATAGGATGGTGGCTCTTAGCCCCACAGCGATTCTGTCCAGACAGTTAGTGGAATGTGTAGCATGTTTGGTTGAAATCAGTTCAGTGGTTTCGGAGGAGAAATGGAACATTTTAACAATATCTATGAACATTTTAATGATATGTATGAATATCTTTTCTTTTACGTTATCTCATTTTGATGAAATAAAGGACATACCGTTCCCAAAGCTATACTCAGATTACACGGGAAACCTTCATGGAAATTTGTCTAGTATTTTGGAGATTTGCGTGTTCGGACAGACATAAAGACAGATAAGAAAATTTTAGTAAATCGTTGAATCAGGGTATAATTTTTTTTCGTGATATGATTTTGATTAAATAAAGCTTATACGTTACCGCAAGTAAAACTGAGGTTACTAGTGAAAATCCCACTGAAATCCGGCTAGTAGTTTCGGAGATGAACGTGTTCAAAGACAAACAGATACGACGGTTTTATAGCTTTGTTATCAGTATAGAGTTTGACTATAATTTGATGATGATGATGTCTGGTTCTTGGGGCGCTCAACTACGCCACTTTCACGAATGATGAGGAAATGATGAGTACAACACAAACATCCAGTCATTTCGACGCAGGTGAAAATCCCTGACCCAGTCGGGAATCTAAGCCGGAACCCCGTGATCGGGAAGCGAGATAGCGACCGCTAGACCACGAGCTGCGGACCTGTAACTTGAGTCGTGGTTTTCTGTATCTTGTAAGGGTAGACTAGAGTTATTTAGACACTAATGATGCCCGGTGTCAAGGTATTATTCGCAGCTTTTGCTGGACATAACCTGAATTAGATGAAATGTTTTCTCAGTTAGTAATATGGACTACCATCACTTGTACAATGAAAGGGGCCGGGACTCGAACCCGGATTTCCCATTTATCGCGAGCGATCACCTTCCTATCTAACTATCCATGCACGACTCGCGGCCAGACCTAAACTTCTATATGTCGTCAACCATGTGCCCGCAACATGTACTTGTACATCCATTATAGATATTCCCGTGCACGGGAGACACTTTATTTGAAAGTCGCTTGCCCGATGTCGGCGGATTAGTACAATATTGTAGTGCTTGTGTTATTCCGAATTACGGCGCAATGTTCCGTTGGACATGCATGCATGCATGCATAATTCGGAATAAAAGAGGCACTGCAATATCGTATATAACTTTAATTGGTTCAGAAGTTAGTAATTTTCGTCAACATGGCATTTTCCGTTATTAAGAAAGCCCGTTGTGCTACGTTTTAACGGTCCTTATAGCACGAATATAGCAGACAGGTGCAAGAAAAGCGGTTCAGACAGTTAAAAGAAGTCAGTCTCTGCACACCTATCCTGACTAAGCAGCCTGCCTGAAACTGCGTAGATGAGTCGAAACCAGAGATTTTATATAACCCCCACAGCAAGAGCGCTGCATCAATAGGACACGAGTTTTGCTATCAGACACGTTTCTGTGGTCGGTGCAGTGAGTCTACAGACCACATGGTCCTGCCGTGTGGATAAATGTTGTGTCAGTCTGAGTTCTATAGGGACCAAATGTGCCGGCTAATAGGAGGAACAGTTCGTGATCAAGTTGTCGCTATAGTCCGGTTAAAATTACGTGAGAATTGACATTTTAAAAGTTGAACCCAGTTTCCTCCTGTCACACCGTTCTACTTCAGGCCCGAACCCGTTTCCGTAGCCAAACTGCCAGAACTTTTAATCAGTTCCAATTTCTTGTTCGTCTTTCTGTCGTGATGTGTCTGTATCCTGAACCATGGGTCAGGTATTTTATTTCGTATATCATCACATATGATAAACACAACGAAAACAACCACGCACACACACATACACAATGCTGCTAACGAAATACACACGTTTCATACGCAACACTAACAAAACACTACTTGATACTTACGCACATGACGCTATTTAGCGTCACATATACAGTTGTGATAGTCGCACAGATCGGCTTACAAGCTTCGCACAACATTGCGTGAGGCCGAAATTTTGAAGACTCCAACTCATCCTCGTGACTGGGTCACTATAATTGGAAATATAACTATTTAATCCAGTGTTGTGGCGTAGCTCAATGGCTGGTGCATACAACCTCCCGTGGGTTCGAGTCGTCAAATGTAGCAATTTTTTTAAATTCCTGAATGTAGCCAAAAGAGTTTGATTATTATTTTTATTGAGTTAATTGTTTCAATGCATTTTTTTATATTTATCATACTTTGCCGCGTTATTTTCATCATCATATTGACCATTTTATTTGCCCTTTCTTTCTTCCTAACATTCTTTTTACTTTCGGAATCTTCCTATGTCGCACATAATCTGCAAACAATTGCGAACCAATGACAGCTTCTGCAACCAGTGTGACGATAGTCTTAGGTAACTTGTAGTAGCAAGAAATTAAAGTTTGCTTTTAGCACTGAAAGTGTAATTTTTTGTTTATTTTTTGACTTGAGATGGGCTGTTGAGATTAGCTTTAATCGCCGTGAACACAGCGATTATGTTTTTAGTTCTGCGATAGACTGTCGACCGCCGTTTCCTCGGACACATTGCACACCACGAGGTTGTGGTTAGCTTAGGACACGAGTTTAAATGCAGGGTTACAAAACGAGTCGTCTGCTTCAGTTGAGTCATTTATCACTTAAAATCTCGCATTTCTGACACGCCTCGCGACCGCCGCTTCCAACATTGCTCCGCGTTACTCTTTAACAGCATCTGCGAAGTGACCAGCCGTGTTTGTTTGTCTCCTATAACCGATCGGTAGCCGACAGATGATGTCTGAACACTGTAGCGGATGTCACCTATCAATTAAATTTAATAGGACTATACTTCTGATAACGAGATTATACAGAATTACGATGCCAACTCGCTATTACGAGCGCATCTGGCTCACCAATGCTTCCAAGCAACCGCTAAGTTAATCTGCAACTGCCACTGTCATGTGCCATCATTACACAATACCTCTCTCGCTCGTTCTGAATCATAAGGTGTGTTTCAACACTTTGTAGATCTACATCTACATCTACATGGATAATCTGCAAAACACTCTCAAGTGCCAGAGGGTTCATCGAACCACCTTCACAATAATTCTCTATTATTCTAAACTCTTACCGCGGGCGGAAAAAACGAACATCTTTACCTTTCCGTGCGAGCTCTGATTTCTCCTATTCCATTACGATGATTATTTCTCCCTGTGTAGGTCAGCGTCAACAAAATATTGTCACATACGGAGGAGAAAGTTGGTGATTGAAATTTCGTGAGAAGAGTGTGTCTGTGTGTGTTTTGGGATCTAATGGGCACTAACATTTATTAAAACAAACGAATGTGGATGAGAACTAAAATTGTCGTACATGCATACACTCTAAATGACCACTCAATTTCCCTATTGCATGGGGACTCTCACATGCACTAAAACCAATGAGGAGGGAAGATAGCCAATCAAGAAAGTAAAACAGAGGGTAAACAAAACACAGAAGAGTTAAAAGAACAACACAGGGAAATGTGACTGGCTGACCACTTACAAAAATCTTGGGTGAGCCAGCCACCCTAATGACACATTAAAAACATCTCCCCAAAATCTTGTTAAAAACGTGGGACAATTCCCAAAACTTTAAAACGCGAACCACATTCGTTTGATCATTACATAAGATATACTGCAGATCCGCCTGCAAATCTGCTGCAGTCAGCTGGTCAGCAAATAATACGCAGTCCAATAAAATGTGGCGCTCCGTGACCTGCGCGCCACAAGCCCCACACATCGGAGGGTCCACTCAGTGGAGTAAAACTCCACGCGTGATAGGGCTGTGGCCGATGCGAAGACGAGTAAGAAGGACCTCGTCCCGTCGACCTGGCTGGGAGGAAGTACCCCACGGCCGAGCTGTAGGCTCGACGATACGGAGCTTCTTGTCGGTTACTTCTAGCCACTCGTCTTCCCATCGACACAGGACTTCATACCTCAACAGCGGGATGAGAGCATGCAGGGGGAGAGCACACCGAAACGCCTGACGGTCACGACATGCCTGCTCTATCTGCCCTTTCATTCCTCGGAATTCCCGAGTACCCTCGTACCCAGCGGAAAGACACTTCCTTCCCCAGCTGCTGTCCTGAATATTCTGGGTTGCTTTATCTGCTGGGTGCAAACGCTGGATAGAGTAGAGGGCGCTCACAGAATCTGAACGGACGAGAAATCTAACACTGGAAGAATGTCTCATCTGCTCCAGTGGCCGCAAGATCGCATATAATTCTGCATCGAAGAAGGTAAATTCGGGAGGCAGTCTGACCCTGATGACACGATTCACGAAAACGACACGGCAACCAACGGAATCACCCTGTTTAGACCCATCCGTAAAAACAGCTACATGGTCGTGGTGCTCAGATAAAACGGCAGAAAATACCGCAGTAAAAACGGAAGCAAGAGTGCCGCCTCTCCTGTACCGCACCAAATATGACATCACTCTGGCCCACTCCAGTAACCAGCGTGGCAGACTATTAAAACCCTGGATTTCGGGTTCGACTGGGGCTATACCGGTGACTCTAGCACACGCTTCACGCGGATCTCAAGCGGCATCATGGCTAGTCGATGTGGGTGAAATAGGAGCTGTCTGGTACTTACAAGCTTGGCTCACCAGGAGGAGCTAGCGCCGGATGGTAAGTGGCGGTTCTCCCGCCTCAGCACAGAGGCTGGGTGTGGGATTGGTCCGATAAGCACCTGTGGCCAGCCGAATCCCTTCATGTTGGAGTGCGTCAATGACACGCAAATAAGAGGACCTCGCTGACCCATACACCACTCACCTGTACTCTAGAAATGAACTCACAAAAGCCTGATAAAACTGGAGGAAACGGGCCCTGTTCGCTCCCCAAGACCTGTGCCTAAGGCATTTGATGATGTTCAGCGCCTTCAGGTTTCTGGCTTTCAAGTATCGCAGGTGTGGCAATCATGACAATCTGGACAGGACTCCTTATCGTAGACGTAATACTGTTGATGGCTATGGCAAAGAGGGTAACACTTAAAACACTGCCCTGACGGATACCATTCCCCTGCTCAAATCGATCAGAGAGTGTGGCACCAACTCGGGGCCGAAAAAACCGTTAAGACAGGAAAGACCGAATGAAAATGGGGAGGTCCCCACGAAAGTCCCACTGAAGCAGTTGAGCGATTATACAGTGTCTCCAAGCAGTATCGTATATCTTACTTATATCGAAGAAAATGTCAATACAGCGATGCTGACAGAGGAAAGCCTGCTGAACAGCCGCCTCTAGGAGGGTGCGGTTGCCTACAGTGGACCAATATAGGCGGAATCCACGCTGAGAACGTCTAAGGAGTTGCCCAGTCTCTAACAACTAGACCAGACGCTGGTTAACCATTCGCTACATGGTCTTTCCTATACAGCTCGTTCAGGCGATGCTCTGATAACTACTTGAACACATGCAGTCTCTTCCTGGTTTGAGGAGAGGGATCAGAATTGCCTCCCTCCACGAGTTGGGGAAGTTGCCTGTCTGCCATATCAGATTAAAATGTTAGAGGAGGATTTCCTGGGACGCCACTGGCAAATGTCGAAGGATGCAGTACCAGATGTGGTTGTGACCGGATGCAATGTCATGAGTCTCAGCCAGTGCTGATTCGAGCTCCCACATAGAGAAAAGGGAATTATAGGCCTCAGAACCGTTGTACCTGAAGTCTAACTTTTCCCTCTCCACAGTTGCACGGTAGCGACGAAACACCGGAGCCAGTCTTGCATTGGCAGTAGTTTGTGCAAAATGCTCGGCCAGCGTCTGGGTAATGTCTCTGGGTGTTATACGGAAGCATCCCTGTTTCAGTACTGCTGCTATCGGTAAACGGCTGAGCACACTGGAAATCCTCTGGATAGCTTCCCATACATTTGTGGAACAAGTGGAATGGGTGATGGAATCCAGGAACTCCTACCATGACCGTTTTTTTGTCTCTTCAATGACACGACGATCCTTGGCTCTCGCGATTCGAGAGACGGTGAGATTGTCTGTATTTGGATGGCATTTAAACCGTCGAAGAGCTGCAGACATGTCCCGGATGGCTGAATGGTACATTCTGTCTCCCAACGTAAGGGTCGCAGCTTAAGAAGGCCGAGAGACTTTGGTACAGACAGGTCAGCAGCGTGATGAATCACATGTTTGATGTGAACCACCCATTCCGGGACGCTGTTACGGCTTTAAAAGACAGCCAACGGACTGAACAGTGGCCAGTTAGCCCTGCCAATCATTTATGTTGGCAGCTTCTGTTCCAGCAACACACCATCCTGGAGGTGAACGCGGTTTGCAAAGTGATTGTTGGAATGAAGGTCGTCATGATCTCCCAGTGAACAGAGTCAGTGAGGGCTGGAGAGCAGACAGATAAGTCGAAGGCTGAGAATGACCCAGTAGCTGCACAGAAATGTGTTGGAGTACCAATGTTGAGGATGCACGGCACTTGAGATGTCAGGAGGTTCTCCAAAACTCGACCCCGATGGCAAGTAGAGGTTGAACCCCACAGGACATGACGCGTATTGAAGTCTCCCAGGAGGGGAAATGGTTGGTAGAGTTGTTCCATAAGATCTGTGAGAGCCTCGAATGCTACTGCATCAAGAGAAGGTGAATAAAGGGAGCAATCAGTAAGCCGCCAAGGTGAATGAACGTCAACTGCAACTGCTTCCAGCTTAGTATCCAGGGGGAAAGGAGAGGAGTGGTGCCCATTACTGCAAACACAGCAACCCCTCCTTTGGCCCTTTTCCCAGTCAAGTCATCCTTGTGATATAGTGTATAGCCATGTAGTGCAAGGGCATCAGATGCCTCGAAATATGTTTCCTGCAGACACAAGCACAGAGGGTTAGGTGTTTCAGTTCCTCTATGTGTGTCCAGAATCCATTCACGTTCCACTGTATAATGGGAGTCATCTATCAGGGGGTTAGTATTTTAATACTAACTTTCTGACGGAGAGGGGAGCCTACAATGGGTGGAGGCTCAGTTTTGGAGCGATATGGTTGCCCTAGTCTGATATCAAGCTCCATAGCCCTTAAAGAACAATTGAGAGATACGTCAGAGAGGTCGATGTCGATATCGTCAGGCTGCTTTCTCTCCGATTCCATCTGTGTTGGACGTTTTGCCTCGGAATTTTTCCCTGGGTAGACTTTGCAGCCACAACTGCAGTTGAGGGTGTGGCAGCATTTGACAACGTACCAGACGGAACCTTTGGAGGCGCAGGGAGCTCCACAATGCCAGCAACCACAGCTTTTTCTGTAGTTCTTGGGGGAGGGACACGCTTATAAACGACTGCAGCAACACAAGTGCAGGGACATACGCAAGTATTAGTGCCGACACTAGAGCCTCCATTTGCGTAGCAGCGTCAGCTTTCCGCATGGGCTGTTTAACAACTAAAGTGAAAGAGGTGGCAAAACACAAGGGCAGCATGGCTTTACACAGTTATTTTGCCTCAGTATGGGGGAGGCGCTTCTTAGTTTTAAGATCCTGTATCTTCCATTCTTCCAGATATACGCGGCAGTTTCGACTCCAGACAGGGTGAGGTCCAGAGCAATTTACACATTTCAATGGAGACAAACAATAGACACCGTCATGGGCAACCTGACCGCACTTGCCACAAGTAGCTTCTCCATAACACCCAAGAATAGTATGCCCAAAGCTCTGTCATTTGAAACACCACATTTGGTTGGGTACATAAGGCCACACACTTAAGCGAAAGAAGCCTGCCTTAATATGCTCAGGGAGTTTCGTGCTATTAAACGTCAGGATAAAGGAGTTGGACTTACCAAGAACCCCATCCACCCTCTTCTGGATATTTTCGACGTCAACTGTTCCTGCTGGAGCCCACTCATCTTTCAGTTCCCCTTTGGGAATGTCCACCAGATCTCTGCACGTCACAACATCTTTGCTGTAATTCAAGGTGATGTGCTGCTCAGTTTCGATGGCTTATTCCCCAAGGGATCGCATGTTCTGTAGATTCTTAGCTTTTTGGGAACTAGCGGTTTTCACCAACAGCGTTCCATTACGCAATCGCTTAACAGATTTCAATCTGCCAGCAATGCCCTCGAGCCCTTTTTGAATATAGAAAAGTGAAACTTTCTCGAAGTAGCCCTCTTTCCCTTTAACGATTAAAAACACATTCTGACAGCCATCATGTGTTCTGTTATTAGTCATGATTCCCTGAGAATTCGCTCTTGAGTCAGGACGACTGGCTACACGCGCCCTCTTGTTGGATTGGGTGTTGGTGCCCACCAGTGGCCCAACATTTTCTGCTGGGGAGGTGGGGAGGGGGCAAAGAAGATTTCGAAGGATCCATCTCGGTCTCACGAGCAGCTAGGGAATTAGAAGTCCACCTAGACAAAGCCCTGCATTCTTAAGTAAGCCTTATACAACTGAGGTGTGGCAGGTTCCCCAGAGGTTGCCCACTAACGACTGTTCCATCTCAACAGTCATGCATCTCATCAGCGCGCAGCACACCTTGCGTTTGAGGTTTTTTTTTATAGAGGTTTATTCCATCCTCACGTTCAGGGCGGTCAAACCTAGATCCCCATTCCTTGAGAAACACAATGTTCCACCACCGTGCCTCATGTTGGTCTCTGAAGCATGCCCAGAGCTTACGGTGGCAAGGGACTAAAGGCGCTTACCAGTCCTCACCTCAGGAACCCTGGGGTCGCCAAGCCAGTACTCAGCAAACGAACACAGAGCCCATGAGGGCTGCTGAGAAGATTCCACCACAGTGAAAAAAGCCTTTATTTATGTCTATCCCAAATCTTATACCATGTCAGTGACACTCTCTCCTATATTTCTCAATAATGCAAAACGTGCTGCTCTTCTTAGAAACTTCTCAAAGTGCTCCGTTAATCCTATCTGGTAAAAATCACACACCGCACAGCAGTATTCCAAAAGAGGACGGACAAGCGTTGTGTAAGGGATCTCTTTAGTAGATATTTTGTATCTGTTAAGTGCTCTGCCAATAAAACGCAATCTATGGTTCGCCTTCGCCACAATATTCTCTTTCTGTTCTTTCCAATGTTCGTAATTATAATTCCAAGGTCTTTAGTTGAATTTATGGCCTTTGTATTTGATTGATTTATCGTGTAACTGAAGTTTAATGGATTCCTTTTTGCACTCATGTGGATGATCTCACACTTTTCATTATTTAGGGTCAACTGCCAGTTTTTGCATCATACAGATGTCTTTTCTAGATCGTTTTACATTTTTTTTTTTTGGGCTTCTGATAACTTTACTAGACGATAAACCACAGCATCATGTGCAAGCAATCTAAGACGGCTGCTCGGACAGTCTCCTAAATCATTTATATAGGTCTACCTTGAGGAACGCCAGAAATCACTTCTATTTTACTCGATGACTTTCCGACAGTTACTACGAACTGTGGCCTCTGTAACAGGAAATTACAAATCCAGTGTCATAACTGAGACAATATTCCATAAGCACCCAATATCACTACAAGCCGCTTGTGAGGTACAGTTTCAAAACCCTTCTGGAAGGCTAGCAATACGCAGTCAATTTGAAATCCCTTGCCAATAGCACACAGCACTTCGTCTGAGTAAAGAGGTAGTTTTGTTTCACAAGAACGATGTTTTCTAAATCCGTGTTGACTGTGTGTCCATAGACCGTTCTCTTCATGGTAATTCATAATGTTCGAACTCAATATACGTTAAAAACCCTGCAGCATACCGACCTTAATTATATGGGCCTTTAATTTAGTGGATAATACCTACTTCCTTTCTTCCGGTCTCTGGGTACGGACATTTCGTCGAGAAAGCGGTTGTATATGATTATTAAGTATGGAACTATTGCATCAGCATACTCCGAAAGGAAGCTAATTGATATACAGACTCGATCGGAAGACTTGCATTAACTGAGTGATTTAAGTTGCTTAACTACTCTGACGGTATCTACTTCTAAGTTACTTATGTTGGCAGCTGTTCTTGATTCGAATTCTGGAATATTTACTTCGTCTTCTTTGATGAAAGAATTTCGGAGGATTGTGTTAAGTAATTCTCCCTTATGAGCACTGACGTACATAGTATTTCCATTGCTTTCGCGCAGAGAAGGTATTTATTGTGTCTTGCCGCTAGCGTACTTTACATATCACCAGAATGTCTTCGGATTTTCTGCCAGGTTTCGAGACAAAGTTTCTTTGTAGAAACTGTTATAGGCATCTCGCATTAAAGTCCGCGCTAAACTTCCAGCTTCTGTAAAGGATCGACAATCTTGGATATTTTGCATTCGTTTGAATTTGGCACGCTTCCTTCGTTGTTTCTGCTACAGTTCTCTGACCCTTTTGGTGCACCAAGGAGGATCAGCTCCGTCGTTTGTAATTTTTTTTGTATAAATTGTAAGTAGGCTGTTTATATTTTCTCTATGTAAGTAGGCTGTTTATGTTTTCTCTATGTAATATGTAAGTAGGCTGTTTATGTTTTCTCTATGTAAGTAGGCTGTTTAGGTTTTTTTATTGGTAACGCCACCTCTGTATGAAAATCACTGGCTGTGCTGTGTGCAGTCTGTGGCTGCTTTGCATTGTTGTAATACTCGCCATTGTAGTGTTAGGCAGCTGGCTGTGAACAGCGCGTAGCGTTGCGCAGTTGGAGGTGAGCCGCCAGCAGTGGTGGATGTGGGGAGAGAGATGGCGGAGATTTGTAATTTGTCATGAACTGCTATATTTATATATGATGATATCAAGGTAAATACATTGTTTGTTCTCTATTAATATCTTTCATTTGCTAACTATCCCTATCAGTAGTTAGTGCCTTCCATAGTTTGAATCTTTTATTTAGCTGGCAGTAGTGGCGCTCGCTGTATTGCAGTAGCTTGAGCAGCGAAGATTTTTGTGAGGTAAGTGATTTGTGAAGGGCATAGTTTAATGTTAGTCAGGGCCATTCTTTCTTAGGGAATTTTGAAAGTCAGATTGCGTTGCGCTAACAAAATATTGTGTGTCAGTTTAAGCACAGTCACGTATAATTGTTCAAAGGGGACGTTTCAAAATCTCTCAACTGGTGTCGATGCTATTTCTTTGAATTCAAGTCACCCTCCGGCCGGTGTGCCCCAGCGGTTCTAGGCGCTTCGATCTCGAACCGCGCGACCGCTACGGTCGCAGATTCGAATCCTGCCTCGGGAATGGATGTGTGTGATGTCCTTAGGTTAGTTACGTTGACGACCGAAGAAAGGCAGAAATACTGAATTCAGTGTTCCGAAACTGTTTCACTGCGGAAAATCGTAACACGGTCCCTGACTTCAGCCGTCGCACGGACGCCAAAATGGAAAATATTGAAATAAACGATATCGGAATTGAAAAACAACTGCTATCACTTAGTAGCGGAAAAGCATCCGGACCAGACGAGATACCCTTAAGATTCTACAGTGATTATGCTAAAGAACTTGCCCCCTTTCTATCAGCAATTTATCGTAGATCGCTGGAAGAACGTAAAGTACCTAGCGACTGGAAGAAAGCGCAGGTCGTTCCCATTTTCAAGAAGGGTCGTAAATCAGATGCGAATAATTATAGGCCTATTTCGCTTACGTCAATCTGTTGTAGAATAATGGAACATGTTTTGTGTTCTCGTATTATGACGTTCTTAGATAATACAAATCTCCTTCATCATAACCAACATGGATTCCGCAAACAGAGATCATGTGAAACTCAGCTCGCCCTATTTGCCCAAGAAATTCACAGTGCCGTAGACACTGGCGAGCAGATTGATGCTGTATTCCTGGACTTCAGGAAGGCATTTGATACGGTTCCGCACTTACGTTTAGTGAAAAAAATACGAGCTTACGGAATATCGGACCAGGTTTGTGATTGGATTCAGGATTTCCTAGAAGAAAGAACACAACATGTCATTCTTAACGGTTCAAAATCTGCAGATGTAGAGGTAATTTCGGGAGTACCGCAGGGAAGCGTGATAGGACCTTTATTGTTTACAATATACATAAATGACTTAGTTGACAACATCGGTAGCTCCGTGAGGCTATTTGCAGATGACACGGTTGTCTACAAGAAAGTAGCAACATCAGAAGACTCGTACGTACTCCAGGAGGACCTGCAGAGGATTAATGCATGGTGCGACAGCTGGCAGCTTTCCCCAAACGTAGATAAATGTAATATAATGCGCATACATAGGGGCAGAAATCCATTCCAGTACGACTATGCCATAGGTGGTAAATCATTGGAAGCGGTAACGACCGTAAAATACTTAGGAGTTACTATCCGGAGCGATCTGAAGTGGAATGATCACATAAAACAAATAGTGGGAAAAGCAGGCGCCAGGTTGAGATTCATAGGAAGAATTCTAAGAAAATGTGACTCATCGACGAAAGAAGTAGCTTACAAAAAGCTTGTTCGTCCGATTCTTGAGTATTGCTCATCAGTATGGGACCCTTACCAGGTTGGATTAATAGAAGAGATAGACATGATCCAGCGAAAAGCAGCGCGATTCGTCATGGGGACATTTAGTCAGCGCGAGAGCGTTACGGAGATGCTGAACAAGCTCCAGTGGCGGACACTTCAAGAAAGGCGTTACGCAATACGGAGAGGTTTATTATCGAAATTACGAGAGAGCACATTCCGGGAAGAGATGGGCAACATATTACTACCGCCCACATATATCTCGCGTAATGATCACAACGAAAAGATCCGAGAAATTAGAGCAAATACGGAGACTTACAAGCAGTCGTTCTTCCCACGCACAATTCGTGAATGGAACAGGGAAGGGGGGATCAGATAGTGGTACAATAAGTACCCTCCGCCACACACCGTAAGGTGGCTCGCGGAGTATAGATGTAGATGTAGAAGTAGTTCTAAGTTCTAGGGGACTGATGACCTCAGATGTTAAGTCCCATAGTGCTCAGAGCCATTTGAACCATTTTTTTTTTTCAAGTCGCCTCTGGTCTGCACTCTACATTGGTAATTTCGAAGGAGTGGAGGCTGTCTCTTAGGAAGGTGTCAGATATATTTTTCGTTCATTTTTGGAATATTTGGGGATTACAAAATTCAGTCTCGCTACGACAACTCTGTGTTCTTTAATCCCTGTGTCCGCTTTGATGCTCGTTATTGCCTCAGGATTATTTGTTGCTAAGAGGTCAGGCACGCTTTCAACAAACGTTTTCTATTCGAGTGGGCTCATGAACTAACTGCTTGGAATAATTTTCAGAGAATGCCCTTAGCACGATTTCGGGCGACGATTTATGCATACCGCCGGATTTAAAAATGTATTTTCGCCAACATATCGAGGGCAAATTGTAGTCCCCACCATCTATAATTTTATGAGTCAGCTATGTGTTTCAAATTAGACTCAATCTTTCTTTGAACCTTTCGTGCGGGTTACACTATCGCATTTGACCACGAACGGCACCGGTGTAATGCCCTCAGTACTTTGCATGTGTCAGTCATGGTTAGAAAAGCGTTCTGTCTTATCGTTACTGCCTTATATCTGTAATCAGTGAATTCGAACGTGGACAGTGCTTGTAGTGTCGGTACTTCCATAACAAAGGGAGCCAAAATGTTTCAAGACGCACAGTATTGATGATTTATACCGCATACTGGAAAACGGAAAGATATCATCCGCTATGTCTCGAAGCTGACGGAAGCGCGTATTAAGTGGTAGTGATGGGCTGCGAGTGAGGAGAATGCAGATAATAAGAGGATGACAGATGGAAAGTCACTGCAGGACTCAATGTCGTACTCGCGAACCTCGTCAGCACCAAAACAACAAAGAGGGAGGTGCAGATGCTCGAAATTGCAGAGTGAGCTGGAAACCGCTCACGAGTGACGCTAATGCCCTTAACAGGGAAACGTGTTGCAGAAGCCATAAAACCTGGACTAAGCAGCAATGGAAGGATGTCATTTGGTCACTCTGTTTCCAAAATCTGGCCGAGTTTACCTTCCAAGAGCAAAACATGACGGGGGTTCGATGGTGATCTGGGCAGCCATATCGTGGTATTCCATGGGCCCAGAGGTTACTCTGCAATCTCACGCTTCTGCCAAGAATTATGTAGCTGTTTTGGCTACTCAGGTCCATTCGATGGTAAAATGTTTGTTCCCGAATGTCGATGCTGTGTTTTAAGACGACAGGCCGCTGTTCACATAACTCGTGTCGTTCAGGACTGATTTTGTGAGCACAAGGCTGGATTAACGCACTTCCCCTGGCCACTAGTCACCAAATCTCAATGTTACAGAGTCTTTGCGGTCGACTTTGGAGAGAAGCTTATGTGATATCTATCTACCACTATCGTTACCTACATTTCCCTCTATTTTGCCGAAAGAATGGTATAAGATTCCATTAAAAACCTTCTGGGCCTGTATTTCTCCATTAGAAGACGATTCGAAGCTGTTTTACATGCCTCTGGTTTTCCTATACTTACCTAGGCATGATAATGTGTTCGGGGAGTTTCCGTATTTGTCTACACTCCTTAACATAGATCAGAGGGTTCTCACTATCGCTAAGCATTGTGCTGAAAACAGGTTGCACAAAATACAGGCTCTAGAATGTTCTGGCTGAACATTCCAACAGAATGTACATGAAAAAAACTACTACAAGAACGAAATGCTACAGGGGTAGGTTACTTATACTGCTTCACGCTGCCCCCTAGTCACTTGTGTAAACAACACGCAATAGAGGTGGCAAGTTGACAAATAAATCTGAATAGGAAAGTAAATGAAGCAAAAGAAACTGGTGTGCAAATTCGGTATACATATAGGATAAAATGTGAGGGAAAAGGTCGAAACAGGCCGTCGCCTCATATGACCCAGTACCCCGACTGAAAACTACTGCCAGGAGAGAGTATACACCGAGAAACATGGTGAGACCTTTCCCAAAAGAATTTATGTCAAAGCAACCATCAATGATCAAAGAAAAGAAACGAGACAAGGGAAAACTTGTGCGCATTTACACCAAAAAAATTCTCAAGTGAAAGTTGAGCACACAACAAAAATGAAATATTTAAATAAATGCCATAATTTAACAATCTATCATTCGTGTCACCATGTGAAATGACGCTTGTAAGTACATGTGTAGGATGTGTGCAACGAAGTATGAACTTTGAATATATGATGCACCCAGTCATTGGTGTGCGTGTTAAAACCAAATGAAATTACAAAACACGAAAGGACTTAAATCACGCATAAGAAGCGTGAGCCACATGAAACTCAACACATTTATGAACAGCAAACGTAAACAATGTGACATATGTCACTGAACGTAATACAGGCTCATGAACACATGTGTAGAAAAGGATGAAACCATAAGAAAAGGATAAAAGAGTTACATACATATGAATTTGCAGCAAAAAAAAATACGGGACATAACAAACGTGGAAATCTAAAAATGATTAAATAAAACACTAGAGTGCAACAATTTACGGACAAAAATACAGCGTATAATTACTTTGAAAACAACAGTGAGGTCCAAAATATAGCACATGACTACTTGGAGAAACGTCATGGAACAGCACGAAAACATTTAAAAAGAACAAAAACTCGTAAAGCCTCGGAGTGAGGTCCAAAATATACGCACATGATTATTTTGGAAAATTTGTCATTACTCACAGTGAGTTCCACATTATAACACATGATTACTTTGAAAAACATTGTGGAACAAGACGAAAACAACTAACAGGAATAAAAACTAATATAGCTTCGCAGTGAGGTGCAGTACTGATTTTAGAAAGATACGTAGCTGTTTTTATAAATAGACACCCGATTGATTTAACTAACACAGCAGTGAACATGCACACTTGCCTGATTTCGTTTTGTTGAACGTTCCGGTCACAGTTGGTAGGATCGTGCGAGCGTCTGAGGACATCTGTCGGGAAACATCCGGTGATGTCAACTGGAACACCCAGACATCTCATCTTTTTCGGTAAATTAGAGTGTGGCAGCTCGTGTGTGAGAACAATTGTATGATCTGGTAATAGTGTAATGTGTACCAGGTTTAATATCAAGCTCTTAACCGTCAACCAAACGCGCGAATGTGCTTCGCTAAGCCCTGATTACTACTTGAGGTCTCACTAGGTGTGGTATCAGTTACTGGTTGCTCTAATGGCAAACCCGACATAAAAGAGGAGTCCTCTTGCGAGAACAAGCAATCTAACTTTGTTACTTGCTTCACCATTGAGCGTGACGAGTAACACGGAAAGCGTTTCTCAGTCTGTGAGAAAGGTGATTCTCTTATGGTGTTGTGTGCAACTTCTGTTGATTTATTGATAGTGACATTTGACGCCAGTTTTGGAGACTTCAGGGGTACTGAACGGCTGCTGTTTGAATATCCTGCCGACAGCTTACTGATTCCTTGACCCATGTCTATTCATCTCTGGTGGCCGCTTGTATCAGCGCTGCACGGATCATTCTCATTTTGTTGACATGAGATGCCCCTTGTGAAGGCACGCGCTGTGCCACGGTTTAGGGCTGGAAGAGCACAGCTGTCTCTCTGAGCGCCTGCGGGCGACCCCGTGGTGAACACACGCCGGTCCTCCACAGGCCCAGCCAGATGCCTCGCCTTGCGTCGTGATACCACCGTAGTTCGAGTGTAACGGAGCTCGTGCCGCCTTCATCTATCTGTACATACTTACAGAAACATATTAACCATTGTGCCGCCGGTGTCTTACAAAAGCATAAGGTACATCCTACTGAACGTCATCCTATCAACGAACTTTACAAACAATAAAACTAAACAAACTAACTTCTATAACTCCTGCAGGAGATGGGACCTGGATAAACTGACTAAACCAGAGGTTGTACAGAGTTTCAGGGAGAACACAAGGGAACAATTGACAGGAATGGGGGAAAGAAATACAGTAGAAGAAGAATGGGTAGCTCTGAGGGATGAATAGTGAAGGCAGCAGAGGATCAAGTAGGTAAAAAGACGAGGGCTAGTAGAAATCCTTGGGTAACAGAATAAATACTGAATTTAATTGATGAAAGGAGAAAATATAAAAATGCAGTAAATGAAGCAGGCAAAAAGGAATACAAACGTCTCAAAAATGAGATCGACAGGAAGTGCAAAATGGCTAAGCAGGGATGGCTAGAGGACAAATGTAAGGATGTAGAGGCTTATCTCACTAGAGGCTAAGGTAGATACTGCCTACACGAAAATTAAAGAGACCTTTGGAGAAAAGAGGACCACTTGTGTGAATATCAAGAGATCAGATCGAAACCCAGTTCTAAGCAAAGAAGGGAAAGCAGAAAGATGGAAGGAGTATATAGAGGGTCTATACTAGGGCGGTGTAATTGAGGACAATATTATGGAAATGGAAGAGGATGTAGATGAAGGTGAAATGGGAGATACGATACTGCGTGAAGAGTTTGACAGAGCACTGAAAGACCTGAGTCGAAACAAGACCCCGCGAGTAGACAGCATTCCATTGGAACTACTGACGGCCTTGGGAGAGCCAGACCTGACAAAACTCTACCATCTGGTGAGCAAGATGTATGAGACAGGCGAAATACCCTCAGACTTCAAGAAGACTATAATAATTCCAATCCCAAACAAAGCAGGTGTTGACTGATGTGAAAATTACCGAACTATCAGTTTAATAAGTCACAGCTGCAAAATACCAACGCGAATTCTTTACAGACGAATGGAAAAACTTGTAGAAGCCGACCTCGGCGAAGAACAGTTTGGATTCCGTAGAAATGTTGGAACACGTGAGGCAATACTGACCCTACGACCTATCTTAGAAAATAGATTAAGGAAAGGCAAACATACATTTCTAGTATTTGTGGACTTAGAGAAAGCTTTTGACAATGTTGACTGGAATACTCTCTTTCAAATTCTGAAGGTGGCAGGGGTAAAATACAGGGAGCGAAATGCTGTTTACAATTTGTACAGAAACCAGATGGCAGTTATTAGAGTCGAGGGGCATGAAAGGGAAGCAGCGGCTGGGTACTGAGTGAGACAGGGTTGTAGCCTGTCCCCGATGTTATTCAATGTGGATATTGAGCAAGCAGTAAAGGAAACAAAAGAAAAGTTCGGAGTAGGTATTAAAGTCCATGGAGAAGAAATAAAAACTTTAAGGTTCGCCGATGACATTGTAATTCTGTCAGAGACTGCAAAGGACTTTGAAGAGCAGTTGAACGGAATGGACAGTGTCTTGAAAGGAGGATATAAGATGAACATCAACAAAAGCAAATCGAGGATAATGGAATGTAGTCGAATTAAGTCGGGTGATGCTGAGGGAATTAGATTAGGAAATGAGACACTTGAAGTAGTAAAGGAGTTTTGCTATTTGGGGAGCAAAATAACTGATGATGGTCGAAGTAGAGAGGATATAAAATGTAGACTGGCAATGGTAGGGAAAGCGTTTCTGGAGGAGAGAAATTTGTTAACATCGAGTATAGATTTAAGTGTGAGGAAGTCGTTTTTGAAAGTATTTGTGTGGAGTGTAGCCATGTATGGAAGTGAAACATGGACGATAAATAGTTTGGACAAGAAGAGAATAGAAGCTTTAGAAATGTGGTGCTACAGAAGAATGCTTGAGATTAGATGAGTAGATCACAAAACTGAAATGAAATGTCGTGTGGGTAGGGCCTCCCGTCGGGTAGACCGTTCGCCTGGTGCAGGTCTTTCGAGTTCACGCCACTTCGGCGACCTGTGCGTTGATGGGGATGAAATGATGATGATTAGGACAACACAACACCCAGTCCCTGAGCGGAGAAAATCTCCGACCCAGCCGGGAATCGAACCCGGGACCTTAGGATTGACATTCTGTCACGCTGACCACTCAGCTACCGGGGCCGGACGAGCACATAGTTAATGAGGAGGTATTAAATAGAATTGGGGAGAAGAGGAGTTTGTGGCACAATTTGACAAGAAGAAGGGACCGGTTGGTAGGACATGCTCTGAGGCATCAAGGGATCACAAATTTAGCATTGGAGGGCAGCGTGGAGGGTAAAAATCGTAGAGGGAGACCAAGAGATGAATACACTAAGCTGATTCAGAAGGATGTAGGTTGCAGTAAGTACTGGGAGATGAAGAAGCTTGCACAGGATAGAGTAGCATGGAGAGCTGCATCAAAACAGTCTCAGGACTGAAGACCACAACAACAACAACAAATGTTGGAACCACAGTTGCATACCATTAATGTATCTGACGCAGATTCTTTAACTTGAGTGAAACTTGAGAGTTGAGCATATTTACAAAATACACTGTTGAGTAAGAATATTATGACACCCCACCTAATGGTCGGTATGGCCACGAATAACAGCGATGACGCTTAGTGGCATGGAAGCAGTGAGACCTTGGTAGGTCGCTAGAGGGAGTTGGAACCACATCTGCACACGCGTCACCTAATTCCCACAAATTACGGGAAGAGGGGTGACGAGCTCAGACGCCAGCTTCAGTCACATCCCAGATGTGTTCGATCTGGTTCAGATCTGGCGAGTTCGGTGACCAACAGATCATCTGGATCTCACCGCTGTGTTCCTCGAACCACGCTATCACTCTCTTGGCCTTGTGGCACGGTGCCTTATCTTTTTGAAAAATACCACTGCCGTTGGGAAACGAAGGGGTGTTCATGTTCTGCAACCCGTATACGATATTCCTTGGCGGTCACGGTGCCTTGCATGAGCTCTACTGGACTCAAGGATGCCCATATGAATATTCCATAGAGCATAATGGAGCCGCACCAGCCCGCCTCCGGGCCGCAGTACAGGTGTCAAGAGGCTGCTGCCCTGGAAGAGCCGGATTCGCTCCCTTCCATCGGCGTGATGAAGAAGGTATCGGGATTCATCAGACGGTGAAACGCTCTGCTATTCCGCCAACGTCCAGTGTCGATGCTCACATACCCATTTCAGTCGTATTTGCCGACATCGTGATATTAGCATTGGCATATGCATGAGTCGTCAGATGCGGACGCCCATCTTTAGGAGTGTTCCGTTCACTGTTTGTTCAGACGTGCTTATATCCTGCCCAGAATGAAAGCCTGATGTTAGTACCACCACAGTTCGCCATCTGCCCTGTTTTGCCAGTCCGTTCAGCCTACCACGTCCTACACCTATTTTTTTTAAAAAAATAAAAAAATAAAAGACAAGTTTATGTTGAACTCCGAAAAACTCCTAACAGTCATGATTCCTCGTAAACTATTTATTTAGATGACCGTTTTCGGTAAGACTATGTTAACATCAACGGATCTGCAAGATTGAGAGGGTAATAACTTTACAAAAACTTCCTGGCAGATTAAAACTTTGTGCTGGACCGAGACGCTCAGTTGGTAGAGCACTTACGCGCGAAAAGCAAAGGTCCCGAGTTCGAGTCTCGATCCAGCACACAGTTTTAATCTGCCAGGAAGTTTCATATCAGCGCACACTCCGCTGCAGAGTGAAAATCTCATTCTGGATACTTTACAAAATGTTTAATCAAATGAAACTCGCATGTCCATAAACAGGGTGGTCCATTGATCGTGACCGGGCAAAATATCTCATGAAATAAACGACAAACGAAAAAAGAACGAAACTTGTCTAGATTGAAAGGGGAAACCAGATGGCACTATGGTTGGCCCGCTAGATGACGCTGCCATAGGTCAAACGGATATCAACTGCGTCTTTTTTTAAATAGGAACCCCCATTTTTATTACATATTCGTGTAGTACGTAAAGAAATAGGAATGTTTTAGTTGGACCACTTTTTTCGCTTTGTGATAGATGGCGCTGTAATAGTCACAAACATATGGCTCACAATTTTAGACGAACAGTTGGTAACAGGTAGGTTTTTTAAATTACAGTACAGAACGTAGGTACGTTTGAACATTTTATTTCGGTTGTTGCAATGTGATACATGTACTTTTGCGAACTTATCATTTCTGAGAACGCATGCTGTTACAGCGTGATTGCCTGTAAATACCACTTTAATGCTATAAATGCTCAAAATGATGTCCGTCAACCTCAATGCATTTCGCAATACTTGTAACGATATTCCTCTCAACAGCGAGTAGTTCGCCTTCCGTAATGTTCATACATGCACTGACAATGCGCTGACGCATGTTGTCAGACGTTGTCGGTGGATCACGATAGCAAATATCCTTCAACATTCCCCACAGAAAGAAATCTGGGGACGTCAGATCCGGTGAACGAACGGGCCATGGTATGGTGCTTCGTCGACCAATCCACCTGTCATGAAATATGCTAGTCAATACCGCTTCAACCGCACGGGAGCTGCGTGCCGGACATCCATCACGTTGGAAGTAGATCGCCATTCTGACATGCAGTGAAACATCTTGTAGTAACTTCGGTACAACAGTACTTAGGAAATCAGCATACATTGCACCATTTAGATTGCCATTGATAAAATGGGGGCCAAGTATCCTTTCTCCCATAAGGCCGCACCATACATTAACCCGCCAAGGTCACTGATGTCCCACTTGCCGCAGCCATCGTGGATATTCCGTTGCCCAGTAGTGCATATCATGCCTGTTTACGTTACCGCTGTTGGCGAATGACGCTTCGTCGCTAAATAGAACGCGTGCAAAAAATCTTTCATCGTCCCGTAATTTCTCTTGTGCCCAGTGGCAGAACTGTTCAAAGCCGTCGCCACGAAATTCCTGGTATATAGAAATATGGTACGGGTGCAATCGATGTTGATGTAGCATTCTCAACACCGACGTTTTTGAGATTCCCGATTCTCGCGCAGTTTGACTGCTACTGATGTGAGGATTAGCAGCGACAGCATCTAAAACACCTACTTGGGCATCATCATTTGTTGCAGGTCGTGGCTGACGTTTCACATGTGGCTGAACACTTCCTGTTTCCTTAAATAACGTAACTATCCGGCGAACAGTCCGGACACTTGGATGATGTCGTCCAGGATACCGAGCAGCATACATAGCACACGCCCGTTGGGCATTTTGATCGCAATAGCAATACATCAACACGATATCGACCTTTTCCGCAATTGTTAAACGGTCCATTTTAACACGGGTAATGTATCACGAAGCAAATACCGTCCGCACAGGCGGAATGTTACGTGATAACACGTACTTATACGTTTGTGACTATTATAGCACCATCTATCACAAAGCGAATAAAGTGGTCCAACTAAAACATTCACATTTCTTTACGTACTACACGAATATGTAATAAAAATGGAGGTTCCTATTTAAAAAAAAACAAACGCAGTTGATATCCGTTTGACCTATGGCAGCGCCATCTAGCGGGCCAACCATAGCGCCATCTGGTTTCCCCTTTCAAGCTAGACGAGTTTCGTTTGATGCTTGTTTCTTGAGATATTTGACCCGGCCACTATCAATGGACCACCTTGTTTATGAAAAAGTTAAATAACTTCAACTTCATAATTCACACAAACTCTCCATGTGCGCTTTGTGTCGTATCACATCACAAATGTATGTGTAAGGACCGTGGAATCGGCAAGTCTTAATTAAAACTACTGTATGTACAAAACACAAGATTAATGCTCCGACTACCAGTGTTCATACTCATACCAATGCTGAATACAGACTAGCATGTCCGAAGGAACTTCGCGTCGTAATTCGGAATATCCCAGGCAATGGAGTATCGTATAAACTGGAATCCCTGCCATTACTGAGATACAGTTTTTCTCACGTTCAGACAAATAAAATGTACGAATCGAATACTCAACCGAGTAACGAACAAGAGCACGCAACTGTTATTGAAAGCGTTTAAATTTTTGGGAGCATATTAGTTAGCTTATAGTGTAGCGACTTTCATAACTGTGTAATTTGTTTTCCTATCAGCTTGTACGTGCTGTCCACTTCCTTTTTTCGTATTCTTTCTGCATTGTCAGTAATAAAGATTCTGCGGTCTGCATGTTGAAGGCATAGGCAGGTCCAGCGTAGCTTTTAGGGCCTAGCAGCCAGGCGAGACAATTAGTATGGAAACCGTGACGACGTTTATTAATGTGGAAGAAGGCGATATTGTAGAAATGGTAATAAATGGGGAGAAATTTGAAGGGGAAGATACTATTAATGTGGAAGACACCCTACTGAGTACAGATCAGGATCAGGCAATCACAAACCGTGATCATAGTGAGGATACAATACGTAGTGTACAAAACACGCAGGGCTGGAAACGCAATTGTCTCAGCCAACAGTGATGAGTTCTCCAGTGGCAGGAGCATCATGCGGAAGCGAGGACATAATGAGCATGATACTGAAAATCATGGCTGACGGCTGGGGGAGAATAAGAGGTTACAGAAGGAAGGAGACGCGGAAGGACACAGGAAGAAAGAAAATTCACAGTAGGAACTTGCTAAGATGATAGATGGGAAAATGCAGGCATTTACTGAGGCCATACAGAAACAAGTTGATCGGAATACTCAAGACGTAAAGGAACACCAGGTAATTGGCGAGGTTATTGATGAAAAACAGGGTGTAACAAGTAAGGAAGTCTCATATAAGGAATCCCAACGGAGTCAAATGACTAAGAAGAAAGAACAAGGAAAGTGTCGGAACGACAATTGTCTAGAATTGTCTAGAATAGGAAGCTGTCGAGGCAGAATGGTGTCGGGAAGACCAGGAGGATAGAACTCGTGAAGCTCTACAAACAATTGAAACAAAAGCGGCAGTACCTAGTGTTCCGATTCAAATGAACGCAGACTTGAGGAGGTGGAACAGGAAGTAGAGATAGCATCAGATAGGACGTCCCCTCCACCGGTTCCCGACACAGCAGAAGTGCGAAAATTGTTCACATTTAAGGAAACTCAACATAACATCAACAGGTCCGGCAGAAGGCGGAAATAATTACAGAGGAATTCGGACAACTACGACTAAAAGTGTCACAAGTGTTAGGCTTGGTTAGAGGCTCCGACGCACTTGAGTGCAGCATCCCATATGTATTTGACGTGACGATAGGCAGTGGCCAAAATCGATCACTCACAGAAATAGGAGCACGCTGTTACGAACACTGAGTGCCGCATAACACGAGCCGCGCCCGGCGTTCAACGAAGCCGCGAGATCGTCAATCTGGGCCATTACGTTTTCTTACAACTCGGTAAATTGCATCCGGATGAGATCCATGGCAGCACTGACTTCCTGCCTCAACGAAAGTTTCGGCACCAGAAGATAGTGAAGCGAGCAAGAGACCTTATCAAGCGGGCCGAGCGCAAGAGTAAAAAGAACGCCAACCGCAGAATTAAAAAAATGGTTCAAATGGCTCTGAGTACTATGGGACTTAACTTCTGAGATCATCAGTCCCCTAGAACTTAGAACTACTTAAACCTAACTAACCTAAGGACATCAAACACATCCATGCCCGAGGCAGGATTCGAACCTACAACAGTAGCGGTCGCGCGGTTCCAGACTGTAGCGCCTAGAACCGCTCGGCCACCCCTTCCGGCCCACAGAATTCATCCCAGGACCAACAATGAGGATGATAGAATAGAGGGTCACAATCGAGAGTAGTAAGGTGCCCTGATTGTGAAAGTTACAGCACTTGACCCGTGGCGCCACCAGTCGCAAGACGGTACAAGCCAACAATGACTGGATTCGACCACGTGTACGGAGCCGACAAACGAACCAGTGGTATAAATATAGCGAAGACGATCGCAAGAAAGAGAAGGAGTTAGTTTAGAATACTTAGTAGGACTGGCCGAAGACTTCCGGCATAAGAAACCACCCTCATTCTGCCAACGACCTTGCCAAAGAGGACGGAGGAGCGGACAGAGATGTAGAGAGGGTGCGAAATTGTCCCTAAAGGCGGAAGAATCAGCAATGATCGACGCCATCAGCATGCAGAAGCCAATGGAAACTGCTGTATTAAAGACACACAACGTGTATCCACAGGACACATGGCCTGTAACTGAGAGAGTGTCTTGAAGATCTCTCCATTGGCAATAGATTCCGGAACAGTCCCCCATTCGGATCTCCAGCAGTAGTCACGCCTTCGGATCTCCGAGAGGGAACTGCCAAAGCGGAGGTGAATATGAGAAAAAAGACTGAATAACCAACGAAAGGATAACATTCTACGAATCGGGCGTGGAATGTCAGAAGTTTGAACGTGGTTTGGGAAGCTAGAAAATCTCAAAAGGAAAATGCAAAGGCTCAGTATAAATAAAGTAGGGGTCAGTGAAGGGAAATGGGAAGAAGAATTTCTGGCCAGATGAGTATAGGGTGAGATCAAGAGCACGACAAAATAGTATATCGGGAGAAGGATTCGTTATGAATAAGATAAGACAGAGAGTACATTACTGTGAGCAGCTAGGTGATAGGGTTGTTCTTCTCAGAATCGTCAGCAACCGCTACGATCGCCGGTTCGAATCCTGCCTCGGGCATGGATGTGTGTGATGTCCTTAGGTTAGTTAGGTTTAAGTTGTTCTAAGTTCTAGGGGACTGATGACTTCAGATGTTAAGTCCCATAGTGCTCAGAGCCATTTGAACCATTTGAACCAAGAGATAGAGGAAGTATATGATGATATTGAAAGGATAATACAGTGCTTAAAGAAAGATGAAATGCTAATAGTCATGGGACTCTAGCTCTGAGCACTATGGGACTTAACATCTGAGGTCATCAGTCCCCTATAACTTAGAACTACTTAAACCTAACTAACCTAAGGACATCAAACACATCCATACCCGAGGCAGGATTCGAACCTGCGACCGTAGCGGTCGCGCGGTTCCAGTCTGAAGCGCCTAGAACCGCTCGGCCACTCGGGCCGGCAATAGTCATGGGGGACTGGAATGCAGTTGTAGGGGAAGGAATAGAAGAAAAGGTTACAGGAGAGTATGGGATTGGGACAAGAAACGAGAGAGGAGAAAGGCTAATTAAGTTCTGTAATACACTTAAGCTTTTAGTAGCGAATACTCTGCTCAACAATCACAAGATGGGAAGGTATACTTGGAAAAGACCGGGTGTACTGGAAGGTTTCAGTTATTTTTCATCATTCGTGATTTCCTCTTAGACGGGTCACAGTTCGTAGTGAATGACGGTAAATCATCGAGTAGAACAGAAGTGATATCTGGCGTTCCGCAAGGTAGTATCATGGCCCTCTGCTGTTCCTGATTTACATAAATGATCTAGGTGATAATCTGAGCAGCCCCCTTACATTGTTTGCAGATGACGCTGTAATTTACCGTCTAGTAAAATCATCAGACGATCAATTCCAACTACAAAATGATCTAGAGAGAGTTCTTGTATGATGCGAAAAGTGGCAATTGGCATTAAACAAAGAAAAGTGCGAGGTCATCCACATGGGTACTAAAAGAAATCCGATGACTTTTGGGTATACGATAAATCGCACAAATGTAAGGGCTGTCAATTACGAGCCTCTTAAATTGGAAAGACTATATAGATAATATTACGGAGAAGGCGAAACAAAGACTGCGCTTTGTTGGCAGAACACTTAGAAGATGCGACAAACCCTCTAAAAAGACAGTCTACACTACACTTGTCCATCCTCTGCTGGAATATTGCTGCGCGGTGTGGGATCCTTACCAGGTAGGATTGACAGAGGACATCGATAAAGTACAAGGATGGGCAGCTCGTTTAGTGTTATCGCGTAATAGGGGTGAGAGTGTCACTGATATGATACGCGAGTTGGGGTAGCAGTCAGTGAACCAAAGGCGGTTTTCTTTGTAGCGAGATCTATTTACTAAATTTCAACCAGCAACTTCCTCTTCCGAATGCGAAAATATTTTGTTGGCACCCACCTACGTATGGAGAAATGATCATCGTAACAAAATAAGAGAAATCAGAGCTCGAACGGAAAGATCTATGTGTTCCTTTTTCCCACGCGCCATTCGAGAGTGGAATGGTAGCGAAGTTGTATGAAAATGGTTCGATGAACCCTCTGCCAGGCACTTAAACGTGAATTGCAGAGTAACCATGTAGATGTAGATGGTCACACAGAGATTCCGAAATCAGATACTGAGCTGTAAGGCATATCCAAGAGCAGATATAAACTCAGCTCACAATGTAGTAGTGATGAAGAGTAGGCTGATGTTTAAGAGATTAGTCAGAAAGAATCAATACGCAAAGAAGTAGGATACGGAAGCAATAAAGAATGACGAGATACGACTGCAGTTTTCTAAGACTATAGGAACAGCAATAACGAATAGCTCATTAGGCAGTACTGATGAAGAGGAATGGACATCTCTAAAAAGTGCAGTCACAGAGGTTGGGAAGAAACACATAGGTACAAAGAAGATAACTGCGAAGAAACCATGGGTAACGCAAGAAATACTTCAGTTGGTCGATGAAAGACAGATGTCCAAAAATGTTAAGGGAAGTTCACGGATACAGAAATACAAGTCGCTGAGGAATGAAATAAATAGGAAGTGTAGACTTTCGAAGTGCGAGAATTATCGCTCAGTCGTCTTAACAGATCATGCATCCAAGTTTCTGACAGGAACAATAGTCAGACGAATGGAAAAGAAAATTGAGGATGTGTTAGATGACGCTCAGTTTGGCTTTAGGAAAGGTAAAGGCACCAGAGAGGCAATTCTGACGTTGTGGCTATTGGTGGAAGCAAGACTAAAGAAATATCAGGACACCTTCACAGGATTTGTCGACATGGAAAAAGGGTTCGAAAATGTAAAATGTTGCAAGATGTCGAAATTCTGAGGAAAACAGAAGTAAGCTATAGGAAGATACGGATGATATACAATATGTACAAGAGCCAAGATGGAATAATGAGAGTGGACGACCAAGAACGAAATGCTGGGTTTAAAAAGTGTGTAAGACAGGTTTGTTTGTTTGTTTTGGTTTAGGCCGTAAACACAACTAGGATCATGAGCGCCCATGTCAGAACTGACTCTGAGCACTATGAGACTTAACATCTAATGTCATCAGTCCCCTAGAACTTAGAACTACTTAAACCAACTAACTTAAGGAGATCACACACATCCATACCCGAGGTAGGATTCGAACCTGCGACCGTAGCCGTCGCGCGGCTCCAGACTGTAGCGCCTAGAACCGCTCGGCTACAACGGCCGGCAACACGAAGGAAAGAGAGGAGTTACAAAACGACTTCACGTTAATCGTAATCGACGGAATAGAAGACAGCAAAAAACGGGGTTGTGGAGAAAGGTCTATAAAATACGCAATAGGGAAACGAAGGTCCTGAACAAAAAATTAAATGGCCTTCCCCATATTTTACGACTGATAAAAAGTAAAATGCGGTCGACAGCCTGCGCGTCGTTCTGCACAACGGCCGATAACTCAGACGGCAAAAACAGACGAGAACGTAAGTGGTTGAAAAAAATTAATTCTGTCAGGAAACGGCGGACCATCAAAGATTAGGTGCAATGAGTATAAAGTGGTGGGGGAGCACCAATTAGCAAATGTCGATGACTACACAAACAGTGTCCGATACGCAACCAAGCTAAAATGATGTCCTCATGGCGAGAGGGCCGAGAGGAGGTCGTCCAAGCCGCTGGGAACAGGGATCTAGTCTTTCGCCCCTGCTGTTCAATCTGTACATCGAAGAAGTAAAGATAGAAGTAAAAGATAGCTTCAAGAGAGGAATTAAAGTACAAGGTGAAAGGATATCAATGATACGATTCGCTGATGACACTGCTATCCTCAGTGAAAGTGAAGAAGAACTACAGGATCTGCTGAATGGAATGTACAATCTGATTGATAAAGAATATGGATTGAGAGTAAATCGAAGAAAGACAAGTAATGAGAATAAGCAGAAATGAGAATAGCGAGAAACTTAATATCAGGATTGATGGTCACGTAGTAGATGAAGTTAAGGAATACTATTACCTACCCAGCAAAATAACCATTGTTGCACGGAATAGGGAAGACATCAGAATCAGTCTAGCAATGGCAAAAAGAGCATCCCTGGCCAAGAGAAGTCTACTAGTTTCAAACATGGGCCTTAATGTGAGGAAGACGTTTCTGAGAATGTACGTTTGGAGCACATCATTGTATGCTAGTGAACAAGGACTGTGGGAAAAGCAGAATTTGAGATGTGGTGCTACAGACGAATGATGGATGACGAATGTTGACTGATAAAGTAAGGATTAGGGAGGTTCTGCGGAGAATTGGCGAGGAAAGGCATATTTGGAAAACACTGTCAAGGAGAAGGGACAGGATGACGGGACATCTGTTAAGACATGGGGGATGACTTCCATGGCACTAGAGGGAGCTGCAGAGGCAAAAACTGTAGGGGAAGGCCTAGACTGGATACAGTCAGCAAATAATTGAGATCGTAGTTGCAAGTGGCAGTCTGAGATCAAGAGAGTGGCACAGGAGACGAATTCGTGGCGGGTCGCGTCAAACCAGTCAAAAGGGTGCTGACTCAAAATAAAAGTAGGACTGTTGATACTTTAAACACATTAGGTACCCGATGTATCGATATTTAGATAGGTATCATAATCGGCTGTCGGTATATCGAGAAAGTATCGATATATCGAGGGGAAAATTATCTATGTACTTGCCTTTAAAAAACAGTGACAGCACATTGTAAATGTGAGAGTTGTATGGTTAAGTACTGACGTATTATTGGATATTCTGTGCATGAACCTGTTACCAGGTTGCCTTTCTCCCTCAGAGGAAGAATTGAGAGGAAAATGATGCAGGTTATCTCTTGGCGACAGCCACTTTGATAACAATGGTAGCTGTGTGTGAGTGGCACAATGAAGGGTGTGCGATGAGTCCGTCGTTCGGTTTCGTCACATATCGGATTTGTCCGGAAGTCGACTTCCCTGTTTTTCATTTCTGCCAACGCCAGCGACCTAGAAGTTGTAGTGGAAAAACTGCGTGGTGAAGCTAAACGTTGCAGTTTTTGTTGGTTGTACCGAACTCCGTTTTCGCCAGAATTTCCCCTCAGACGTATCCGCCCACTACGAAGACCAATATTGTCCTTTAGATTTTTGTTCGTCATTTTGAACGACTGATTTTGAAGAAATGCCAATGTGCAGAAAACGCAATGGGACTTATTCTTTTGTGCCACCTGTACTTGCTTCACACAGTCAAAGAGAAAGATTGGACGTGATGAAAGATCAAAAAGAAGTAAGCGTCATTCACAAAGTGAAAGTAAAGCTATGTTCTAGTACAGTTCCAAAGGAACAACTTCAAATATTCACCGAAATTTGTGAAAAAAATATAATATAAAATTAAAATATCGTTTCCAGAATGAGATTTTCACTCTGCAGCGGAGTGTGCGCTGATATGAAACTTCCTGGCAGATTAAAACTGTGTGTCCGACCGAGACTCGAACTCGGGACCTTTGCCTTTCGCGGGCAAGTGCTCTACCAACCGAGCTGCCGAAGCACGACTCACGCCCGGTACTCACAGCTTTACTTCTGCCAGTTTTAAAATATCGTTATTCGATAATGCCGTATCTATATCGATATACCGATGTAACGGAAGGAGAAATATCTCCGATATATATATCGATACAACTTAGAAAGTTGTGTCTATATATCGATACTTTATCAGCGGTCCTAGTACGTAGCTTGTAATTTTACTCTGTATCAAGCTGTTACATTGTGTCTGCCTAGGAAATAAGTAAGTTTTGTAGGGAAATAGTTTGGAGGATACGTTTGTGTTTTATGATCTGTCTTTCTTCCTTTTGCAGTGCGTATTTTGTTCATCATAAAGGGCAATATCATTTCTGCCAACGCCAGCGACCTAGAAGTTGTAATGCAAAAACTGTCTGGTGAAGCTAAACGTTGCAGTTTTTGTTGGTAGTACCGAGCTCCGATTTTGCCAGAATTTCCCCTCAGACGTGTCCGCCCACTACGAAGACCAATATTGTCATTTAGATTCTTGTTTGACCTTTTTAACGACTGTTTTTGAATAATGCCAATGTGCAGAAAACGCAATGGGACTTCTTTTGTGCCACCTGTACCTGCTTCACACAGTCAAAGAGAAAGATTTGACGTGATGAAAGATCAAAAAGAAGTAAGCGTCATTCACAAAGTGAAAGTAAAATTATGTTCTAGTACAGTTCCAAAGGAACAACTTCAAATATTCACCGAAAGTTGTGAAAAAAATATAATATAAAATTAAAATATCGTTATTCGATAATGCCGTTTTTATATCGATACACCGATGTAACGGGAGCAGAAATATCTCCGATATATATATCGATACAACTTAGAAAATTGTGTCTATATATCGATACTTTATCAGGCGCCCTAGCACGTAGCTTGCAATTTTACTCTGTATCAAGCTGTTACATTGTGTCTGCCTAGGAAATAAGTAAGTTTTGTAGGGAAATAGTTTGGAGGATACGTTTGTGTTTTATGATCTGTCTTTCTTCCTTTTGCAGTGTGTATTTTGTTCACCATAAAGGGTAATATTTGTGTTTTCTTGTCGTTTTGATTATATAGTTTGCTTATGTAACAATTTTAATGAAGGCGAATACTGGGAGGAAAAAATCAGGATGCTTTTTGGGAATGTCGCACATGTAACGCTGTCTAGAAAGTGAATATGGCGAGATTTTCAGTTGAAGAGATTGGAGGCATTTAAGATAGCGCGTGAGTTTTCGTTTATTGGAGAGAAAGGGAATATATTTGGGGTCAGCATGCACATGACATATAACCACACTACAAATATTATAGCATGACATAAATTTCGTCCTGCACTATAAGTGAAATAAAAAAAAGAACATGGTTTCCGTGAAGCTTAACTGGCAGGAGTCGATGAAGTCAATTGGAGCGTTTAGTAGAGGACGAGGGTCGCAGTTCGATCGCCGTCGTAGTTGACGTATAAAGAAAATTTTGTGTGTGTGTGCGTGTCCATCGAAGAAGATGCCGATCACCATGTGGTGTTACGGTTGATTTTTCCTCCCGTCAGAGCACGTCTGTACCATTGAGATATTAGCGAGGATGATGTTTGTTTCCTGTCCACGCCGCAGTGCGTTCGGACCGCCAGCGAACTGTAAGATGGTTAGAGGCCCATTACAGGATCTGGTGTTGATTCTGCGGCTGTCTGATGCTACTGAACGGGAGAAATGATGCGAGTCCATTACTGCTACGTGCAACAGACATTAGTCACAACGCCTAGCGCCTAGCCATAAGCTGTATTGTTAGTTAGATGATAATATTGGTGACAGCACAACTAAGTGTTTTTGTTAACATATTTCCTACATCCATATCTACATGGATACTCAGCAAATCACATTTAAGTGCCTGGTAAAGGGGTTCATCGAACCACCTTCACAATTCTCTGCTGTTACAATCTCATACATCGCGGAAAGAACGAACACCTATAGCTTTCCGTACGAGCTCTGATTTCCCTTATTTTGTGGTGGTGATCGGTTCTCTTTATGTAGGTCGATGTCAACAAAATATTTTTGCATTAGGAGGAGAAGGTAGGTGATTGGTATTTCTTGAGACGATTCCGTCGCAACGAAAAACGCCTTTGTTTTAATGATGTCTAGCCAAAATTCTGTAATATTTCAGTGACACTCTCTTCCATATTTCGCGATAGTACAAAACGTGGTGCCCTTCTTTGAACTTTTTCTATGTACTCCGTCAGTCCTATCTTGTAAGGATCCCACACCGCGCAGCAGTATTCTAAAAGAGGACGCACAATCGTAGTGTAGGCATGCTCGTTAGTAGATCTGTTATATTTTCTAAGCGTCATGCCAATAAAACGCAGTCTTTGGTCAGCCTTCCCCACAACATTTTCTATGTGTTCCTTTCAATTTAAGTTTTTCGTAATTGTAATTCCTAGGTATTTAGTTGAATTTGCAGCATTTAGATTTGATTGATTTAGTGGAGATAATCCTATGCGATAACAAGTAAGACCCCAGCAAAGCCATGACCTCAGAGCACATATTATACACATGGTAAGAAGCAACTGCTAGACAACAGAGGTGGGTGTCGAAAATACATAAATTCCTTTGTTTCCAGAACTTATTTAATCTCTTCAAGGATTCTGAGTGCAGATATTATGTGCCATTGGTATTTGCACTAGTCATTTTTACGGATGATAATAGGAGTCACAAATGTACACTTCAGTGTTGTTACTTTCGTAGATGTAATTCAGATGCGCTTGTTTTAATTTTTGTTCCAGATGCAGAGGAGAACATGAACATATGTCATTGATGGTCGACGTTCCTCACAACGACACGGTAGGATAAGGCAATAGTAAATAATCGAGGTTGGTCAGTCAGTTTAGCGCAGTAGTTCAGGGGAAATCTATAAGGCAACGAGTTGGAGATATATTAAGGAAGTAATATTGAATGTTTTTTGTGCATTTAGAAGGCATTCTTATGCATGCTTGCTTCGGGAGAGGCACAGTTAATTTAGATGTATGGACGTGAACAATAGTCATCAACATCACACAATCTCAATACTTCAATAATACCTCTTCAATACGTCGATACACATAAACCTTATCACCAGCATCATTTCACTTCCATAAAAACTCTTTCCTCTAGTTAGTCTTCTCGGACAAGTACAGATAAAATCCTGGTGCAAACTTCAATTCATTATCCCATACAATCCAAAGACACAATGTCCACACACAACCTCTGTGTAATCCCCCTGAGCCAAATCTTCTACTCATTATGAATTGCAAAATGCATTTGGGTTACCTTGTCCATCATAAAATAAAAGAAATGCATACATGACCTCTAACAGCCTTCAGTTTTAATAACTTTCAGTAAGTAGGTGCGAGTACCCAGTATGAATGACCAAATAAGACTATGAATGAATAAATCGTAATATTTCACAGTGTGTACACTACTTCAAGAATCATGGCAAAACAGAAGCAAACATGTGGAGTATTCCTTTGTGTCAAGTGTAACTTGCTATTTCAATTGCTCACGAAGAATGCAGTGTAATAACTGTCAATGGTCTAACGCTAGTGTTAGTATTTCATGTCGTCAGCTTCCTTTCTATAATAATGAATTTATACAGCTCCAAAAAACCTCCAGTTCATGTGACTGCAATGAAGTTTCTTGTACCAATGTAGTTCGTAGAATTATAGCAGTTCATTTTCTTATCATAAAATATAAAGCACTGAGCGTAAGCAAAACATGCAATAGCGAGTAAATATACCAGTAGAGAACAGAATGTTAACAAGTGGTTGCAGCACAATCCCTACAACGAGGCTTTGCCATGCGAACAATCCATAATTAATACTATAGTGTAACCTAAACTCTATGTTTGTACACAGTATATAAGCACTTCCATATACCAAATTATAGAGTAGTTATGACAACAAAACAAAAATGTGTAAATATGCTATCCATATGCAAAACAGCAAGTATGTATCTTACATAATAAATAGGGCATAGCATCATATCAGCATAAGCAAATAAATGTTCATATGTAATTTTAATAAGTAAACATGAAGGCGCAAGCAGATAAATCACAAAGTACAACTTACATACGTAACCATATCAGCACAACTAATCAGGTCACAATTATAAATTAAATAAATAGGCACACCAGGCACATAATGAAAAATATGACATCAGTGAAAAACACAGCAGCCAAGCGATGCATAATATACACAAGTAACAACCCTGTTCATTAATAAAACATTGTCAAAATCAGCAAATGTACACAACCTTCTCGCTTCACAAGTAAATTCATATAACATAAAATTTGGCACAAAGTATAAATCACATAATCACGAGCAGCAAATTACGTATAAAGTACATACCTAAGTAGAAAAATGTTACCTTAACAATAAACTCAATTAATAGTTACCTTATTAGTTCATTACTTTCTTCTTCGAAATTACATTCTTCCTGAAATTTCCTCGATAGCAAGTCCTCTTAATGTCGGACACGCAGAGAATTTACCTGAAGTTCTTAAATATTTTATACAGCTGTAACCTGGAAAATTTGAACGTTAATAACGTAAGTTATCAAGTCACTATAGCTTTATACTGAATTTAATCGGAGAAATTGTTGTTGTCGTCATCAGTCCTGAGACTGGTTTGATGCTGCTCTCCATGCTACTCTATCCTGTGCAAGCTTCTTCATCTCCCAGTAATTACTGCAACCTACATCCTTCTGAATCTGCTTAGTGTATTCATCTCTTGGCCTCCCTCTACGATTTTTACCCTCCACGCTGCCCTCCAATGCTAAATATGTGATCCCTTGATGCCTCAGGACATACCCTACTAACCAGTCCCTTCTTCTTGTCAGGTTGTGCCACAAACTCCTCTTCTCCCCAATTCTATTCTATACCTCCTCATTAGTTACATGATCTACCCATCTAATCTTCAGCATTCTTCTGTTGCACCACATTTCGATAGCTTCCATTCTCTTCTTGTCTAAACTATTTATCGTCCATGTTTCACTTCCGTACATGGCTACACTCCATACAAATACTTTCAGAAACGTCTTCCTGACATTTAAATCTATACTCGATGTTAACGAATTTCTCTTCTTCAGAAACGCTTTCCTTGCCTTTGCCAGTCTACATTTATATCCTCTCTACTTCGACCATCATCAGTTATTTTGCTCCCCAAATAGCAAAATTCCTGTACTACTTTAAGTGTCTCATTTCCTAATCTAATTCCCTCAGCATCACCCGACTTAATTCGACTACATTCCATTATCCTCGTTTTGCTTTTGTTGATGTTCATCTTATATCCTCCTTTCAAGACACTGTCCATTCCGTTCAACTGCTCTTCCAAGTCCTTTGCTGTCTCTGACAGAATTACAATGTCATCAGCGAACCTCTACGTTTTTATTTCGTCTCCATGGACTTTAATACCTACTCCGAATTTTTCTATTGTTTCCTTTACTGCTTGCTCAATATACAGATTGAATAACGCCAGGGACAGGCTACAACCCTGTCTCACTCAGTTCCCAGTTAGAATTTGAAAGAGAGTATTCCAGTCAACATTGTCAAAAGATTCCTCTACGTCTACAAATGCTTGAAACGAAGGTTTGCCTTTCCCGAATCTTTTTTGTAAGATAAGTCGTAAGGTCAGTATTGCCTAACGTGTTCCAATATGTCAACGGAATCCAAACTGATCTTCCCCGAGGTCGTCTTCTACCAGTTTTTCCATTCTTATGTAAAGAATTCGTGTTAGTATTTTGCAGCTGTGACTTATTAAAGTGATAGTTCGGTAATATTCACAACTGTCAACACCTGCTTTCTTTGGGATTGGAATTATTATATTCTTCTTGAAGTCTGAGGGAATTTCACATGTCTCATACATCTTGTTTACCAGGTGGTAGAGTTTTGTCAGGTCTGGCTCTCCCAAGGCCGTCAGTAGTTCTAATGGAATGTTGTCTACTCCCGGGGCCTTGTTTCGACTCAGGTCTGTCAGTGCTCAGTCAAAGTCTTCACGCAGTATCGTATCTATCATTTCACCTTCATCTACATCCTCTTGCATTTCCATATTATTGTCCTCAAGTACATCGCCCTTGTATAGACCCTCTATATACTCCTTCCACCTTTCTGCTTTCCATTCTTTGCTTAGAA
Source organism: Schistocerca serialis cubense (assembly GCF_023864345.2). Classification (NCBI taxonomy): domain Eukaryota; kingdom Metazoa; phylum Arthropoda; class Insecta; order Orthoptera; family Acrididae; genus Schistocerca; species Schistocerca serialis. The sequence continues at coordinate 256,070,572 of NC_064644.1, read as the reverse complement.
CTGGGTTTCCATCTGAGGTATAGATATTCATACAAGTGGTTCTCTTTTCTCCAAAGGTCTCTTCAATTTTCCTGTATGCAGTATCTATCTTACCGCTAGTGAGATAAGCTTCTATATCCTTATATTTGTCCTCTAGCCATCCCTGCTTAGCCATTTTGCACTTACGGTCGATCTCATTTTTGAGACGTTTGTATTCCCTTTTGCTTGCCTCATTTATTGCGTTTTTATATTTTCTCCTTTCATCAATTAAATTCAATAATTCTTCTGTTCCCCAAGGATTTGTACTATCCCTCGTCTTTTTACCTACTTGATCCTCTGCTGCCTTCACTACTTCATCCCTCAGAGCTACCCATTCTTCTTCTACTGTATTTCTTTCCCCCCATTCCTGTCAATTGTTCCCTTATGTTCTCCCTGAAACTCTGTACAACCTCTGGTTTAGTCAGTTTATACAGGTCCCATCTCCTTAAATTCCCACCTTTTTGCAGTTTCTTCAGTTTTAATCTACAGTTCATAACCAATAGATTGTGGTCAGAGTCCTCATCTGCCCCTGGGAATGTCCTACAATTTAAAACCTGGTTCCTAAATCTCTGTCTTACCATTATATAATCTATCTCATATCTTTTAGTATCTCCAGGTTTCTTCCATGTATAGAACTTTCTTTTATGATTCTTGAACCAAGTGTTAGCTATGATTTAGTTATGCTCTGTGCAAAATTCTAACAGACGGCTTCCTCTTTCATATTCTCCTACTATGTTTCCTTCTCTCCCTTTATCTACTGTCGAATTCCAGTCACCCATCACTATTAAATTTTCGTCTCCCTTCACTACCTGAATAATTTCTTTTATCTCATCATACATTTCTTCAATTTCTTCATCATCTGCAGAGCTAGTTGGCATATAAACTTGTACTACTGTAGTAGGCATGGGCTTCGTGTCTATCTTGGCCACAATAATGGGTTCACTATGCTGTTTGTAGTAGCTTACCCGCACTCCTATTTTTTTATTCGTTATTAAACCTACTCCTGCATTACCCCTATTGGATTTTGTATTTGTAACCCTGTATTCACCTGACCAAAAGTCTTGTTCCTCCTGCCACCGAACTTCACTAATTCCAACTACACCTAACTTCAACCCATCCATTTCCCTTTTTAAATTTTCTAACCTACCTATCCGATTAAGGGATCTGACATTCCACGCTCCGATCGGTAGAGCGCCAGTTTTCTTTCTCCTGATAACAACGTCTTCTTGAGTAGTCCTCGCCCGGAGAAATTAGACTGTGTGGTTGTCTATGGCTGTCAGGGCATTCGCACTGAGCGCTCGATCAGCTGTAAGTACGCGTGATGTAGGAAGTAATTGTTTGTGGTCAACGGCTACCTTGTGCGGCGCGCGGACTGACTGTCGCTTTGTGTATGTGCTGCCGCTAGAACACGGCGCGGTATCCCTGTATTCTCAGCGTGTTTACGTGTAACTGTTAATTTCTCAAAAGTATGTCATTCCACAAAAATTTTGTCGTTCGATGTGTGATGTATTCCCCTAGAGCGCCGTGATTTAAGAGTTTCTACTTCAACAGTGTTGTCATGAATAATTTTGCGAATTCGATATGGACCGTTATAAAGCAGAAAACATTGGGGACACAAGCCGTTTCCTTTGTGAGACAAACGGTGAGACTGAATTAACACCTTTTGACCAACTGACAAGGTTTTTAAACGACCAGGACGTTTAGCTGATTTCTCTCTTCCAGCAGCCGCAGATGCATAATTTTGTAGAGCCAGGTTCACAACTTCAGAATGCCGCAGTTTCCGTGTAAGTGGAAAAGGAACGGTTTCAGAAATGCGATTTGTCAGTGCTTTATTTTTTTAATACCTATATAGGCGGTAATGAAGTTGAATCATTAGGGAGTTCATTCAGAATATTTAAAAAAATAGGAAGATACTGATGACACGGTCTGTGATTATGATGACAAAAAAGACGACACAATTTACTGATTTCCTTCATCCATCTCTCTGAAGCGTTAGATTGAGGGTGAAAAAGTGAAATGAAAATTGGTTTAATCTTACGACGCCGTAGAGTACGAAGCAAAATTTTAGAGCCAAACTGTGATCCATTATCTGAAATAACTTTATCACATGAGCCACTTCTTTAAGAAAATGTTTGATGAAACTGATTAGATACTGAACGAGCTGTTGCTTTGCGTAAAGGTGTAAAACACAAATATTTTGATGTCAATTCCACTGCTACCAAAATGTACGCAAAACCATTAGTAGAACGAACCACTGGACTGAACAAATCGACTGCCGCCATCTCCGTTAATTTCGCTGGAATGATAGAAAACAACGATGCTCTGTGAGAAATAGTTGGCGGCTTAGCCTTTTGACATAATTTGCATTTAGCAAGAACAAATCGAATAGGTTTTTCAATATTACTGAAGCAGCAATTTTCGCGTAATTTATGAAAGCATTTTCTGGGACCAAAGTGTGCATAACTTAAATGTGTATACATTATTAATCATATCATCCATCGTGTCTCTGTATCTCTTGTCGTTGTCATGAATGAACACATTGTCGTCATAATACTCAGCTAAAACACTAGAAGTAAGAAACCTTAAACAATTTGTGTCTGATTCATATTTCGTTACACACTCGAAAAATTTCAAATATCTCGGCATTCCGGCAACAGTCAAGTTCACATTTCCTTCCTTAAAGTTTAAAACTGCCTTATATGTGTTAAGAAACTCCATACCTAATATAATCTGTGTACCGAGTAATGGAACAATAATAAAATTAGCAGAAAATTCGTATCCTTGACAAATGAAATTTAAGTTGGTCTGTTGTTTGACTTCCACACTTTTTCCAGAAATATCTCCTCGATTTGTAGTTTTAGAAACAGGTAACACAGGACAAGCAATAGTTCTTACACATATACGAAAAACTGATTCACTAATGACATTCAATGGGCTCCCAGAATCTAAAACTGCAGTGAACTTATTCTTACCCACACATACTTCAATAACAGGATGTAAAAATGCGTCTACGTTATTTTCCTTTTCGTCTAACAAAATGTCTCTCATGTCTTCCAGGCGTACGTAGCGTAAAGTCGTAGTGTCATTACTTTCTGAACCGTCTATATTGCTGCCAGAAGCCGATGCTACAAGCCATTGTCGATTGTTCGCGTCACGTCTTTGATTATTCCCGTCATTTCGCGGATCAATTTCTACTATTTGTACTTGTCTCTCTGAATTTCTGTCACGCGGAGGATGCCAGTTAGGTCCCTCCTGTCTGTTAGATGTAAATCCTTGGTTGTGTCTGTTATTAAAATTTCTGTTTTCCTGGCACTCTGCACGACTACTTCTTGTGTAATTTCGACTGTCACTTTTGAAATTATTGTTATATTACTACCCTGGTTATTTCTGTAGTAAGAATTCCTCTTATTGTATGAATAATTTCTGTCTTGATGATACCGATTACTGTTTCCGTATGATTGATCATTCCGGTAGGAATTTCCGTTATTATAATTGTCTGTGTATTTTCAGTTAGACCGTCTGTTATTGTCATAAGGCTGGTATCTATTATCCTGTCTGTTTCGTCTGTCCTTCTCAAAATTATCCACATAACGTCCGTTCCGATCATTATCCTTTTTCTCTGAAAATCTATTGTAATTACTGTTACTGAAGAAATTGCAAGAAGTCCCGTCATCGTTGTCATACTCAAGTTCTTGTAGCAACGTCTTAAAAGTCTCAATGCCGTCTTTACATCTTCCGGCTAAAGCAATTTGTCTTATGGATTGTGGCAGCTTAGTTAAACAAATGCGAATTAATTCAGTCGGGCTATAAGGGTTGGACAGGAATTGATTCTTTCGAATCATGTCTTCAAAGTATTCTGCTGGCGTGCGGAACTCAGACTGTTTAAAATTACGCTGCATAATAAGACTATGTTTGACTCTGTCTTGCGTGTTTTCGGACCAATATGCCGATAGAAATGCATGATTAAAATCATTTAAATTATTACCATCTCTAATAAGTGCGCGAATCCGCGTCGCCGGTTCGTTTTCTAAATATCCACACATAAATTCCAGTTTGTGACTTAGTGGTCAATTTGGTGGAAGTGCGTACATAAATTGATCTAACCATGAACATGGATGTATGTCATTCTTAGAATTGCGAAAGATCTTAAATTTCCGAACAGTTAAGAAGTGTTTATAGTCAAATTTTTCGCATCGTGGCGACAAAGACCTACCGCGTCTGTCCCAGTCCGAATGTCGATTATTGTCAAGTTCGCACGCCTGGCGCTCTCTTGTTGCATCTCTTGAATGCAGTAAATTATTTTCTTCGAAACCCGCTGCTATCGGTGATTCTAAATTTCTCCTACTGTCTTTTCCTACGATTTCGCTTTCAATTTGTTTAACTTGCTTTCGTAGCGCCTCAAATTCCCTTTTAACGCGTTCATTAAATTTTCTCTGATTTTCAGCATGTTTATTTATATTCTGGTACTCTTCTGTTTCTGAAAATGGCAATGGAGCTGTATCATCTGAATCTCTGTCGCCATTTAAACTAAGGCTTGTCAATTTACCTGAAATCTCCTTAACTCCTTCCGATAAGTCACCTATTTGTTCTTTCTGTTTATTTACGTCTTCCGTAAGGGTCGCGACTCTGGTTTCAGTATTGACACATTTAGTAGTTAAATGTTCATATTGTTATGTTAGGTTATTTATTCTGTCATTTGGTACGGATTCCTCGATTCTTTCAAATATTTTTTCCTTATCGTGTGCACGTTGAAAATTTAACTCTGAAAATTTTTGTACTATCACGCGATCTCTTTCTTCCTGTTCTCTATCCTGTTCCTTTTGTCTAATTTCTATTGAAATTACTCTATTATTGTGAGCTTTCAAAATCGGTTGTACTTCTTCTTTAATTTCTTTCTTTAATTCATCTTTCATGTTTTTAAAATATGTCCCTATTCGTGATTCTAGCCGTGTTTCCATTGTTCCCATATCAGTTTTAATTGTTCCTATTTGTGAGTCTAACCGTGTTGCCATTGTTCTCATATCAGTTTTAATTGTTCCTATTTGTGATCCTAAATTTAATGTTGCACTCATCAACTTCTCCATATTAACTGGTTCGAAATTCTTTTCGCCCCTAACATTTCCCGTAAAATTAACTTCCTTCTTCATAGCTGTAAAGCTATCTGTGTTCGATACTGTTCCAGAATCTTCTGTCGTTAATATCGTATTCTGATAATTTTTTGATTGTGAAAAATTTTGAACTGGTTCCGGACTATTTTCCCGGCTTATTAAATTGTTTTCTACTTCATTATTCATCATACTGTTCTCCTGTGTTGGCGAGTTCGCCATGTTAACAATTTCGTCATTCTGACTATCCATCATTTTTGCCTTTTTCATCGATCGTGTAATCATTTACAAAACATACAAAACTCGTCACTACGAAAATTACACACACTATAACACTTTATCACCAACAATACCATCCACACGAAATGCTTCCCAACAAACACGATTAACGAACAATTAAAACCTTCACAACTGCAGATAATTGCCAAACACGTATACGACTCATCAAAAATTATATTCTACAAAAATAAGATCAGAAGAATGACAATACGACTACAAATGTCCAATTACAAAATCTATAAGTGCAATATAGACTACAATTACTAATCTACAAATTACTAGAACAAAACTACTGTCTGATATTTTTACTGTCAAAAGAATTCCAAGGGACGATCCGAAACAGAGGGAGCCACGTGCATGGTTGCTTAATTACAAAGAAACGATGAATGCAGTAATTTTAGTAGCTGTGTGTCCGGTTACGAAGTCTCGCAACCGGTTGGCCCTGAGCAGTATTAGCACGCAATCTGACTGCATAAAATAAAAATAAAGAATGACCAGAAATTTCCATTAACACAATTGATTAATTAAGTCCCCTGCAGCTATAAAAACTACGAAACAATAAAGCACAAGTGTAACTGTTCTGTGTGTGGTAGTGTGACTCAACGTACATGTATCTGGCTCGGTTCTTCCTCAATACGACAAGATATTTTAAACACCATTTACAATGAACTAATAAAAAACCAGAAATACTATAATTACACATATAAACGAGAATCACAAGTCTAATACGTGAACACGAGCCAGATGCTTTGTTGACTGAACCTGTGACAAGAGGCATTGTCATTAAAGATATCTGTAATACTTTTTTTTACCTCAATATATACTGACGAAAAATACACTGTGATCATTGCAACATCTTCCGTCTATACATTACACCTACCGAACAGCATCTACACTCTCGCCAAACACAACAACAACTGCACTCGACATCCTCTGAACTACTACTTCCCTCGACATCCTCTGAACTACTACTACACCAGTGGAGGCGGCGGAATAATAATCTTTGGCGCAATCTCTGGCGCTGTGACTCAGTGTAGCCACCTTTCAACCCTTCAAAATTCTTAGAACGTCCCTGTCAGACGTGGGTTCGTCCCAGTATCTCGTTTTGTTCAGGTATCTTTCAAAACATATTCTCAAGTTACCTGAACGAGATTTGAATGGTTCCAAGTTATACACTTGTTTGCGGAGCATGAATTTTTCTTTTCTTAGAGCATGATTCTTTCTCTCAGGGATATTATCTTTTCTTATCAGCCTCTGGCCGGCCATTACGCGCCGAAGTATTAATATATTTTTCAAAGTGTTAAGAGTAACTCTATATGTGAGAGATTTTGTTCTAAGATCCTTCCTAAATGGCAAAAGATAATTAATTTACGTTAAAGTTCATTTTTTAAGTTACACAGATTCCATGAGTTCAGTAAGTTTTATCTTGGCCGCTCCACGGCAACAATCGAAATTCTCTCGAGCCATGCTTTGCAATCAATAAATAGAAATTAACAAAACTACATTCAATTCCGTTAATGGCAACTATATTTTAGTCATCACGTTCAAAATCTAAAGTTGGTACATAAATAACAGCGGCCCTTCAAGAACCCGTTTCATATTTACTTATGCACGTTAGTAAAAGCGATAAAAAAGATAATATCCCTGAGAGAAAGAAACAAATGGCGACGTAACACAGTCCGTAGAGATACGTGCCATGTGCCAACGGGTATTGTTGTGTAAAGAAGTGGAACCACGATACTGTCAGAGGAGACGTAATAAAATAATACTTGAAATGTCCAAGACATAACGCTGTGTAGTCACAGTTTCCTCAATCACCAGCAATAACCTTAAGTCATAGAGTGTGCACTGGATTCTGTGGCAGATGCGCAGTGACCAATTTATATCCAGGGCGCTGGGCGAGTTCATTCGTTTCTTCGGAAGGGGAGGCTGATACTGTCTGCTACCTTTCGGCAGAATCGAGGCGTGCGCTCTGCAATCTTTTGATACGATTTTACAGAATCCACTTAGTAAAAAGAAATCATATTCGCTTTGCCTGTTGCTTTACATGTCAGGTTCATTACGATGTGCCCAACATTTCGTTAATGGTCATAGCTATTGTGATTCGAAAAAGTTTCCAATGAAAAAGAGGGGTCACTATGTATGAAATTTTTTCTTTAGAATTGGGTGAACTCTCTGCCTCTCAGCAATCTCGAGAAAGTTGATCTGAAGTCGCACATTCAATTGCGATCGCGCTGCGCCAGCAATAAAGCCAGAGTGAAATATCCACAACAATCCCCACATTTCCTAAGCGGTTTGAGATTTCAAAATGAGATTTTGGCAGATTAATGCACATCAAGAGGAGAGTATTCTTCCATATATTTATTACGCAAAACTTCATTATCTACCTTGTTGTAGCACTAACTAGGGACTTTTTCGATGAAAGGGTTTAATTTTTAAGGACTATCGATAGCTGATGATACGAGAAATAGTGTTGTGAAGACATTACACTTTTGTTTGGTACTCAGCATTGGTTTTTCATAAACTACTGACCTAACTTTTCCTCATTTCCTCACTTAATGAACTTAATAAACCATTACTTCAGAATTCTCTCACAGTTACGTCTGCACAACATGTTCGCGAGGTGGGACTATGTGTACTCCGTGGTGTTTTGGCAGAGGAAACACATTGTAATATGACAACAAGAGAAATGTGTAGATTTTACTCAAAATTCGCCACTCGTGACAATTCTCTGAAAGTTACAAAGGGTTAACAAGCCAGGCGAAAATAAATCGCTGCATTTTCGGCGGAATTACTTTTTTATATTAACGAAATCTCGTGGTCTCGCGGTAGCGTTCTCGCTTCCCGAGCACGGGGTCCATGGTTCGATTCCCGGCGGGGTCAGGAATTTTTCCTACCTCGAGATGACTGGGTGTTGTTGTATCGTCTTCTTCATTATCATGATTCATCCCCATTACGGTCGGAGGAAGGCAATGGCAAACCACCTTCACTAGGACCTTGCCTAGTAAAGCGTCGCGGCTCTCCCGCGTCGTTCCCCTACGCTCTGTAAAGAAGCATGGGACTTCATCATCATCATCATCATTAACCAAAGCAGAGATGACAGATCTTTTTGAATAGTCACCATGCAAGTGTGAGCGTGGATGGGCTCCACTTAATATTTACGAGAAGTGTGAGTGTAGGCTTCAGTTTAGAATGACACTTCCCCTCCAGTGCTCAGCATTTGCCCTACGGCGTCTGTCCACAGCCTCCACCACTACCGCTCTCCCCATACATGCCCTCCCATCTGCGCACCTATCCACCATGAAATTCTGCGCGCACTGTACCGAATGGCTCCTCATACCATGAGTAATATAGCTGTGCCTCTGCAAAACATCTCAAGAGTGGGTCTTCTTAAAAGGTCGCTGCCTTTCTCCCCAACGATGTTTATCCAGAGAGGTACAGATCTGAGTTCATTTCTGAATGTAGTGCAATGCTATTTATCGGCAGTCCTTACTTCCTGGTCACAGCATCAATCCAAATGCAGCCAATTGTGTTGCATTAACGGTAATCTATGCACAGGCGGTTATTATCTGGTCCAGCTACTTGTAACCTCTGACTAGCAACAGCTAGACTATAGAATAGCTTCCCATGCTTTGGCTGTCATTATCATGACAGGTTGATGTGGGATGACACAGAATATTGCAAAGAGTCTATTACTTGTTCTCAGATGACCAGTCCAAAGGTGGAAGAGTTACGATGTGATTGGTATACAATACGAAGACTCTCCCTTCTGGTGTTCTGACGTGGTAGACTGGACGCTTCAGGACGAATATTTCTGTCCTCACATTCCCATGCAGTCCAGCAGTGGGCCACTATCACATCTGAATTCCCCACAATTCTGGGTATTGCGCGATTCGATCAGCCGGCCAAATGATGGCCCACAAGTAGGCCCCTTTCAAAGTCTGTCAGATGCTGATAACGCTGTCTCATAGGAGTACATGGTATCCTTTTACACTGTTAACGACGACGCACAGCTCCTCGGTCTGCACCCTGACGAATTAGTAAGGGTTTTCAGCCCGCCAGAGGGCGCATATTGCAATAACCTAACAGGCCTGTTAACTACGTAAAAACGAACAACACTAACGCATTTTAGTGGCCGTTTTACCTTTTACATAGAATTACAAATCTACTCATTTACAAAACTTAGGCATGTTGAGTACAAGTACGGAGTTAGATTTACATTTGGCCACCTCTTCTGTGTGCTTCAATTTTTTGGTCATGGAACGTCGTTCAGTTCCAGGAATTCACGTAAAAATGAAATTTTCTATGCTACAACTATTTTGAAGAAGATTTTTAAAGCACTGTTTATGAAAACTGAAGAAGAAAAATATAGCTTTTGACGATGCTTCATTGTATTAGGACATGTTTTAATACGGATCTAAAGATGGTCATCGCTGACTGAAATCGGCTGTCTAAGGACCTAACAATTTTGTTACCATAGACAGAAATGAAAGAAGTTTATTCTATAGATGAAAAATACAGGCGATATTAATTAGTCATGAAAATGTATTCAAATACCCACAACACATTTTCTGTCGTAGTTTGAGAAAAAAAAGAAGAGAAATATCACACTTCAGTAAGAACGATAAACAGGAAGAAAGGACGATTGGGTTTAACGTCCCGTCGACATCGTGGTGATTAGAGACGGACGACAGATAGATAAGGTCATGGCGTACTTTTCTTCTCACATTGCTGCTCCGGATACTACAAGTAGAACAAAAATGCACAGAAAAAAGACCCTGGAAACTTGCCGAGTTCATTACGCGTAGCAGTTCTCGCACAGTAACTACCGAGAATAATGTGGGCCATTAAAATTCCAGGGCACGCTGAGCTACTAGAGGTAGCAATTAACTGAGGTTAAATGGCAAAACTTCAGATTTGATGTAGGTAAATGTTGGCGCCCTTTTCGCCTCCATGGCGGGCTATTAAAGGCGAATAGCCTCTTAATGCTGCAAAAATTAGATTTAGAGAGGTTTTCCGGTCGGTCGCTTGTACTGAGGCTGGCATTTTCTTGCAGAAGACGACAGTTAGCGAATATTTCTTTCACGTTAGTACGTTTTGAGCTCTCTCTTCTGTTTTAATGTTCGGATTATATGCAAATATGTGCCTGAAACGTGCCCAGAATAAAATGCCCTCTTTTTAATCGCGCGGAATAATATGATAACCATCCTCAATTGAGCATAATATTTTTAAAGGAATAGAGCAAGAGGAGAACAAAAGTAGCTTACTTTCCACAACGTAATAATAATGGGCATAAATGAAGATTTATTTCTATGAACTTACTATCATGGGGATCGTGTCTACTCGTCGTCATCAATTTCATCCAAATTTATGTTACATACACATAATTTAGCCAAAGCTGAAAGTGGCAGAATTGCCAATTCCAGGTGGCCAAGCGCCAAACTGCAAATAGCATTTTTTGTGTGAGTCAAGGAAATCATCAACCATTTATTTTTGGTTTGCTTGCATGTAGAGGTTTGGCGCTGCGGAAAGAGTGCACAATCATAGAGGGTCGCGGGGCGAGTTTCCACCTCCAACTTTTTTATTTAGTTTTGTACGTTACTCACATTGCAATAAAATTGAAATAATCATGAGTATAATGAATTTATTATTATTTTCATAAAACGCACGGAAAGAAATGGCAGTGGAAAATTTGGGACTGCAAACAAATTTCCAGGAAGCGATTATAAGGTGTACACGAGGATTTCATATATTAAATTAGGTACTTTTTGTTATTTTACAGTTGATAATTAGCGCTTGCTGGGCTGACATTCATTGTAAAAACAGTGGCAGCAGGAATTACATCGGAATCTTGCACACGCTATAAATGCCGAATTTTTACCCGTACATGGTTGTTTTAAAGTTTCAATAGAAAAATAAACTTGGTTTACAGTGATTAATTTTTCTCTCTCATCACAGAGTACGGCAGCAGACCACGCGTTATGCACGATTTCGTCAAATATTGCCGACATGAGCTGGTGATGGACAGTGTGATGTAGTCTTCTCGGCATGCGATTAACTTTTCCATCTCGATGAGACAAGATCAGTTTTGATGCTGTTTCGTTAAATGCTTTACCTAACGACAAAAACAGACATTGTAGGATTGGACTAGCGGACTGCATTTGAGGCGACTCTTATTGATAGTGCACGATGGCAATCTTTCACCTGAAAAATCTCGTCGTGTAAGTGTGGATTTGTTTGTTCCCCTACTAGACATTTAGCGAAAGAAATTTGTTCTCGTGCACCTAGGGATTTATTTGCATTCCCAAATTTCATTTGTCCTTCTGATCCAAGCCTTTTATTAAAATTTTAATAGATACAATGTACCGAGCACAATTCGGTTAGTTTCACTAAAAGTGAAATAATAAGAGAAAATAAAAGAAAAGAAAGTACCAGTTCCATAATGGTACTCGACCTCACGATCCCATAAGTACCTTTAAGTACTCTTCCGCCGCGTCCACCGCTGCATGGTTACCAAGTAATGGCTCATGCTATGCCGGACCCGTGCTTAAAATGCTGTTGTCCCTGAACGCTTAGCCATCTGGAGCACCCACTACTGTCGCTTTTATTTCTGGCCAAGCCGTGCATATATCAAAAATTTTGACGAAATCGGTGATGAGGGGCAGGTGTTGTCCACTTGTAAGTCGTGATGAGCATATGGCCTAACAAAAGTAAAGTGCAGCCGAGTTAAGTGCATCTGGTCTCGACCAGGGGAACTCCATTTCGATGGGGCGATAACAGGAGGAATTTTCGCACATTCTGGAAGAGGTTCTGGGTATTTAGTGTAGGTTCTCACTCTAGTAAGCAGCATGGACAGTCGAATGAGCTTTCGCAGGGTTTGTCCTCCCTCCGCAGCTGTCCACTTGCCGTTATGCTGCTGCGTGTGGGATCCAGAAACGTTTCCTCATATAAAATATATAGCCATTTGTGGGGCTGCAAATTTCCAAACTTTGCCCTTCTTACGGAAATAGTGAGCGAAGGGCAACAAAATTTCTAGAATTTCCGACAAACAAGTTTGGACGTGGGAACGGAGCGACACTCGTCTCCCGTTTCGATGTTCACATATCTCATTGTCGGATACATTTTAACTTGATGCTGGGAGCTTAGGAACGGACTTCCAGATCCCTGATTGGAAGAGCACGTAGGCCCTTTCTGGGAATGGCTAGAAAAGATTGTGCGGGGTGCCTTTCCGAAGTCTGAAGGAAGGCTACCAATAATGTGAGAGGCATTCGTAGTCGTGTTGTGATTCGTATGAGTATTCTGATTCACACTCCTACTTGGTGAAGCTACTCTGGACTCCGCGTTCGTATGTGTTTTACATGACGTCGGCCCTCTGCCATGTCTTTGAAGTTCCACTTAGAACTTACGCGCACCCGCGACGAGTAATCAGGAGTATGATGAGATCCGCGATTCGCACTCACATTGAAAGTTGCGAGCTCTATCTTCTTCTCTCGTGTTTTCTACTGAAAATCTCGTTCTTGTACTCCTGTTAACTTTACTATTACAGAAATCGCCAAAACTTTATTTTATTTTTATTGGTCCTGTGCGCAATAAATAGCTTACTTGGTCTTTCTACTGCCACTGCTTGACCTGCTGCATTCCATTATTTAACAAAAACACAAAAAAGACCTATTATTCATGCTGAGTGCAATGCATGTTCTGTATGGCGGCTCCTGCTGTTGCTGAGGCTGCTGCTGCTTACTACAACTACATAAATTTCAAGAGAAAGGGTTTGGTCAAATCTAAACTCGATAAATGTTAACCCAAACAAAGAACTATATTCTGAAAGCGATTCTTTCTCATTCGATTAACAAAACGCTAGAAGCTATTTGAACAGTCGCATCGTTTGTAAATCTGCCTCCAGTGACATTAAAGCAATATTACAAATTAATCAAACTCTTGAGACTGAAATACTTCTCAACTGATTACATAGTGAAACAATTACCTGACAATTACAAGAGAAATCAATGACAAAAATCAATACTTAATCTAACAATGGTTTCCCCTTAAGAATTCAACTCCCATCATTATCAAAATGACCGTCTGCTGCTACGCACATACACAAACCCTTTTCTTTAAATTAATAAGCGCGCTGCAAATTACAAAAAACATCAACTGAATATCAAATCCTGTGTCGCTGCTGGCGGACACGGCAGTACGGCAGCTCGGCGACGACCCCTCGCCCAACACACGTGCGGACCACAGCAGGCGGGCTCCTACACTGGCTTCCAAAGTGCCACTAGTTAATCCGTGCGCTGCGAGGCGCGACAACATCTTAGATTCCAGAGCTTGTGTATGGGCGCTGTAGCCAACCTTTACATCCTCAGAGAGTATTGCCAACTCTCAACATCACATCGGCTCAGCCGAGCAACAGGTAGCAGCGGTGGCAGTTCGACGCACCCCGACTTGACGGCAACCACCTCAATGGCAGACACGGTAACACCGCATTTGCAACGCACACTCAGGATTTCGTGAATCGCGATTTAGTCAGGAAAGAAGAGTTCTCTCCTAGTTTTTGTTTCTTAGTCTTCCTAACTTGTTCCACTCGCTTCACCGACTGGTATACTGTTTTCCCTGCAATCTAATTCTTGCTTCGAAGGAGATTTTTTTTTGTTTTCATAACCACTCATGTTTCGTTCCGTTCTCGAGTTTCTTTCTGATCTCTTCCTTTATTCATTGATCTGTTGTATGTTCGAATTCATACCCCTCTTGTGTAATTTAAAAGTTTCGCAGTCACAGGAAAAAGGGCACCATCTCAACAGTAACTGTTCAGCCTCATGATGGTGGATACCCTAAATACCTTTAATCTTTTTGTCATTGTTCTATTTTAATTATGTAAATTCATTCTCAAATTGTTTTATAGCCTCAACGTTTATCCCTAATGAGTAATTTTTACGTCTCTTTGAATAAATATTATTTTACCAGTTAGAAGTCTATCATTCATTAACCATCAGAGTTATATACTCAACTGAAATGCCCAGTTCCTCAGACCATAATAAATAGACAAGGCCGCTTACGAGTACAGGAACTTACTGAATAACGTTTTCCGATAGCACCACAGTTGATTTTTCAAGTAACATATTACCTTCATGGGGGTAACCTATTATTTTATATGATCTAGGGTGATATATTTAGCATCAGTCTAATCTACATAACCATGTAACACCTGGTAAATAAGAGGTGGTGTCCACAGCACATCCGACTTCTGGAAACTCTTAGCGATAACTAAACATCAAACTTCAAGGATCCCGTGTAATGAAGACTAATATGAAGTTTGTCTTTGTTTTATTTATGTAGTGTCATTCATACGACGGTTATATCGCTCCTGTGATGAAATGAAATACGGTTTTTTAAACATGCTCCACTCGATTTTTGCCAAAAATTATTATCCTAAACCTATACATCGAGCGACACATCATGTTATAGCTATACTTGCGTAAAAAAATCTTATATGCAGCGGAATTAATGTGCAATCGACAAACTATTCAATTTGAATGATCTTATTAACTTACTGTAACTGCCATGTGGCCACTATTTCAATATATAGCTGACACCTTTATCAGTGTCTAGCCCAAGTTGAAAACTAACCTGTTCATCGAGTAACATAGTAAGGTGTACTTAGATATCAAAGTTTAATGATAACGGTGTAGCAAAAATGCTTTACGGGTATATAATGCCATCAAGAACGTAATACGATTAATTAATATGTTTAGTCTGAATGTTCACTTGTATACACCTTGGAAAGTAGCTAAGCCTTTGGGCACACCATCTTTCGTCTTTGCTATTTAAATAACACTAGCCAGCCAAGTTTTACTTTTTTCGTGTAACTGGCATGAAAACAGCTAATCGTTATGTTTACGGGTGTGCTGATATCGAAAATGTTAGCACGGTTACCTGTCGTTACGAAGTTACGATAATGTTACGTTCTTGCTTTTACAAGCTAATGTTTTACCTTGGTGTTATCCAATGGAGGAAGATCACTGAAGGCGCAAGCGCTTTGAGTGGCGTTTATAGTTTTCTGCTAGTAGTTTCTTGATTACCGTGCAGCATTAATCGGCTAACATTAACGCATTCCATCTTCCCTCCTAGCTCATTTCCATGACCGAAATTTTCTGGTGAAGACGTTCTCCGTGCTCGCCTGTTACAGTACCACAGTTATCAGGAAAGAAGTATAAGTGGGAATCTAGAAAACGTAACTTTAAGGATATATTGCACCCAAGTCTATTGTAGCAGTGCAGAAGATTTGCAAACAAGATGATTATTGTTTTCTGGCCTCGTATTTCCTAAAAGGTTTGTAGACACCTGAATAAAGGCATCCCAAGCTAACTTTTCATCACCCATCAGGATGATGTTGAAATTTTCATCTTTGTACTGTTGGAGTATCTGTGGACCCACGAAAATCTCCTCTTTTATTTCCGCCTCCCTAAAACGTGGAAATTTCTCGCGCAAATAGGGAAATTCTTCCCAGTTTGGTCCATGTCCTTATCGAAGTTTGCCATTAGGCTGAAGAGCAGGGAGAATTATGTTCTTGGATTAGACAATTGCTTTCTGCATAAAGTTGTGAGATCCTGGTTCAAGTGATTCACGCTTAGGCCAGTTTTTCTTTTTTAATGAAGTGCTTTGGTGCGGCTATCCCTTAGGTAGCAGTTACTTCTGTAAAATATATGGAAGTATGCGTACGGAACGATTTGAAGTGGAATGATCATATGAAAATTAATTGTTGGTGAAAGGGTACTGTAGCCACCTTCCATTTGTCCGGTAGCCCATTTTCACTAGTATTTCTCTCTCCTTCCTTGTTTCTCTTTGCTCATAATTATCATAGTGGTGTGATTAAATGAGTGTGGTTGTATGTCACGTTGCTAGACGGTGGCGTAGTCTGCTGCAGAAAGTCTGCGATAGTCGTACAGATTCAGCAGCAGTTGTACAGGATAGCCAACTCTCGTAGTGGTCAAGTAGGCAAACAGGTTTTCGCTACTTGTGGGAAACACACCTGCGTAAGGCGGTGGCGGAAATGGCATATTTGGGTTTTCCGGGCCACGCGGAGCGTGGAAGAGGCTGGAGAAGAAATGGGAGGCAGTCTGCCGCCGGTACGGGAAGCGTCCACAGCTGTGCTCCAGTCGAAGAAGGGTGAGTTAGACAGACCACGTGGCGCGTTGTTACATGGCGAGGGGTGAGCTGTTAGCTTTTCGTCTCGCTTTTCAGCTCTGAAAGATTGCGTTGCCTTGTCGCAGCGAGGAATGCAAAACATGGACAGATTTTTCTTTTAGTAAATTTCTATAGCAGACTTGGATGCACCGGAAGAACGCCACACAAAGGTATCGATGAGAAGTGAGCACTCGCTTCTGTATGAATGTCTGTTTGCCTTCAGCTGTGCCTGTATAATCTTTCATTTTTCAAAATATTAATAGCTTTGTCTTCTCGTAAATTTTCCTTGCTTTATGTATCTTTCGTCCATGGGGAGCCGACCACGTGGTTGAACATTAGAGTTTTGTTGGGCTACCGTCATTACTAACTGTCCGGTTTCATGTTTGTATTAAAGAACGTTAACTGTTCATGATTGTGTCATGTGATATTGTTGCAGCTTGGCCACGATACCTAGAAATTGCGTCTCCACAAACCACGTGGGCAAGCGGGTGTACTGCGAAACGTGTACCGTTTCACGAGTTATTGCGATCAGTTATCAGGGAACAGCAGTTGTATGAATGATTCACACCAATGATTTTAGGTGTAGATTACAGCGGTGAACGTATCGACGCTATTCTTCAATGTTTTAGGGATCAATGATATCAGAAATTGTGTACGTGCCTCACATCTATTTTTTAGGAATAAATGATTTTATCTACAATTTTCTCTTGTGTTCCGAGGTTACGTTTTCGCACCTATGCCACTCACCTCGTAGCTTTCCTGTTAGCACATCCAACGCGTTTCCTTATGCACAGGTCCAGTGATTAGTTTCGCCTTGTATTTTATAACAAATGCTTTAGATTAAGTCATATTTTCAGGTGTGTTTCTGGGAGCTGATCTTATGCAGTGTTCATGCATTTTCTATTTTCTTTTAAATGTTTGATTGTCGTGAACAGTGCACGAGAGATACTGTTAATTACATCGTATCCCCTATGAGCGACATCACAACGTATGCATTTTTGTGAGTTTTTGGTCTGTGATCAAATTAATTTATTTTCCGACTCGACCAAACCTTTGATTGGTTGTATGGTTAGAGTCGGTGGCGACCCTAATCTTCTCACGTTAATTTCATAAGCAATAAGTATATCCATTCCCAATAATAACGTAATAACCCGTAGTAACGGGTTAGTTACATTGGTAAGACGGGTGCCACGTTGAGATTCATTGGTAGAGTTCTTAGAAAATGTAGTCCATCAACAAAGGAGTTGGCTTACAAAACACTCATTCGACCTACACCTGAGTATTGCTCATCAGTGTGGGATCCGTAATAGATCGGGTTGACAGAGGAGATAAAGAAGACCCAAAGAAGAACGGCGCGATTCGTCACAGGGTTTTTTGGTAAGCGTGATAGCGTTACGGAGATGTTTAGCAAACTAAAGTGGCAGACTCTGCAAGAGAGGCGCTCTGCATCGCGGTGTAGGTAAAATATTCAAAAACACACAGCACCTTGTCCAAAAGGCATGGGCACTGTACATCACTGCAAAATACCTAGCTCTTTTCATTTTCGAAAAATGGGAAGAATGGCGTATGGCTGTTACGGAACTCAGTCAAATTTATCGTGTTATCAAGATAATTCCAGTGTTATAGTCTTGACGCCAACAGTTCAGCCGTACCTTTAGACAATTCCAGATCTCTCAGTAGGTTATTAAGCTTACACGGAGTTAGTTTGTGAATCTCTGTACACTCATCGTTACACACTAAATCAAGATCTTTCGAAGGACTAAGTTTTGAAGGTGATGGTGCAGAACTAGTTTCGCTACCGCCCTAGTCACTCTCACAGCTGAGTGATACAGGAACACGCTGTCCGTCTACGTGAGGCGCTGGTCGCATGACCGACGGCATGTTAGGATTTGTGAAGGAAGATTTTTTGTTCTTGGAAATACCATGTACTAAAGGAGTTGTTATACAAAAGTAACAATCATTCATATGGTCAGATGGTTATCATTTGATCATGAGTACACCAAAGCCTTTGGATGAACTATTATGATTCAGCAACGAATTAAGACTCGAGACACAAGGCATATAACATACACTACTGCCCATTAAAATTGCTACACCCCGTAGATAACGTGCTACACACGTGAAATTTAACAGACAGGAAGAAGATACTGTGGTATGCCAATGATTATCTTTTCAGAGCATTCACACAATGCTGGCGCCGGTGGTGACACCTACAACGTGCTGACATGGGGAAAGTTTCCAACCGATTTCTCATACACAAACAGCAGCTGACCCGCGTTGTCTGGTGAAACGTTGTTGTGATGCCTTGTGTAATGAGGATAAATGCATACCATCACGTTTCCGACTTTGATAAAGGTCGGATTGTAGCCTATCGCGATTGCGGTTTATCGTATCGCGAGATTGCTGCTCGCGTTGGTCGAGATTCAATGACCGTTAGCAGAATATGGAATCGGTGGGTTCAGGAGGGTAACACGGACCGCCATGCTTACTCCCAACGGCCTCGTGTCACTAGAATTCGAGATAACAAGCATCTTATCCGCATGGCTGTAACGGATCGTGCAGCCACGTCTCGATCCCTGAGTCAACGGATGGGGACGTTTGCAAGACAACAACCATCTGCACGAACAGTTCGACGATGTTTGCAGCAGCATGGACTATCAGCTCGGAGACCATGGCTGCGGTTACCCTTGACGCTGCATCACAGACAAGAGCGCCTGCGATGGTGTACTCAACAACGAACCTGGGTGCACGAATGGCAAAATGTCAATTTTTCGGATGAATCCAGGTTCTGTTTACAGCATCATGATGGTCGCATCCGTGTTTGGCGGCATCTCGGTGAACGCACATTGGAAGCGTGTATTCGTCATCGCCATACTGGCGTATCACCCGGCGTGATGGTATGAGGTGCCATTGGTTACACGTCTCGGTCACCTCTTGTCCGCATTGAAGACACTTTGAACAGTGGACGCTACATTTCAGATGTGTGACGACCCGTGGCTCTATCCTTCATTCGATCCCTGCGAAACCCTATATTTCAGCAGGATAAAGCACGACCGCATGTTGCAGGTCCTGTACGGGCCCTTCTGGATACAGAAAATGTTCGACTGCTGACCTGGCCTGCACATTCTCCAGATCACTCACCAACTGAAAACGTCTGGTCAATGGTGGCCGAGCAACTGGCTCGTCCCAATAGGCCAGTCACTACTCTTGATGAACTGTGGTATCTTGTTGAAACTCCATGGGCAGCTGTACCTGTACACGCCATACAAGGTCTGTTTGACTCAATGCTCGGTCGCATCAAGGCCGTTATTCCGGCCAGAGGCGGTTGTTCTGGGTACTGATTTGTCAGGATCTGTGCACCCAAATTGTGTGAAAATGTATTCACATGTCAGTTCTAGTATAATATATTTGTCCAATGGATATCCGTTTATCATCTGCATTTCTTCTTGGTGTAGCAATTTTAATGTCCAGAAGTGTATGTGAGGAGTCAAGGGCTTGTCTTGGTCCCCGATATCACAGCCAAAGTACAGTCAGTACTCCTTCCTGATATACGGCGTTATTGGCCTCCTTTGCGATTTCAATGCAGCCTGTTCCAAATGTAGTAAAGATTGTCAGCACTGTTTACGCATTTGTAAGGCATATTGAATCAATGATGACATGTACTAAATACACTTCAGTAAAACGTCCTTCCAACACACGAATAGAACACAGTCTGTAACAGACTGAAACTACTCTTAAATGAAACGTGCTCCTCTCTTCCCTTCCTCTTCTCCTTCCACTCTTTGCTACGAGCCCGACCTAAAAGTAGCGAAAAAAGACACACAGCTATTGTTGCCTTAAATCTCATCACTGTGTCCCACCAGCGGGACTTCAAAGCCATTACGGGAAAATGAATGCTGATGAAATATTATTACAATTAAATGTACCCTCCCCCCCCCCCCCTCCATGAACTTGGAAACGAGAGCTAATTCGAGATTTTTACTGTCGCTTTCGCCATCAGCGTGGTCGTTATATTTGATAAACATTTATTTCATCCCAGTTACAATGTCTCTGTTGACTATTGTAATCAATACAGGCCGGCCGGAGTGGCCATGCGGTTCTAGGCGCTACAGTCTGGAACCACGAGACCGCTATGGTCGCAGGTTCGAATCCTGTCTCGGGCATGGATGTGTGTGATGTCCTTGGGTTAGTTAGGTTTAAGTAGTTCTCAGTTCTAGTGGACTGATGACTTCAGAAGTTGAGTCCCATAGTGCTGAAAGCCATTTGAACCATAATCAATACACAGGCATTATAGCCATCTCAGTTACTTAGTGAGCCAGCAGGGCAATTAAATGAATGTATAAAACGAAATGCCTGAGTTTGTTTACGGCTAGGATTAATAGTTGGGGGCAATTTACATTTAGTGATGTAATTCGTATCGGCAAATACGGCTGGGAGATGAGTCTGTCGCTATGTGCGAGGCGACACGTGGCCGATGTGAAAGCCGAGACGAGTATTAGCCGTTCCTGGAAGGCTCATTCAGGCTGTGACAAAGAGGGGACTGCAGCGCATTGTGGAGACTGACGTCGTCCCTAGCCTTTGACGTGTCAGCTCTCTGTGCGGCCGGGTTCCGTCATGTCGCAGGGCATTGACCGGTGCCCTGCGTTCCGCTACGGAACGTATTGTCCGTCTGGGCCGTGCGACACTCTGGTGCCCACTTCAAATATCTGTCTGGGGAGAAGAACATTGCCTGCCGCTGGGGAGGAATTCTTATGCGCTTCTCTGGCGCCAGGTTCTAGCGTGGAAGCCAAATTCACGCACAACGTCACTGACGCGGGACGATATCCTCGCGCGCGGAGTAATACTGTGGTGTGATTGGACCGCCGTTGACAGCAGCACTCGCTGAGGAGGAGGAGGAGGGGGGGTGAGGTGGGATGTGCTTGGCTTTAGGCTGCAAGCCAACACATGAGGAGGATACTTTATGACGTAACTAGGAGGGAGTTGTGGCGCGGTGTTATAATTAAGGCCACTGGCGCGAATTGCGCAAGGCGCTTGCGATTGGTTCAAAATGGCTCTAAGCACTATGGGACTTAACATCTACATCTGCATATAAACTCCGCAGTCCACCATACGGTGCGTGGCGGAGGGTACCTCGTGCCACAACTAGCATCTTCTCTCCCTGTTCCACTCCCAAACAGAGCGAGGGAAAAATGACTGCCTATATGCCTCTGTACGAGCCCTAATCTCTCTTATCTTATCTTTGTGGTCTTTCCGCGAAATGTAAGTTGGCGGCAGTAAAATTGTACTGCAGTCAGCCTCAAATGCTGGTTCTCTAAATTTCCTCAGTAGCGATTCACGAAAAGAACGCCTCCTTTCCTCTAGAGACTCCCACCCGTGTTCCTGGAGCATTTCCGCAACACTCGCGTGATGATCAAACCTACCAGTAACAAATCTAGCAGCCCGCCTCTGAGTTGCTTCTATGTCCTCCCTCAATCCGACCTGATAGGGATCCCAAACGCTCGAGCAGTACTCAAGAATAGGTCGTATTAGTGTTTCATAAGCGGTCTCCTTTACAGATGAACCACATCTTCCCGAAGTTCTACCAATGAACCAAGACGACTATCCGCCTTCCCCATCTGAGGTCATCAGTCTCCTAGACTTAGAACAACTTTAACTAACCTAAGGACATCACACACATCCATGCCCGAGGCAGGATTCGAACCTGCGACCGCAGCAGCAGCGTGGTTGCGGACTGAAGAGCCTAGAACTGGTCGGCCAAAGCGGCCGGCCTTGCGATTGGATAAGAGATTTTTTTTAGTGGCTCCACGATGGGCGATGGAGTTGAGAAGGGAGGGTACGGAACATTTTTTGGGACTCTTGGCCATACTCCATTCATCTTGGAGCAAGGCTGCACTGGTTGCCGTCTTAGCATGTACCTTCGAGCAGACTCCACATCACACGTTGAGCAGTACATTGGTGAGCATATCTACAGCAATGCGGTCGGCAACGCCTGTATAAGACAACAAGTGTCTGGCGCAGTTGTTAGATCGGTTACTGCTGCTCTAATGGCAGGTTATCAAGATTTAAGTGAATCTGAACGTGGTATTATGGTTGGCGCACGAGTGATGGGACACAGCGTCTTCGCGGTAGCGATGAAGTGTTGATTTTCCAGCACGACTATGCCACGTCATGTTGCGGCGCACTGGCGTGCTCACGGAGCCCGTACACGATATTACGCCGGAGTACCAGTTTCTTTCGATTTTCACTGTATGTCGTACTGGACGTCCACTAGAGGCTCACAGTCTGTGTCAATTCTACGTTTCAATCTACATCAGTACTCTGCGAACAGCCATGAGTTGCTTGGCAGAGGGTACATCACATTGTACCAGTTATTATGGTTTCTTCCCGTTCCATTCACATACGGAGCGCAAGAAGAATCATTGTTTGACTGCCTCTGTGCGTCCAGTAATTATTCTCATCTTACCCTCACGATCCCTATGGGAGCTATACGAACGGTATCGTAATATATTCCTATGACCATCATTTAAAGCCGGTTCTTGAAACTCTGTTAACAGACTTTCTCGGGATAGTTTACGTTTATCTTCAAAGAGTCTTCTAGTTCAGTTCCGTCAGTATCCCTGTGACACTCTTCCACAGTTCAAACGAACCTATGACCATTCGTGCTACCCTTCTATGTACGCATTCAATACCCCTGTCCGTCCTATTTGGTACGGGTGCCACTTACATAAGCCGTGTTGTAGAACTGTTCGCATGAGGGATTCCGAAGCAATATCCTTCGTAGACTGATTGCTTTCCCCCAGTATTCTACCAACAAACCGAAGTCTACCACCGGCTTTACCAGGTATTTGTCGGAGTTGATTAGTTCCGACACCCTGAGTCCTCCCTGGTTCCTGACCACGCTGCACAGGCCGCCTGGATCTGCTACTGACACACCACTCGCAGCCAAGTGAACGAATAATGACAATTCCTGCACTTTCTGCAGAGGAGACAGGATCCACAGGAGAGGAACGACTTGAGGCACCTTCTTTACCGGTATTACTCGGGAGCTCTTACAGCTCACCGATTCGTAGCAGGTGTCAATCGTTTGTCAGTAGTCAGGGCGATTTCCAGCAGCTTAACAACGTCAACCAAGTCATCCCGTGTTCGAGAACGGCGTTCATTCTGGGCTGCATTTTGATTGGTGTAATGTGTTACAAGGCAGTGAACAAATAACTTTAAATTAAGCCCGCTGATTATCTTATTATCTGTTGAGCTAAAAAGTGGCTAATTCCCTATATGAACTCAAGCAAATACACAAATCGAGATTACTGTTAAAGAAACGCGGAAACCTACGATAAAAATTAGTAGTTTCCTAAAACGTTTTGCGGTTAATCACAGTTGTTAGCCAAAGGGCTATTTCTCTTTAACGGAAAACTAGATGTAACACAATATGTTTGTTAGAATATCTGCTACAGTAACTAAACCACAATCGCCGATTTACTACAAGTTGCTCGTAGACTATGCAAAGGACAATGGTAGCTTCCGACGATTCACGCACGTTTATTTACGTTGATATACAATGAAATTCAGGGGTGATGTATTCTTTGGCAGAACTGTGAACGACAAAAGCTGATTTGCTAAGAATAAGTTACGTATCCAAAACACTTGTACCGGTAACTTATTAAAGGTACCCGAAAATTCTGGAAAATGACCTATTTCTCACGTAATTGTACAGTTAAATTCGAGAACGATTGTTTTGAACGATGATAGGCCCACTGTTCTCAAAAGTTTTAAAAGAGCTTAAGTTTGCAACTGACGATTACAGTACGAGTTCATCGCGGAATTCCCGAATATTCGAAATTTGACAGTATATCATAATACAAACGGGTATTAAAACAATGAACGATTATGCAGAGGTGGCGTGAACAGTAAAACATGCGAATCTAGAAATTCAAATTGACACAAGACTCTTGTATACGCGCTCTCACGTAAAGGAAGATTCCGAAGTCGCCTTTGAGATATCAATAAACATGCGCGTTGCACGGATTTTTCACTTAGCTTCTTTGTATACGCTTCTACACTGGCGTGCCGAGGAAGAACAGTGGTGCGTGAGTTTGTCTCTGTCAAAATTGTTAAAATGTGCAGCACCAACAAAGTACGTCTTCTGCCTGTTGCAGCTAACAATGTAGTTCATTCCACATACATTAGTCAGATAGCGCTTGCTGCAATTATTTTGTGGGATTTACGTATGAATATAGCTGGGGAGTATCAATTGTTAGATAATCGTTGAAATTCATGCAGAAAACTTCAGTTGTATTTTATTTTGCACAGTGTTATAGGTTTCGGTCACAGACCATTTTCAAATTTAGCGTAAATGAGGAAATAGAAATTGTATCTTTCGACAAGTTAGCGCAAAGTTATAAACATCGTACTTACGGGCATCAATAGCAGTAACATTATACCTTAATGTAAGCGATTACAAGTAGCTGTTGCAGGCCAACCATAGTCAGTAACTTTGTCAGCAATATAACAGTTGTACAGGGCAGTTGTCGCTACAAGGATTATTCACATCGAAAGCCAATAACGAACTAACAGACGAAAACAGTTCAAAGTGGTACAAGGACTAAAGGCAAAGAAGCGTCATGTTAAAGGCAAAAACAGTAAAGGATTCGTTAAAACAGAAGCCTTAACATAACAAACAAAATTGTACAATCTAGTCTTTGGTACTTTGGTAGCAAGTAAACAGCTTTTATTTGTGAAACGGATTGTATTATTAAGCGTGCAACGAAGAAAGTAAAACCGAGCAAAATGTTTATTGATAAATTTATAATTACTATGAAGTACATCCAGCTACACTGAGTGCTTAGAAAAATATTGTAATTTTAACTAACATAGCCAAATAAGAAAGGGGGGTTGTAACATTTTTTAATGTGATATTTTAATGATTCACTATAATCTTAGAATAATGCAAAGAAAAAAAGAAGGTAATAACGAAAAAGGGAGGAAGAATTAACAGATGGGGGGGGGGGGGGGGGAGGCTTCGATTGGGGGAAGGTGGGACAATAAAACGAAAATCAACGAAGCAAAGCGAGCCAAGTGAAACAGACAGTCAGTTATTAGCTTATACACTAATTAAGTAGAAAAATATACTTATATTCCATGCACAGCCACGGAGGGAATGGCAGTGTGAGAAACAAACATAATTACTGAGTGAATCACTATTTATATAGGGTAAAGCCGAGAACGAATAAAAAGTAAAACGATAGGAAGCAAAGTGGGAGGGTATAGGGAGGGGGGGGGGGGGATGGAAGGAAGAATGTAAGCCAGCCAGGTGAGAATGTGGGAATATAGAGCAGGAAGAAACGTGGAAATGAGAATAACAAACTGTGCTAACGAAACAGCCGGGCAGCCCATAGTTTACATCAGTGTTTTAAAAGCTCACATTAAAATCATTTTCATGCTTAAGAACTTTCTATTCATAAAGAAAAAATTTAGGAAAAAGCTTCAGTCTGCAAGTATCTCCTCATTTACGGAGAGTACGTTATATAACATTATTTACAGGGAATATTTCTAGATTATAATTCATATTGAAACAAAATTTTTTCCAAAAAATTAATCTTTTATAAGAACAAATTCTTCAACAGCAGTTATGTTAGGCACAGCCTCTGGTACACAAAAAGCCAATTTATTTTGTGGGAGGCGTCTTGTTAAGTTGACCCCCCAATCCCCTATAATAGCTTTGCCTTCCGTCAGTACCATCCGTGACGTTGAATTCTTTCATGATTGTTTCATATGTTTGACCAATGTTCTATTTCTGTGTATGTGTATTCACATGTATTATAAGAAGTATTGTAATAAACTGAGTCTTAGGAAAACAATACTTCATTTCAATAGGTTTTGCTTCTTGATCGTTCAAGAACGCGTCTGTTTTCTTGTGAGCTGAGGGTTCGTAAGGGAGGCAGGATTCTTGTAAAAATACACGACTTAAGGGTCACAGTTTGATTCTTAGCGCTGTTTAGTCCGTTGCACGAACATTTTCAGTGGTGGGCCTTCATGATGGTTCTGATATGAGCAGGAATTCCGAGTCCGTTGCCCCATAATGTAAATTGTACTTTATCTCTTACGATTTGCAAAACGCCGGAGGTATTTTGTAACCCTGCATATGAGTTCGTGTAAAGCTTTTTAATTAATAAGGTAACATTTCTTAGTATTGTATAACTGTGCCTCGCCTAACGTAAAACCAGATGGCAAACAGTACTCGCATTCGGAAGAACGGCGGTTCAAATACGCGTCCGGCCATCCTGATTTAGCTTTGCCATGATTTACCTAAATCACTTCGGGAAATGCCGGAATGGTTCCATCTAAAGTGCAAAACCGACTTCCTTGCCCATCCTTCCCTTATCCGATGGGACCCATGACTTCGCTGTTTGGTGTCCCGCCCCCCCCCCCCCTCTCCCTCCCCCCCTCGCAAATCAACCAACCAACCAACATAAACAGTACTACTGCAGTCCCATTTGGTGTGCTTAGGATGTATTGTTGTATTTAGTTGACATTTTGGCCATACTGAGGTTTGGACTGAGCACTTACACTGGCAGGAAGCGCATTAATCTCATATTTTGTATGTATAGTTACTTTAATTAAGACATGGTGACATCCAATTTATTCGGAGATCCTACTACATACATTTATGATATGACACGATACAAATCGCAGTTGGCAGCGTTGTGTGAACTGTAAGGTTAAAGGTAAGTAACTTTCCCATATGTATGGATATGCCAACTGTACTCGATTCTTCTTTTGTGAATTATCACCCTCTCAATCTGGCTCTGTCCTTGTGGATCCGAAGATGTTAATGTAGCCTTGCCGAAACCCGTCATTTAAATAAATACTTCATTAGCGGTCTTGGCTATTTGGTGTTGTTCCGGAGTTCATTATACCACAGACAGCCCCCTTTCTAGCAATACCAGGAATGTATACAAGTTAATATTGTCACATCAAGTGATCTGCCCGGATAGCCGTGCGGCTTAGCACGCAGCTTCCGGGATTCGGGGAGGCACGCCGGTCCAATAATGAAGCCGCATGACGGGTCAGTGACTTATGCCACTGTGTCGGAGAGCCTGTATATGGTTTATAGGAGGTTTCGCACATACGTATATCCGAACATCGCGTTGGCACCCGCGTCCCGCCTAGTTTACACAATTCGCCAATACACAAATCAAAAACATGTTTTGCATCTTCTCGGTTCCGAGAGTTCCGCAACCTGTATAGAAAACTGGAATAGAGATCAACATAAACATCATTTCCGCCCTTTTTATTGTTCATGAAAACCAAACATTGTATGTTGTACCACCATACAGCGAAACCTTCGGAGCTGGTGGTCCAGACTGCTGTACACACCGGTACCTCTGATACCCAATAACACGTCCTCTTGCACTGTTGCACGTCTGTATAAGTCGTGAAGTACTATCCACAAGTTCATCAAGGGACTGCTGGTCCAGATTGTCCCACTCCTCAACGGCGATTGGTCGTAGATCCCTCAGAGTGGTTGTAACTAACCTGTTTCTCCGAGTTATTACGTTAAGAGTGGGAATGGAAATGCTTATTGATTGTGAAGTTAACGTGAGAAGATTAGGGTCGCCACCGACTCTAACCATAAAACTAATGGAAGGTTTGGCCGAATCTGAAAATAAATTAATTTGATCACAGACCAAATCTCACAAAAATGCATACGTTGTGATGTCGCTCATAGGGAATGCGATGTAATTAATAGTATTTCCCGTGCACTGTCCTCGATAATCAACCATTTAAAATAAAATAGAACATGCATGAACACTGTGCAGAAGATAAGCTCCCAGCAACACACCTGAAAATAAGACATAATCTAAAGCATTGGTTTTAAAATAAAAGGGAAACTAATCACTGGACCTGTGCATAAGGAAACGCGTTGGATGTGCTAACAGGAAAGCTACGAGGTGAGTGGCATAGGTGGAAAAACGTAACCTCGGAATGCAAGGGAAAATTGTAGATAAAATCATTCCTAAGATATGGATGTGAGGCATGTACACAATTCCTGATAACATTAATTCCTAAAACATTATAGAAAAGCATCGATACATACACCGTTATAATCTACACCTAAAATCATTGGTGTGAATCATTCATACAACTGCTGTTGCCTGATAACATCGCAATAACTCGTGAAACGGTACACGTTTCGCAGT
This sequence comes from Schistocerca serialis cubense, assembly GCF_023864345.2. NCBI lineage: Eukaryota > Metazoa > Arthropoda > Insecta > Orthoptera > Acrididae > Schistocerca > Schistocerca serialis. Next base: position 256,041,786 of record NC_064644.1, on the reverse strand, counting down.
ACACCCGCGTGCCCACGTGGTTTGTGGAGACGCAATTTCTAGGTATCGTGGCCAAGCTGCAACACTATCACATGACACATTCATGAACAGTTAACGTGCTTTAATACAAACATGAGACCGGACAGTTAGTAATGACGGTAGCCCAATAAACTCTAATGTTCAACCACGTGGTCGGCTCCCCACGGACGAAAGCTAAATAATGCAAGGAAAATTTACGAAAAGGCAAAGCTATTAATATTTAGAAAAATGAAAACTTATACAGGCACAGCTGAAGGCAAACAGACATTCATACAGAAGCGAGTGCTCACTTCTTATCGACACCTTTGTGTGGCGCTCTTCCGGTGGATCCAAGTCTGTTATAGAAATTTACTAAAAGAGAAATCTGCCACAGTTTTGCATTCCTTGCTGCGACAAGGCAACGCGATCTTTCAGAGTTGAAAGGCGAGACCAAAAGCTAACAGCTCTCCCCTCGCCAGGTAACAACGCGCCACACGGCCAGTCTAACTCACCCTTCTTCGACTGGAGCACAGCTGTGGACGCTTCCCGTACCGGCCGCAGACTGCCTCCCATTTCTTCTCCAGCCTCTTCCACGCTCCGCGTGGCCCGGAAAACCCAAATATGCCATTTCCGCCACCAACCTAACGCAGGTGGGTTTCCCACAAGTAGTGAAAACCTCTTTGCCTACTTGACCACTACGAGAGTTGGCTATTCTGTACAAGTGCTGCTGAATCTGTATGACTATCACAGACTTTCTGCAGCAGACTACGCCACCGTCTAGCAACGTGGCACACAACCACATTCATTCAATCACACCACAATGAGAGTTATGAGAAAAGAGAAACAAGGAAAAGATAGAGAAATGATCGTGAAAGTGGGCTACCTGACTAATGAAAGGTGGCTACAGGACCCTTTTAACGCCATCCATAAACAGTCCTTATTAATCTATCCCATGTTAGATAGGGTTCATGTCTGGAGAACATGCTGGCTACTCTATTCGAGCGATGTCGTTATCTTGAAGGAAGTCATTCACTAGATGTGCACGATAGGAGCGTGAATGGTCGTCCATGAAGACGAATGACTCGCCAATATTCTGCCGATATGGTTGCACTATCGGTCGGAGGATGGCATTCACGTATCGTACAGCCGTTACGGCGCCTTCCATGACCACCAGCGGCGTACATCGGCCCCACATAATGCCACGCCAAAACAGCAAGAAACCTCCTCCTAGCTGCACTCGCTGGTCAGTGTTTCTAAGGGGTTCAGTCTTACCGAGTTGCCTCCAAAGACGTCTCCGACGATTGTCTGGTTTAAGGCACATGCGACACTCATCGGTGAAGAGAACGTTATGCCAATCCTGAGTGGTGCATTTGGTATGTTGTTGGGCTCATCTGTAACGCGCTGCATGGTGTCGTGGTCGCAAATGTGGACCTCGCCGTGGTCGTCGGGAGTGAAAATCCGCATCATGCAGCCTATTGCGCACAGTTTGAGTCTTAACACGACGTCCTGTGGCTGCAAGGAAAGCATTATTCAACATGGTGGCGTTGCTGTGAGGGTTCCTCCGAGCCATAACCTGTAGGTAGCGGTCATCCACTGCAGTAGTAGCCCATGGGCGGCCTCAGCGAGGCATGTCATCGACAGTTCCTGTCTCTCTGTATCTCCTCCATGTCCGAACAACATCGCTTTGGTTCATTCCGAGACGCATGGACACTTCCTTTGTTGAGAGCCCTTTCTGGCAGAAAGTAACAATGCGGACGTGATCGAACCGCGGTATTGACTTTCTAGGCATGGTTGAAGTGCAGGCAACACGACCCGTGTACCTCCTTCCTGGTGGAATGACTGGAACTGATCGGCTATTGGACCTCCTCCGTCTAATAGGCGCTGCTCATGCATGGTTGTTTACATCTTAGGGCGGGTTTAGTGACATCTCTGAACAGCCGAAGAGACTGTGTCTTTGATACAATATCCACAGTCAACTTCTACCATTAGGAGTTCTGGGAACCGGGGTGATGCAAAACGTTTTTTTTTATGTGTGTATATAGGAAACGTTCTCACACTATCCCATGGGATAACACTACACGGAGACAGATGGGGTACACAAATTCTGCCCCGGGAAGGAAGGAATGGTGACACAAAGGGCGTCCGGCCATCCTTTATCACTAACAATGATTACTCCAGTTTAACATGCTGTACACGTGAAGGTACTGGGTAAGGCCAGGACAGTGAAAAAGAATTTAGTTGCAGCAAGTGTTCAATATCCGACACACAACTAAATGTCTAGCAGATGATGCGTCGTACAACTTTCCATCATTAGTGACATGAGTATATGTCATTTCCTCATTGGTCCATTCCGTGATAAATGTACAGAACTGTCTGCTCTGAAAATTACCGTGATATTCGTAAACTGTAGGAAATCCGAAAACTAGTTGATATGATAGTAAAAAGAACGAATGGAAGGTAGCGTATGTCGGTAGCATTTTCTTATTTTTCAAGGCTACTTTCTTTAGAATGCAGCATACCTGGGATATTTTAAATACACCAAGAGCAGCGCAAAACGTCACAGGCTTATTTTAACGAACAGTTAGAAGTTTTCGTTTCTCAGGACGACTGATCAGCGTTTTTTGATAGCACATTCAAAATTTGCAACTGTATAAATGTATTACAGTCACTGTTCTCAAGGTTCATTCTGAAAAATTTATGGCTTTTGGTGCTAAAGTCACAGTCTTTGGCGTAATTACTTTAGCAGTAAAAAAAATGTCTGGAAAAATGGGTTAACTTTCACACAGGAAGTAAAGAATGAAAAATATTCAAAATTATTCACTAGAAAGTTTATTTGCCTAAATAATTTCATTGTACAGGGTTTTCAGTATGATATAGTCACTTTGAAGTGATTGTAAAAATGCATGTATTGAGGTAAGGTATAAGATGATTATGGGTATGGAAACAGCAACTCAAGAATTTTTTTGTTACAATTAACTCCAGAAATATGGTTGTCAGACCAACGGAGAGTCATTTTGCACGATACAGTTCTGCACGAGCCAGTCCACAACCGCAGTGCGCCGCAATTCAGGACCACATCTAGCAAGGCTCCAACTACCGGACGATCCGTTTATAACTAGGTGCAGAAATTTAAGGAAACAGTGTGTCGTTGTGAAGGCAAAACCTCTGGCAGCCACTGGCATCTGAGGACAGGTTGAATTGCCGAAGGAAACACTTCTCAAAATTCCACAAAAATCAACGTCTCGTGCCAGTCGCGAGTTAAAAATCCCACAATCAACTGTTAGGATAGTCCTCACAAAACGCTTGCAAATAAAACTGTTAGGGAAAGACTTTCGCATTTATATGTGGTTGCGAACTTGCTCTCGCAGAACTCTACTACGCCAAATGCATTCTGGCTGTAAGAGAAAAAAACTTCCTGAGTTACTGTTTCCGTATGTGTCATCATATAATACCTTACCCTAATACAAACATTTTTTGTGATCTTGTTGAAAACCCTTTATATAGTTAATTTTCTGTTTTTTGGCAGTCAAAGCGTCTATTTAAAATTGGAACGTGTACTGTAACGTCAACCATGGCCGAGGGAATGAAACGGCTTGGAAAACTATTAGTAAAATCAGTGCTTAGTGACAGAAACCAAAGAAACAGGACTTACTCAGGGAGTTATGATGTCTGGAGATATTCACATGAGCAACGAGCTAAGTCAAGTCTGGAGTTCGGGTTTAGATTTACAGTACACAACAAAAGGACATCGGCTGTTAATAAATGGTCACCAGTAAACGACAGCATCTGCTGGATAATTTTCAACTCTAATCAATATAGTATCTAGTTAGTCGCCTGTCATGCTCCATCAGAGGATGTTGATGAGAAAAGAAAGAACAATTGCTAGCTTGAGCTAGAGAACGTAGAGGATGGCCTACTAAGAGTTTCGATTCAGATGGTAATAGCAGAAGTGTAGTCTAGCAACTGGTCCTGACAGTAGCTATCTAAGAAGCAACGAGGATGGTATGAGGCTGATTAACTCTGCTGAAACAAGGGAAATGACCGTTAGAAACACGTGCTTTCCCCACTAAGTAGTACATAAGGTTACCTGGATATCCCCAGACGGAAAGATAATGAACCATATCGACCGTGCTCTAGTTGATCAAGGTCATCACGGAAGTGTCGGATATGTACGAACTTTCTGTCGGGCAGATGTGAATGCCTACCATGTTTGGTGTTAGTTAAACTGCATCCGACATTGTCTACCAATTGGTAAAGTAATGCTGAAAGGATGTTTTGCCTTGACAAGGATAAACTGGAAGATGGAGAAGGGAGACAGTGCTATCAAATACAAAAGTGCAGGGCATCTCGAAACATTGGAGGGTCCTAACAACATCGAAGGTACATGAGTGGCGTTGCGGAATACAGGGTTAGTGAGTGCAAATGAAGAGCTTGTCTGCCACTCAAAACGCAGACGTTAATATTGGTACGATGTACGATATCGGAAATCTTTAGAGAACAGATCAGTGAAGAGGCTAAAATTATTACAATAACTTTCGGAAGGTGCAAGGATAGCTTATTGCAATGCGAGGGCTGAACAGATTGGTTTGTAAGAAAGATGCAGGAACACCAAAAAAGTCTGTTGAGAGTAGTCGAAGAATCGGAGTCTTCACGTTCCTTTCCCTCAGCTTCAAAATTTACCAGAGGTGGCTACTGACAACTCACTTTAGTTCCAACGAATGAGAGCAGTGATGTGGTATTACTGTTAAAGCAGGCAAACCTATTTGAAATTAGATTTTGAGTTCTTGCTGAATGATGCCATCCCAACAGCAGTGACACAGATATGGGACAAGTTTGGTGAAGTCCCTGAACGGTCAGAGGAATAAATTAGTGTGGCGCTAAAGGCCTTCAAGAACAACAAGGGTCCAGAAGGTAGAGTTAAGCCCGTCTCACACGGAGTACGATTCGCTGCAATCCTGCTTGCGACTCACACAATGGCTCTCTTCAGGGCTAGCCGGCTGCGTTGCAGAGAGCTGAGCATGTTTTCCGAGGTAGGTCCGATGCTGTTTTTCTTGTGAGAGCTAGTCAGGTTCCTGATATGATATCGGCGCTGGCCAATTAGGAGTCCTGTTTAGCGACTGACGTCACATCCCATAGGGCGGTTAAATGTGAGGGAACGCCATTTAACCCTCGAGACCAAACAGAATGTCACGCGCCCGCCGGCCGACGCGCGATTTTTCTCAAAAGATTGAAAAAAGCTATTTGATAAAAGATTTAAAAGAATGATTCTCACACAGCGGGCCGGTGTGGCCGAGCGGTTCTAGGCACTTCAGCCTGGAACCACACGATCGCTACGGTCGCAGGTTCGAATCCTGCCTCTGGCATGGATGTGTGTGATGTCCTTAGGTTAGTTAGGTTTAAGTAGTTCTAAGTTCTAGGGGACTGATGATCTCAGATGTTGACCCATAGTGCTCAGAGCCATTTGAACCATTTGCACATCTTACAGCTCCATTCGTCGGCTTCATCATGAACCGCCTACCATTTCGTTCATCGTCATTTTTACTGTGATACTTTAGGATAAAATGAACGACTGCAAAAATTTCAAGAAGTGAGTGAAAAATAGAGGTGGCTATGAATTTGCATTTGGCACATGTTTGGTCATGTGTTGCTGCTTATGAAATGTAGCTAACACATCGAATTTTCCTTTAAACTTTGCAGGATACTGCTGCCTATCACCAATGCTGAGAAAATGGATCGTATATAAAGCGCTTCGTCTCGAGCTCACGCCCCAGCGAAAAAGCTATAATGAGATATTCACGAAATTTCTCTTACCTCGCAAACGGTTTCCGGCAACAAAAACAAGATTTTGGCAAATTCCAGTACGCAAAGAGAAGAGCATTTCGCCATATAATCAGTATGCGAAATTTCCATAACTAACGCAATATTCAAGCGACTACAGATTTTTTTAACGGAATGATATAACAATTAAGCGCCATCTGTAGCTGGCGAAACTAGAATTACTGTGGGTTGGAAAAAATTCTATGAAGAAATAACAGTTTACTTTTATACTGAGTACCGGCATTTTCACAAACTATTGATATGTCTTTACATCAGTTGGTGTTTTATAATTCTGTCGCAATTTCAACTGCATTAGAATGTTAGCGAGATGAATGTTTATAAACTCAGCTGTATTTTGGTGAGAGAAAGAGATTAACATGGCAACAAGGGGTCTTATGTACTAGCCAAAATTCTTCCCTGATAACGTTTCTCTGAAGAGAAGTAAAGGTGATGTTAAGTCTGAGAAAAATGAATCGCTACTTCTTGTACCGTGTTATGCTACTTTAATTTATGCACAGTGGTGTGGCGAGACATGATTCTAATCTGTATACTGACATTAGCCCTGCCTTCAAGACTAGATTCACCTCGTCTCGGTGCTAATATAAATCGTTAAATTACAATCCAAGATGTTTCATTGTGTACTTAATACAAGCCAACCGCTAAGTTAATATGTAGAAGCGAATCAAAGTCCGTGACGGCACCCAAAACCTTTTGACCCTTCACATTCTCTTGAAATTTCTGCAAAATCCTATTCCCCAGTGTTTTTTTTTAAATAACGAATGATATGGATTGAAACTAAGCAACGGATTTTATTTCTACATCTCAATAATCTAAGAAATATGAAAACAGTTGACAGCACATTGGACGCCATTTTTTGTTTCCTATGCCTATAGGGAATGAGGGATTGTACTTTTTCACCACAGACATCTTTGAGTTTGTCAAACAGATTGGTAATCTGTCTACATCTTGACAGACAGTTGACTGGATGTTGCAAATTTAAATGCTTCCATATTTCTCAGGTCACTGAGATATAAAAATGAAATTCTTTGGGCAGTGTCAGTCCACATCATTCACTATTAAACAAACACTGGGTTATAGGATTCCATTAAAATTTCAACAGAAGTATCGTTAATTTTCGCCAGACTTTGTATTCTTTTTAATTGTTATCAGAGAGATGTTTTCAGTGACGAGTTTTGAGTGATACATTAAGTTCCCTTGTTTCCACTTTCAAATCTGCTTCTTCCGCCAAAACTCAGCAGAGCTTGTAAATATTCGTGTTACTAACATTTTAACGAAGTCCAAAATGCGATAGGATCATGAAACTTCAACTGATGGAAAGATAAATCAATAGTTTATCAAAATCCCGTTCTTGGTGTAAAAGTATAATGAAATTTCCTCACATATGTTGTTCCAAACACACAATAATTCTCGTTCACTGAAAAAATCTGTAATCGTTTGAATATCATGGTAGATATGGAAGTTCCAGATATTAATCACAAGGCGAAATACTCTCCTCCTTGCGGAATATCATTTCCCAACTTATTTCAATATTTAAAAACCATTTACGAGGTATAAAAATTTTGTGAATGTTCCATGCTGGCTTTTCCGCTGGCGCGCGGGTTAAGGATGAAGCGCTTTTTATGTACAATCCACTTTCCGCAGACTGCTGATAGATAGCAATATCCTTCAAATTTTAAAGAAAAATTCGATATGTTGGCTATGTTTCATACGCAGTAACATATGACCTACCCTGCAGCAAACGCAAATTTGTAGCAACCTCTGTTTTTCATTGCAAACTCTCCGAAATTGTTGCAGTAGTTTACTTAATCCTAAATTATCACAATAGATATGACCATTAGTGAAATGATAAGCAGTCTATGACGAAGCTGACGAATGACGGTAAAAGATGCGTGAGGTTAAAATTTTTTGCCAAATAGTTTCTTTAAAACCGTTTGAGAAAGTCTGCAATTTGGCCGGCTCGTGCGCTCTGCCGTTCATAGAGTCAAGCCAGGCACCTAGTTTTCGCGCCGATCATACACCGTGTGAGAGTGTCAGCGTGTAAAAGTAGCCCTCACCCCTACCTGTTAGCCGGGAGCCATGCGCGCCATCTGGCAAACTTGCGGAGATACACAGTCCCTGTGAGGTGAATTTCACCATAGCTGATTTGGTCCGCTTGGAAGGTAATACTCTGATGGATGCTTTGAAGCGTTTGATATCTATCATTTGGACTGCGGAAATATTTCCTGAAGACTGGAATGTAGCAATTATACTATCCATTTTCTAGAAGGCTGATGCTACACAGGTCTGCAACTATCGCAGGATTTCATCACTTTGCAGCGCTGCTGCTAAACCGCATGAAACCAGTGGCTGAAGGAACTGTAGGCCCCTGTCAATGTGGCCTCGTCCCTTGATGGTCGACTCTTGGCCACATATTAATCTTGAAGCAACTGGCAGAAAAATTTTGTGTGTTCGACCAGGAATTACACTTCATCTTCACTGATTTTAGACAATGTTACGACAGCATTGACTGTTCTATGTTACAAATAACTTAGAGGTCTTTGACATTCTATCGCAGTCCATCAGATTAATAGCAGCTTGCTTCTCTCAGTCAACTTGTCAAGAACGGTTAGGCAACCTACTACCGCCACCTTCAGTATTCGAAATAATTTAAGACAGAGAGATACTATTCAACTTGATCTTGGAAAAAGTAACCCGTGACACTGATCGAAACAGAAAAAAAGGAGATGGTGGAAGGGTACACAATCCTGGTAATTGCTGATGATATTGTGACTCTTAGCGACACACTTGAGCAAGTATGTTCAGATTCTTGTTGATTTCTCCATTATGTGAAGAAAATGGGGCTAATGGTGAGCGATGGTAAAACCAAATATCTCGTTGTATCATTGATTCAAGCTCTCCTTTCATCCATTGTTCTTGATGGGCATACCTTTGAATGAGTTCCTTAATTCAAGTACCTGGGATCCGTACTGGCTAATAAATGTCAAGTAACGTGTGGTGTCACCGCCAGACACCACACTTGCTAGGTGGTAGCTTTAAATCGGCCGCGGTCCATTAGTACATGTCGGACCCGCGTGTCGCCACTGTCAGTGATCGCAGACCGAGCGCCACCACACGGCAGGTCTCGAGAGACGGACTAGCACTCGCCCCAGTTGTACGGACGACTTAGCTAGCGATGCAACTGACGAAGCCTCGCTAATTTGCAGAGCAGATTGTTAGAATAGCCTTCAGCTAAGTCAATGGCTACGACCTAGCAAGGCGCCATAGCAATTGATAGTTATCGTATGAAGCATGTCTCATCAAGAACGATGTATACAAATGATGGATTAAAGTTAAGTATTCCAGAAGCTACGTACTTTTCTTTATAGCATTCATTACGTATCCTGTTTCAGACCTCACGCCATCCTGCGTGAGCTTATAGCGTGCATTTCGGTTTCCTCAAACCACACTGTGTCGGCACTTCTCTCGACACATCATATTGGCGATGAGGATTGTTGTTCGGCACACGCCATGCAAGAAGAGCACATATTCGTAATCGCAGCATCGATTCCGAACCAAGAACAGTGCTGACGAGCAAGTTGTTTCGTTCGCACTATACTCCAATGTCCTTGGTGAAGAAGCCGTAAAACAGAGGACTGTAACGAACGTGGGACCACGACTCTGGACTGATCATTATCAGAACGCAACAACAAAACACTACGTCTCTTTGTGAGCAAAAAATCGGCGAACCAGCGAATCCGCGATCCGCGACTTTGACAAGGGCCATTGAGTAGCAACAAAACGCTAAACGGTAGCAAGGACAGGGTCAGCAGCTGTGGCTGTAGCTACACGACGAAAATCAATCGGAAACGATTCGACCACGTCATCGGTTTCCGAATCAATGAACATGCAAGCAAGTTCGGAAGAATCGAATGCTCTATCCTCAGCAACAGGCAAGCGGGACAACGCATCGGCGTTTCCGTGCTTAGCAGTGGACCGATACAAGATATCGTAGCGGTACTGCGAGAGGAAAATAGACCAGCGAATGAATTTCTGCGCTGTACGTGGAGGTACAGGCTTGTGCGGATGAAAAAGCGATGTCAAAGGTTTGTGGTCAGTGATGATGGTAAAGTGACGACCATACAAGAAATCATGAAACTTAGTAACACCAAACACGAGAGTCAAAGCTTCTTTCTCTATTTGTGAATAATTTCTTTGCGCAGACGAGAGCAATTTTGACGCAAAGGCAATAGGGCGATCATGCGATCCATCTCTGTGCGCAAGCACTGCACCGATCCCGAAATCCGATGCACCTACCATCAACAAAAGGGGTTACTGGGGATCGAATGGCGTAAGGCAAGTATTTGAAAGCAATGCCGATTTCAACTGGCGAAAAGCGCGTTCGCATTCCGTCGTCCAGACGAACGGAACACCTTTACGGCGTAAGCGATGAAGCGGTGCTGAAATGGAAGAGGCATGTGGGAGAAAGTTATGATAATAGTTAATTTTTCCCAACACACTCTGTTGCTGCTTCAAATTCTGCGGCGGGGGCAAGTCTTGTATGGCACGGAGGTGCTCTGGACTGGGATGTATGCCTTGGGCATTGATTACATGTCCCAGATATGGCAAGTCACGAGCAAAAAACACACATTTGTCCTTCCGCAAGCGAAGACCATTTGGTCGCAATACCTCAAATAATGTTCGGAGATATGCTAAATGTTCTTCTGCTGTCTTTCCGGAGATCACAATATCGTCCAGATAGTTCGCAGCAGTAGGGACCGACGCACAAACAGTTTGTAGATACTGCTGAAACAATGCAGGGGCGGATGCGCACCCGAATGACAGTCTTTTGAAGCGATACAACCCAAGATGCGTGTTAACCACCAAAACGCACTGGGATTCTTCGTCCACCGGTATTTGCAAGTACGCATCTGCTAGGTCCAACTTAGAAAAATATTTACCCGGGCACAGTTTGTCAAAAAGATCTTCCGGGGGGGGTAAAGGATAAGTGGCAATCACTAGTTGTGGATTCACCGTTGCCTTGAAGTCCATGCAAAGTCTTAATTTTCCTGAGGGCCTGCACACGTTCAATTACACCTTGTGATTCTAAATCGTGTAATGTTCTTGCGACCTCATCACGCAATGCGTGGGGAACATTGCGCGCTCTGAAAAATTTCGGTTGCGCGTTCACTTTCAGTTCCAAATGTGCTTCATAGTTCGTAGCGCAACCAAGGCCCGGTGCAAAAATGTCTGCAAATTCTTCACATAGACGAGAAACACTGGCGGAAGGCACAGTCTGATTCACTGATAGGACCTGATTGACTATAGACAAGTTAAACAACTGAAATAAATCTAAACCAAACAAGTTCACTGCAGTAGAAGAACGAAGAACGTAAAATGACACAAGTTTTGTTTGTCCCTTGTATGTTGCAAGAAGGGTGCACTGTCCTAACACAGGAATATCCTGACCTGAATAGCTAGTTAACTGAACCTTTGCGGCACGCAACGGAGGTTTGCCCAGTTGTTTGTACGCGTCGTGATTGATCAAGGAAACTGCAGCTCCGGTATCGAGCTGGAATGGGATCACTTTGCCTTCAAGGTCCAAGTCAACAAAAAGTTTATTGTCCTGCTGACGACAAGAGCGACTGTTTCGTGCAATTGGAACTGATACTGGTACAGAAGCACTCGCGACTTGACGGGATTTCCGGCGACGTCGACGCACACTAGTTGTGGGACGAACACAGGTACTGTTAGAGAAAGTGGCACTGGACGGAGTGGAAGTAACTACACGAATGTCCATGGGCGAAGGTTCACGAGCCAGAGTATTCTTGGTTCGATTCCGGAGCGAAGCAAAGGGCCTGGAAAGGTTGTGATTGTCCGATCGGAGCTTTTTCTGGCAAACACTTTGAACATGTCCTTTCTTATGACAGTACAAGCAAATAGCTTGGCGTGACGGGCAATTGTCACGCGAATGTCTAATCCGCACCACCGCGGACATTCTTTGCATGGCCGAAAGCCACTTCCCCTTGGCAACGCTTGCACATCGATTTTGCTGCTCCATTCTGGAATGCTCGATGGTTGGTTGTGGTCGATTCTTTCAGTAATTTTCCTTTTGTTGTCCGGATGTCTTCCACGACGTCATCTGCCACCATCCAAGCGTTATCTGCTATCTTTTGCATTGAAGGTCTTCCACAGACTATTGTTTCCGACAATGGCCCACAATTTATGTCCGCAGAATTTCAGTCATTCTGCAAGGCTAATGGTATTCAACATCTGACATCCGCGCCGGTTTCGCCTCAGTCAAACGATGCCGCTGAACGATTGGTCCGGACTTTCAAGTCACAGATGTTGAAGCTGAAAGAGTCGCATTCTCGGGAGGACGCGTTGTTGCTCTTTTTGCCTTCGTATCGCTCTCAGCCCCGAGATGGTCGCTCGCCGGCTGAGTTGCTCCACGGTCGTCCTTATCGAACCTTGATGTCTTTGCTGCATCCGCCGCATCAGGTTCCTGTGCAGCGGCAGACTCCTGCTTTTGCTACTGGCGACGTTGTATACTATCGCAACTATCGCGGTTCACGGCGTTGGCTCGCAGGGCGCATTCTTCGCTGCCTCGGCCGCGCGATGTATTTGGTTTTGGGGGCCTCTGGTGAGGTGCGTCGGCATCTCAATCAGCTGCGCCTCTGGCGTCGCACGGGTTCTGCCGCTCCCCGTCTGCTTTCAGCGACGGTGCCGTCCGGTCAGCGCCCTGGGGACCTATCTACTGACTCGCCTCATCCCCAGGTGTTACCGACGCTGCCTTCCATTTTGCCCCATGGCGACACGCCGCCGCCGCCGCCGCCTGTTCTCCCGCCGACGCCGCCCGCAGTGGACGCGTCGCTGCAGCCGCCAAGCGCCTCCTTGGGTCACGCGTCGCCGATCGCTTCCCGTGACCAGCAGTCCTCCGCCATGGAACTCTTGCCCGTTCCGGACCACATGGCGTCTTCGCGCGTTGGGTACCCCGACGCGATGGAGGTCGACTCTTCGGCCCCTCCTGTCTCTTTACGGGCGCATACACCGCATGTTGGCGTGCACCCTGGACTAGGTTTTCAGGCGTTTCCTAGCTCCCCTCGGACCGTATGGCCGGGTGCGGGTGTCACAGCCTCGCCTGTTGTTAGGCTCCGCACCTCATCGCATCCGTCAACATGGGGTCCTCCCCGCGGCGGGCGGAAGCATTATAACACGACCGTTCGCCGATTTGCGGGGGAGGAATGTGGTGTCATCGCCAGACACCACACTTGCTAGGTGGTAGCTTTAAATCGGCCGCGGTCCATTAGTACATGTCGGACCCGCGTGTCGCCACTGTCAGTGATCGCAGACCGAGCGCCACCACACGGCAGGTCTCGAGAGACGGACTAGCACTCGCCCCAGTTGTACGGACGATTTAGCTAGCGATGCAACTGACGAAGCCTCGCTAATTTGCAGAGCAGATGGTCAGAATAGCCTTCAGCTAAGTCAATGACTACGACCTAGCAAGGCGCCATAGCAAGTGATAGTTATCGTATGAAGCATGTCTCATCAAGAACGATGTATACAAATGATGGATTAAAGTTAAGTATTCCAGAAGCTACGTACTTTTCTTTATAGCATTCATTACGTATCCTGTTTCAGACATCACGCCATCCTGCGCGAGCTTATAGCGCGCATTTCGACCTCCTCAAACCACACTGTGTCGGCACTTCTGTCGACACATCACAACGGATGAAGTGCGTCAGCGAATAATAAACGATAATCGCATGTTCCATAGTATAAATAATTTATTCAAGTCATGACTGATATCGCAGAAGAATAAAATCAAGTACTACATGACACCCACCAGTACTTTCATATGGTTATGTCACCAGGATGAGACCAGCAACAACTGAAGAAGCCATCCGTGCTGGAAAATAAGGCACTTCGAGAGATCTGTGGACCCATCTACAGTACCATGGAATGTAAATGTGAAGGGAGGAACGAAGAAGAGTTGTACCAGCGATATGGAAAGCCACACATTGACCCAGTACTAGGACAAACGGTGTGGCCACATCCTCCGGGCTGACAGATCCCTCCTACAGCGAGTCATTCATTCTCAACCTGCTGGTAAACACCTAAGGGGACGACCAAGGAGGCGTTGGAAGCATCGAATGTTAACAATTCTTAAACAAATGGAGCCGACAGCAGTGGAAGATGAAGATAGAGACCGACAACTATGAACTACCACCTGCAGTAGATATCTCCACTGTTGTGGCTGCCTGTCCGTTTTCATTGTGCTTTCCCTAAAGTGCTTTTTTTACAATTTTGTATAGTGTGCTGTCTTTCTCCTTTTGTAGTGAGGTTATTTCTTTCGGTTTTTCTGCTATAGACCTTAAATACCTGTTAATGCAATAAATGATAGTGATGATGATGATGATGACGATGATGATGGCGTTTGTTTGCAGTTACTGGTGTGCAACGCTAGTGCTCAAACTGAAATCCCCACACTACAGTACCTTAGAAACTCGCTAGAAGATAGAAAAACTATGGTGCGAAAATTTCACTGTGTACCAGGACTGCAGACATGTATCTGCAAAAGTATAAGTACAGATCTTGTGATGGTTGGTACCCTAATATGCACTCACTTCAGTATGTTAGTTATTTGCTCTGCACCTAACAGTCTTCGGACAAATACGTCACATCCTATACCACCTGATGTTCCCTGTGCTGTCGTAACAGCACCATTACATGGACTATGCTTGTCAGCATAGACATACCTTTTGTATCCGTGAGTCCACACTTCAGCACCTGACCTGCTGCCAAGGAGGAAATGAGGATTAATGACTTGGTGCTGCCTCGTGTACTTGGAAGTACTAATCAACCTAAAAACATACAACTTCTAATAGCTATAATTATTAGCCTGGAGATGAAGTAAATACTGATGAAATGTAGTTCAGCCACCAATAAAAGTATATATATGCACATACACCCCAACACCCTGTGTATATGACATTACTTTCAAGTTTTAACCTTTGGCCATTTTCAGATATAATGCGTCAGTGACGCATGCACCATATTTAAAATCTGTTTCGAGCTGTGTGGGAACAGACAGTTGTTCCAACGACGCACACTGGAAGTTTAGATACTTGGTCAAACTGCTTCCAAGCACACATTTAATAATACATAATGTAAGTGGGATACTCGGAAGAGCTGGTTTCATAGTCCTTAACAAAAGCACTTAGCAGCAGAATCTGTCCTTTTGCTTCCTCATGCATAAACACAGTCTCTACAAAACTGTGAAAACCGGTCCTTGAAGAGGTTTCTGTAAGACGTTTATCAACTGTACACGAATTCTTACTGCATAATTAAGCAGAGTAAATACATCTTCCACCTTAGTTGCAATGCACCAGAAGATTACGCTGAATGAAGAAACTGAATAAAATATGGAAAGTATGTAACTGATTCATTCAGCAGGTCAACACGGTAAGAGAGATTTCTGAATGAAAAGCGGACAGAATGAACTTTTTCATTAACTTATGCACAAAATAGTACCAAGTACTTTTAATATCCATCTGAATCCCAGGAACTTCACACATGGATCCTCATCTAATGTATGCTCATTTATCTCTATTTATGGAGCCTGCAAATTATTTTTAATCGTTTGGAAGTATGCCGGCCGGAGTGGCAGCTCGGTTCTAGGCGCTACGGTCGCAGGTTGGAATCCTGCCTCGGGCATGGATGTGTGTGATGTCCTTAGGTTAGCTACGTTTAAGCAGTTCTAAGTTCTAGGGGACTGATGACCTCAGAAGTTAAGTCCCATAGTGCTCAGAGACTTTTTTTTTTTTTTTTTTTTTTTTTGAGAGATTTGAGAGATTAAGAGTTAAGACATTGGTCTGCTAACCAGCTGCAACCCTGCTCTCGTACTCTCCCGCCTGTATTTGGTATGGATGTGTTTGGGCCATTTATCAATGTACTTCTGCCATCAGCAGACATTACAGTTTTTGAACAGTCCTCCAATGTACCAGGTATGACCGACCATGTGCAGCGGGCATGCCTCTCCATCCCACAAACTGACATCCGGCACCAGTATAACGCAACGCATGCATGTTTTCATGCTTTCGTTGAACATTGTGTCGGTTATTAATGTACCAGCATTTCAAATTTTCAGTGGCTTTTCTCACATTTACATTAACCTGTGGTCTTAAATATTTCAATCCCGAAATTCCATTACTCTACTTTAATTATGTCCCGCCCCCCCCCCCCCCCCTCATGAACCATGGACCTTGCCGCTTGCCGTTGGTGGGGAGGCTTGCGTGCTTCAGCGATACAGATAGCCGTACCGTAGGTGCGACCACAACGGAGAGGTATCTGTTGAGAGGCCAGACAAACTTGTGGTTCCTGAAGAGGGGCAGCAGCCTTTTCAGTAGTTGCAAGGGCAACAGTCTGGATGATTGACTGATCTGGCCTTGTAACACTAACCAAAACGGCCTTGCTGTGCTGGTACTGCGAACGGTTGAAAGCAAGGGGAAACTACAGCCGTACTTTTTCCCGAGGCCATGCAGCTTTACTGTATGATTAAATGGTGATGGCGTCTTCTTGGGTAAAATATTCCGGAGGTAAAATAGTCCCCCATTCGGATCTCCGGCCGGGGACTACTCACGAGGATGTCGTTATCAGGAGAAAGAAAACTGGCGTTCTACGGATCGGAGCGTGGAATGTCAGATCCCTTAATCGGGCAGGTAGGTTAGAAAATTTAAAAAGGAAATGGATAGGTTAAAGTTAAATATAGTGGGAATTAGTGAAGTTCGGTGGTAGGAGGAACAAGATTTCTGGTCAGGTGACTACAGGGTTATAAACACAAAATCAAATAGGGGTAAAGCAGGAGTAGGGTTAATAATGAATAGGAAAATAGGAATGGGGGTAAGCTTCTACAAACAGCATAGTGAACGCATTATTGTGGCCAAGATAGATACGAAGCCCACACCTACTACAGTAGTACAAGTTTATACGCCAACTAGCTCTGCAGATGACGAATAAATTGAAGAAATGTATGATGAAATAAAAGAAATTATTCAGATAGCGAAGGGAGACGAAAATTTAATAGTCATGGGTGACTGGAATTCGAGTGTAGGAAACGGGAGAGAAGGAAACGTAGTAGGTGAATATGGATTGGGGCTAAGAAATGAAAGAGGAAGCCGCCTGGCAGAATTTTGCACAGAGCACAACATAATCTTAGCTAACCCTTGGTTTAAGAATCATGAAAGAAGGTTGTATACATGGAAGAACCCTGGAGATACTAAAAGGTATCAGATAGATTACATAATGGTAAGACAGAGATTTAGGAACCAGGTTTTAAATTGTAAGATATTTCCAGGGGCAGATGTGGACTCTGACCACAATCTATTGGTTATGACCTGTAGATTAAAACTGAAGAAACTGCAAAAAGGTGGGAATTTAAGGAGATGGGACCTGGATAAACTGAAAGAACCAGAGGTTGTACAGAGTTTCAGGGACAGCATCAGGGAACTATTGACAGGAATGGGGGAAAGAAATACAGTAGAAGAAGAATGGATAGCTTTGATGGATGAAGTAGTGAAGGCAGCAGAGGATCAAGTTGGTAAAAAGACGAGGGCTAATAGAAATCCTTGAGTAACAGAACAAATATTGAATTTAATTGATGAAAGGAGAAAATATAAAAATGCAGTAAATGAAGCAGGCAAAAAGGAATACAAACGTCTCAAAAATGAGATCGACAGGAAATGCAAAATGGCTAAGCAGGGATGGCTAGAGGACAAATGTAAGGATGTAGAGGCTTATCTCACTAGGGGTAAGATAGATACTGCCTACAGGAAAATTAAAGAGACCTTTGGAGATAAGAGAACGACTTGTTTGAATATCAGGAGCTCAGATGGAAACCCAGATCTAAGCAAAGAAGGGAAAGCAGAAAGGTGGAATGAGTATATAGAGGGTCTATACAGGGGCGATGTACTTGAGGACAATATTATGGAAATGGAAGAGGTTGTAGATGAAGATGAAATGGGAGATACGATACTGCGTGAAGAGTTTGACAGAGCACTAAAAGACCTGAGGCGAAACAAGGCCGCCAGAGTAGACAACATTCCATTAGAACTACTGATAACCTTGGGAGAGGTTGTACAGAGATTCAGGGAGATCATAAGGGAACTATTGACAGGAATGGACAAAACTCTACCATCTGGTGAGCAAAATGTATGAAACAGGCGAAATACCCTCAGACTTCAAGAAGAATATAATAATTCCAATCCCAAATAAAGCAGGTGTTGACAGATGTGAAAATTACGGAACTATCAGTTTAATAAGTCACAGCTGCAAAATATTAACACCAATTCTTTACAGACAAATGGAAAAACTAGTAGAAGCCAACATCGGGGAAGATCAGTTTGGATTCCGTTGAAACACCGGAGCACGTGAGGCAATACTGACCTTACGACCTATCTTAGAAGAAAGAATAAGGAAAGGCAAACCTACGTTTCTAGCATTTGTAGACTTAAAGAAAGCTTTTGACAATGTTGACTGGAATACTCTCTTTCAAATTCTAAAGGTGGCAGGGGTAAAATACAGGGAGCGAAAGGCTATTTACAATTTGTACAGAAACGAGATGGCAGTTATAAGAGTCGAGGGACATGAAAGGGAAGCAGTGGTTGTGAAGGGAGTAAGACAGGGTTGTAGCCTCTCCCAGATGTTGTTCAATCTGTATATTGAGCAAGCAATAAAGGAAACAAAAGAAAAATTTAGAGTAGGTATTAAAATCCATGAAGAAGAAATAAAAACTTTGAGGCTCGCCGATGACATTGTAATTCTGTAAGAGACAGCAAAGGACTTGGAAGAGCAGTTGAATGGAATGGAGAGTGTCTTGAAAGGAAAAGCAAAACGAGGATAATGGAATGTAGTGGAATTAAGTCGGGTGATGCTGAGGGAATTAGATTAGGAAATGAGACACTTAAAGTAGTAAAGGAGGTTTGCTATTTGGGGAGCAAAATAACTGATGATGGTCGAAGTAGAGAGGATATAAAATGTAGACTGGCAATGGCAAAGAGGCGTTTCTGAAGAAGAGAAATTTGTTAACATCGAGTATAGATTTAAGTGTCAGGAAGTCATATGTGAAAGTATTTGTATGGAGTGTAGGCATGTATGGAAGTGAAACATGGACGATAAATAGTTTGGACAAGAAGAGAACAGAAGCTTTAGAAATGTGGTGCTACAGAAGAATGCTGAAGATTAGATGGGTAGATCACATAACTAATGAGGAAGTACTGAACAGGATTGGGGAGAAGAGAAGTTAGTGGCACAACTTGACCAGAAGAAGGGATCGGTTGGTAGGACATGTTCTGAGGCATCAAGGGATCGCCAATTTAGTATTGGAGGGCAGCGTGGAGGGTAAAACTCGTAGAGGGAGACCAAGAGATGAATACATTAAGCAGACTCAGAAGGATGTAGGTTGCAGTAGGTACTGGGAGATTAAGAAGCTTGCACAGGATAGAGTGGCATGGAGAGCTGCATCAAACCAGTCTCAGGATTGAAGACCACAACAACTTTAATTATTTCTTGGTGCTGGGATTTCTTTCTTGCGTTAGTGTATGTAATGTATGCAGGGCTGCCACCTTATCTACGTGTATGCTTCGCGGACCAGGTGCGGCTACTGCCTCACCTCGGAGGTTGTCAATAGATCGATTTGTTGAGCTGTCTGCGGTGCAGCCTCATTACGCCGCCACGGCGTCTGGGGGCTCAAGCTGCGTGGGTGGACCCCGACGCAGTCGCGGGTGTCTATTCCCTTACGTACGTCACGTGTCCAAGTGACACCGCGTCTGTTGTCTTCCGTACAAGCGTACTTAGGTCGCTCTTCTGACACTTAAGATTCAGTTATACACTGGGCTCCGACCGACCATCAGCCGCCTCGGATTTCCATTACGGGCCCAAAACTTGTCGCTGCTGCTGCCCGCCAGTAGGTTCCGTCTCGCCCTCGCCGTGAGCATTGTGCAAGACGACTCCGACAGCAACTCCCGTGGGCACTGCTCTGCCGGGCCTCCAGGCTGACTGCTCGCGAACTCACCGCGTCGTCGGACCGCCACGTTGCGACACCTTGCTGCTCGTCAATTGACGCCCTTCGATCTCCCTGCCTAGTGGAAGTGTGGCGTCTTCACGTACGCTCTCAGCTCCTCACACACTGTGACATTCATGGACTTGGTCCTAGTGAGCACCTGTAAGGCATCGCCATTTATCGACATTTCACATGTTGTCAAATTTCGTGCACATTCGTCATCAGAAGCTGTACGTACTTTAGTTCTTGTTAATATACAAACACCTGTTATATTCAAGTGAATATTTCAATACTATGTGCTACACCACTTGCCCAAAGACTATACCAATACGTAGTTGGAAAATTAATAATTCAATCTTAAGATTAATGACTACAGACAACGTAGAAGCTTTAGAACACTCTGTGATACAGGAAACGTGAGGGCATATGTACTCGTAAAGTATAATAATATCAAAAACAGAATTCAGCAGCTGCGCGGATTAGCTGAGCGGTCTAAGGCGCTGCAGTGATGGACTGTGCGGCTGGTCCCGGCGGAGGTTCGAGTCCTCCCTCGGGCATGGGTGTGTGTGTTTGTCCTTAGGATAATTTAGGTTAAGTAGTGTGTAAGCTTAGGGACTGATGACCTTAGCAGTTAAGTCCCATAAGATTTCACACACATTTGAACATTTTTGAGAATCCAGCACATCAAATCGCATGAGCATAATAAATCACTTAGAAAAATCACTTGCACTCGCATTTAAGAAATACACATGAACTTAATATCTTACATAAAATGCCAACTTGCCGAAAAGCCAGGCCTGAAAATAAATATATCTTTATAAGTACAGGAGAGCAGATAGTAAAGCAAAAACCATACCTAATTAACTACACAAACAGAAAGGAACAGTAATGGAATAGGGTAGCTGGGTGCAAGTTCAGAATACGATTCACAAATAAAATACAAATGAGAACCGACACAAAAACACTACGGCAACATTAATTCTGGGGATCATCCATAGTCAGTACGAAATAGCCTTCTATGACACCTAAAAAGGTAAACACAATTCTGGAAAGTAGACAAGGTAAGCAGGTCCACCAAAATCAAACACCAAGCCAATTGATTAAATAACACAACTTCATAATAATATTGTAAAAGAGCAACGAGTCTGCTATGCAACTGTATTCAAAAACAGAGTGTTTAGGTGAGCGATATGGGCGAGCAAGTTGCTGTGTAGTGACCAAGTCAGGGAGGTGAGCAGGTGCAGGGCAGCATACCTGAGGTAGAGGAGCGAGCCGTCACCGGAGATGCAGATCCAGTGGCCGACTGCTGTGACCTAGCGATCTGGAGAAGCCCAACTGATAGGGGAGGAGGTGCCGTCGTGTGCTCAACGAAGTGGAGTAGTATGGTCAGAGGCAGATTCTATTAAATCTGAAACCCACCATATTCACTGAAAACTATAAAACCAGTTCCAGGCTTATTATGCAAAGTCTAAAGACAGCACCGAACTCACGATGATGACAAGAGTCCGCTAAAATAAAAATGTGAAAAAAATCTGGGTTCGCAGGACAGAGCGTATCAGGTTATGGTTGTGAAAAGGGGCCAAGATCAGTTACCGTTAGTTGCACAAAACACAGAAACTTTATTTTGCTAAAAAAATTTAATCACACATGCACTTAAAAGGATTCTAAAACAATACGGCTGAAAGTTATTAAACTTGCTTTAAGTAATAAATGCGGCTGAAGGCCTTACTTAAACGTCCGTAGCTCATGGTCGTGCGGTAGCGTTCCCGCTTCCCACGCCCGGGTTCCCGGGTTCGATTCCCGGCGGGGTCAGGGATTTTCTCTGCCTCGTGATGACTAGGTGTTGTGTGCTGTCCTTAGGTTAGTTAGGTTTAAGTAGTTCTACGTTCTAGGGGACTGATGACCACAGGTGTTAAGTCCCATAGTGCTCAGAGCCATTTGAACCTTACTTAAACAAAATTTTACGTAAATGCTCGGCTGAAGGCCACATGCTGAACATAGAACAATTCATGGCTTAAAGCCCGAATGACAGATATATGAAATACAGAAAATCTCCTTTTTTTAAAAAAAATAAGTTTTAAACAAATAAATCTTGAAACCTTAATTTAAATCGGCTGAAGGTCTTATTTTAAAATTAAAACAAACTAAATTAATAGGCGGCTGAAGGCCTCACACAGTACTTGAGCCAAAGGAAATCACAATCTGGAAACAAAAGAGCAGTGCCTGAGGGGGTAACTGTAACATAAGCTTGGATGAGACAGGCAGCCAAGACTAAACAATCGGATGGCAACCCGACCCAGGGACGGCTGAAGGACCGATCAACGACCTAATCAATTCCCTTTAGCCCGACCAACGGCACAACAGCGGAAAATGCCAGCGAGGACTAAGATACCAGCAGCACTACATCTTCAAATACTGGTGTCTAAATACAGCCAAGGCACAAGAACCACTCAAAAATATGAACAACACCAAAGGCTGTCTAACTACACGCCGCGCCGGACAGCATCATAGTACGTCAAGGAAAAACACACTGCGGAACACTACGCTAATGACCTCACCGCGGAGACTCCCTTGCTCCTGTGTCCCAACCGACCGATTGCCTACTCCAGTACGCAGACAGCATTAAAATTAACTGCTCAGGCGAAATCACACAAGTTTGACACAGTTCCACGAAAACACTTCCACAAGAACTCGACAATGCTAAAAGCAGTCACTGTGGAACAACAAGGATGAATCACAAGTTAACACACACAGAGAACCCAGAAGCGATTGGCTACCAAATGCACGTCGTCCGGTGAGACGACCGACTGCAAGACCAACCAAGGTCTTCCCCAGTCAAGTCATGTGTGTCAGCAAAGGTTGGGCGAGTCTTGGCTATCTGGACCTCACAGCAGCTCCATCCCGACTCCTTGATGTGCGTTCGGAACTCGGAGACACGACGAACCGGGCACACTGGCTCTGACCCCACCATGCAGAGGGAACACTTGCCCATTGGCCACCGACATCTGCAAAAGAAAGGAACCGACCCACGTCCGTCACGATGACCAACTGACGAGGCCCAGAAACAGGCAGAAGACCAAATGCACGTCGGCCGATGACTCGACCGACCGAACGACCAACCAACGGTCGTTCCCGCTCCAGTCTCCTTCCGTCGGACAGTACAAGTTTGTCGCCAACAGTCGGCGAGTACTGCCTGTCCAGGGCTCACTGGCGCTCCGTCCCGACTGAACTCCCGACACACGACGAGTCGGAAATACTAGCTGTCACTTCAAAGATAGTACGTCAGTTCCCTTATCGGTACGCGCTGCTGCTGCCACTCACGGCAGACAAGCCAGCAACTTAGTGACGCCCGTAAATCGAATAAGATACGAGGTGACCGTTCCGTAAAGACGAGCCGTCAAACAAGAAACGGCATGAACAGGAGCCACGCACGGCTCAACAAAGTTATTCACATTCATAATAAAAGTTGCTTAAAAAATCAATAAAAAGTGATACAGTCAAGTAATATACGCTTGTGACATAGTAGGATAGGGGTCGATATCAGCTAGAGAATTACCATGTTTCTATTACAGTTAAAGAAATACACAAATTATTATAAACAATTTATTGAATAATTCACAGAAAACGCCAAAAACAAAAACTTCTCCATGTGTACACGAATGGTTAACATCAACATGACTTATTATCCTGGTGTTATTTTATAAGAATTTCGGTAACGTAATGTTTGAGACATTTTTACTTGAATAACGTAGAACAGAAACGCCAAGCTGCATAGAGTTATTAGTTTATTTTCCTGCAGTCCTGTTTGTTCTGTGTCGTATTTGCAAAATGTAATGTGGAACTACAAATCAACCAAAAGCTTATCTCCTATTTGTTTGAAATGTATAAATATTATATTATACGGAATCCTCCTAATTGTGGTCAACTCCTATGATTCTGTACTGAACCAGGCAGCGAGTCACATGACCAAGCTTTTAAACAGGCAGGCATTTCAGGCCTCTCGGTCTTCGGTGTTCATCTCTTGGTCGATAACCTCGATTGCTGTGCCTTTTGCCCACGCAGAGAAGAGCTTGGGCATATTTATTTCTCAGGACTTAGAAACATTTCGATGTGTAGCTTTTTGGGGACTTAGGATTATTTCAATGTCTACCAATTCAGAGCTTAAAATTTTTTTCGGAATCTTAGTGCTAGTGTGCTTAGACTCAGAGTAAGACTATCAGTGACTGTATCATCATCTGAGGTGAATTTAGTTATTGTACAAAAGCTTGTGTGCATTTGGTGATCTTTGGGTTTTTAATGTAGTTCAAGAGATTTGGTGCACAACTCCACGCTTTTAGTTTACATTCATTACTGTTTGAGAATGCTCAGCTTTCGAGCAGAGTCAGTCATTATCTATATGATGTTCTATGAGATTTGATTAAAGAAATAGTCAAGGTTAATCTTTAGGCGCAACAGACTTAATATTCTTAACGTTCTCCTTCAATATTATCAATCAACGTATTACGTTGTTTGCTGATTTTACCAATATGTCTGTGGTGAAGCAAGGTCCCTCGTGATTAATCCACACATCCATCAGATTTTGAAGCAGTGGAGCGTGACCTAACGGCTCCTGTTTTCATGAGCTAGATTAAAATTTAACGGTCGCGTACTCGCTCTCCGATGTTTAGGTAGCCACAAATTGATCCCCACTGCTGGCAATTAATTTCTCTTTATAAACTGCATCTGCGCTTCCAGTAGCTTTTCAACCATACCTCTAGGTTTAATTCGCATAAGAACTGTAATATATTTCGAAAACCAAATTGCTACGGATTGCACAACTGAAATTTTCGTCGAATACCATCGGAACGGCACTCTTCTTATCCATCATCACCAAATAACAAACACCAAAGATAGAACTCACTTGTGTCTCTTCAGCACAACCTCCTCTGCACCGAGGACACCAGACGCTGTCCGACCACCCAGAGCAGGAAATGATGTCCACATGTTGATAGAAACTTCTTTGTGTTACCTCGGATCCTGACTTCAAATACTGTCCCAATGTGGGCCATGTGCGCTTGCAGATATGTCGATACGAGTCACACGCATCTCTGTTGCAACTGTCGTATTCTCCCTCTGTAGCTCTCCACAGACTCCCTCACATCATCTGTCTCTCCTTCAGTTTCCATCCCTTACTCCTAACACAATCACTAACTGCTAGGAGGAAACAACCAATCATCTTCCCAGGCACCAGTACCAGGTCCGCTGCTGCCCGACCACTGTCAGAACGCTAAACAACACCGGGTGGCCCATACCCCTTGCATAAAGGGATACCAGTTCGAGTCGTCAGCTTGTTGCCGCGACTCGTCTGCAATCCGCTACAAGATAACGCGATGGCTGCTCGCCAGCCATCTCCAGCAACCTTCCGCTCTGGGATACAAAAACGACTAGGTGGCGCGCCTTCCGTGGGTCGACGCCACACTCCTGTTGTTGCTTCCCACTCCCCCTCCCCCTAGCCCCACAGTGCTGGCCTCAAGCTGTGGCTGCTTCGCTGACGCACATCACACCGTTTTCACTGTCTTTTGAAGCTGCTCTGTCTAGTGGTAGCACTGCACTCACGGCTACTTCGATCTTTAGAGCCCTCTCTGCAGTCGTGGGAGCAGACATCAGCGCTAGAATCACTAGATCGAAGCAGAACTTCTGCGCTTCCCAAAAAACTGGTGGCCATTCCCATCATAACTTTCAGAGGGCTAGACGAACTTCAAATGATCAATAGCAGCAGCAAAGGAAAGTGAAGATGTCGAGCCAACGCCAGATACCGCAGTGGGTTGTTGCTGTTTAGCTGTGAGGCTCAATCAAATTTCTCGTACCATCGAAATGCTTTCATACCACTATAAAGAGTATCGAACCGATTTCACCTATCCTAGTGCACACTGCTACACCATAGCCGTCCAAACTCTGACAAATACTACTGCTGGTTGTCCGGTATGGCATACGGCCTCATTTCTTTTGAGTCAGCTTAGTTGAGCCAAGGAATCGCAATAGGAGCAGTCAGCAATAACGCTGGTTTCAGAAACAATAAGTGGGATCGGCGACATCATGTAGCGCCAGCGTCGGAAGCCACTGTTGACAGCAGCAAGCTAGTGATGGTTCAACACAGGGGCTGGCTGACTCTCTGGCCAAACCTGCGCTTCTATCAGAGTGGCTGGCCGAGGGTTCGGCTGCAGTAATCCTATGAAGTAAAACAGGCTACCTGGTCGTGAACAGTCGCCAACAAAGCTAAACCCTGTACAGAAATCACAGTGGACCCACTAGAAGTGTGAAAGCAGCAGCAGTGTACTGGAACGGTCAGCAGAGGGCATGGAAAACCGTAACATGCAGACCATCGAGCTGGGCTGTCAGACACTATTTTCTTAATGGTGTGCAGGAGAAGACGGTGGCTCTTAGTCAGTAGGGAGGAATAGTGGAGAAGGTGGTTGCACTGGGATAGGTGAAACCCTCTCGGTTCTGTTTGTCATAGTACGAAAGCTTTTCAAGGATTTGAGGAATTTAATTGCGCCAAATTTGATTAGGAAGAAACAACTTGGGTGGAAACACGTTGTCATTATATTTTGGTGCCCTCTTGTTTAGTCATTCTGGGCTGAAGCAGGATTATTTTGTTGATAAAATGTATGATTGTTTTATAGCATGCATCCGACAGTACATTACTGGTGGTCATTGTGACATGAACTTATTGCAATTCTGCTGGGGTGGCATATTGTTTTACATCTTCTATCGCTAGATTCCTGGAATTATTGTTCTTGAATTGAGATTGAATGCAAAGGCTTAATAATCGTTTGTGATCTTTGTTATAATATATTGTTTAGTAAAGGAAATGTTAAATATATGCCTTTCATTGGATACCTCCCAATCAAAACCCACTCCTTTCAAATCCTACGCCACAACACAAATGAACCTAATTCAGCAGGAAACAGACAGCTTAAACGACGAACAGTGCTGTAACCAAGGTAGACTGATGCAGCAAAATAAAATATTAGGCCAACTAATTAGATATAACTAGATCACCCACTCTAAATCAACTTGACAATGCAAGGGCCGAAATTCAGACAAATCTTCGATAACTGGAAAGCATTTTCACAAGCAGAATGCTGGTGATTACAAGACTCATGTTCTCATCAAGCAACACCGGTGAAGCACTCATTTTGTGCACCATCCCTCTTCTTGTGCAATACCCCTCAATGCCACACACCACCATGATGAGCATCCACTTCTGTATCATCAGCATGTCCTCTTCTGATGCCAATATGCCAATCACTGTCCAACAACCCATAACAGGATCAACGTGCAGACAGCAAGAGCCAATAGCTGCTGGATAAGGTCAAGACTCCTACAGTTTGCCACACTGCTGGCCATATGAACTTGCAGTGCTGTGCATACTGCTTTCAACAGTCTCTAAAGCCCCCTTGTTGTCCCTCCTCGGTAGCCCTTGGTAGACTTCGTTACCTCTTCCACTCTCCTTCAGCCTCCAGTCGACAAATTACATCCATCATCCCAACCTCCATACACAGGGGTCCGCTATGTGTCTGAAAGAACAAACAGCACACATCCATATAAGTGATTCGTCTAGATGGGCAAAAGATACATCTTTTTCAGTGCGGATGTACAAGTGCATCCAATCTCCTACAGGAAGCTGAGAGTAGCAAGCATGGAGGAAATGGACAGAGGCTGCGGATAGGTAAAGACCGGCGGGAATATGGGTTGGCCGTGGGGCATGTCGAGATAGTGCGGGCAGTTGCGGTAACACTGTGTCCCGGATGGGGCAGTAGTTAATGCACCTGTCCAGTAAGCAGGAGATCCCGGGTTCAAATCCTGCTCCGGTACACATTTTCACTCTTCGTCGCTGATTCCGTGTAATTTTCCGATGCAGCTGACATCAGTGATCTCTCCCCTTTCACTCTCCCCACCCCTTCCAGTTTCCATTTACGTATATTGCTACCAGAGACTGGGGGTCCGCACCTGCTAGACCGCCACACAACACGGCCCAGCCGTGTTGCTTGCATACCGGGTCCCTGCGTGTCAACGTGTTGCCATGACTAGTCTCCCCTGGCATCTACTATGAGATGAGGCGCTACCATTGCTCGCCAGCCAACTGTAGGAAATTGTCACTCTGCAGTGTAAGAAAATCCTGGATTTGTGCCTTCCATTTACCCGACCTCGCGCTCGAAGTGGTGTCCTGTTAGTGCGACCCACAGGCCCTGAGCCAACTTCTGGTTTTGGTTCGCTTCGATGTTACATCTCTGACTCTTCAAGCCGTTCTCTTATGGGACGTGAAAACTCACATGGACGAAGAGTTGGTAATGTCACAGCGTGGAATTACAGGCTCCAACACACTGCGCAGCATGAAATGAAGAATCTGGCATGTCAGAATTTTTCCTCTTAAAAAGGAACAAGACTAATGGGATCTTCTTACGTCACAAGCAGAACGTAGGAGTTTCCATATTGTACTGGGTTACAATAAGCATTTGGTGGGTTTTCTTTGTCACAGAGTACGTGATATAAATGTAAACAAGCTGTTTCAAAGCATCAGTAGACTAAGGATCTCTCGGAAAGGTGTTATCTTAACTACAGGGTGTTGTAATAAAACGACAGGAAAGTACATGTCGTTAGATAAAGGTTTCCCGCATCTGATGTTCCCAGTGTTATAGCTTGTGTGCTATGAAAGAACACCCTTCGAATACTATGGAGTTATCTGTTTTTTTCCCGCATCTGATGTTCCCAGTGTTATAGCTTGTATGCTATGAAAGTACACCCTTCGACTGCTATGGCGTTATCTGTCTAATATCTATGATAAAAGCATCGTTATGATACAATTCGTCATATCAGATAACGACATTTGTAGATACAGTATGTAGAGTGTGTACACCATATATGCAGGATTGATGGTCAGTGTAAAGCTTTATCTAAGTAAACAGCGTCGTGTTTTATGGAGAGAAAGGTGTCAGGTTCGTGCCCTCATCCTCTCTAAAGTCTTTTTTTCTACTTTTTGTCTTTTAAAAGATTCTGGGTCTGTCTCATGATCTCAAGAAAAGTATACCTGCAGTAGTCGACGATATTTGTTCTAAGTAATGAATTTCTTGCAGTTCTTGTTGTAAAGGGCAACGACTCAAATGTTCCACCAATGGACAGAAATCTTAACGTAGCTGCCAGTATATGTCAGAAAGTAAGCATAAGTTATTGACTGGAAGGTTTTGCTATTACGAAACTTTGTGTAAAATATATATTCCTATCACTCTGTTTTATGGACTACCTCATGTTTTTATCTTGTCTGCAAGCATCTTTTTCAGCTTCGAAAAAACCACCTCAATCACTCAAATTACGAAACGAATCTCGATCTTGAAATCTCTGTTATGAAGTACGATACTTAACAATGATAGCAGTCAGTTCAACATCGAATATATGGATATTAAAATGGTTCAAATGGCTCTGAGCACTATGGGACTCAACTGCTGTGGTCATAAGTCCCCTAGAACTTAGAACTACTTAAACCTAACTAACCTAAGGACAGCACACAACACCCAGCCATCACGAGGCAGAGAAAATCCCTGACCCCGCCGGGAATCGAACCCGGGAACCCGGGCGTGGGAAGCGAGAACGCTACCGCACGACCACGAAATGCGGGCTATGGATATTATGCATGCGCAAACAGACATTAAACACTACTTTAACTGTGGACAACTTAAAGGCGAAAATGGGACGAAGATTTATTTGCGTTAACGAAGTAAGTATGTCTGATCGTTGTACAGCATTACTAGCGGTTCACCATCGCCTAGTCCTGAATATTCATCGCGATTTCCTCCGCTTTTCTCCGACATGGCTAACACAGTTAACGCAGCCATTTTATGTGCGTCCATTTCCGTAAAGAAACTGTATGATTTACGTGCCAGGTGCCGCAGACTGCCCTGGAGACCGTTGAGGTCACAAATAACGATTAGGAGCACGTTCCGTGAGATGTAGTGGGTCGTTTCGGAGCGTGCAGTAACTACGACTGGCGTGCTTCGAGATGAGAAACACGTCCCGGGTGAGGGAGACTTAGGGCTACCACTCGTGTTCTCTCTTCTCATCGTTGCACTCGACTCTGAAGTTTAACGTGCCACCTGCCTTGACTCTGTAGCTCAAATACACACAAAAGAACTAAATTCAGCTTCAAATGTAACAATAAATGGAATTAATGCTGTAATAATCAAATACAGAGGAATCATTTTAGAGTTTTGCTTTCACCATTTTTTAAACCTATGTTGGATTTAATTTCCCGTTTGTGAAGAATTATTTCCATTACTTATACATTTAAAAAAGGCAATAAGATAGACAGAAGAAATTATAGGGGTATAAGGTACCTAAATGCAGGATGTAAAAGTTCTGGGAAAATTCTTAATCAAAGGTTTCAAACTAATGCTGACTGTAAGGGATCCGTGATCCCATGAACATAGATGCTAGTATCCGACGCCCAGGTCGATAGAGACCGGAGTCGATTGTATAAGCGCTGCAGGAGGCAGTGAGACCTATTGTCGAGTGCGCAGTAGTACTGGAGAGTGTCGAGTGAAAAGGAGTGCTGGAGAGACGGGCAAGAATGGTGGTCGAGTAAATTCACCGGAGTATGACGAGTGAGCGCGTCCCCCTGATCGTCGTGGGGTGGACCCTCATCGATACCGATTCGCGAGTGATATGAAACAGAAAGTGACAAGTGCCGAATTATGCGTTTCGCGTCAACCGCGTCGGCCAGCAACAACCATGGATTGCAGTGAGGATTGTTGTGAATGAAAACCATCATCATTGCGTGTGACGAAGTACCTAAAATCAACAACTAATAAAAGACATAACCGTAATTAAATGTGTAGGCGAAGGTAGCAACTGCCTCAGAATTTGTGTGTTATTAGAAAATATACAGTTGGTACATCGCAACCTTTGTGGCCCTTAATAATAGACAAACTTTCAATCATTCCACTATTGAGTCTCAGAACAGCCGCACTCGGTTGAAATACCCCGAAACCACAGCAGGAAAACCGATAGCCTTCATCCATTAAGCACACAGTAGTATAATCATAATAATTAACTGTTTAGCGGCTTCGATAAATTACACAAAATCCAGTAAAGGAATTTAATCGGAGGTGTTTCATCTTAGCGACCGTGACAGGACAGTGCAATCTTCGGATCCGAACAATGGTTTATTAAGCAATATTTTTGGTTTCAGTGGAAAGACATTGGCATTTGTCAGACGATTTTAGTGCAAAAATAATTTGTTGTTGTCGTTGCCGTGACTAAATTCAGAGTATTTCAACTAGAAACATTGTAATGTAACGGATTTAAGGTGAAATTAGAAATCGCGGGAACGAAGCAAGTTATTTAGACAATACACTGCAAAAGTGACTGAGAAACAGTAAATAATTTGTTTTTAGAAGTTCAAGTGACAAAACCAGTGTTAATAAACAATGTATTGAGGTATGGACACTAGAACCTGCGTGAATTGCTGTAAAATTCATATTCTAAGAAAAGGTGCGTTTGTGCATAATCGCGAGTGAACTAGCCAAAATTCCGTTACGAAAGTAGGAGGAGGATGTTCTGAAGTGACTTTGTATCCGAAATTATCTTTTGAACGGTGTAAATCGCTACAGTTTGATGTGGACCCATAAACTGTCACTGCGTTCGCGAGTGTTGACTGTGGCGTAATTGTTGGATGACGTCACACAGACTGCAAGCGGCTAGCCAAGGAATCTGAGGCAGTGAAGAAGTTCCACACGCCGCGACGGCAAGGATTTGGATACCGGAGATGTACCACACTGACCAGTGACTGCAGCGGAGCCAAGTGGCTGAAATTGAAACAACGACGACGCGGAGTTCGACTTCTAGTGGCGAACCCAACGAGTTAAAATTTCATAGAGTGGCTATATGTCCGCCATGTTTGAAGCAAATTGAAGTTCTGGCCGCCATGTTTTCTTTAGTCGAGGCATTCGTCTGCTGTGTCCCGCCCCCTTGTAACTGCGTTTGACTTACTTGAAATAGCCCATACTAGCTTTATTTTTTCTAAAACAAGTAATAGACAGCAGTGATTTCAGTGCACACTGACAGCAAAAAGGGATGTTTTTGTCGAAATATGGCTAAACTTTTCGATGTAGATAACACTACAAGACAACTCAAATAAGTCTGTCCATCCACTATAACGTTACTTGTTGCCCATAAATTAATGCAATTAGAGCAGGTACCACCATAATATTACGGTGAAACTTCTAAACATGCTGTGGTTAACTATTAGAAACAGTAATGGGCGCAGAAATGCGATATTTTTGTCGCTATTTCAAAGTAAACAGTCAAAGCCTCAAAAACCAGTACACTGTGAACGAGAATTTATTTGAAATATGTGTTACAAGTAGTTAACACAAGCATAGTAATTCAATAACAAAGTCGAAGCGTTCTTGGGTGGGCTAATTTCACAAATTTTTGTAAGTAGCTGTATGCCTTGGCAGAATAAAAGTGTAGGGACAGGGCAAATTTCCTTATTTGCTGAGAATAATGGCATACTTTAGCACTGCACTGAAGTTCCAATAGCTCCTTCAACAAACCAACTACATGTTCACTGTTTAACATACCAGAAACTGAACTACATAGCCTTCTTCTCAAACCAACAACTAAAGTCTGTAACTGCACTATTCTTCTTTTGTGTCGTACACTAAGTTGCTTCATTTGCTTTATCCGCTTCTTTAGTCGCACATTCTCTGCTTGTACTCTGTTATATTGTGTTTTCAACTTCTTAGGGCTTGGTATACAGTAATTGTGGTCAGCAGAAACAGATGTGGGTCCGACAGGCACTGAAAGAATGTAGTTACATCATAAGTTTATAACAGAGTTACACCATAAGATTATAATAGAAAGTATGTAATTCAAAGTAATAAGAACACCGAGTAAAATTAAATTATTGACTGACTTTGTGCTAATGATGTCACTGTAATAGCACTATCTTGCAAATTGTCGAAAGATCGCTTTCTGGGTTGTGGTCATAATACTTTATCTTGCTTTTGTAAATGTGGT
This sequence comes from Schistocerca serialis cubense, assembly GCF_023864345.2. Classification (NCBI taxonomy): domain Eukaryota; kingdom Metazoa; phylum Arthropoda; class Insecta; order Orthoptera; family Acrididae; genus Schistocerca; species Schistocerca serialis. Next base: position 256,008,857 of record NC_064644.1, on the reverse strand, counting down.
GGAAAGTTAAAGATAGCAGGTACTGGTTTTGACAAAAGGCGCCTCTGGACATTAGTGTGGTACATACATTTCTCTTCAAAATGAGCTGAACAGAGGTAACTGGCTGTAGTAGCAAACCAGTTTTCTCACTTCATATTTATAACCCATCTTTTTGTAATTTCCTTATCTTTTAAAGGAAATCTGTAATCAACGTTAAATAAATTACTTCCTGCATTTGTCTTAAGCATAATTACAGTTCCAATGCAAATGACTCTTTAATAAACATTAAAAAACGTGTGTCGTATTTCGGTACTAATATACTTACTTATAATATGAAATATTTGTTGTTTTATCGCTGCGATTTGTGCAGTTGAGCGCTGAACACACTGCAGGCATGTTGACTTTATATTTTGTAACAAAAAAGTCAACTATAAAAGTTAAATATTGCAGTAATATCACAACAGCTGACACACTTCCAACACAAACAACAGTAACGCTTTCCTAATGTTTTGACTAAGGAGAACATGGCGGCCGAGTTAGCGTTGGTTTCCGCTAGGAGCGCTGTAACTAGTATCTCAGCCACTCTATGAAATTTTTAGTCGTTGGGCGAACCCCTGAAGTACACGTCTGCGCCATCTACCCGCCTATCAACGAAATACGTGACCGCAGCGCCATCCTGTCGCCAACCACCGAACTACGAGACTGCGTCAACGCGATTCGCCGCGAGCTTCGCTTTACACATGGCACCACACACCAGCTACAGCAACGCTTCGCCGCGGCGCGGCGGAGGAACCAACGCCAATACGACTAGTAGCGTGACTTCAAACGTCAAAACATCGCGACTTCGACGAGCCTCAAGGGGTGAGTGAAGAGGGTTTGCTGATGCGACACTAATTAATATTACACTATCTTCAGAGTGCGGAAGAAACTTCGAATTAAATATGTCAATTGCAGAAAATATAAAAACAATATTTTTTAACATTTCTTTGCGAATTTGCTCTGAAGCATGGTATGCTAACGTGCGTGTGTTTTCATGCTGTACAGCACAGAATAGTGTCTCATTTGCATTATTTATTGTAAACTACATGTTTATATGTTTTCTAAGTTATGTGTATGTTACTTCGAGATTTTGTGTATAAATGCAGTCATTGATATTTGATGTGGATAGGCTTCTGTAATTTATGGTGTTCAATGGAGAGGTCTATTTTGCCAGACTGGGTTAATCGAATACAGTGAAGGATTATTTCGTTATTAGCTAATTAGTGAGTGTTTGGGTTACTAGGAGGCTATTTTTATTTTATTTTATTTTATTTCTTTTTTTTGTCTGTGCATAGTGAATAGTTAGAATGGATCCTGAATTGAAAGAGAAGGTTGTGGAGGAGGTAGTTAGAAAAATGGAGATAGGGGAGGAGGACAAGGATGAGTCAGGAATTGGTAGTAGTGCAATGTCAATGGATAGCCCATTGGGTCATTCAACCGGTTACCCTGAGACACCAGTAAAACCTATTGGAAAGGAACTGAGTCTAGAGGATGGAGAATCACAGTCAATAATATTCAAGATGTTCCAAGAAATCAAGAAAGGAAATGAAGAAATCAAGAAAGAGAACAAAGAAATCAAGAAAAGTATAGCAGAGATGTTCCAAGAAAGCTTAAGGAAAGGACTGCAGGAATTCCAGGAACAGATGAGAATAACTCTTCAGGAGAGAGATGACAAGCTTCAGGTGAAGGTAGATGGACTCCGAAAAGAGATGAACGATATAAGAGAAGAGATAATTGGAAAACTTGAGGGAGATGTCAAGGACGTCAAAACTGAATTGGAAGGGAGAATGCGAGAAATGGAAGCACACGAGAACCAACGGATTGAAGATGTGGTACAGGTGCAGCAGCTGTGCCAGGTTAATATTGGTAAATTGGGAAATAGGCAAGTGAAATTGGAGGAGGCTGTGGAACTTATAGTCACAAGTGAGATCAAACAGCTGCAGAAGGGAGTACAACAGCTAGAAACTAAAACCGAAGAGATTGATAGGAAGAGAAATAGTGCCACATTAACAGTAGTGGAGGGCAAGTTCATTACACTAGTAAATGCTGATAATAAGTATACCCAGACCAATGTGGGGCAAAAATATAAACCCAAGGGGGCATTGCATCCAATAATATTTGCTAAGTGGTTACGAGGAGTTTTCTCAGCTCACTTACGAGATGCAGACAAAATTCAGTTCGCAATAGACAGAATGGAAGGTGAAACTTTCACCTCAGGAGTTAGGAAGAAAGAAGAAGTTACCAGGTACAGTCAATTTGAGGAAGAGGTTTTAAAGAAATACTGGTCCAAAAGTCACCAGTGTGCAACACTTGAAGGTTTACTGCATCGCAAGTCCCTTGATACCTAGAGAGGTACCTTGAGAGAATTTGCTGAGCATCTATGGGATTTGAATGAAACATTGGAGCAGCCACTGAATGACGACATAATGATATCAGCAATTAAAAGGAGGTTAAGTCGCAGGATGCAAGAAAACTTATCTGACTTATCTGGAAGCCTGATTAAAGATAAAGATACTTTAATGGAAGTATTCGAGCAATTATAAACCATTCGTGCACAGGAAAACAATCAGATGCGTGATCAGAACCTAGATGGAAATAATTACCATCAAAGTCAGTTTAATGGCCCACCAAATTACAGAGGTAGAGGCGGCGATTATGGACGTAGGAACCATGACAATGGTTGACAGTTTCAGCACAATCATGGGAGAGATGATGATGATGATGATAATGACAGGAATTATGAGAGGGGAGAAGATAGACGAAGGGATCATGAGGTACGAATTGAAGAAAGTTAGGTGTAGGGAGCCAGCAACTCTTTTGCTGGTATACCAAGTAACGACTTATACACTGCCAGCTGGGTGAGACTTTATTTCTTATTTCAAGTTTCAGTCCTCTACCATCTTTCTCTATCCTTAGGTTTAAAAAGTTTGTGTGTAGTAGGTAGAATAGGTAGTGGTCGTCCAAATACACTCCTGGAAATGGAAAAAAGAACACATTGACACCGGTGTGTCAGACCCACCATACTTGCTCCGGACACTGCGAGAGAGCTGTACAAGCAATGATCACACGCACGCCACAGCGGACACACCAGGAACCGCGGTGTTGGCCGTCGAATGGCGCTAGCTGCGCAGCATTTGTGCACCGCCGCCGTCAGTGTCAGCCAGTTTGCCGTGGCATACGGAGCTCCATCGCAGTCTTTAACACTGGTAGCATGCTGCGACAGTGTGGACGTGAACCGTATGTGCAGTTGACGGACTTTGAGCGAGGGCGTATAGTGGGCATGCGGGAGGCCGGGTGGACGTACTGCCGAATTGCTCAACACGTGGGGCGTGAGGTCTCCACAGTACATCGATGTTGTCGCCAGTGGTCGGCGGAAGGTGCACGTGCCCGTCGACCTGGTACCGGACCGCAGCGACGCACGGATGCACGCCAAGACCGTAGGATCCTACGCAGTGCCGTAGGGGACCGCACCGCCACTTCCCAGCAAATTAGGGACACTGTTGCTCCTGGGGTATCGGCGAGGACCATTCACAACCGTCTCCATGAAGCTGGGCTACGGTCCCGCACACCGTTAGGCCGTCTTCCGCTCACGCCCCAACATCGTGCAGCCCGGCTCCAGTGGTGTCGCGACAGGCGTGAATGGAGGGACGAATGGAGACGTGTCGTCTTCAGCGATGAGAGTCGCTCCTGCCTAGGTGCCAATGATGGTCGTATGCGTGTTTGGCGCCGTGCAGGTGAGCGCCACAATCAGGACTGCATACGACCGAGGCACACAGGGCCAACACCCGGCATCATGGTGTAGGGAGCGATCTCCTACACTGGCCGTACACCACTGGTGATCGTCGAGGGGACACTGAATAGTGCACGGTACATCCAAACCGTCATCGAACCCATCGTTCTACCATTCCTAGACCGGCAAGGGAACTTGCTGTTCCAACAGGACAATGCACGTCCGCATGTATCCCGTGCCACCCAACGTGCTCTAGAAGGTGTAAGTCAACTACCCTGGCCAGCAAGATCTCCGGATCTGTCCCCCATTGAGTATGTTTGGGACTGGATGAAGCGTCGTCTCACGCGGTCTGCACGTCCAGCACGAACGCTGGTCCAACTGAGGCGCCAGGTGGAAATGGCATGGCAAGCCGTTCCACAGGACTACATCCAGCATCTCTACGATCGTCTCCATGGGAGAATAGCAGCCTGCATTGCTGCGAAAGTTGGATATACACTGTACTAGTGCCGACATTGTGTATGCTCTTTTGCCTGTGTCTATGTGCCTGTGGTTCTGTCAGTGTGATCATGTGATGTATCTGACCCCAGGAATGTGTCAATAAAGTTTCCCCTTCTTGGGACAATGAATTCACGGTGTTCTTATTTCAATTTCCAGGAGTGTAATTCAGTTGGGAACCATGTAACAAGTAGTTACAGTTGATGTAGAGCGTGAGATGTCAAAGTATTAATAAGTAAAAAATCAGTTTAGTGTCAGTACATTACAAAATTATTAGTGCCGGAAGTAATAAAATGAGAACCAGATCAGAAAGCCAATGTTTATAAAATGTGGTGGGAAGCTAATTGGTCAAACAAGAGTTTGTGTGATCTTATAGAGTTGTTTTGTGAGGCATAAAAAGGTCAAACTGTTGTAAGAAAATCGAAGTAATGTATCAGCTTGTAATTAGGATGGGATGTAAAGAAACAAATACATGAGGAGATAGTTGTTCGAATAAATGAGGTGAAATATGATGAACAGAGAGGCCAAGGAGCCTGGAGTATTATTTTTATGTAGTTATAGCAGCAAATATGGAGGGTTGATGTAGTTTGAAGATGTATATTTATTTGCAGTTGTAGTTGCTGTTAAGTTGAGGGAGTTATGTGTAATGAAGTGCATTGAGCATGAGATGTTTGAAGTATTGAAGTACATGGAGGATTGATGTAGGTTGAAGATATATATTTATTTGCAGTTGAAGTTGCTGTTAAGTTGAGGGAGTTATGTGTAATGAAATGTATGGAGTATGAGATGTTTGAAGTATTGAAGTATGTCATTTAGCACATGAGCAACATCTGTTTGCAAGTTATTTGTAGGTGTACATGTTTATCTGAAGTATGCTGAATAAAACAGAAAGTGTAACTCATGAGTAATGAGTAATTCATGTATCCAGTTAGCTATCAGAGTCAAGTATAGTTGTACTTACATCAAGCTTTAGAAGCAGAATTCTGGCACTGCGTAATGAATTACAAATGTCCATATAACAGATTTGGATTAATGTCAATATAACAGGAAATATTGTACCTTTGATCTGAGCATTAGTGATAACAGTTCACATATGGCAGTATAAAGGTAAAATTTTCATTGTGTGACCACATTAGTTATAGTGATGCAAATAGTTATGTAAGACATATTTAGTGGTATAATGTAGCATTCAAGATTATTGAATCAATCTGTAGAGCTGTGAGGAATTTTAAAATAATTACACAACTTATGGTATAAATGCTATATTTTGTTCTCATATTCAATTTTGCTTATGTCAGAGACTCAACTGAATAAATTGTGAATATTTTTCTTAAGTTGGCCAAGTGAATTATAGTTAGAGTGATAGTAGTATGGACGGCAGGAACCCCGCTGAAAGGACGGCATACCAAAGGGGTAGCTGGCATTCAACTAGTTTGTTTTTTTGTCTTTTCTGTAGCTAGTTATAAGAGATTAACCAGTAACAAATATGTAGACAAACCTTTGAAAATGAACATTTTTGGTAATTGAATGTAAGAAAAGTTTGTAAAAATATTTACCATGTCATGATAATTAAGATAGATTGATATTGTATGGTATTTCTGTAAGGACAGTTTGCTATCGGAGTCAATAGGGTATTATTTGTGATACGATGTAACTTTTCAGTATGTGAACCAGAACTTATGTTCCTCATTTTCATTTATACACTATGTGATAATTTTTTCCTATTATTCTTTTTCGCCTGCTGCTACAACGAAGGTTTTTAGGGCGGGGATGCTAGGGATCCATGATCTCATGTACATAGATGCTAGTATCCGACGCCCAGGTCGATAGTAGACAGGAATCGATTGTCAAGCGCTGCAGGAGGCAGTGAGACCTATTGTCGAGTGAAAAGGAGTGCTGGAGAGACGTGCAAGAATGGTGGTCGAGTAAATTCACCGGAGTATGACGAGTGAGCGCATCCCCCTGATCGTCTGTGGGGTGGACCCTCATCAATACCGATTCGCAAGTGATATGACCAAAAGTGACAAGTGCCGAATTACGTGTTTCACGTCAACCGCGTCGGCCAGCAACAACCATGGATTGTAGTGAGGATTGTTGTGAATGTTAACCATCATCATTGCATGTGACGAAGTACCTAAAATCAACAACTAATAAAAAACATAACCGTAATTAAATGTGTAAGGCGAAGGTAGCAACTGCCTCAGAATTTGTGTGTTAGTAGACAATATACAGTTGGTACATCGCAACCTTTGTGGTCCTTAATAATAGACAAACTTTCATTCATTCCACTATTCAGTCTCAGAACAGCTGCACTCGGTTGGAATACCCCCGAAACCACAGCAGGAAAACCGATAGCCTTCATCCATTAAGCACACGGTCATATAATCATAATAATTAACTGTTTAGCGGCTGCGATAAATTACACCAAATCCAGTGAAGGAATTTAATCGGTGGTGTGAAATCTTATGGGACTTAACTGCTAAGGTCATCAGTCCCTAAGCTTACACACAACATAATTTACATTATCCTAAGGACAAACACACAAACCCATGCCTGAGGGAGGACTCGAACCTCTGCCGGGACGAGCCGTAACACAGAATGAAAATCAGGCTTCAGAAAGTAATGTTCGTGTAATGATAATACATTTAAAATGAGACAAATTATCGATAAAATGGTCCCAAATTTGACTTAGAAACGCATTTAGCATTCCTGATAATGGAAAAGCATTTGATAAGGTAACATGACCGCTTTTTTGGGATATACTGATCATAAAAGGTTTTCCTAAACACATCACAAATATAATGAAAAGACTATACGTCAATACAAAAATTGTTATAAGTTAATCTTTGACAATGCCGAATGAAATTTTAATACATCAAGGTCTTCGACGAGGGTGCGCCGGCCGGTGTGGCCGTGCGGTTCTAGGCGCTTCAGTCTGGAACCGCGCGACCGCTACGGTCGCAGGTTCTAATCCTGCCTCGGGCATGGATGTGTGTGTGATGTCCATCGGTTAGTTAGGTTTAAGTAGTTCTAAGTTCTAGGGGACTGATGACCTCAGAAGTTAAGTCCCATAGCGCTCAGAGCCATTTGAACCACTTGAACCATTTGACGAGCGTGCAATCTATCATTCATTTTATTTAATTTGTGTGTTGACAACCTAATTATAAAGTGGTCAGGCGAAATACAGTTACGAGTTAAAATACGATCTAGCACACCATTAAATACTCTCTTATATGCTGTTGACTAGATAATTAAAGAGGAAACATGATATTTTACAAAGAGTCAGAATGCAGTATACAACATCTTATGTATATCTACACTCCTGGAAATTGAAATAAGAACACCGTGAATTCATTGTCCCAGGAAGGGGAAACTTTATTGACACATTCCTGGGGTCAGATACATCACATGATCACACTGTCAGAACCACAGGCACATAGACACAGGCAACAGAGCATGCACAATGTCGGCACTAGTACAGTGTATATCCACTTTTCACAGCAATGCAGGCTGCTATTCTCCCATGGAGACGATCGTAGAGATGCTGGATGTAGTCCTGTGGAGCGGCTGGCCATGCCATTTCCACCTGGCGCCTCAGTTGGACCAGCGTTCGTGCTGGACGTGCAGACCGCGTGAGATGACGCTTCATCCAGTCCCAAACATGCTCAATGGGGGACAGATCCGGAGATCTTGCTGGCCAGGGTAGTTGACTTACACCTTCTAGAGCACGTTGGGTGGCACGGGATACATGCGGACGTGCATTGTCCTGTTGGAACAGCAAGTTCCGTTGCCGGTCTAGGAATGGTAGAACGATGGGTTCAATGACGGTTTGGATGTACCGTGCACTATTCAGAGTCCCCTCGACGATCAACAGTGGTGTACGGCCAGTGTAGGAGATCGCTCCCCACACCATGATGCCGGGTGTTGGCCCTGTGTGCCTCGGTCGTATGCAGTCCTGATTGTGGCGATCACCTGCATGGCGCCAAACACGCATACGACCATCATTGGCACCAAGGCAGAAGCGACTCTCATCGCTGAAGACGACACGTCTCCATTCGTCCCTCCATTCACGCCTGTCGCGACACCACTGGATGTTGGGGCGTGAGCGGAAGACGGCCTAACGGTGTGCGGGACCGTAGCCCAGCTTCATGGAGACGGTTGCGAATGGTCCTCGCCGATACCCCAGGAGCAACAGTGTCCCTAATTTGCTGGGAAGTGGCGGTGCGGTCCCCTACGGCACTGCGTAGGATCCTACGGTCTTGGCGTGCATCCGTGAGTCGCTGCGGTCCGGTCCCAGGTCGACGGGCACGTGCACCTTCTGCCGACCACTGGCGACAACATCGATGTACTGTGGAGACCTCACGCCCCACGTGTTGAGCAATTCGGCGGTACGTCCACCCGGCCTCCCGCATGCCCACTATACGCCCTCGCTCAAAGTCCGTCAACTGCACATACGGTTCACGTCCACGCTGTCGCGGCATGCTACCAGTGTTAAAGACTGCGATGGAGCTCCGTATGCCACGGCAAACTGGCTGACACTGACGGCGGCGGTGCACAAATGCTGCGCAGCTAGCGCCATTCGACGGCCAACACCGCGGTTCCTGGTGTGTCCGCTGTGTCGTGCGTGTGATCATTGCTTGTACAGCCCTCTCGCAGTGTCCGGAGCAAGTATGGTGGGTCTGACACACCGGTGTCAATGTGTTCTTTTTTCCATTTCCAGGAGTGTATAAAAAGACGAAGATAGTGGCTTTCAAATCGAAGAATCCGATCAGGTCGAAAATAACAACAAGTGAGAAAATTTTAGATTATGTGTCCCACTTCAGTTATCTCGGATATGATATTAGTTTTAACTATGGCAAAGACTTTGAGGAGAAGGTTAATAAATGTCAATGTTTATATGGAATAATTGTGAAAACGCTGAGAAGAAACAAGTAAAAGAAATCACAAATGAAATTCTGTAAACTCATGGCCTTAGCTACTCTTCTGCACTGACAGCAACAAAAGAGAAAAATTACGAATATTCACAGCAGAAATGAAGTTCACGAGAATCGTAAGGCCCTGTAATAAAATCCAGGAAATAAGGAACTAAATCGACAGATCAAATTTAAAAATCCTTGCAGATAATGACAAAATGTTAAAGAATAGATTGAATTGGGTCATACTGATTTAATGACGTGAGACAGTAAACCAAAAGAGGTAATGAATTATTGCCTGACTGGAACGAATGAGGTAGGTTGGCATCGTAAAAGGTAGATGGATAACAGGCACCGGTGACTGTAACACACAGTAATTGAGACGAGATGATGATAAGGACGATATCGATCTGAATTGGGGCACACCATCCACGCTTATGCTATCTGCTCATAGACGCAGGACTTCAAACGTGCCCGTGCAGGTGAATCGACGTGAGTATAAGGAAATTTTGTTTTATCTATCAGTTTGGCTAGCTAATAGTTCTCAAGATATCAAAGGATTAACGAGTTTGATCCTTTGCAGATGTGGAGGAATATATTGACAGAAAGAAATCGCAACAGCACAAAAATAGTAAACATCGAGTAACGAAGTTTTCCTTAACGCACTTGTCTCGGCGACATATTCAAGTGAGTAACATTGCAACATCACAGGTTAATATAAGCACGAGGTAATCCACTCTAACTGTGTGATGCTGTTACGTTTTAAACTGGAATAGCTGTCACAGTGTTGAATGCAAACATGCAGACATGCATTCATTTTGGCATACAGGTTCAAATGGCTCTGAGCACTATGCGACTTAACTTCTGAGGTGTTCAGTCGCCTAGAACTTAGAACTAATGAAACCTAACTAACCTAAGGACATCACACGCATCTATGCCCGAGGCAGGATTCGAACCTGTGACCGTAGCGGTCGCTCGGCTCCAGAGTGCAGCGCCTAGAACCGCACGGCCACTCCGGCCGGCGCATACAGGTGCCAGATGTCAGTTTATCGAATGGAGTTCCATGTATGTAGCACTTCGTCGGTCATTACAGGGGCGGTTAATGCCGTTATTGGATGACACGGGAGTTCTCATGCGATGATGTGCTATACGCTCTCGATTGGAAACAGGTCTGCTGACAGTGCAGTCCAAGGCAACATGTCAAAACTCTGTACAGCATGTTGATTACAACGGCGGTATGTGGACGAGCGTGATCCTGTTGGAAAACACTCCCTGGAATAACATCCATATAAGGCAGCACAACAGGTCAAATCACCATGTCGACGTACACATTTGCAGTCAGGGTGCATGGGACAATCACGGGAGCGCTCATGCTGTTATACGAAATTGCACTCCAGACCATAATTCAAGGTGTAGATTCTGCGTATCGAGCACAAAGACAGGCTGGCGGCAGGCCTTCAACTGGCATCCATCTAACCAACACATGGCCATCGCTTGCACCGAGTCAGAACCAGCTTTCATCAAATAACAGAACAGACCTCCAGCCTGCCCTCCAATGAGCTCTCATTTTACCTTGCTGAAATCGCAAATGGTGATGGTTTGGCGTCAAATGGAAAGCACAGTACGGGGTGTCTGGCTCGGAGCTATCCTTGAAGTAACAGATTAGTAACAGTTCGTTGCGTCACTGTGGTGCCAAGAGCTGCTCAAATTGCTGCAGCAGATGCAGCATGATGCGCCTAAGGCCTGCGCCAAACACGATGGTCTTTCCTTTCGATAGTGCCACGTTTCCGTCCGGTGCCTGGTCTTCTTGCGAGCGTACGTGCCCGTGACCACCGCAGCCAGCAATCGTGTTCAGTGGCTACATTTCAGCCACGTGTTTCTGCAATATCACAGAAGGAACATTCGGCTTCTCATAGCCCAATTACACGACCACGTACAAACTCAGTGAGCTGTAAATAATGACGTGTTTGTCGTCTTAAAGGCAGTCTTGACTAAAATCAACTCACTACGTCCAATCTCAGAGGTTACTAGCGCTGACGAGCGTTACAGCGTGTATTACGAAATCCGGAGTACATCCTCATAGTGGCGGTACTAGCGCAACTCTCATGTGCCTGTTGCGAGATATGAATAGACATCCTCTTTCAGATGTAGAAACTTGCCTGCCAGCTTCTAGAGGACTATTTTAAGTAATAAAATCCTCGGTTTTAAAGGGTTCTGGCATCACTTTGCTTCTGGCACTCCTCATTAGGCTCACCAACCCCACCGGTACTTTTCAGTCATCGTCCTGTTATCTGACTTGAGGCTTTGCACCTCCATGGTTCCTCTGGCCAACAACCTTCATGTCCTTTCCCTCCTCATACGGTGTAAGTGGAGTTTTCCTGGGCTATAGACTAAAAATGTCCCTCTTGGTGTTGTGATTTGATTTCCAGCAGTGTATGTTTTCCTATTATTGTGATGGTCAATTGGTGGAAGACCACGAGGAGCCAAATCGCATTACTTACTGAAACTTGTAATCTTTTATCAGAGAATCGAATTATCGCATAATTTGTATATTGTTATTGTCGTGGCCTGTAATAGTAGCTTATTAGAACTTAAGAGGCTGGCAAGTCTGTCTTCAATTTCCATGCAGTCAGGATCACTTACAAAAGCACAAAATGGTAATAATGGCAGGTGACTGCACGGATGAGCCTCATGCACAGCCACACGGCAACTACTCGTACTTACAGGTGGGAATTTTGGGACTCGATACTCGTGGGAGATTCAAGTAGCCAAAAACTCAGAATGGCACTTGGTTTTTGTATTCAGTCCAAACTACTACAATGAATACTGCTTCTAGACTTTGGAAAAAGTGAAAGCTTCGACTGTTGGTGCAAGAGAAGTTAGTAACTGAGTTCAGGGGGTGAGACCTAATATAAGTACTGGCCGCAGTGGTTAGCACACTGCACTCGCATTCGGGAGGACGACGGTTCAATCCCGTCTCCGGCCATCCTGATTTAGGTTTTCCGTGATTTCCCTAAATCGTTTCAGGCAAATGCCGGGATGGTTCCTTTGAAAGGGCACGGCCGATTTCCTTCCCAATCCCTCCCTAACCCGAGCTTTCGCTCCGTCTCTAATGACCTCGTTGTCAACGGGACGTTAAACACTAACCACCACCACCACTATAAGTACTGGCAGCCTATTAAATTGCGGCATATGTCGGAGCTCACCTCAGGAACACGGAGTTTGCGTTCAAACGTTGTAGAGAAAGACTATATTAAACAATAAAATACTGTATTAAATAAAGAATTCATGGTTTTAAAGGGTTCTGGCGTCACATTGCTTCTCACATTCCTCATTGGGCTCGCCAACTTCACCCATACTTTACAGTATCTGCCTATTACCTGACTTGAGGCTTTGCACCTCCATGGTTCCTATGGCCATCGTCTTTCATGTCCTTTTCCTCATCATAGAGTGTAAGTGAGGTGGTCCTCGGCTTTACACTAAAAAACTCCTTGTTTGATAGCAACATCGTTGAGGTCAAAGCCAGACATTACTGACCTCCATTGTATGCTTAGCAGCAACTGTGTTTAACGTCACGTTCTTCCGCCCTTGGGGTGAGACTTCTCTCACACGAGTGGAGACCGTTAATAAGCAGTTTTATGCAGCTGACTCCAACCACTGACTTTACGATTCTCAGGGGCCAGGATCATACTGTCTTCCATCCTGTGACAGCTGCACAGAGCGTCTGAATTCAAAAGCTTCTTGTGTTATTGTTTTCATCCTGTAATCAAAATCTTCGCGTCTAAATCTGCCATCTACGTTGGGTCTCCCGAATGAGATTTTTCACTCTCCAGCGGAGTTTGCGCTGATATGAAACTTCCTGGTAGATTAAAACTGTGTGACGAACCGAGACTCGAACTCGGGATCTTTGCCTTTCGCAGGCAAGTGCTCTACCACTTCGCTACCCAAGCACGACCCACGCTAGGAGACAAGGTACTGAAAGAAGTGGAGCTGTGAGGACGAGCTGTGAAACGTGCTTGGGTAGCTCAGATGGTATAGCACTTTCCCGCGAATGGCAAAGGTCTCGAGTTCGAATCTCGGTCCTGGTACACAGCTAGATTCTTCCAAGAAGTTTTCTTGTGTCTCTGGTTTCCTATCTTGGAGTACACTTGGCATCTTCCAACAGCATAGAGACTGACACTTAAAAAGTCGTCAGTGTACGACATTTTTAATAAAGTTAACTGTATTGCGTCTTCACAAAACATATCCGTTTGGTACCAATGAATATTGCATGATACGTAAATGCAGAACTCTGGGAAAATGGCTTTCGCAAGCGAATGAATAAAATAACGTGTGCTGTTGCAATACAAAATGTACTACACTTAATGTGTTCAACAGAACACATTTGTGGCGAACTGTGCAATGATATCTTGGAAGATGAAGGTAGATTATAATGGAAATACTTTTCTTCTTATTTGGCCGGTTGTAGAGAGTTTCAGGGAGAGGATTAGGGAACGATTGATAAGAATTGGGGAAAGAATTATATTAGAAGATCAGGTAGCTTTGAGAGATGAAATAGTGAAGGCAGCAAAGGGTCAAGTAGGTAAAAAGACGAGGGATGGTAGAAATCCTTGGGTAACAGAAGATATATTGAATTTAATTGATGAAAGGGGGGAATATAAAAATGCAGTAATGAAGCAGACAAAAAGGAATACAAAGGTCTCAAAAATGAGATCGACCGAAAGTACAAACTGGCTAAGCACGGATGGCTAGAAGACAAATGTAAGGATATAGAGGCATTTATCACTAGAGGTAAGATAGATACTGCCTAAACGATAATTAAAGAGACCTTTGGAGAAAAGAAAACAACTTGTATGAATATCTATAACTGAGAAGGAAACACAGTTCTAAGCAAAGAAGGGAAAGCAAGAAGGTGGATGGAGTATATAGACGGTCTATACAAGGGCATTGTACTTGAGGACAATATTAGGGAAATGGAAGAGGATTTAGATGAAGTTGAAATGGGAGATACGACACAGAGATTTGACAGAGCACTGAAAGATCTAAGTCGAAACAAGGTCCAAGGAGTAGATAACATTCCATTAGAACTTCTGATAGCCTTGTGAGAGGCTGCCCTGACCAAACTCTACCATCTGGTGAGAAAGATGTGTGAGACAGGTGACATACCCTCAGATTTCAAGAAAAATATAATAATCCCAATATCAAAGAAAGCAGGTGTGGACAGATGTGAAAATTACCGAACTATCGGTTTAATAAGTCACGGCTGCGAAATAGTAACACGAATTCTTTACAGACGAGTGGAAAAACTGGTAGAAGGCGACCTCAGGGAAGATCAGTTTGGATTCCGTAGAAATGTTGGAACACGTGAGGCAATACTGACCCTACGACTTATCTTAGAAGCTAGATTAAGGAAAGGCAAACCTACGTTTCTAGCATTTGTAGACTTACAGAAAGCTTTTGACAATGTTGACTAGAATACTCTCTTTCAAATTCAGAAGGTGGCAGGGGTAAAACACCGTGAGCGAAAGGCTTTTTACAATTTGTACTGAAACCAGATGGCATTTATAAGAGTTGAGGGGCAGGGAAGGTAAGCAGTGGTTGGGAAGGGAGTGAGACAGGGTTGTAGCCTCTCCCCGATGTTATTCAATCCGTATATTGAGCAAGCAGTAAAGGAAACAAAAGCAAAATTTGGAGTAGGAATTATAATTCATGGAGAAGAAATAAAAACTTTGAGGTTCGCTGATGACATTGTAATTCTGTCAGAGGGAGCAAAGGACCTGAAAGAGGAGTTGAATGGAATGGACAACGACTTGAAAGGTGGTTATAAGATGAACATCAACAAAAGCAAAACGAGGATAATGGAATGTATTCGAATTAAATCGGGTGATGCTGAGGGAATTAGATTATTAAATGAGACACTTAAATTAGTAAATGATTTTTGCTGTTTTGGGAGCAAAATAACTGATGATGGTTGAAGTAGAGAGGATATGAAATGTAGACTGGCAATGGCAAGGAAAGCGTTTCTGAAGAAGAGAAATTTGTTAACATCGAGTATAGATTTAAGTGTCAGGAAATCATTTCTGAAAGTATATTTATGGAGTGTAGTCATATATGGAAGTGAAACATGGACGTTATATAGCTTAGACAAGATGAGAATAGAAGCTTTCCAAATGCGCTGCTACAGAAGAATGCTGAAGATTAGATGAGTAGATCAGATAACTAATGAAGAAGTACTGAATAGAATTGTGGAGAAGGGAAATTTGTGGGACAACTTGACTCGAAGAAGGGATCGGTTGGTAGGACATGTTCTGAGGCATCAAGGGATCGCCAATTTAGTGTCTGAGGGCAGCGTGGAGTGCAAAAATGGTTGAGGGATACAAAGAGATGAATACACTAAGCAGGTTCAGAAGGATGTAGGTTGCAGTAGTTAGTCACAGATGAAGAAGCTTGCACAGGATAGAGTAGAATGGAGAGCTGCATCAAACCAGTCTCTGGACAGAAGGCCACCGCAACAACAACATTTTTCTGGCGGTAGCCACAGAACATTTAATCTTTTTCCTTCCCTGTCGAAGGCGTTTAAAGACTGGAGTGTAGCTGCCTCCACCGTCATTAATCTCATAGCGATAGCTTGCAACAGTGTCGTCTGACGCGAGGTGACGAAGTCGTGACCACACTTTGCTCCTTGTTTTTGCCACCTTGCAGCAAGTCACAGTTTGCCAGATTATCACTTTGAGTAGAAGTTCATAATGTACTTAACGCTCCGACGTCACAGTTTTTACTCTACTTGCGCAAGTACAGTAGTTGGACAAAAATATGGAAATAGAGAGAGGAATGCGTGCTTGAATAGAAATGCTGATGGTAGCCAAGCCTGCATGTGTGCTGTTGTATTTCCCCACGGACTACATCTCTGCAATGCCTTCAGCACGTTGCAAGTAGGAGTCGTGGTCATAATACTATCTGTGTAGTACTGAGAACATTATGTAGGGACTAAGTAAATTATAATGTTGGTACCTGTTGGTGTTCGTATGGTTTGCGCTTGCATAACTGAGGTAGCCAAAGTGTTGGGTATTTCAATAAATTGCGTAGCAAATATTTGTTTAGCACTCTGTGAAAACGGGATAACATCATCCGCTAACTCACATGGATGAAATGTTTTGTGGAGTGAACGAGACAGAGATCATTAAAGAGATTTTGACGGAAAATGAGATCGTGACAGGCGAAAAAAACACTGCAATGGATAAAAAAGCAATGGGAACTACAGAATCCGCGGACTGGGAGGTGAACTCGAATTCCAGAATCACCCATGAGGGTTCAAGAGCGCTTAACGAAAAGGTAGTGCTGAGGCCGTCGTTTGGCCAGATCAATTTTGTTTCACAGTGTATCCAACTTCTGACCGAGTTTTCGTCGGACGTACGCCAAACTGAGCCTGTAATAAGGACTGCTTCCTGGCAAGAAACGATCATGGCGGGGGCTCGGTGGTGATTTGTATAACCATATCGTGATATTCCATGTGTAGAAACACAAGACTCAGAACAGAGGTTGGAGCTAGAGTTGCGCAGTACCAAAACTACGATTCGACGGTTCGGTAATTTTGGTACAGTACATAAAATGTGTAATAAATGGTAGAATTACCGGTAGGATTGGCAGCACTGGCAGGAAAGAAACATATATGAATATCTGAGAAAAGAGCACAGAGCCGATGACTTCTCTTTGTTTTTTTGTTTGTTTGTTTTGCACGTAATCAGAAACCTACGTTGTTCAGAGTTAGTTCATTGTGTATTTTGGGTCCTTTGAAATATAAACTGCATTTTATGAGTAATAAAAATTAGTTGAGCACGTTACTTCTCCAGTTTTAAGTAACGAAAGTAATTACTTTTGATGTAAGTACACTATACATACACAAATACGAAAAAATCTGTACAATTGTTGTTGTTATTTTGTACTCAATACAAAGTTCATCATCATCTGATACAAGAGTTTTCTGGTATTATTGAAAAGTGAAACAGATGTTTATGAACAACAGAGATATGAACGAGATTTTGACTCTGCAATGGAGTGTGCGCTGATATGAAACTTCCTGGCAGAATAAAACTGTGTGCCGGACCGAGACTCAAACTCGGGACCTTTGCCCTGCGCGGGCAGGTGCTCTACCAACTGGGCTACCCATATTCACGTCCCGTCCTCCCAGCTTTACTTCTGCCAGTACCTCGTCTCCTACCTTCCAAACTTTACAGAAACTCTCCTGCGAACCTTGCAGAACTAGAATTCCTGAAAGAAAGGACATTGCGGAGACATGTCTTAGCCACAGCCTGGGGGATGTTTCCAGAACGAGATTTTCACTCTGCAGCGGAGTGTGCGCTGATATGAAACTTCCTGGCAGATTAAAACTTTGTGCCGGATCGATACTCGAACTCGGGACTTTTGCCTCTCGCGGGAAAGTGCTCTGCCATTTTGGAAGGTAGGAGACGTGGTACTGGCGGAATTAAAGCTGTGAGGACGGGTCGTGAGTTGTGCATGGGTAGCTCAGATGGTAGAGCACTTGCCCGCGAAAGGCAAAGCTCCGTAGTTCGTGTCTCGGTTCTGCACACAGTTTTAATCTGCCAGGAAGTTACAACAGAAATATGTTTTACGTAAGCTCCGCGAAGTATTGACGTGATGTTTGTTTTGTGTTTTCTTTTTCTTTTTAGATTTACAATTTTTCTGAGGAAATTGAGTTTTCTAGCGGTGTGTGATAAATCTGTATTTCTTTTAATTATTTTCCTCTGTTTCACGCTACAAATCAGCAATTTTCGAATGAAACCCTAATTAAACATTTAAAACTTCGTTTCTGCTATAAATACATATTTTAAGTAACGGACTGGAGGATAACTATGCAGAACAAAAATGTTCCATATGTTACGAAGCCCCTTATATATATCCTCACTGAGTTTCTAGACGGTTAACTGCTTCTGGTTTCTAGGGGAATCTTGTAAGACACTGATCGCACATGCAAGCTGCGCTATCGAAATGAGGTAACGCCCTATAGGTATGCAACAAATCTAACGTGCAAGTTAATGCGGTTACAACCTTAACTGACCAATGCTACTAGAGGAATTAGAGTAGTTTACTCTTACTTACGATAGTGTACAGTAGCCTACGGCAGTGGAAACAGGGACATATTGCTGCACCACCGACCTGCCGAGTAAGCTATTAACATCAGACCGCGCGCCTGGACAGAGTGCAAGACACCTACTGTCAGTTGCAAAGCCCGGCCGCTTTCAGGAAGACACCGTCACGACAAGACGCTTCTGCATAACGCAGCATGTGGAAGCAGTTTATAACAACGGACGTACCAGCTTGTCATCACTCCGCCAGGTGGGCAGTAAGTGACGCCCAGTCGGTGTGTCCGTCTGAACCGTCGCCGTAACACTGCCCCCACCGGGATGCGGAGGAGGCCTGTCCAGCCTAGTTAGCCAACAACACCTAGGCCCCCGCCTGCTTGAGATCCCTCGCCATCGCCAGAGTTCATCCAATAGTTCGGAGTCAGAGTGACCTTCCGCTTCGCCACTCGACGTCAGCCGCTGCCCGCTCCGCTCCGCACCCGAGCCACATGCGGCGTCCGCACCGACGCAGAGTCACGCTGCCGTGTCAGCGCTCCACTGTGCAAGCAGCTCGCTGTCTGCGCTGACTACGACTACTAATGCAGCGCCAGATTATTTCTTGAAGATCGAAATGCTCTTGAATAACTGCACTGGCGGCTGGAATAATTAAAGACTTACACATGTTCAGCTGGATAAAGGAGTGTTTATATGTCCATCATCGGTCTTCCTCACGCGCCACAATGGTCACGCCCACAGGAAGACTCGAACTAATCGTGACAAACAAGAACGGCTCGCGTTTACCTCTGGTTTGACTGCAGGTGTCCTTGGTTTGCTACATATTGGGGCCCCACGTGGAGCGATTCTGGAGGGACTTATTATATTTGTTGCAGATTCGAGACGGTTCAGAGACCGATGGAACAACAAGGATCAAGAAGATACATAGAATGTGGATGGAAGAACAGAAGTAGTAGTCACTCAATAGGGACAGCAAGGTACGTAAGTAGCAGTACAAAACTTTTTAGTTTCACTTGTGCGATTCTTTGCATACTGTGGTTTGACATTTCCCTACTTTTTCCTTAATGTCGTGGTTAGATATCACTTGTAACGCGACATCCTCCTCTACCATTACTTTTCCTCAACCTTAGTTGTTGATAGCAGTATTATTTTTCGAATTTTGGACAGGTTAATATTATCTCAATTGCTTTTCTGGAGACTATCATACAATTATATACACGGTATGTTATATTTTAAGCTAAAATGTAAGTGTTGTGTGACTAGGGCCTCCCGTTGCGTAGACCATTCGCTGGGTGCAAGTCTTTCGATTTGACGCCACTTCGGTGACTTGCGCGTCGATGGGAATGAAATGATGATGATTAGGACAACACAACACCCAGTCCCTCAACGGAGAACATCTCCGACAAAGACGGGAACCGAACACGCACCCTTAGGATTGACATTCTGTCGCGCTGACCACTCAGCTACCGGGAAAGGAAACACTTTATGAAATATTTTACTTCTGAATGTACAGTTAAAATTTATGTTAGAAACATTTGAAAATACGAATTATTTGCACACTTAAAATGTCTATTATTAATTAGGCAATCGTGTACTGTTTACTATGTTTATTTCTGTATTCATTTATGAAATAATAATCGAAATTCATAAGCATAATCATAATTCATAATCGAATTCATTTGTTAAGAAAAATAGTAAACCCTTTGGAATATTGTTATTTCCGCAGAGTGTGAAAGTCGTACGCTTGCCTCTGATGTGATCGGACGTATTCTTGTATGACAAGTGCGACCAATATAACTTCAGCTTTGTTAATTTGAAAAATCAAAATATTGTATGGTATACTAAAATATGAGAAAATCAGTGCAAAATATATTTACGTAAAAAATTCTGCAACAACAATCTCATTTATTTAGTAAAAATCAGACGTGAGTACCTGATGTTAATTTTCAGCTTCAAGAATCAGACCGCTAGAAAGAAGCACTGGAGCCATCTCAGCGTGAGAAGCTAAGTAAACTTGAAAGTTTATTGTAATCTTCGCTCCTCTCAAATCTTCATAGAACACTTTGCTTATTGATTACTTGGACTGGACATTGTTTAATGTGGACAATAGATGGAAGAAGAAACGAAGGGGGAGATAACACACTCTAGGGTCTGCGAAAAAAAAAAGTGTCATTACGTCAGCCAGTGGAGAGAGTGTGCCTGGCTCAAGCATCGAAGATCTTTGAAAAGCTCGATAATTTCGTGAGGATATGTACTATGAGCAGGCTGTGAAGGAAAAAAATGACAAATCGGGAAATAGGATTAAAATTCATGGAGAAGATATGCAAAATTGTCCGTTTGCCGATGATATTAAAATTCTATCAGGGGTGGCTAAAGACAGTTGAAGGGAAAGGATAGTGTCTTGAAAAGAGATTATGAGCTGAACACCGATGAAAGTAAAGCCAGGTAATGGAATGTAGTTGAAGTAAATCAGGCAATGCTGAGGGAATTAGATTAGAGGAGTCCTGGTATTTCGGCAGCAAAACAATCCACGGTGGCAGAAATAAGAAATATATAAAATGCAGACTACCAAAAGCAAGAAAAAACATTTCTCGAAAAATGCATTTGTTGACATTCAGTAGAAATTTAAATTTAGGAAGTCTTTCATATAGGTGTTTATTTGGAGTGTAGCCTTGTATGGAAGTGAAACAACGTGGACGATAGGAAGTTCAAGCAAGAAGAGGACAGAAATCTGCCACGATATAAGAATGCTGAAGATTGTGTAGGAAGATCAAACAACAGGTAAGGAGGTACTGAATTGAACTAGGGGAAAAAAGAAATTTATGTTATAACATCTCTAAAGACCACCCCACTAAAGTCACATTCTGTGACCTCAAGAAGTTTTCAATTTCAGGAAGGCAATGGCTTAACTACAATAAGAGGATTCAAATGGATGTATGCTCCGGTAGTGACGCAGGAATGAAGAGTCTTGCACAGGATGGATTAGCATGAAGAGCCGCATCAAACCACTTATCGGACCAGAGACGACCATCATGATAACAGCAACGGCAGCGGTAACTGAGATACGAGCTATCTGATACTTCGTTGTAGACTAGGATTTTATCGTTTGCTGTTATTGAAAAACAGAAAAGCTACTTTGTCTGCTGAATTTCGGCGAATCAGATTGTAATGTACGTTTCCCACGTGCTTTTGGCGATTTCTCATAGTATGTAACATTCTGCTAGACGATTGTGAGCTGGCTGCCTTACGGAGAGAGGTTAAATGCTTTTGAGAGAGCAAGCTGAAAGTTCAGGGGTCGCTTTAAGCGCTCGTGCAGTCCACCGGTCGCGGATCCCCAGTCTATTCTACGAGGGCGTGCTCCACACTCGGCAGCTTGTCGGACTCGTGTTCTTCAGTCGGTTACACCTCCATTTCTCGGAACTCGCAGAGTATTGCAGCCAGCCAGTGCAGTGAGATGGGTGAATCCTGATGCCAGGAGAGGACATCACGAGACCTCTCTTCAGAGGAGAGGGCATCCTTTTTCGACCTTGTACTGTTACTCGTCTCGGCGCTGTTAACAGCATGGTATCCCTTTTTTATTCTCCCGCTTCTATTCTCACATTCTCCGAATGCGAGGGAAGCAGTCTTGTTGAAATGCAGTGGACTTCCTGGAAGAAGGAAACTTAGTTTTGCTGAAGTGGTTCAAATGGTTCAAATGGCTCTGAGCACTATGAGACTTAACATCTGAGGTCATCAGTCCCCTATACCTAGAACTACTTAAATCTAACTAACCTAAGGACATCACACACAACCATGCCCGAGGCAGGAGTCGAACCTGTGACCGTAGCAGCAGCGCGGTTCCGGACTGACGCGCTTAGAACCGCTCGACTTGCTGAAGTGAGTCAGAAACAGTCAACCGTATTCAAAAAGATATCAAAAGCAATTATTTTTAAGTAATCTCTCATATTTTACGAAAAGCTATCGTCCTGACATTGCTGTATTTGGGCAAGTTAATTTCCAGTGTTCGTGATTTCTGTGTGTCCGCCTCTGGGCGTCGGATTTCATGTATGTACGTGGGTATATACAATATGATCAAACGGCTTTCCCTGGTTACTTATTCTTACGTCACTGCATCTTATCTCCTACGCTTACAGAAGATGTTACATATTATCTGTACTGTCCCCAGTTACTCAAAGACCATAAGATCTTCGGATTTAACACTAACATTAGTAATTTTCGATTGTTTCTCTTGTCACTATCTTCCCTCTTCCATCCCCAGCTCCAAACAGAAGTTCATGCCCACCTTTATCCCAGTTTTATTTTTAGGTAGTAAGTATATTTGTATCAAGTTTGTTTCCAGCTATTTCGTATACGGGGTGTTATGAGAAAGTGTTCTGTAACATATGGTAGAATGGCCCTAAACAATACAAAAATATCCGGGAAATATAGACTCTAAACTGCACACTCTACGAGATATGAGCACTTGTCCAGTTTCACTACTGTGAAACGCATCTCTCCTAAATCAAGGTCTTTGCTTTCCATATTTTGAAGGTGGGTGGACACAATATAGATTGAGACTAAATCGAAGGAAGAAAGTGATGAGAAGTAGCAGGAGTGATAACTGCGAGAAACTTAATATAAGAATTGGTGATCGCGAGGAAGCTGAAGTTAAGGAATTCTGCAACCTAGGCAGCAAAGTAATCCATGACGCCGGCCGGAGTGGCCGTGCGGCTCGAGGCGCTACAGTCTGGAACCGAGCGACCGCTACGATCGCAGGTTCGAATCCTGCCTCGGGCATGGATGTGTGTGATGTCCTTAGGTTAGTTAGGTATAAGTAGTTCTAAGTTCCAGGGGACTGATGACGTCAGAGCCTTTTTTTTAACCGATGACGGACGGAGCAAAGAGGACACAATAAGCAGACTTGCATTGGAAAAAGGGGCATTCCTGAGACACAGAGGTTGAGTATCATCAAACACAGACCTTAATTTGAGGAAGGAATTTCTGAGAACGACGTTTGCAGCATAGCACTGTACGGCAGTGAAACATGGAGTGCGGGAAAACCGGAAAAGAAAATGTTGCATTTGACACGTGGTGCTACAGAAGAATGGTGAAAATTAGGAGAGCTGGTAAGATAATAAATGAGGAGATACTGTGCAAAATAGGTGAGGAAAAGGACGTACGGATTACACTGACATCAAGAAGTAATACGTAAGTAGGATATATATTGAAGCATCAGGAAATAGCTTCCAATGTACTAGAGGTAGCTGTAGAGTGTAAAAACTGTAGAGGAAGTTAGGGATTGGAATACATCTAGCAAATAATTGAGGACGTAGGTTGTAAGTGGCACTCTCAGATGAAGAAGTTGGAACAGGAGGGTACTTCGTAGCGGCCCGCATCAAACCAGAAAAAGTGTGGACCTCAACAAGAAAATACGTCTAATCAACATGGGCTCTAAAATGCATACGTTACGAGCAATAAGCATTTATTCATCTTCGTTCCAGCGAAACAGGGGGTTACTTGACTTTGAGAATTTAGAAGGTGGAGGGGCTTCGACGTTATATATGTCGAATCCTCTGTCTACATCTAACACTGTACTATGTGCTCTATTAATTTAATAATCATGGGATTTTACAAGCATATCGGATTATTTATGAGCCGTTCATTTTCTCTTCTGGTGTTATGAGTATCGCAGTTTTCTTGGAGCGTGTGAAGGATTTTTTATAACTGATCAGTATGATTTCAATGTCTGTACCATGTGGTTATAACTTAAAATTTGTGGTAGTATTAAGTATAAGTTGAATGATTTATTGTGCATTCTACCACCAACTTATATTTCACGGAAGGACCACAAAGATAAGATAAGAGAGATTAGGGCTCGTACATAGGCACATAGGCAGTCATTTTTCCCTCGTTCTATTTGGGAGTGGAACAGAGAGAGAAGTTGCTAGTTGTGGTACGAGGTACCCTCCGCCACGCACCGTATGGTGAATTGCGGAATATGTATGTAGATTTAGACCAATACTTTCAAGTGCTGCATGCTTGCAAATTTAGCAAAAAGTCCTTCTTAATGTACTGAACAATGAATGCCATCTGCCGATCGCTCTCATTATTTGCTCTTTCATTGTCTATTAAATAGTTAAATTATTTCTGCATGATATTGTAATATAGTTTCCTAGCAAATTTCCAGTATCTGTCGCTTATGCCACTGCGTAACATATTGAGATTACTTATCCCTCTTTTCCGTCATTCCCATTCATTTTATAAGGCAATAGCTTGAAAGTCTGCCTCTTTTTGGCCGGCCGCTGTGGCCGTGCGGCTAAAGGCGCTGCAGTCTGGAACCGCAAGACCGCTACGGTCGCAGGTTCGAATCCTGCCTCGGGCATGGATGTTTGTGATGTCCTTAGGATAGTTAGGTTTAACTAGTTCTAAGTTCTAGGGGACTAATGACCTCAGCAGTTGAGTCCCAAAGTGCTCAGAGCCATTTTTTTGCCTCTTTTTGTGCAAGCATTCACTGCACCTTGGAACGTCCTCCATATCACGAATAAATAAAGAAGGGTAAACAGGGCTGAGACGACGACTGTGCAGAACTGAAGAGGGCTGTGCCGACAGAAAAGTGCCACGCCGCCATACTAAATGAAATGTCGCTCTGTACTAAGGAAGGAACGAGCAAAGGCGATACAAACGGAGCCGGGGTCCGTCCGTGGCGCGGCCCGCATCTCGTGGTCGTGCGGTAGCGTTCTTGCTTCCCGCGCCCGGGTTCCCGGGTTCGATTCCCGGCGGGGTCAGGGATTTTCTCTGCCTCGTGATGGCTGGGTGTTGTGTGCTGTCCTTAGGTTAGTTATGTTTAAGTAGTTCTAAGTTCTAGGGGACTTATGACCACAGCAGTTGAGTCCCATAGTGCTCAGAGCCATTTTCGTCCGTGGCGCTCACGTCGGGTACGGGTGAAGTTTGGCACTATGCAGGCGCCGCTGCTCTTCATGCTGACGATGGGTGTGCTGTGTATCCTCTCATTTTGTAAGTGCGGTGACCACGAGGCTGTGCTCGTACATTCCTTGCCTGACCAACACCTAGGCGGCCTGTGACGCCTGGACTGGTCAGATAAATCGCGCAATCTTCATACCACAGTTAATGCCTTGTAGTATTTCGGGCAGCAAGTGAAACATAGCAGTCAATATCCCTGCAATCTGGTTCGCCTTATTTTAAGGTCGTACTAGCTCTATAAGAAAAACAGATATCAGTACTGGTACTTAGATACATAACTCCGTCACTATAATAAAGTACAAACACAATTACAAATACGTTCAAATGGATGCACACGTGTGTTAAGAACTGTTTATGTCGTCGAATATGAGGTCTGGCTTTGAGCACTATGGGACTCAACTGCTGAGGTCATTAGTCCCCTAGAACTTAGAACTAGTTAAACCTAACTAACCTAAAGACATCACAAACATCCATGCCCGAGGCAGGATTCGAACCTGCGACCGTAGCGGTCTTGCGGTTCCAGACTGCAGCGCCTTTAACCGCACGGCCACTTCGGCCGGCAATATGAGGTCTGTGATATAATGAATAATATTGTGTTAGATATGATGTCTCTTAGACATTATTACTCGTAGATGAAGCTGTTGCAATTACTACACACTAAAACTATTTACCTTCTCCGCAGTATTGTCGCAGCTCATTCTGTGGGCGTGGAAATCTAAGGGGTCACTAGTGTCTATGAAACGATTGAGAGAAAGAATGTTTTCTTTAGCTTTTTCGTTTCTATTATTTTTTCTTTCGACCACTATAAATTTCACTTACCAGTCGTCCGCCCCCCGGTAGCTGCGTGGTCAGCGCAACAGACTGTCAATCCTAAGGACCCGGGTTCGATTCCCGGCTGGGTCGGAGATTTTCTCCGCTCCGAGACTGGGTGTTGTGTTGTGCTAATCATCACCATTTCATCCCCATCGACGCGCTAGTCGCCGAAGTGGCGTCAAATCGAAAGACTTGCACCAGGCGAGCGGTCCACCCGACGGAAGGCCCTCGTCACACGACTTATCAGTAAACACTCACATACGTTACTTTTGTTAGCTAAATACGTTAGAAACCGCAGTAATAATTAATAGCGTTATATTTTCGCCGGCCGTTGTGGCCAAGCGGTTCTAGGCGCTTCAGTCCGGAACCGCGCTGCTGGTATGGTCGCAGGTCCGAATCCTGCCTCGGGCATGGATGTGTGTGATGTCCTTAGGTTAGTTAGGTTTAAGTAGTTCTAAGTCTAGGGACTGATGACCTCAGATGTTGAGTCCCATAGTGCTCAGATCCATTTGACCTATTATGTTTCCTCAAAATGGCGGCTGAGTTTACTACAAGAAACTAAGACTGCCACGAATTGTTTTACAGAGCTAATTTTTGATGATATTACAGGCTTGAGATTTTCCGATTCGCCGCAGTGCTCGACACAGCATTGAGTTTGTTCAAACAATCACGTGACATTTGATGCGCACGGCGCGAGCGAAAGGGATACGCAAGAAGCTACGAACTAGCCACAACAGTAAGCCATGCCCTTGCTTAAAAATTGAAATTTCACAGTTTCGTGAGTGCTTGAATTAATTCCTACAACTACACAAGCTCCTACTGTTCGAAATAACTGACAATATGAGTTCTCATACATTGCCGGTATGTATGGGTATATAAACGTTTATGGCGATTCTTATACAAAAGTGTTACTTTTATCAACCCAGTGCAATATTTTATTTGTTTGTGACAGACCGTAATTGTTTACCAACTAGGTAAAATATGAGCAGTTCAGCACCTGTTCACATATCAGATAAAAATCCTTATCAGGTTTTGATCAGTTTGTAAACAAGATGGCAAGATTCAGATGAAACAATCAAAAAAATTTGTCAAGAATCAAATGCTGAATAAACGAAACATATGATAATAAAGTGATTTTAATATTTCAAGACACAAAGGAATTAATGGCATTACCTGCCAGCGGTTATTGATTTAAATCAATGACAAAAGTTGAATATTTGAGGTAGACCGAGATTCGAACCCCCGTCTAATACTTACTATGAAGAGGCACTGACAACTGCGCCATCTGGACACAGTCGTCATCGCACCCATGCGTACTACCTTAGCACGCTCCCCATCAGACGCCAGTTCTCAACTCATCCAGACGCTATTAATGAAGTGCCCCTGCTCATATACCTCACTACTCCGGGAATTCGCCTGTTCCCATAAGACTTCGAGCGTTTAATGCGTCTGCTCTGAAGTGATCATTGGCCCTCCTTGCCTTAATTATATAAGTCGTGCCTGTTCTTTAGGATATATCTGGAAGAACAGACACCATATATGCTACTAAGGTGAGGACCGCCAGTGGTCAGTGTTTGTGCACAACATGCTGTAACTCTTACGGGAATCGTCGGAATGTTGTCAGCAACGGAAATAATGGGCAAGGGGCACTACATTAGTAGTATGTGGACAACCTGACAATTAGACCCTGTTGGGAGGCTATAGTAGTCCCCGCAATGCCCGGGCTCTGTGAGCAGAAAACGCGGTTCAAATACTGGTCCGACACGGATTTTCAAGTTTCCCCATTGATTTAAATTAATGCCCACTGGCTGCAGATGCCATTAATTGGTGTCCATTTCTTTCAGCATGTCCAAAAGAACAGACACCACATATATTGCTTAATTTTTATCACGAGCATGAATTACGTCAAGGTTTCTTTTTGTACGTAGTACCATCGGTGTTCGATAGATCGCGGGACAAGCGAAAGGGCAAGAATAGGACAGAATCATGATTCCTGATACGGTCATCAAGGATGTACGAGGGTCACTCCAAAAGAAATGGTTCACATGGTTCAAATGGCTCTAAGCACTATAGGACTTAACATCTGTGGTCATCAGTCCCCTAGAACTTAGAACTACTTAAACCTAACTAACCTAAGGACATCACACACATCCATGCCCGAGGGAGGATTCGAACCTGCGACCGTAGCGGTCGCGCGGTTCCAGACTGCAGCGCCTAGAACCGCTCGGCCACCCTGGCCGCCCCAAAAAAAATGCACACTATTTTTGTAAAAATACAGTTTTCATTCTGCTTATGTGAAAGTTTTACAGTGTGTAGATACATCCTTCCCGCTTGTTTCCAAACTTAGTTCAACCTATTCCCGTGAGTGGTCCCGTGAATGGAGCATGTCTTCAAGATGGCTGCTGCACTTGACGTTCGTCAGAAGTAGCGTGCTGTCATAGAATTCCTGTGCTGTGAAAACGAGACAGTGGTAAACATCCACAAGAGGTTGAAGAGGGTGTATGGAGATGCCGCTGTCGATCGCTGGACAGTTAGTCGGTGGGCAAGCAGATTACGTGATGAAATCGGGCACGGCAATATTGAGGATTGTCCTCGCAGCGGCGGGCCTCCTACTGCACACACACCAGACAATGTGCAGAGAGTTAACGAATTGGTGACTGCTGACCAACGTATCACACTGAACGAATTGTCACGCTACGTTGGGATAGGGGAAGGAAGTGTTTGCAGAATACTGAAAGTGTTGGCGTTAAAAAAGGTATTGCGAGGTGGGTTCCCAGGATGTTGACAGTGGCTCACAAAGAAACATGAAAAACGGTATGCAGCGAACTTTTGGAACAGCACAAGAATGGTGGGGATGAATTTCTTGGAAGAAATGTGACAGGTAATGAAACATGGCTCCCTCATTTTTCAGCAGAGACGAAGAGGCAATCAATGGAGTGGCATCATGCAAATTCACCAAGAAAAAAATTCAAAACCACACTTTCTGCTGGAAAAGTTAAGGCTACGGTATTTATCGATCCGGAAGGATTCTTGCTTGTGGACATCAAGCCAAGGTGAGACCACAGCGGCAAAAGCAGGATGATTTGCTGTTGCACGACAATGCACGGCCACATGTCAGTCAAAAAACCATGGAAGCGATCACAAAACTCGGATGGACAACACTGAAACACCCACCTTACAGTCCTGACCTGGCTCCATGTGACTATCATCTCTTTGGAAACTGAAAGACTCTCTTCGTGGAACAAGGTTTGAAGATGATTGCTCCCTTGTGCACGCTGCCAAACAGTGACTCCAACAGGTTGGCCCAGAATTTTACCGTGCGGGTACACCGGAGCTGGTTCCAAGATGGCGTAAGACGGTTGAGAGGGATGGAAATTATGTGGAGAAATGAAAATATTGTTTCTGAAGAATGTATCTGCACACTGTAAAACATTCAAACATGTAGAATGAAAGATGGATTAAAAAAAAAAATTGTGTGCATTTCTTTTGGAGTGACCCTCGTATATCAAGCAAAGGACACCATCAGGCACCGGAGCAAGTTCTGGGAAACTTATTGCACATCGCTTGTTACTTATGAATCCTTGTAACCAATCTACTGAACATCAAAACTCTTTACTAACATGTTAGAAGCTCCAAGTATAAACGTCCCTTTTCTTTAGAACAATATAAATCTTAAAGAACGAAAGCATAAATGTCCTTTTTCTTTCGAACCAACAAACTTGAAGGAATACAGTTTTTCACTTAAGTGTATAACCGTGTTTCAAGATTTTCCTGTCGGAAGTGTGTCAAACATATTAAATTAGAATTGGACTGGCTGACGGCCGATCGTGGGGCAAGTCCGCAGGCGGCGGAGTAGACTCCGAGGTAGATCTTGGGCACGAGTCCCCGGCCCCAACGAGACAAGCAGAGTAGTGGTGTAACCATGAGACACATACTGTAGCTAAGTTCTGTAGGACTATGGGAGGACGTAAAAGTAAACTTTGGGCCCGCCTCAATGATACAACACTCAAGGCAAATGCAAATGCGGAAAAATCCAAAAATTATTAGTGCATTGAACATAGAAAGTATTAAAGTATCTTTAACAATTGTAAAAGTAGGCTTCAGAAAATAATCCCCAACAGCTGCAAGGACACAACCGTAAAACTCTGGCCCGACCCAATGATGTCAACTTAAAGCAAATACAAATGCGGGACCAGCAGAAATTAGAATTTATTAAAGCAGTAAACATAGATGTTAGTAGTCCCTTAACAAATGTAAAAGTAGCATTTGAAAAAAAACCACAAGCCACGATGCACAATAACTGTCGCTGTATGAACGGCTCAAGGCTAACGAGAAAGTGTACACAATTTTAGGCACTTCAGTTATCTTTAGAAAACATAGCAGATGTTAAAACTTTCAGAACTTTGCACAGAATCACCCACTGGGCGCTCTGCAGGGTTGCTGTGGCACCTTAGGGCACGTGTCGTGCCACTAGGTACAAACAGGGTGACTGCCACAAGACACAGAGGACCTCTCTTCTTAATCCAAGACAGTTGTATGATGATATCCCACTTACAACAGAGCCCAGCCCGCTAGGCCTAAACGGAAAACTGTCATTAAATCTTAAAACAGGGCGCCCACAGTTTCTTAAGGGGTACTAACTCTAATACGCAAACCAATTTCATTACGGAGTTTAGCACTAGTTGGCGGTACATTTAGAAAGGAACTAATCGATCATCGTGCGGCCATTATGTGACAACTAACTTCGAACCAGGCGGGGAGGCGCCGCAACAACAGCGAGACCGCTTCGTATCACAAAGCCGGCTCTCGGGACGCTAATAGAAAAACACCTGCACCGAGCGAGGTGGCGCAGTGGTTAGACACTGGACTCGCACTCGGGAGGACGACGGTTCAATCCCGCGTCCGGCCACCCTGATTTAGGTTTTCCGTGATTTCCCTAAACCACTCCAGGCAAATGCCGGGATGGTTCCTCTGAAAGGGCACGGCCGACTTCCTTCCCCATCTTTCCCTAATCCGATGAGACCGATGACCTTGCTGTCTGGTCTCCTTCCCCGAAAACAACCCAACCCAAAAATACCTGCATGGAAATACTGGCCGCGCCTCCCGAAGAAACAAGTGCGTTGGCCCTTGCTCGTCTGCCCACGCAGACCGCTCAGCCTCCACTCCCGTCGTCCCACCGGAACCAATTTATCCTGCCCAGAGTCCACTAACTAAAAATCCTTCCATTAGCAAAGACAAAGTACAACTCACCGGGCGCTAGGTACCGACCACGCCGCACGGCTCAATTCCTATCTTTTAATTGTTTTTTACCATTGCTACGCCCTGATCTGCAACCTGCAAGATATATCAGTCCGTTTTTCACAGTTAACTTTATTATTTAAATCCATTCTGCATTGAAAACGCTAAGACAGTTCGTTCTGATAGTACCGAAAAAAGTAAATAGATCGCAGTCCGATCAAAAGATGGGACAGAACCCGAGATTTCTCGGACTGTGAATTAAAGTGTTCGAACAGTTCGAGTGGTGTTTAAACACAGCCCTGTCTGACAATGTCTGTGCCTTCGCAGAGAAGAAAACAATTTCTCAATCAGAGCATATAAAGAAAACGTACATCGCTGCCCTGCAAAGAATCGCAGATGGCAGCCTATTAAATTACGTATATGGCATTAAAATTACTTTTCACACATTGGAATGTTTAAAAGATATATGAGATGTTACTTTGCCCCAACGTAGGATGAATTACGCTGAATGCATATTTGACCTATGTCCCGAGAAAAGATTATTACTCGATGTTATTCATCTTATTTTACACAGATTCATTGACCTGCTAAGAAGCACTGACAAAGTATATACAGGAGAATTTATATAAACGCAACGTTACAAAAGGGATAGTTTGTTTTCACACTATTTGACATCATGTTTAGAGTTTTAAAGTTTTTCAGTTGTGAGTAATATTTCTGCAGTCTTTTCAGTTGAAGGTTAAGTTTCTGAGTAGTTACATTTTTATACACATAAAAATTACATTACTATCTACAGGGATTCAGGTAGCCCCATGTCTATTTGATAGAAATTACGTCACATGTCATTAAATAATTCTGGTTAATCACGCCAATTAATTGTCTTGGAAAGTGAGTCTTTGAAAATATTCATAAGCAGTTACAAGTTCGTCGAGTTAAAGGGTTTGCTGGAAATAATGGTTTTGCTTTTTCAGAATAATGTACAGAACAGTACGCACATTATTTAGATGTACATAAAAATATATAAACATATGTATGTTACAGTCAAAACCAGTTTTTAGTTAGAACGCGTTCTTACTAGTTAAAACTAGTTTTTAGTAAGCCACTTCGTCAAAACTCACACTAGCTGTCTTGCTAAATGTTTGCAAGTTGGACAGTCATTACTTTCGCTATGGAAAATCTAGTGGTCCATCATAGACAAACCCCACACTGAGTTTATCCTCAAAAATTTAAGAGGAGATACAGGGCAAAATCACGTCCTATCAGGTGAAGAGATCATACCAACTGCAACTGATTAGAGTTGCACGCAAATAACAGTTAGGATTAATGGAACCATCTGGCCCTCCTGTATCCTACTTTTGAAGTACATGTCACCTGTGACATGTCTAGCCCAAAAATTTGTTAAATGGGGCCCCTAATTATACTAAATAAACATTCCTCTCTTCCTGTGCAGCAAATGAGAATATCTTTCTCACTAACACAAGTCATATACAAAGAAAACATAAATTATACTACAAGTTCAGATGTTCAAATGTGTGAAATCTTATGGGACTTAACTGGTAAGCTTGCACACTACTTAACCTAAATTATCCTAAGGACAAACACACACACCCATGCCCGAGGGAGGGCTCGAATCTCCACCGGGATCAGCTGCACAGTCCATGACCGCAGCGCCCTAGACCGCTCGGCTAATCCCGGCCGGCATACTGCAAGTAACATGAATTTAAGATAAAGTCAATGATACCCCAAAGTCGTGACACTGATCTCCTTAGAGACGGTGTTTCCGGCAAGGGGATGGAATAAAACGAGAGACTGATCGGCTTATAACGTATGACATTTATACCACACTCAGGACAATTGACCGCGCCAGGTTCTCTTCGGAGATATCACTGTATTTGGCTCCTCTGCAAATCGGCTCGCTACTGCTCGTCAAAATGACGTGACTCGATTAACTCGTCTTCAACTGGTGTTGTAGTGTTTATGGAGCTAAGGGCGCAGCGGCGTGTGTGTATGTGGTTGGTTTCCGCAAACTGTACTTGTAACTGTGGACAGAATCAGCAGTAGCTTCAACAGTACCAAGAAACTTAACTTTCAACTTTCGATCTCCGAAACGCAAAACAAAGGTACCGGCTCAGAAGTCTACCACTGCGCTCTTCTACACAAGGATATCGACACTAAGGGTGTAAGTCGGAACAAGGCTGTCGACCACGAGGAAAATTTCGCTCTAAGAACAGAATGTCAAATCAAACGCCTTTCAGCCATCTAATTTACAAACTGCTATTTGTTGGGCTACCAGTTTCGACGAAATATTACGCCATCTTCAGGCTCCCTGACCGACTTGTATGACGATTCCAACCACGGCTCCTATCAAAATAGGGGCCAACATTCAAAGACTGGTATCTGTAAATTTCTGCTTGACATAGCGATCACTTCAAACATTATTTGCCGACTGTCAAGGTGCTTAACGCGTACCCGAGGCACCAAGGCTTCTGCAAGCCTTAACAGGTAGGTTTAGCACCCCATATCATTCTGAAATCTGCTAAAATAATCTGGTAGAGATCAATGTCATGCCTGCTCCTGCACCACCAGATTTGGTTCATTCAGAATTTTTAGTCTGAAGACCAATTGCTTTCCCAAGAGCTCTACTTGAGGACATGTTTCACAAATGGCTTGTAAGTCACCGTGCAGATCAGTTCTGGCACTATATCGTAACATGTTAATTTCCACATCTCCACCCTTCACATATCCCTTGAGCAATACAATAGGGCGAACTTGTCTGGTTAGTTTTTTGAGCCGGGCTATCAAAGGGTTCACACTGCCCTTGGCTCTGTTCGTTGTTTCTATTCTGCTTATTAAAACCAGGGAGGTAGCGCTCACTGCGCCTGTTGTTATTGTTACACGAACATCGATTATTTTGTGTCCTATTGTTTCTTTCATTTTCGTTGGTGTCTTGCCACTCAACGCGCTTGTCATTTTGCGGTGCTGGACCGTTCCGTTCACGTGAATTATCCACAGCCTATAAATATCTATGGAGTGAGCCTTCGGATGCAAAGAACGAGAAATCTGTCCGCAACATCTCCTCCAGCTCGGTCACGTGATTTTGGGACGGCGCATTTTAGCCCGTATAGCACATAGCGTATCTTGAGTGTTATTACTTCGCTGAAAAGTGCCTTGTTGAGATTGGTGCCAGGATTAAACACCTCTACCCTTAGTCACCCTTGTTTGCCTTTGAACCAATGCCAAGCATTTTCGAAACATTGTATTTTAGACGGACGTTTCGGTTGCCCTTAAGGCAGTACCAATAATTATGAAACCTGAAACCAATTTAAACTTCTGTGTGTCATTCCATCTGTTTGGAACGACATTTGAATGACTTTATGAACACAATCGGGTCAGTATAGCGGTATCCTGTCGAGAAAGTGCCAAATTGTCCCCGTCGGAGCATGTTTTTCTCTATGAAATATTTATAAAGGTATGACACTGCCCCATAACATGATGTACGGGAGGGCGAGGGGGGGAGGTATAGATTCTGCTTTACTATGTTCACAATCTGCGCACGGCGTCGTGATTATTACGCGTTATGTGGTTCCTCACGCTAGATGCGTCACGTGCATCAAACATACATGAGCCAGCGTTTCATGTGCCAGTAGTTTCAGATTATTTTTCAGGCCGGTAATTTTATGTCATATATACATCGTTTCCTCACCAATTTGGTACATACTGTGATGTAACCCACCGAATGCTTCGTATTCCCTTTTCATGACTTCGGAAACGCGGGCTTCCATATCACGTAAATCATGATGCAGTGTAATTCCGGCTTCGGTGTTGATCCATTTGCTTTGGTCTTGACTCCACTGAGCAGTATAATCATTATACGTCTGTCTCATTGTGGAGAACGTTGTTTCAATAGTTTATCACTTTGTTTCTTCATTGAAGAAACGTGATCAATTATTATTTCGTTTATCTGTTTGTCGTTTCCGATTGAAATGTCATATATCCATCGAGATAACTCCTTAACAGTTTTGCTGTATTTCTCTTGCTCAGCAACTACCTGATCGGGATTTCCCCGTTTTAGAATCGACTGTACTGATCTTTTGATCATTACTGCTACAGAATCTTCATAATTAATTATAATCTATCGTATTTCCTTTTTTTCGCGTAGAATATACCGTATCCGCTTATTCAGCTATAGAATCTACTGTAATTCCTTTGGTTGCAATGCAAGTCACGACACCTACTGTTGATCCTAGTTTTGCTATCACGTCGTTCATTTTACGCTCTGTAGTTAATACCATCGCCCTTTCTGGCGGTGTTCGGGGTTCGGATGCTAGTGAATTCACGTCGTGTGACCTAAACCCAGAGAAGCTACGTAAATTCATCACGGAAGTTAGAATAATAATTGAAACACGAAATTATTATCTCTGTAGGTCCATCATGGCTAGGAAATATCGACTGGTAAGTAATTATCAGTGTCAATAAAATTCACCAAAAGCCGTGTATTTTAAGACATTATTTTATTTAATTCTGAAAGTAACCAGTTTCGGCATTTCGTTGTGCCGTCTCCAGGCCCCATACGCTTCTATCTTCGTTTATTTGGATCGAAGCGTATGGGGCCTGAACATGGAATAATGAAATGCCGAAACTGGTTGCTTACAGAATACAATAAAATAATATTTTAGAGTATAGGCCTGGTGGTGAGTTTTATTGACACTGATAAAACGAAATTATTAAGTTAAATGCCCTTGGGTACTGGCAGTAATTAGTAATGTTAAAAGCAACAGCCCTGGTCGTAATCGTTAATTGTGTACAACAAATTCTGATCAATTGGACAAACACCTCGTAGCCACGACGCTGATCCCCGAGGGCAACGTGATGCCACCTCCTACCTCCCCCCCAGCCCCTCACCCCCCCCCCCCCCCCCGCCCTCCCGCCACCCCCCTACCGCATTAATTCTTAGGCAACGGAAAAAATAAAGTGTAGCCGTGTGTTTTTCTTTCAAGATGTTTGCAACCAGACCGTTACTGAAACTTTTTTTATGGCAACATACGAAGGTTGCCCAGAAAGTAATGCATCGCATTTTTTCCTTCAACAATTCTTTATTGAACATAATGAGAACTACACACACACTACATACCCTATTTTTTCACGTAGTTCCATCTCGATCTATGGCCTTCCTCCAGCACCAAACAAGGTGTCGGTACCAATCCTTGTCCTTGTCGCGGAGACAGTGTTTCACGGTATATATCACCTCCTCGTCGTCCTCAAAATGTCTTCTCGACTCGGAATGTGTCTGTCCTCACGAATGGCATCATATCGCTGCCACATGTCAGGTGTGACAGCCGATCGCTGCAAAACGTTGAGCTGCACCGAACCGGCTTCTGATGACCTCACCCTCCGTGCCCAGAGACTAACTGTACTTCTGTCGAGAGCAGATGTTCCACAGACTTTGCACAAGCGTTTGGGAATATTGCCCATAGTTTCTCTCTCTGCAGTGAGAAATTCAATGGTGGCGCGTTGCTTGTAATGTAAATCACCAACAGACACCATTTTTAAACTCTCCTGCAGCTACGCTATCTCTCAGAAGTGATGGAAACTTGGAGCGCTCACTAATGAGACTTCAAATAATACACGCGTAACGTTTAGCATTCGTAGCATTGATTTCGGGTGAGAACAAAAATGCAGTGCATTACTTTGTGGGTAACCCTCGTACGAGTCGCCATTCGTCTTCCAAAATATTAAAAATACTACATACCCCGACGCCTAGGCGCCCCTTGCTTTGTAAACTATGGTATGGACGCCCTTTCGTTATACCGCTACGGAAAACAATGCTACTTTAAATCTATGTGTACAAAATAATTAAAAATCACAGGAAAATATAGAACACTATCACGGAGAAAATTCGACGTGATGCCGTTGTTTTTATCTATTAATGTAGCTAAAACCGAATATCTACTGAAGTTAATCAGTTGAAAAAAATATCGGTCAACTTGTGTGCCTCATCCTGGTCAATTTCTATCTCGACGTGGTTATTGCCTGTTTGGCTTTGTTCTTTTTGTTTTTGTTCCAAGTCCTCGCGCGGATCTAAATTGTACATGCAACAAAATTTACAAGACATGGATCAGTTATTGGCTCCGCAGTTAAATAGGTTTAAGACAAATAGCTAAATTTACAGTAATATCTCAAACTGTTCTGCTGGTCCGACGGACATGCAGTCCTTTGGTCCTTTACGTGCATCGCCTCTCTCGTATCTCGTTGAACATTTCGTTTGTAATTTAATTATTGCATATTGTATCATATTTGAAGTCCCTCAGACTGTTGAAATTAGGAGGAAATTACGAAGTACGAGAACAACTTAGTTTCTTCAGAACCTGGTCACTCTCCGACAGCTTATTCTGCGAACACGGGAATCTGAAGAGATTGGGAGTGACTTAAATGATTAACAGAAAGATTTCTTTGCCTTTTTTGTTTTTGTTCTTCTTCTTTCAAGCAATATAAATTGTCAGTAGCCAATATGCACACATATGCGCTAGTTTTATGTCCTAAATACGTTAGAAACCTCAGTAATAATTACGTTTCCACGACGTGGGGGCTGCGCTTATTACAAGATGCGTCAATGTGCTAGGTATAATTATCCAGAACGAATCTCCGATGATGTCCACTCGTTCGCGGAGAGGAAGACAGTTGCCCGATGAGAGAGCAAGATGAAAGTACCTCTCTGTATTGCAAAGTATCGCAGTTAGCTGCGTATTAAATTATATCGTAATAAAGATATTTTCCGTACATTGGAGTTCTTAAAGTAAACATGCGATGTAACAGAATACGCATACAATATCCACACTGGCTCTTTTGTAGCGCTATCTGGCTTACGTGCGCGAGGCTAGACCGGGGAAGGTGGACATGTAGCGCTGGCCTCAACCAAATCCCCGCCATGGCCGAAGAGCTGCCGGCCAGTAGATTGAATCCCTGCTGAAAGAGGACACTGCGCCAGGCCAGTGAAACGGCCACCCCCCTATAAAGCCAGTGCACCGGCTAAGCGCTTAGTTAGGGGCGCGCTTGTTACGTCGGTTTTATCTTTGCAAAACGAATTTTCCGACTGTACCGGTCATGCAGCGTAGATGGGCAAGTGTGAGCGTGCCTCCGTCCAAATCTCTTTTAAGCGTGTGTGTGTGTGTGTGTGTGTGTGTGTGTGTGTGTGTGTGTGTATGTGTGTGTGTGTGTGTGTGTGTGTGTGTAGGTGCCCTCTCGCGTTTTTGCGCGTCCGTCAGATGCAGTGGTAAAGAAGGCTAGTCCAATATTCTAATCTCAAATAAGATGACCTCACCTCTAAACAACTGTTAGGGGCAGCTGATGAGAAACAGAGTGGTAGCATGTAAAATATGGTAAGCGATGTGCTTCATTCATATTAGTCGATATTGCACAATAAACCGAGATACTGCAGGTCTGTCTCTAATTGTAGATTATCACTAATGGCAACTTCATCACGATTTATAGGTTTAGACGGTGGTAAATGCCAAAAACATGACTGATAGTAGTAGATTTATAGTAGCTGCGCGGTGTTTCGTGCTAGAAAAACGCCTTTTGCGATGACTTGTACAAATCCGAGGATCATGTGAATAACTATGACTCAGATTACGATATTGATTCATTCTTCAACGCAAGTTGTTGGTAATTAGCTAATGTGGATAATTCTTGAAGCAAGGAAATAATATTAGGTTGCTGGGTGTAAAATAACAAACACTACCAGTCACAATAGAAGGTGATTTTATTTCAGACACGAAAGGTTTCGGGCTCGTGTCCACCTTCAGGTGGTTTACATTCACGTACATGTTTCCACGCCCAGTGTTGGAGATCAGTGTTTTACTAAAAATCAAGTAGTGTGATGATGACTAAATAGACACAAATGAAACATTTGGAAGTGGCTAAGCGACAAAAGTTGTAAAATTTTATAGTATTTACTTATACCTGGTGTATCGATATCGTTTTCACATTACATTTATTGCATTATTTTTACAAAAATATTTCGTTCTTTACATGTTAACTTCATGCGCGTTAAATAAAATATCTTTCTATTGTGGCTGGTAACAGTTATTATTGTAAAGCCTATAAAGGAATAGTCACGGAATACAAATGCATCCATTATGGATAAAATACACTTAATATTAAAATGTGTCACTTACTATCGTTTACAGTTCAACGGCAGAAATGATAAGGCCTGTTTACGTACTTTAGTAGGGTGACAACCAAATTAAATTTATATTGTACTGACTCGTACATTAATTTTTGTGGTTGTTATGCTTCATTATTTCAAAAATCGGTAATGCAAATCTTGGTATCATAAACTGAAACATTCGGACCTCTTAAATCGGTAGTTTTGAGAGATTTGGCATGAACTGTTCGTTATCTCCTCCCACAAAGAAACAGTGGCACACCAGTGATAGGTAAGATCCGTAGTAAGCCATGTTGAACACACACTGGCGTATTTTCTAGAATAAAATATTGTATAATAATTTAAAAATTAAATAATTTAAAAATTTTTTCGTTACTGTAGAAATATTTGAAATAACCGTACATTTGAATAAAAATCTGACAATGGGTGTATTGAAACTTGTCAATTATGATTTTTTTTGTGGTAAATTCAATATGTTGTTTCTCAAAAGAACCATCTGGTCCTTTCCCACATTTTACAAAAAAAAAAAAAAAGAAAATGGCTCTGAGCACTATGGGACTTAACTTCCGGTCATCAGTCCCCTAGAACATAGAACTACTTAAACCTAACTAACCTAAGGACATCACACACATCCATGCCCGAGGGAGGATTCGAACCTGCGACCGTAGCGGTCGCGCGGTTCCAGACAGTAGCGCCTAGAACCGCTCTGCCACCGTGGCCGGCCATTGTTTGCAGACGAAGTCTTAATATTATCACGTTCATGGTGGAAAAAACCCTTCACTCAAACAGTCACCACAAATTAAGGAAAAACCACGTATCTGAATGCTCAGATTGCTCTATTCACACACTAAATCTTGCAAACAACAGCTGTAGTTGAACTGGTAGGTTCCGTGTTCCTAGATTTTCGATAGGCGTTAAGCACCTCCAGATCGTCGTGTACTAATCGAGGTATGATCATACAGAGAATCATCAAGAATGTTTGACTTGATGAATATGTGGCTAATAAAAGCCAGGACTGGATGACGTATATACCGGTGAAAATAAAGTACATTGGATATCTCTATGAATATCCCTATGAGTACACCACTTTTTCATCAGGTTACGTTCCATTCAGAAGGCTGTTGTACTCAGCGACTGTTATATTGACTTGTAAATATTGATTTCACCTATCAGTGGCCCTTTTTAAATTTT
Organism: Schistocerca serialis cubense; assembly: GCF_023864345.2. Classification (NCBI taxonomy): domain Eukaryota; kingdom Metazoa; phylum Arthropoda; class Insecta; order Orthoptera; family Acrididae; genus Schistocerca; species Schistocerca serialis. The sequence continues at coordinate 255,968,240 of NC_064644.1, read as the reverse complement.
ACTGGCAGATCTAAATTTCAGCTAGAAACTAGCCATTCTCAATGCACTATCATTTTTGATCAATGCATGTAATGCCTGTATACCTGAATACGTATTCAATGAACTGTGGATGAAGCCCGACCAACAAGCATTACGTGTGTTGTTGATCCTTTATGTTTCCTCATCAGATAATTTTAATCAGAAAATTATTATAGTTTTGTCTACATACATGTAATTTAGTTTTGTTTAAACATTTCCTAAAACTCTGTAGTTCAATTTTATTGTCTGCAGTCTAACGTTTTAAAAGTAATAGGAGGTTTCGACATTTAAATATTTTCCTAATATTGTAAAACTTGGTATAGTACTTCATGGGAGCATGCGAAGTTAATGCAATATTGACACGCCATATACACTGCAACGCTACTGTCGTATAAAGCAAGTTAAACTGCACGCATGTGTAACAAGAAACGAAATTGAGGAGCAACGTTTAATTTGAAAATCTTTTGAATGTCTAAGCGAACACTACCTAAGCGGTTACGATCCTCGTAATGGCCGGCCGTGGTTGCCGAGCGGTTCTAGACGCTACAGTCTGGACCCGCGCGACTGCTGCGGTCGCAGGTTCGAATCCTGCCTCGGGCATGGATGTGTATGATGTCCTTAGGTTAGTTAGGTTTAAGTAGGTCTAAGTTCTAGGGGACTGATGACCTCAGCAGTTAAGTCCCATAGTGCTCAGAGCCATTTGAACCATTTTCGATCCTCGTAGTGTGGTGAAATATTACTGCGACGCATGAACTGATCTTTTAATGGAAATCGTGGTATCTTCATTTGAGGAAAAACACCGGTCGTGAGATGAACACATTATACTGTATAATGAGAGATGTGTTTACCACATCATCAATGATATCTATGCTCCAGTATCGACATGAAACTGAACTGACTGATCGAGAACACCTCAACCAATAGGTTATTGTTGAGGTCATTTCGTTGTCGGATGTGCCTGTGTGTGCAGAGTCTGCCAGTAATAGTCGGGCTTTCTCTGTTTCCAATGGTATGTTTTTTATTTTCACATATTTATTTAACAAACAAATGAAATTTCAAACTCTTAATAAGTAAACTGCAGCGTATGATTTCTATGATATACAATAAAACAATATTTTTTTGAAGAACGTTTTCTTGAATATTATTTCCCAGCTTAACGCTGGTCACACCGTAGTTGTTCTTGAACACAGAAATAAAATTTTAAGTTAATGACTCGTTGTATATTCCTTTTCTTTTGATGACATTTTCGAAAACTCTCGCATTTTACCGACGACTTTGCCGTGTAGTCTTGTCAGTTATTTCTAGTCATTCCTCCAGTTTGTTCTGAAATCAAGTTTCGGCTTGGTTATAGTTCTACTGACCAATATATCGAGTTTGTTTCATAAATTGTCTATGAGTCTAAGGTCTGGCGATTTATGCGGTTTCGGAATTACCTCTGCAGCCTTTACCGGTTTATGATTTCTGTTTTGAGTCCCAAGCTTGAGAAAATTAGAATGTTACACTAACCCCAACTTTTCTGCACTCTTATTTTGAATCATGTTGTTGACATATTGTACCTCGTTTACCGTACTATCGTTGAAACTAATGTCTGGATCAGCAGAAGACGAGGTTCCGAGTCACTCTAACATCCCACGCCCCTCCCCTGTGTTTTACAGTAAGCTGGAAATATTTTGCCCACTACTTGTAATTTGTCTTTTCTGCGTCGTAGTTCTTTCTTTTGAAGATACTTTGAATTTCCTGCCGTCATTTTACCACTCTGATCCTTTGCTGGCATGGCCCCTTCTGAACTGCTTCGGTTCACTTAGTTCATGTACGGCATTTTCCTTACTATTCTTCTGATGTACCCTTCTTGTCTCATAAAAACTTTGAGCAGTTGTTTCACTACCTTTATTATCACCTTCTTGCAGTAGCTCTATTGCAATTTTCTTTGCACTTAATCGGAGATCAAGCCTGAATCTCTCTTATGATTAAAAACCTTTCTCTTTTAATTAACTTCATTGGTTGTCCTTTCGAGGTCCAGATTTTATGCGACACCTCTTCTCAAAGCGTCTTTTCTTAACTTCTCATGTACCAACTAGAAACATCTATCCCTGTATCGATCTTTGTATTTTTCCAGTATTCTTTCATCCTCTTCCATGCTATATTTTTCTCTCCTCTTTACCCTGATTTGGGCGACCATCCGGTCTGTCGAGCGCTGTTGGCAAGCGGGGTGCACTCAGCACTTGTGAGGCAAATTGAGGAGCTACTTGATTGGGAAGTAGCGGCTCCGGTCTCGGAAACTGACATACGGCCGGGAGAGCGGTGTGCTGACCACATGCCCCTCCATATCCGCATCCAATGATGCCATGACACGGCAGCCGTTCGCCACCGCTGGCCCTTCATGGCCTGTTCGGGATAAGTTTAGTTTACTTTTTCCTATTTCTGGGGTATTCACTAGTCAAGGAATACCGAGGCGGCTGCGACTATTCACTCGGTAGTAGATGGCATGTTCTCGCTCTTCGAACGTCCCGTTAATACCACGGCGTGCCAAATGGCTCTGAGCACTATGGGACTCAACTGCTGAGGTCATTAGTCCCCTAGAACGTAGAGCTAGTTAAACCTAACTAACCTAAGGACATCACAAACATCCGTGCCCGAGGCAGGATTCGAACCTGCGACCGTAGCGGTCTTGCGGTTCCAGACTGCAGCGCCTTTAACCGCACGGCCACTTCGGCCGGCCACGGCGTACCACTGCGAGCTTGGACACCAGACGACAGAGCGGAACAATAACAAGGGAGTCGACACAGAGGAACAGGGTGCATAGTTCTACACCCGTTGCGCATTTACACAAGGGAATCCATGTCATTATGCAGGTAACAGAAAACTTTACGACCGTTCAGGATTATCTATTTCTAAATTATGCTTATCAACCTTTAACAGTAATATAATTACAATTTTTTTTTCTTTAATAGAAAGCTCTTTACTGATCTGTAACATGCCTGTGTATGTTTTATTCGTTGTCACTCAACGCTAATGTCGAAAATTATGTAAAGGACCCTCACCGGATGTTAATAAGAGCATTTATACAGGGTGTATCATAATTAATGGCGTATACGCATAAAGTTGAAAGTACACGATACTAGAAACAAAAAGGTGTCAGTAAATATAGGATTGAGAATACGTACCTTAAGAGCTACGAGCAATTTTTCATCTTCGATACTGTGAAACAAATCTCTTCTACTGCTAGTTCTTTGCTTTCCATATTTTGCGAAGTGGTAGTATGGACCAAAATAAGAAAAACATGTCCAGCAAACATGTGCTCTAAAACGCATACCTTTAAAGTTGCGAGCACTTGATCATTGAAAGAGCTGTGTTTCAAAGTAGCTAAGACGAACAAGTGGTCTTAGCTCTTAAGGAATGAATTTTAGAGCACATGCTTACTGGACTTTTTTCTTGTTTTGGTCCATACTGCCAGTCCCCAAGAAATGGAAAGCAAAGAACTTGCAATAGGATTTTTTTTTTTTTTTTTTTTTTTGTTCACAGTATCGAAGATGAAAAATTGCTCTTAGCTCTTAAGGTATGCATTTTCGACCCTATGTCTACAGAGACTTTGCATGCATTTACGCCATTAATTATGATATACCCTGCATACAGCTACATCTACTAGTATATACCACTGTACACTGTAAAGCGAGTGGCGGATAATGGTATAACATGGTAAGAGTTTCTTCTCCCACCAATCACATGTAGAGTGGAAAGACTAACTGCTTAAACGCGTCTGCAAGTGTTGTATTAAGTGTAATCTTGGCTTCACCATCTTTACGCCTGGGTTGCCTAGTGGGATGAAGAATATCTTGAGACTGTTCACGTAATACTAGTTCTAGAAAAACTGTAAATAAGTTTTCTCGGGTTATTTGGCGTCTATCTTCAATCATCTTCCATATCACGTGTTTCAACATTTACGTGAAACCCATCCATGGCTCAGACAAACTTGTGACCATTCTTACCACCTTTCTCTGTATACGTTCAATTCAGCAGTTAATTCAATTTGGTACGGGTCTCAGACATTTGATCAGTGTTCTAGGGTTGGACGCACAAGTGACTTTATATAACTTAGACGTACTGCACTCTCCCGGTATCCTGCCAATGAATCGAAGCCTGGCACCTATGTCTGAAACTATGAGGTCATTTCACTCCACATCCATACCAATTTTTACACCTTGGTATTTGTATGAGTCGACTGATTCCAATTGTTACTCATTGCTGTTATAAATTGTATCAAGTACCAGCATTTTGCTAAATAAATTTAGTTTGTATCTCTGAACTCTGGAAAGAGGTAATCAACATTTGCACCTAGGAATCTTATCGAGAGTTGGCTGCATATTTGTACACTTTCTCTCAGATAGTACTTCACTACAGATAACTTTGTTATCACAAAAAGGTAAGGTAGTTATTACTATTGTTTTTATGATAAGTCCTGTACAATATGAAAGTAAGTATTGTAACACACCTCCCTTGGGCATACCTGAAGGTACTTCTACTTCTGTCGACGATTCACAATCCAAATTCACATGCTTCTTCCTCCCTATCATACAATCGACAATTCAGTTGCAAATACGGTTTGACACCCAGCACAACTAGGTTTAACAGTCGCTGGTGTAGTATTGAGTCTTACATGGCCATTGTCAGCTAGACTTTTAAACACACTTTCTATCATTTGTATATTTCGCAACGTGTCATTAGTTTGCCAAACCATACACCCTATACTAATAGTAGAATTATGCAGTGTCAGTTATCAATACCACACTACTTGCGCCTTGTTAAGTTGCCAACAGAACTGGAAGTCTTCGTTAGATGCCGATATCGGTGCTATAGGATCTGGAAGACCCAGTAATGCAAACACACTGAGCCACGCCTCCAGCGGTTGCGTACTACAAGCGCCCTCTGGCGCCGCGAGTTACACTGAAAAGTTAAAGACACTGGTACACCTGCTTAATGTCGTGTGGGGCCCCCGTCAGCACGCGGAAGTGACTTCCGTGGTCGGCGGAAGTGTTAAACTCAGAATAGTGTTCCTGGAGACACTCTGTAGTAATTCTGGACATGTGTGGTGTAGTATCGTCCTACTGGAATTGCTCAAGTCCCTTGGAATGCACAATGGACATGAATGGATGCAGGTGATGAGACAGGATGCTTACGTACATGTCACCTGTCGGCGTGGTATCTAGAAGTATCAGGGGTCCCATATCACTGCAGCTGCTCACACCCCACACCATTAAATAGCCTTAACCAGCTCGAACAGTCCCCTGCTAACTGCACAGTCCATAAATTCATGAGGTTGTCTCCATATCTGTAGACGTCCATCTGCTAGGTACAATTTGAAACGAGACTCGCCCGACCAGGCAACATGTTTCCATTCATCGGCAGTCCAATGTCGGTGTTGACATGCCCAGGTGTAGCGTAAAGCTTTGTGTCGTGAAGTCATCGAGGGTACACGAGTGGGCCTTCAGCTCTGAAAGCCCATATCACTGATATTTCGCTGAATGGTTCACACGCTGACACTTGCTGATGGCCCAGCACTGAAATCGGCAGCACTTTGTAGTGGTGTTCAGTCGTCATTGGTCTCTTTCTCGCAGGATGGCTTTCCGGCAGCAGCGATGTCAGAGATTTGATGTATTATTCAGGGCACGCTCGTGAAATGGTCTTAGGGAAAAGTCACCACTACCGCGGAGATGCTGTGACCCATTCCTCGTGTGCCGACTGTAACACCACATTCGAACTCACTTACATCTTGGTAACCTGCCGTTGCAGCAGCTGTAACCGATCTAACAACTGCGCCAGACACTTGTAGTCTTATACAGGCGCTACCGACTGCAGCGCCGTATTCTGCATGTTTACATATCTCTGTGTTTGTATACCCATGCCTATACTATTTTCTTTGGCGCATCAGTGGAGAACGGCCGGCGGCAGCCACTCAACCCCATTTGCACTTGGAGCCTCTCCACTGCTTGTTGCTAGGCAGACGCCGCCTAGTGACGGCTCCGACTCCGTCATTTGTGCTGCAGTTCAGAGACCTTAAGCTTGTTGACACTGAGAGCTGGACTCAGTTTCTTGGTGCAGTATTCTTTGTTTCCTCGTACACTTGGAGAAACACAAGTTACGAAAATCTTCTGTTTACTGTGTTAACTCGTTCTCTGTCATTTCTGCTCCTTCGGCGACAGTTGTCACACCGCTCTGTAGCCCCCCTCTCCTTACTGTTATCTCCGAAACTGTGCACAGCAAGTTTATATTAATGTTTTCTAAACCAGCGGGTGCAAAATCACGTGCAGTTCGAGGAATGGAACACTTTACGAACTTAAAAACCTGAGATAAAAGCGAGTTTCGAACAAGTTGGCTATGTTCAAGGGCTTTGTGAAGGAGGAGTGGAGCGAGACACGCCTGTGTGGACAGAAAGGGCGGGAAAAGGATCGGATTAGCTGTAAAATTTCGAGCTACATTTCCGCATTTATACACGGAAAACGTTAATCAGACACAAGCAACTAAAAGTTTATAGTTACACCACCAAATACTGCTAGCTGGTTCTGTCATTTAATTAGAAATGAATAATGATTTCTTATAAGTGTGTATTTTATAACAGTATACCTTCGTTGAAGTCTACATCTCAGGGAATGTATGTGGAGAGCAGCAAAATTTAAAACATTGTTGTCTTAAACAGATTCAAAACAGATGTAATTAGGAGCGCATTCTTAGGGTGGTTAAATAATAACACGAAATGCATCTGGTGTTTCATAATTGCATTCAACAACATATTTGTACATTAACGCTTGATTTTCTGGCCTGCCAATATAGTAATTAGAATTCAACAAATTCTCCATCCAGCATTAACGTAGAGCAATGGTGGATTACGTTGTGTTTGCTCAGATGCCAACTCGAGGACACATAGAAGAAGACAGGGAAAAAAACGAACAACAAATGAAATAATTGAGGAGCGTATCAGCGTATTTCCTCCAGATGCTATACATAAACGGACTAACGTCCCTTATCATTGAGCATGAGTCTCTGGTCACAGAAGAAACTTCCAATTAATTCATGTTTTCATGATACAATGCCCCTAAATTCTACACGAATCACATCTTTATGTATATAGAACTTCAGTTTAAAGTCAACACCGATAGTTCACTGCTAATATTAACATCTTCTGGTTAGTGAATAAAATATAGGAATAATAGCTTAACACCAATCATATTCAAACTGAATTGTAGTGTTTCATACATTCGCCGTTTGCTGTACAGGCAAATGGAAGCGTTACACAACATAACTAGCAATGTAGAAAATGGTGAGCTAGCTCGTGTACCTATCTGAGCATCTAAGCATGAAGACAATTATACATGTTCAGTATCTAATAATACAAGTGTTGACTTACACAAAACTGTCCTACAGGAAAAACGAAGGCATTTGCAAGTTTTCAGCACTGTATCGTGTGGTGTAATTAACTTTGTGCCTATATGAAATGCTAAACTTACATTAAAAACAATGTGCATACGAAAGACATTTAGATTTGTACAAAATAAAAATGTAGTTTCAATATTAAACAGTAATTATAGGCCCATCTACTTAATTCAGTTTGGTCATTTGAAACGACCTTGCTTCTTGATCCATACTAAGATTTAAATAAATTCTATTTCAATGCCCAAGAAGGACAGGTAAATTTTGTTATTGATATTGGTATCGTTATTATTATTATTATTATTGCTAATTACGTTTTACAATACTTATACCTAGGCCTAGACGCCGTAGAGGTTGCAAAATTATTTTTTCCTGTAGCTGCTCTGAATTTATAGGTGGAGTAGGTACATCATTCGCCCAAGTCCTGAAAGGAACCAATCGAAAGCAGGGGACGGATTATCCCATACATTAAGACGCCTATGGTTTCTAATTAGTCTTGCGTCCAGAGATATATCAAGACTGGTATCTCGCAGAGTAACTGCAATGACGTCATCAAGGTGAAGATGAATGAGTGACCTACTTACGGGCAGAGGTTCAGGCATGATGCAACAAGAAACATAAGAATGATTCGTACGACAATCATTACACATATTAAATGAAGTGTTCTTACTGAAAGGAAAATTCATTTGATTGGAACACAGTCTCTTATTGAAAAATGTGCAAAGAACATCGGGAAATACGGTAAATACTGATATTGAGTCATTTGGTTCAACATCAGCCACACGATATTCATTAGAAAAGTAGTACCTTCGTTACTGGCGTCTGTGTTAGACTAGTTCATATTCCACTAACGCTGAGAATGCTGCCCAGTGCCCCAGGATTCGCGCTGTATTTCTACCAACGCGTCTGTATTCGCATGTCAGTTAAAGTATATGTTCAAACACAGGATGTACACTGAGGTACCTAAATTTTGCAGCTCCCAATGCTTGATGTAATTTGTTTCATCTGCACGGCGCTAGTGTTGGCTGTGTAAACGAAACTTATGTCAGTTGTTTATGGTCCCTCGCTCGAAGTAGATCCGATATCCCACATCACATTGTGTAACACTGGCGTCGTTGTCGCGTTGAGATATAAATTTAATGTGAATGCTTGAACAGTGAAATAGTTTGTTCCGTTGTCGGTAATGGGGCGAATAGCATTTCTTGTATGTGTCCATACGATTCAAAACATGGGTAGTGTTCCACAGGAAATCAAGACTACACATTGGAACCTACAACAAACAAAATTCTCGTTCGACTGTGGCAGTGTGTGATGGTAAGTACATTTCACATGTTTCACTTGCGTCCCCCACCTCCTCCTTTTCCTCCAAAATCCCGTCATCCCTTACACTCTCCGCAGTCTTGATCCCCCCCACCCCCTGGTTTCCTCCTTCCCCTCCACAGCACGACCACTGCTGCACCTCTATCGCTGTATCCCTCCCTCTCTCCACCTCCACACTCTCCTTCATCAGGGCAATTTCCAGCACATCCCCCTCCCGGATGTCGAACTTCTCCGTGCCATCTACCCTTCTTTCCAACTGTAACCTGACCTTGTTCCTCCCCCTCCACCTGGCCCCAGGGCCCCTCTTACCTCTTCCCTCCTCCCGTAGTGGCATTTTCTCCTCCCCCCTCCCTGAGTCCCTGCCCCCCCCCCCAGCCACAGGGTCCACCCTTTACCTCTTCCCTCCTTCTCCCAGAGTGGATTTTTCTCCTCCTCCCTACCTGAGTCCCTGCACCCCCTCCTCAACTGTTTCCCTGCCACGTCCTTCCCTCCCCAGCCCTATTTGGCGCCCCCCCCCCCTGCCCGTCTCCTCCCCTCTCAACCCCTCTCGCTCCCTTCTTCCTCATTTCCAGGCCCCTGGCAGATCCTCTCAGTTTGCTCATCGCCATTAGTGTGCTACGTCTGTAGTGTTGTGTTTGGTGGTGTTCTCCCGTGATGTCAAGAGCTGTGATTTTGATTGTGTGCTGGACTTCTACATAGTTTTACTGTCAGTGATTGTTATGTGTTGCTCCATACATCAATAACTTTTATGCTCATGCTATACTTCGTCTTGTGATCTTTTGATTGTCCCAGTGTGTGGGTTTTTTATGTGTGCCCCTTTTTTACTGTTTTAATCTCCATTTTACAGTCGTCCCCTTTTTGCCTGTTCTCTTCCATTATATACCCCCTTTTTACATCTATGTACTCCATATTTTCCCCTTTATGTTATTTTAAATGTCTTCTATTGTATAATTAATGTCTTTCAGCTGAAGAGCAGTGCATGTGCTGTTGCCAGCCCACTCCAGATGTGGCACTGAAATACAATAAAGGAAAAACAAAAATTCGCCTGCAGTAGCACGAAGCGAAGCCTACTCATATTTCCAGCACTGTTGGTAGTTTAGCTGAATAAATGCATTATGACACGCCTCATAGAATATGAGTTTCTTCCAACATTGCATAGTAAATCACCTGTGGATCCTGTTTATCACCGAAATTCGTGAGGCAAATGATTATACCGAATATTAGCCTTTTAATGTCATTGACTTGAATTAAATGCCTAATAACATTTTCGAACAAATAATACTTATGAATGCATACAAGTTCAGTAGCAATACTTAACTGTACACTTCTGTATTTGATTACATTTTAATTGCATAAATTAGAAGTAACACTCGCGACCTGGGTCCTAAATAGAATCTCACACCTGTTCTCATCAATGTGTCAAATCACAATACCGAGCTAATAGTGATGTTAAAAGAAATGTGTATCAAGGTGATGAGAAGAGTTCACGCTATTTGGAAACAAGAGAGTGCTCATCGAAACAAATCTCATCGGATCATCTATCCTATATGTAGCAATATCAGCTGAAATTCTCATTGATCGACGCGACTGTGTCAACCTGGAACGAGTCAGTAGTATGTAGATAAGAAATACTTCTAACATGTATTCCAATCTCTGTCTTCCTCTACAGTTTTTTCCCTCTACAGCTCCCTCTAGTACCATGGAAGTCATTCCCTCATGTCTTTGCAGATGTCCTATCATCCTGTCCCTTCTCCTTATCAGTGTTTTCCACATATTCCTTTCCTCCCGATTCTGCGTAGAACCTCCTCATTCCTTACCTTATCAGTTCACCTAATTTTCAACATTCGTCTATAGCACCACATCTCAAATGCTGCGATTCTCTTCTGTTCCGGTTTTCCCACAGTCCGTGTTTCACACCACACTTCTCTTGGCCAGAAATGCCTTTTTTGCCATAGCAAGTCTGCTTTTGATGTCCTCCTTGCTCCGTCCGTCATTGGTTAATTTACTGCCTAGGTAGCAGAATTCCTTAACTTCATTGACTTCGTGACCATCAATCCTGATGTTAAGTTTCTCGCTGTTCTCATTTCTGCTACTTCTCATTACCTTCGTCTTTCTCCGATTTACTCTCAAACCATACTGTGTACTCATTAGACTGTTCATTCCGTTCAGCAGATCATTTAATTCTTCTTCACTTTCACTCAGGATAGCAATGTCATCAGCGAATCGTATCATTGATATCCTTTCACCTTGTATTTTAATTCCACTCCTGAACCTTTCTTTTATTTCCATCATTGCTTCTTCGGTGTACAGATTGAAGAGTAGGGGCGAAAGGTTACAGCCTTGTCTTACACCCTTCTTAATATGAGCACATCGTTCTTGATCGTCCACTCTTATTATTCCCTCTTGGTTGTTGTACATATTGTATATGACCCATCTCTCCCTATAGCTTACCCCTACTTTTTTCAGAATCTCGAACAGCTTGCAACCCTATGAAAGTGTCTTGATTTTTCTTTAACCTTGCTTCCATTATTAGCAGTAACGTCAGAATTGCCTCTCTCGCCACTTTACTTTCACTAAAGCCAAACCGATCGTCACCTAGCGCGTTCTCAATTTTCTTTTCCATTCTTCTATATATTATTCTTGTAAGCAGCTTCGATGCATGAGCTGTTAAGCTGATTGTGCAATAATTCTCGCACTTGTCAGCTCTTGCCGTCTTCGGAATTGTGTGGATGATGCTTTTCCGAAAGTCAGATGGTATATCGCCAGACTCATATATTCTACACACCAACGTAAATAGTCGTTTTGTTGCCACTTCCCCCAATGATTTTAGAAATTCTGATGGAATGTTATCTATCCCTTCTGCCTTATTTGACCGTAAGTCCTCCAAAGCTCTTTTAAATTCCGATTCTAATACTGGCTCCCCTACCTCTTCTAAATCGACTCCTGTTTTTTCTTCTATCACATCAGACAAATCTTCACCCTCATAGAGGCTTTTAGTGTATTCTTTCCACCTATCTGCTCTCTCCTCTGCATTTAACAGTGGAATTCCCGTTGCACTCTTAGTGTTACCACCGTTGCTTTTAATGTCACCAAAGGTTGTTTTGACTTTCCTGTATGCTGAGTCTGTCTTTCCGACAGTCATATCTTTTTCGATGTCTTCGCATTTTTCCTGCAGCCATTTCGTCTTAGCTTCCTTGCACTTCCTATTTATTTCATTCCTCAGCGACTTGTATTTCTGTATTCCTGATTTTCCCGGAACATGTTTGTACTTCCCCCTTTCATCAATCAACTGAAGTATTTCTTCTGTTACCCATGGTTTCTTCGCAGCTACCTTCTTTGTACCTATGTTTTCCTTCCCAACTTCTGTGATGGCCCTTTTTAGAGATGTCCATTCCTCTTCAACTGTACTGCCTACTGCGCTATTCCTAATTGCTGTATCTATAGCGTTAGAGAACTTCAAACGTATCTCGTCATTCCTTAGTACTTCCGTATCCCACTTCTTTGCGTATTGATTCTTCCTGACTAATGTCTTGAACTTCAGCCTACTCTTCATCACTACTGTGTTGTGATCTGAGTCTATATCTGCTCCTGGGTACGCTTTACAATCCAGTATCTGATTTCGGAATCTCTGTCTGACCATGATGTAATGTAATTGAAATCCTTCCGTATCTCCCGGCCTTTTCCAAGTATACCTCCTTCTCTTGTGATTCTTGAGCAGGGTATTCGCTATTACTAGCTGAAACTTGTTACTCAACTCAATTAGTCTTTCTCCTCTTTCATTCCTTGTCCCATGCCCATATTCTCCTGTCACCTTTTCTTCTACTCCTTCCCCTACAACTGCATTCCAGTCGCCCATGACTATTAGATTTTCGTCCCCCTTTACATACTGCATTACCCTTTCAATATCCTCATACACTTTCTCTATCTGTTCATCTTCAGCTTGCGACATCGGCATGTATACCTGAACTATCGTTGTCGGTGTTGGTCGGCTGTCGATTCTGATTAGAACAACCCAGTCATTGAACTGTTCACAGTAACACACCCTCTGCCCTACCTTCCCATTCATAACGAATCCTACACCTGTTATACCATTTTCTGCTGCTGTTGATATTACCCGATACTCATCTGACCAGAAATCCTTGTCTTCCTTCCACTTCACTGACCCCTACTATATCTAGATTGAGCCTTTGCATTTCCCTTTTCAGATTTTCTAGTTTCCTTACCACTTTCAAGCTTCTGACATTCCACGCCCCGACTCGTAGAGCGTTATCCTTTCGTTGATTATTCAATCTTTTTCTCATGGTGACCTCCCCCTTGGCAATCCCCTCCTGGAGATCCGAATGGGGGACTATTATGGAATCTTTTGCCAATGGAGAGATCATCATGACACTTCTTCAATTACAGGCTACATGTCCTGTGGATACACGTTTCGTGTCTTTAATGCAGTGGTTTCCATTGCCTTCTGCATCCTCATGTCGTTGATCATTGCTGATTCTTCCGCCTTTAGGGGCAATTTCCCACCCCTAGGACAAGAGAGTGACCTGAACCTCTATCCGCTCCTCCGCCCTCTTTGACAAGGCCGTTGGCAGAATGAGGCTGACTTCTTATGCCGGAAGTCTTTGGCCGCCAATGCTGATTATTTATCAAAATTTAGGCAGTGGCGGGGATCGAACCCAGGACCGAAGACGTTTTGATTATGAATCAAAGACGCTACCCCTAGACCACGGGTACTTGAAATACAGAATTGAGATTCGAAGACTAGTGTGCTGCGTGGTCTCAGGTGCCCTGCAACAGTTCGGGCAGTTATCCCTGTCAGAGTTTCGAGTCTTCCCTCGGGCATGGGTGTGTGTGTTGTCTTTAGTGTAAATTGGTTTAAGTTAGATTCAGTAGTGAGTAAGCCTAGGGACTGATGACGTCAGCAGTCTGGTCCCATAGGAACTACGACAAATTTCCAAATTTTTGCAAGAGTAGTGTGTTACATAAAATTATCCACATGTGGAAGAAAAATCATTCCTAATAGGTGGAGACACACACATCCACCCACCCATACACATACTCACACACACACACACACACACACACACACACACACACACACACACACACAAAGATTATAGCATTATTAACTACATAAGAAGAGAAATTTGTTAACATAGAGTATAGATTTAAGTGTCAGGAATCCTTCTCTGAGAGTATTTGTATATAGTGTAGCCATGTATGGATGTGAAACATTGATGATAAACAGTTTAGACAAGAAGAGAATAGAAGCTTCTGAGATGTGGTGCTACAGAAAAATACTGAGCATTAAGTGGGTAGTTCATGTAACGAATGAGAAGATACTCAATGGAAGTGGGGAGAAGGGGAATTTCTGGCACATCTTGACTAGAAGAAGGGACCGGTTGGTAGGACACTTTCTGAGGCATCAAGGGATCACTAATATACTATTGGAGGGAAGCGTGGAGGGTAAAAATCGTAGAAGGAGACCAAGAGGTGAATACATTAAGCAGATTCAGGAGGGTGTAGGTTGCAGTAGTTACTCGGAGATGAACAGGCTTGCGTAAGATAGAGTAGCATGGAGAGCTACATCCAACCAGTCTTTCGACTGAAGACTACAACAACAACAGCAACATGGCTACAGATATGGAACGATTTAAATCTTAAAAGGGATACAACAACTTTCTACTTCCCGATTGAGGATAGGCTATTAAACAGCAAACAGGGTTGGGTATTCCAGAGAACAGTGTGGAAGTGCGTTTCTTATCTTCTCTATGTCTGCTAGTTGAGTAGCATGGAGGTAATCTAGTTCTTGTAGTTTGAAAGTGATAACTTCCTGCACATGGGTACATTGATTTTCATTACACATCTGACGAGGATCGGTGAGCTCTCCGACAAACCGCATTTGCATTCCTTGCTAGAATTTGCCATGGCCCATGGCTGTAGAAACTGTGTCAGCGTGACGTCGTTACAACCCACTCTGTCACGCAGCTTAGCAGTGGAGCGCTCTAGAATTGCGTCCCTCTCGGGCAAAAAATCTTTGCCTGCTATGTATACGGATGTTAGACTCTCTAAGACGAGGAATGGGTTTGCACAGATCATTTATCATAACTTGACCTGCAGCAAGGCCTGGAACTTATTGGGCTTAGATCTTGGGCGTAGGGCTCCAAGAATCTTGCAGTCACCAACCTTAGGCTTCGGAAGTTGTTCATGGTCACAAATTCCGTGATATAATCCGACCGATACAGCAGTCGTACGCACACCGGTATCTAAAATAATGATGACAGATAAATCATTCAACGTAAACCGAGGGGTGGTTTGCAAGTCACATTTCATGAATTTACTGCACCGTTAGTGCTCTTGACAGAACTCTTCTGCCATGCACAATGCGTCGTTGAACAACCACAGATTTGGATTCTGTTATATGCAATTACAGTGTGCCAAGACCAAGCCATGGGGACTCGTCTCGGTCTTGCCTAGTTTGTGGACTTGGTTCCACCTTTATCCTCTTAAGTCGACCAAAGAGGGTAGTGGAAACTGAAAACTTAGTTTAGGTAATTTTTTGTGTATAACATCTCATTGTACGCTCTTTGGTTTAACATATTGTGTGCAGATCGGATTCAGAAGCCGCCACATCCGGGCATGGACTAGGTGCAACAGGCATCTACTGCAGAGGCTCACTTATGCCTTGGCGTCGAGGCTTGACAGAGCCCTGGAGATCAAGGTGCAAAGAATGTAAACGATGGGACAAATAAACATTCGTTATGAAAACAGTGAGAAAAATGAGAGAAGTAAATAAGGTAGACGAGTTAGCCACCAAAGAAGAACTGTCTGATAGTATCACAAATTTAAAAAGACAAGGACAGGAGGCAGCTACGACCCTAGTAAAATTAACTAGGGAGCTACGGCTTGAAATAGATCAACAGGACGTTTTAGGCAGGCAAAGGAGGTTCACGAATAGAGGTAGGCGATAAGATGAAACGTACAGAGTGAATACCACACCTAGTAGTTCGAAGATACAAACAGTCAGATCTTGTATAACGCTGTATTTTCTTATTGGCGTTTTGTTATGGTTTTATGAATGCTTGTATGTGTGCGTATCTTAACTTAGGTATTATTACCAAGAGCTTATAAGATTCCATTAATACTAGCACAAGCATTCAATAAACTTATTGATCAAAGAGCCACTTTTCTATATATTTTAATTTCATTTAAACTAAGTGTGCCTTGCTGCCTACAGAAGTCATTTTCATGTGTTTATAGTGGTTTTTAATTCCTTAAATGTTCCTTGAATATTCAGGTCTGTTAAAATCCTAAAACGGTCTATTCGTGCGTTATAGAAGTATTGTTCAATCCGCTATGTAACTCTGCCTTCTGTCAAATGGCATCTATTCCCCTTCTCTTAGACTCTGATTTGTGATTTCAACCAGAACACGGACTTGGTGTGGAATTATATGGGGAGACAGTTTCACTTTATATTTCAGCCTAGTAAGTGGCACAAACTGTATCATCAAAGTTAAGCCTCAGGCTGAATAATGTATCCAGTGATTTCAATGAGTTTCATCTCAAGTACTTGTCCACTGATGAAGTACATGCACACATATCCGAAGGAACATTGCATCGTAATTCGCAGTAACACAGGCACTGCAATACCGTATTCATCTGCCGACAATGGTCAAGCGATTTCAAGTAAAATGTCTCCCCTGTACAGGAATATACATAATGGATGTGCGAGTACAGATTGTAGACACAAGGTTTATGACGTCTGGTCCTATGGGTCTGGCTGTGAACGTGCTCGAATACTGAAATAGTAAGAAGAGCGCACGCCATAAATGGGAAATTCGGGTCCCGGTCCGGCACAAATTTTTACTATTTTTTATCTGATGGTTGTTCATATTCGCTACTGCGAATACATTTCATGCGTTTATAACGGCTAAGTCGTTGCAGAGCCTGTTACTTTCGACATGGATACATGTTGGAAGGAAAATTGCATCGGAATATCGAACGACATATAACCTTTTCTCAAGATGTCGAGCGTATGCGTCAAGTGTTAATACGTCTACGAGATCTTGACCTCATGTAACGGTTGTATTAAAGCCCGATACGGTGAATATTTCTGAGAAAGAAATTTCCATTTTACGAAATTCAATCTTCCTTTCATTGGTCAAACTGACAGCCGTGTTGCTTCAGGAGTTGGATGATGAAGGGCACCATGTGTCCTATGCTTCAAGCTCGTTACCTCTGACAAAAATGAAGCATAGGGTTCATGAACTCGAGGCATAGGCCGTACTTCTCGCATTAGGAAAGTTTGAATTCTATCACTAACACTGGTAATTTTACCTCAGGACTGATAATCAAGCTTTAAGGTGGGTGCTGGCACGTCACAGTAAAAGAGACAGTATCGTAAGCTGGGCCGTGAATGTTTCAGCCTCCCAGTTTACATTTAAACATCTAAGGTGTTCCGAAAATCTGGTAGTAGATGCATTACGTCGCATGTTCGAAGAAAAGCAAGCAGCCAATGAGGTTTTCAGCAAGATCAGGCCGAATTTCAGGTGTCATCTTTGCCTGGGAATCTTAAAGAGAACTAAGAGCAGCACCCTGACCTCCAAGAGATGAGACGAAGATAGGGGGCCGTAGAGGAAGTACCGGATTGTCACTTACACAAAGGGTTTCTCTGTTATGCTACGTAAGGGACTACCGAGTGAAGCTCTACCTGCCACGTGAATCAGTTCCCGCGATTTTTAAATATTGTAGTAAATTACACTACTGGCCATTAAAATTGCTACACCAAGAAGAAATGCATATGATAAACGGGTACTCTTTGGACAAACATATTATACTCGAACCGACATGTGATTACATTTTCACGCAATTTGGGTGCATAGATCCTGACAAATCAGTACCCAGAACAACTAACTCTGGCCGTAATAACGGCCTTGATACGCCTGGGCATTGAGTCAAACAGAGCTTGGATGGCGTGTAAAGGTACAGCTGCCCATGCAGCTTCAACTCGATACCACAGTTCAAAAGGAGTAGTGACTGACGTGTTGTGACGAGCCAGTTGCTCGGCCACCATTGATCAGACGTTTTAAATTGGTGAGAGATCTGGAGAATGTGCTGGCCAGGGAAGCAGTCGAACATTTTCTTTATCCAGAAAGGCCCGTACAGGACCTGCAACATGCGGTTGTGTATTATCCTGCTGAAATGTAGGGTTTCGCAGGGATCGAATGAAGGGTAGAGCCACGGGTCGTAACACATCTGAATTGTGACGTCCACTGTTGAAAGAGCTGTCAATGCGAACGAGAGGTGACCGAGACGTGTACCCAATGGCACCCCATACCATCAAAAAAATGGTTCAAATGGCTTTGAGCACTATGGGACTTAACAGCTGTGGTCATCAGTCCCCTAGAACTTAGAACTATTTAAACCTAACTAACCTAAGGACATCACACACATCCACGCCCGAGGCAGGATTCGAACCTGCGACCGCAGCAGTCGCGCGGTTCCGGACTGCGCGCCTAGAACCGCGAGACAACCGCGGCTGGCCCCATACCATCACGTCGGGTGATACGCCAGTATGGCGGTGACGAATACACGCTTCCAATGTGCGTTCATCGCGATGTCGCCAAACACTGATGCGATCATCGTGATGCTGTAAACAGAACGTGGATTCAAACGAGAAAATAACGTTTTACCACCCAGGTTCATCGTTGAGTACCCATCAGAGGCGCTCCTGTCTGTGATGCAGCGTCAAGGGTAACCGCAGCCATGCTCTCCGAGCTGATAGTCCATGCTGCTGCAAACGTCGTCGAACTGTTCGTGAAGATGGTTGTTGTCTTGCAAACGTCCCCATCTGTTGACTCAGGCATCGAGACGTGGCTGCATGATCCGTTACAGCCATGCGGATAAGATGCCTGTCATTTCGAGTGCTAGTGATACGAGGCCGTTGGGATCCAGCACGGCGTTCTGTATTACCCTCCTGAACCCATCGATTCCATATTCTGCTAACAGTCATTGGATCTTGACCAACGCGAGCAGCAATGTCGCGATACGATAAACCGCAATCGCGATAGGCTACAATCCGACCTTTATCAAAGTCGGAAACGTGATGGTACGCATTTCTCCTCCTTACACGAGGCATCACAACAACGTTTCACTAGGCAACGCCGGTCAACTGCTGTTTTTTGTATGAGAAATCTGTTGGAAACTTTCTTCATGTCAGCACGTTGTAGGTGTCGCCACCAGTGCCAACCTTGTGTGAATGCTCTGAGAAGCTAATCATTTGTATACAACAGGATCTTCTTCCTGTCGGTTAAATTTCGCGTCTGTAGCACGTTATCTTCGTGATGTAGCAATTTTAATGGCCAGTTGTGTAGATTTAGGGGGCATTTAGGTATATTTAAAACGATGCAAGAGGTTGAAGAGTCCGTCACTTGGTCATATTCAAACAAGGACGTATGAAGGCTTGTGAACCAGTGTGAGGGTTGCATGATTAAACCCAGTAGAAATAATCGAAATGTTTTTCTGTGTTCCATGTTTTCCGAGAGGCCGGTGGATAAAATCTTTACTGAGTATCTCAAACAGTTTTATGGTATCAAGGTCGATAAGAGATATATTGTTGCAGTCACTGATCTCTTCTCGCGTTTTTTGTGATTGTGCGTGGAACATGTATGACAGCAGTAGCAACAATCGGGCATCTCCGGAAAATTCTCTGAGGTTTTCGGCCACCTAAATCTTTAATCAGTGACAACGCGTTTTGGTGAATTCACGAGGGTTTATAATCAGAATGGAATACTGCATACCACCACTATACTCTATTATGCGCAATCTTCCTTTGTCGAAGGGGCAAACCGCAGATTAGAGACGGTCCAAACAATATTTCATTCAGGTACTGAAACTAAGTGGGACTGGTCCATTCCCATGGTGAATTTGCCCTTCAGAACGGCGACCCACGAGGCTCAATAGACGACTCTTGTGACGTGTTTACGTATTCTATCAACTCTGTCTTGTGGTCGATGAATGATCTCACTCTGGAGCAGGGTTGTTCTGAGATTGTCTGGGATGACTGGAGGCGAGCTACAACCAATATTGACCAGGCGGATCGCAGAGAAGCGAATCAGTATAAGACGGGCAGACGTCCCGCCAAGACTGACGTCTGGTGACGTGGTCTTCGTTAAGAACTTTGCCACTGAAATAAAGACCGATAAAAAAGTTTGTCAGGAAGTTGCAGAGTTCTGACAGTATGTACCCCATTAATCTGTAGGTCCAAAATCCGATGACTCGGAAAACATGTAGAATAACCCTAAGTCAGGTAATAATAGACATGGTACTAGAGAACTAAAGACTCTTCTTGTGAATCCCACCACAGGATTTTGTAGTCTAAGGGGGGAGGGCAGGGAGATAGAGCCGTTCCAGCTACTATTGACTTCCTACCCCCTTTATCTTCGACGATATATGTAACTAAGGTTTGGATGTCGCCCCCTCAGTGCGCACACGTAGCATATTACTGTGTTTGGCACAGTCCAGTGGTGTGAGAGGCAGGCATTCTGAGCTTTGGCAGCAAACAGCCAACCACTCTAACACAGACCGACTGTTACCCAAAGTTTCTTTTCCCTATGTTAGTCGGTACAACATTTGTGACTGCCCTTTTCTGGGATGTCTACTCCTCCACTAAAGTGCCTACTTTGGTATTCCCTATTGCAGTATCCACACCATCAGCGAACTTCAAATGCGTCTCACTGTTCCTCATCATTTCCATATCCCAATTCCTTCAGCACTCATTCTTCTGTGCGATTCTCTTAGACTTCAGTTTTCTCTTCGTCATTACTTAGTAAGATCTGAGTCCTTATCTGCTCCAGGGTACACCTTATAATACAGTATTTAAGTTCAGAAGTCTAACCAAGCTGGAATCTTACCATGTCTCTTTGTCTTTCACAAGTATACCTACTACTCTTCTGATTCTTGAAAAGAGTATCTTCTTAAAGTTATTGTGGAGCTCATTAGTCTTTCTTCTTTGTCACCCCTGCTGACAAGCCCAGTAACTCTTTCTTCTGTTCCTTCCCCTATAACCGACTCCAGTCCCTCATGATATTTAGATTTTATCTCCTTCTGCATACCGAATTACCCATTTAGTGTCCTCATACATTTTCTCTATTTTTTTCTCATATGGTTGCGATGTCGCTACGTAAAGATGGTGCCAACGTTGGTTTACTGTCGAGTCTTATGTGAACAACTCTATCACTTAAGTGTTCACAATAGCTGACTCTCTGCCCTAGTTTCCTATTCATAACGAATCCTTCTCCCATTATATCGTTTCCTGCTGCTGTTGATATTACCCTATATCCGTCTCAGCAGAAATCCTTATTTCTTTTCATTTCACTTTAATAATTAACAGCCTCAGTAGCACTGTTTGCCTGGAATTTACCTAGGTTTCAGTCGGGATAACCCAACCTTCTTCAGAATATCAGTAACTACCGTCTTCGCATAGTGGACATCGTCAAGTTAAAACTATAAATCCATAAATTACCGTCAGACTATAAAACTTACCTGGAACTGCCTGGGCCCCACTTCGCGACCGCCATGCGGCACCCACGAGTGCTGTACAGTTCCAGTATAGCACTCATGGCTGCCACATGGCGGTCGCGAAGTGGGGCCGAGGCAGTTCCAGGTACGTTTTATAGTCTGACGATAATTTATGGATTTATAGTTTTAACTTTAAAATTAAAATTAATATTTACACAGTTACTGACAGGGCCGCGAAATGTTGAAGATATTTATATTCCACCATATTTTATCGTGTGTCACCTATCCTTCAGCAATAGCCTCTTTAGGAACCGAATGGGTCACTAATCCGTAATCTTTTACATGTTTTACTATTACTGAAGAGAAATGAAAGATATGTAACAGATTCGACTATTGGCAGAAACACAGGATACTCCTACAAATAGTGGAGAGACTAATCTTCCAGGAAGACTGAAGAAGAGTGAAACTAATCAATTAAACAGCTGTCATATAGAGATAAATATCTAATGGGAATATTTTTTCATACCACACAGTGAGCCGACTCATCAGATTCGGCTATTGTTGCTGATACTGTTTAGCTGTCTAACAATACTTTCTGAGTCAGAAGGTTGGACGGGCAAGAGCATCAAAGCTTCACCGATGACATCTGGATATGTCAACGTTTGCCATCTCTTACAAATACCAAGAAGGACGCACTGGTATAGACTACAATACTGTGGATCAGTGAATCCGAGACCTATACAAAAAAACTGCCGAAAATTACCAACAGACGGCTATTATGGCCATTCGCTCCTTCACACGGTCTCGGGTCTTGCTGCGCAGAATTGTACATTGGAAACAATAGGAGATAAAGTTTATCAGTCAAATTACCTGCAGTGTTCCATGACAGCATAGCGCCACAGAATTCACCTTAGCTGGGGACGCCACTACTGGTTTCAAGTAGCTTCACAAGTCCAGTCGTGGACAAAACGAGCGAGACCCCTCGCCTTTTCGTTATGCGAATCCGCACAGCTTTAAAATCTGCTACACAGCATAACAGCCAAGGAGACGAAGTGCTACCAACATACTATGCACAGGCGTGAAATTGAATAACCATCCGAACTATGTCAGACTATATTAATGCTGATTAGTGTGTTAAACACAACACGTAAATATAAGATATAAATGAAAGAAAAAACGCATAAATTGTACTAAAACAAATGAATTTCAGCTTATCGAGATAAAATAACTGTTTTAGTAATACAAAGTACCCCAGATCGTTACGAATTAGCAAAATAATATGCGCATTCGGCCACAAAACGGTCTGTGTCAATGTTCAGACCAGTCATACTGGATTACCGTTGCTGACCTACCATGAAAGTGTGCAAATTTAGCAATGCGTGAAGATTCATAACGACATTCAGTTAAAAATCATTCAGTGCCACACTTAAGTCAATTCAGTTATTAACAGAAGAGGAAAAAGTAGGCGGTAACAAGTATGAAATTCTACGAAAGTTTCATATTGACATCCACAGGGCGCCGGTACAGAACAAAGGTAGCAATAAAACGTATTGTGGGCACGAGAATTTCTTAAAATTCCTTTACTGATAGTGTAAGAGTAGGACGGTAAAGAAATAGTCCAAAGTTGGTTAGATGAACCCTCTGCCGGGCACGTAAGTCTGGACTGCAAAGAAATCAAGTAGATGTAGTCATGTAGATGCAAGAACAAAATTATTCTGTAATTCGACATGTGAGTTACATTTGATTTGAACATTCAAGGTGTTTTCTGTTTATTTACTTTTTGTTCATTATTTTCAGCTATAGACAAACACCTAGTTGCGTTAAATTGATATTGAAATAATGTGTCATGCATGGACCAATAATAATAAATTCTTAACTACTTGTTATAGTTTTCTCTGCCTCGCGATGACTGGGTGTTGTGTGATGTCCTGAGTAGGTTTAAGTAGTTCTAAGTTCTAGGGGACTGATGACCATAGATGTTAAGTCCCATAGTGCTCAGAGCCATTTGAACCATTTTTGAACTTGTTATAGTATTTCAGTATCTGCCAGCGTCGTTGACATAGGAAGCTCACTTTTTTACACCAGGAAGTGTGATACTTTTCTGCTTATTATGTCTATCAGTACTCGAGGTAAACAGGTTTTAAGGGTTGGGTAGACAGATAGCCACGCGTGATTAGCCGAGCGGTCTATGGCGTTGCAGTCATGGACTGTGCGGCTGGTCCTGGCGGAGGTTCGAGTCCTCCCTCGGGCATGGGTGTGTGTGTGTGTGTGTGTGTGTGTGTGTGTGTGTGTTTGTCCTTAGGATAATTTATGTTAAGTAGTGTGTAAGCTTAGGGACTGATGACCTTCACAGTTAAATCCCATAAGATTTGGCACACATTTGAACATTTTTTGTAGACAGGTAGGCAGTCAAGGAAGTGAGACTAGTAGGGTTCCATTTTTACCGATTTAGGTGACGAAAATAGCTACGACAGTTAGTGAAGATGAGGGCCGCATAAATAATTACCCCTAGTCTTTATTCGAAATGTTCTAGTTGCAGTCGATACATCAGCATATTACTCGTAGCTACGCTTTCGATCTAAAACACGTTTACAAGAATGCAAATAAAATCCATTTGCCTATACGCGTGGTAATTCAGATCCCAATATTAATGCCACAGCGTTTTAGAAGTGCGAGCATTCCAATTGCTAGCTAGTTTAAGAAACACTTCGGCTAATGAACCTTTTCTGGCAGTGGCGAGTCTAATGAAGAATTCCAAACCTTGTATAACACGTTTGGAAACTTTGTAGCCGTTTATTTCTTGAGGTGGTGCAGAATTATCCTACTAAATTTACTCGTTAATAACAGTATTTTGTTATTTCGATAAACATCCCGAATGATTGTCACCTAAGCGGTTACATAAAGGTAGAACATTCATGTTTTTGACTCCATAAAGCTCTATGCAACAGAAACTGCAGATCATTTTGCCATTTTCATTGCGAAATTGCCGACTTATTTATGTCTGGGGTAATAATAGAGGGCTGTTTGCCTGGGATGTCTGCTAGCGTAGTAAAAGGTGTACGCTACTGCAAGGGAGGCCTGGTTTATTTTCTGTTCTAATCTTGATGGAGGCAGACAGACTATCAGTAAAGCAATTTAAGAAATTATCGCGCCCCCCAATACGTTTTATTGCTACCTTTATTCTGTACTGGCGACCTGAGGATGTCAATATGAATTGACTTAAGTGGGGCACTGAGTGATTTTTAACTAAATTTCGTTACGAATCTTCACGCATTGATAAATTTGCACACTTTCATGGTAGGTCAGCAACGGTAATCCAGTATGACTGGTCTGAACGCGGCCGAATGTGCATATTATTTTGTTAATTCATAACGATCTGGGGTACTTTGTATTACTAAAACAGTTATGTTATCTCGATAAGCTGAAATTCATTTTTATTAGTAGAGTTCATACTAATTAGCTTTTCTTCTTTTATTTATATCTTATATTTACGTGTATTTAACACACTAACCAGCATTAATAAATACACATGACTGAAAACAGTCTGACATAGTTCGGGTAGTTTTTCAATTTCACGCCTGTGCATTGTATGTTGGTAGCACTTCGTCTCCTTGCCTGTTATGCTGTGTAGCAGGCTTTAAAGCTGTGCGGATCAGCATAATGAAAAGGCGAGGGGTCTCGCTCGTTTTGTCCACGACTGTTCGTTAATTTGGCCAACCTACACATCGTTTTGTATAAGGAGTTGTACTTAATATATTCAATTTAACTGAGTGAGATAACATTGTATTGATTAATAATTTCATTTTGATTATCACTTGACATTATACTCGTTTCGTTTATCAATACATATAATTTTCTGACAGTTTTATTTTCAAATGATGAACATGGGTTCCCGTTATAAGACCCTAATGGTGTAGTGAAGAATTTCAGTAGACGCAGAATCTGTGTGGGACACTGATAATTTACTTGACAGTTAGGCGTACATAATTATTTCGTTCCGCTTCTCTTGGCTTGTTACAACACTTTAGCATACGAACTAGAACCTCATTTCTTTCCAAATTTTTCGCTGTTGCACAACAGTGTTTTTGTCTTCTAACGGAGGGTACAGTATGTTCATATTTACCTGTACGAATTTCTATTTGATTTTGTTTCATTGCAAAGGAGACTAATTCCGTTTGTATTTCTGCGCTTTTCTACTGCTCTTTCCCAGCATAACTAAAATTACAATTTATTTCACGGTTGTCTCTGCAGGAAGAAGACGTTAAGTTACCGTGTGTGGTAATACGAGAACTTGCTGAAAATTAATGCTTCTGAATTTTTAATGTGGAAACTCTTAAAACATTTTAAATACACTACTGGTCATTAAAATTGCTACACCAAAATACAGATGATTAACGGGTATTCACTGGACAGATATATTACACAAGAACTGACATGTGATTGCATTTTCACGCAATTTGGGTGCATAGATCCTGAGAAATCAGTACCCAGAACAACCACCTCTGGCCGTAATAGCGGCCTTTGTACGCCTGGGGATTGAGTCAAACAGATCGTAGATGATGTGTACATGTACAGCTGCCCATGCAGTTTCAAAACGATACCGCAGTACACCAAGAGTAGTGACTGGTGTATTGTGACGAGCCAGATGCTCTGCCATCATTGGCCAGATGTTTTCAATTGGTGAGAGATCTAGAGTGTGTCCTGGTCAGGGCAGAGGTCGAACATTTTCTGTATCCAGAGAGGTCAGTACAGGACCTGCAACATGAGGTCGTGCATTGTCCTGCTGAAATGTAGCGTTTCGTAGGGATCGAATGAAGGGTAGAGCCACGGGTCGTAACACATCTGAAATGTAACGTGCCGTCAATGAGAACAAGAGGTGACCGAGACGTGTAACCAATGGCACCCCATACCATCACACCGGGTGACACGCCAGTATGGCGATGACGAATACACTATTCCAATGTGTGATCACCACGATGTCGCCAAACACGGATGCGACCATCATGATGCTGTAAACAGTACCTGGATTCATCAGAAAAAATGACGTTTTGCCATTCATCCACCCAGGTTCGTCGTTGAGTACACCATCACAGGCGCTCCTGTCTGTGATGCAGCGTCACGGGTAACCGTAGCCACAGTCTCCGAGCTGATAGTCCATGCTGCTGCAAATGTCGTCGAACTGTTTGTGCAGATGGTAGTTGTCTTGGAAACGTTCCCATATGTTGACTCAGGCATCGAGACTTGGCTGCACGATCCGTTACAGCCATGCGGATAAGATGCCTGTCATCTCGACTGCTAGTGATACGAGGCCGTTGGGATCTAGCACGGCGTTCCGTATTACCCTCCTGAACCCACCGATTCCATATTCTGCTAACGGTCACTGGATCTCGACCAACGCGACCAAAAATGTCGCGATACGATAGACCGCAGTCGCGATAGACTACAATCCGACCTTTATCAAAGTCGGAAAAGTGATGGTACGCATTTCTCCTCCTTACACGAGGCATCACAACAACGTTTCACCAGGCAACGCCGGTCAACTGCTGTTTGTGTATGAGAAATCGGTTGGCAACTTTCCTCATGTCAGCAGGTTGTAGGTGTGAATGCTCTGAAAAGCTAATCGTTTGCATATCACAGCATCTTCTACCTGTCTGTTAAATTTCGCGTCTGTAGCACGTCATCTTCGTGGTGTAGGAATTTTAATGGCCAGTAGTGTATAACAGATGTTACTGAATTTCGACATCTGTCTTGTCCGTGTGTACGTATCTGCCGCCCTCTGCCGCCCTAGGGCTCCGAACTGTGGAGTGTAACCTAGCGGTGTGTAACGTAACTATCTCGATGCGCGAGAAACAGGGTACTGTAGTCTAGTTTCGAATTCGAAGAGTTCGTCCACACACGGAGCGCCCTTTGCTTCAGCATTACAATGCCAGGCCACACGTGAGAGCTTCGACATCTGCTGCGATCCGATGCCTTTGGTTCGCTCTCACCGATCGTTCTCCAAATGGTTCCGTCTTGGTCCCTTCCGATTATTATCTGTTACCAAAACACAAGAACACCGTCAAGGACTTGACGTTAACAGCGATGAAGCGGTGACAGCAGAGGCTAGGTTGTGGCTCCGTCAGAATAGTCAGGCATTCTTTGGGAGAAGCGTATTTGTCCTCAGGATGAGTACTATGACAAATAAATACGCAGACATGAAGAATAATAATGTAGAATGTTAATATCGGTTTATTTATTTATAACGTTTAAGAGTTCCCATGTAAAACATTCGGAAGCCTTGCTTTTCAGCACACGCCCGCATGTAATAGAAGTTGAGATTCTTTCTATTTTTGAAGTAATTTTGAGACTCATCGCTAGCTTCATTCTGTGATTTCCATTATAAATTTCAAGAAATTTTACTTTTGCTTGCGACGGTACGTCACATAAATGGACATTTGGAGAAAGGGAAAAGAAGTTTTTGCTATGGTATGTGTGAATTACAAATTATTTCAGTACTGTGTACGTGTGCGCGATGTATAAGAAAGATTAAAAAAGTTAAATAATACCACAAAAAATATAAACAGTGATGTTATATAAAAATAAAAGGACATTCTTTTTATCTGTGTAATGTAAAGAAAATGAACATGACCAGAGACTATTGCTTTACTGAAAGCGCCCCTGTTTTTGTTTCGTGTAGAGGGAGGCCGCCATTGTAGCGCTGGAAAATATTTCATGTAAGTTTGGTTGTAATTTAGTAAAATATACTTATAATTGTTATTAGAAAGTGTGTATTATTACTTAGTAGTCACCTCTCATGATCGCATCCATTAATTGACATTAACCAAGTTTCTACAAAACTTCGTAGTGCAGGGAGCTCATTCCCCTAGTAGGATTTAGTCGGCCATTATTATTTAATTAAAATTTCATGTCATAATATTAAATGTAAATGTGAGAAGATTCTCTGCCTTGATCTTACAATAGTCTCAGAGTTAACAGAGCAAAAATAGATATCGTTTATCAATATGTAGAATACTTAATGAGTTCAGTATTTTTCGAGTTTGGCCGCCTAACGGCAGATGAGATTCTCCCCAGTTTTGCCTTGCAAATAATGAAACAGAAATACTGAAAAGCATTAAATTCCGCAATATATCAGTTAATCTTTATGTAGTTTGGTACATAAATAACCAGTAGCCCCTGAGACCCATATTACAGTTTGCGTAAGAATATGCATATTTTCTTTTCCAAATAGCAGCGCTCACGCAAACTAATTATTAGAAGGCGATGATTAACGCGTTGTGTTTAAAAAATATTATGTCGTAAGTACTTCGTGGCAGCCTATGTCCGTACGAGTGTTATCGCGGTATAAGTTAATTTAAGTCTCATGCTAGCCCACAATATTTAAAGCCACCCCAACGAAAATCGTAAAATATAATTATAAAAATAAAAATATATAATCATCCCGTGATAAAGGGATCCACACCTATATATATATACAGCTATACCGTGATATGCTGTTTTTTCTTAGATGTGGTAATTCTGGCTTGAGTTTAAAAGCCTGGAAAAGAGATTAAAGGTACATTGTGATGGGTTGTGAAATCCCATTTTACTCCGAGGAGCATAATTCCGTGCCTCCGGGATTTGAAGCAAATTATCGACGTGAATTGGAGCCGAGATTGAATGAGTATTTTCTACGGAGATTCTGTAACCAGAGTGTCTTTCAGAATTCGCAAATAAATTTTGCTAGGGTGATTGCTGATGTTCCAGCCGGCTTTGAATAGCAGCTTAACGAATTACGAAAAGTCAGAAGCTCTAGCAGTTGTCCCGGTAAAGCTTTAGCGACAGTCGGTGAATTTCCCATTACTGTGAAAAACTCGCAGTCGTCAGGACGTAAAAATACTGCCGCTGTCTCCAAAATATTCAGGGGACGACTCCACTAAAGACAGGCGATTGACGTTAATAACTCCGATGCAGCCAATTCGGTGACATGAGGTTGGGGAAAACGAAGCGCATGACGGCTCACAGAGTGGGAACGAAAATGAGGGCACACGAGAAACGGACCGGAACGAGACGCTCCGAAAGCGGTGCGAGTGCGAAGCGTTAACGGGAGGCGCTGAAAGTACAGTTGACAGTAGCATTCACCTGTGTCTGTCAGCACATGGAAAGACGGTTTCTCCCGCTTTCCAGCATATGACGAACGGAGGGGATGTACCTTACATTGATTCCTACGTCCTTGTAAGCTGTGAGGCTCTGAAACTGATAACATTTGGTTCTCACGCTGGCTCAGCTGACGCTGGCAACTGGGCCTAGCTAGCCGTGTACTTGTCTAACGCTTCACGTACTCTCTATGAATCTGAAGAAATACTATTAAATATTAATCGATCTTATTCAAACTTAATACTCCAAGTTCTATAGATCACTGATCCACACTGTATAAATTTCAAATCAATAGCTCCGGATACACGATAAATCAGTCTAATCTAAAAGCCGTAAATTCAAGTAAATACTTAGGTATTACAATTACGAAGAACTTAAATTGGAATGAACACATAGAAAATGTTTTGGGGAAGGCTAACCAAAGACTGCGTTTTGTTGGCAAGTTGTTGTTGTTGTGGTCTTCAGTCCTGAGACTGGTTTGATGCAGCTCTCCACGCTACTCTATCCTGTGCAAGCTTTTTCATCTCCCAGTACCTACTGCAACCTACATCCTTCTGAAGCTGCTTAGTGTATTCATCTCTTTTTACCCTCCACGCTGCCCTCCAATACTAAATTGGTGATCCCTTGATGCCTCAGAACATGTCCTACCAACCGATCCCTTCTTCTGGTCAGGTTGTGCCACAAACTTCTCTTCTCCCCAATCCTATTCAATACTTCCTCATTAGTTATGTGATCTACCCATCTAATCTTCAGCATTCTTCTGTAGCACCACATTTCGAAAGCTTCTATTCTCTTCTTGTCCAAACTATTTATCGTCCATGTTTCACTTCCATACATGGCTACACTCCATACGAATACTTTCAGAAATGACTTCCTGACACTTAAATCAATACTGGATGTTAACAAATTTCTCTTCTTCAGAAACGCTTTCCTTGCCATTGCCAGCCTACATTTTATATCCTCTCTACTTCGACCATCATCAGTTATTTTGCTCCCCAAATAGCAAAACTCCTTTACTACTTTAAGTGCCTCATTTCCTAATCTAATTCCCTCAGCATCCCCCGACTTAATTAGACTACATTCCATTATCCTTGTTTTGCTTTTGTTGATGTTCATCTTATATCCTCCTTTCAAGACACTGTCCATTCCATTCAACTGCTCTTCCAAGTCCTTTGCTGTCTCTGACAGAATTACAATGTCATCGGCGAACCTCAAAGTTTTTATTTCTTCTCCATGAATTTTAATACCTACTCCGAATTTTTCTTTTGTTTCCTTTACTGCTTGCTCAATATACAGATTGAAAAACATCGGGGAGAGGCTACAACCCTGTCTTACTCCCTTCCCAACCACTGCTTCCCTTTCATGTCCCTCGACTCTTATAACTGCCATCTGGTTTCTGTACAAATTGTAAATAGCCTTTCGCTCCCTGTATTTTACCCCTGCCACCTTTAGAATTTGAAAGAGAGTATTCCAGTCAACATTGTCAAAAGCTTTCTCTAAGTCCACAAATGCTAGAAACGTAGGTTTGCCTTTCCTTAATCTTTCTTCTAAGATAAGTCGTAAGGTCAGTATTGCCTCACGTGTTCCAGTGTTTCTACGGAATCCAAACTGATCTTCCCCGAGGTTGGCTTCTACTAGTTTTTCCATTCGTCTGTAAAGAATTCGTGTTAGTATTTTGCAGCTGTGACTTATTAAGCTGATAGTTCGATAATTTTCACATCTGTCAACACCTGCTTTCTTTGGGATTGGAATTATTATATTCTTCTTGAAGTCTGAGGGTATTTCGCCTGTTCCATACATCTTGCTCACCAGATGGTAGAGTTTTGTCAGGACTGGCTCTCCCACGGCCGTCAGTAGTTCCAATGGAATATTGTCTACTCCGGGGGCCTTGTTTCGACTCAGGTCTTTCAGTGCTCTGTCAAACTCTTCACGCAGTATCATATCTCCCATTTCATCTTCATCTACATCCTCTTCCATTTCCATAATATTGTCCTCAAGTACATCGCCCTTGTATAGACCCTCTATATACTCCTTCCACCTTTCTGCTTTCCCTTCTTTGCTTAGAACTGAGTTTCCATCTGAGCTCTTGATATTCATACAAGTCGTTCTCTTATCTCCAAAGGTCTCTTTAATTTTCCTGTAGGCGGTATCTATCTTACCCCTAGTGAGATAGGCCTCTAAATCCTTACATTTGTCCTCTAGCCATCCCTGCTTAGCCATTTTGCACTTCCTGTCGATCTCATTTTTGAGACGTTTGTATTCCTTTTTGCCTGTTTCACTTACTGCATTTTTATATTTTCTCCTTTCATCAATTAAATTCAATATTTCTTCTGTTACCCAAGGATTTCTACTAGCCCTCGTCTTTTTACCTACTTGATCCTCTGCTGCCTTCACTACTTCATCCCTCAAAGCTACCCATTCTTCTTCTACTGTATTTATTTCCCCCATTCCTGTCAATTGCTCCCTTATGCTCTCCCTGAATCTCTGTACAACCTCTGGTTCTTTTAGTTTATCCAGGTCCCATCTCCTTAAATTCCCACCTTTTTGCAGTTTCTTCAGTTTTAATCTACAGGTCATAACCAATAGATTGTGGTCAGAGTCCACATCTGCCCCTGGAAATGTCTTACAATTTAAAACCTGGTTCCGAAATCTCTGTCTTACCATTATATAATCTATCTGATACCTTTTAGTATCTCCAGGGTTCTTCCATGTATACAACCTTCTTTCATGATTCTTAAACCAAGTGTTAGTTATGATTATGTTGTGCTCTGTGCAAAATTCGACCAGGCGGCTTCCTCTTTCATTTCTGTCCCCCAATCCATATTCACCTACTATGTTTCCTTCTCTCCCTTTTCCTACACTCAAATTCCAGTCACCCATGACTATTAAATTTTCGTCACCCTTCACAATCTGAATAATTTCTTTTATTTCATCATACATTTCTTCAATTTCTTCGTCATCTGCAGAGCTAGTTGGCATATAAACTTGTACTACTGTAGTAGGCGTGGGCTTCGTATCTATCTTGACCACAATAATGCGTTCACTATGCTGTTTGTAGTAGCTTACCCGCATTCCTATTTTCCTATTCATTATTAAACCTACTCCTGCATTACCCCTATTTGATTTTGTGTTTATAACCCTGTAGTCACCTGACCAGAAGTCTTGTTCCTCCTGCCACCGAACTTCACTAATTCCCACTATATCTAACTTCAACCTATCCATTTCCCTTTTTAAATTTTCTAACCTACCTGCCCGATTAAGGGATCTGACATTCCACGCTCCGATCCGTAGAACGCCAGTTTTCTTTCTCCTGATAACGACATCCTCTTGAGTAGTCCCCGCCCGGAGATCCGAATGGGGGACTATTTTACCTCCGGAATATTTTACCCAAGAGGACGCCATCATCATGTAATCATACAGTAAAGCTGCATGCCCTCGGGAAAAATTACGGCTGTAGTTTCCCCTTGCTTTCAGCCATTCGCAGTACCAGCACAGCAAGGCCGTTTTGGTTATTGTTACAAGGCCAGATCAGTCAATCATCCAGACTGTTGCCCTTGCAACTACTGAAAAGGCTGCTGCCCCTCTTCAGGAACCACACGTTTGTCTGGCCTCTCAACAGATACCCCTCCGTTGTGGTTGCACCTACGGTACGTCTATCTGTATCGCTGAGGCACGCAACCCTCCCCACCAACGGCAAGGTGCATGGTTCATGGGGGGCAAGACACTTAGAAAATGTAACAGACCTGCTAAGGAGACTGCCTACACTACCCTTGTACGTCCTCTTTTAGAATACTGCTGCGCGGTGTGGGATCCTTACCAGATAGGACTGACGGAGTACTTCGAAAAAATTCAAAGAAAGGCAGCAGGTATTGTATTATCGCGAAATATGGGAGAGAGTGTCACAGAAATGATACAGGATTAAAAGAAAGGTGTTTTTCGTTGCGACGGAATCTTCTCACGAAATTCCAATCGCCAACTTTCTTCTCCGAATGCGAAAATATTTTGTTGACACCGACCTACATAGGGAGGAACGATCACAACGATAAAATAAGAGAAATCTGAGCTCGTACGAAAAGATATAAGTTTTCATTCCCTCTGCGCGCTATACGAGACTGGAATAACAGGGAATTGTGAAGGTGGTTCCATGAACCCTTTGCCAGGCACTTAAATGTGATTTGCAGAGTATCCATGTAGATGTAGATGTAGATTGCTTTCAGAGGTATAGATTTTCACCTAAAACATGTAATAACTGGGATGGTATTGTGAAACCGAGAACCAAGAGGAGTTCATACGTTCAAATTTTCTGGAATTTTCTTTAATTTCATTACCGCAGATTTCTGACGAAATTACAAGAGCTTTCGAAAAACATTTCTTCATCGTGTTTTGGTTGTGTGAGTGTTTTGAGCTGATGGAGAGTGAATGGAAGACTTAGGTAAAGTGAGGATGTGATATTTTACTAAAACTATGTAAACGTATGCCTGAGAAAGTTGTTGTCAACATGGGAATTTGTGACTTATGTTCGAGTGA
This sequence comes from Schistocerca serialis cubense, assembly GCF_023864345.2. NCBI lineage: Eukaryota > Metazoa > Arthropoda > Insecta > Orthoptera > Acrididae > Schistocerca > Schistocerca serialis. The sequence goes on along the minus strand of NC_064644.1, from coordinate 255,934,304 downwards.
ACCTGATTTTGTAAAAGGCAACCAGAATGGTCGTTGAGTATTAAATTTATTAGTAATTCATTTTGTGGGAAAGAATGGTGTTTTGTTTTAATTAATTTTTATTTAATTTCGGAATTATGAGATTTCTGTTCTAAATCACTTGTGGTAATCTGATTGGCGGACATCAGAAATAACGCGGATGTAAAAGTGCTCGAGATTATCTGCTTGGCTGCTTAACATACTAAACAACAGGAGTTCAGTCGTTCCTGGCTATTCGAGTAGGGCTTTTTGCCTGAGATCTGTGAGTCGAGACAGTAGCTCGGGAGCCGTCTTCCGGTAAACACCTATGTTGTATCGCGTTGATCAGATTTGTACCAAAATGAAGAAATTCGCGCGTTTCATCGGTTCTCCTATCGTTGATGAAAAATGACTGAAGTATTGAGTGTTATGTGAAAGTTTGAGCTCTGCAAGTGGGTTATTTTATGAGATACTCTTGTGTGAACCTTTCATGCTGTAGATAAACTTCCCGTGGCGTGTTTCGTGCAGAGTACGAGGCATTATGGCGAGCACTTCTTTACAAGAAGCCTACTGAACGACTGAATGTATTAACTCGCAAGCAGTCGTGGGTCAGTCACTGTTCAGGATGTTTAAAATATAGGGTCGGACTAAATACCTTGTAACTGCTTTTGGGCGTGAACTTGTTACAGAGACAGTCAGGAACAATCCGTAATTGATGTCAGTATATTAAATAAGGACTTGAAGTCATTTCCCTTGTTTTAAAGACAATAAAGCAACTTACAAGAAACTTTTGACATTTTTTCTAACCACTCATACAAGAATCCAGAACGAACGAGAAATTAAATAACTTTCAGCTACAGCCAATGCATTGGAGTTAAGGTGCCTCTGCGTCATAGGTATTTACTCAAATTTTCGTCAACGCTGCTTTTGTCGGCTAATCCAGTATCTATCATCCCAGAGAGCAGGGGCAGACAACCTGAAGCTATTCCAGGTTTATTTATTTTTATTTATTTATTTATTTATTGTTCCGTGGGACCACATTTAGGAGAAGTCTCCATGGTCATGGAACGAGTCAATACATGAAATTATAACACGATTGTAGAAACAGATAAAATGAAACAAGTCGTTAGTTTAAATAAAGAAAATCAAGAATGTAACACAGGAATTTGCTTAATTTTTTATCTCTTCCAGGAGCTCCTCGACAGAATAGAAGGAGTGAGCCATGAGGAAACTCTTCAGTTTAGACTTAAAAGTGTTTGGGCTACTGCTAAGATTTTTGAGTTCTTGTGGTAGCTTATTGAAAATGGATGCAGCAGAATACTGCACTCCTTTCTGCACAAGAGTCAAGGAAGTGCATTCCACATGCAGATTTGATTTCTGCCTAGTATTAACTGAGTGAAAGCTGCTAACTCTTGGGAATAAGCTAATATTGCTAACAACAAACGACATTAAAGAAAATACATACTGTGAGCGCAATGTCAAAATTCCCAGACTATTGAATAGGGGTCGACAAGAGGTTTTCGAACTTACACCATACATAGCTCGAACAGCCCGTTTTTGAGCCAAAAATACCCTTTTTGAATCAGAAGAATTACCCCAAAAAATAATACCATATGACATAAGCGTATGAAAATATGCGAAGTATACTACTTTTCGTGTTGAAATGTCACTTATTTCAGATACTGTTCTAATGGTAAATAAAGCGGCATTTAGTTTCTGAACAAGATCCTGAACATGGGCTTTCCACAACAGCTTACTATCTATCCGTACGCCTAGGAACTTGAACTGTTCCGTCTCGCTTATAACATGCCCATTCTGTCTGATTAAAATGTCAGTTCTTGTTGAATTGTGGGTTAGAAACTGAGTCTTACTGTGATTTAGCATCAAATTATTTTCCACAAGCCACGAACTTACTTCATGAACTACATTATTTGATAATGTTTCAATATTACACACAAGATCCTTCACTACCAAGGTGGTGTCATCAGCAAACAGAAATATTTTTGAATCACCTGTAATACTAGAAGGCATATCATTTACATAAATAAGGAACAGCAGTGGCCCCAGCACCGACCCTTGGGGAACGCCCCATTTAACAGTGCCCCATTGGGACTGAACATCATTACCACTCTCAATATTGCGGAGGATTACCTTCTGCTTTCTGTTCTTAAAGTAGGAGGCGAACCAATTGTAAGCTACTCCCCTTACTCCATAATGTTCCAACTTCTGCAGTAATATTTTGTGGTCAACACAGTCAAAAGCCTTCGTTAAATCAAAGAAAACACCTAACGTTCTCAACCTTTTATTTAATCCGTCCAAAACCTCACAGAGAAAAGAGAATATAGCATTTTCAGTTGTTAAGCCATTTCTAAAACCAAACTGTACATTTGACAGCAAATTATGTGAATTTAAATGCTGCAGTAACCTTGTATATACAAGCCTCTCGATAACTTTAGCAAACACCGATGGCATAGAAATAGGTCTATAATTGTCAACATTATCCCTGTCTCCCTTTTTATAAAGTGGCTTCACTACCGAGTACTTTAATCGGTCAGGAAACCGACCACTGCTAAAGGAAAAGTTACAGATATGGCTAAGTACTGAGCTAATATACGTGGAACAATACTTCAGTATTCTGCTAGATACCCCGTCATATCCATTAGAGTTCTTGGTCTTTAGTGATTTAATTATTAACTCAATCTCCCTCTTGTCAGTATCATGGAGGAGCATTTCAGGTAACAGTCTCGGAACACTTTTTTTTAAGAGCGCTATATGATTCCCTGTTGGGACTAGGTTTCTATTTAGTTCACCTGCTATATTCAGAAAGTGATTATTAAGTACTGTACATATATGCGACTTATCAGCAACACGGACATCCCCACTACGCACTGATTCTATATCCTCGACCTGTCTCTGCAGACCAGCCACTTCCTTTACGACTGACCATATGGTTTTAATTTTATCCTGAGACTTAGCTATTCTATCTGCATACCACATACTTTTTGCCTTCCTAATAACTTTTTTAAGCACCTTACAATACTGTTTGTAATGGGCTGCTGCATTTAGATTTTGACTGTTTCTAACGTTTTGATATAATTGCCACTTTGTTCTACAAGATATTCTTATCCCTTTAGTCAGCCACCCAGGCTGCCTGTTTGTGCTAGTACCCTGTTTTAAACGTTCTAACGGAAAGCAACTTTCAAAGAGCACGAGAAAAGTCTTGAGGAAAGCATTATATTTATCGTCTACTGTATCAGCACTATAAACATCTTGCCAATCTTGTTCCTTGATAAGGTTTACAAAAGTCTGTACAGCAACTGGATCAGCTTTCCTAAAAAGTTGGTAACTATATTTAACATGTGTTGAAGCACAAAAATCTTTTAGACTTAAAATTTGTGCATCATGATCTGAAAGGCCATTCACTTTTTTGCTAACAGAATGCCCTTCTAATAATGACGAATGAACAAAAATATTGTCTATGGTTGTTCTACTGTTCCCTTGCACTCTCGTTGGAAAGAATACGGTTTGCATAAGATTATATGAATTAAGGAGGTCTACCAGCATCCTTTTCCTTGCACAATCACTTATACAATTAATATTGAAGTCACCACATATAACTAACTTTTTGTATTTCCTATAAAGTGAACCAAGAACCTCCTCTAGCTTTAGCAAAAATGTTGTGAAATCGGAGTCTGGGGATCTATAAATAACAACAGTAAGAAGTTTAGCTCCACTAAATTTAACCACACCTGCACAACATTCAAACACCTTTTCAGTGCAGTACTTTGAAACATCAATTGACTCAAATGGGATACCGTTTTTCACATACATGGCTACTCCCCCACACCGCAAAGAGCTCCTAGAAAAGCTGCCAGCCAACCTGTATCCTGGTAAAGGAAGCCTCTGAATTATCTCCTTATTTAAGAAGTGTTCAGATATACCAATAATTTCAGAGTCAACATCTATAAGCAGTTCACTAACTTTATCTCGAATACCTTGTATATTTTGATGAAATATACTAATTCCCTCATTAATCGGATACCCAAGCTTTGTAGAAAGTGGTTTCTTTGTTAGAGAGACTTCCCTTAAGCAGGAATACCTATCAGCTGACTTCAATCTAAAAAAGGTACAGCTCTAACACCCACAACTACCGGAATTTTCCCATGAGTGATCCCACCACCCCCACCTATGCTGTCACCTATAAGTTTTGCCAACCTCCCCTTCCCATACCTGTTGAGGTGCAGGCCATGTCTAGTGAAACCCGTCCTACTGATAGACTCCACCGACACCACTGAAATGTGACTCATGCTTTCTGTCATCAGCGCACCCCCAAGTCTCATGTTATTACGCCTGACGGCTATATTAAGATGAGGCCGATCGTGACGCTGAAACAGTTCCACGAAATGCACATTCGTGTTGCCAGTCTGAGTGGCTATCTTTTCCAGGTCACCATCTATGTCATACTTCCCATCCCTATCAATACTATTACCAGCCCCACCCACAATCACTACCTGATCCTCTTTAGTAAAATCCCTACATAACCCCCCTATGTTAAAAGTCACCTGAGCCAATCCTGCATTAGGCTTCACAATGCTGGTGACCTGGTACTCACTGCCCAAAACTTCCTGCAACTGCTGGCCTACACCTCTACCATGAGAACTACCTAACAGCAGAACCTTCTTCTTTCTCTTAGACTTTGCAACTGTCCTAGCCACCGTAACTGCTGAGGTCTGCTGCATACTTCCTACATCTACAGCTACTAGAGATTCCTCTCCACTAGACTCTGACAGTTGGTCATATCTATTACAAACACCAATAGTAAAACTATCTGAAAATCTCCTTCTCCTGGCAGATCTCTTGCCAACAGCCAGCTCCCATTCCCCAACCCCCTTCTCCCTCCTCATCCTATCTAGCTCCTCCTGTGCGTTTTTCAACTGCACCTGAAGGGCACAGATCTTACGCTCCTGCTCCTCTATCAACTTACTCTTGCTACATAACCTGCAGTTCCAGGAGAGGATCTCACCAGAATGCCCACTGGCTTCCCCACTGCATTCCCCCCCAGTGAAAATACTTCGAACAAGTCTCACACCGCAATCCACTACTCACGAACCTACGGCAAAGCCCACACTTCTCACTCATGGTAAAATTTTACAATTATTGAAACAAGAAAACAACTTTATCTAAGTTCCGCTACTACAATAAGAAGATGTTAAAAACTGACTACAATTATCACAAACTTGCTCTACAAGGGAAGTAACTACTATTATTGACAGTAGGTTCACAGATTGTTTAAAGGATAGTGAGAGACCAACCTGTCCCACAGCAACATCACAATACAAACTAAACACGAAAGATAAATATAAAACGACAGTTGGCATCACTGTATTTCGTAAACACAAATATTTAATACAAAGTGAAAACCGAAAGTGATATTTTGAATTAAATGCGGTCCATAAAATCGACCATCTAGAGTATGCAAACCAAGTAAATACATAACACATCTCCAGGACGCCATATACAGATTTAACACCAGAAATCGTAAATAATGCCAAACGATAATTTAATCTAACGAAACTTGTGCTGCGAACCTAAGTATCAGTCGAAAACGATAATGTTGATGAGGCCACTAGCGTTCCGTTTGTAGCGGAAGGATTATGTTTTGGAAGTTTATGCTATTAATATTCGTTACAGCAATAAAAGGTCGTGTTACGAATATACATGATTGTTCGTAATGTATCCAAAATACAACCAGAAGCAAAATACAGCAAAGCAGACAATGGTGGGTATGTTGAATCCATATGCTGTCCATCCTTTGCTGTCACTGGCAAGTACTGTTATAAAATGGTTTCTGCTCGTCTGGGATGTACTGTGAGATTTTCTTTACATCATACAGTTGCTCTTTTCCATTGGAACAGGTGAACCATACCCTTCTTTACGCGGTATCCTTGTATTCTCTGCGTGTTTACATGTAACTGTTAGTCTCTCAAAAGTATGTCATTCCACAAAAATTTTAACGTTCGGTATATGATGTACTCCCTTAGAGCGCCGAGATTTAAGAGTTTCTACTTCGACAGTGTTATCATGAATAATTTTGCGAACTCTATACGGACCGTTATAAAGCAGAAAAAATTTGCGACACAAGCCTTTTCCTTTGTGAGACAAACGGTGAGACTTAATTAACACCTTTTGACCAACTGACAAGGTTTTTAAACGACCAGGACGTTTAGCTGATTTCTCTCGCCTAGCAGCCGCAGATGCAATATTCTGCAGAGCCAGGTTCACAACTTCAGAATGCCGCAGTTTCCGTGTAGGCGGAAAAGGAACGATTTCAGAAATGCGATTTGTCGGTGCTTTATTTTTTAATATCATTATAGGCGGTAAAGAAGTTGAATCATTAGGTAGTTCATTCAGAATGTTTTGAAAAATATGAAGATACTGATCCCAAGTTCTGTGATTCTGATGACAATAAAGTCGACACAATTTATTGATTTCCTTCATCCATCTCTCTGAAGCGTTAGATTGAGGGTGAAAAAGTGAAATGAAAATTGGTTTAATCTTACGACGCCGTAGAGTACGAAGCCAAATTTTAGAACGAAACTGTGATCCATTATCTGATATAACCTTATCAACATAACCCACTTCTTTAAGAAAATGTTTGATGAAAGCGTTAGATACTGAACGAGCTGTTGCTTTGCGTAAAGGTTTAAAACACACATATTTTGATGTCAATTCCACTGCTACCAAAATGTACGCAAAACCATTAGTAGAACGAACCACTGGACCGAACAGATCGACTGCAGCAATCTCCTTTAATTTCGCTGGAATGATAGGAAACAACAGTGCTCTGTGAGAAATAGTTCGCAGCTTAGCCTTTTGACATAATTTGCATTTGGCCAGAACAGATCGAATACGTTTCTCCATAATACTGAAGTAGCAATTTTCTCGTAATTTATGAAAGCATTTTCTGGGACCAAAGTGTGCATAACTGAAATGTGTGTACCAAATCAATTTATTGACCCACTCATCAGGAATGCAAACTAACCAAACAGAGCTATCAACCGATTTTCGTTTAAAAATAATATCATTGCGAACTAAATAATACTGTCTAATCGCTACGCTTTCCTTTCTCCTCCACTTCTCCTTAATTTCCTTCCAGATTGGATCCTTATTTTGCTCCTTGGCGATGTCCTGGAGCGAAGACGAAATAAAATTTTCGAACGCAACACCTTGAATATACATCAAACAATAATTGTTTTCTTTGCAGTCCTCTTCAGCACTTTGTTTCAAACCCATAGGTGCACGTGATAAAGCATCAGCAAGAATATTTGAAGATCCCTGTATGTAATCAATACTAAAGTCAAATTCCTGTAGATACAGCGCCCATCGTGACAATCCTCCATGAGTTAATTTTGTTGACATAAGAAATTCCAGAGCTCGATGATCGGTGTAAACCTTAGTATGTCTGCCCTACAAAAATATGCGAAATTTTGTGAAAGCCCAAACAACAGCCAAGGCTTCAAGTTCCGTAATCGAATAATTCTTTTCTGATTTAGAGAGAACTCGACTCCAAATGCAATAGTTTTCTGTACTACAACGCCGTCTTCTTCTATCTCTTGAAATAAGTGTGCACCTAGGCCTTTGTATGATGAGTCCGTCGCCAAACAAAAATCTTTAGATAAATCCGGGTGTGAAAGAAGTGGAGCAGCAACTAAAGCATCACGAAGTTGTTCAAATTCTGATTGAGCTTCCTCATCCCAACACCAATTAGAATTCTTTGCAGATAGTTCACATAAACGAGGTGTGGCCAAATTGTCCAATCTAACAAAGCGTCTAAAAAAATTACAGACACCAAGGAAACTACAAACATCACGTTTTGTAGTAGGAACAGCATAATTACGAATAACGTCTAGTTTTTCTGGATCAGGAAGAATACCTTCTGTAGAAATAATATGACCAAGAAATTTCGCCTGAGAACGACCAAATTCAGATTTTTTCAGGTTCACTGTAATGCCAGCTCTTGCAAAAATACGTAATAATGAATCCAAAATTTTGTTATGCTCACTCCAAGAACGTTTAGCAATAAGAATATCGTCAACATATGAAGTAATATTGTCACGAAGATAAACAGGTAAAATTTCGTTTAAACTACGAATGAATGCTGCAGAAGATACAGTAAGTCCAAACGGTAATTTTTGTGTATTGTATTTTCTACAATCAGGGTGGAGATCTATTTGCCAAAAACTTGCGCGCATATCAATCGTGGATAAAACTTTAATTCCATGGAAATGTTGAAGAAGTTCATCTAAATTTTGTGGACGGTCAGTTTCAGGAATGATAATATTATTTATCTGTCTGGAATCCAGAACCAAACGAATTGACCCATCCATTGTAAGAACGACGTGTAATGGGCTAGTATAAGGACTGACTGCTGGCTCAATAATGCCTTGATCTAACATGTATTGAAGTTCACTCTTATCCTTGTTTCTGTAAGCCAAAGGAATAGCGTACGTTTTCCCCCAAAATGGTGTGTGTTCTTTTACTTTAAATAAATATTGTAAGCCTTCTATAGTTCCTGTGTGATGACTAAATACTGTAGCATGTGAAGTCAAAATTTGGTGCAGTTCCTCTCTCGCAGCGTCATCTGGCACTTCAGCTTTCTTAATCTTTTCACTAATTAATTCTTCGCTGTTAATTATATCATCCATCGCGTCTCTGTATCTATTGTCATTGTCATGAATGAACACGCTGTCGTCATAATGCTCAGCGAAAACATCAGAAGTAAGAAACCTTAAACATTTTGTGTCTGATTCAGATTTTGTTAAACACTCGAAAAATTTCAAACTTTTCGGCATTCCGGCAACAGTCAAATTCACACTTCCTTCTTTAAATTTTATAATTGCCTTACGTACGTTAAGAAACTCCATACCTAATATAATTTGTGTACTGAGTAATGGAACAATAATAAAATTAGCAGAAATTTCGTATCCTTGACAAATGAAATTTAAGTTGGTCTGTTGTTTGACTTCCACCCTTTTTCCAGAAATAGCTCCTCGAATTGTAGTTTTAGAAACAGGTAACACAGGACAAGCAATAGTTCTTACACATATACGAAAAACTGATTCACTAATGACATTGAATGGGCTCCCAGAATCTAAAACTGCAGTGAACTTATTCTTACCCACACATACTTCAATAACAGGATGTAAAAATGCGTCTACATTATTTTCCTTTTCGTCTAGCAAAATGTCTCTCATGTCTTCCAGGCGTACGTAGTGTAAAGTCGTAGTGTCATTACTTTCTGAACCGTCTATATTGCTGCCAGAAGCCGAAGCTGCAAGTCATTGTCGATTGTTCGCGTCACGTCTTTGATTATTTCCGTCATTTCGCGGATCAATTTTTACTATTTTCACTTTTCTCTCTGAATTTCTGTCACGCGGAGGATGCCAATTAGGTCCCTCCTGTCTGTTACATGTAAATTCTTGGTTGTGTCTGTTATTAAAATTTCTGTTTTCCTGGCTATCTGCACGACTACTTCTTGTGTAATTTCGACTGACACTTCTGAAATTATTGTTATATCTACTACCCTGGTTATTTCTGTAATAAGCATTCCTATTATTGTATGAATAATTTCTGTCTTGATGATACCGATTACTGTTTCCGTATGACTGATCATTCCGTTAGGAATTTCCGTTATTGTAATTGTCTGTGCAATTTCTGTTAGACCGTCTGCTATTGACATAAGGCTGGTATCTATTGTCCTGTCTGTTTCGTCTGTCATTCTCAGAATTACCCATATAACGTCCGTTCCGATCATTATCCCTTCTCTCTAAAAATCTATTGTTATAACTGTTACTGAAAAAATTACAAGAAGTCCCGTCGTCGTTGTCATACTCAAGTTCTTGTAGCAACGTCTTAAAAGTCTCAATGTCGTCTTTACATTTTCCGGCTAAAGCAATTTGTCTTATGGATTGTGGCAGCTTAGTTAAACAAATGCGAATTAATTCAGTCGGGCTATAAGGGTTGGACAGGAATTGATTCTTTCGAATCATGTCTTCAAAGTATTCTGCCGGCGTGCGGAACTCAGACTGTTTAAAATTACGCTGCATAATAATGTTTGACTCTGTCTTGCGTGTTTTCGGACCAATATGCCGATAGAAATGCATGATAAAAATCATTTAGATTATTACAATCTCTAATAAGTGCACGCATGCGCGTCGCCGGTTCGTTTTCTAAATATCCACACATAAATTCCAGTTTATGACTTAGTGGCCAATTTGGTGGAAGTGCGTACATAAATTGATCTAACCATGAACATGGATGTATGTCGTTCTTAGAATTGCGACAGATCTTAAATTTCCGAACAGTTAAGAAGTGTTTATAGTCAAAGTTTTCTCCTCGTGGCGACAAAGACCTACCGCTTCTGTCCCAGTCCCAATGTCGATTATTGTCAAGTTCGCGCGCCTGGCGCTCTCTTGTTGCATCTCGTAAATGAAACAAATTATTTTCTTCAAACCCCTCTGCTATCTGTGATTCTAAATTTCTTCTGCTGTCTTTTCCTACGATTTCGCCTTCAATTTTTTTGACTTGCTTTCGTAATGCCTCAGATTCCCTTTTAACGCGTTCATTAAATTTTCCCTGATTTTCAACATGCTTATTTATGTTCAGGTACTCTTCTGTTTCTGCAAATGGCAATGGAGCTGTATCATCTGAATCTCTGTCCCCATTTAAACTAAGACTTGTCAATTTATCTGAAATCTCCTCAACTCTTTCCGATAAGTCACCTATTTGTTCTTTCTGTTTATTTACGTCTTCCGTAAGTGTCGCGACTCGGGTTTCAGTATTGACACATTTAGTAGTTAACTGTTTATACTGTTGTGTTAGGTTGTTTATTCTGTCATTTGGTACGGATTCCTCGATTCTTTCAAGTATTTCTTCCTTATCGTGTGCACGTTGTAAATTTAACTCTGAAAATTTTTGTACTAGCGCGCGATCTCTTTCTTCCTGTTCTCTATCCGGTTCCTTTTGTCTGATTTCTATTGAAATTAATCTATTGTTGTGAGCATTCAAAATCGGTTGTACTTCTTCTCCAATTTCTTTTTTTAATTCATCTTTCATGTTTTTGAAACATGTCCCTATCCGTGAGTCTAACCGTGTTTCCATTGTTCCCATATCAGTTTCTAACCGTGTTGCCAAAGTTCCCACCTCTGTTTTTAATTCAGATCCTAACTGCGATCCCAGTGAGTCTAACCGTGTTTCCATTGTCCTCATATCTGTTTTAATTGTTCCCATTTGTGATCCCACTGTTTTTAATTCAGATCTTAACTGTGTTTCCATTGTTCCCATCCGTGATCCCAAATTTAATATAGCACCCATCAACTGCTCCATATTAACTGGTTCGAAATTCTTTTCGCCCCTAACATTTCCCGCAAAACCAGCTTCCTTCGTCATAGCTGTAAAGCTATCCGTGTTCGATACTATTCCAGAATCTTCTGTCGTCAATCTCGTATTCTGAAAATTCTTTAATTGTGAAAAGTTTTGAACCGGTTCTGGACTATTATCCTTGCTTATTAAATTGTTTTCTACTTCATTATTCATCATACTGTTCTCCTGTGTTGGCGAGTTGGCCATGTTAACAATTTCGTCATTCTCACTATCCATCATTTTTGCCTATTTCATCGATCGCGTAATCATTTACAAAACATACAAGACTTGTCACTATACTAAAATTACACACAATATGACACTTTATCACCAACAATACCATTCACACGAAATGCTTCCCTCAAACACTATTAACGAACAATTGAAATCTTCATAATTGCACAAAATTGTCAAACGCGTATACAAGACATCAAAAATTAAATTCTGCAAAAATACCATTAGAAGAAAGACAAGACAACTACAAATGTTCAATTACCAAATCTACACATGCAATATTCTATTACTACAAATTACGGCAACAATACAACTGTCTGCTATTTTTACTATCAGAAGATTCCAAGGGACGATCCGAAGCAGCGGTCGCCACGTGCATGGGGACTTAATTAAATATTATGCAAATAATTTTAATTTTTCGTCGCTGACTGTCCGGTTACGCAGTCTCGTAACCGGTTGGCCCTGACTAGTATTACTCCGCAATCTGACTGCACAGAATAACAACAAAGAATGAAAGAAATTTTCCGTTAACACAATTAATTAATTAAGTCCCCAGCAACTATAAAACCTACGAAACAACAAAACACAAGTGTAACTGTTCTGTGTGTGGAAGTGTGATTCAGCGTACACATCTGGCACGGTTCTTCCTCAATAAGACAAGGTATTTTGGGCACCATTTACACTGAAGTAATTTAAAAAAGGCAGAAATACTATAATTGCACATGGAAACCAGAATTACACTCTAATACATGAACACAAGCCAGATGGTTTGTTGACTGAACCTGTGACGAAGAGGCATTGTTAGTTAGGACATTTGAAATGAAAAAATTAAAAATTTTTCCTTACTTTCATATATATTGACGAAACATACACTCTGATCATTACAACATCCGCAATCGAACAGCATCGGCTGTCTAGCCCATCAGAACAACTGCATACAACATGCTCACAACTAGTCACGGCTACATCAGAACTCCTACTGCCCACTTCTCAATAAGCACTCTCCACGACGACTTCTCGACAAGCACTGCCAGTGGAGGCGGCTGAATAATACTCTTTGGCGCAATCTCTGGCGCTGTGACTCAGTGTAGCCACCTTTCAACATCTCGTTCCAAAAACGACACGGCCACGAACTCCTGTGACCCCAAATTCAGCATCGCAGTTGTAAAGTCTACCAGTGTCACGGAGGCATCCCTGTCTCCTTCTCCTGCAACTGTGCAACTAGCCGTCATATTATCACCTCTGGTGGCGAAATCACCTGCTACACAATCCCCAGGCTGGAAAGGGCAGAGGGAATACGTCCGTGAAGACTTTTTACATCACTCCAGCCAAGAAACGACAGAGCCTTCATCTGCCAACCACAAAGGCTGCAAGAAATCAAAGGCAAACAGTCTTCTCCTTTGCCGAATCGGAGATTCTCTTCAACGATATTGCCCCATTCGGCCAAACTCCTTTTCGTTGGTACAAACTGCCAACAGTTTTTCTGCCCTGAGCAAGAACGCCAACGCCTCTCCAGATCTCATGGAGCAGAATCCTCCAGCCTCTGCGTCCTGTAGCATTGACTCTTCGAAGACTGGCACTCGGAGTCACCGAGATGACAACCCTTCATTTTTTCCCTCCTCCCCTTTCCCCATCATGACTTTTCTTCAATGGATCATTCGTGGCATTAGATCGAACAAGGAGGAATTACAGCGTACACTTGTTTTCTGCCTTCAGGAAACAAAATTGCACCCTCACGACCACTTTCACCTCTCGCATTTCATTTCGCCCCCCACCCTTCCCCCCAAGGAAGGCATTCCATCCCATGGAGATGCTATGCTGCTAATCCAGGTTGACGTTCATACTCAAAACATCTCACTGAACATAAGGGTGTAAGCGGTTGCCGTCTGCATTTTCCTTCCTCCCTTCACTTTTTTTTCTTTGTGTCATTTACATCCCTCCAATACTCAGTGTCACCGGGGTGGGCAGACTTTCTCCAGTTTATTGGGCAACTCTCTAACATCCTTTTGTTGCTCGGTAACTTTAATGCACATCATCCTCTTTGAGGCTCTCCCAGAACCTGTCAGAGAGGTGGCCTCTTGGCTGACCTTCTCATCAACTCAGCCTCATCTGCCTTAACACTGGAGCACCCAAATCCCTTTCAGACCCCGTGCACACCTATTCCCATTTGGACCTCTTGCTTAGCACTGCCTAGCTTGCCTGTCTCCTCTAGTGTTCCGTTCTATCTGACTTGCACTCGATCAATCATTTCCTGTGTGCTATCCGTTTGCTGATTCCTACGCCACCTGCATGTAAACCAAATTGGCAGCTTTCTAAGGCTAACTGGAAGCTTTACTCCTCTCTGGCACCCTTGACGAACACTTCCCCAATTGTATGATCAGGCAGAGTGCACTACAAACGTTATCCTTAGTGCCGCAGAACGTCCCATTCCTTGCACTTCATGTATACTGCGCTGCGTGTCAGTCCCTTGGTGGAATGAGGTGTGCCGCAAACCAGTTCGCGCACGGAGATGTGCTCTCTGCATTTGTAACTCTCATCCTACGATGGCGAATTGTGTTCATTATAAAGAGCTGCGTGCGCTATGTCGTCACATTCTTCACGACAGCTGGATTTCATTTACTAATTTTTTCTGTGGGGTCCTGCCTACTCGTCTCGTATAGGGTGCCGAAAGGAAGCTCCGTTCTCGGAAGGCTATACATCAGTTCAAGCAAATAAAACGTTGGTAGTTCTTTTTCAAATAAGAAGAATGACTGTACATAACTTGTATTTAAACCAAGTGTTGCAAGCGATGGGCGACATGCAAACAGTAATGTTTCTTACTATAGCTCCCTACTTAGCAATCATATACAACCGCTCGCTCACCGATAGATCTGTACCAACAGATTGGAAAATTGCGCAGGCCGCACCAGTATTTAAGAAGGATAGTAGGAGTAATCCATCGAACTACAGACCTATATCATTGACGTCGGTTTGCAGTAGGGTTTTGAAGCATGTACTGTATTCAAACATTATGAATCACCTCGAAGGGAACGATCTATTGATACGTAATCAGCATGGTTTCAGAAAACATTGTTCTTGTGCAACGCAGCTAGCTCTTTATTCGCACGAAGTAATGGCCGCTATCGACAGGGGATCTCAAGTTAATTCCGTAATTCTAGATTTCTGGAAAACTTTTGACACTGTTCCTCACTAGCGACTTCTAATCCAGCTGCGGGCCTATGGGGTATCGTCTCAGTTGTGCGACTGGATTCGTGATTTCCTGTCAGGAAGGTCGCAGTTCGTAGTAATAGACGGCAAATCAGCGAGTAAAACTGAGGTGATATCAGGTGTTCCCCAGGGAAGCGTCCTGGGACCTCTGCTGTTCCTGATCTATATGTAAATGACCTGGGTGACAATCTGAGCAGTTCTCTTAGGTTGTTCGCAGATGATGCTGTAATTTACCGTCTAGTAAGGTCATCCGAAGACCAGTATCAGTTGCAAAGCGATTTAGAAAAGATTGTTGTATGGTGTGGCAGATGGCAGTTGACGTTAAATAACGAAAAGTGTGAGGTGATCCACATGAGTACCAAAAGAAATCCGTTGGAATTTGATTACTCGATAAATAGTACAATTCTCAAGGCTGTCAATTCAACTAAGTACCTGGGTGTAAAAATTACGAACAACGAACAACGAACAGAAGCTAAACTATGTCAAAGTTAGCGTAAGGATTCCTTCCATATCGGTGGTAGCTCATTTAAAAATGATCAACGGGGTAGATGCGTATTAGGTAGAAAATATTTTTTCATTCGAGTCACAATCAGTTTTCTGAAATTATGAAAGTAATATTTTGAATTCTTTTTGGAGAAAGCAGCTACATCCGTGTGCGAAGGCTTGAAATAAACTTGGTACCTCCGTTTGGTATACATGCAGTGAAAGGATTTACCTTATTTCTGATTTACTTTACCTTTTGTAATTAATTCGAAGAACGGATTGGAAGAACTGGTAAAATGAGTTCATCTCACATGATATGCTACAAAACATACACGGTTTGAGTAAAACTGGTAAATTATATGGCAGAACCGAGCTTCCGTCATTGTCTTGTCATTTCAATGAAATTAAAAAACCAAAAATATTAAACAAATAATGTTGAAGGAATTCGTAACTACCCTAACGATTTTTGAATAAAGATGGGTAGATCACATAACTAATGAGGAGGTATTGAATAGAACTGGAGAGAAGAGAAATTTGTGGCACAACTTGACTAGAAGAAGGGATCGGTTGATAGGGCATATTCTGAGACATCAAGGGATCACCAATTTAGTATTGGAGGGCAGCGTGGAGGGTAAAAATCGTAGAGGGAGACCAAGGGATGGGTACACTAAACAGATTCGGAAGGATGTAGGTTGCAGTAGATACTGGGAGATGAAGAAGCTTGCACAGGATAGAGTAGCATGGAGAGCTGCATCAAACCAGTCTCTGGTCTGAAGACCACAACAACAAGAACAATCTGTTTCTCCATATCTAATTTCTGGCATATACCTATCATCAGACAGCAGCGATCGTTTCTAACACAAATTTAGCATTTTTTTATCTTGAGGAAAAAATTTACGTATTTCTAGTGAAACAAAACTTTTCCCCAAAATAAAAATTCATCAATTTGTGCGACTGATCTTTACTGCCCTATGACGATGTGTCTAGGACTTTAACAAGGTAGGGAGAAGTAAATAATTTATTGAATGGTAGTGTAGCTGAAGTTTACGTCTTGTTTACATTTATGAATAGGCCCTACAGCTGCAATGTTCTCAAGCAGTTATCACTCGGTTTGGAAGAGTACTTAGAGAAGCAAATGAAAGAATACGGTTCCTTAAATGGGAATCGCACCGACTTAGTGAAATTGGGCGATTTGTAATGTCAATGATGGTTACTAATTACAGAATTATTGAAACACACTTTAATTAAAATGTGCAAATTTTGCGAACTTCTGTATAGTTTGGAAGGTAGGAGACGAGGTACTGGCAAAAGTAAAGCTGTGAGGACGGGGCGTGAGTCGTGCTTGGGTAGCTCAGATGGTAGAGAACATGCCCGCGAAAGGCAAAGGTCCCGAGTTCGAGTCTCGGTCCGGCACACAGTTTTAATCTGCCAGGAAGTTTCATAACAGTGCACACTATGCTGCAGAGTGAAAATCTCATTCTGGTAACTAATAAAGTTTTCATCAACCTCTGGTTACTGTGATTTTCCACACGCCAGCGGCCTACCGATATACTTACTGATGATATCCTTCAATTCTTTTCTCATAAGACGGAAGTACTCATGAAAGTCACAAAACGAAAGTATTAATTTATCGGAAACACAACGCAGAATTCTGCCTCAAAGAAGCATCTTTCGGTTGATCGATTGCTCTCTGCTCAGTTACGAGCACAGTTATCTCTGTCCGGAAAGTTTTATACCAGAACACGCAGTAATATTTACTCGTAACGACGAAAGACCTAGAATGGAATCGAAGCCGGACCGAGTCGTAAAACGTAATATTCCCAGCGCCTCTGTGTTAGTTCCTCAGTCCGTAGCTGCGGATGAAAGCACCACTCTGGCACCGTTCCAATTCGTAAATTCCTAGGGCAAAGTTGTAATGTCGGTCGCGTAACTTACACTTATATAAAACGCTACCCTGCCAAGTATGTGACGAGGAAGCAGTTGCACTAAGACTAAGCACACGTGGATGAGTGAAATGTCTACAAATTTATGAAATACTGTGGGAAAGCTTTCGCATAAATTGCTTGATTTACTTTCAGAGCCGTCATTAAGCAAATTTTGTTCTGCTTTACCTCTCTGGATGTCAGTCTCAGCTTAATTATAAAGATTCTTTTTGTGACCTTGTAAGTTTTATGCTGAGAATAATATTCCGTATGTCTAAGTGTACTTTTCATAATAGAGTTCTTAGTTTGCATATCAGTGAAAGCTTTAGACTTTAATCTGGCTTTGTATGTAATGTAACTCTATCTGTATTAGTGACTGTATGTAACCATTACCTATATTGCATATGAAGTTTCTGCGATGTAACTAACTTTGTGCATGATTACGTTAACTATGCAGTCCTCATGAATTGTACACATCTGACCTACAACATGTGATAACTATATTGCTAATTAAACTGTATACGTATTCTCAAAGCTTACATTTCCAATGAAGAACAGTTACACAGCCACTGAACTAAACGACATCATAATGTGAATGTAATCTGACAAGGCAATCACTGTACACTAAGCGCGTAAATCCCTGTTAATCACTTTCGCTAACGCGTGTGATAAATAGTAAGTAGCTGTGTGTTTCAACTGTCTTCCTGAAGTAAATCATGCTGCTTTACCATTATTTAAATAATCTTACCATGTTACATGCCAGCTTAACACATATTTAACAGTCTGATTTCACGAACTGCTACGCAAGTACATATTATTTTCCATTTAAAACTTTTGTATGCGGGACATCAGCGTGCACTGGAAATACTGATTCCATAAACTTTTAATATTCAACGTAAGGGCCCAATTTTAAACATTTTAGAAGAAATATAAATTATTCGCAGCATTAACCCTGATCCGTCGGGTATTTGTAATGAACAAGTTGCACTAAGCACACAGTCCTGCCGGATAACTTTTCTTTTTGAAGCAGCGTCCAGCCTCATTTCCTCCTCCTTCTGGTTTCTGATTATTGTACGTCATACATGTGTATTTCTTAACTGGGTTACTGGGTTGTCCGCCATCGCTTTGGTGGCCCTTAATTAGGCTTAGAGACTACACGGCATAGGTCTGTCTCCAATGGTGATCTTTGCAAGGTCCACCCAGATTATATTCCATAGCTGCAAAACGTCCTCTTTTCGTAGAAGTTTGTATATTTTTCATTTTTTATCCTGTAACTGCGTCACATTATTGTGAATTGCAGATTCAGAAGGAAATCTAATTTAAAATTAGCTATATTTCATGATGTAAAGTTTGTCAAAGGATTTATCTTATGTAAACCTCGTTTAGTCGTCGGTTTTAGTTAGCAGGTTTTAAGTTGATTCCACTTTTAAGTTGTCCCTTTAGTGCTATTATTCCTAGTTTTTTTACTGGGGTAATAGTTTTAGGCAGTGTCGACTGTAAGGTTTCGCTACCTTAATTTTTTTTTTTTACGTTAGCGAGATGCTGCCTAATAGGAGTGTCAGTTGTATATTTCCTTTTAACTTATGACTGCCGCTTAGGTCCACGACGCCATGTACATCCCTACTAAATTAAACATTTGCGTGCTACTCGTGGGAATGGAAAAAACTTTCATTGTGTTTTACGGTTTATACATAAATTTTATGTCTGCGGCTTCCAGTTAGTTTTATAACAGTT
Source organism: Schistocerca serialis cubense (assembly GCF_023864345.2). Taxonomy (NCBI): domain Eukaryota; kingdom Metazoa; phylum Arthropoda; class Insecta; order Orthoptera; family Acrididae; genus Schistocerca; species Schistocerca serialis. Next base: position 255,915,306 of record NC_064644.1, on the reverse strand, counting down.
CTGCACGGCCCCTGTTTAATATGTTCCTTTATCAGTTATTATGTACTTTTAACGTATTTCATGTAACTATCTGTTTAATGATTCTTTCATTTTGTATGTAAATCACTAATTCACCTCGTCAACAGTTGGCAGTATTTTTTCCACTATATTTTGCTAGTGTGCTTCCCCTTTCGTGTACGGTACTCTGTTCTCTGCGCTCGCTAGTGATACAACGTGTCCTGTACACGTCCACGGCAGCACAACGTGTAAGTGTCCTGGTGTTCACTGCGTATTTCTTTACCCAGGCAGTTGTCCATACTTCTGTCACTTTGCCACTGACTTCTACTTTAACGTCCCTAACTCGACTACTGGTCTCTAAAATGGTATATGGAACTTCTTTTTTGCTTTCTAATGTGTACTACTGCGTGTGGAAACTATTGATTAATAGCTCCGGTCTCTTCTTTATTTTAAGTATAACACCTGGTGATGGGCTTATAAGAGCCCTAAAGCGGTCGCGTTTTAAATAAAAAGAACCTCACAATTGAAGCGGTTTTTCAACCTCTGTTATACAGTACAGGTACGGAAGGACATGAACAGGCCACAAGTATGAAAAAATGTTTCCCAATATGCGTCCTGTATAACGATGATTTTTCATTTACTATGAATATTCACAAAAGAGAAAAAGAGAATTATCTATTGGGTACTCTTCTATATAATGTATCAACGACACTAATATATTAAACTACAACACATAAACAACGCAAGTTTGTGTAAAGAGAAAGGCGATCACCATGGCCTTTGTAGCCACTGAGTGTGCGCACCATTAGCTCAAATACCACCATTCCAGAGAAAATTCAGTCAGGATTAAGTCACATGTACATATTCCTTACTCGAATTTAATACTATCTTAATCCTTAAATTTATAAAGAGGTTATAACAGAAAATGTAAATAAATTACAACACATATACATTTTATGATCATACTTTCAAACGTACAGTTGAAAGTTATGTTTAAATACTGACCAAAACAAATACAAACGAACAATCTCATTTCTTTAAGCAGTGTTTCAAAGTATTTATGGATTAGAATATTCAAGAAGAAATATTTCAAAGCCACACACACACACACACACACACACACACACACACACACACACACACACATATATATATATATATATATATATATATATATATATATATATATATATATATATATATATGTGTGTGTGTGTGTGTGTGTGTGTGTGTGTGTGTGTGTGTGTCTGTGTGTGTGTGTGTGTGTGTGTGGCTTTATACCAACTATTTCATAATAAACTTCACTGCACAACCCTCCCACTTACTACTCTCTTTGTGCCTGAAACGAACATTCCAATTAACTCATGTAGATATCCATACAGTCTTCTTTAATTAACAACAAAAAATACCTCTCTCCAAATTTCTACACCCTCTGTTCTCTATTTTTATCAGTATTCTTCCACGCAAAATAATAATAATCATAGCTTACAAGTTATGACTCTGCTCCAGTTGTTTTATAACACATATGCAATAAAACTTTAATTTTCGTACCTGAATTGGAATATTCTATAACAGTCGTCCTCAACAAATACTTTCGTCATTTGCTTCACTTCTGTCAGTAAATTCACAACAAAATTCTCACCTCTTTATACCTCTTCTTAAAAAAATAATTTTTTCCTTGATCACCTTTAGCATCATACACAACAACAAAACTATTGCATCTCTTCATAAATCCAAGGCACTCTATTACATTATCTTTTCTCAATGCTTCTTACATTTGTACCATGAGGATACAGCCGAGACAAATCAGCATTCCTCTGGGCATTATGACTATAAGGCTGCAGATTAAGTAAAAGAGATACATACAGCTTACTCCTAGTTAGTGCAGTATATGTAATGTATAGACAGTTTTCTCTTTGGAAACAGTGTGCATAATTTAGCACAGATACTTATCAAAAATCCCATCCATTACAGGTCAAAAAATTTAACATCATATAGGTTCACACGGAATTGAGATTAATATAGGATTTAACAGTTAAGAAAATTCCACACACATGCAAATAATCAGATAATATAGTAAAATGGAGCATGAATATAATATTGCAACACTGACAAAAGAGAATACAGAAATTCCTCAACAGTAAAAGTACTCACCATACAACTAAATATTTTTTTTTTCCACATTGATCAGATTACTAGTTATTAAGCTCTACCTCATGTGCATATACTTAGAGACTATAATCTTCTTCAGGAAGTCCATGCCACTTAGGTTAAACCTAAGCTACTGTTTCTCACGGCTATTTACAATAACACTTTAAGTCTTTCAATAAATAGTTTTGTATTTGACACTCAGTGTTCACTTCCTGTCTTACGAATCATTAATGATCCCACCTTTACAGTATTTGCATGTGCAGTCCTCCAAATCTGGAATGAACAATATTAAACTAATAAAAATGTGTGGTTAAGTGATTTTTCTTTTTACGATAAACAGCGAATTCTAACCAGTACTTTTTGTCCCACTCGTAATTCCTTTAGATTTAGTCAACATTGTTGCAGTCTCTCTCTATCTCGTCAACCGCCTTCTTGATATTAGAGAGTGCCAACTAGACTACATAAAGATGATGTAGCCATTAACGTAGTGTGAAGAGTATTTGTTCCTTTACATAGTCTGGTGCCAGCTTGTTTTTCTGTACCAGAAGTGGAGTTAAGGAAATGGAATCATTAGGCAGTTCATTTAGTAGATCCTGAAAAATGTTCGAATACTTCTCCCAAGTTTACATAGGCAATAATAATATAATCTACACAGCCTTCCCTATTTCTTCATGAAGTGTCCAGAGGGATTCAATACAGGATGGTAACATGGGTACAAATTAGTTTTGATCTTCCTATATCATAAGGTATAAAAACAATGACAAAACCAAATTCGAGGTCTGTTGTCTGAAAATGATTTAATAACATGTCCAACTTCCTTCAAGAAATTTTTAACAAAGGCTGTAGAGACTGACTTTGCAGTTGCCTGGCATAGGGAGTAAAAGAGAAAAATTTGAAAGTGAGTTCAGCTGCTACAAAAAAAAAACAATAGAACTTTGATCATTTTAACAAATGGGCCAAAAATGTCTACAGCTGCTAATTCTTTCAACTGGTCACCACAATAGTCAACAATGGAGTACTGTGTAATTAGAATTTTTCGGTGGTTCTGCTTTTTGGGGGCGTTTCTATTATTACAGAACATGATGACCTCTTTTCACTATACTGTTGAAATAGCATGTGGCACATAATTTAATGAAACTTGGGTACTAAACAAGAAAAATTTGAATCTAGGCAAAAACAATGGATGGGGACCAGTTGGGACAGCTTGTCGTCTTAGAATAACTCTCAGGTGTACAATATTAATATGTTGCTTTAAGTGTTTCTGGTCTCAGAAAACATGTTGTTTGTCAACTGTACTGCGATACAAAATTTCGCCTCTGATTATTACGAGGGTCTGGTGATGTAATTTCATTTATTTCTGCACTGCGCTCTAGGCTTAGCCTCCTACGCTCTTGCCAGTGATGGTTATCTCTTCCTTCATAGAGTTTACAATGAAAAGGATATTAATTTTTGTCACTTCTTTGCATATAAGGGCCACGTTCTTTGTTTCTGCCTCAGTAAGCTCCGTGATTATGAAAGTGTCCCCTGGAATGCCTATTGTATGCCCAGTATGGCTAGTGCGTAATTGCATGTCTGTTTTCTTTCCAGTTAGTCATACATTGCCCTCTTGAATGTAATTTTTCGAGCTGGTCCAGTTGTGGGTGGTAATTTTGCCTGTGATTATCATTACTGTTGTTACACGATGATCAATAATGGCTATCGCCGGCCGGAGTGGCCGTGCGGTTCTAGGCGCTACAGTCTGGAGGTGCGTGACCGCTACGGTCGCAGGTTCGAATCCTGCCTCGGGCATGGATGTGTGTGATGTCCTTAGGTTAGTTAGGTTTAATTAGTTCTAAGTTCTAGGGGACTGATGACCACCGCAGTTAAGTCCCATAGTGCTCAGAGCAATTTGAACCATTTTTTGAATGGTTATCGAATTCAAGCAATTGTAACAGACCTTTAAATTCTTCTCTCTCGTCCCTGCAATGACTCGCCTAAATTGTGAGTCATAAACGAACTTGTAATTTAGTCAAACAAGTTCATAGTATCGTTATAGTGCGTAACAGTTCAGAGGGACTGTAGAGATTTAGTCGAAACGGCACACAGGGATTGAAAAGTGAGACTTTTCGAAGTTCTAGCATGCGACGTAATTATGATTTTTTCAAGAATTCTTGTGTCACCTCTGACCAGTAAGCCCACTTGCCAAGAGTTCCCCGTCTCATCATAATTTTCTTTCCAAACAAGAAAGCTGTTGATGAATTTTCTTAACCTCGTCCTTATGTTGGTGTTTAGTAGTAATTTGCCGTTGTTTGAAATATTGCAACGAATGGAATTCCATACAGCTGGAAAAAGGAACCAGTTGAGTGACATCAGAATTTTTACCAGAACTGACAGCGTATTGTGCTGTAATAGCAGACAGTTCCTCAACTTGTTTTACAATTATGTTCAAATGTTGATTAATTTTTGGTGATTCGGTTTCGGACTGTAGTCCGAATGCTTCTAATTCTTATGTGTGCATGTAACATGGTTATGACGTTGTTTCAGCCGCCAAATTTTACCAGTGTCTGATTTTCAAATCTAGCTCTATTTTATTTAACTCAGACTTGAAATCCTCACAGACCTTTTTGTTTATCTGCACTGATAACTCATAAAGCAGAAGCAAAAGTTATTCTGTTTATGCAGTGTAGCAATAATCTGCGATATTTTTGTCAGTATATTTTGAAAAGATCCTTTTTACAATTTGGGGTTATTATTTGAAGAGGAAAAGACTACTATTGGCTGAATAAATTCCAAAGGATCCTCCTCCCCCCCCCCAACCCCTCACCACTCCCATCGCCACCTCAAGTTCGACATTACTACCAAAAGAGAGGGAGGCTGTATTTGTTCACATTGATGTGATAAAACCAGGAGCTGAATCTCCAACCACCGATCTGGAGTCTTGTGACAAAACGCATTCTACAGAATCATTTTCCAATATAGGATGTCCAGCTGTATTCTCATGTTCATCTCTCAGTACAAAGAGTTGGCTGCCCTCATCATGTCGTCTACTATTGTCGCATCCACTTCACTTGAATAACTATTCTCAGACGACCTCTGTTCACTCATGTTCCCTACATCTAATAACGCTTTACGAACAGCTTCTCCTTGATCTGTGACACCTGATTTGGATCTAGTATCCCTTGCAGTCTTATCTCAACTGTAGAGAAGAACAACGAAAGAAAGTCACTAACACTCCAACACCATCAGAAATTAATTAGTATAAACATATAATTACTGAAACCTCAGCCAATTCCAAAACAGATCTGAGAATCCGTATAATCACAGAAAAATACTAGCAATTCCTCTATCTCAAAATTTAGTTTTCCAAGAAAAATTCCAACGTATTCTCCTGTATATGTGTAACCAAGAGTGAAGTACCTGTCCTTCAATAAATAATTCAATGGTAAATATTTGGTATAACCATTCACCATAAATCACTGTCTAACTACACAATATCACAAGTCAAGAATAGTATTCTTTGGGAACTTTCTGAAAGTATAGAATGCCGATACGAAGAACTCTAGCTCTAAATAAGCACGTAATAAAAATACATATCAGATGTAGAAAAAATTTTCGCAACCAACTATGTATCTTACACACTGTATACAACTAGAAGAAGTTATACGGTACTCGTTTGGTCCCTATACTTCAGTATTACTCTCCATAAACAGTGCCGTATATCCCAAACAATAACACAAGACAGAGTGCTTTTCATCTTGCGTAGAATAACTGTTCCATGTATTTCCGAGTGTTTCCTAAGAATATATTACCCAGAAGTAATAAACTGTCTCTGTTATGCACAAAAAGAATTGTTGTGTACAATTAGCTGGCAAGAAATACTGAAAACATCTACACTATTGTGTCGCATAACATTATGGTTTTGTTGTGACGTGGCAAGACAGCCAAGCCATTATGAGGTAGCCGAAAGGCACGCGTTTAAGCTCACGCAGGCTGGCGTGAGGTCTGGAACAGTTAAAGGAGTTGAGTCTAGCAAAAAAAGTACGTAGCTTCTGGAATACTTAACTTTAATCCATAATTGGTAAACATCGGTCTGACGGTACATGCATCACAAGATAAATAGTAAATGATAATGGCGCCTTGCTAGGTCGTAGCAAATGACGTAGCTGAAGGCTATGCTAACTATCGTCACGGCAAATGAGAGCGTAATTTGTCAGTGAACCATCGCTAGCAAAGTCGGCTGTACAACTGGGGCGAGTGCCAGGAAGTCTCTTTAGACCTTCCGTGTGGCGGCGCTCGGTCTACAAACACTGACAGTGGCGACACGCGGGTCCGACGTATACTAACGGGCCGCTGCCGATTTAAAGGCTACCACCTAGCAAGTGTGGTGTCTGGTGGTGACACAACAGGTTTCCCACTTAGAGTGCTATGGAACCTACAAAGATGTATCTTCTGGTAAACCTTCGGGGATGTAAGGTCGTGGTCCATGAAACTCTTCAGCTCCTAACGTTTCGTCCAGCGCAGCTCTGGACGAAACGTTAGGAGCTGAAGAGTTTCATGGACCACGACCTTACATCCCCGAAGGTTTACCAGAAGATATGTCATCCGGTCGTGAAAGCTTTCATACTACAAAGATGTGTTGTAACAACATGTCTTTCTCTTTCACAGTAGTCGCAATTACAAGGAAAGCTTTTATCTAACTGCCGAATCAATAGAATCGGAAAAAGAGAAATCGGAACGCGTGGTTTTTGTGCTGGGATTAATATTCACCGTAAGAGTCTGTAATTTTTTCAAAAGAGAGCTTTTCCTTTGACATATCAGTGAAACATTTTGACTTTAATCTGACTGAGTACGTAATGCAACCTTATTCTCACTAATGGCTGTATATAACCATTACCAAATAGGATATGGAGCCTATATGTTTAAATTACCAACCTGCACAATTACGTACACTGTATACAGTTCTCATAAACAATGCGCATCTGACCTAGTACATAGGGTACCTATAATGCTATTTGAATCCTATGCGTAAACTCAAAGCTTACTTTCCAAATGAAATTCAATCACAAAGCCGCTGTACCGAGCAACACCAGAATGTGAATTTAATCGGGAAAGACAATCTCTGTATCCTGGTGCATAAACAATGCTCAAATGTGGCCCAGTTCAACTTTGGCCCTGTTAATCACTTTGGCTTATCTGTGCGACAACGGAAAAATAGCTATGCCTTGCAGTAGTAGCCTAAATAAATCACTGTCCTTTGGCATTATTTAAATAATATTGTCAAATGCAGCGCAAGGTGTGAAACTCCATCTTCTCACATATTTAACAGCCTGATTTCGCGAACAGAAATGTGAGTCGGAAATACGTTTCTTTTATAACTTTTGAAGAGCTATTGTGATATGAAGACACGATTTCGAATAATTTGAAAACTAATTTCTCATCTATTTGGCATTTTTAGGCACAAATTAAATATGAACGTACAAAATCCATTGGATATTGTTGTTAACAAATAGTTGAAATATGAAAGTATACAGTAACTTTACGAAGTTAGCTCTTCGACAAAGCTAATATGAAAATTAGTTCTTTAAGTAAAATTTATAATCACCATTTAAAAATGAAGAACGATGAAGAGTAATGTACATCTCTGCTCAGTTCACGTATTTAAGAGGAAATGGAACAACAATACCGTAATAGTCAAACAAGTTACGAAAATTTACAAAGCAAAACCGAAAATGCTCCCTAAACACAACTACCCACTTTCTGGAAAGCTATCGCACATGGCCAGATTTTTAACTTCTTCTTTCAATTCCAAATTAGAGCAACATCAGACGTTTCTTGTTTCAAACAAAATGCCTTTATTGCATGCTGCACATCGAAATTTTTATTGATCCCTTTCGCCCTTTATACAAGGCATCTTCAGTGGGTGTCCTGAAATATTACATAATTTGCCCATTTTTACACATAGGTTATGGTTTCACATCTAGGTTGCAGAATTAAGAACAGTTCCTTAACTTTTTTTATGAAATGGAAAGGTACTTACAGGTAACTTCTAATTCATTCCATCTAAGCAAACTGCTTTTTCTCATCTGGTCACCAGGTGGACATCTTACATTTCACTTTCAGTTCACTGTCTACATTACACATCACTGTAACTGCCCTCTTTTTAATACAGAGTTTCATTTGTTTTTCTAAGTGGTACCAACATTCTCACTTTTCTGCATTCAACTGTTTTGTGAATGTGTGTATGTGTGTGTGTGTGTGTGTATGTGTATGTGTGTGTGTGTGTGTGTGTGTATTAGAGAGGGAGAGAGCTTTTTTCAAGTAAAATAATATATATATATATATATATATATATATATATATATATATATATATAACTTTTATTACTATTTTTATTCATTTATTTATTCTGAATAATAATAATAATTTTTATTGTTATTATATTGTGCTGTGTATACTTATGTGAGGAATCAGATGTATAATCAGTTGTTGGGATTTCTGTCTATTATATAATCAATCAGTGTAAACAGTGAGTTGTTAGTCATATTTACTTCATCATTTAGTAGTTGTTTCTTTTCAGGCTTTGTTTTGTATGTATGATAGTTTTCCTGCAATCTTAGGATATGTCTTTCATTATTTATTCTAACTACTTTCATATCATTTTCTCTTGTAGTAGGCATGTAGTCATTTTCTCTTAAATGTTCCGCAAAAGTTGAGTGGCTTGTTCCATATTTCCATGCTCTGATATGTTCTTTGTACCACGTGTCTGTTTTGAATGCTATGTTTATCCCTTGTCTTTTTAAAATGTTTGTTATTTTATGTGTGAGTTTGTGCTTGTATGTCATTGTGTACCATCTTGAATCTACTTTCTTGTTTTCATGTATTCTTTGTGTCGTTATTCTTCTGTCACTTTTGTGCCTGTTAGTGTAGTGTTTTATTTTACTGTTGTTTGTGGGTGTTTATGTACTGTGTTCACTGACTGTACATGTTTTTTAATTTTTTTGTTTAATAGATCCCTATTGTACCCATGTTTGTTGCTAATTGTGTGATGATGTTTAGTTCTTTCTGGTGATTTTCTGTGCTGAGTGGCACTTTGTTGAGCCTACAAAGCATATATCTGGGTGCTGATTATTTCTGTGAGTGTGGCTGATTAGAAATCTGATGTAGGATTTTGTCAGTTGTTGTAGGTTGATGGTAGATTTCAAAGATATGCTGATTGTTTTCTTTTTTAGTGGTTATATCTAAAAAGTTTATTTGGTTGTTCTATTCTTTTTCCATTGTGAATCCTATCTTTCTGTGTATTGTGTTTATATCTGTATGCCACTGGTCAATTTTTGCCGCAGGTTCATCTATTAAACAAAGCATGTTATCCATGTATCTGACCCAATAAAGTGTGTTGTAATTCTTTTTGATGACATTTTTGAAAATTAAGTTTTCTTCATGGTTTATGTAAATGTTTGCTATGGCACCTGATACTGGTAATCCCGTTAGCAACCCATCTTCCTATAAATAGTATTCATTATTGAAATTGAAGTAGTTCTCTTCAGTTATAAGTTCGAGCAACTTGTGTATTTCTTTGATGTGTTCATCTGGTAGCTGGCTGTTGTCCTTCAGGTTTTGTTCTATGTTATTGATTCTTTCTGCTGTTGGAATGTTGTAGTACATGTTTTCTGTGTCAAATGAAAGTAGAGTAGCTATGTCTGGGATTTTTGTATCTTTTATAAGTTGTATTAACTGTGAGGTGTTACTTGTAGTTATGTCATCTTCTATTTTATAAGTTTCTGCTACTAGTTTCAACATGTTTCCTGGAAGTTTGTAAGTGGGAGCTTCTTTGAAGTTTACAGTGAGTCTTACTGAGATATTTGGTTTATGGATTTTTGGTTGGCATCAGAGGGTGGGTGCTGTAGGATTGTTCTGTATTAATTTACCTTTTTCTCATCCATAAAACTCCCAGACACAGCTACTCTGCTATCTTTTGACATAGGAAACATGTACTATAACATTCCAATATTTAATGACATACAGGCACAAACTCACACATAAAATAACAAACATTTTCAAAAGACAAGGGTTAAACATAGCATTCAAAACAGACAAATCAATCTGGAGATAAACAACAAACACAGATATCTGTGGAATAGTCCAACTACAGTGCAACATCATGTGATGGAAGGTACATAGGCAAACCAGCAGAACATTTGACACTCTGTACAAAGAACGTATCAGAGCATGGAAATATGGAACGAGGCACTCAACTTTTGCGGAACATTTGAGAGAAAATAACCACAAACGTACTACAAGAGAAACTGATACGGAAATAATAAGAATAAGTAATGTAAGACATCTAACATTACAGGAAAATTATCATATATACAAATAATAATAGAAATAATAATTTTTAAGAATAAATAAATGAATAAAAATAGTAATAAAAATAAAATAAATAATTTTTATTTTATAAAAACGGCATGTACTGAGACGGTTTCCAAACTTAGAGAAAAATACTAAGAACCACGGGGTGGATATGTAGAACACCGTGAGCGTTCAAATGGGGCGGTGTATGTTAATAGTGTGTATGTTTCATAGGTTAAGACACCAGCTTCTCCATCCCAAGAACGTCGAATTATGTTTTCAACATCATAGACACTGTTTTGAGACATTACTGTACACCTTAGGAATTCTGCCAGTTCCTATATAATTGGTCTATAGTGTATCACATATGCCGCAGAAAACATTGTAGAATGTACAAAACATTGATGTATGGCATGTAAAAGCCATCTTCAAATGTTATGTTAAAAGCTTGAGTGCGACACTTAATGTTTCTTATTATAAGAAGAGTAAATGCGTTTCGGAACGGATTTATTATACTTTTTCTTTAATAGACATTCTGATAAAATAGTTCTAAAATTTAAAAGTGAATTCTCAAAATCTTAGGTTCAAATGAAAACATGTATCTAGTTTTCAAAACCGGTCAGCTTAAAATTATTTTGGTGGTGAAGGTATATTATTTATAACAAAGGAAGACTGGTTTCGACGTTTTTATCTTTCAGTTATATGTTAAATAAGTTTTAACTGTAAAAGGTTTAACCATAATTTCTTCGACGGTACATATCTTGCCACGTCCATCATATCTACAATGAACACCACGTTTTAGTTAGTAGTTTGGAGGAACTTATGCAGACAATTTAGCTTGAGATGGAGAGAGATACATAAACAGTTAATCACAAAGGCATAAGAAGGCACTGTGCTCTTAGGGACGTTAAAACTGTTCGAAAGTAAGAGAGTGCATTATGTTGCTCGGGTTGTGTAAGGAATGATACTGCTTAGATTACACAGCGGGTCGTTTATCCGGCTTAATGCCTCAATGGGCCGTCAGCAAGCAATGGTTTTACCTGCCCTCTACGGGCTCGGTCGCTAGCTTATGGTGCGGGCGATGTCTGTGGGGACTGTGATCGGCTGCCGCCACAGCTCGGTCCAGAGACACTTCCCTCTGCGTCAGATGAAGATGGGCGAGAATCCACGATTTATTGCGAAGTGCCCTCGTCCGTTTCCTTCATATCTACTTAAAACCTTCGGTCCTCGTTCAGTTCGTCAAGTAGGAAGTGGTATTGGGTTTGAGTCGTGATAATTAGTGGTGTTTATAATTCCTGCTTGCCAAGCCATGTGTTGCAGATTCTGTGGTCGTCGAAAATAACATGCCTCCTCCTATCTCCCGTTCGTGGCACAACGAATTGTGTAGGTGCCATTTCGTCACTCTCTGCATGTCTCATAGTGCTGTCCACATTAAACTGCACACGAAAACAATAAAACTTGAGCAGCGAGGACAGAGCATCCATTTCAATCGATGAGAACGTTACTAACTGGGTCCTGTCTCTTCACTGGGATTGCTTCCTGACCGATTCGAGCTCAGTGAGGCTAGCTGCGAAGGTTACTTCTCCGTAGAATGTCGGTTTATCATCAATGCATGACGATGACGATCATGTGCCTGTCATCATAAAATTTTAAGAGGTATAGCCCTTGTTTGAAAAAAAAAAAAAGAAACGGAATGATATAATAAAGATCCTGGTGGAAGGAAACTTTATGACCGAAGTGAAATTTTTGTCTGGGACAGTGGATAATATTGTCTCAGGAATGGATAAAACTTCGAATGCTACAGATCCGGTATACAGTAAGTTCCTTGATTATCTAATATTATCTCAGGAATGGATTAAAACTTCGAATGCTACAGATCCGGTATACAGTAAGTGCCTTGATTATCGGGAGCGTTCTGATTTGAAAATTCGGTTCCAATTATTCCCATTTGGGAATGTCTCTGGCGCGCTGCCAACCTGGTGAATGTTTCACTGAAAGTAACGTGACTCTGCAGCAGCCTAAGTTGCTCTAAAGGGCAGGGAAAGCTGTAAAATATAAAAGGTGCACGTAGAAATAGTGGTACTAAGACTATTCAATTAAATAAATGTGTCTTGCTCTTGACGATAGTGACATTTTTATAACTTTATTTTTATTGACGCAACAATAAATGTGATATTGTATCGGTTGCTATTATAGGAGGATGTGCTGAAAAGTAATGTCTCCGAATTTTTTGTTCTGTTCTCACTGTTAATATCGGATGAGGTATTACATATCAGGTGTACCACTCAGTCGACTATCCCCTCTTAGCTGACCGACGTTCGAACCTTCTGTCTCTAGATGGCTCCGAATTGTTGCATCTACCACGACAGTGTGTAAAGTGACTTTGACGGTGCGTGGGGAACAACCCGCTGTAATTTATTTTATAGCCACAGAAAACGTACCTTCAATTGAAAGCCATAGAAGAATGAAAGCTGTGCACGGTTATGACGGCAGACCATGCACGAGCGCTGTGACATCTGCAACAACCCGAAGCCTTGGATTCTCCTTCATTGATCACCCTTTGCCCCATAACACTTTGCCCCATCCGATTTCCAAATGTTGAAGAACATCTGATAGCGATGAAGCGGTGCAAGCAAAGGCCCCGTCAATAAATTAAAACATTCTACAGTGATTATATCAACAAACTGATCGCTTGTGGGGAGAAATGTGTTATTTTCCATTGTAACTATGTTGAGAAACAAATATTTAGACATAAAGTTTGCAGATGTAGAAAGCTAATCATGTCTTTTTTATTTTAAAATCTTTAAATTCCGATGCGTTACGTTTCAACACGCACACATATTTTTATATTGCTCGCTGATGTGAACCCAAGAGGACTGCAGTGAGAGGGGATGCTAAATGGTAGACTGTGGGAGAAAGAGGGAAGCTTAGGAGAGGCTCTTCAACGACCAGAATAAGCAGAAACGTTTCCGGAAGAAGAAGATGAAATTTTCAATCAATAGAAAGTGAGCTACTGGAGGGAGAAGGGAACAAGACAGTACTTTACGTCCAACGCTCAGGGATCTCGAACGATTCTGTTCGCAGTAGGTGGGACGTACTACCAAGTCACAAAAGCTTCAGCGCTCGTCAGTGCTGTATGCGACATCGCATTTCGGGGATGCTACTATCTCTCTCTCTCTCTCTCTCTCTCTCTCTCTCTCTCTCTCTCTTTCTCTCTCTGTTGAGCAGGAGCAGAAGCTCTGAAGAAGAACAACTAACTTGCGAGGTGAGCTGGAGGAAGGAAGCTTATGGCGGCGGTACCTGTTACGCTCTAATGCGCCGGCGGGCGGCAAATATCGCCTCCAGGGGAACATTAGAGGCGGTGGAGGTGGCGGTCGCGGAGACAGACAACCACTAATCGGGTAAGAGCCGCCGTGGGGCGCCTCCATCCCCCCATTATACCGTTCTGTTGCTAAGCAACAGCCGTCAAGTGGTCGCACGCCCACCATTGATAGCGCCTCAAAGTAAATTCGCTTCCTTACACCAACGTCACAGCCAAAACCGAGCGGAGTGGATGGATAAAGTCACTGTTTTCCACAAATGATGTATTACACGTTTAATAGGTTCAGCGAGATCCTTTGGCGGTGATCCGTTCTCAGCTGTCACCTGCGCTGTAGCGTAGCTTCACTTTACGTGTGAAGCCACCCCCTAAACAAAAAACAAATGGATACTCAGAAATCTGAAGCCAATTACAGGTTGTTTCACAATATTTTGACGATATCAAATTTCAATAACGAGCGCTAAAAAATAAGATACAACGACAGTGCCACGATTTATCAATAATGCCGAGTGTCAACCTTCGCCCCATATACAGATGAGTAATAATGTCGCAATGGTCGAAGTAACATTGTGCGATCATGTTGACTGCTACAATGAAGCAGTAGAGAAACGTGTAGGCATGCATATTCCAATACAGAGGTACGTAAACAGGCAGAATACGTCGCTGCGGTCGGAAAAGCCTCTATAAGACAACAAGTGTCTGGCGCAGTTGTTACATCGGTTTGTTTATTTGTTTATTTATTTTGCCATTAGTATTCTGACTGGTTCGATGCTGCCCGCCACGAATTCCTCTCCAGTGCTAACCTCTTCATCCCAGAGTAACACTTGCAACCTACGTCCTTCATTATTTGCTGGATATATTCCAATCTCTGTCTTCCTCTACAGTTTTTGTCCTCTACAGCTCCCTCTAGTACCATCGAAGTCATTCCCTCATGTGTTAACAATGTCCTCTCATCCTGCCCTTCTCCTTATCAGTGTTTTCACACACTCCTTTCCTCTCCTATTCTGCGAAGAAGTTTCTCACTCCTTTCCTTATCAGTCCATCTAATTTCCAACTTTCATCTGTAGCACAAAATCTCAAATGCTTCAATTCTCTTCTGTTTCGGTTTTCCCACAGTCCATGTTTCACTACCACACAATGCTGTACTACAGATGTGCATTCTCAGAATTTTCTTCCTGAAATTAAGGCCAATATTTGATATTAGTAGACTTCCCTTGACCAGGAATGCCTTTTCCTGCCATAGCTGGTCTGCTTTTGATGTCCTCCTTGCTCCGTCCGTCATTGGTTATTTCACTGCCGAGATAGCAGAATTCCTTAAATTCAATTATTTCCTAACCATCAATCCCAATGTTAAGTTTCTCGCTGCCGGCCGCTGTGGCCGAGCGGTTCTAGCCGCTTCAGTCCGGAAATGCGCTGCTGCTACTGTCGCAGGTTCGAATCCTGCTTCGGGCATGGATGTGAGTGATAACCTTAGGTTAGTTAGGTTTAAGTAGTTCTAAGTCTAGGGAACAGATGTTAAGTCGCATGGTGCTTAGAGCCATTTGAACCATTTTAAGTTTCTCGCTGTTCTCATCTCTACTACTTCTCATTACCTCCGCCTTTCTTCGATTTACTCTCATGCATACTCTGTACTCATTAGATTGTTCATTCCGTCCAGCAGAGCATGCCATTCTTCTTCACTTTCACTCAGGATAGCAATGTCATCAGCGAATCGTATCAATGATATCCTTCCACCTTGAATTTTAATGTCATTCCTGAACTTTTCTTTTCCTTCGTGCTTCCTCAATCTACCGATTGAACAGTAGGGGAGAAAGCCTACATCCTTGTCGTACCCCCTTTTTAATACGAGCACTTAGTTCTTGGTTGTCCAATCTTATTATTTCCCTTTGACTGTTGTACATATTGTATATGACCCGTCTCTCCCTATAGCTTATACCTACTTTTTTCAGAATTTCAAACACGTTGCACCATTTTACGTTGTCGAACGTCTTTTCCAGGTCGACATATCCTGTTAACTTGTCTTGATTTTTCTTTAGTCTTGCTTCCATTACTAACCGCCACGTCAGAAGTGCCTTTCTGGTGCCTTTACTTTTCCTAAGGCCTATAGATCGTCATCTAGCGCATTCTCAATTTTCTTTTCCATTCTTGTGCCTATTATTCATGTAAGCAACATGGATGCATGAGCTGTTCAGCTGATTGCGCGATAATTCTTGCACTTGTCAGCTCTTACCATCTTCGGAATTGTGTGGATGCTGTTTTTCCGAAAGTCAGATGGTATGTCACCAGGCTCATACATTCTACACACCAACGTGAATAGTTGTTTTGTTGCCACTTCACTCCCCCCCCCCCCCCCAATGATGTTAGGAATTTTGGTGGAACGTTATCTATCTCTTCTGCCTTATTTGACCTTAAGTCGTCCAAAGATGTTGCTAAAAGGCAGGTTATCAAGATTTAACTGATTTGAACATCGTGCTATAGTCGGCGTACGAGCTATGTGACACTGCTTTTGCGATGAAGTGGTGCTTTTCCCGTACGATAATTTCACTAGCGTACCCTGTATAAAACATCAAACCTCCAACATCGCTGCTACCGGAAAAACATTCTGCGTGAAAGAGGCCAACTACGAATGAAGAGTCTTTTCAGAGTGACAGAAGTGCAACCTTTCCGCAAATTGCTACAGATTTCAATGGTGGGCCATCAACAAGTGTCAGCGCGCGAACCATTAAACGAAACATCACCCTTATGGGCTTTCGGATCCGAAGACCCACTCGTGTACCCTTGATGACTCCACAACACAAGGCTTTCCTCCTCGCTTGGGCCTGTCAACACCGACACTGAACTGTTATTGACTCTAAACATGTTGCCTGGTGGAACGAGTCTTGTTTCAAATTTTATCGAACCGAAGGACGTGTACGGGTTTTGAGACAACCACATGAATACATGGACTCTGCATGTGAATAGGAGACTGGTTCTGCTGGTGGAGGGTCTTTAATGGTGTGGGGCACGTGCAGTTGGAGTGATATGGGGCCCCTGACACATCTAGATACGACTCTGACAGGTCACACGTTCGTAAGCATCCAGTCTGATCACCTGCATCCAACCGAGCGAGGTGGCGCAGTGGTTAGACACTGGACTCGCATTCGGGAGGACGACGGTTCAATCCCGCGTCCGGCCATCCTGATTTAGGTTTTCCGTGATTTCCTGAAATCACTCCAGCCAAATGCTGGGATGGTTCCTCTGAAAGGGCACGGCCGACTTCCATCCTCATCCTTCCCTAATCCGATGAGACCGATGACCTCGCTTTCTGGTCTCCTTCAAATGGTTCAAATGGCTCTGAGCACTATGGGACTTAACATCTGTGGTCATCAGTCCCCTAGAACTTAGAACTACTTAAACCTAACCAACCTAAGGACATCACACACATCCATGCCCGAGGCAGGATTCGAACCTGCGACCGTAGCGGTCACGCGGTTCCAGACTGAAGCGCCTAGAACCGCAAGGCCACACCGGCCGGCTCTGGTCTCCTTCCCCAAACAACGAAAGCCAACCCACCTGCATCCATTCATGTCCATTTTGTATCCCGACGGACTATGGCAATTCCAGCAGGACACTGCGACACCCCACACGTCCAGAATTCCTACAGAGTGGCTCGATGAACACTCTTCTAGTTCAAACACTTCCTCTGGACGCCAAACGCTCCAGAAATGAACATTATTGACCATATCTGGGATGTCTTGCAACGAGCTGTTCAGAAGATATATCCACCCCCTGTGCTCTTAAGGACTGATGGACACCCCAGCAGGATTCATGGTGTCAGTTCTCTCCAGCACTACTTCAGACATTAGTCGAGTCCGTGCCACGTTGTGTTGCGGCACCTCTGCATGCTCGCAGGGGCAATACCTGATAATGGGCTGGTGTACCAGTTTCTTTGGTTCTTCAGTTCATTTTCGCTACGGCGAACGTGTCGAGTGCGTGTCCTTAAGAATTTCAAGGTTCAGCAGTGATACACATTTCCTGCTGGTGGGATAATACTGAAATGGCTAAGAGACTTCCGTGCAGCTGCCACTGCATCGAATCGTAAGTCAACCGGCCCTCGGAAAATCGTCCAAACTCCCGAGACCAGAGGACGTGTGGGCAGCAGTTTGCGGACAATTCGTTGTCGTTCGTGGCGAAAACTTGGGACAAATTCCAACAAAACGGCGCGGCATGCCACAGGTCCAACAAGAATTGGTCAGTTCTTCGTGAAGTATTCAGTAACAGCATAATATCCAAACTCGCCTGCCTGGAATGGTCGTCTCGCACCCCTGACTTAACCACATTAGGCTTTAACCTATGAGATTATTTGAAGGCGAGAGTCTACTCCGAGGGGCTGAGAAGCCTGCAAAAACTAAAAGATCGAATTCTCGATCAAATTTACAGAATTCCTCCAGCAGTTACGAAAGTCGTGCAACGGCTCGACTATTTTGTAGCCGCGAATCGGCCGCCATTTGTCCGATGTGGTATTAAACGTTGTAACCTTTAAAATGTTCAACTTGGTTTCGCGATTACTTTGTGTGTTATCCAAATTCAAAATCATAAAAACGTGAAACACCCTGTAGCATGAGGCGGGATTGGGGAAAAACTGTGTGGCTAAGCTACCAATACGGTGGCTATTTAGGAAGCCGCCATCTTGAATGCAACTCGTATTTTCAAATGGGAAGGAGATGTTAATACATATCAGACAGTTAGTGCATAGTACCAAAAAAAGAATGAGATAGTTCATCTGAGCATAGCTTTATGTATTGTCGTGCTATGACCGATGTTTCATCCTTAAAGGTGACGTGAAAGTCGATGGCGGTAACACTAACTGACGGCCCTGAGACCTTCCTGATACCAGCAGAGGAGTACCAGTGCTAAAAAAGAGGATTTCGAGCGACGGCTCCTGACAGGCTACTCATTCTCCACAGTACGTATATGAAACACTAGCGAAATTCAGTCGTGAACAACGCGGATGCTGGACGACCCGAAACTGTTACAGATGTAGCCAGATAAGCCACTGTTCTGGACTGTTCAGGATGAGTCCAGGGCACAACCTTCAACACATGTCTCATGAAATTGAAGTCAGTCGCACATCAATAACGAGAAATCTTCCCACACGTAAATGGCACCGTTGCAAAATGTAAATGTTAACATTCCACGGTACAGCTGATGGGGTTTGGTTTGGGGAATGAAGGACAGGAGACCTGGAAGAAAACCGCCCTTCCTATTACAACGTACGATTTACGAATGAAACTAACTTCTGTCTGACTGATAGGTGACTAAACAGAGTCACAGGTATTTCCCAGATGTGAACTTTCTCTGGATGCATCTGTCCAAGGTAGTTGGTGCATCTAAAGCGATTCTTCGATGTGTAGTATGGCGTTCTCAGATTGTTGTGCCCACGAGGAGTCATCTTCTCGAAGATAAACGGACCGAGAATGAAGAAACTTGTGAAACACGATGACATAAGCTGAGTGCAGTGGATGTTCCTGCACAAAATATGACGGAGTAGAATCCCATACGCGACAGTTATTCGCATTCAGGGCAACTTAGAGAGTAAAATCAGTCTCGTCCGTCCTAAGAATATTCTCTGGTCATGTGTCATCCACACCATGCGTCCCAGGAAAACGAAGGGCCAAGTCACGGCGTTGTAGCCTACCTTGGGGCTTCATCAGATGCACATTCTGAATCTTGCAGCACTAAGTGTAAAATGGGCCGCAAACTCTTTTCAACTGTTGACCCGGGGAGATTCAATTCCCGTGAAACTGCTCGAGCGCTAGCTGCTGAAATTGAGTCATGTACTTCACGTCTGGCTACAGCTACAGGAACTTCAACAACTTCCATGGGAATGGGCCGCCTCCCTCTCCTTGCTGCACAACATAATTCACACGTTTCTCAAATTTCGTAATCATATTCGTTAGCCTATTTATTGACATGGGGCCTTCTCGAAGCTGTTTCTACTGGCGATATTCCCGCAATGCTGCGCTGCTCTTGTGGCTGTTTGGTAAAACAGCATACCCACGTAAGAACAGGAAATGTTTCACATTCTTACTGCTTACAGCGCCATGTTTTCACCAGGTAGCAGTAGGTGAAACTATTGTTTGTTTCAGCAATCCATAATCAAAAAAAATGGTTCAAATGGCTCTGAGCACTATGCGACTTAACTTCTGTGGTCATCAGTCGCCTAGAACTTAGAACTAATTAAACCTAACTAACCTAAGGACATCACACACATCCATGCCCGAGGCAGGATTCGAACCTGCGACCGTAGCAGTCGCGCGGTTCCGGACTGCGCGCCTAGAACCGCTAGACCACTGCGGCCGGCAATCCATAATCCCTTAATGATCATTCTTACGAAGTTTCAGCATCCTGCGATGTATTCAGCCCACACTGCAGCACTCGGATCACTGTCTGTTTAGTTAGAAACACCCGGAATTTGCCTTGCAGGTATAAGATACGCCTGTATGAGTGAATTATTTTGATAGTTTTTCAACTAACTTCGAACTCTCTTCCCGATGAATCATTTGTGGTTCAAGTCCCCTCTCCCTGTCACCTTCATCTTCTGAATGAAATACGAGAGCTAAGCTGAATTGTGAATCGGGGCCAACAGACGAAAATCCGCAAGAATTCCAATAGAAATCGATCGGATCCCAAAAATTATGACTTATGCGATTAAACTGTTCGTTTGTGTCCTTAAACTGATTTGATTTGAGCGTGGGCCTTTAGACATATCAATGTAGGGTGTCATTAACCTCTACGCGTAGTTAGTACACTAAAGGCTGTAAATTATTTGGTTGAGGCAGGCATCAAGCTCTTGGAACAATGTAATAAATAATTAAAAAAAAACAAAAAACAGAATGGGGAACAGGAGCTCTATATACCCCAGGCTATGTCTCAATATTTCCATAAGGTTACATAGCAAAAAAAGGACATTATCAAAGAAGAAATGTGCTTAAGAAAAGGTACTTTCCCACCATAGTTGCGTCACACACTTAAACAATAGTAGGTTTATGGGTTCTGTTACTAAGGTCATAGCCGCAAATCGGTATTAATAATGAAGTTGGAAGTAAAATACTGTTTATTTAAAAAGCTGCTTCAGACCAATAAGACAAAAGATAGGAACTATTAGGTGCCATTCTACGATATTCTGAATGGAGAGGCACGTCTTCCCCTTGAACAACTGCGCCGAAATCATGCACAACTCATTTCTTTGTGTACAGAAACCAAAATAGGAGTACCACAAAGAAATAGCCAAACTTGAAAAATAAGAGGCTCTGTCTACGTGTCATATTTTATTTTAGGAGGAAAGGCGAAATAGCAAGTTTTATGTCCATTTTCTTGCACAACTATTAAAAAATTATTACAAGTTATGCTAAAATCTAGTCGTTAAATAAAGCAGAAGAGACTCAAAAAATCTATGAGTAAAAAAATCAATACCCGCATACGCTGCTTCGTTGAAAAAGTAAACAACTTGCCTTTGTGGGAAGTTCGTTTGCTACAACTGATCAAATCGACGAAGAAATAAACAGAGTTTTCTTTTTTTTACTGGAAAATATGCTTATATTACATACAATTTAATTTTAAGTAAGTTACGTCGTCACAAAAAAGTTGAGCTGAGAAGAGTGAAGAACGCAACTGGCCGAAAGAGACCGAGTCGGAGACAAAGAATGGAGGAATGAGACTGAAGAACAAGAACAACACCAGCTGAAGTGCAGGGTGAACGACCGTGCCTGGGAAAGAGACCACCTGTGACTGAAGTGAACAGTGAACGACCGTTGCTTGGAAGTCGTTCCACGTTCCTTTCATTCATGTTATCCGTTCGTTACTTAATTACCCACTTCTAGCAGAGACTGATTGTCACCTCCCCGTCGACCAGCTCGCAACATCTCCTAAAATGTACAATATCTACTCGCAGCAGCTCCTAAAACGATACAGTATCTGTGTATGCTACAATTTCATCACTAACACGTGGTCTCACAACAACACTGTCCCCAGGAAACTCTCTACTTAATTTCACAGTTCTACTTTAGGGGAACATGTGTTTTAGAATGTTAATATAGTTGGTGCCTATTCATGCCACTTTTAAGACTAACGATTTGCATTTGACCATGGTGCAATACCACCTCCAAAGCCGTCAATGTCGTGGCCAGAGTAGTACCAATGTGCTATCAAAACAGCCGTCAATGTCGTGGCCAGAGTAGTACCAATGTGCTATCAAAACAGCCGCCCCCCCCAACCCCAAAACCCCCACACTCACCCTTCTCCTCTCTACCCCCCAATTTGCGTACAAACAATGTCCTCTAATATGTTTCACAGATACCTGGAAAGGAAGATCAAGCAAATCACGCCCTTCTTTGCTTAATTTCTCCGACAGCGTCTCTCGTCCCAGTCCTGAAATCGGGAAAAATCGGTATATTTCGGTTCAATAGCATATTTGCTACCTTTTAGGGTTCGGTGCATCAATCGGTATGAACTGAACCTGTATAGGATCATTTTGTTCTCCGTTTGTTTGTTCGACTGTTAAGAAAGCTCAGGAACGACGACGTGTATCAAGTTGAAATTTAAGTCACATACGAAGGTCTACAGTTCCTTGACGATGAAAAAATTCAAGCAACTACGTCAATGCTGGCAAAAGTACGGCCATTTGTCATATGTTTTGGCAGTCGCAAATTCACTCATCAAAACTTATGGGTTGACATTGAGCCATTAAATTTGGCAAGAAACAAAGTTTTACGGCACAAGTAAAGAAAAAAAATGTTAATCTGTAATTATATTACAATAAACAAATATTTTTGGTCATGTTATCCGACTGTCTTGGTTCAAATGACTCTGAGCACTATGGGACTTAACATCTGTGGTCGTCAGTACCCTCGAACTTAGAACTACTTAAACCTAACTAACCTAAGGACATCACACATGTCCATGCCCGAGGCAGGATTCGAGCCTGCGACCGTAGTGATCACGCGGTTCCAGACTGTATGCGACTGTCTGTCCATGTGTTAAAACCCCTTTTTCTCAGGAGTATGTCGAAGTATCAGGTTAAAATTTAAGTCACATACCGAAGTCTATGGTCCCTTGTAGGTTTAAATAATTGACGTTTCTTCTTCAAAGCAATAAAAAGATACAGCCATTTATGTCACATATTTTGATATATTGCCAGTATCGGTATTGATTACAAGCAAAAATTGTCGGAATGCTCGATATCCGGGATGGATGAATATTCTGTACACTTGATTAAGTCCGAACAGAAGACAAGGTGCGCGAGTGCTACTCGCACGTATGCACGTTTGTTTCTGTTTTATCCGCTAGCGACCTTGAAGTTTTACAATATCGAAGTAGCAGCAACAAATCTCACCGCTGAAGATGAGCGTGCAGCGTAGTTTACAGTTTTGTGAGACAAACCCACTGTTGCCACGTCAAATAAGTTGGCGATAGACGCCGATAGTAATGGTTTCATTATGACTGTACTTGAATGAAGTAACGTTGTGACAACAGCGTGCAGTCACAGTCGTGGGGCCACGTAAATGCTTCTTGTTGTAGGAAGGGGGTGTAAACACGAGGGATAGGAGAACTCGTGCAGCTTTCTCAGTAATTTATTACGTCAAGTTTTTTTTTTTTTTGGGGGGGGGGGTGGGGGTGGGGGTTGGGGGAGGGCAAGTTTTGTGTCCTCTAGTTGCTTGCTCCTTTCCCGGTGCCTATCTCGTCACGCCCTCGGCACGGCCTTGACCATGGCTCTCGATGTTGCATCTACCACAAAAAAAACCTGTGTGTGAGTAACGAGACACCAGCGGAGCAATACACTCAATGTGATGAGCTATCGAGCCGACTGACCCGCACGTATGTACGTTGTCAGTGCTGCTAACAAGCTACGTAAAGCGATATTATTTCTGATTGTGTACAGAGTAAAGCGTCCTCCACATTATTATAGTTACATGCTCTCTTCTACGCAGTAGAAGCAGAGTACACATGCTCCCATCTCTATCCCGTTCTACGCACGTTCACAGAGGAAGAGTGGGAGAGTAGAGTTAAACGTGCAACTGGCAATGAGGTCACTACAGACTCACCGCAAGAGCGGATAGGCAAGGGTGGCCTAGAACATTATCCATGAATTTTCCAAAGAAACTAACCCTGCATTTGCGTTCATCATCTTAGGGCAGTGTTTCACAACCTTTCGTAACTACTCTCTGACGGGTAAATTGAAGTTTTCTGAGAGGTAAAAAAAAAAAGGTTTCAATTGTGTTTCGGTCACGAAACTAAATTATTTCTTACCACCAATCTCATTTTTTTTTAATACTAGCATTAACAAGTGACACAATGTGGTGGAGTTCACTGGTTGAGGAGCAACCGACAACGCAAACGGTTTGTACTTTGTAGCATGTATCTAAGATAGTAACATTGAGACATGTACAGAGTGTTTCAGAATTACTCTGACATGATTTGAGGGGATGTAGAAGGTGTCTTGAGGAACAAAATGAAGATAAAAATCTCTGTCCGGAAACGTCAACCAACGACGCTACAGAGCATAGCAGTTACAGGCGCTAGCGCCTGCCGCTAGGCTTCCCCGCTGACTGCAGTTGTGACGTTGTACGGTAGCAGACGGCGGGCAGAACGCCTCGCAATACACCTGACAGCCGTTTGGGCGTTAGATGGAGTTGAACGCGGCCACGCCTGTCACACCAACCCTGTAGAGAAAGCTAGCGGCAGTAGTGGCAGGAGGGAACGACAAGCACATGTAGTTGGTACGTAGCGCTCATTCGTAGTTCGTAGCGTGCTAGTATGTGGCACGATGGAGATATTCACCTGAGCTGAGCAGCGAGACAGGCATTTTGCGTGTGAAGATTTATTCATTTTTTTATTTATCTGTTCTTCACATTACAGCCTATTACCTTGAACTCTAACATGGGTCACACAGTCATATTTTATGGATAACCATAAATGTGTATATTAAATATTTGTTTCTGATACTTATTAATACTAAAGGAAATGCTACGAGGATCACCCCAAAAGAAATTGTAACAACAACTACTGAACATATAATAAATTTTTTCTTTGGATTTTTTGATAAATTAGTATAAGCAATGTTCTGATGTCATTTATTTTTCTTTTCGTGTAATTATGTTAAAGAAAATGTAAGCAACTTTAGATGTGAATATTAATATTTATGTCCGATTTCAAGCAATGCTATAACAAAATTGAGGTGTAATCCCTGTTGAATCTATTGTAACATGTCTGAAATTGTAATTGTGCGCCTGGTCCATGCGTAGGCAGTGTATTAAGATATGAGGAATGTAAAACCTTTGGTGAATACCCTATCTGTAGGGGAGCAGTAAAAGGTGGATGGCAGGCGAGCACGGGAAAATGCACACGGGCGC
The DNA here is from genome assembly GCF_023864345.2 of Schistocerca serialis cubense. Lineage (NCBI taxonomy): Eukaryota > Metazoa > Arthropoda > Insecta > Orthoptera > Acrididae > Schistocerca > Schistocerca serialis. The sequence goes on along the minus strand of NC_064644.1, from coordinate 255,890,121 downwards.
GGCACGGTATAACGGGCTCGGCAGCAGTACTAGTCGGAGTTGGGCATCGGTCTGAGGAACACGTACCGGATCGAGGAGGCTATCCTGGAAAAAGTGGTTCCATTGAGCCTCGGATGTGCCGTGTCCGACGACTATACAGCATGGCTATATTCTAATGGCAATGGATTGAAAAGGATTACGACGCCAAGAAGAAGCAAAGTGCCGCTACAGCAAAAGCCATAGCTGTGATTGTATGTGTGCTGTGCGTCTCGCCATCTCGCCGCCCGCCAACCGCCGCATCGACTCGCACAGGTTGAATCTTTAGAATTGTATTCGTGTGGACCAGCGTTAATTTTGTTCCTTACAGTTCAATAATAACTTAACTTTTACCAGAATTGTTCTATCAATGAATTATCCTAATCACTCACCTAGACAGGGTCCTTTCCACATGTTGTGCAATCCGAGTGCCCCGAAATGAAGATTTAAAGTTTATGTTAATAAGAATTAACTGCAGATCTGTTTATGCTAGAATGAATCTTAATGAGCTTTATTGTTAATGAAAATATGAGTAAAGAGCAAAGGTCTGACAGAGTACTAAGATAAATTTGGAATTGACTTTGTAAGGAGGTGTAATTAATTTGAGACAAAAATAATGGTAGTTAAATGAGGAAGTAATTGGACAATAAGAGTAATAAGTCATATTTTTTAAAATCTTGAGTAATTAATGTTTCCAATAGTTAATGGTTTCAACATTGTGATCATAACAGTTTCAGGGTGTCTCCCCCCCCCCCCCCCCTTCTTTCACTCTTTTCTTTTCTATTCATTTAAATTCTGAAGTGATTGCACTGGTTTGACCAGCAAAGTTAAAGTCAAGGTAAAACCTAAATTTATCAGTGTTTTACCATTATTAAAATTGACATTGTATGTGTGGGTGTCAAAAGTGCTATTTCTAGGGTGACCTATGTCCGATTCCAGTCGGATCAATAGACAAAACGCAGTTCGTAGTAATCATTGTAGTGTAATGTTGTGTATTTATAGCTTGCTCAAATTAGTACAGAAAGAGAAAATCTTAGTTCATTAGATTTTTCTGGTTCAAAAATTCACCATATAATACAGTATTACTACGTGTGGTTATGCTTGTACGTACATCCACTGGTACAAGGGAAAAACTCACTCAATGCCTAATTAGGCTGGCGACCGTATTATTAACCATTGGTAGCATCTGCGGTGTATGTTTCTTGTCCGTCCTAACGTGTAGTTGCACTTATACTTGCTTGACGTATCATTGTTGTCACTGACTGGGTATAAGTCCGGTTTTGCTTCCACTTAGGTACACGCGGTCAACATATTTACTAAAATCCTTTCCTATAAGGTGAAGCCCGTCAACTTATCATAGTACAGGCTTTAAAGAGTTAACGTACGCCCGAGCGGAGACGTCACAAAATGCACACTATTTATGTAAAAATACAGTTTTCAGTCTGCATGTGTTAAAGTTTTACAGTGTGTAGATACATCCTTCCCGCTTATTTTCAAACTTAGTTCAACTTGTTTCCGTGAGTGGCGCCGTCACCGCATGCCTTCAAGATGGCTGCTACACTTGACGTTCGTCAGAAGTAACGTGCTGTCATAGAATTCCTGTGCTGTGAAAACGAGTCAGTGGGAAACATCCACAAGAGGTTGAAGAAGGTGTATGGAGGTGCTGCTGTCGATCGCAGTACAGTTCGTCGGAGGGCAAGCAGGTTACGTGATGAAAGCGGGCACGGCAATATTGAGGATTGTCCTCGCAGCGGCAGGCCTCGTACTGCATACACTCCCGACAACGTGCAGAGAGTTAACAAATTGGTGACTGCTGACAGATGCATCACAGTGAACGAATTGTCACGCTACGTTGGGATGGGGGAAGAAAGTGTTTGCAGAATACTGAAAGTGTTGGTGTTAAAAAAGGTTTGTGCCAGGTGGGTTCCCAGGATGTTGACCGTGGTTCACAAAGAAACAAGAAAAACGGTATGCAACGAACTTTTGGAACAGTACGAGAATGGTGGAGATGAATTTCTTAGAAGAACTGTGACAGGTGATGAAACATGGCTCCATCGTTTTTCACCAGAGACGAAGAGGCAATCAATGGAGTGGCATCATTCAAATTCCCCCCAGGAAAAAAAAATCTCAAAACCACACCATCTGCTGGAAAAGTTGTGGCTACGGTGCTTTTCGATTCCGGACTCTTGCTTGAGGACATCATGCCAAGTGGAACCATCAGAAACTTGAAGCTCGACTGAGTCGTGTTGGACTGCATCGGCAAAAGCAGAATGTTTTGCTGTTGCACGAAAATGCACGGCCATAAATGTCCGTAAAAAAGCCATGGAAGTGATCACAAAACTTGGATGGACAACACTGTAGCACCCGCCTTACGGTCCTGACCTGGTTCCATGTGACTATCATCTCTCTGGAAAACTGAAAGTCTCTCTTCGTTGAACACGGTTTGAAGATGATGACTCCCTTGTGCACGCTGCCAAACAGTGGCTCCAACAGATTGGTCCAGAATTTTACCGTGCGGGTATAAAGGCGCTGGTTTCAAGGTGGAGTAAGGCAGTTGAGAGGAATGGAAATTATGTGGAGAAATGGAAATATTGTTACTAAAGAATGTGTCCACACGCTGTAAAACTTTCAAACACGGAGAATAAAATATGGATAAAAAATAGTTTCATTTGGAGTGACCCTCGTAATTCTGCAAAAACGTGTTACTACTACAATTATTCTCTAGCACTACAAAACTACCATTAAAAAAAAGCAAAACCAAGTACGCCAATTACTTTAGTGCCACAGATTCTGTCCCGTTAATGTTAACTTCTTAGGAGAAATATAACTGTTCATATTTGTTTCCCCTACTGGATTCGTCCTATAATGTCCCGGTCAACAGCACTGTCCGCTGTATTCCTTGGGCTTACGGCAGCGTCAGCAGCGTTTCCACTTTACAAGCGATTACGCAGTTCACTGTAACGTCTAAGAATTCACACTTCCGGTGGTCAGTTGCAAAGAAGCAATGTAGATACTAGGGAGACCATTTCATCCAGAGGTCGCTGACCACAGTCGTCTCCTCTTCATCTGTAGAGTATCTCGTGTAGCCCAAATGGCAGTATACTGCCGTGCGGATAAGCGCCTTGCGAAGACTTCCGTTGCCTTACTTGACACCTGGCTGCAGTATCGTGCAAGATGCGCCTGGTTTGTCTCGTTTCTCAGCGCTGCTCTGGAATAGAGTGATCTTACTGCCTGACAGACTATTAACTGCTGCATCTTCTTACAGCGCACAGACCCACAATGTGTGCTCTGTGGTGCTTACACTGCCTCTGGCGCAGCTATTACTATCTTGACGTGGTGTACAGGTAAGTGCCATACGGATCGCGACCAGTAGGTAATGTATTAGTTCAGTCTATGGCTAAAGGATCTCTCCCTATTGTCAAGGAGAAATTCGTATGCCTCCTTCTGGTGCCAGAAGTGCCATTTATTCTTCCACAGCCGCAATATGCGATCTTGTACTAACTTTTTGTACTGGCCTCACTTCGAGGGACCCTTCATACTTCCAGTTGATTGCCTTTCTTCAGCCAGTAAGGTGCTTCCCCTTTCCTTACTCCGAAATTCAGTGGGTACATTCCTAGAGTTACGATCAATGCATCATTCTGGGTAGTGTAGTAGATGAACTCCTCTATGAAGTGTGTTTCAAAAGCTACAGTCTATGAGTCAAGGCGTTCGCGCCATATCTTGCGACTGATGCCTAGTTTTACTTTTCTATAGCAGCTTTCAGCGTATAACAAAAAGATATTACCAAACTTTTACGAGATATTCCTCACACCTAGTGGAACAAAATGTTATATGGAGAAACTTATTTTCTGCTTCTGTTCGTAACCACATTAGTCATGGGAAACACACAGGGAAGAACATAGCAGCACAATATGAAACACTTTCCTAAATTGAAAATGTCAAAATGCCCTCCGTTAGCAAGGATACCTGTACGAATTCAGTGTCACATTGAATCCTTGATGCACTGATGTATACCTGGAGAACTGGGTATTGATTTACAGACTTCCACAGTACGGGCACGACGAAGTTGTACATCTTGTATCGACGTTCCGTACACAAGAGTTTAAAATGCCGACGTTCCGTACACAAGAGTTTAAAATATCTCCATAAATCAAAGTATACTGGATTTGCGTTCAGAGAGCGTGCAGACCAAAGAATTTACCCACCTCTACCTATCCTTCTGTAATGGAACCTCCTGCTCTACCAGAGCACTGAAACTTGTCTCATGTCGACACGAGCAATGATGTGAGTCACACGTCAAGATTGCCTCCATTCACTCGGGTCAACAAACACTTGCGGTGAACCTAAGAAGCACAACTTATTGTATGTTCTAACCAAACGTGACAGAAAAAGTAATTTGAACATTTCGTGTGAGAAAACGTTTCATGTAACGCTGGTACATTCTGTTTCTGTATGCTTCCCACGATTAATGTGATTATGAAGATAGATAGAAAGTGAGCTCTAACACGAAAATAAAGCGATTCTGCAGCAAGTTCGACGTTACATATTTTCCTCCTCTTTCTGTGAGGAATGCTTCCACACAGTTTGCACGTATCTTTTTGTTACACCCTGTAGGTTGCTGCTAGCGTATCTCCTCCTTTGCCCCTCCCCCCCCCCCCCCCCTCCTTCCTCCATCAATCACTTACTCTCTCTTTCTCTGTCACACACACAGACACACAAGCAAATACGTACACACACACACACACACACGCACACAAACACACACACACACACACACACACACATACGCACACACAGGCGCGCGCACGCACACACACACACACACACACACACAACACACACACAAACGCACACCTAATGACTTTCCTTCCTCTGCATAGATACACACGCTAGTATCGATGTCCTTACACCGAGTTGTGACAGAGTTACAAAACATATATCTCCTTACAGCTAGTAACCGGTTAGCTGGATTCCCAGGAAGACAGCGATACTTCTACATCTACATCTACATACATACTCCGCAAGCCACCTGACGGTGTGTGGCGGAGGGTACTTTGAGTACCTCTATCGGTTCTCCCTTCTATTCGAGTCTCGTATTGTTCGTGGAAAGAAAGATTGTCGTTATGCCTCTGTGTGGGCTCTAATCTCTCTGATTTTATCCTCAAGGTCTCTTCGCGAGATATACGCAGGAGGGAGCAGTATAATGCTTGACTCCTCGGTGAAGGTATGTTCTCGAAACTTCAACAAAAGCCCGTACCGAGCTACTGAGCGTCTCTTCTGCAGAGTCTTCCACTGGAGTTTATCTATCATCTCCGTAACGCTTTCGCGATTACTAAATGATCCTGTAACGAAGCGCGCTGCTTTCCGTTGCCCGCATCTCGTGGTCGTGCGGTAGCGTTCTCGCTTCCCGTTCCCGGGTTCGATTCCGGCGGGGTCAGGGATTTTCTCTGCCTCGTGATGGCTGGGTGTTGTGTGCTGTCCTTAGGTTAGTTAGGTTTAAGTAGTTCTAAGTTCTAGGGGACTGATGACCATAGATGTTAAGTCCCGTAGTGCTCAGAGCCATTTGAACCATTTTTTTTTTTGCTCTCCGTTGGATCTTCTCTATCTCTTCTATCAACCCTACCTGTTACGGATCCCACACTGGTGAGCATTATTCAAGCAGTGGGCGAACAAGTGTACTGTAATCAACTTCCTTTGTTTTCGGATTGCATTTCCTTTGCACTCTTCCAATGAATCTGTCTGGCATCCGCTTTACCGACGATCAACTTTATATGACAATTCCATCTTAAATCACTCCTAATGCCTACTCGCAGATAATTCACGGAATTAACTGCTTCCAGTTGCTGACCTGCTATATTGTAGCTCAATGATAAAGAATCTTTCTTTCTATCTATTCGCAGCACGTTACACTTGTCTACATTGAGAATCAGCTGCCATTCCCAGCACCATGCGTCAATTCGTCGTAGATCCTCCTCCATCTCAGTACAGTTTTCCATGGTTACAACCTCTCGATATACCACAGCATCATCCGCAAAAAGCCTCAGTGAACTTCCGATGTTATTCACAAGGTCATTTATGTAATAGTGCAATCCATCACGGACTCTGTGACGGCCGCGGTCATGGACAAACTGCAAGAGTCTGTCGGGCGCAACAGCACCGAAATCCAGTCTCTTAAAAAGTCCCTGGCCGCACAAGAGAAAAAAGCCGCCGACCTAGAAGCTAAACTGTCTGCGGCCACCGATGAAATTGAGCAGTATCAGCGAAGGAACAGCTTGCGCTTGTTCGGGGTAGCTGAAAACGATCGAGAAAACACCGACGACCTGGCCATTAGCCTCGTGCGTGAGAAACTTGGCGTGCAGATCGACGTGGCCGATATTGACAGAAGCCACCGTGTTGGGCGCAGGATACCAGGTGCGATGAAACCCAGGCCCATAATAATTAAATTTGTGTCATACCGGAAAAGAGCTGAAGTGTTTGCTCAGAAAAGAAAACTCGCCGAGAGTGGGGTTACCCTGAGGGAAGATCTGACGCGCGAAAGACTAAAAGTTTTGAACACTGCGATCACACAGTTCGGCCTTCAAAATGTATGGACCCAGGATGGCAGGATCGTAGTCAAGACGGAAGTAGGGAGGAAAACGGTGACGAACATGTCCGAACTGAAAGACTGAGCGAAATCTCGCGAGACACAAAGTCTCATATTTTACTCTGTCTAAAATAAGTTAATTTTTATTCTTTCTTTTCATTTTTTTACGTAAATATTGCTTCGTTATTTCTATATGTACCATAAGTACTCTATTTAAAATCAGTCAATTGTTTCACATAAATATTGCTTCTTTTGTTGCCTATCATAAGTGCTCATTTATATTCATATTGTCAGTCAAACGGGAATTAACATTCTCCATTAACAGGAATCTCCTTAAAACCGCCTTTCTATATCTGTTATTTTCATCCTCGTCACTACCACTACTACTACTATTATCTTTATCGTAACCACTACTGCCACTTTCCATCTTTCTTTTCGCTCCCTTCTCCGATACCACCAGCCTGTCTTTCACCTTTAGCCCACAGACGCTTGAGTCAGTCACGACCTTGGACACACCTGTAAATATGTCTTCCCCCGCGAAACCCAGCTTTTGTCCCTCTTCCGGCCAGCAGGTAGACGGAGCGCGCTCGGTCCTACAGGCGGCCACAATGGGACGGACCGGTTCCGGCGGCGGGCTCTTTGTGGCCCACGCGAACGCTCAGTCGCTAACGGCTCACTTCGACGAGTTCTGTGACCTGTTCTGCCAATCGCTGTTCCATATTATCCTCGTCTCTGAAACTTGGTTGAAACCAAACATTTCTTCCGACGCTATCCGAATCACTGGTTACTCTCTCCTAAGGGCAGATCGTGAAGCACGACGCGGGGGTGGTGTGGGTGCCTATATTCGCTCTGATCTGAGACCTACTATACTATGCACATCGGATGCAAAGGGCGAAGGAGAAGCAGAGTTCTTGTTTTTCGAAATAAATACATCAAATCAGAAACTGCTAATTGGAGTAATCTATAAACCTCCAAACGTCGGTGCTATGTCCTCCTTTCAGTCTGCCCTGTCCTCACTCGTGACACTGTATGAACACATAATCATTATGGGCGACACAAACATCGACTTACAGTTAAAATCTCCCTCTGCAGAAAAACTTAGGAGACTGTTCCACTCCAATGATATGAGTTTAGCACCGCTGGACCCAACTCATCACACGCCACACAGCCATACACTCATAGATATAATAGCAACAAAGCGACCAGATAAAATAATTCGCGCCAATCAGACATCCGCTCCAGGACTCCCTGCTCATGACGTGATTTTCTTAAATTACTCAGTACATACTACCAAAGAAAAATCTCACCTGGTAACCTACAGAAACCTAAAAAATGTTAACCATGACGCTCTTCAAAAGGATTGCTCAAACATCCCTTGGCATGATATAAGCAATGAACCGACTTTAGACGGAAAAATTCGGGAATTATGTCGCAAAATTATTGCACTGTATGATAAACATGCTCCTCAACGCACTGTCAAGGTAAAGAGAGCTCCCGCTCCGTGGCTCACCACTGCATTACGCCAGTTAATGAATGAACGTGATGCTGCACATAGGGCCTTCAAGCGTAACCCAACTCCCGAGGCGTACGAAGCTTATAGGAAACTCCGAAATAGAACCAAGCAAAGCGTGAGGAATGCCAAAATCAGACATGCCCGCTCTGTCGTATGCGGCATATCAAAACCTGCTGCACTGTGGAAAAAGCTGCGCAGTTTCGGTATAGGGAAGCGAAGATCTGACGCTGTTTATCAAGCGTCTGCAGAAGAATTAAACGATTTCTTCTCAACAGCCGTAAACTGCCACGCAGCGACAAATTACCAGCCCCAAGATATCAATCTCTCGAGAGACAAGTTTTTCCTAAAACATGTCACTACCGGCACAGTACACAAGGCAATTATGAGAATCTCTTCTGAGGCAGTAGGAAATGATGGAGTGAGCATTGGCATGATTAAGAACGTCGTAAACACTATTACTCCAGTTATCACAGACATCTTCAACCTGTCTCTTGTCAGTAGTACATATCCTACTGAGTGGAAGCAAAGCTTAATTCAACCTATACCCAAGACTGACAACCCTAAGTCGCCAGGTGACTACAGGCCGATCAGCATACTTCCTGCAATATCTAAAGCCCTAGAACACATCGTCCATGAACAGCTGACGGATTACCTCAAAACTCATAACATCCACGACAAATATCAGTCAGGTTTTCGAAAACACCATAGTACAGCAACTGCATTAATCAAAGTAACTGATGACATTAAACATGCTATGGACAGACGTGAAGCTACCATCCTAACACTGCTTGACTTTAGCAAGGCTTTTGATACAGTTGACTTTGATATATTACTAATTAAAATGAAGCAGCTGAATTTCTCAAACAGCGCAATACACTGGTTCGACAGCTACCTCAAAAACAGAAGTCAACAAGTCATTTGTGGGTCGGAAAAGTCATCATGGAAAAACGTGCGCTCTGGAGTTCCCCAAGGCTCCGTCCTTGGTCCATTACTCTTCTCACTGCACATTAATGCTATTTCTTCAGTGATTCACTCCTGCAACTACCATCTATATGCCGACGACATCCAACTGTACATAAGTGCAAGCCCCAAGAACATTGCTGACGCAGTAGCGAGTATGAACGCAGATCTTTGCTCTGTTTCTCGATGGGCACAAAACCTAGGTCTGAAACTAAACCCCAAGAAATCCCAGGTCATACTTATATCTCATCCAAAGTTAATCAGTCGGTGCTTTCGCGAAACAGTCCCTCAAATACTCCTCAGTGGTACCCAACTACCATACCAAAAAACAGTAAAAGACCTTGGAATAATCTTGGATGAACACCTAAACTGGGAAGAACAAACAGTCACAGCTTGCCGGAAATCGCTCTCCTCCCTACATGCAATTCAAAAATTTAGAAAAATATTTCCAACCCATGTTAAACAAAAATTAGTCCAAACACTACTCTTGCCTAATCTTTACTACTGTGATGTAGTTCAACATGGCACAAATAATGAAAATTCGAGATGCCTCGAGCTAGTGATGAATGCTTGTGTTAGATACGTATGCAACATACGGTTGTATGATCATATCAGTCCTTCATACTCCCAGCTACATCTACATCTACATCTACATTGATACTCCGCAAGCCACCCAACGGTGTGTGGCGGAGGGCACTTTACGTGCCACTGTCATTACCTCCCTTTCCTGTTCCAGTCGCGTATGGTTCGCGGGAAGAACGACTGTCTGAAAGCCTCCGTGCGCACTCTAATCTCTCTAATTTTACATTCGTGATCTCCTCGGGAAGTATAAGTAGGGGGAAGCAATATATTCGATACCTCATCCAGAAACGCACCCTCTCGAAACCTGGCGAGCAAGCTACACCGCGATGCAGAGCGCCTCTCTTGCAGAGTCTGCCACTTGAGTTTATTAAACATCTCCGTAACGCTATCACGGTTACCAAATAACCCAGTGACGAAACGCGCCGCTCTTCTTTGGATCTTCTCTATCTCCTCCGTCAACCCGACCTGGTACGGATCCCACACTGATGAGCAATACTCAAGTATAGGTCGAACGAGTGTTTTGTAAGCCACCTCCTTTGTTGATGGACTACATTTTCTAAGCACTCTCCCAATGAATCTCAACCTGGTACCCGCCTTACCAACAATTAGTTTTATATGATCATTCCACTTCAAATCGTTCCGTACGCATACTCCCAGATATTTTACAGAAGTAACTGCTACCATTGTTTGTTCCGCTATCATATAATCATACAATAAAGGATCCTTCTTTCTATGTATTCGCAATACATTACATTTGTCTATGTTAAGGGTCAGTTGCCACTCCCTGCACCAAGTGCCTATCCGCTGCAGATCTTCCTGTATTTCGCTACAATCTTCTAATGCAGCAACTTCTCTGTATACTACAGCATCATCCGCGAAAAGCCGCATGGAACTTCCGACACTATCTACTAAGTCATTTATATATATTGTGAAAAGCAATGGTCCAATAACACTCCCCTGTGGCACGCCAGAGGTTACTTTAACGTCTGTAGACGTCTCTCCATTGATAACAACATGCTGTGTTCTGTTTGCTAAAAACTCTTCAATCCAGCCACACAGCTGGTCTGATATTCCGTAGGCTCTTACTTTGTTTATCAGGCGACAGTGCGGAACTGTATCGAACGCCTTCCGGAAGTCAAGAAAAATAGCATCTACCTGGGAGCCTGTATCTAATATTTTCTGGGTCTCATGAACAAATAAGGCGAGTTGGGTCTCACACGATCGCTGTTTCCGGAATCCATGTTGACTCCTACATAGTAGATTCTGGGTTTCCAGAAATGACATGATACGCGAGCAAAAAACATGTTCTAAAATTCTACAAGAGATCGACGTAAGAGATATAGGTCTATAGTTTTGCGCATCTGCTCGACGACCCTTCTTGAAGACTGGGACTATCTGTGCTCTTTTCCAATCATTTGGAACCCTCCGTTCCTCTAGAGACTTGCGGTACACGGCTGTTAGAAGGGGGGCAAGTTCTTTCGCGTGCTCTGTGTAGAATCGAATTGGTATCCCGTCAGGTCCAGTGGACTTTCCTCTATTGAGTGATTCCAGTTGCTTTTCTATTCCTTGGACACTTATTTCGATGTCAGCCATTTTTTCGTTTGTGCGAGGATTTAGAGAAGGAACTGCAGTGCGGTCTTCCTCTGTGAAACAGCTTTGGAAAAAGGTGTTTAGTATTTCAGCTTTACGCGAGTCATCCTCTGTTTCAATGCCATCATCATCCCGTAGTGTCTGGATATGCTGTTTCGAGCCACTTACTGATTTAACGTAAGACCAGAACTTCCTAGGATTTTCTGTCAAGTCGGTACATAGAATTTTACTTTCGAATTCAATGAACGCTTCACGCATAGCCCTCCTTACGCTAACTTTGACATCGTTTAGCTTCTGTTTGTCTGAGAGGTTTTGGCTGCGTTTAAACTTGGAGTGGAGCTCTCTTTGCTTTCGCAGTAGTTTCCTAACTTTGTTGTTGTACCACGGTGGGTTTTTCCCGTCCCTCACAGTTTTACTCGGCACGTACCTGTCTAAAACGCATTTTACGATTGCCTTGAACTTTTTCCATAAACACTCAACATTGTCAGTGTCGGAACAGAAATTTTCGTTTTGATCTGTTAGGTAGTCTGAAATCTGCCTTCTATTACTCTTGCTAAACAGATAAACCTTCCTCCCTTTTTTTATATTCCTATTAACTTCCATATTCAGGGATGCTGCAACGGCCTTATGATCACTGATTCCCTGCTCTGTACATACAGATTCGAAAAGTTCGGGTCTGTTTGTTATCAGTAGGTCCAATATGTTATCTCCACGAGTCGGTTCTCTGTTTAATTGCTCGAGGTAATTTTCGGATAGTGCACTCAGTATAATGTCACTCGATGCTCTGTCCCTACCACCCGTCCTAAACATCTGAGTGTCCCCAGTCTATATCTGGTAAATTGAAATCTCCACCTAAGACTATAACATGCTGAGAAAATTTATGTGAAATGTATTCCAAATTTTCTCTCAGTTGTTCTGCCACTAATGCTGCTGAGTCGGGAGGTCGGTAAAAGGAGCCAATTATTAACCTAGTTCGGTTGTTTAGTGTAACCTCCACCCATAATAATTCACAGGAACTATCCACTTCTACTTCACTACAGGATAAACTACTACTAACAGCGATGAACACTCCACCACCGGTTGCATGCAATCTATCCTTTCTAAACACCGTCTGTACCTTTGTAAAAATTTCGGCAGCATTTATCTCTGGCTTAAGCCAGCTTTCTGTACCTATAACGATTTCAGCTTCGGTGCTTTCTATCAGCGCTTGAAGTTCCGGTACTTTACCAACGCAGCTTCGACAGTTGACAATTAGAATACCGATTGCTGCTTGTTCCCCGCATGTCCTGACTTTGCCTCGCACCCGTTGAGGCTGTTGCCCTTTCTGTACTTGCCCAAGGCCATCTAACCTAAAAAACCGCCCAGCCCACGCCACACAACCCCTGCTACCCGTGTAGCCGCTTGTTGCGTGTAGTGGACTCCTGACCTATCCAGCGGAACCCGAAACCCCACCACCCTATGGCGCAAGTCGAGGAATCTGCAGCCCACACGGTCGCAGAACCGTCTCAGCCTCTGATTCAGACCCTGCACTCGGCTCTGTACCAAAGGTCCGCAGTCAGTCCTGTCGACGATGCTGCAGATGGTGAGCTCTGCTTTCATCCCGCTAGCGAGACTGGCAGTCTTCACCAAGTCAGATAGCCGCCGGAAGCCAGAGAGGATTTCCTCCGATCCATAGCGACACACATCATTGGTGCCGACATGAGCGACCACCTGCAGATGGGTGCACCCTGTACCCTTCATGGCATCCGGAAGGACCCTTTCCACATCTGGAATGACTCTCCCCGGTATGCACACGGAGTGCACATTGGTTTTCTTCCCCTCTCTTGCTGCCATTTCCCTAAGGGGCCCCATTACGCGCCTGACGTTGGAGCTCCCAACTACCAGTAAGCCCACCCTCTGCGACTGCCCGGATCTTGCAGACTGAGGGGCAACCTCTGGAACAGGACAAGCAGCCATGTCAGGCCGAAGATCGGTATCAGCCTGAGACAGAGCCTGAAACCGGTTCGTCAGACAAACTGGAGAGGCTTTCCGTTCAGCCCTCCGGAATGTCTTTCGCCCCCTGCCACACCTTGAAACGACCACATAAGGCACGCGATCTCCACACGATGTGCTTACTTCATCGATTTCTTAGCCACTGGTGCCCCCAATACTTATCTTCTCACATTAAACACCTATCATCATTCCACAACCGCAATACCAGATCGGATACGTCTAGCATCTTGGCTGTACCTTTACATAACACAAAATCTTTCTCCGTGTCATTCTCCATCTCAGCCATACGACTATGGAACGCGCTCCCCCGTGATCTGCGTCTTATCCAAAACCACTCAACATTCAAGAGGGAACTTAAGACTTACATATTAGGGACGGTATAGCCACCATTGTTGTGCCCCCCCCCCTCCCCCTCATCTTTTTCTTTCTCCTCTCCATCATAGCTTCGAATTTTACCATTCTATTTCTCTTCCTCTAACCTATCTACCTCTTATATATCTCTTTCACCCCATTCCATCGTCTTATGTCTCTGCTTGATGAGAATAACTCACAAGCTGCAAGAATATAACGAGAAAATTCCCAACTAGCAATAGGACTGACACTCATATAAGAAAAATATGTTTACTTTCATATACATAGTCATTATTATTATTATTATTATTATCATTATTATTATTATTTTTATTATTCTTGATTGTTATAATTATTTTTTGATTGTTATAATTATCATTGTACTACTTTTATAATCTCTATTTTTTTCTTTAACATTAATACTGTATAACATGTTATATGTCCTAATTTTCTGTAGACACTGAAATTTGTTGAATCTGAGTATGCCTGGTTAGGTGTAAGAGAGGGCCTGAAGGCCCTAATCTTGCCAGGTAAAATAAATGCATAAATAAATAAATATACTGTAAATAGCAATGGTCCTACGACACTCCCCTGTGGCACACCTGAGATCACTCTTACTTCGGAAGACTTCTCTCCATTGAGAATGACATGCTGCGTTCTGTTATCTAGGAATTCTTCAATCCAACCACACAATTCGTCTGATAGTCCATATGCTCTTACTTTGTGCATTAAACGACTGTGGGAAACTGTATCGAACGCCTTGCGGAAGTCAAGAAACGCGGCATCTACCTGGAAACCCGTCTTTATGGCCCTCTGAGTCTCGTGGACGAATAGCGCGAGCTGGGTATCACACGATCGTCTTTTTTGAAACCCATGATGGTTCCTACAGAGTAGATTTCTAGTTTCCAGAAAAGTCATTATACTCGAACATAATACATGTGCCAAAATTCTATAACTGATCGACGTTAGAGATATAGGTCTATAGTTCTGCACATCTGTTCAACATCCCTTCTTGAAAACGGGGATGACCTGTGCCCTTTTCCAATCCTTTGGAACGCCACACTCCTCTAGAGACCTACGGTACACCGCTGCAAGAAGGGGGGCAAGTTCCTTCGCGCACTCTGTGTAAAATCGAACTGGTATCCCATCAGGTCCAGCGGTCTTTCCTCTTTTGAGCGATTTTAATTGTTTTTCTATCCCTCTGTCGTCTATTTCGATATCTACTATTTTGTCATCTGTGCGACAATCTAGATAAGGAACTACAGTGCAGTCTTCCTCTGTGAAACAGCTTTGGAAAAAGACATTTAGTATTTCGGCCTTTAGTCTGTCATCCTCTGTTTTAGTACCATTTTGGTCACAGAGTATCTACACATTTTGTTTTGATCCACCTACCTCTTTGACATAAGACCAAAATTTCTTAGGATTTTCTGCCAAGTCAGTACATAGAATTATACTTTGGAATTCATTGAACGCCTCTCGCATAGCCCTCCTCACACTACATTTCGCTTCGCGTATATTTTGTTTCTCTGCAAGGCTTTGGCTATGTTTATGTTTGCTGTGAAGTTCCCTTTGCTTCCGCAGCAGTTTTCTAACTCGGTTGTTGTACCACGGTGTCGCTTTTCCATCTCTTACGATCTTGCTTGGCACAGACTCATCTAATGCATATGTTTTGAACTTTGTCCACTGATCCTCAACACTATCTGTACTTGAGACAGAACTTTTGTGTTGAGCCGTCAAGTACTCTGAAATCTGCTTTTTGTCACTTTTGCTAAATAGAAAAATCTTCCTACCATTTTTTCTATTTACTGCTGAAATCATCGATGGAGTAACCGATTTATGAAGGCTGATTCCCTGTTCCGCGTTAACTGTTTCGAAGAGTCGGGGTCTGTTTGTCACCAGAAGGACTAATATGTTATCGCCACGAGTCGGTTCTCTGTTTATTCTACACTTCATGTAGTTTGGTAAGGAACATATTTAAATAGAGTTAAGGGGCTAGTTGCAAAGGTACAAAACTGCCTGTTACAGACACCCGGTTGCAGGCACATGACATTGAAACTTATTTTCACAACCACTACTAAACAGCATATCAGTTAACTCAATTTGGGTCATCGTTGGAGCACTCTACCTCATTAGAAAAGTAATAAAGAGAATGTTTATTTGTCGCAGAAGGCATGTTTTGGCGTCAGAACCTCTGCGTAAAGATCACTGAGCCGTATTACTCCGAGCTGAAGCGGTCGGGATGACGGATGGCCGATTTTGTGAAAAGTGACAAAAGGCTGTGTTCCGCGAGGGGCTGATGGCTATTGGTTTTCCACTGGTGGGTCGTCAGTCGAAGTAGCCTCTTGGTAACAAGCTGTCGGCTGGTGATTTACTTGAATCCTTTTCCCTTGCCTGTGATTTCATCGGGAACGACTGTTGGTTGGTTAGTCGGTCGGTCGTCTCAGTGATCGATGTGTATTGGGTCTTCTGGCCGCTTCTGGGTTGCGTGTGCGACTGATTACCTGCAGTTCGTCCCTGTTGCTGCACAGTGACTGGTTTTAGTGTCGTCTGAGTTGCTTGTGGTATTGTTTTTTCGTGAATCTGTGCAGGGGACCAACTAAGAAGAGTCCTACTGGGATAGACAGAGAAATTATTGTGCCAAGTTGTTGAAGTAATTTTTTTAAAATTGTGGTTTAGAATTACATTGGTCGTCCAAGAGAGTGTCGGTTAGACCCAGCCATACAGGGAGATGTGAAGATGGCTCTAGTGTAGCGGACACTGTGGACTGTTGATGAACGCCCTATAGCTATAAGGAGCAGTATTTGCAGCAGGTGAAATTTTTGAATGAGCAGTCAATCTTAACGCAGTCCGAGTTCTCGATTTGTGGAGGCAAATTGTTGTAGTTACCTTGAATTAATCTTGTGCTTAAATATTACCCTCTTGTTTGAATGTTTGTTATATATATATATCAGTTATCTTTGACTACTTTTTTTCTGCATCTGGTTTGTAAATGGGTGGATGTACCTAATTTTGGGGTGCTGAGTTCACTGGCAAAATGAGTTTCTCTCTATGACGTCACGTTTCCTAGATCCACAACAGAATAAAAAATGGAAATAATGAAAATTTACACAATTAAGTCAAACAAAAATACACATTCAGAACATTTGAAATCAATACTACTTTGTTTTTATATATGAGCATGATTTCAATAAAAGGTCCAAATTAGTTCGGAAGATTTTTCACGTTTAATCGTCTTTGGTTTTTGAAAAATGCGACGATGGAGCTGCTCTTTTGTTTTCCGTTTGATCACTCCCCGTAACAATCGCCAGCAGTAGTCGCCAATCACCGAAGGGTTTCAATGGCCTTGGTAACGGTGCTCCATTGTAAGAATGTCTTGTTGAAAGCGCTCACCATGCTCATCGCGTACGGGTCCCAAATTTTCCGGGAAGAAATCAGGGTGAGAAAGTAAGAAGTGAATTTTAAGCGACATTCTACATCCCATATTCTTATAGTTGTCCAACAGATTATTCACAATGGTAACATAGTTTTTGTCTTTTCTGTCACCCAAAAAGCCACAATTGCTTTAAAAGAAGACCAAGCAGGTAATTGGATATCTGTGAGTTTGGTATCAGAGGTTGGATCTTTCAGCAATTTTCTTATTTGTGGTCCTACAAATATACCCTCTTTCAGCTTTGGCTCACTTAATTTGGGAAACTTTTCTGTTGAGTGATTGAAGGCTTCAACTTCTTTATCCAGATCTCTTACAAATTTCTTGATAAGGCCAAATTTGATATGAAGGGGAGACTAAATGACTTAATCGGGCTCAACCAATGGGGTATTGCTCACATTTACGATTCCTGGAACACATGACTTCCTTATAGGTCATTCCTTGACTGTATAGTGGTTCTTGGTGTCACGGATGTCCCAAAGGCACAAATAGCAGCAGTATTTCCTGAATCAATCCTGTAAACCTTTAAGGAGTGCAACAACTTTTAAATCACAGCATAGCTGCCATTCGTCATCCTTATATTTGATTGCCTCTAGAAGCAAAGCCATGATTTCATAATTTTCATTCATGTCTATAGCGTAAGCCAAAGGTACCGATGGAAATGGATTGCCATTATGCAGTAATACTGCTTTCAAGCTTGTTCTACTGGAGTCAATAAATGTTCTACATCTAGTTGCATCATCAAACCATAGACATATCTACATACACACATTGAATTCTGCATATCGAAATACTGAGCGAAGGAAGCACCTCTTTATCTGACACATGAAATTTTTTTCCCTGGAGCTAGAAGGTTCCGTTGTTACAGGTTCGACTTCAAAAGTTCAGCTTGCTGTTCCGAAAGTTGTAGATTGCGAACCAAATCGTTCAATTCCTTTGATTAAAGCGCTGAGATGAAGTATCATGAGACTGAGGGCAGTACTCTTCTATATGTTCAATACTTTCTGATTCATTTGACATAGTGCTTGGTTCCGTGGCATTCAAGGTATAGACAGGAACAGGCAGGCCCCGTTATCATGGGGCACAGGAAAATGCACTGAAGATACATTTGGATACTCTATTTTACGTCTAGTTTTGCTTGAATGTCTAGAATTATTTTAAGACATAAGTAACAGTCTGAATAATGGTCATTAGGCTCACACCACACCATCGGAACAGCGAATGGCATGGTTCGGCGTATTTCTTTTAACCACTCGGTTAAGGTTGTAGCACAGGTTATGCAGGCAATATGAGGTGCAACATTTTTATGTTGATAACCAACGGCACAATCAAAATAGTGATTGGTTTTCTTTGCGCTTTTGGAGTGAATTTCCCACACACATAACAAAAGTTGTAGAGGTGGTTTGGACAGCAACGAGATTTGCTAGTTGCCTCTTCTCTTAGTGTAAATTTTAAACATAAAAAGTTTGCACTATCTTTCACAGGAAACACTCACTGAGGATCTCTTTCACACCACTGTATTCCCACACCAACCATTTAATGACGATTTATACATCTTCTAGCTCTCCTCTGTAAATCAAAAACAAACAACTAAACATCAAAACAGAAGAACAGCAAAAAGCCATATACTGAATACGAAAAATAAAAAACTTTAAAAAACTCAAAAACTGTATGTGCTGGAACATTTTGAAAGGTGTATTCGGATTCTAAACACCAAAATACATACTAGTTGATGTATCACATGCCAGATGCAAAATGGCAGTTGACTAGTGTTATTTCTTGGGCTTAAGTGGTAAAATCATATTTAAGTGTTTTTAATCTTTTTTAAGCGAAAGGGTCAAATTGGCAGAGGTTCAAATGGTGAATTATTCTTGTCTTTTACGTGATTCCTGTCTAAATTGATCGAACACTAATATCGGGTTCTCAATTTTGCAGGCTGAGGTAGTTACACATACTGTACGCTGACCGAGCTCCTGGTTGTCCGACAGGCCAACAAACTGTTGCCATGTGCCTCACCAGCCGACCGACTTGATGACTTTGGAGAGGAAGCGGGCGTGGTTCTGACTGGAAGCCAGCACTAGGATCTCATTGGAACAGCTGTTCCGTGACGCGGTTCAGTTGCGGGTTGTAGGTCATCTAAATTCTTATGTTTATCGCGACGCTCTGTCCCGGGGAACTTCTTAACTTTCCGTTCCTCGCTAAATTTGCTCTTGCCTGCCTTCTCCTCCGGGAATCAAGCTCCAACAATGTGCAAATAGGAAGGTTTCAAGCCATCAGACAGTTACTAAATTTCACCGAGTTAAACTCTATTTCAAGGCATTGGATAGACACACACATACTCTCATACCCTGAAGAGCCGAAGAAACTGTTACACCTGCTTAATACCGTGTAGGGCCTCCGCGAGCACGCAGAAGTGCCGCAGCAGAACGTGGAATGGACTCTACTAATGTCTGAAGTAGTGCTGGAGAGATCTGACAACTTGAATCCTGCACAGCTGTCCATAACTACTTTTCTGAACAGCACATTGCAAGGCATCCCAGATATACTCAATAATATTTATGTCTGGGGACTCTGGTAGCCAGCGGAAATGTTTAAACTCAGAAGAGTGTTCCTGGAGCCACTTTGTAGCAATTCTGGACGTGTGGGGTTGTAACAGCCCAAGTACGTCGGAATTCACAATGGACATGAATGGATGCAGACGATCAGACAGTATGGTTATGTACGAGCCGCCTGTCAGAGTCGTATCTAGACATATGAGGGGTCCAATATCACTCCAACTGCACAAGCTCCACACCATTACAGAGCCTCCACCAGCTTGAAAAGTCCCCTGCTGACAGGCAGGGTCCATGGATTCACGAGTTTGTCTCCATACCCGTACACGTCCATCCGCTCAATGCAATTGGAACCGAGGCTGTCCGATCAGGCAACATGTTTCCAGTCATCAACAGTCCAAAGTCGTTGCAACGGGCCCAGGCCAGGTATAAAGGTTTCTGTCGTGCAGTCATCAAAGGTACACGAGTGGGTCATCGGCTCCGAAAGCCCACGAACAATACGAGACTGGAATAGAAGGGAGAACCGATAGAGGTACTCAAGGTACCCTCCGCCACACACCTTGAGGTAGCTTGCGGAGTATGGATGTAGATATAGATGATGTTTCGTTGAATCATTGGCACGCTGACACCTGTGACGGTCCAACATTGAAATCTGCAGCATTTTGGGGAAGGTTTGCACTTCTGTCACGTTGAACGATTCTCTTGAGTCGTCGTTGGTGCCGTTCTTGCGGGATGTTTTTCCGGTCGCAGCGATGTCGGAGATTTGATGTTTTACGGATTCCTGATATTCATGGTACTCTTGTGGAATGGTGGCACGGAAAAATCTCCATTTCATCGCTACCTCGGAGAAGCTGTCCCCCAGCTCATGCGCCGACTATAACACCACGTTGAAAGTCACTTAAATCTTGATAATCTGCCACTGTGACAGCAGTAACGGATCTAACAACTGCATCAGACACTTGTTGTTATATTAGCGTTGCTGACCGCTGCGCGTATTCTACCTGTTTACACATCTCTGTATTTGAATACCCACGTCTATACCAGTTTCTTTGACGCTTCGGTGTATATGGAATTGTTGCCAATTTACTAAACGCTTAAGACCTTACAGGCCTGCTTGGTGTGACTGTTTTTACAAATGTTGAATTGTTGGTAGCCACCACCGCGGCCTAGTTGTTTTGAAGCGGGGCACTTACTCTCTTAAATTGCTTTAGAAGAATTGTGAAATATATTATCTATTTCTGCTAAAGTGTCTTTTTTTCATTTTTTTTAAAGGAATACTTCTAAGCCTTTAAATACGTAAACTCAAACAAAAGAATATTAAAATTTACACATTCTTCATTAAAACACAAAAGACCGATAAACCCCTAAAATTATAATAAATTAAAAAATTATTTTGTTTTTCATTTGTCCTGGTTAAAATATGAAATCCTATTGTTTGTTTGTTTTTTCTTTTTTTCTTTTGTCCAGCTCAACATTTGTCTCTATCTGACAACACTAGTTGTAGATCAATCACACGTTTTTGTTGCTGCCGTGCCTAGTATATTGTAAAAGATATGCATCTGCGGTATCAACTTCGGAAAGCAAGCTTTGTGGATTACTGACGAATTGTTTTATCAACAACCTCCACAAAACACTGCTTGGCATTGTAAAACTCTACCGTTTCTGGTATTTTCTTACATTCTCTCTATCTGCAACCTCAGTTATCCGTTGGAAAAATCATTATCTGAAGCAGATAAATCAAATTCTGATTCAGTACCCGAGTTCTACAGAGTATGCAAAAGTCCTTCGTTACTAAGGCAACGCTGATACGACGTAATTGAAAACGTTTGTTAAAGCATAAAAAATAAATAAATAACTCAGCGATTCTCAACCCTATCTGACGTGTTTCCCACTTACTCAAAGTTGGGTGGGGGGGTGGGGGGGGGGGGGGGGGGGAAGGAGGAGGCGCCATGCTTATTCATAAAAAAATGTTGTTGTTGTGATCTTTAGTCCGAAGACTGGTTTGATGCTACTCTATCCTGTGCCAGACTCTTCAACTCGGAGTAACTGCAGCAAAATACATCCTTTTGAGTCTGCTTACAGTACGAGTATTCATCTCGTCTTTGTTCCACTTCCATACATGGCTACTTTCCACACAAACACTTTCAGAAAAGACTTCCTGACACTTAAACCGGTACTTGATGTTAACAAATTTCTCTTATTCAGATTCGTTTTTCTTGGAATTGCCAGTATACATTTTATATCCTCCCTACTTCAGCCATCTTCAGTTATTTTTCTCCCCAAATAGCAAAACTCGTCGGCTACTGTAAGTGTCTCGTATCCTAATCTAATTCCCTCAGCGGTACATGATTTGGCTTCAAATGGGACTGAGCATCTGGGGTCATCAGTCCCCCAGAACTTAGAACTACTTAAACCTAACTAACCTAAGCACATCACACACATCCAAACCCAAGGCAGGATTCGAACCTGCGACCATAACTGTCACATGGTTCTAGACTGTAGCGCCTAGAACCGCTCGGCTATTTCAGCCGGCAGTACATGATTTAGTTCGACTACATTCCATTATCCTCGTTTCGCTTTTGTTGACGTTCATCTTATATCCTCCTTTCAAGACACTGTCCATTCCGTTCTACTGCTGTTACAAGTTCTTTGCTGTCTCTGACAGAATTACAGTGTCATCCGAAAACCTCAGTTTTTACTTCTTCTCCATGGACTTTAATTCCTGCTCCAAATTTTTCTTTGGTTTCCTTTACTGCTTGACCAACGTACAGACTAAACAACATCAGTGATAGGCAACAACCCAGTCTCACTTCCTTTTCGACCACTGCTTCCTTTCCGTGCCCCTAGACTCTTATAACTGACGTCTGGTTTCGGTACAAACTGTAAGTAGCGTTTCCCTCCCTGTATTTTACCGCTGCTATCCTCGGAATTTCAAAGAGAGTATTCCAGTCATCACTATCAAAAGCTCTCTGTAAGTCACCAGATACTATAAAGGTAGGTTTGCCTTTCCTTAACCTATTTTTTGTGAGAAGTCATGTCAGTATTTCCTCGCATGTTCCCGCGTTTCTCTGGAACCTAAACTAATATTCCCCGAGGTCGGCTTCTGCAATTTTTTTCATTCTAGTGTAAAGGATTGTTGTTAGTATTTTGCAGCCATGTCTTATTAAGCTAATATTTCGATGATATTCACACCTCTCAGGATCTCGTTTCTTTGGAATTGCAACTATTATACTTTTTTTAAATCTTAGGGTATTTCACCTGTTCCACACATCTTGTTCTCCAAATGGAACAGTTTGGCTCTCCCAAGGCTATCAGCAGTTCTTAAGGAATGTCGTCTACGCCAGGAGCGCTGTATCGTCCTAGGTCTTCCAGTGGTTTGTCAAATTCTTCTCGAAGTATCATATCTTCCATGTCATCTTCATCTACGTCCCCTTCCATGTCTATAACACTGCCCTCAAGTACATCTCTCTTGTATACACCTTCTGTGTACTCCTTGCACTTTTCAGCTTATGTCTGGCTTTACATTTGAGCTCTTGGTGCTCATAGACGTTGTTCTCTTTTCTCATAAGGCCTTTATAGGAATAGGAAAGAAAGGAATTACGAAAATGATTACTTACTGAAAGGAGAGCAAAACAAATATATTCTGACGTAATTAAAAACTGCATTCGCATATGCGGTGATATAATGCAAATAAAAATAGTACACACATAAAAAAAGGTTTGCACCACCCAGGTTCCCAGAACTCCTGATGATAGACGTTCACTGTGGATATTGTATCACACACACACAGTCCCTGTGACTGTTCAGAGAGCTGACCAATGTGGCCGCGCGGTTCTAGGCGCTTCAGTCCGGAACCACGCTGCTTCAACGGTCGCAGGTTCGAATCCTGCCTCGGGCATGGATGTGCCTGATGTCCTTAGGTTAGTTAGGTTTCAGTAGTTCTAAGTCTAGGGGACTGATAACCTCAGATGTTAAGTCTGATAGGGCTTAGAGCCATTTGAACCATTTGAACTGTTCAGAGATGTCACTAAACCGTCCCAAAGATGTAAACAACCATGCATGAGCAGCGCCTGTTCAACAGAGTTGGTCCGACACCCGATCAGTTCCAGTCTTTCCACCAGGAAGGAGGTACACGGCTCGTGTTGTCTGTAGTTCAACAATGTCTAGGCGGTGAGTACCGCGGTTCCGTACTGCCAAGAAGGGCTCTCAGCAAGGGAAGTGTCCAGACGTCTCGGAGTGAACCAAAGCGATGTTGTTCGGACACGGAGGAGATACAGAGAGAGAGGAACTGTCGATTACATGCCTCGCTCAGACCGCCCAAGGGCTACTACTGCAGTGGATGACCGCTACCTACGGATTATGGCTCGGAAGAACCCTGACAGCAACGCCAACATGTTGAATAATGCTTTTCGTGCAGCCACAGGACGTCGTATTACTACTCAAACTGTGCCCAATTGGCTGCATGATGCGCAACTCCCGACGTCCAGGGCGGGATCCATCTTTGCAACCACGACACCATGCAGCGTGGTACAGACGGCCGAATGGACCACTCAAAATTGGCATCACGCTCTCTTGGCCGATGAGTGTCGCATATGCCTTCAACCGTTCGTCGGAGACGTAAATGGAGGCAACCTTGTCAGATTGAACGCCTTAGACACACTGTCCAGCGAGAGCAGCAAGATGGAGGTTCCCTGCTGTTTTGGGGTTGGCATTATGCCGACGTACGCCGATACTGGTCATGGAATGCGCCGTAACAGCTGTACAATACGAAAATGCCATCCTCCGACCGATAGCGCTACCATAACGCAGCATATTCGCGAGGCATTCGTCTTCATGGACGACAATTCGCGCCCCCATCGTGCACATCTTGTGAATGACTTCCTTCAGGATAGCGACATCGCTCGACAAGAGAGGCCAGCATGTTCTCCAGACATGGACCCTATCAAACATGCCTGGAGTAGATTGAAAATGGCTATTTATGGACGACGTAACCCACCAGCCACTCTGAGTGATCTACGCCGAATGAGGAGTGGGTCAATCTGGACCAACAGTTCATTGATGAACTTGTGGATCGTATGCCGCGACGAATACAGGCTTGCATCAGTACACGAGGACGTGCTACTGGGTATTAGAGGTACCGGTGTGTAAGTAGTCTAGACCACCACCTCTGAAGGTCTCTCTTTATGGTGCTACAACATGCATCGTGTGGTTTTCATGAGCAATAAAAATTGTGGAAATCTTGTTTATGTTGATCTCTACTCCGATTTTCTGTACATGTTCCGGAACTCTCGGAACCGAGGTGATACAAAACTTTTAGTGATGTGTCTATTATATCTGTACTTCTTCATGTATTTTTTATTTCTTTTCAATACTAAATTTCTTCTCAGTGCTAAATTAAAATCTCGTTTACTACTTATTTTATTGACTTTATCTGCCTGGCATGCGGAGCAAAGATTTTGAAAGGAAGGTTTCATGTTAGACATTTGCCTTGCCGGCTGCTGTGGCCGAGTGTTTCTAGGCGTTTCAGTCCGGAACCGCGCTGCCGCTACGGTAGCAGGTTAGAATTCTGCCTCGGGCATGGATGTGTCTGATGTACTTAGGTTAGTTTGGTTTACATAGCTCTATGTCCAGGGGACTGACGACCTCAGGTGTTAAGTCCCATAGTGCTTGGAGCCATTTCAACCATTTGAACATCTGCCTTAATAAAGGTAAAAGATGAACTGATGCTTGCCATGGATGCGCAAAAAGCAGCTATCATGTGCTCATGAGCTTCTTAGACTTCAGCGTAGCCTTTGACATAGCCGAGTACGATATTTTTTTGTGTCCAAGTGCGTAAACTTGAATCTCAGTACCGACCTGTGTACGCTGTCAAAGAGTGCGCAGGATAAAGGGATAAAGCTCAACCCATCCAAAACCCGAACGGTACTGGCAGATCATTCTAGGCTTAATAGCCCGAAGTATCGGGAATCCCTACCATGTTTGACCTTAAATGGGACAAATATATTCTTCCCCTCCGAAAATTGTCTAGGAGTAATAACAGCTGAAAACTTTAATTTGTAAGAAGGCATCAGTTCCTCTCCAAGCTCTACAAAAACATAGACGATTTTTCCCTCTTCACCGAAAAAGAAACTTGTACAAACATTCATAATTCCAGTTATTGATTCTGAATTCAAGTGAGATCCATAGTTTGTCCTCACAGTAGCCAAAGCAGATATCCCCTTTCGGAAAGGTAGGTTCTTGAAAATACCGTTACGTACAGGAAATTTTAGTTGGTAAAGAGAATAGCAGTCAGTCGAAAATAATGATTATTGTGAATCCACATTTCGGTTCCTGTGTGGCCATCTTTGTGGGTAGTTGTGAACACCATATTTCCAAATCCATGGATTTTATTCAGCGTTTAAAGTTGCTTCATCTTGGTCCCTCTGATTTACTTGTTAGTTTTGATGTAGTGTCACTTTTTACTCGCGTACCACTTGAATAGTCACTGATTTTAATTAACGAAGAACTTGATGTGGAAATGACGAAGCTCTGCCATCATATTCTGACGTCCCCCTATTTTTTATTTGATGACAAATATTTTGAACAAACCGACGGTGCGGCTAAGGGGAATCCAAAAAATGTTCAAATGTGTGTGAAATCTTATTGGACTTAACTGCTAAGGTCATCAGTACTTAAGCTTACACACCACTTAACATAAATTATCCTAAGGACAAGCACACACACCCATGCCCGAGGGAGGACTCGAACTTCCTCCGGGACCAGCCGCACAGTCCAGGACTATGGGGAGTCCTTTATCCCCTATAGTTGCTAATCTTTTTGTGGAGGACTTTGAGGATACGGCCCTGAAAACATCGTTTTTGAAGCCTTCGTGTTTTTTGAGGCACGTTGACGATATGTTTCGTGTTTTCCCACATGGAATAGACTCTTTGCTCCGGTTATTGGACCATTTTAACTGTCTTCACCCGAACATCAAATTATCGATGGAAATGGAAAAGGAGGGAATGTTGCCTGTTTTGGATGTACTAGTTTATAGAAATGAAGACGGAACTCCTGGACACAGTGTTTACAGGAAACCGACTCATACCGACAGGTATTGGCATGCTACCAGTTGCCATCCAACTTTTCAACGTACAGGAGTCCTTCGGACCTTGGTTAAACGAGCATGTGCTGTCTCGGATGCTGAAAATTTACCACAGGAGCTGCAACGTCTTAAGGACGTGTTCAATAATAACGACTTTAGAAACTGACAAAGTCGACGTGCTTTTGAGTTTGGACCTCTACCTGAACCTACGGTAGACATCTTAAGGTCTGAGGCTTTTCTTCCGTATGCTGGGAATGTGTCTGCCAAGACAGGTAGGCTTTTGAAGAAATATGAGATCAGATGAGTGTTTCGTCCGCCAGCTAAAATTCGAGCACTTCTTGGCTCTGTCGAAGATGATCTAGGTTGGAGGAAGTCTGGCGTTTACAAAATACCGTGTGAGTCCGGGAAAATTTACATTGGCCAAACTATTCGTACCGTCAACGACAGGTATATTGAACATCATCGCCATACGCTATTATTACAACCAGATAAATCTTCTGTGGCTGAGCATTGCATTTCAGAGGGGCACAGGATGCTATACAGTGAGACGCAAGTAGTTGTAAATGCTTCTCGGTATTGAGATTGTGTTTTAAAAAAAGCTGTTGAAGTCAGACTAGCAGATAATATCATTAATCGTGATAATGGTTACCCGCTAAGTAAAACGTGGAATCCTGTTCTATCAGACAAGAAGAAACAACGGCATCTGAATCGGCCGGCTATGAATAATCATTTGTAACGATATATCGTTTCAACACCATTCACCACCGGAGGCGCTGGAACTCTTTTTGCGCCAAGGGGCAGCAGGAATGATGGAGCGCCTACGCACTGTATCTAGTGCATGCGCTATTGTACTTCCGGTGCATATAAAGGTGCAGTCATTTGCGAGTGGAATCAGTTATCGGCGAGAGCAGCGTAGCTCTTCTCACCTGATGATGGGGGCCAGGTGGACCGCTGAAATATTGTGCTCAGATGACAGTTAGATCCGGCTGGAAACCCGACAAGAATTTGATAGCCTAATTACGTATCTACAACAGTTTTGTGTTGGCATTGGAGTCGATATTCTGAGGCTGGTAGAGCTCTGACGTTGCAGTATTTCAGGATTTCGAAAGGCAGCGGAGTGGTAAATATGATTACAAATAATAGTAAACTAAAATTTAAGCATAACAATGTACTTGGCTTTAGCTGCGTCGTCCAAAAGTCGTTTTGATAAACAAAAATATTGCACAAACGGCGATGATTGCATTTCATCAATAAATTTGTGCAATATTCGATTATTAGTAGCCCAAATGGCAACATATCGCCCTATTTGGTCAGACGAGCAGTACTCAATTACGAAAATCAGTTCCGTTACGGAACCATGGGAACGTGTTCGTGGAGAGCTGAAGGTACATGCGACATAGCACGTTCTATAGTTCGTTCGTTTCTAAAGCAATTATTCAGCAGACTGCTTGAATTCACCCGAGCCGACTGCGCCCTGCATCCGTCGCCCCCTCCTCTCCACTCAGTCCCATTTTCGTCCAACATCTATTTACGCTCTTGTAATACTGTAATAACTGAAGCCAGCAATTCATGTAGAATTCAGTCGTCAATACGCATCCGTTCATGCACTATGAAATGACCAGACATGCAAAGAAAGGAAAAACATGCAGTATCAGAATTCTTGTTTTGTTGTGGTGTATTTTAATCTTTTAAAACAGCTTACAACAACCAGTTAGCAATCCCTGGATTCGGAAGGCGATGTGGCACGAATCCATATTCCAACAACCTTTAAAATGGTTTTCTGTGGTTTTCCATTTTCAGTTTAGTCAGATACCGTGTTTGGTCCCTTGCTACAGGCCACAGACAATTCCTTCCGTATTCCTTTCTTTCATTACAGAATCCAATTTCCTTAAAAAGTCAACCTATCTGCTAAAAGGAGATGGGCTTCATCGGAGGCGAGCCGTACATCTCATCGGAGAATCCCAGCACTAAAAGTCATAACACAAATAAATAATAATCTACATCCTCCTCTTTTAGGTTCCTACATTTGTCTGCAGGGTCAATCCTTAACGCAGAAAGTAATCTCTGTCCATTGTAGAACGTAACATATGCACATTATTTTCTTCACCAAGAATTGGTATAGCTTCTGTGTCGAACAGAGATCTCTTTAGCCGGCCGAAGTGGCCGTGCGGTTAAAGGCGCTGCAGTCTGGAACCGCAAGGCCGCTACGGTCGCAGGTTCGAATCCTGCCTCGGGCATGGATGTTTGTGATGTCCTTAGGTTAGTTAGGTTTAACTAGTTCTAAGTTCTAGGGGACTAATGACCTCAGCAGTTGAGTCCCATAGTGCTCAGAGCCATTTGAACCAAAGAGATCTCTTTATTCCAGCAGCCCTGTAAGTAATAAACACGGTGTCCCAGAAAATAGGCGTTCGTCCATTCCTGATTACATCATCAGCTCAAATCCAGATTGAAAGAAGAAGAGTGTAAAACGACCTAGGAAGCTGAAGGGAGATTGGTGAATGATTGCCTCTTAATAGTTTGGCAAAATACTGGACTCCTGAGTAATGAAATCTTATGTCTGCTTGATTAAAATTCAGAGCTCTTTGACCAATGAAATGGTTTGTCGTTCTGTACTGAAATTTTCTGAATAAATGAAAAAGATGACTCTTTTTAAGATCCTCTTTGACCCCCCCCCCCCATCTGAAAAAATCATGTCTACATTCTTGACTTACGGAATCAAACCTGAATATACGAATGCTCTCATTCTCAGTGCAGAAAACTCGTCATTCACCCGTGCCCAAAACTCAAAGAGCCGTTTATTACTAAATCCGCGTTTAATTTCGCCGTTTGCTGTGGAGTTTATGAAGATTTATTCTCCGACTGTTGAGAGATCATCGGGAGTATTTTGGAAAGCATCCCTAACTTATTCATTATTCATATTTCAAAATTCTTCTCCAGCGTGATTAAATTATTTTCAATGGTCTTGAAAACAGTTTTTCATGTTTTTTCTCTACCTAGTAAGTTCCAACACATTCGCCCAGATTTGTGAACATTCCTAGGTTTTTTGCTTTAGACTCCTGAACCACAAATCTAATATTTTACAGAAACCATTAATTTTATCACACGTTCCAGACAGATGTATCTTTACTACTTGAAGCTGAAGAGCGATGGTATCTAACTTTGCGAATTTGTCGGCCAAATATCTCAATTTAATCACTAATTAACCACCTCTAAGCTGCTTGGTTTCTGGTCGGTTTTCCTCCTATACAATAGATCCGATTTCATTTCTTCAAGGGTCACAATAAAGGTTAACACTGCATGTGCTGGCACCATAACCTTAGAAAATACAGAAGAAAGTCTTTATTTTAGGGGTTTTAGTTTTATATATTTTACTGCAGTCACATTCATCGTTAGCGTAGTAGTCAGACAAGGACCGACTTCCTTGGGAGTCAGAGCTTCTCTGTGGATTATCCAGTCTGTCCAGACACACTGCGGAGATTTTTGTTTGACAACTGCTTGTATACCATGGAATCTCCTACACAATGAACTAGCCCCATCGATGCATATTTCGACGCAGTTTTTTCATTCTAGGTTCGCTTTGGTCATAAAATTATTTAAGACAATAAATAATCCGAGTAGTGTTGCTTTCAGTGCAATTGGTTTCCGTGGTAGTAGTTCTACTGCTGACACCTGTAAACATGTACGTATGTGCATTTTTTGGTGCTTCACTATCGTTTAATATACCCTTACGTCTTCCAAAAAAAAAAGAAAAAAAATCATGATCCTGTATAAACCTACTGCTGTGAAAATTTAATGCTGCTAACTTCTATTTACACGAATTCACTGAAATATCCATATTTCGTTGGGATTAGTACCCGTGACTGTGGATTGATATATTGTGAAAGCAGGCAGCTTTATATTTGCATGGTAATACCCATCTTCTCTACAAATACAAAAACCTTGATACTCGACGCGTAGCGGGGTTGTGTTCTACGTCATAATCAGTTTCGTGGGAATTGGTGCGGCATCGAGGGAACAAGCTCCGCCATTCGCAAACAACGCACGCAGTCAACGTACACTGATAAGCCAGCAAATTATGACCACCGACGTACTATCGATATAAACCCGTCCAGGCGATAGCAGCGTCCGCTGGGGAGGAATGACTGCTAGTCAGACACACGCATGATGCGTGCAGTATCAGTGAGCGTGGCGGTCTGCGTGCAAAATGGGGAAGGCGCTCGATCGAGAGCAGATTGTGACGGCCCAGAGACACGGTATGAGCATTTCTGAAACTGCACGATTTCTCGGATATTCGAGGGGTGCGGTGGTGAGTGTCTCCAACACGTGGCGAAACCATGGTGAACTCAGGTCCAGACGTTGTGGGCCTGAACGGCCACCCCTCCTTACAGACTTCAGACATCATGGGCTGGGCAGACGGGTAAAACAGTACAGGCGGTCAACTGCAGCGAAATTGACACCATTTAATGTTGGGTGTAGTACACGCACACAGTGCACCGAACATTCCTAACGATAAGCCTCCGCAACCGACGACCCATTCATGTGCCGATGTTGTCACCATGACACGAGCAACTACAGCTGAAATTGGCACGTGACCATCGGCTCTGGACGCTGGAGCAGTGGAAGAACGTTGAATGGTCTGATGAATCCAGATACTTTCTTCATCATCCCGATAGGGGATGGGGCTTGGGTGAATCCGTCGTCTTCCAGGGGAACAGCTCCTTGACACCTGTATCGTGGGAGACAAATTGGCGGCCGTTCGGTTATGCTCAGCGGAAAACTCGCGTGGGCATCCACGATTCCAGTGGATCCCATGTAAGACACCAAGTAGACCAAAGAGTATCGTACACTGGTTGCAGACCACGTACACCCCCGACGGTAGTGGCATTTTTCAACAAGATAATGCGCCGTGTCACATAGTTTGAACATCATCTCTGAACATCACTGGCACTGAAACCTCCGTGGTCCACTGTCGTGGAGACGCTGCATCTGTGACATTTTTATCACATAAAAATTGGTTTCTTTTTATCTCCTATAAATGAAATGGAGCGGTTCGAGGAAGGGAGGTGGAGGGGTGATGAAAACTATGATATAATATTGTGTCGCGAATGCAGAAAGGTTGAGGGACGCTGCTGAAACTGATGAGATGAGTAAAAAAATCAAAAAAGGAAATAGGACTGATAAATTATGTTACAGTTTCAGGCCAAAATACCTTTCGGATGACGGGTACAAGTGAATCATCATTCCAAGTAGCGACTTTCTATCACAGGAAAATGCAACCTAAATACTCTTCTAATTATGAGATTAGCAACATTTTAAAGACTTACGGATCTAAATTTGTATGAAAATTGAGCTAATTAAGTGTAGAATAAATGAAGAAAAATCTGAAAGTTTGGTGGAAAGTTATTAAAAACCGAATTCGTCGACTCATTTTACTATTGTAGACTCATGATGTATCGTAAGAAAATAACAAGAAGGAAGTAGAAGAAAGATGCAAAACTTTTGTGTATAAAGAATAACTTAAAAAGCAGAAGCATTTTAAAGTCTCCTCTCTCTCTTATGGGAGAGCGAGATCCCGTCAGAATTCTTCTTTACCTACTGCAGGAGATTTTGGCAATTATCTGAAAATCTCGATTGCTACTGTGACCAGAAGTAATTTTATCCAGAAAAATCACCTACGTCCCTTGCCCCTCAACTAAAAGATTGGAATGTTTCTGTCGTTCCCGAAATATTACAAAATGTTAGTGGAACTGGATTTTCGGAGTCAATGTAAACTTCTTTTGTGCGTTCATGCCTACACACGTTCCTGTTATGCGGTCTCACTTCCATCATACCTATTCGCGAAATGTACCAGGTATTCTGTAGTAGCTAGTACATATCCGCACATCACTTCTCCTTTCGCTGTGGTAACGCCCGTGAAAATCTCTCCGTTTAGATAAAGATAATTCATCTATAACTGTAGCTCCGTCAACGCTTCTTTTTCAGCACTATTATTTCAGGAAGTTGCCGCAGTTGCCGTTTTGAATATTCATTAAGGAAGCTTTGTTTCACTTTGATATATAACTTCCTAAATGATTACAATCCTTCCTCCTCCTCCCCCCCCCCCCCCCCATGAACCGTGAACATCGCTTAGGGGTATCTGTAAAGGCCAGACAAATGCCCGGTTCTTGGAGGGGATTGGTGGGGGGGGGGGGGGGGTGGCACCAGCCTTTTTAGTAGTTGCGGGGCAACAGTCAGAAAGATGGAGATCTCTTAGATCAGTGAAAGCTAAAGGTACAGAGAGGTAGTTCTGACGTTATGGTTGGTAACGGAAGATAGGCTCAAGAAAAATGAAAAAACATTAATAATATTTTCAACGTGGAAAAAGTTTAGACTATGTCAAATGGTGGAAGATATTTGAAATTCTGAGAAAAATAGAGGAGAGCTGTAGAGGAAGACGGATAATATACAATACGTACACAAAGCAAGAGGGAACAATAAGAGTGGAAGACCAAGAACAAAGTGTTGGGATTAAAAAGGCTGTAACACAGTGTGCTGTCTTTCGCCCATTCTGTTCATTCTATACATCGAAGAAGCAATAATGGAAATGAAATAAAGGTTCAAGAGTAGAGTTAAATTTAAAGTGAAAGGGGATCAATGATAAGATTTGCAGATGACATTGCTATCTTCATACATCTTGCTCACTAAGTGGAAGAGTTTGGATCTCCGAAGGATATCAGTAGTTCTAACGGAATGTCGTCTACTCCCGGAGCCTAGTTTCGACTTAGGTCTTTTAGTGCTCTGTCAGATTCTTCTCTGAGTATCATATCTCTCAACTCATCTTCATCTAATCCCCTCCCATTTGTATGACTCTGCCCTTGAATGGACACTCTTTGTACTCCACCCACATTTCGACATTCCCTTCTCATTCCATTTGAGCTCTCGATATTCGTAGAGTTGGTTTTCTTTTCTCCAAAGGTCTCTTTAATTTTTCTGTATGCAACATCTATCTTGTCACTAATCATGTACCCTTCTAAATCGTTACATTTCTCCTCTAGCTATTCCTGCTTAACCATTTCTGAGACGTTTGTATTCCCTTTCCTCTGCCTCATTTATTGCATTTTTAAATAATTTCGTCCATTAAATCTAATATCTCTCGTGTTCCCCAGGATTTCCACTAGCCCTTGTCTTGTTACCTACGTGCTCCTCTGCTGCCTTATTATTTGTCTTTCAAAGACACCTATTCAGCTTCTACTGTATTCCGTTCCCCTGTTCTTGTTAGTCTTTCCCTAATGCTCCCTCCGAGCATTTCGTTCTTTCAGTTTATCCATGTCCCATCTTCTTAAATTCAAACCTTTTTTCAGTTTTTTCAGTTTCAGTCTGCAGCTCATATTCAATAAATTGTGGCCAGAGTCCACATTTGCGCCTGGAAATGTCTTACAATTTAAGACCTGGTTACGAAATCTCAGTCTTACTATCATATAATCAATGTGAAACCTTCCGGTGTCTCCAGATGTCTTCCACGTACACAACATTCTTACATGGTTCTTAAAACAACTGTTGTTTATGATTAAATTACGTTGTTGTTGTGGTCTCCAGTCCATTTGCGAGCCTCATCATCTCCGAATAAATACTGTAAACGACATCCCTCTGATTTCATCTCTTGGTCTCCCCTACGATTTTTACCCTCCAGGATTCCCTACAGTACTAAATCGGTGATCCACTGATGCCTTAGAGTTTGCCTTACCAACCGCTCTTTCTGCTTCAAGTTGCGCCACAAATTCCTCTTCTCCCCAATACTGTTCCGTATCTCCTCATTAGTTAAGTGATCTACCCACGTGATCTTCAGCGTTTTTGGGAAGCACATTTCGAAATCTTCTATTAAATTACACTTTGTACAAAATTCTACGAGATGGCTTCCTCTTTCTTTCCTTTCCCAGTCCATATGCAGCTCTCTTCCTTTTCCTACTATCGAATTCCTGTCTCCCACGACTATTAAATTTTCGTCTCCCTTACCTGTCTCAATAATTTCTTGTATCTCATAGTACACTTCCTCAATTTCCTCCTCATCTGCGGTGCTTGTATGCATACATACGTTTACCTGTGGTGGGTCTGGGCTTCGTGTCTATCTTGGCTACAATAATGCATTCGCTATGCTGTTCATAGTAGCTTACCCCTGTTCCTATTTTGTTATTCATTCTTGAACGTACTTCTCCTAGATTACCAAGATTTGATTTTGTATTTATAACACTGCATTCACCTGACCGGAAGTCCTGTTCCTCCTGCCACCGAAATTCACTAATTCCCGCTATATTTAGCATTAAGGTACCCATTTCCCTTTTTAAATTTTCTAACCTACCAGCCCGATTAAGTGATCTGACATTCCACTCCCCTATCGTTAAAACGGCGGTTTTGTCTGTCCTGGAAATGATATGCTGAGTAAGCCCCACCCGGAGATTCGAACGGGGAAGTATTTTACCCAAGAGGATGCCATCGTTATTTAACCATACAGTAGAGCTGCACCCCCTCGGGAAAAACTACTTCTGCAGTTTCCCCCTGCTTTCAGCCGTTCACAGTGCCAGCACAGGAAGGCCACTTTGGTTGATGTTACAAGACCAGATCAGTCAGTCATGCAGACAGTTGCCCCTGCAACTACTGAAAGGGCTGGTGCCATTCTTCAGGAAGAACACGTTCGTCTGGTCTCTCCACAGATACCCCTCCGTTGTGGTTGCAGCTACGGTACGGCTATTTGTATCTCTGAGGCACGCAAGCCTCCCCACCAACGGTAAGGTCCACGGTGCATGGTGGGGAGGGGGGCACACTATCCTGTATGTATCAAAATTTTTAAAAACGCTACTCAGTAACTACTCTTCTGTGCCTTAACTTAAATATTCTGCAAAATTAATTAGTAATAAATACTTGAAGAATGTAGGAGGACGTACTGAAAAGTAATGCCTCTGCAGTTTTTACGTGAAAAGTTATGTAGTTTTCCAGACGTTATTAACATTTCACGTCTTTGTTCTTCATGTCTGCACTTTCATTTTTCAACATAATCACCCTGACGTTGAACACATTTCTCCCAAAGAGCGAAAAGCTGGTTGAATCCCTCACTGTCTATTGTTTACCATTGTTGACGAAGTCACAACCTCCTCTATGGTTGCACCGTTCCATTACTGCCCAAGTGAGCTCCTCGGAGGTGTTATTTAAATTTTGTAAAGAGATGAAAATCGGATGGGACAGAGCTGAGACTGTAGGGAGGATGATCTGTGTAGTCTGAGATTGCCATGTTGAATGAGAGGGTGCTCCATGTGTCGACGAACTCCTCGAATTCGAAACTGGATTCCAGCAGTCTGGTCTTCAAGCACCGCATACTTGTAATTACATTACACATCGCCTTGTTACACGATAGAATTCGGAGCTCTCTACTGGCAGAGGGCTGCAACTATTGTAGAAATGAGGAATAGTGATATAAAAAATTAATAACTTTTTATTTAAAAATCGTTAACAGGTTTCGCATAGAAAATTCGGAGGCTTTTCTTTTCGCACTCTCTCAAAAAAGAAATTAGCATAATATACTCTGTTCAGAGAGGTACGTCGATTAAATGAAAGCCGTTCAGGGATACTGCTGAAGATTCGTGCTTGCACACATAGAACCACGTTGTGTTTATTATCGCATGCATCCAGGCACTGACACATTTGACAGCTTTTCCAAGTAACTACTTGTAATTATAAGCACTTGAAAGATTGTGGTAGGTGTTTGGTGTTAATTCAGAAGAAGAAATGCCTGCAACTGTGTAAACAGTGCAAATTATTTTTGTTGTAACTGTGAAGAGTTATTTCTAAAATCGAATAACCGGAAAATTAAGGGAGTACTGTGAGAATTATGGATAAAAATTGCCCTCACCCCACCCACCATCCCTCCTTTAAAATGCTGATCGCTACGCACTACACTCCTGACAGGATGGTTAAAAGGATCGCGTCTCATGTCCCTTGCTATCCCTATGATTTGGAGGGACCGGAAACGCCTTCACTATTTTCGGGCGTTACAGAGAAACCGCCAATTCAGCCACTGCAGTGGAAGGCATTCGGAGTGCGCATACTTGCCACAGTGGCGACTGCAAGACGGGTCCGTTTAGGCAGCACGAGACAGACAAGGCCAGGCGTCGCAGTATTGCAAACATATAGGTAACAAGGAAGTCTTGCATGATGATACAAGCCGTTGCCACACGCACAGGACACGGATTTGTTGTACACCGAGCGCCGCTGGAAGAGCGCGTCGGCACAACAAGTGGGTGAAACGTGAGTACAAATAATCATTAGTTTGGGCACAGGGCTCAGCAGTCCAGCAGCCCCAACAGAGGCGGGAGGACCACACTGGAAGACAAGGGCCAATTTGTGGCATACAGCCACTACAGGTTGCGGCTTCCACCACCGCACCATCTCTTCTTCCAGCTGACCACTTCCAGCAGCTGTCAGATTCCTGCCACGAAGGACAGCTGCCCGAGACCTGGGTGGTTCAGCCGCCCAACCTTCCGTGCACCACACACCGTCGTCACACACTGTGGCGACCTCCACCGAAGGAGATGGGCATCCCCCGCCGAAAGCTCGGCAGTCTCTAGTGCCTTTGGTTCCGTACGTATGCAGCCATTGCGGAAGTCGCTGGAGGCTGTGTAGGTTATTTCCTATGTTAAAAATATACTTCAAATTGTTGTTATTCTCAATGATTATAACAATCAAATAGCATTTTCGGTCAATAGGCACACATTATATCTATTATTTTTGTTAATAAAGATTAAAATCACTATATTTCAAGAATTGGTCACGTGATGGAATACTCTCTGTTACAGAATGAAGTTGTGTTGACGTAACGGCTTAGGAGGAAGAAGAAACTTGTTACCTGTATATCTTTCCGTAATTTTTTTGTAAACAGTTACATGTTCGGTGTGAAAGCAATATTGGAATACTTAAAACGAACATCTACCCTGGAACAGTGTACGGCACAGACCAACCTTTCAGATACACCACTGTCAAACTAAAGGAAACGGAAGATGTATACACAAACGACTGATTTTGAGCCACGGGCAGTGCTGCTGAAATTGCAATGATTTGTTACACTCCAGACATTTTCTGTTACCGCCCATATTAATAAACGAAATTAATAAGTAATCTAGGAAAGTGTAGTCTGGAATAAGAGATGACATTTAAGATAACTATAGATTTGATGCAAAAGAACAAGAATGACATCGGGCATGAACACAAGCAAACCACACCGATTATATTCAAGCGCTTGTATAATATAATAAAGAACTTACTGATGTACGGACGACAAAGTAGGGGAGTGTGTGTAAAAATAACTATGCCTTCTACTTTAAATGTGTATAAGGTGATCTGACTAAATTTACTTCGGTTGACAGTGATTGCGAACTGCAAAGCTGCAAGCTACAAGAGTGTGCATACATTGAACAGTGACTGCTGGTGTTTGAACGAGCACGCTTGGATGGTGAAAATTCACACTAAAGGTTCCTAATGCACTGGAGCTGCAGAGTGCTCACTGTAGACGTGCAGGAGGCTGCAGTGCTGCCACTAGTGTGCCTCTGTCGACCCGAAAGATCGACATCTATCTTTTTCTCTTGTCCCAGGATCAGTGACCATATTTCCTGATGAAAACTCGTAATCGTGGCCTATCGCAACTCGTGGCCAAGGCCCGAATCTTCATGTCACTTACCTTGAGGCCAAAACCCAATTGATTTGATTTTTCCTCTGTCCCTTCACTACCTTTTCCAAAATCACTGCACATGGAATACTCTCAAAAAACATACGATAGCCTATACAAAGGAGGTGGGGTGGGGGGGAGGAGGCATAGGCCAGGGTTTATGGAGTGTCTTTAACATTTTGGAATAAGAATGGTGATTTTCGAGTAGTCACAAAAAGTTTACGGGTCCTATCTTTTGAGAAACCCACCTAGAATTGAAAGTTTAATTTTTTTTAAAGAAATACACCTGAAAAAAATGGTTCACATGGCTCTGAGCACTTTGGGACTTAACTTCTGAGGTCATCAGTCCCCTAGAACTTAGAACTACTTAAACCTAACTAGCCTAAGGACATCACACACATCCATGCCCGAGGCAGGATTCGAACCTGCGACCGTAGCGGTCGCGCGGTTCCCGACTGTAGCGCCTAGAACCGCTTGCCCACCTCGGTCAGCTAAATACACTAGGCTAGCTTTCTCTTTCTACTAATACTGACGCTTTCCATGACAGAGAGTAGACGCCCTCCAATAAGTCTTCTGGCATCACCTTCGGATTTCCAATCAAGGCACCATTTCTCTGCTCTCGTAGGAAACCATGTGGCATATGTGCCTTCACGACTCTTAAAAAAACGCAACTATTGTCCAGGCGACAGGATGTCGGACATGCTGCCACACCAGTCCACTGCAGCCACTGAGATGACATACTTTCAGGAACATTGTACAGGGTTATTACAAATGATTGAAGCGATCTCACAGCTCTACAATAACTTTATTCTTTGAGATATTTTCACAATGCTTTGCACACACATACAATAACTCAAAAAGTTTTTTTAGGCATTCACAAATGTTCGATATGTGCCCCTTTAGTGATTCGGCAGACATCAAGCCGATAATCAAGTTCCTCCCACACTCAGCGCAGCATGTCCCCATCAATGAGTTCGAAAGCATCGTTGATGCGAGCTCGCAGTTCTGGCACGTTTCTTGGTAGAGGAAGTTTAAACACTGAATCTTTGACATAACCCCACAGAAAGAAATCGCATGGGGTTAAGTCGGGAGAGCGTGGAGGCCATGACATGAATTGCTGATCATGATCTCCACCACGACCGATCCATCGGTTTTCCGATCTCCTGTTTAAGAAATGCCGAACATCATGATGGAAGTGCGGTGGAGCACCATCCTGTTGAAAGATGAAGTCGGCGCTGTCGGTCTCCAGTTGTGGCATGAGCCAATTTTCCAGCATGTCCAGATACACGTGTCCTGTAACGTTTTTTTCGCAGAAGAAAAAGGGGCCGTAAACTTTAAACCGTGAGATTGCACAAAACACGTTAACTTTTGGTGAATTGCGAATTTCCTACACGAATGCGCGAGGATTCTCTACCGCCCAGATCCGCACATTGAGTCTGTTCACTTCACCATTAAGAAAAAATGTTGCTTCATCACTGAAAACAAGTTTCGCACTGAAGGCATCCTCTTCCATGAGCTGTTGCAACCGCGCCGAAAATTCAAAGCGTTTGACTTTGTCATTGGGTGTTAGGGCTTGTAGCAATTGTAAACGGTAAGGTTTCTGCTTTAGCCTTTTCCGTAAGATTTTCCAAACCGTCGGCTGTGGTACGTTTAGCTCCCTGCTTGCTTTATTCGTCGACCTCCGCGGGCTACGCGTAAAACTTGCCCGCAAGCGTTCAACCGTTTCTTCGCTCACTGCAGGCTGACCCGTTGATTTCCTCTTACAGAGGCATCCAGAAGCTTTAAACTGCGCATACCATCGCCGAATGGAGTTAGCAGTTGGTGGATCTTTGTTGAACTTCGTCCTGAAGTGTCGTTGCACTGTTATGACTGACTGATGTGAGTGCATTTTCAAGCACGACATACGCTTTCTCGGCTCCTGTCGCCATTTTGTCTCACTGCGTTCTCGAGCGCTCTGGCGGCAGAAACCTGAAGTGCGGCTTCAGCCGAACCAAACTTTATGAGTTGTTCTACGTATCTGTAGTGTGTCGTGACCATATGTCAATGAATGAAGCTACAGTGAATTTATGAAATCGCTTCAAACATTTGTAATAGCCCTGTATATACGGATATTTCCGGCCGATCCACGGAAATAGCTGGCTGGATACCCGCCGAACATAAAGTATGCATTCTCGTGGATAGGAATCTGCTATCAGGGTGGGGGCAGCCTATCACAACTCTGCTCAAGTGGGGACGTCCCCGCTGTCCAGGTCATGTATGTCTACCAGTGTGCTTCCCCCCTGCGTGAAACCAGCGACGTAGTCTCTCAGGCCAGGTCGATAAACGTGCACCAGCACCCCTTCCTTTTCCTCTGAACTTAGCACCAATAAAGCGGCCATTTCGCCCTCTATGGCTAAAAAAGCTTTCCTTCGCCACGGTGCAGCCACAGCTGCCCAAAAGAGACCTCTACCAAATATAAATAGAGTTCTCTCAACTATTCCCTACAATTAGTTACTAATGAACTCAGTACCCAACGACTGTCAACCTCTTTCTAAAGGATCATATTGTGGTAACAGTGCCTTCGTAATTAGATACAAGTGCCCTAATTGTACATGTTCGCATCATCTGAAAAATTAAAGTGAAAAAAAAAAATGCAAGCCCAAATGACTTGCCACCATTCGCTGTTTAGTTATATGGTGATGGAAAACGCTTTTACAACTTCACAACGGTAAGGAATTTTGTGAAGCCTGATAACGGAAATCTTCCGTGTAAGATCTCTTCGTTCTTCGAAGACTACGAAGGTTTTTATGTTCTGGAAATAAGAAACGTGAAAACCGCATCTTACGGCGACTAGGGCCAAAGTACTGTGACACAGCAGTACGGTGCAGAATTACCTTAAAACTACGGATATCTGGAACTGGGTTATTTCCTCGAATCATGCTGAAAAGCTTTTCCAGGGCAGCTTGTGAAAGCCTGCACAATAAAACAGAGTGGGAAGTTTTTCATTCAGAAGATAATTCTCTTTATTTATTGCTGTCTTTATTACCAGATGTACTACTGTTTCCCAGGTGCATCTTTTCTCAATTTTCATATTCTGAGAGAGAATAATAACGCTCATGGAGAACTTCAGAGCATCATCGTGTTCACCGTCAACAGCTTTACACACCGCATTTTGTCTGTTCCGTCGGGTCATTAGTTTAAACCACTGGAAGATGATGTGTATAAAATATATTGTTCAAGCAGCAGAACCTTAAAGTATCTTGCAGTGAACACATAGTGTGTAGTGGGGCGATCACTCTGTTGTAGAAATAATTCAAAAGCCAAGATCGCACAAATACTGTTTGCTGGATAACCGGGTTCAACACACTAAAGGTGCCATCATCGGATCTGTGAAGACATAACAAGACAGGTTTCAGTAAGGGCTTCCATGAGTTGCACTAAATACATTACTATTACTGCAGTATCACATTCCTGATTGTAGATTAACGTTTATAGACCATTTGAATATAACGATACATGAGGCAGACCAGATTTCTTTTTCATTTATTATTATTTTGACACCTTATACAAAGGTAGGCCGGCAGCGCCAATACTACGCCGCTCTTCGGTCACAGATAATACAATGATTACAAGTGGATACATCGAATAACGAAACAACACGGTGGATAGACAACAGTAGATAGACAAATTTAAAAATACATGAAGCCGTTCACAAGTGTAGCGTCCAAAGAAAAACGTTCAACACTCGGGCACTAACAGAGACTACAGAAACGGCACACGTGAACGA
This sequence comes from Schistocerca serialis cubense, assembly GCF_023864345.2. Lineage (NCBI taxonomy): Eukaryota > Metazoa > Arthropoda > Insecta > Orthoptera > Acrididae > Schistocerca > Schistocerca serialis. Next base: position 255,848,020 of record NC_064644.1, on the reverse strand, counting down.
GGGAGCACAAATGACGAAGCACTGAAACACTAAAACGACGGCACACACAAAAACAGGGGCGACGATCTCCGGCGCGCGAAAGTTCACTTGACACGTACGAGTCCGGAGACCTGCCTAAAGGGGAAAAAGGAGGGGGAGGAGGGAGAGAGGAGGGTGTAGATGCCAGTGGCAGAGGAGATGGGAGGGGGAGTAAAGAAGGTAGGGTGGTAGGGGAAGCCCAGAGGGAGGAAGGGAGGAGGGAGAGAAGGGAGAGAGGGTGCCCTCAGGAAAAAAACACAGGGTGTGGTAGAGGAGGATCAAAGTTGGTAGGAGGGGTAGATAGAGGGGATGAGGGCATCATCAGGGAGGGGAGTTGGTGGAAGCCACCTTGGGCGAGGGTATGGAGAGATGGAGAGCAGGTGGGATGTGGGAATGCTGGCATGGTAGTGGACAGGGGTGGGAGAGGATGGGAGAGACAGGCGAGTGAGGGGGATCAATTTTGCAGGAGGTGTAGAGGATCTGTATCCGTACGAGGAAAAGGAGGAGGTGCGGGAATGGAATAAGGTCATATGGGATCTGCATGGGGGAGGGGAGACGGATGTAATAGGTGAGGCACAGATTTGTAAAAGGTAGGAGGGGCTGCGATCCAGGTGGGATGAGCGTAGCAAAGGAATGGGGCGGGTAAGGAATTTATAGGTGTGGAGGATGGTGGAGGGGTCCAGACCCCATGTGCGGCCAGAAAGGAGCTTGAGGAGATGGAGTCAGGAGTGTGCCTGGGCTTGGATAGTCTGGAGATGGGGGGTCCAGGGTGACCCCAAGGTACTTAAGGCTGGAGGTGAAGGCGATAGGACGACCATAAATGGAAGGAAGGGGTGGTTTTGCGTACAATGATCGCCTTGGTCTTTGAAGGATTGACCTTGAGCAACCACTGGTTACACCAAGTGGTGAACTGGTCAAGATGGGATTGGAGAAGGTGTTGGGAGCGTTGCAGGGCGGGGGCGAGGGCAAGGAAGGCAGTGTCGTCGGGTACTGGAGAAGGTGGATGGGGAGTGAAGGCGGCGGCATGGCCGCTGCATACAGAAGGTATAGAAGAGGGGAGAGGAAGGAACCTTGGGGCACACCGGTGGAGGGGTAGAAGGTGTACGAATCCGTGTTATGGATGGTGACATAGAAAGAACGTTGGGAAAGAAATGACCCGATCAGACAGACGTAGTTGACAGGAAGGGCGAGGGTATGGAGCTTGAAGAGGAGATCGGAATGCCACACACTCTCGTAGGCGCTTTCAAGGTCGAGCGAGAGGAAGATGGCAGAGCGACGGGAGTTGAGCTGTTCGGAGAGGAGATGAGTGAGGTGAAGTTCATCGGTAGAGAAGGATGGTTGATAGCCATGGTGGGTAACGGGAAGGAGGCGTTGCTGGCGGAGATGGTGGTGGATGTGTCAGGTAAGGATGGTTTCCAGGACCTTGCTGAAAACCGAGGTAAGGCTGATGGGATGGTAGGAGAACGGAGCTGATGGCGGTTTGTCGGGTTTGAGGAACATCAGGATATGGGAGGTTTTCCACAGGCCGGGTTACTGGCCGGTGGACAAGACCACAATATATAGCCTGGCCAGAGGCAGACCAGTTGATATAAAATTATTGTCACAGAAATTAAGAAACAACTGCTCTCTTGATTATTCTTTACCATGAAATATGCAAAACTGAATTCACAAGATAAAACTATTTGGTACATTAAGAAACAACGACTCTCCTGGTCGTTCTTCTCGTATGTATAGTTGGTGTAGTATGCATAGTATGTATAGTATGTACAGTAAGTTTATGCAAAAGTGTTCTCTGCGTGGCTATTTGATTAGCAGTAATAGTTGCGGTGTATCGTAATAGCAATGAGTGGTATTACTGTGTGACTGTGTGTACACTGCTTGGACAACCACTATATAGTGGCCGGTTCTGAACCGCTAGAATCGCATCAGGGACAACTGAGCGGAATAGGGCAGTGTGATGCTGACCATTGTCAGCCGAGCAGCGGTCATGTACCAGATACTTTTATCTAGTGACTTCGCTTTTATATATCTCATGGAAAAGGATGACGAGGAGAGCAGTTGTATCTTAATGTACCAAATAGTTTTACCTTGTGACTTCGGTTTTACATATCTCATGGAAAAGAACGACCAGGAGGGCAGTTATTTCTTAATTTTTCTGACAATTATTTTATATCAGCTGGTCTGCCTCATGTATCGTTGTATCCAAATGGTTTGTAGATGTTAATGTACCATCAGGAATGTGATACTGCACTAATAGTAATGTATGTAGTGTATCTCATGTAAGCCCTCCCTGAAACCTGTCTTGTCATATCTTCACAGATCCGATGTTGGCATCTTTAGTGTGGTGTAACCGGTTACTCAGTAAACAGTATTAAAGTGATCTCAGCTTTTGAATTATTTCTACTTAAAGTATCTGTTGTTCTACTGTATACTCACTTGCTGCTGGGAGAAAATGGTAACACCTTGGTATAACATTTCATTTTGGCTTTCAAGCAATGTTAAATTTTTTCTTTGTCAAAACCATACTGCTTTACAACAGACTCAATGGAGACATTTGAAGTGGCAAGTCATTGTCTTCAGCGGCTTGTTTTCGAAGGTATTATGTGAACCAAAATATTTATATTGTTTCTCAGATTCTTCAGAATAAGAACTACATTAAGCACGGAGTCCACTTTCTTAACACCGTCATAGTATTTCATCTCAAATTGTTTAGGCTTAATTTGAAGTTAATAAGTGAAAGCAGATATTAAAATGTAATGTGATACAGAATTTAAAAGCCATACACAACCGTATTATGAATAAAGTAAACTTGAGGAGATTGTATTATTATAAAAAAGAAGGAAATTTGTTTCCTATGAGAGTCGATCTTGCGAATTTCGCATTAGCTATCCACCACCTCCAAGCGACAACGTGTTCAGAGGAAGTGTTTACTTGTATCCTCACAGAAATAGACACACATACTGATCACTATCTCGTATGGATCTCTACGAGTGAGTTCAATCCTCATTTTACGCATCTTCTCATTCTTCGGCACTCTGTCTTCAGGATAGAAGTGGCCCATCGGGACCATCAGACCGCCGTGTCATCCTTAGCTGAGGATGCGGATGGGAGGGATGTGTGGTGAGCACACTACTCTCCCGGTCGTTATGATTGTTTTCTTTGACCGGAGCCGCTACTGTTCGGTCGAATAGCTCCTCGATTGGCATCATGAGGTTAAGAGCACCCCGAATAATGGCAATAACGCATGGCGGCTGGATGGTCACCCATCCAAGTGCGGGCCACTCCCGACAGCGCGTAACTTCGGTGATCTCACGGGAACCGGTGTGTCTTTGGAACAGTCAAAATTTTTCAGGAGTTTTTGGAGCTGTATTTGTACGATGTGACATTACACACCAAAATACGACATCACTGTGAATGAGCTTTACGACAGAACGAAGAGCATTGTAGACTGCTATCACGGGTATCACATGACTCAAATGGGACGTTTTAGCTGGCTTACCAATAATTGAAACTTCATCACCATTTTTTTCTTTAATATTTATATTCAAGAGGAAGAAAAGTCTATTATGATCATAAATTGACATAATTTACCGTTTAGCCTAATACCCTATTGCGTAATGGACAAGAGAGAGTAAGAGTGCATTAGTAAGACCCATAGCGGTGACCTCTCGATCTGGTAGCTTAACAACTAACTCCAACGAACATTTTCAGTTGGCCAGCCTGCTAAGATGTAGATGTGCTTGCGCAATCTGCTATTTCTAATCGGACTCCCTCTCTGTATCATTCCATCAATATGGAACGTTAGCCAGTGCAGGAGTGTATTGTGTATTGGGACAGTAGAAAAGTTCTGTTGTGTGCAGACAGGTGCGGCTGTGCAACACGCAACGTCTCGTGAAAGAGACCGTCATTTCTGTGTTACTGGCGGAAGGACAAGCTACTGCATGTGCTGTTGGAGTCAGCATTGTCGAACGCTTACGTCACAGCGCGGCAGCCATCAGCTCCCCGCCGCCACTTCCGCCTGTCTAATTGTTCGAGGGGGCCAGGTTGCCGCGTCCACCGGGAGGCTACCAGTTGTGGATAAAATGAGTATTAATACAGTGTTTTAATCCTTAATTTTGTCTGCCGGAGCTATCAACGGCATGTATCCGCGACCTCCTCGCACCATCACAACCCAAATTACCACAGAAATGGCCCTTAACCCGGGACTGCTTCAGTGCTGTCAGAAGGGTTAGCATCGGCTTCAGAGAACTTCACTGGACGTCAGAACATTTGGATTCCACACACCACGCTGTCGCAGCGGCGACTTGCCGTCGTCACACAGTAAGGCGAGTGAGCAAACTGTTGGTTCTGCTTGTGTGCACGGGGGTGATGAGGTCAAGGCAAGAGCTTCATAGGAAATTAAAGTTTACTCTGTTCAAACCAGTAGAGCCTCCAAACGTTTCAGAGTTCCGTGGGAACCTTAGAGAACATTATACGCAGCCAGTAGGGCACGCTGAGACTAACTCGGTAGCACATAACGGGTCAAATGTCGGTAGACTGTGTTACATGCAGCCCTTACGGAACTGCAGCTCGACTGTGTATGAGTCTAGATGGTTAATGGTAAGATGGAGAGTGTAAGTTGTTGTGCAGTAAATGTAAGTGACTGAGTACTGTAAACTGATGCTAAGTTGTACATTACTGTTTATGGAAATAAATTTTCTACAGTGACAGAATGCGGAACGCAGGGTTTGGTCGAGGAGGATGCAATGCAGTGTTTAAGTGATGAGGTAGCGCATTTGAGAGAGGACAATTCTGAGTTACCGAGATGAATTTCTATTAAGGATGAACAGTTAGTATTTACTAGTCAGATAAATCCACCTCCTGCCAGCCTGAGTACTTCCTTTACTTCGTAAGCCAGCTGAGGATTGGATGTCTTTTTTGGATGATTTTCAAGCATCAGCAAAGATAAGATGTCAGTCGGTTGGTCACCTGCTGCAAGAAGCGAAATTACGGTAAATTGGAGAGGTAAAATCGTTTGTCTGGTGTACAGAGAGGCTAGGAGATGCACAGGCATTTAATCAGTTAGAGGAAGGATTCGTCCAGCGGAATAAGAAACAGAATAGGGCTCGCGTGAGAGCAGTTGAGTAGTGTAACAAAGAGACACAGTAAGTCAGTCGAATGTTTTGCAGACAGAATACGTTAAGATACTAACTAACCTGGAAAGAAAGATGAGGCAAATAATAGTATTCTTCTGGATGTCGAACACAGACTATTTCAAACTCTCTTGAAGGATATGTCACGTTATATGTCAAGACGAGCTCTAGCTATCCGGTGTTTGAGTTCATCCAATGTTGTTGGAAATAATAAAAACGAAGTCTTATTTTGTGAGATCTCCCGATGTCTATCGTTGAGCAAGCTCTTCACTAAGAAATTTTCTTAATTGCTGGTATGGATAAGGTGGTGCTCCGGCCTGATAGAAAATGAAGTTTTTGGTATTTTCTCGGAACTGTGTAATGGACGAACGAACAAGGAACGAGTAAGCTACTGTGGCGGGTGACACCTATGGCAACCACATGAACCAGCAAATTACATCTGGTGCCAGGGTAAACATTGAGTTTCCGCGCATGCTTATGTTGAACTCCACCCCGAATTTATATCATAATTAAAATCGAATCGTTCATTTTGAAATAAGATCTTCGTTGCAAACGTATACTGCATGTCAACAGTTTAAAGAAGCCCGTTGTGGAAGTAAAATACGGCAGTGAAAGCAGACTATCAGTATTCAGTGGCAGTTTCCCACTGTACAGACAGTAGAACTGCATATCATTTGGACATATCGTGTGTCACGAGGGTGAACTGATTCGTCCTGAGTCAACTGTCTGACGTTCTGCAATGCCAGCATGCACCGCTGTGTCTGAGAGGTGGTACGCTAGTCTCTCAGATTAATATTCGTATTTTAGGTCATGATCTCTGTGTTCCCCAGTACTAAATTTGGTTTGTATGGTTTATGACTTCTTTTACCTCAGCAAATTGTGGACAGGATGTGCTCGTAACTGCATGTTTAACCTGTAGAGAAGTTGCACTTGAGTTACAGTGAGAGAGATGGGTTCGGGCCATAAATTCTGAATTCAGCAGCCAGATTGTGTGAGTGATTCTGGGAAGCAGCACTCGATGGACCGTACCTGCATAGGGACTTCTAGCCGCAGCTCTCTCCTTCTTCTGCTTGGGATAGGACAGGAGGGCGTCGGTTTGCGAAACGTTTTATCTGAGCCAGACGACAGTCGGTTGCGAAGGCGGCCAGTTGGCGGAAAGTGGTTGGAGGAAGCCATTTAAGAGAGACTGGTGTAAACTGGCCTTTGTGCACCTGATGGGAATGTCCCAAACTCTGTGCGTTCTCATGTTAGAAGTTGGTACAATGCGGACAGAGCGACTGGTGCACGTGTTTAGTGGAGGCAAGTCTGTAACTCCCCTGACGCCAGGAAGTCTCCAGGTCTTTTCAGCGAGCGGCATGATTTTCTTGGAAGTTTAACAACCTTCTTTCAGAAACTGGAAATGGTCCACGTTGATTCCATTTGAATGGGGATTGGCCTCACAGCGGGTTCACGTAAACAAAGTCAGATTGCCTTGTAAAAGGGGAGAATTTGAGTAGTTTCCACCCCAACATATGCTTAGCCAATCAAATACCATCTCCTTTCTGATTTGTTTTGTAATTTTTTGTGTTAAATTTATCACCTTGTTGTAGCTATAAAAGGATTGATAATACTTATCATTATTCTGTAAAATTAAATTATAACTATTCCCATTCATATTCCATCAGTTGTTCACTATTTTTATTTTATTGTGGTGGTACATGGGTACACCAGCAATTTGAGATTCTACCTTATTAAATTAGTTAATTTGATTACTAATTTCTGTTCTGAAAGAGACTGCATGTGTAGGCAATAAAAGTGCCATCACTAATTTCAAATAGAAAAACTAAGGGTGTAGCTCACTATTTGATGGTTATTGAGAAGATAATACTTTTCCTTATGTAAAGATGATAATACTTAACATCACTCAGACATATATTTACGATTAAAGCAAGTGACAGCTTGCTATAGTCACTACTCATTACAGGGCTGGGTCTTCACTAATAAGTATAGTTAAGTTTAAAATTTAGTTACTGACTGTGGATAATGTGTGAACGTCCTGACACTGACGTGAGTGTGTGTATGCTGTTTCGCTTATCTTGACTATGCTTCATACACGGTGCTCGTCTTTGTAATCCACTTCGCAACTGCCGAATGTAAGGGGTAACTACAGCCGTTATTTTTCCCGAGGACATGTTGCTCTAGTGTATGATTAAATGATAATGATATCCTCTATGGGATAATACTCCGAAGATGAAATAGTCATTCATTCGGATCTCCTCAGTTAACGAGACGGTAGTTGAAAGAATTTGAAAGGGGAAATATATGTTAGATATAATATTAATTAGTGAAGTACGATGGCAGGAAGAGTAGGACTTGTGTTCACGCAATACAGGTTCATGAATTCAAAATAAATCAGCGGAAGTATTGGAGTAAGTCAAAAAATGAATAATAAGATTAGTAAGCTACTATGAAAAGCATATTGAACGGTGTATTGTAGCCTAGACAGATAAGAAAGCCAACACCCACCACAGCAGTACATGTTTGTATGCCAATTAGCTCCAAATATGAAGAGATTGGAAGGATGCGTAATAAGATAAAATACTATTTTCACGTGGTTAAGAGAGACAAAAATTAATTTTGGTGACCTGGCATTACATAACAGTAAAAGGTCGAGACGCAAGAATAGCAGAACATAGGAGACTGGGGGAAAGAAGAAAAATCATGTAGCCGTCTAGCAGCATTTCGCACAGATCAAGATGTTAATCACCGTTAGAAGGTGATAAAGGATCATCCGTATTTCTAGATTTCCGGAAAGCTTTTGACACCGTTCCTCACAAGCGACTTCTAATCAAGCTGCGGGCCTATGGGGTATCGTTTCAGTTGTAGGACTGGATTCGTGATTTCCTATCAGGAAGGTCGCAGTTCGTAGTAATAGACGGCAAACCATCGAGTAAAACTGAAGTGATATCAGGTGTTCCCCAGGGAAGCGTCCTGGGACCGCTGCTGTTCCTGATCTATATAAATGACCTGTGTGACAATCGCAGATGATGCTGTAATTTACCGTCTAGTAAGGTCATCCGAAGACCAGTATCAGTTGCAAAGCGATTTAGAAAAGGTTGATGTATGGTGTGGCAGGTGGCAGTTGACGCTAAATAACGAAAAGTGTGAGGTGATCCACATGAGTTCCAAAAGAAATCCGTTGGAATTCGATTACTCCATAAATAGTACAATTCTCAAGGCTGTCAATTCAACTAAGTACCTGGGTGTTAAAATTACAAACAACATCAGTTGTAAAGACCACATAGATAATATTGTGGGGAAAGTGATCCGAAGGTTGCATTACATTAGCAGGACACTTAGAAGATGCAACAAATCTACTAAAGAGACAGCTTCCATTACACTCGTTCGTCGTCTGTTAGAATATTGCTGCGCGGTGTGGGGTCCTTACCAGATGGGATTGACGGAGGACATCGAAAGGGTGCAAAAAAGGGCAGCTCGTTTTTTATTATCACAAAATAGGGGAGAGAGTGTGGCAGGTATGATATCCGAGTTGGGATGGAAGTCATTAAAGCAAAGACGTTTTTCATCGCGGCGAGACCTATTTACGAAATTTCAGTCACCAACTTTCTCTTCCGAATACGAAAATATTTTGCTGAGCCCAACCTACATAGGTAGGAATGATCATCAAAATAAAATAAGAGAAGTCAGAGCTCGAACAGAAAGGTTTAGGTGTTCGTTTTTTCCGCGCGCTGTTCGCGAGTGGAATGGTAGAGAGATAGTATGATTGTGGTTCGATGAACCCTCTGCCAAGCACTTAAATGTATTGTAGAGTAATCATGTAGATGTAGATATAGATGTAGAAAGATGGACCTCTACATAAAAGAAACATGGAGACACAGGAAGGTTTCAGACTGGTCATGTAACGGTAAGACAGAAGTTTCGAAACATGATTTTAAACTGCGAGACACTTACGATATGTCCCAAAGAGACGGGATGCTTTCGATTCTTTTTTTTCAGATAATTAAGACTGTTTGGTGAGAAAACGACAAACTTCGAACAGTGTTGCCAGTGATGTTAGTTCTGGTCGCCTGATTTGCAATAATATTTGAACTGTTAGATTAAATCACGTCTAATGACTTATGTGGACAGAACATTTGTAAAATCGTGAAGTCGTACTGGCAGCAGAAGATCATTATACACAAATTGACATATTACCTCGATTTAGAAAGAAATTCACAGTCAATTACTGTACGATAACTTAGATTTTTCTGCGGCCTAATATTTAATTTTGCGTATAGAAACAGACAAGTTGCTCTTGTAGCCGACATATTTGTTTCTAGCGATGGATTGATGATGCCACAACTGGTCAGAATTTGAAAAATATATGTAATATAGACAAATTATTAAGTTTTTGTAGAAGATTATCGTAAGGGCCTTATAAAAATTCAGGGATCGACTCTAATCATTGGGAATTCATGGACTGAGAGCACTAACGCGAAAGAAGACTGCATCTTAAAACACGTTTTGTAAACCACCGCGGTGTTTGTAATATATAGCTTGTGTATGTATGGTTGCCAATAGCTGTCTCCACAAAGAAATTCTCACGCCTACAAACGATGAAAACGAACCGGCCATTGACAACCTACACACCTACACCTACGGATTCTCATGAAACAAAGTATCGTGTTGTGGTTTTACTTCACTTAAATTTAGCACATCAAACCAATCACTCCTACTGGGATACTACTAGAATGAGTCAGAACTTATATACTGTAGATGATTAGTCTCAAAAAGCATGTGGAGTACTAAAAAGAATTATATATATATTTTTTTTTTTTGGGGGGGGGGGGGGGAGAGAGAGAGAGAGAGAGAGAGAGAGAGAGAGAAGAACTTTGAGGCAAGATTGCAGCACTGTGTACGTAAACTGGAGAAATATTGACAGGTAGTTAACTTTGTCCACTTGCTCAAAGCTGACGGAAGATCACCCCACATCCCTGAGTCATGCATTAACATATTAATTGATTAAGCTAGGCTATTCAGTATTTATAGAATTTCTCTGTTAACTGTTAACATTGTAGACTTTTCCAATCATTGGTCACTTTGTTCAGTATAGTATTGTTCAGGCCTGTGTTACAGGTGAAGATCATGTTAAGTTTTATTCTGTATTTTTGAATACATATTTCATTCTAAAATCATTGTTTTGATGTATCATTTCACAGAGATTGTTATTCCCCCCAATCCATAGTTTACAATTTTATCATTACGCATTACCACATTGCACCGTATGGTATGCAACAGTTTCAATAATTATTAAGTATTAGAAAGCTAGCTTAGCATCGACCTGCTTGCTGTTCGTTGTTGTGCTTTCGAGAAATCTGCAAAACTTTGACTGAAGAGAACCTAATATGAACTGAACTGTAACTGATCTGAATACATCTTGTATTTACATTAAATTCGCAACAGAAGTAAAATAATTATCTGGCCCCAATCAAATTTTCCCCTTACCTCGTGTCTTGGCCACATTATTACAGAAGGCCTACAGTGTGATTGGCACTTTGAGAAAATAGTTCAGTGGACAAGCAAGTGGAATGAGTGTTTCCCTATCCACCGAAACTGAGTGCGTATATCATCTATCGAAATGACGACAGCAGTACTACTGCACCTATGCTCTGCTCGTAGATGCGCTGGCCACTGTGCAGATGACGTAGGTGACGCGTCTGCAATTCTCTGCCTACATAGTGAATGCAATGCACCATTCACAAACTCCTAGGTCTGAAATTACCTCGATCCAAGACAGATCAATAGTGAAGATTTCTGTTTATTTAATAGCCAGGAACAGAAATGGACTCAAGAATTCTACCTTAAAGCAGTGCTCCAATGTGTGTCAGGCTTCACAGAGAGGTAAAGAATCGTCACTCGAATAAACAGAATAACAATTCTATTCACAGAGATGGGACTACTAGAATTTCTTGTGTTGATAGGAACACTTCCCTAAATGTAACTGCCAGATTCCCCAGTGTAGCTCTCGAAAGTGAAGTCTGTGTCACTCCGCAGACGGAAGTGTCTTTGATCTATCCCTAAAGGCAACTGCCTACAGCCGAAAAATGCACGTATGTTCCTCTTCACACCATACATTCACTTCCTCCTGGAGACACAATATGTAGAATTGTGCTCGTGAAACTAATTCTAGTGGCCTCTACAAAAATGTTATCGCCCTCTTCATGGATCATGAATCTGCCAGCCCATCACCGGAAGCTCATACTGCTTCCAAAAGATCTTCTGGAAGTTTCCGTTTCGCCTCTTACATCTGTAGAACCTTGCCAATCAAATACGCGTCTCTCCTGTCTGGTGGGGAGTGTGCGCCGGAAGATCCCTCAGAAATGAGTTCAAGACCTCCGTTTCTTATTTTACATCTAAAAAGATGTCCTTCTGCATTGTTCCACCCCCATTGCTCTTTCCCCAGGTATGCTATCCTGAAATTTAGTTTTAGTCCGACCAGAGTGCAACCTTCCACTAACACTGTCTGTGCAGTGGGGTTACTGCAGCCTCCAACGTTGTAAATAAACCACCAGCGTATCGCTCTGCTGTCTCCCAGGGCAGGAAATGTCCGCCCCTGCAGAACATGTCAGCTCTCTTTCCAGCCACTCCTTAGCCGGAAGCAGCTTCAGAAGGATGTGTAACCCACATTGCCCTTTCTGTCAGTGTACAGCTCTAATTAACTTCCAGACATGCAGTACAGCAGAAATTGTTAGAACGTGGTGCTAGCCAGTATCAGCCAATGAAATAATTAATAATCCGATTGTGCCTTGCAGATAGTGTTCTAAGGTATGTATAATTCGACAGTAATTTACAGAGTACTAAATCAGTGCTGGAAAACTGCTGTCACCTACCAGTTTTAGACTTATAGAACATCGGCTTTCTCTCCCTGATTGACATATCTTTACCTACTCATACACCCAGAAAAGAATGACTCACAGAAAAACAGTTCATAAGCTCTCTATTTTTCACTAGCGACCTGAAGTCACTGAAGCAGTAGCAATAGGATTTTTTAAATTAACACTTCGTTTTCTAATAATTACCATTGGTGAATTTAGAGGAGATAATGTACAAGCTTAACAGATTGATATTTTCTGCAACTGAAAATCTGTGAAGTTGATGACCCTACGAGGATGCATCTCGGCCCAGTAACATAACAACATCAAATAGAAGTGACGGAATCTTCAGAATGGGCTGATTCTCCATTAGATAAAATAAATTACAAATGACTGATCTTGGGTGGTATGAGAGGGATGGCTTCACAATGGACAACAGAATTAAGACATAGAATTAAGACATAGCTTGAATTGGCACAACAGCGACCATCAAATAAAAGTTAAATACGATCAAGGAATAGGTTTTTAAGTGGCAGAACAGAAATATACCAGTGTAGGAGTGACATTACACTCTGATTAATGTTATTGACCGGTGCTTGCAATGTGGTCATAGTATGTGGTCGGCCACGACATGCTCAGCCACAATACTATAATTAATTCATGTCTATAGCGTTGTGGCAGCGGAATAACCAAAAATCATATACTCGAGCCACTGGTAAAATTGTTCGTCTCTTTAGGTCACGATAACGTTAATTCACCGGATAAAAAATTATTCTCATCTAGAGAAATCATTACAAGCTTCACTTAATATCGTGTAACTTCGCCCCTGTACTTGATAACCGCCTGGATCCGATTAGAAAGTGATTCCGCAAGGTCGTGCAGGTACATCGCAGCTAAGATAAGCCACTAGCTGAGGATTTGATAGCGAAATTCTACCAAATTGCGGAGATACTAATGTCGGCGTTTTAACCGCTGTTCCAACATGTCCTACATATTTTCTTTGGGGTTCAAGTTAGCTTATTTTGCAGACCAATCAGGATATAGTACGTTACTGAGGGAGAATGTTCAGAAAACCACTCACATATTTTTCCTGCCCGATAAACTCTGCCGTTGTCGCCTTGAAAACTAGGGGAAAAAATTAGCATTTTATCTTGCAGATTTGATTGAAAGGCAACACATGATCATTTTGAACCTATAAATAAAAATGCTGGTTCGTGTTAGTGGTCACTTTGATGAGAGGGCCCAGTTCATGATAAGATAAACATTCCCAAAATATCACAGACTCACCTCCAGTCTTTGGTGCGCTTGATGATGTGTGTGTCATTTGAACAGAGACAAAAATATCATTCAGCAGACCGCATTATATTTTGCCAGTCAGCTATTGTTCACATTTGATGATTTATAGTCCGTTGAAGTCACGTAGCTTTATGGGCCTCTGTGGGCAATGACCTCTTGCGAGACGCTGATTCCAAATGTTCATTGCATGCATTTCCCGTCGCAAAGTTCTCTCGCTAACAGGTTGGGACGTGTGGTATCTCATATCGATGCCACCCAACGGGTGTCATAGCAACGGAATAGCAAGTTTCCGTTAGACACCAATAGTGATCACGTGGTGTCTCGTGGACCCAATGATGTGCGCGAGCTGACCCACGTCTCCTGCAGCACTGGAGTACGAACGCCCTCTGCTGACATGATGTAGGTCAGTCGGCGGCCGACAAACGGCTCACTCGCACTTGTAGACTCTGCTGCGGGATGCTACGCTAACGCCGCTGGTAGACTCATCCTAGTTGCTGTTGTTTGTGCTGGACTGTGATTCTTCCTGCACTATGTGTAAAGAGTCTTTGTTGGCTTGGAGAGAAACCAACTAAGCAATTGTTCTTTTTGTTGTGTTAATTTGTTCGCTAATCTGCCGTCCACCTCTCCTACGACGGTAGTTGCCACGCCGTAGTCCACCTCTCCTTACCGTTTTGCACGAAGTCGTGCACTACGGGATGGACCTTCATTCACTGGCTGCAGCAATTCCTGTCGGATTTGGAAACGATTTTGATTCACAAACCCTCTCAGTCATAATTCTCTTCCGACTACAGTTCTGAAGTCGTGATTCGTGGCTACGTAGTGTTCACCACTGCTTGTAGACATCCTGAACCGTCCGCCGCGAAACACCAAACAATTCAGAAACTGCACACACCGTATGGCAATGGGTACGACCAAACACGATTTCCCCTTTTCGCCACTCTGTCATTACTTTACATTTACCCATGTTTATGTACAATGTCTGCTTGAAACATAAAGGGCTGCCCGCATCTCGTGGTCGTGCGGTAGCGTTCTCGCTTCCCACGCCCGGGTTCCCGGGTTCGATTCCCGGCGGGGTCAGGGATTTTCTCTGCCTCGTGATGGCTGGGTGTTGTGTGCTGTCCTTAGGTTAGTTAGGTTTAAGTAGTTCTAAGTTGTAGGGGACTTATGACCACAGCAGTTGAGTCCCATAGTGCTCAGAGCCAAACATAAAGGGCTCACTGATTGCATCTTCCCTATGAACCCGTGAAGGTCGTGTGCGTGCAGTAGAGAAAATGACTCTATCGCTAAGCCATATATAAGGTCTTAACCATTCATCTATGAGTTCGCCCTGGAGTTACTAAGTTTTTGGCCGGCGAGCTTATCTAAATGTTGGCTGCAGCGATGACAGTTTACAGTCATCCGGAAGTTAAGCGTAGTTTTTATAGAGTTCCAAGGGATATTGCTGTCCATAATTCGTTACATATGACACATACACTTTTGCAATATATGAGTGCATTTTCTCCTAATATACACAGTTCACAACAGCTGGGTCACGGTTATTTCACATTCATGAGAGCGCGCGTGATCGTCAAAACTTGAACGAATATAATCGTCACTGCTAGGTAACGAAGTGTATGTTCAGAAACATGTGGAGTATTAATATTTGCCATCACGCTCTCTTGTACTGGTAACACAAAGGAATCAGATCCGTACGCGATCATGTGCACAGAACACCGCCTCGACGAGGGTAGTTGTAACCTGTCTTCTGCTTATATTGGTACCGTGCTACCTCTGAAAGCGCCAACGTAGATTTGCGTTACGGTTAAAAAATAGTGAGTTTTGGTACGTTCCAGTTACTATACATGGCAACGGCTTGTACTTCACGGACAGTACAGCAAAGCAGCTCCCAAAAGGGACGCAGCCATGGTGAAGAGTATGACACCGAGATGTCGGGACATACCACCCAGTGTACGCTTCAAGCTCTGTGCTGCGCAAGAACTATAACTGAATTAGAAGCTAATAGTTTGATCGATTGCAGGCTAAATATAAATAATTCGTATGACAATAATAAATCATCCTGACATTTGGAAATTTTAATTTCTTCTAGCGCGAATCCCTATCAATGTATTTATGTTTAATTGTCACTGTGACACTCAACTAGAAATTTTATTTGGTTAAACACCTAGGACATAGCGCTGAGAGTGTGTCACTCTTACCTTGGATGGTTTTGTGAATTACGTTACATGGATAGACTTCCGAATAGTTGGCTAAACACGTTTATACATCTCAGATAATTGAAAATAAATAATTTATCAACGTATTTGCGTTAATTTCAAAACCGTTCCTAGTTTTCTTCCATCACGCACCATTTGTTTCGTAATGGAGTAAGCCATATTAAATTTTCAATTGTAGCAACTTCCTTTTTTAGGATAGCAAGATGGGTATACGAAAATACACCGCTTTTTTTGTGAGTGGCATGGCTGGACAAATAAAAAGCATAGAAGTGTACAAATTGGCCAAAACCGGAGACTTTCGGGATTGGGACTAAAATCATCGTAGGTAGGGCACAAAAAAGTATCGTTTCTACCACTAAATATCACACTGTGCTGGATGAAGCACACTGACTTAACAAATGCAAATAACATGTTTTGATGACTTTGTATCACTGTTGAAAGCTGGAATTTTTGTTGGCCTTTAGAATTACATATTCAAGAAGAAAAATAGGACTGCCTGCATGTCTGTAATTGAAAACTGTTTGCGGAGTAGAGAACATTCAGACAGTAAGAACGTTGACAATACGCCGTGAGAAGGTTTCAAGTAGTTGCTATGTAGCTTTGGTGTAAAAATTCGCCTCCAACAATTGTACAACGATTACTTCCCTGAAAGTTTTGGATGTTTCAGTGACGAGCAACAAGGGCGCTTCGACTAGGACATTAAAGAGCTGGAGAAGAGGTACCAGTGAACCTGGAGTAGAACTGAGCCGTGGCGCGGCTCTCGGGCGCAAGACACTATCGTTTACTCCTCTGGTTGATGTTGGCACTATGTGCGATCGCGAGCGCCTTCTGTCGGAGCGGGTCCTAACGAGGGAGTGAGTGCGAGTACGGGAGTCTGGGGCGGACAGCAGGGGAGAACGTACATTGCGGCCGCACTCTGAGGCGACAAGAGAAGAGCTGTTGTGCACGGCCGAGAAGGGAGCGTTGAGCAAGGCGGTAGTCAGCATCGCTTTCCAGGGGACAGAGAGTTGCGGCAGTCCAGCGAGCAGACATCAGCTCCGGGAGCAGTGCTCCGGTTTGTGGACGTGACGTGGGTCGTCTTTTGGCGAAGTATAGTTTGCTCGGTACGCATCTGCTGCTCCCTTTATGCCCACGTGTGTTCTTCTGTCCGTATGTGCATTGAAAAGGTTACGTTCCGGCTGGAACAGTGGCTTGTGCTTTACGTTCATGCACCCTGACTCACTTGTTTTGCTGCAGGCAGCTGTAATATCAGAGATTTTTTTTTGTCTCGATTGTCTTAGCCCTGTGGTGCCCAGTATCCGAGAACAAGACAGCTAACGTGTGACCTGTTGTTTTTGGTTTTGGAGTCCTGTTTGGGCAACCTAGCTATCACGCGCACAAATGTATTGCTGCCGAGTGAGGTTAGTCCTAATCTTGTGGAATAACCTTTGTGGTGTGTTGTTTTTTTGCTTTCAATGGTGAATTTCTTGTCATTCATTTGTGTATGTTTCACCGTTAATGATAACTGTGAGTAAGATAGCAAGGTCTAGAAGGGCTTGCGTATCGTGACTGTATTTTTGGCAACTGTTTAATTTGATTTCTTGTTTATCGGTCTGGTGAAAACTCATGCCAAGTTTACTAATTTCCGCCTGTGGTCCGGAAGTTGGTTTGAAGGCAAATCCGTTGGTAAATCTTTACTGGACCTAACTGTTAACTGATCTTGCGTTGAACTAATGCCATTATTAAATCGTTTCTTGTGTGCTATAAATTGTATTACCATAGACAAGGAGACAGGGCACATTCTGTGGTCGAGGGGTAGGCACGGTTGCTGCTTTGCGCGTGGCGTCTTGTCGCTCGCTATCATTTCCCGCGTCAGTACGGGGGGCGTGAGATTTGTTTGCTCGCGGTTGTATGGCCGCTAGTCAGCTGTGCCTGCTCCCGCTTCAGGGTGTGCCGTGTTTCATAAGGCGTACGCCGACTTTCAGTCACTGTTACTCCTGCGTTATTGTCGGTCGCTTACCAAAACGTTAGTCTGTTTTAGCACGGTGTCCACTGGGCCGTGACGATGTCGGTTGATGACCAGCGTTGGGGCGGTCGTCCGCTCTGAGTGGCTTCGGTCGCTTGGACTTGGCAGTTACCATCTGGTTAAGCAGTAAATTCCTAAGTAGCTTGTGAGAAACGTTGTAACTCAGCTTTTCATGATTTTACACAATCCAAGCATTTTGGTAAGGCATTTTCCTATCTATGTTTTATTTAAATGAGAATTCTTTATTGGGGTTATTCACCTGTTGAAGCTTAACATAAAATTTGTGACTTAGCTTTCATGATTTTAGTTAATTTAAGCATTCTTGTAAAGCAGTCCTTTATCAACGTTTTATTGATTGGTAATTCTTTATTGGGTTTATTCACTGGTTGAAGGTTAACATATGTTTGTAACCAAGTTTATGTCCTTGGTTAATTGAGATTTGTTAAGAGCCTTTATTGCTAGAAGATTATTAAAGTTTGGGTGCTTGTAATTTTGAATACTGTTGTCTGTCTATGTTGTGGGCTACCCTTCCACTTCCACAGCCAAGCTGTCCTAACTACCAGTACAAGAACTATGGCATCAAACCGTTTCTTAATGTTGAAAAAATGTCTCTGAGCACTATGGGACTCAACATCTTAGGTCATAAGTCCCCTAGAACTTAGAACTACTTAAACCTAACTAACCTAAGGACATCACACACACCCATGCCCGAGGCAGGATTCGAACCTGCGACCGTAGCAGTCGCGCGGTTCCGGACTGCGCGCCTAGAACCGCGAGACCACCGCGGACGGCTTCTTAATGTTGAAACGGACCGTAAAGACAAAGACTCTGCGAGGCAATAAAAGAAATTTAAACTTAAATGTAACCAAGTATTCCAAATGTTGCTACCGGAACTAACTGTAGTATTATTAGTACAAGCCTAAAGAAAGGAAAATCAATAATCATAAAATTATGTAGGGTGAGTCAAATTTTATTTTAGTATTTGTGCTTCACTTACATAAATCTTCAAAATATGAGGTATTACTCTGTAAAAATTCCTGACGTGTTAGAATAAAATGAAGATAATTTTTTGAATCAGCATCGCAAATTGATTCTAGAACACATTTCATCGAGAAATGATGATGCAAAAATTTGAAAAATTCGGTCTTACGTTATCCTTTCTTTGTGTATTGTTTGTTTCAAGTAGTGTACTGTGCGTGTCTGTCTTACATGCCACGCAGCAGGAGACAGTACGAGGTTCGATTAGTAGTCCGATGTGCTTCGCTGATACCGTGGAGTCCACGTGGACTCTCTTACACCCGCCAAGTGCGCGCTTCTCGCATCACTCACGCACGATGGCCCACTGGCCTCGATGTACGCCGGTTTTGTTCAGGGCGGCGGAGGTGTCACGAACACATCGCGGTAGCTTCCAGTTTTAGCGTCCATCGATTTGTACTGGGGGTAGGGAAATTGTTACACCACTGACATCAAATTGTCTAATGGGATATGAATCCAAACAGTCTCTGCTACGGCAGCTTGGTTGTCGCTATTGTAAATCAACCCATCTCACGACGTTCCTGGAAAGTAGTCTGAGAAAGTAATTGGAAAGTCTGAAAACAGGAATAGTCTTTTCTCCATCAATAAATTTATTCTTAGAGGTCGGTTCTTTCTCCTCCGACTCAGCACACTAAGCGGAAACTAACTTTAGAGAAGATTTTAAATACCTGGCTCCAAATTAAAGTGTAAACACTAGAACACCAACAAAGTAGTCTAAGAATTGCCCTTAAATACGTAGGTTGGAACTTAAATTGTGGCAACACTGCTGTGGAGACACTATGCAATGGAATCTACTGTTGTCGCTGATAGCACACGTTGTTGAGTACCTTACCTCCGAGAAAATGGACTCGGCTGTCCCAAGTCACCGGCGTGCGCACAATCGAGGGAAACACCGTCACTTGTAAGCGAGCGGCCTAACGTAACGGTGTCACTATGTTTTCGAAGCAGGAACAACGGAGTTGAATCAAGAATGTATGAGCCAGAGCTCGTACAGCACGACAGTGTAATCAGGGTCTTGATCTTTGCGAAAGAGGCGGCGACACTTCCTGCGCAATGCACCCATCATTTTACGCGACAATGGGCGGACGCATACAGCGCAAGCTGTGGCTGCTCTGTCCGGGTGATGGGACTGGGAAGTACTGTGCCGCCCAGCATACTCCCCGAAGTTAAGTTCTTGTGACTTTGATTTGATACCGAAGATGAAGGAACCACCTTGAGGCATTCGCTTCAGAACTGTTCCAGAGATTCGACAGGCAGGAGACCGCTCCATTCGCACCTTCAACAGAACTGACTCTGCTAACGGTGCACTATGCCTTCGACATCATTGGCAACGGGTTATACACTGGTGACTACTTTGAAGGACAGTAATAGGTTCAGACATGTAGCTCTTGTATCGGTTGTGAATAAATACACTCCTGGAAATGGAAAAAAGAACACATTGACACCGGTGTGCCAGACCCACCATACTTGCTCCGGACACTGCGAGAGGGCTGTACAAGCAATGATCACACGCACGGCACAGCGGACACACCAGGAACCGCGGTGTTGGCCGTCGAATGGCGCTAACTGCGCAGCATTTGTGCACCGCCGCCGTCAATGTCAGCCAGTTTGCCGTGGCATACGGAGCTCCATCGCAGTCTTTAACACTGGTAGCATGCTGCGACAGCGTGGACGTGAACCGTATGTGCAGTTGACGGACTTTGAGCGAGAGCGTATAGTGGGCATGCGGGAGGCCAGGTGGACGTACCGCCGAATTGCTCAACACGTGGGGCGTGAGGTCTCCACAGTACATCGATGTTGTCGCCAGTGGTCGGCGGAAGGTGCACGTGCCCGTCGACCTGGGACCGGACCGCAGCGACGCACGGATGCACGCCAAGACCGTAGGATCCTACGCAGTGCCGTAGGGGACCGCACCGCCACTTCCCAGCAAATTAGGGACACTGTTGCTCCTGGGGTATCGGCGAGGACCATTCGCAACCGTCTCCATGAAGCTGGGCTACGGTCCCGCACACCGTTAGGCCGTCTTCCGCTCACGCCCCAACATCGTGCAGCCCGCCTCCAGTGGTGTCGCGACAGGCGTGAATGGAGGGACGAATGGAGACGTGTCGTCTTCAGCGATGAGAGTCGCTTCTGCCTTGATGCCAATGATGGTCGTATGCGTGTTTGGCGCCGTGCAGGTGAGCGCCACAATCAGGACTGCATACGACCGAGGCACACAGGGCCAACACCCGGCATCATGGTGTGGGGAGCGATCTCCTACACTGGCCGTACACCACTGGTGATCGTCGAGGGGACACTGAATAGTGCACGGTACATCCAAACCGTCATCGAACCCATCGTTCTACCATTCCTAGACCGGCAAGGGAACTTGCTGTTCCAACAGGACAATGCACGTCCGCATGTATCCCGTGCCACCCAACGTGCTCTAGAAGGTGTAAGTCAACTACCCTGGCCAGCAAGATCTCCGGATCTGTCCCCCATTGAGCATGTTTGGGACTGGATGAAGCGTCGTCTCACGCGGTCTGCACGTCCAGTACGAACGCTGGTCCAACTGAGGCACCAGGTGGAAATGGCATGGCAAGCCGTTCCACAGGACTACATCCAGCATCTCTACGATCGTCTCCATGGGAGAATAGCAGCCTGCATTGCTGCGAAAGGTGGATATACACTGTACTAGTGCCGACATTGTGCATGCTCTGTTGCCTGTGTCTATGTGCCTGTGGTTCTGTCAGTGTGATCATGTGATGTATCTGACCCCAGGAATGTGTCAATAAAGTTTCCCCTTCCTGGGACAATGAATTCACGGTGTTCTTATTTCAATTTCCAGGAGTGTAGTTGCCAGTATTTGAGTTCCAACCGTCGTACATAGGCTTGCCCGGAGATATAGTTTTGGTTAAAGTTCTTCAGAATGTACTGCTGCGTCACCATATAGAATACTTAAAACACTAAAAGAAACAAAAAGAAAAAATCTTAATTTCGACTTTGTAACGTTTCCGTATCTTTGTGGTTTCCGTTAAAATGTTTCTGGTTGTGCTACCACGTGACCTTAAAAATACTTTAAATGCTAAGATATTAAAATATACTGTGTATGTATCGTGTTGCAGCGGTCCTCGTAGGAGTGGTGCTGCAACAGGGATCAATACATTGCATACTTCAAGATTTTGACAGTTTAAGTCTTTCTTAAGATGACACGGTAGTACAAACGGAAGGTTCTTAATGAAATCGCATTTCTCTAAAGTCTATAAATAAAAGTATCAGCTTCATCGAAGAAAGGTTACCTTTCAGCATCAGTGCAAAGTCTTCGGAGACTAATTTTATTCCTCGAGTATAAGCAGAGACTTACTAAAAGTAACTATACCGCTCAGTGGCGCTAGCGTAGCGTTCCCATAATAATCCCGCCATTTTCAAGGTAAAGCAGTGCTTCCACTTAGTAAATTATGTCAAATATCTGATAAAACGTTGCAGACACAATGACTTAACAAATGCAAATAACGTGTTGTAATGACAACTTTGTATCACTGTTGAAAAAATATGTAAACATGGCTAGTTCAAGTCCTCCTACGTACATGGTCTAATAGCTAAGAACAAATATGCTATTGGAATTTGAAACCATCGCCTATACTCTATTGAGTAATACTGTGTTTACATTACTACTTTAGTACACACAATAATCAGTAAGTGAAATAGAGTTAAGTAGTATCAGTACCCTGTTGCAAGTATACTGTGTTTACATTACTACTTTAGTACACACAATAATCAGTAAGTGAAATAGAGTTAAGTAGTATCAGTATCCTGTTGCAAGTTAAATACATTTTGAAATTGATGTAAGGAGATTTATTGACCACAAAATTCGGAAAGTGATGCATTAACAATATATCCCACATACCTTTAATATATTATGTATCATTCAAATGTGAAGGACTCGAAATGTTAACAAATGATGCAATAAACTCACAATAAAATGGTAGAAAATGGCTACAGCTGCTTATGGTAGTCTGTAATACTTATGTCTTCACGTTATTCTAAACTCATTCACCAGACTCAAGTACCGACCAATAAAGATCATGTATTTCATGGTGCATTATCCTAAACATACAATACTCTCCCGTATCATACAACTGAATAGGAGCTCAATTATGTATTCAATTGTAATATCCTGGACCTGATACTAAGAATAGAACCATAGATTTGCGTTCGATGATTTACGGACTGCAATGTACACCACTTGGAGAATTAACAACAGAAATTGATTTAAATAACAAATCATTATCGTTTGAATGGATCCACGACGAGCAAGTACTATTGCGCAGGAAACTGAAATGCTAATTTCAGAGTTCTCTACATTGGTATTAGAAACAGAAACATATACAAAATATTCATGTATTTTAAGAAATACTGACGAGCACCTATAACAGAGTGTCTTTTCCCGAGGAAAATTGTATCACACTGCAGGATATGTGTCAGACCGATCTGTTGGTGTCTCCAAAGTGTCTACGAGGAATGGTGCAGCATTCGCATCCATTTATCATGGCATAAGTGTACACATGTCAATCGTCCAGCAAAATTTGGATTTACGTTCTTACGCGTGGTTCTGTTTGTAGCACTGCATAAGACCAGTGGTCATGAAAACATCCTAGTGGACAGTAACCGAAGATAAGTTATATGCAATGCCAATGGCAATTTGTTTGAGACAGTAACGGCCGTCGTCAGTGAATGGATATACACTGTCCATTCACTTTACGAGTAATGTTACCACCTGCCAAAAGCCAGGATGTGGTCGCCAGGGATTGATGCATGCTTGTGTTTATCCACTGTGTCTTCCAGAATGATTGTAACACCCAAAGAATGCCACGGAAGCATTCTCTGCACCATAAATCTCCATCCTCTGGCCTGGAGTGACTGTTGCAGGATGTTTGCTCTCGGACGTTTCACTTCGTACACGCCAACGGCCATCCGTCCCATGGATAACAAAATGAGATTTATGTGAAAGTGCCACTTGTCCCCAATCAGTGGGCGTCCAATTTTGGTACTGGTTTACATAATCCAGCCTTCGTCGCCGAAGAACAGTAGTCAGCTCGAGTGCATGAACCAGGTGCCTGCTACGGAGGTCCATACACAGCACCGTTCCTGGACGGTGGTTGAGGAGAAACTGTTGGTAACCCGTTGGTGCAGCTGGGCGGTCCGTTGCTCAACAGATGTATGTCTGATTCTTGACTTTCTCCCGGAGTATTTGATAATCAAAATATCCACGGGTGTACTGCCGGTCTACAGTGTCCAAAGGGGACAACATTTCGGCGATCATAGATGTCGCCATCATCAGGTGAACTGACGGACTGAGCTCCTGTGAACGTGCCGGTACAGAGATCCGTGCACTATGGCTGCTCGGGGGGAACTGGGTTTGGTCGCGGCGGCGGCCGATTTACATACCCTCAGCCCGCGGTGCGCTCGTCATCTCGCCACATGGTATGGATTAACTCCTTGACTTCCTTACACATCTAAACTCCGTACACCCCAACATCAAATTCACTATGGAGACTGAAACGGAGGGTAAATTACCTTTTCTTGACGTCTTGGTCAAGAGAAGGGCTGACGGCACCCTAGGTCACGGGGTGTATCGGAAGACAACGCACACTGATCCGTATTTGCACGCAGACAGCTACCACCACCCTTCACAGAGGAATGGGGCACTTAAAACTCTAGTACACAGGGCGCGCACTATCTTTGACGCAGAGAGTCTACCCCAGGAACTGGAACATCTGAGAACTGTATTTCGAAAAAATGGGTACTCAGAGTGGCAGATTCAACGTGCTCTCCGCCCAACCACTACAGCACAACCTGTGGAGATTGATGAAATCACGAGGGAGGAGGTAGGCACTGCGTTTATTCCATATACAGGAGCACTCACGGGGGAAATCGCCCGCATTTTGAAGAAACATCGGGTCGGAACTGTGTTTTGTCCTCTGAATAAAACTCGTGCACTGGTGGGGAGCGCCAAAGATGACCTCGGTTGGAGGAAGGCCGGCGTGTATCAGATTCCGTGTCAATGTGGCAAGTCGTATATTGGTCAGACGATGCGTACCGTCGAGGATCGATGCCGTGAACACCAGAGGCACACTCGACTGATGTATCCGAACAAGTCGGCGGTCGCTGAACATTGTTTGTCGGAAAATCACGCTGTGGAGTATGAACGCACGAGGATTCTGGTACAGACGTCGAGATACTGGAACAGCGTTGTTAGAGAGGCCATCAAAATTCGCACCAATAACGACCTCATAAACCGTGACTGTGGCTATAATATTGGCAAGGGTTTGGAACCAGCGATTGGGTTAATCGAGAGTAAATCGAGTAAACGTATAGTTGTGACGACCACGGCGGACAGAGCCATCATACCGACGTCATCTCAGACACCGTCGCAATCTGTTCCAACGCGCAACCGTGACGCGGGGCGGAGGGAGTGCGCCGCGGGCGGAGGGTGTTTAAATCGGTCGCCGCCGCGACCGAACCCAGTTCCCCCTGAGCAGCCATAGCGTACGGATCTCCGTACCGGCACGTTCACGGAGCTCAGTCCGTCAGTTCACCGGATGATGGCGACATGTATGATTGCCGAAACATTGTGCCCGTTTGACACTGTAGACCGGCAGTACACCCGTGGATATTTTGATTAGCTGTATGTCTGTTTGTCCTTACACATCTGCAGAGCCGTCGTCTTCCCATGTTATTTATGGCTCATGGTACACCACAGTTGATTGGGGGCCGGTTTTGGATAGCCCCAGTTTACCACATACGGTATACCTTGAGTGCGGCGGCACAGAAAAAGTTTACACACGTAGCCGTTTCGGAAATACTTCCACCTTTGGACCGAAAACCAATGATTACTCCCTTTAGGATGGCAGATAAATAGCTCCGTTTCCTCCATATGACGACTGCAATGTTCACCGCGTCCCGCCAACATGCTTTACATACCCTCCGCTGGTAGTCCTGCCACCTGCCCTCTGTGACTGGTTATTGCTCGTTGACGTCGAACATGGGCAGTTGTCACATTAATGTCACTGGACCGTGTATACCCCTATCAGTTTCGCAGCGACAAGGAATATTCAGAGTCGGTGACTAATCGTAGCAGCGGACCGTTAAGCAATAAATCTTTGATGGGCTAATAAATACAGAATCTGGATAGTTGCTGACAGGAGGCATGTAATGTAATGGGTCGCGATTTTATCACTTTTCAAACGATGCAAAGCATAGTGTGCAGCGATGTCCCAAGTGGCGTTTAACCCGCAGGTTATGCAGGATATAGCTCACGCCAGAAGTAGGTCTTTGATTTTTTCGTACCGTTACTTAGGATAACTCATTATTGTTAACATGGATCACGGTGTTGATTACAGCGTTCTCTGTGACTAAGTGTTGACCTTTCTTCTACTACTTCGTAGAAATGTGGGTGCTTACATCTTCCAAGAAGATATCTTCTGTATTCTCAGGGCTGCACGTATGTTTCTTGGTGTGATGAACATTCTGGACGCTACGGTCGCAGTTTCGAATCCTGCCTCGGGCATGGATGTGTGCGATGTCCTTAGGTTAGTTAGGTTTCATTAGTTCTAAGTTCTAGGCGACTGATGACCTCAGAAGTTAAGTCGCATAGTGCTCAGAGCCATTTTTCAACACTCAGGAAGCCGACCACACTTCGACTGACCCGCTAAAGCAATTGATCGAAACTTAATAGGAAATGTCTTTCGCTATTTGCAACAGCAGGTGAAATTTAGCAATCATATTCCCCGAAGTTTGATAATCTTCGAAGAGTGAGTTCAGCTTGATATGGCATGCCTGAAGAAACCTCTGGAATCCTTGGTTGTCAAACTGAAGCCTCCATCAAAACTAGAGGCGGTGTTACACGGTATTAACGCGAAGTTTCCTGTGGGCTACTAAATTGTTGCCCAGTGTGTACCCTGGTAGAGCACTTTGTAAAAGGCTCCGAGTTCGAATAGGTCCCGAGTTCGAATCTCGGTTCAGCACGCAGTTCTAATCTTCCAGGAAGTTTCATATCAGTGCATATTCCACTGCACAATGAAATTCTCATTTTAGATTCGTATTTTCTGTCCATTACCCTGTGTATGTGTATGTAAACCGGGGACCTAGAAATGACGGAGGGGCTTCGTCCCGCCGTAGTTCTCAGTGGTTCTCAACCCCACAACGGTCCACAGCAGTCCACCCACCCCACCGCCGCACCACACCGAACCCAGGGTTATTGTGCGGTTCGGCCCCCATTGGAACCTCCCCCTTGCTTCCCACCCATCCCAACCCCCCCAACTCCCGGGAACATCTCATACCAGACGAGTGTAACTCCAAATGTTTGCATGGTAGAGTAATTAGCAATCGCCGAAATAGTGCAAGTAATGTAGAGTAAGGGGAACCAGCCCGCATTCGCCGAGGTAGATGGAATGCCACCTTCAAAATCATCCACAGGCTGGCCGGCCCACCAGATCTCGACACTAATCCGCCGGGTGGATTCGTGCTGGGGACTGGCAAGCCTTCCCCCTCAGGAATCTTTCGAGTGACCTGGTTGATGTCATGTCCGGGCACGACCATCGTCGTGATCGAACACAGAGTGTGATTAACCCGATCAAACAAAACAAACAAGACATTTCCTCGATCCACGCTGCAGTCCCAATGATCCCGTGCCCAGTACAATCGTAATTCATGCCACTGGGCCAGCATCTGAAGACGTAGGTGTCGTTGACTACAGAGCCCCAAGACCTACTATTTGCTCTAAACTGGGTGTTCCAAAGCACTTTTAACTATTGTGTCGTCAGGTCTATTTCAGACGGCCGCCTCTACTGCTTTAAGGCTCGGGAAAAGCTCCCACCTCCGTGTTCCGTGATGAGTGTGTGTCCAACACCTTGTCCTTCTGCTCGTCGTTTAATTGTCCGACTACCACCTTCTGTAGATGCTCAGACAGTAATACCCCATCAACAGACGAGTTTATCTGTTTCCGAGTTGCCCTTTCCCAGCCGCTGGGCCATAACGATCTGCCTTTCGTCAAAGTTGATTACATCAGTGGGTTTCCCCATTTTCAGCTAAAATTATTGCTGCAATTGCAAGACTAAACTGGCCTACAGGTGACTATAAGTTTAAACCCCAACAGCAATCACTTTAAGTTTTAAGTCTTCCACCTGTCTATACGCCTGCTAAATTGATTTTGCCCACTGGCAGTGGTTGTCGTTGCTCGCCTGCATTGGACGTTATCGCTTTCGTTAGTGCTTCAAATAAAACTTGAATGTTGAAATAATTTGATGAAATGGTGGCCATGTTGTTATTTTAGTCAGTTATTGATGCTTGATTAATACATCAACAAGGAATTAATCTTTTATAGAAAATGGGAGGAGTTTATTGATCTTAAAATTGGACAAACCACACAAGTGAACCGAGATGACAAATAAACCCTAAATTGTGTGGGTCGGGTCCACAAACACTAAGATTTATTTGCTTAATCTATGTACCCTGGCTTTAAACATGGGTAACGCAGTCTGAAACTATGTAACGCTGAATAGAATTTGATGGATTTATCCTAAACAGAAATTATATTACGTCGATGCAGCTGACAAGTGGCGAGACTATGACTGTTTGCCCTAGCAAGCCGGAGCAGCAGTACTATACCCATCTCTCTATGTGTATCACAGTCTCAGGTTATGGTTGTGGTCCAAGCGTCTGCATATGCGAAGTCTCTGGCAGGAAATCTGTTAAATTACTCTCCGATGGATCCCTGAAATGTCAGCATATTCCAGCGTATGACTCTCCCATTTAGCAGTCATAGCATGGACCATTTTGACTCACTTGTACAGCAGTGCACACAAGGGGATCAAACGTCAAGGCAGCAGACCGTGGTACAGCGAGTTGTCCAAAATGACTGAAGTCTAAACTGTCGGTGCTGCCAAGACTTCATCACAGGCTCACCAGTAAAGACCAGTGTTAGTGCGAGGTCACGCTCAGTGTAAGTGTCCCAAGTGTAACCCACTGATAACAAGAATGAGGACCAGAATCTCCTCTCCAAACTGGCGTCTGAATCGGAAGCCTCATTTCTCCACTCGTCCCTTTCCACCAAAGCTCGGTAAACTCGAAAAGTATACACACAAAAGAGCCTCCAAAAGGCTTTTCTTGTCAGTCACGAAATTCCACCAGCCCCCTGTCTCCCCTCTAGCTCGTCTGCTCTACCTTTAGGCCAATCCTAACCAAAGTTAATACTATTCTTTTTCTTGCTCATAAATTTCCACGTAGTGAGGAGAAGACATTGCACTTCCAAACTATTTTTCCCATGGCCATTTTAGGCAGCGTGTTTTCAGTTTTCGTTTAGGCCAAAAGTGAACAACACGTTTATAACAGAGATCATTCTCTTGAGGACCGAATGTTACGGCGTGCACACACAGGCTTTTGTGTCCCAGCATAGACCATTTCAGAGCCACCATAAATGTTGCGTCCCATACTAAAATTCTTCTGAAGACCCAACGCCTCCCAGAAACTCAGCAAACAGAGGAAGGACAACACCTGATGGCTCCATCGATAGTGTCTAGTCCAAGGTGGACATGGAAACTTGCAGATATTTATACACGCCAGGTCGGTGCTCATTGGGAGTTTACAACATTGTCAAAATGCCTTACCCTCTTCTCTCCTCCACCCCTGCCCCTGCCATGGCCAACAGGTAGATCCAGGTAGGCAGTTTTTTTTGTCTTGTGCCGAAAGCATTGTCTTCCTACCGGTACAAGAAATTCTTGGGACAAGCGTTCTGTCCCTAGTACGTGTTGTGAGATATTCCTCTCCCTAACAGCTTCACGTGATGTGTCCTCTGCAAGATTTTCTGTTAAATAACCAAACCGTCTACTTGTTCTCCACCCTACAAAGTACTGTTCTAAGGAAGGCTGCTATAAAGATCCCGCATGTATTAATAACGTACGTGTTCCCATTAATGTGTGCTCATGTGTTGATAACTTCCTCTCATCTCACAAAATTGAGGTCTAGCGGGTTGTAACAATAAAAAATAACCTTGAATATGAAAATAAGTGAGTGAGAGCTTGTCCTCTTTCAAGTTATTCTCCATCCGTTTCTGCTCCAGTTATTTACCATCCTTACTGCTTCACAGTGCCGGAAACTCCACGAGGCGTCTTTCGATCTCGCGACGGATGGTGGTCATAGTAACAGGGTAAATAAGTTGTAATCGTTAGATGTGCTTGTTGGATAGCACGTACATCAAACGTTGATAAAACAAATAATAAGTGACCAGAGGTTTATAAGTCAAGTGGTGCTCAGATCTTGTATTCGGGAAACACTGGGCTTAGATCCACATCCATTTGCATTCCACTGGCCGTCAAACTTACCTATCATTCAAATTTTGATAAATTTCAGCGGCTTAGTATATGAACATTGTGTGCTGCGGCACGCCGGACTGTTACTATCTGCCTGTGCCGACAACCAGGTAGCTACGAAAGTGAAGAGGACGGCTAACACTTTCTCTGCCTCTCCCTCCAGCTTACTAACAGAGCGCACCATTCTACGTAGAAAGTTGTGAATAGGAAACATTACATTACTCTTCCGCTTATGTGCCATCTGCATCAAGAATGAAGGGTTTAATGAGATATCCAATCAAGTGTGTGATCATTGGCGATGGAATACGGACTCGGAATGGGCGCTACAGTGAAAGAAATCTGCCCTGACATTAATTGTCGATCTCCACCCCATAATTCACTTCGCCAAATTTCTGATAATTGCGGAAAATTTATATCTCAATATTGAAATTCGATTCAAACTACAGTTTTACAGAATACAAATAGTATTTCCTAACCACACTGACAAACCACTAACGGAATTTAAGGAGACACTTTTTAAGACGCGAGATTCAAGGAAAATTAGAGAGTAACATAGTAATCTCTGGGTAATTACTGACGCAGGTTAAATTCGAAATGGATAAATGTGGGTTTAAGGAAAAGTCTCAGCATTTGCCTCAAGTAATTTATATAATCATAGTGCTTTCAAGTATTAGGCACAATACCTCCTACCTATTACGGTCTCGTTCTAGCTCTTGAACGACCGAAACACATATCTCACTCCCCTAGATTACTTAAAACATTATGTAGAATCGTAACATAACAAATGAGGTTTTCCCTAGAATCAACAAGGAATGGAATATACAGAAGAAACACTATGTGATCAGAAGTATCCGGACACCCCCAGAAACATACGTTTTTCATATTAGGTGCATTGTGCTGCCATCTACTGCCAGGTACTCCGTATCAGCGACCTCAGTAGGCATTAGACATCTTGAGAGAGCAGAATGGGGCGCTCCGCCGAACTCACGGACTTCGAACGTGGTCAGGTGATTGGGTGTCACTTATGTCATACGTCTGTACGCGAGATATCCACACTCCTACGCCGGCCGGTGTGGTCGAGCGGTTCTAGGCGCTTCAGTCTGGAACCGCGCGACCGCTACGGTCGCAGGTTCGAATCATGCCTCGGGCATGGATGTGTGTGATGTCCTTAGGTTAGTTAGGTTTAAGTAGTTCTAAGTTCTAGGGGACTGATGACCTCAGATGTTAAGTCCCATAGTGCTCAGAGCCATTTGAACCATTGGAACCACACTCCTATACATCCCTAGGTCCACTGTTTCCTATGTGATAGTGAAGCGGAAATGTGAAGGGACACGTACAGCACAAAAGCGTGCAGGCCGAACTCGTCGACAGAGACCGCCGACAGTTGAAGAGGGTCGTATTGTGTAATAGGCAGACATCTATCCAGACCATCACACAGGAATTCCAAACTGCATCAGGATCCAATGCAAGTACTATGACAGTTAGCCGGTTGGTGAGAAAACTTGGAGTTCATGGTCTAGCGGCTGCACATAAGCCACACATCACGCCGGTAAATGACAAACGACGCCTCGCTTGGTCTAAGGAGCGTAAACATTGGACAATTGACCAGTGGAAAAACGTTATGTGGAGTGACGAATCACGGTGCACAATCTGGCGATCCGATGGCATGGTGTGGGTATGACTATGCCCGGTGAACGTCATCTGGCAGATTGTATGGTGCCAACTGTGAAATTCGGAGGCGGTGGTGTTATGGTGTTGTCGTGTTCATCATGGAGGGGACTTGCACCCCTTGTTGTTCTGGGTGGAACTATAACAGCGTAGGCCTACATTGATGTTTTAAACGCCTTCTTGCTTCCCACTGTTGGAGAGCAATTCGGGCATGGCAACTGCATCTTTCAGCACGAGCACTTCTTCATAATGCATTGCCTGTTGCGGAGTGGTTACACGACAATAACATCCCAGTAATGGACTGGCCTGCACAGTGTGCTGACCTGAATCCAATAGAACATTTTTGGGGTGTTTTGGAACGCCAACTTCTTGCCAGGTATCACCTACCGACATCGAAACCTTTTCTCAGTGCAATACCACTTGAAGAATGGGCTGCCATTCCCTAAGAAGCCTTCCAGCACATGACTGAACGAATGCCTGCGAGAGTGGAGGCTGTCATCAAGGCTAAGGGTGGACCAACACCATATTGAATTCCAGCATTACCCATGGAGGAAGTCACGAACTTGTAATTCATTTTCAGCCAGGTGTCGGGATACTTTTGATCACATAATGTACTAACTAGAAGAAGGTGTAAGGTGAAGGGACCGTTAAAGATATCAGGGAATATTATACTTGGTACGAGACTATCAGAATGAGCCGCAGATGGCACAAATTGTAAAGTAATATTGATAAGAACGTAACCAACAAATTACCGATGACTTTGGGTGCAAATTCTACGCTGAAATGAGGAGGTGAGTCAGAGGAGAGGAAACCATGTGGGTAGCCCATCAACCGGTCAGAATGCAGATGTAGATTTCAACGTACAGGCAGAAACAACGAAGTCATCAACATTCTAAGCAATATCTTTCTACTTGACAGGTTCTCGGGACTTACGCCGGATAATATTGTAGAAGCCGCACAATATTTCAGCGAGACAACTGCCCGCCATCTTCAGGTGCTACTATCGCGTCGCTGAGAAACGCGCCAATTTACATGCTGGCTTTCTAGAACAGCGCAGGCGCCAGCGTGGCATAACGTCATCGAAGACCAATCGTAGACAGCGTCGAATAGCAGAGTCCTCTGCTGGAG
The DNA here is from genome assembly GCF_023864345.2 of Schistocerca serialis cubense. NCBI lineage: Eukaryota > Metazoa > Arthropoda > Insecta > Orthoptera > Acrididae > Schistocerca > Schistocerca serialis. Next base: position 255,815,326 of record NC_064644.1, on the reverse strand, counting down.
AAACGGGTCGCGGTCTGCGGAAGCGCGCCGCGGCGCGGGAAATGCGGCCGGGAGCGACGGACGCCGTGCGCGCGCGCGAGGTGTTGGCGCCCGATTTAAGCATCTGCGCTAAGGCTTCCCATCTGCGTTGACTCGGTGCGGTTGCTAATCTGTGGCTGACGGTTCCTTAGTGCCGACAAGGCTGGTTCCCAGGCTTTGCTCAGGTGAAACCCCGTGTCTCTGTTTATTAGTTCACTGCTTATGCGTATTTCGACCGCCTCTTTGATGATGGAGTCCCAGTATGTGGAAGCATGCGAGAGGATCTTGGTCGCATGCTTCCACATACTGGGACTCCATCATCAAAGAGGCGGTCGAAATACGCATAAGCAGTGAACTAATAAACAGAGACACGGGGTTTCACCTGAGCAAAGCCTGGGAACCAGCCTTGTCGGCACTAAGGAACCGTCAGCCACAGATTAGCAACCGCACCGAGTCAACGCAGATGGGAAGCCTTAGCGCAGATGCTTAAATCGGGCGCCAACACCTCGCGCGCGCGCACGGCGTCCGTCGCTCCCGGCCGCATTTCCCGCGCCGCGGCGCGCTTCCGCAGACCGCGACCCGTTTCTCCAGCAGAGGACTCTGCTATTCGACGCTGTCTACGATTGGTCTTCGATGACGTTATGCCACGCTGGCGCCTGCGCTGTTCTAGAAAGCCAGCATGTAAATTGGCGCGTTTCTCAGCGACGCGATAGTAGCACCTGAAGATGGCGGGCAGTTGTCTCGCTGAAATATTGTGCGGCTTCTACAATATTATCCGGCGTAAGTCCCGAGAACCTGTCAAGCAGATGCAGCGCCGGGAAAGCCTCAAACAGCACAATATCTTTCTATATTCTTTTAGATAGTCCATTATAGATGCTCTCTTAAGTTCTTTGGCTACTGTTTTGTTACATTTGCGGTATGGAAACGTGTATTCACCAGGCTTCTTCAGGCTATTAGTTGTCAATAGTAGTTCAAGCGTTTCCTATCACTATATCAAGCCTTTATCTTCCATTTTAAAAAGTTGGCGTTGCTAAATGTTAGTGTTTGTTAATCTTGTCTGTTTTGTGAACTTTTGAAGCTTAAGCTCTGAAAGAGAGTGCTATAGTGTTATTTGGTGTGTTGTGCTACATACATGAATAATTTATCCAAGAGAGTGAATTTAAACGCTTTTATTTATTCCATTATTGAACATCAATACAAATTTTGCTTTTAATACACATCTGTCCCCTATAAGGGAAGAGTTTATTTTCTGCTGTTGTGATTATCATGTTATAAACTTATGTTATAATATTTTCCTGGTGAATGGTGTACAGGAATTGATCTTCAGTGTCAACAATCAGAACCTCTACATCAAGGTACTATCTGGCACACATTGGTTATATTGCGTATTCTGACTAGCTTTATTTACATTTGTGAAGTCACAAGCGACGCCCCTTTTTGTGATCTTACGTTGGCAGGTAATTTAAAAACTAGCGAAAAAATACACCTATTGTAGGAAAAAAACGACTGACTTAAAAGTCGGGTACCTTCTGTTCACTGTATGTTCTCAGCACCTAAATATTTTTTCCCAGAAGTTTCGTGGGAAGGGGGAATATATTTACGCTCTTTTAAACATGCAGCTCACCTCTCACTCCAACAAGATCCCCTTACTATACCTCGCTAACACTGACTAGTCCATCGCTGTAAGTCTCCCTTACTCATCCACCCCTACTTGGCCATTCTCAATCACGCGTTCAGCCCATCACACTGTCATTATGTCTTTGTGTCTCTCTCTCTCTGTCACCGTCTCCTGTCTCATAGCCACAGTCTCCCTTGTTTTGACCTACTTCTACTGTCTCCTATCATTGTCTCCTCGTTGCACTCTCGTACTGCTACTATCTCATTCATTCGTTCTCACTGCTGGTGTCCCTTCTGTCACTATCTCCCTCTTGCTCGTTGTCACTGTGAGAGACTCTGTCTCTCATTGTCACAGGTTCTCACCCACTTGCACTTCCACCCTTCTCCTTCTCTTTATTCTTCTCCCACTATCTTCTGTACCCTTTTCCTACTGTTGTTCTTTCATTTTAAGCAACGTTCTCCTGCCACAGTGATCCTCCTGTTCTCTCAAACTGTCATTGTCGCCTATACTCTTTCTACACCACAACCACTGTCTATTATCGTTAAATATTTATTACTTAGCAGCTCTTATTCCTTGAGCATAAAAACTGCGAGTTAATTCGTTTGCCAAAATATTTGGGAACGTTTTTAAAGATACCAAAGAAGGTAGAATGAGACAACTGGTACCCCACTTTTGGTCACAATCTCTTAAACCGGCCTTTTTTGTTCTCCGGTTGGAGCGCCTTTACGCTAGTTCTCTTCCTTTTCCTTTTACAGCAGGGCATGTCACTTACAAAAAAACAACTTTATGGGTCAGTAATAGTTCGATAGTTTATTTATGTGAAACAGAAATAACGGCAAACTAATTTTACATGTCACACCGTACTTTACGCGCACAAAAAAGTTTTACACAGGCGTCAGTATTACAACATGATATTCTCACAACCCTTCTGATCATAACGGAGACAGTACACTCCGTGATCCGTAACTTTACAAATCATGTTTTCGCCTCAAAACAGATTTTACGTGCGTATTTTTCCTGTGGATGTAGGTTAAATTTGAAGCTCTGAATCTCGGGAACGGATAACGATATCACTAAAATTTTCAATGTTGTTCGAGATCGGTATATTAGGAATATATCGTAAAAACCGGACCCTTTTCTGTGCATAGACGTCTTGGAGTCCGCAGGTCGGTTTTGGTACTCTAAACATCACGAATTTAGGGTGTTTACTCATAACGGATAAAGATTTTGGAAATCTGGAAGGCTGTAAACTTGTAGTAGTTTTGGTCATACATGGAATTATTAAAAATTAAGAAATGTTTTTGCCATATTCGGATGTATTTATCCGAAAAATTACGTAAAGGACGTAGCTTACAGTGTTTTTGGCCGTGCTCAAAAGTAGCCAAACACTAAATTTTTTTACATTAACTTCAATATTATTTATCCAAAAATTATTTGATGAGTGTATATTTTAATATTTTTGGCTGGGCTCAAAAGTATCCACATGCTCTGAAGTTTTGCTCCACGTTCGGAAGTATTGATCCGAAAAGTTACATATAGCAGCATGCCTGCATTTGCGAAGCAGGATTTCTGTACCATAAATGTAGTAGGGCATGACAGAGCCTCAACTAATAATTTACCATACAGATAAATTTAGATTTCAACGATGATTGTCAAGCGTCACAAGGTGGGCAGCCAGACATCGGCCAGATTGCACTTGCTGACTTTTGCTTGTTTCAACAAGTTTTGAATCTTCGTTGGAACAGCGTACTGAAGAGAAGTGGCACACTTTCGTATAAGTAAGAGAAGACGGTTGCTGTTAAAGTCAGCCACACACTACAGCGACTCCATGTGAAAAGGATCCACGGCCCCTTACTCAAAGACAAGCATACTTTAAACGCACCGGTCACGGGTAATCCAAGAAGCGACATTCTTACGTGCCGAGTTCGCCAAGCGAGTGAAGTGGTTGTAGGCTCCAGTTGGGCAGTGTTGCCAAATCGGATTTTAGAGCTATTATTTTCAATAACATTTAGCTGGTAAGTGATTGATTTAGCTGCGGTTCCGAAGTACGGCATTTTTCACACCCATCGGGCTTCTTTCCTAGCCTTTTTTCCTCGGCGCTAGGAAGGCACTAAAATCCATGATGATTAAAGGAGAATGATTTTCACAGAACTAAGATTTCAAAACTTGCTTCAGTATTCCTTGAAAATATGTCATTCTGTTGAATTAAAAAGGACAACAAAGCGAAGTAATGCTGTGTTCGATTGTGTTCTGCGGTCGTCGACGTACACATACACAAGACAAAAAAGATAAACAGCTGAGAGTTACTGGAAACGCTGTTGCAGCAATGTTGACGTCAGCAAAGCATAAAGTATAATTTTACTGTGACAGAAAGAAAATTATGCAAAAAAAAAAACTAGCGTGAAGAGGTTTACCTAAAGACTGTTATGCGTCAAAATGGCGAGATTTCGTAATGGGTTGCTATTTTATATCATAGAAATAAAATCTCATATTGTTTTGTCCGCATTGGAAATACTAGTGGATCTAGAAATCATTTCTCTGAGATGCACAAGACAGATCTCTAAATTTTTATTCTTTCGCGCTTCTCTGTAAGGCCATTATAGCCATTAAAATGACACGATCTACACGCATTTAAAATATGATACGAAGTTCTATGGAACAATGATATCCTGACGTTGCTGTAAACTGAGTTACCTGACTGATATGAGTAAAACTGAGTAAATTGTTTTTCAAGAACTTGAATAAAAAGTTGAAAAAACTAGCAAAATAATATCAGTGTTTCTTACATTTTGGCATGTCCATGTATAAAATTTGATCAAATTGTTCTTCATACAGTTGGAGTTAACTAACAATATTCACCTTAATGTGTATTTGTATACGCCTCCGCCCTCCCCCCCCATCCCTCCCACTTAAATACCGTACACAGTATAATTATTACAAAAACTAAAACTGCACATTATTACACATTGTTTTGCTTCAGGTTCCTTCTGCTTTTTATTTGTAAACACATTTGGCATATTTCGTTTTGGAGAGTTGACAACGCTGCAGTTCGTTAATGACTTATGTGTGGTTGTTAATAGTGCAGCGGGAGGAGGTATATATTGTGAAGGCTATGTGTGTGTCCTCATTACTGTGGACTGACCCCTAGCAAATGTAAAAACTGTACAAAACTGTAACAGTGTTTCTACCGAAAAGTGATTACAAATACGGAGTGCCGATGTTAACAGGTCGTCAATAGATTGATGTTCGGATAACGTGTAACGACGTATTTGACGTGTGACGAACTACCGTGAACTGCTATGTACGACAATCGTAGTGACTGTCTCCATTTCTACTTAGTGAGAATATATGCCTTTGTTCATGTACAAACATTCACGACCTTGATTAAACACTCCTATTTTTTAATATATCCTTACTGAGCAGACGAAATCCGGTTGAAAAACGTGTTGCAGTGGTCCAAGCAGATTAACGGTTATCCATAAGGTCAAGACCATTAAAAATAAAAGTCAGATTGCTGTATTATTAGATCGCTTGCTATACTGTCTCACATCAGAGCCTAGCCCAAATCGCTGAAGACTGAAATTTGAAATTTGAAGAGGGTGGTAACCCTCCACTGTGGACGTCGTTTAAGAAGGAATTTTTCGAAATTGCACCGCTAAAGTCGTGAAATAGGGGATGAAACTTTTACGAAAGTATGTCACTCTTAATGCAATTTTGAAGGCAGATCTACGAAAATTGGTATTGGGTTTGCCGGTCAGAAAGAGAGAGATTCCTATGGGGATGAAACGACCTACAGCTTTGATTGACGATTCGTCAGTTACTTAAAAACAGCGAGCAGTACAAGAATCTAATGGGAGAAATCATCACTGCCAGTCTTGCGTGCACACGAAAGTAAAAAAATGGTTCAAATGGCTCTGAGCACTATGGGACTCAACTGCTGTGGTCATAAGTCCCCTAGAACTTAGAACTACTTAAACCTAACTAACCTAAGGACAGCACACAACACCCAGCCATCACGAGGCAGAGAAAATCCCTGACCCCGCCGGGAATCGAACCCGGGAACCCGGGCGTGGGAAGCGAGAACGCTACCGCACGACCACGAGATGCGGGCACACGAAAGTAATTCTCGTTAATTTTGTGTAGATATTCACCTTTAATCTTTCGTTACATGCGATGATCCTTCACTTACGTCTGGTGATCAGACTGTACTATAGGAACATGCACAGTAAAGTCCAATATTATTTCAGTCTTAATGCTTTCCCAACTTGGATGTACAAACGTTTTGTTAACTGTAATAACTTCAACCGATGATGGAGGTATAACCCTACCAACCGCGTAGTTGAAAGAACGATAAATGTGACTGATTAATGTAATTGATATTATCGTGGTGATGGCGGTCGCGGCTAGTCTGATACCGTGCACAGACACTGTTCATGATCTCGAAATTCGCAGAGAAAAATTACAGCTGTAATATGCACATAGCATTCACGAGCCATAAGGACTGAAATTTTAATTTAACATTCTGAGATTTGAAACACCATACGTGGCAGAAATTTTTCATAAGTTTTAATTTACGTCTACTCAATACGGACGTATACTAACATCCGCAGCTACCATCAAAGTTCCTTAGTTCTCAATGTAGTGATCATGTTATGAATCTGTGTGGATGGCACGCCTGTGAGTGTGTATGTTAAACGGTAGCATCTACAAAATATCTGCTACACTTCTTGTCTTGCTGCTACTAGCGGAGCTGCGGAGGAACCCAGCAAGTTCGCAGAGACAAAACATAACAGCAACGCAACTGGAGACAATAAAGGTAATAACAAGCTGAAGGTGACGTTCTGGCTTTTATTACATGGTGTCCCACGTATCAGCTTTTCTTTTGCGTTCATTTATCAGTATAACAGAGCGACTATACGACTGTCCAAACGGAACTAATGTCTGCGGGCACCCAGCTCTCAGTTTTTTATTTGGCGCTGGATTTCATCAGCAAAACAATAACTTCTCCCACGATTAAACTCTGTAAACTTTTTATGAGACCTACTCAGAAAGAACCTGCTAATTTTCCAGGAAGAATTAACTGAGATAAAAGATCTCAAGTTATTTTACACTTGGTATCCAAATAATCATTAAGATATCTATAGTTCATAATATGACCGAGCGAGGTGGCGCAGTGGTAAGCACACTGCACTCGCATTCGGGAGGACGACGGTTCAATCCCGTCTCCGGCCATCCTGATTTCGGTTTTCCGTGATTTCCCTAAATCGCTTCAGGCAGATGCCGGGATGGTTCCTTTGAAAGGGCACGGCCGATTTCCTTCCCCATCCTTCCCTCACCCGAGCTTGCGCTCCGTCTCTAATGACCTCGTTGTCGACGGGACGTTAAACACTAATATCCTCCTCCTCCTCCTCATAATACGAGTTTTAAAACGAAGTGAAGAAATCATCTTCATAAAATTTCAGCTGAGATTCTTATCTTCATAAAAATGTAAGGAAAATGATCTACGACTCTGAACAGTGTCAATCATTAATTTGAGAAGATAGCATCTAAGAAGTGTTCCTGCGACGTCCTAAAATGTACAGTATCTTATACCGACTAGCAAATACGGTAGTGGGATTTCATCGTACATATACACAGTTTCCATAACAAGAGCATCCACATTATCGTTGCATATGACTGCACACTGAGCTTTAACTCGAACAGCAGTTTATTTTCATTTTAAGGTAAACATAGTGCAGTGATGTATATACAATGTCAGTATACCGATGCTTATAGTACCAATGCACTTCACCAATCTAATGCTACAATTACATTAATGTATCATGTTATTGTTTTTGTGGACTTCAATTGGAAGACTGGATTGATACGTATCTCCACGCTAGTCTACAGTGTGCAAATCTCTTCATATCCGATGTCCACATAACTAACGCAATCTGTACCCATTTGAACTAGATTACTGTTCAAGTCTTGGTCTCATTCCACAGTTTTTAACCAACACCCCCCCCCCCCCCCCCCCCCACACACACACATTGCTTTCCTGTACCTTAATTAACTCTCGTAGCTCGGAATGTACGTTATCAACTGATCCCTTGTTTTAAACACGTTGTGTCATACATTTCTTTTATCCCCAATACGTTTCAGTACCCTCCGATTAGATATCCCATCTACCCACTCAATTTTCAGCATTCTTCTACAGCACCTTATTTAAAAAGCTTTGTTTTTTCATCCAAACTGTTTATCGTCTGCGTATAATTTCCACAGAAAGCCACACTCCAGATGGGTACGCCTTCATAAACGATTTCCTAACACTTAAATTTATAAAAGATGTTAACAAATCCTCTTTCTTAGATCTCAGAAATGCTTTTCTTGCCATTGCCAGGCTGCATTTTACATCCTTCTATTACGTTCATTATCAGTTATTTTGCTGCCCAGATATTTTCAGTGTTTTATTGCTCATCTAATTTCCTCCACATCGTCTGATATGACACGACTCCTTTCCAAGAACCTCCCTCGCTTCCTTCATATTTTGTCCAATGAACAGATTGAATTACATTGGGAATTGTCTACAATCCTATCTCACTGCCTTCTCGACTTCGGTTTTCCTTTCACGTCCTTCGACTCTTGTAACTGCAGTTTGGTTTATGTACATATTATAAATAATCTAACCTCCTTTATTTTGTCCCTGCTTCCTTCAAAAATTTCAATGAGAGTAATCAAAAGAGTTTTCAAAAGCTTACTTTAAACGTGCAAATATTATCAAAGTATACTTGCCCTTCTTCGACCTGTCATCTAGAACAAGTCGTGGGTTTAGAATGCCACGACTGTTTCAACATTTCCCTGGAATCCAAACAGATCTTCGCCGTGGTCAACTTCCACCATTATCATTCTATTTTTCTGTAAGTAATTCATGTGAATGTCTTGTGAATGACCTATTAAACAGATGATTCGGTACTATTCTCGCCTGTCAGCACCTATCTGCTTTAGAATTGGAATTTTACATTCTTCCTGAGGTCTGAAGGTATTCACTTATCTTACGTATCTTGCATGCCTGACTCTCCCAAGGATATCAATAATTCTTAGGGAATGTCATCAGTTCATAGGGCCCTCTTTCAACTTGCGTCTTTCAGTACTTCTGTAAGAGTTTTCTCTCAATACCATATCTCATATCTCATCTTCACCTACATCCTCTACTCTTACTGTAACATTATTCACAGATCTGTTCCCCTCATATACACCCTCTACACAATCTTTCCAAGCTACAGCTTTCCCCTATGTACTTGGATGGTACCTGGGATCTTGATATTCGTACAATTCTTTCTCTGTTCCCCAAGGACTCTTCCACTTTCCTATCGATTGTATCTTTCCTGTAGCTATGAATGCTTCTACAGCCTTACATTTTCTTGCAGGGCCTTTGTGCTTAGCCATTTTGCACTTTCTCTTAATCTCGTACCTCAGACGGTTGTATTCCATTTCGCCCGCTTAATCTGCTACATTTATGTATTTTCTCCTTTCGTCAATTAAATTCGGTATCTCCAGCGTCATACAGGGATTTCTACTAGATCTTGTCTTTTTACCATTGCTCATCTCTGCTTCCTTCCTTACTCCATTTCTCAATGTCACCAATTCGACTTCTCTAGTATTCCTTTCTCCTATTCCAATCGTTACCTAATGCTTCCTCCGATACTCTCATAAAATTCTTGACCTTTAAATTTATGCAGCTCCCAACGAATTAACTTTCTACCTTTTAGCAGTTTTTTCAGTTTTCATCTACTGTTCACAAACCTTTAATTATGGTCAGAGGCCGCACCTGTGGTTGAAAATATTTTACTGTTTAAAATCTGATTTCTAGATCTCTGTTACACTATTATATAGTCAATTTGAAGCCTTCTGATCTCTCTTCCCGTATACAGTCTTCTTACATGATTCTTAAATTGCGTTTCCATTTTCCTTTTCGGAGTATGTGTGTGTGTGTGTGTGTGTGTGTGTGTGTGTGTGTGTGTGTGTGTGGGTGGGTGGGTGGGTGTGTGGGGGTGGGGGAGGAGATCGCCAGGCTTCTGACTGATTTGATGTGACCCACAAAGGTTTCCTCTCCTGTGCCAGCCTCTTCATCTCATTGTAGCAATTGCAACCTACGTCCTCAATTATGTGATAGATGTATTCTAATCTCTGTCTTCTCCTACCCCGTGTGGGGTTGCTAGTCCCCCATCGGGCGCCTCCCCGGGTGGCGGATTGGGGAATGCTCTCCAGATATGGGGGGTACCGGGGAAATAAAATACCCGGGGTGGACCAAAACTAGCACGGGTAGGGAAGACTCGTTAAGCCATGGTGAAGGCAAATCCCTAGGGGTAGAGTACCCCAAAATCAAGACTCCAGGTCCTCCAGGTTGGGGGTTGTGCAGAGGGCTACCAACCCACTCATGTAAAACAATGGCCGGTCAGGACACTCAAGGTATGCCTCGGAAACAGGACAGAATTTAGTGGAACATAAATTGGCAAAATTACGAGGATTTCTCTTTTGGCTCGTGGAATGTCAGAAGTCTATACCGCCCAGGAAGCGCACAAATACTAATAAACGAACTAGGAAAATACAAGGTACAACTGGTAGCGCTCCAAGAAATAAGATGGCAGGGAACGGGATCAATGAAAATAGAAGACGGGACAATAATGTATGGAGACTGCGGTCAGCGCCATGAATTTGGAACGGGCTTTTACATTCATAAAACAGCAATTGACACAATAAAGGAATTCAAATCAATTAATAACCGAATATCACACATTACAGTTCAGGCTCAGTGGTTTGATATTACATTTATAAATGTTCATGCACCCACAGAAGATAAGGAAGATGACGTGAAAGAAGAATTTTATAGTCAACTGGAACAGACATATAATTCAATAAGTAGACATAACGTAACAATAGTGTTAGGAGACTTTAATGCCAAAGTAGGAAAAGAAGATATCTACAAACCAACCATTGGGAATTACAGCTTACATGATGAAAGTTCAGAGAATGGTGTGCGACTCATAAACTTTGCAATGGCAAATGGTCTCACATTAAGCAGCACAAAATTCCAACACAAACGCATTCATTTAGGGACATGGATATCACCAGATGGAAAAGTAGTGAACCAGATTGACCATGTCGCCATCCAAAGACGATTTCAAAACAGTATTAAAGACGTTAGAACTTTTAGGGGAGCAGATTGTGAGACAGATCATGTTAATCATAGCTCAAATGAAAATAAAGCTAAAAAAGAAACAAAGTACAAATAGGGTTGAAATTAAAAGGTACGATGTAGAAAATCTGGCAGAAGAAAAAATAAAAGAAAACTTTAGGAAAGAAATGGAAATTAACCTATCGGAATCTAGACTGACACATAGTGACCAGCAAGACGTGGAAAGTAGATGGAGACACCTCAGAAACAGTATTCAAGATGTAGCTTCCAAAACTATAGGTAAAAGAAAACGAACTAACAAAATCTGGTTTAATATAAAGTGCCAAGAAAGAGTACTGGAGAGGCAAAATGCGAGGAAGGCATGGTTACAAGACATGGACAGTATTACACTAAAGGAGAGATACTATAAAATCCGCAAGGAAACACAACGAACTCTAAGACAAGAGAAGAGAAAACACTACAACAACATGGTAAGAGAAGCGGAGGATGATTTCAAGCATCACAGAGCAAGGCAGATGTACCAGAATATAAAAAAGTCCTTGGGAAAATTCACTAAAAGGGAACAGTTTATAAAGGACCATAATGGGAAAATACTTACAAACAAGAATGACATACAAGAAACATGGAAGACATACTTTACACAGCTGCTCAACTGCAATGATCCACAATATTACTTTACATTTGAAGAACCAGATACAGTTGATATACAAGTCACCACACCATCAGTAAATGAAATAAGACAAACAATAAAGAAATTAAAGAACAACAAGGCCTGTGGGGAAGACCGGGTATATGCTGAGCTTTTAAAAAATGGAGGACCACAATTTGAAATAGAACTACATTCCTTAATTGAAACAATTTGGGAGACAGAAAACATACCGGCCGATTGGAAAACTGCAATTATATGCCCCATCTTTAAGAAGAATGATCCCCTTGTCTGTGATAACTACAGAGGAATTGCCCTACTCGATGTCACGTATAAAATTTTGTCGATGTGTATACTACACAGACTGATTCCCATAACCGAAGAACTGATTGGGGACTACCAATGTGGTTTCCGCACTAACAGATCCACTTTGGATCACTTATTCACATTGAGACAAATAAATGAGAAGGCATGGGAATTTAAAGTAGATATCCATATTCTATTTATAGACTTCAAGAAGGCCTATGATAGCATACACCGACAGACACTCTTAAACACCATGAAAGAATTTGAAATACCATTAAAATTAATCAAATTAGTTAAAATGTGTTTGGAAGAAACCATATGCAAAGTTAAGACACCTGCAGGAGAGACTGAAAATTTTAAGGTGTACGCTGGACTGAGACAAGGGGATGCCATCTCACCTATTCTATTTAATATTATCTTAGAGAAGATTGATAGAGAATTCACCAAAACTAATCCACAAGGGATGCAACTGCAGGGACAGAACATTACTAGACTTGCTTATGCAGATGATGTAGCCTTAATAAGCACTTCAAAAGCTGAATTAATCAGGATGATACAAAATTATTACAAAATAGCTGAGAAAGCTGGACTTCATGTGAATGAAGAAAAGACAGAATATCTAGTCATAAGTAAAAAACTCCAAAAGAATACACCACTGACCGTAAATGGTCTCACTTTCAAGGCAGTTGACCACTTCAAGTACTTAGGGAGTCTTTTTAGCAGAGACAATAGAGCAGAAATAGAAATAGACGCCCGTCTAGCAGCAGCTAATAGAACTTTTTACAGCTGTATCAAAATTTTAAGGATGAGATCACTTAGTACTGAATTCAAAATCCGTTTTTATCAGTCAACTATTGTACCAGTAGCATTATATGGATGTGAAGCTATTACATTCAGGAAAAAAGATGAAGAAAAACTGTTGATATTTGAAAGAAAAATACTAAGAAAAATATTTGGACCAATCTTCGATGAAAATGTCATGGAGTGGAGGATAAGGAAAAATGAAGAACTACGGGAGCTGTACAAACATAGTACCATTGTAGAAATGTTAAAGAAGAGAAGACTGAACTGGGCTGGTCATGTAGCAAGGATGCCGGAGAACAGACTACCCAAAATAGCATCCACTAAGAAATTAGAAGGAAAGAGAAGAAGAGGAAGACCTCGAATTGGGTGGATGGAGAATATCCGGGAAGATGCAGCTAGGATGGGCATCAACTCTGATTGGACAACAATTTCCCTGGATAGAAATAATTGGAAGAGGCTCGTAGAGCAGGTGTATGGTCGATAAGGCCTTAGCCACGTGTAAAGTAAAAAGTAAAAAAGTCTTCTTCTACAGTTTTAAGCCCTTACAGATCCCTCTAGTACCATAGGTGTTATTCCCTGATGTCTTAACAGATGTCCTATCGTCCTGTCCCTTCTTGTTGTCAGTGTTTTACATATATTACTTTCCTCGCTGTTTTTGAGGCGAGATTCCTTTTAGCAGTTCTTATCGATAGGCTTGATTTTCAGCATTCTTCTGTAGCACCATATCTCAAATTATTTGATCTCTTCTGTTCCAGTTTTCCCACTGTCCATGTTTCACTACCGTACAATGCTGCGCTCTAAACGCAAATTCTCAGACATTTCTTCCTGAAATTAAGGGCTATGTTCATATTAGTGGACTTGTCTTGGCCAGAAATGTTCTTTTTGAAAGTGCTAGTCTGCTTTTCATGCCCTCCTTGCTCCGTCCGTCATTGTTTATTTTGCAGCCTAGGTAGCAGAATTCCTTACCTTCATCTTCTTCATGATCACCAATCCTGATGTTACGGTTCTTATTGTTCTCATTTCTGCCGTCCCTAATTCCTTTTTTCTTTCTTCTATTTACTCTCAGTCCTTGTGTACAAATTAGGCAGTTCATTCCATTCAGCAGATACTGTAATTGCTCTTCACTTTCACTGAGGATCTCAATGTCTTCAGTGAATCTTATCATTGATATCTTCACCCCTTGAATTTTAATTCCTCTATTGACATTCTTCTATTTCCGTCATTGCTTCTTCAATTAGTAGATTGAACACTGGGGGTAAAAGACTACATCCCTGTCTTACACCCATTTTAATCCGAGCACGTCGTTCATGGTTTTCGCTCTTATCGTTCCCTCTTGGCTCTTGTATCACTCGTGTTTCCGTGTAGCTCATCCCTATTTTTCTCAGAATTTCGAACATCTTGCACCATCGTACATTGTCGGGCGTTTTTTCGAGATCCACAAATTGTACGATTGTGTCTTGATTTTACTTTAATCTTGCTTTGATTATCAAATGCAACGCCAAAACTGCCCCTCTTGTTCATTTACTTTTAAGCTAATTGTCGTCTAACACAGCCTCAATTTCCTTTTCCATTTTTCTGCATATTATTCTTGTTAGCAACTTGAATGCATGATCTGTTATGCTGATTGTGGATTATTCTCGCACTTTTCGATTCTGGTAAACTTGGGCATTATGTGGATGATTTTTTTCCGGAATTCAGATGGTATACTCCCCTACAATCTACACGCTAATGTGAATAGTCGTTTTGTTTATATTTTACCCTTGGATTTAGAAATTATGATGGAAAGTTATCCAACCTTTCTGCCTTGTTTCTTCTCAAACCTCCCAAAGATCTTTTAAATTCTGATTTTATTACAGGATCCCCTATCTCTTCTCCGCCAACTCTTGTGTCTTTTTCTATCACGTCAACAGACAAGTCTTCCTCTTCATAGAGGCCTCTAATGTACTCTTTGTACCTATCTGCTGTTCCATTGCATTTAATAATGGAATTCTCAATGCACTCTTATTGTAACCGCTCTAGTTTTTAATTTCACCGAATGCTGTTTTGACTTTTCTGTACGCTGAGACAGTTCTTGCGAATATCATTTCCTTTTCTATTTCTTCACATTTTTATGCATTCTTTTCGCCTTAGCTTCCCCGTACTTCCGATTTACTTCATTACCAAGTGCCTTGTATTTCTGTGTTCCCAAATTTCCCTAAACATTTTTGTACTTCTTCCTTCATGGTATTTCTTCTTTTATCCATGGTTTCTTCGCGGTTACCTTCTTTGTACGGTACCTACTTTTTTCTTTCCGTCCTTTGTGATTGCCCTTTTTATATGTCCATTTCTCTGCCTATTGAGCTATTTCTCAGAGCATTATCTATAGCCTTAAACACTTCCTTCATTCCTTAGTGCTTCCGTATCGCACTTCTTTGCGCATTGATTCTTCCTGACAAGTTGTGATTTGAGTCTATATTTGTTCTTGGTTGGTTCAAATGGCTCTGAGCACTATGAGACTTAACATCTGTGGTCATCAGACCCCTAGAACTTAGAACTACTTAAACCTAACTCACCTAAGGACATCACACACATCCATGCCCGAGGCAGGATTCAAACCTGCGACCGTAGCGGTCACGCGGTTCCAGACTGAAGCGCCTCGAAACTGCACGGCCACACCGGCCGGCTTTGTTCTTGGGTAATCTCTGCCTAACCAGAAAGCTATCGAGTTGAAATCTTCCCGTATCTCCCGGCCCTCTCACGTATACCTCGTCCTCTTGTAATTTTTTAACAGATTATTTGGTATTACTCGCTGAAATTTACTGCAGAACTCAGTCTTTCACCTCTCTCATTCCTTGTACCCAGCCGATATTGCCCCTTTCTCCTGTTCCCTCCGCTACCACCGCATTCCATTCCAACATGAGCACTGGATTTTTTTATCTCCCTCTACATGCTGAATTATCCGTTCAATATCAACATCTTCACATTAGGGGCGCAACGTAGGCATGTCTGTTTAGGTCTGCTGTCGATTCTGATGAGAACAACATTACCACTGAAGTGTTCACAGTAACTCACTCCCTGTCCTACCTTCCTATTCATAACGAATTCTACTCCGGCAATACCATTTTCTGTTACTCTTGATATTACCCTATATTCATGTGAGCAGAAATAATTGTCTTTTTTCCATTTCATTTACTGACGCCCACTGCATCTAGATTGAGCCTTAGCATAACTCTTTCCAGATATTCTACCTTCCCTACCACGTTCAGATTTCTGACATTTCACGCCCCGACTTGTAGAACGTTATCCTCTCGTTGGTTATCCAGTCTTTCTCTAATGGGGACCTCCCTCTTGGCAG
This sequence comes from Schistocerca serialis cubense, assembly GCF_023864345.2. Lineage (NCBI taxonomy): Eukaryota > Metazoa > Arthropoda > Insecta > Orthoptera > Acrididae > Schistocerca > Schistocerca serialis. Next base: position 255,799,425 of record NC_064644.1, on the reverse strand, counting down.
TCCCCTCCCGGAGATCCGAATGGGGGCCTGGTCCAGACACTTTTGCCAGTGATGATATCATCATGACAGTTAAATTACAGTCAACAAGTAATGTGAATACACGTTGTCTTTAATGTAGTGGTTTCGATTGCCTTCTGCATCATCACGCTGTTGATCATCTGTCGATGGTTACGTTATGCTATGCAGAAAATTTGACTAGTTTCCTTTATTCCTTTTTCCCAGTCCACGTTCTCCTACCGTTTTTCCTTCTCTTTCTTTACCTACAATCGAATTCTGGTCAAGTGTCAGAACTAAATTTTCATCTCCCTTAACATAGTTTCTTTTATCTCATCATACAATGCTTCAAACTATTCATCTATGGAGGTATTTGGCATATAAACTTGCACAGCTGTTGTGGATGTTGTCTTTGTGTCTATCCTAAATGAGATGATGCGTCCACTAAGCTGTTCATAGTAGCTGAGATGCATTCCTGTTTTCTCATTCATCATTAGTTCTACTGCTGTATCATCCCTATTTGGTTTTGAGTTGATAATCCTGTTATGACCTTACCAGAAGCTATGTTCTTCCTGTAACCGTATTTCTCTAAGTCCTTCTCTACATAGTATTAATGTACGTGAAAGCTACTGAGATGATCCATAACTTTCTTGTTATTATCAATGCTTTGAAATATAACTTCACGTATCTTCACGGGTGAGAAATATCGTCTGATTCTGATTTTGTTTGTCAAATCTGTTATAGAGCTATCCGTAAACATACGTCTTGTAACTAATTATAGAGGAACACCGCTTGACAATAACATGCCGTCTTTCCATTTTTGTGGTATTGTCTATTGAGCTTTGATGTCGACAACTCAAATAGCATAAGCAAATTTAATTTTTGGTATTAGCTACACTAGGAATTCTCTGGTGACATATTCACACCGAATTTTAACCAGTATGTTATAGGATTAGATGGCCGGACTATCGTAAATAGTAGATATCACAAGATCATACAGCTTTTTGCTTTTGACTACATAGAAGCTTGTAAAACTAGAATGAACGCTCGCCACAGTAACGTGAATAAGGGTTCATAAATACGTGGAGATGTTAGATAGGGCAGTCTATACATCTACACCAGCTCTTTGCAAGCTACTTCATGGTCTGAGATGGAGGGCACAAAGTATACGACGTGCTATTTTTATTTTACCCGCAGCTTATTCACGGAAGACCTGTGGGAGTACCAAACGGCGTTCCCTCGCCATATATTCCTATTTATTTATTTTTATTTTTACAGTCATGATCGTTACCGGTGCATGTGGAGTAGTGGAGCATATTTATTGAGCAATATGAGTTCTTTAAAGTGTGCGACTGAGTCCTTAAGTGACGCTCAACACTTTCTTGAAGCTAGTTGCTGCCGTGATACCTGCGGGCTAAGGATACGTTTAGGGAATTACACTGACTATCATTGAATTTGTTGATAGGAGGGAAAACCGTGTACAAGAATCTGAATCGGGGTTGTAGAGTTCAAAACGCGAATCAAGGCCGAGGGTCTATTTAAGTTTTCGGGGAAGAAAAGGACAAGAAATTACTGAAATTTTACACAATATTTATTGTAGAATACGTTTTGTGATATAGTCACCATCCAACAAGAGCACTGCTAAAACAAATCATTGTGACAAGCTATTTAATAACGTGTTACCCAATACAGCAGCCACGAACTTTCCGTAATTTCTTGGCTAATGGTCTTTCGCCACGGATATGGCACCCTAGAGCATCACAGGTAAGCTCCATGAGGATCATATCAGGTGAATTTAGTAGCCAACACATCAACGTGAATTTTTTATTCACATTTTATAAGACGTGTTTCGGGAAAAATGCATCATTTTCGTCGATTAGCGATCTTCCCGTACAACTAGTGACGAAATTTGGAAGAACTTGAACTTACAGTTTTACTGCGGCCTAATAGTGCAGAGTCTAACACACATTAAACACCACACACAATTTCCTACGCACAGTACACATCAAAAGTAACAAACTTACACAGAGCAGAAGTAACAAAAATGTTTTTAGATGTAGTCAGCAGAGATAAAGCTGCATTTCTTCCACAGAGTTGGAGATACTTTCGTACAGTGGGCTTTTATCTTAACAATTTAGATTATAATTTCCTTAAACCTTCTTACAATGGTGTTTACGTCAACGAGTTATTATTTTCATTTCAGTACACTGTCGGAACATATGAAAAAAATGCACTGATTCACTTTCAAGTTCTTCGTTTAATATTTTATCTTCATATTTTATTGTAATGTGTATATGTCTCACGTCCTTCTTACACATCCATTTTATTCCTACATTTATCCAACGGAGTACTTTGAAATTTTGCTCTACTTTTTCAATGAGTATCCCTTATTGTGTATGTGTGCGGTTGCCACTGATGTTGTATGTACGTTGTGTGTTAGGCTTTAATGTGTTTTTGTAAATCTAGTGCTGAACCTCGACCACTTAGTCCTAGGTAGATCTTGGAACACTCCTGGCATCTCGTTTGAAAATTCAAGACTCGCGTGGCATCATGATTACACTATACGTTATGTATTAATTTTTGTTGTCGTTTATTAGAGCACAACACTAATTTTAGTTGGTCGTCTTTGAAAATATTTGCAGACTTCTGTGATAAATTGCCGATTACAGAATGTTAGATATGCACTTGCTTTTTTATGTTTCCTCCGGGGTGTGGTTTGTGTCTGAGCCTTTCTTCACATTGTCTAGTACTATTCCAACAATGGAAGCAGTATAATGACTGGTAACTGGAATCTTTCTCACTATTTTTATCTTCTCTTGCATATTTTGTTGGTTCAGAGGTATTGTAACTACACTATCTAGCACTCATCTGTATACTGCCTGATTATGGATGTTGGAATGAACTTAAGTTGCAGAAACTTAGGCATCGCTCACTGAATTTTTCTTATAAATTTTGAATGGGCATGTGCTGTTGAGTCTTTTAGTATTTCAGTCCAGTTAACTGATGGTTGTGTCTTTTTTATGTTCCGCTGGCTGAAGCAATTTAGAATGTCTGTCATGTCTTTGACATGCCCTTTCGCTAACAATAGTGTGTCATTACACATCTCCTCTTATAATTCAATTTCCCTTAACTTGGGTTTTTGGCTGTGACATCATTTTTGTTCCCAAATGATTTATTACCATGTAATTATTATGTCCCTTGCGGTAACAGATATACATGATACCATTTCTAGAAATTCCAGATGCTTACTAATATTTTTTAAAATGATATTTTGTAAGAATCAGTAGCCAAAATGCTATATTTACGATATGGCTAAAGTCAACACAACACCTACACATAAATCCATGTGCATCTCAGCTTGTGTAAGGGTAATGTTCCATGAGGCAGGGAGTGGAATCTCAGTAGTTTGAACGTGGCATGGTAGCTATAAATTCTGGAAAGGGAAATCAGACTCAATCTACATATAGTGGGGGATCAGTAAAATCAAATGGAAGGTAGACAAGGATTTCTGGTCAGAGGAATACAGGGCAATATTGGCAGCAACAGAAGAAGGCATAACGGGAGTAGGATTCGTTATGAATAGAACAGTAGGGCAGAGAGTGAGCTACTTTGATTATTTCAGTGACAGGATTTTTCTCATCAGAATCGATAGCAAACCAACACCGCCAACAACAGTTCAGGTATACACGCCCATGTCGTAGACAGGGAATGAAGAGAGAGAGAAAGTATATGAGGGTATTGGAGGCATAATTCAGCACGTGAACGGAGATCATAATCCGGTAGTCATGATGGACTGGAATGCGGAATGCGTCTGTAGGTGAGGGAATAGAAAATAGGAACGAGAGAAGATGGAGAATAATAGAGGCCTGCCTTATGTATTACTAACAGCGAATACTCTGTTGAAAAATCACAAGAGGAGGAGGTATACTTGGAAAAGGCCGGGAGATACGGAGAGATCTAGTTAGATTGCATCATGGTCATGCTGGATGGCTGAAGGCCGCTATGAGAAGTAGGACTTGTTTGATGTGATGGAAGCAGAAACAGGAGTCGAAAGAGGAGAGATAAGAGATCGAGAACTATTTACAAGCTCTTTATACCACTTAAGATCAGATAAAGTAGACAGAATACATAATATTCAGTTGGTATTTGGAAAATCATTGTTGGAGGTGGCAATAACGCCACTATTCACGTTGGCATGTTGAATGTCTGAGTTTGGCGCTATTCCATCTTACTTTCGGAAAAACAACATTACATCCACATATCCGAAGAGAGCAAGATCCGGCAAGTGCCAAAACTACTGCAAAATCAGCTTAATAGCTGATGCATCCAAGTTGCTGACAATAGAAAATAAAAACTACGATCTGTTAGATGAAGAAAGGTAAGGGAATCAGACAGGCACTTCTGACGTGGCGCTTGATAATGGAAGCTGGACTGAAGAAAAATCAAGATACATTCGTAAGATTTGTCGACATGGAAAAAAATCCGACACAGCCAGATAGTGTAAGATGTTCGAAACTTTGAAAGAAATGAAGGTAAGGATTAGGGAAGGACGGTTATGTGAAGTAAACAAGAGGGAACAATGTGAGTGGGAGACCAAGAATGAAGAGCATGCGTTCCAGAGGGTGTACGACATGGATATAATCATTCGCCCATACTATTCAATCAGTATGTCGAAGAAGCAAAAGCGGAAATAAAAAAGAGTTTCAGGAGTGGGCCTAAATAAAGGGTGGAAGGATGGAAATGACAAGATTCGTTGTCGCCTTCGCTATCCTGATTAAAAGATGCGAAGAATTACAGGATTTGTTGAATTTAATGAAGAGTCTAATGAATACAGAATATAAATTGAGCTTAATGAGATTTGTAGATACAGAGTAGACGATGTTAAGGAATTCTGCTACATGGTAGTTAAAGAAGCCATGGTGGACAGAGCAAGGGGGACACAAAAACCAGATTGTGATTGGCGAAAAGGGCATAAAGGGTATTCCTGTCCAAGAGAAGTCTGCTAGAATCAAATTAGTCTGCTAGTATCAAACTAGTGTCAAAGAATTTCGAAGAAGAAATTTCTTATATATGTTTGGAGCACAGCAGTGTATGGTAGTGAATCACGGATTGTGGGAAAACCGGAAAAGAAAAGAATCGAAGCACCTGAGATGTGGTGCTACAGAATGTTATTGAAAATTATGTGTACAGGTAAGGTAATATGGAATGAGAAGGTTCTCAACAGAATCGGCGAGAAAAGTAATGTATGGAAACCACCGATAAGAAGAACCGACAGGATGACAAATGGTTCAAATGCCTCTGAGCACTATGGGAGTTTACTTCGAAGGTCATCAGTCCCCTAGAACATAGAACTAGTTGAACCTAACTAACCTAAGGACATCACACACATCTATGCCCGAGGCAGGATTCAAACCTACGACCGTCACGGTTGCAGACTGCAGCACCTAGAGCCGCTCGGCCACTCCGGCCGGCCAGGATGACACGACATCTGCTAAAACACCAGGGATTAACTTCTTCTGGAATGCATTCCAAAGACCAACCTACTATTATTTCTCAGCTGCTAAGAGCTGTATTGTTACTTCAGACTCGTACCAAACTGTCAGACTCTGGGCCGAATTAATTTGCCACTGCTGTCTACACTGACGCGCATTTACTCATCAGCATCGTTGTTAGTATTCATTGACAGTTTTTGGAAGAAGTACAGTTTGTAGATTTTCTGGTAGGTTTGGCGAATCTGGATGGTAAAAGAGCAATTCCGCCCAGGTAATGCAAACGAGAGCATATATCTTCTAGTACATTTTGCATGCATATTGTTGAAAATGGGTCAAAATATAGAAAAATGGTAAAACTATGGAGAAATACGAGAAGAGTTTTTTTTTTTTTAATTCGGATATTAAGTGGGAATGTAATATATCTGTATTTATAAATACATGAAAGGTATGATGTCTCACATACACATAGAAAGAAGAGTGTTTTGGGGTAAGTGAAATATGTAGTGTAGAGGGGCTTTGATTCTTTAACGTAAGAAGAGGGGATGCCACCAAGAAGGAGTTGTCCAGCGTAAAACAAAATTCATAGGCTTGTTTCTAGATGTGGAAGATAATGATGCCTATTCAAGTATCGTGCCAGTCGCATAAGAGTGATGCTGCTAGCGCCACTATTAGGATGCTGTGAGCTTTGGTTTAAACACCCTCGAGAACGATCGCGAGCGTTAGTAACCTTTGAGATTGGACATGGTGAGTTGATGTTAGTTAACAGGGTCTTTAAACTGACAAAGACACCATTATCGCCACATCACTGATTTTGGACGATGTCGTGTAGTAAGCGGTAGCCACAAGAATGCATGGTCGCAAGAAGACCAGGCTCCAGACCCCACAATGCACTACCGAGAGGGAAAACCATCGTGTTCGTATGGCTCTGTCGCATCGTATTGGATTTACAGCCTCAATTACAGCAGCAGCTGGCATTACAGTGAACTGTTATAAATCTGTTACATCCAGGACAGCTCTGAACCAGAACCTGTAGTCTGCACCCTCCCCACGTGACCCCAAACCACCCCCATTTGCAACTTCTTTGGTGTCAAGCATGACGTCATTGGAGGTCAAGGTGCTGGTTTGATGTGTTTTCTGATGAAAGCTGGTTCTGCCTCGGTACCAGAGATGACCGACTGTCGGCTAGAAGCAGGTCAGTTGAGGGCCTACAGTAAACCTGCCTTTGTGCTAGAAACACTGGAAATGCACCTAGAGGTGTGGTTTGGGTTGCGATTTCGTGTGATAGCAGGAGCTATCTCGTGGTTATCCCACACATCCTGACTGCAAATTTATACGTCAATTCGATGACTGGACCTGTTGGGCTGCCACTCATGAATAGCATTGTAGAGTGTGTTGACCAACAGAATAACGCTCTCCCACATAACATGTGGTCTTGTCCTGCTCGATCACCAGATCTCACACCAATGGAGCACGTATGGGACACCTTCGGATTACTCTTGCGTCATCCACAACCAGTATTAACCGTCCTTATAGTCAGTGATCAAGTGCAACAGACATGGAACTCCATCACGGAAACAGAAACCCGGCACCTGTAAAATACAAAGCATGCACGTTTGCATGCTTGCATTGAACGTTCTACGGCTACACCGGTTATTAACATACCAGTAGTGCACATTTTCCATGATTTGTCTCGGGCTTACATCATCCTGTGAGATTGCAGTGTTAATCACTTGGACATGTAACCTACATAAACATATTTCCGAAATTTCGTTATTCTACGTAAACTTCTTTTGGTGTGTGTGTGTGTGTGTGCTTTAATTGTGGGAACATCGTGTTGTATTCTAGAAAGCACATGGAGAAAATATCAGCCAGAAGACACTAGAAGGTCATTTTCGAGGAAATATAGAGACCTTACAGCTACATCATGCTAATACGAACTTACCTGCTTCAAAACGTATGTTCTAATAGATCAAATGTTGACTTTCGCTGTATGAAATAAAGTTAATGCATGTAACATGTAGCTTCATCACTAACTAACAGCGATGACGCTCATTTATATTTTTCTCCCACATGTTAATAATACAGAATACTGATCCTCGGCAGCTATCACAGCTTTCGATCCAGTGTGTATGTATGTCACACGTGGAAATGATGTACTAGGAGCTGACTGTATTCTATTGTAAACACACACTACTAAATTGCACTACTTTCGATGTTGATTTCACAGAATAAACTACTGTATTCTCCTACACGTCAACCATGCCATATCGTCAATGGTTATGTCAGGAATGATTTTGACCGACAAGTGCTGGACACCATTTAGAGGGAATTTAACACCCAAAGCTCAGTTACGCTATTTTGTGTGTCGGTTGTCATATTCCGGTACACGTGGACGATACTGTAATTATCTATAGGCTTGTCAGGAAATATATAGCAGGTAATCGCTGGAAAAGCCATTTATAGGTCGTTCATTGTATTAAAGAGCCTATTGTGGAGTTAGGAAGTTGTAATCCTTGGTTATAGATGTCGCATGTATCTGAAATCTATACTGAGAGAGGTAATATCTAGAGGGGTCAAATCTTAATACGAGGATTGGAACTATACTAGAGGCACCTATTTATTTACAGCTCGTACGAAATAGATACGTGTTTCAAAGTTTTACTGACCTTCAAAATAGTCACCAGCATTGTGTATAACCCGTTGCCAGCGATGTGGAAGGCGTAGGATGCTCTTACCAGTACCAGCTGTGTTAACAGTTCGAGCGGCGCGGTCTATTGCCGAGCGAATTTGTAGCAGTTCTGAAGCGAGTGCCATGAAGTGTTTCTTTCAGTTTAGAAATCGAGTTGAACGCACGAAAGCTTAAGTCAGGGGTGTGAAAAAGGTGGTATAGCGCTTAGCAGCCCCATCAGTTAAACAAATCAGTAACCGCTTCCATTGTACGTGCCTGAGCATTGTCGTGCAAAATGATGGTCAGGTCCGGTAGAAACTGTCATCACTTCTGTCTGTAAGCTGATCGTAGGTTGTGTTCCAAAAATGAACAGCATTTTGTATGAGCTGTAAATAAATAGTTGCCATTATTAAAGTTCCAACACTCGTATAAATATACAGTTGCCTTAATATTAATTTCTTCGGATATGCTGGCTTTTATAACCTCCAGCACACAGGAGTCAAAGGAAGGAGTGAAACGTGGGTAAGAGGGAATGTGACGACCTTCTTATCGTGTGACACGTCCATGGTGTCGTTGGGCGGAATTGTGATGAAATATGGCGCCGATGTAACGTTATTAGCCCACTTTAGACCTCATATGAACTTAGTAGCCCTGGTCTCTTTCCGCGTGTGTAGACACAAGCTCTTCGAACCGTAGCCGAGTCGGACGGTGACGTAGAAGGCCGCCACGCTTTTGCAACTTTACACAGCAAGGTTGTAGGCATTTTTTGAGCCAAATCTCTAACTTCTGCGTCTAAATGGGAGACAATTACGGGGTTTAGGGATAATAACCCTTTATTGTATTGCGCCCTACATAGTTGTAGAAAAACGAAAGTGTGACGTTTAAATACAGAGCGGAAAATATGCACTGAAAGTGACACATATCTGTGAACCATCTGACACTGGACAGTTTCAGATGGAAGATACAAGGAAGATACAAACATCATAATAATTCATAGCTCACTTTTATTATCTCTTCGTAAATCTTAAATAATGTTTCATGTACCATAGAGTTAGTGACTGAATATAATAGCTCAAGTTTAACAACGTCGTTGAAGGTATTGCACAAAGTTATTTATACAACGGGAAAGAGTCCACAAACAAAAACTGCAAAAATACTTGCATTCAATGTAGTGACCTCTATTTCAGTATCTTTGTTTTCTCAAATCTATTGTGATTCAGGTTTGTTTCTTTTCTTACGAGCTGTGAAATATTTCTGATACATTAAATTGGGCATACGAGAAGCAGTATCTTTATACTTATTCGTAATTTGTAATGTAGACATTTACTACTTCACACAAAGTTTTTATTGAACTACAATACTTTCATATTATTGCATGATGATGATATTCATGATACGTAATATACCGTAAGTTTTACTTAGTACGCAATTTACTTGACAAATCACGCAGTTCAGCTTTCAAACGTAACAGCTTACAACATTCTCGTATTATTGATTGCCAAATTTTAGAAGAATAAAGTAGCTCAACTTTTGATTTTTGCGACCGTTTGTATTGGGAAAAGATGATCAAAATGGTTCAAATGGCTCTGAGCACTATGGGACTTAACATCTGAGGTCGTCAGTCACCCAGACTACTTAAACCTAACTAACCTAAGGACATCACAAACATCCATGGCCGAGGCAGGATTCGAACCTGCGACCACAGCAGCACCGCGGCTCCAGACTGAAGCGCGTAGAACCGCTCGGCTACACCGGTCGGCGAAAGGATGATCGATTTAGGAGTAGGATATATTACGATGAAACTTCTGCTGCGCAATAGTACTGCGTTAAAAATATGGGGTTGCTGTTAATTTATTCTATGTAAGTCATTTTGTGCTTTTCTAAAAAAGACAATAGGACAGTTACAGCTTTCGTCTTTCTGATTACTACATCTACTCTCAACACAGGCCAAGTATATCCAAACGCGCTGTTCTGATGGTGCACACAAATGGTCCACACTGCAATCGTTTAATGGATGCGGTATACACGGACACAGACAATTGTACCTTCGATGCTGATATTTTGTTTTAATTAAAAAATAGCTACATTTCTTACCTAATCGGTACCATTATGTCGATGTACTGAGGTCCACCCACGGCAAAGGCGATACAGTCAGCCGCTACGTCATCCATCTATAAACCCGCCACTAGGTAATTACAACAATGACACGCTACTACATAGGCAACAATATCATTAACTCGGCAATGATCAATCATTGTTCTTAAATGTGGATTGTGTTAGTTAGTAGATCCCTTGCTAGGAGGGTCAATACTGAAAGACACTAACTTAGCAAATGCAGTTAGTAGTTTTCAAATTCAGCATTCTCCTTTATTGAAACGTTTGCAGCTATGAAATGTTGGTAGGTATTTGATATGCATGGGGCAATTCTGCGAACAGCAGTGACTAAGAAGCCAATGTAGGAAACGGAGTAGAAATTCACGTCGGTTACTCATTCTCACCCACCATAACACAGCGTCAGAATGACATACTTGTACAGTATATAAACACATAACAAAAAGATACACCACTCTCACATCCAAGCATTCATTTCTAGCTCGACCCATCTTGTCTTTTCATTATTTGTGTCATGTTAAGCTAAATCGCAGTAGCAAAGATTCTGGGGGACTACAGATTGATATAGTCTTTGTTTCATACTGGATAAATACGCTATATTTCTCAGTTACATAAATTCCTGCATGCAGATTCCTGTATTCTCTAGTTTCGAGATATTATACTGGTTTCTGCAAAGTTTCATGAAAAGTGTTGCTGATTACATTTCGGTGTTATATGTGGATGAGCGGTGGAGCTCATGTGCTATGTTTTGGACTCATTGAAAGTAGGTGTAGTCACACAGTACGTATTCCAGAGAGGCTAATCTTGTTATTTCCCGATTTCACCACATACAGTCCACGGTGGCAGCTGGTAACTGTCTGCAATCCGACAGAGCGCGTCGCTAATCCTCCTAGCACCTCTCGTCTGCCGTCTTAAGCAAGTTCCCTACATATAAGGTGTGGCAATAGTGAGGAAATTTTTATACCCTTAGTTTTTGGAGGTGTAGCTCTTCTTTAATATTCCATGGACCTGATTTTAATGTGTTCATTCATTCTTTTATCTTCATCCTTTGTCGGTAGCCATGCCAAGTGGTGCTTTAGTCACTTGAAGCTCACTCTGAGTTCATTCAATGAAAATATAATCGCATTCATTTACTTCGCGCCCATCTCTTTGGGAAGGCTTTATCCGAATTAAGGGATTTCTTCTTAGTGGTACACATCGTCGTAATAGGCAGAACCTGCCATATGTCCCTTATCCGCCGTCCAGACAGAAAAACTGTTCTTGATGTTGTCGTACCTAAAATTACAGGCTAAACTCACCGGCATATGAGACGTATTTCTCTTCATCTTGTATTTATAGTACTTAAAAGTTTTCATGAGTTCGATGTCTGACAGGTAACATTCTTGTGACTACCCTTTTTTACCCCAGGGGGTTTAATTATAATAGCTGAACAAAAACAAATTGCTAGTAGATCTTCCATTGAAGCGTTTGTCACATATGTGCCCTTCACCCTTCTCCATGTACACAAAGAAAACCGCATCTGCATATTCAAGGACTTGTATTATTATTTGTTTTTGGAAGACATGTAGTTAACACTGTGTCATTATTTTTGTTACCAGTGTTCCATTTGCTGAAATCGTTTTTATGTATTTTTTTTTAAATATTGATGGTAATCATACATCTTAATAACCAATAAATGTCCATCCTTTGTGACAATTGTCCACCATCTTTTATTAATGTCTCACAGACATACAATTTCATCCCTTCTCCCCATTTAATGTATTCCCACCATGTGAAAAGTATTTAGAAAATGAAATGATATTATTAGTGCCGTGCCTGTTAGGTAACTTCATGTAACATGACATAACCTTGCACCCATGTGACAATGAACGTTTTTGTTGCACATAGAACCACTGTTAATAGCATTACTGGATAATGTAATTGAAATAGATACAGATCTTTTATAAAACAAACTACATCGCAGAAGTTCAGTGGCACGTAGATAATGTGGTGTGAATATATACTAGTAAAAAATAAGCACATTTAGCTGATATTACGTCTTAGACCCACTTCCCATAACCATTAAGTATAAGTCTTTAACAAAACAATCCCCTTTTATGTAGCATCCCTGGTCAGGGGCTTTTTTTGTTAGTCGGTAATAAATTCTCTTCAATCCAGTACTAATACTTATATTAAGTCACTCATTTTAATTATATTCCTTCTATCACTTTTATCCCCCCCCCCCCCCCCCATGAACCATGGACCTTGCCGTTGGTGGGGAGGCTTACGTGCCTCAGTGATACAGATAGCCATACTGTAGGTGAACCGCAACGGAGGGGTATCTGTTGAGAGGCCAGACAAACATGTGGTTCCGGAAGAGGGGCAGCAGCCTTTTCAGTATTTGCAGTGGCATCAGTCTGGATGATTGACTGAACTGGCCTTGTAACAATAACCAAAACGGCCTTGCTGTGCTGCTACTGCGAATGGCTGAAAGCAAGGGGAAACTACAGCCGTAATTTTCCCCGAGGGCATGCAGCTTTATTGTATGGTTAAATGATGATGGCGTCCTCTTCGGTAAAATATTCTGGAGGTAAAATAGTCCCCCATTCGGCTCTCCGGACGGGGACTTGGTTCAAATGGTTCAAATGGCTCTGAGCACTATGGGACTTAACATCTGAAGCCACCAGTCCCCCAGAACACAGAAACTACTTAAACCTAACTAACCTAAAGACACCAGACACATCCATGCCCGAGGCAGGATTCGAACCTGAGACCGTAGCGGTAGCGTGGGTCCAGACTGAAGCGCCTAGAGCCGCTCGGCAACTTTGGCCGGTTCCGGGCGGGGACTACTCTAGAGGACGTCGTTATCAGGAGAAAGAAAACTGGCTTTCTACAGATCCTAAGGTGGAATGTCAGATCACTTAATCGGGCAGGTAGGTTACAAAATTTAAGAAGGGAAATGGATAGGTTAAAGTTATATATAGTGGGAATTGGTGAAGTTCGGTGTCAGGAGGACAAGACTTTTGGTCAGGCGAATACAGGGTTATAAATATAAAATCAAATAGGGGTAATGAAGGAGTAGGTTTAGTAATGAATAAAAAATAGGAGTGCGGGTACGTTACTACAAACAACATAGTGAACGCATTATTGAGGACAAGATAGATACGAAGCCCACTCCTTCTACAGTGTTACAAGTTTATATGCCAACTAGCTCTGCAGATGACGAAGAAATGTATGATGAGATAAAAGAAATTATTCAGATAATGAAGGGAGACGAAAATTTAATAGTCATGGGTGACTGGAATTCGGTAGTAGGAAAAGGGAGAGAAGGAAACGTAGTAGGTGAATATGGATTGGGGCTAAGAGACGATAGAGGAAGCCGCCTGGTAGAATTTTGCTCAGAGCATCACTTAATCATAGCTAACACTTGGTTCAAGAATCATAAAAGAAGGTTGTATACATGGAAGAAGCCTGGAGATACTGACAGGTTTCAGATAGATTATATAATGGTAAAACAGAGATTTAGGAACCAGGTTTTAAATTGTAAGACATTTCCAGGGGCAGATGTGGACTCTAACCACAATCTATTGATTATAAACCGTAGATTAAAATTGAAGAAACTGCAAAAAGGTGAAAATTTAAGGAGATGGTACCTGGATAAACTGACTAAACCAGAGGTTGTACAGAGTTTCAGGGAGAGCATAAGGGAACAATTGACAGGAATGGGGCAAAGAAAAACGGTAGAAGAAGAACGGGTAGCTTTGAGGGATGAAGTAGTGAAGGCAGCAGAGGATCAAGCAGGTAAATAGACGAGGGCTAGTAGAAATTCTGGGGTAAAAGAAGAAATATTGAATTTACTTGATGAAAGGAGAAAATATAAAAATACAGTAAATGAAGCAGGCAAAAACGAATACAAAAATCACAAAAATGAGGTCGACAGGAAGTGCAAAATGGTTAAGCAGGGATGGCTAGAGGACAAATGTAAAGATGTAGAGGGTTATCTCACTAGGGGTAAGATAGATACTGCCTACAGGAAAATTAAAGAGACATCTGGAGAAAAGAGGACCACATGTATGAATATCAAGAGCTCAGGTAGAAACCAAGTTCTAAGCAAAGAAGGGAAAGCAGAAAGGTGGAAGGAGTATGTAGAGGGTCTATACAAGAGCGATGTACTTGAGGACAACATTATTGAAATGGAAGAGGATGTAAATGAGGATGATATGGGAGATATGATATTGCGTGAAGAGTTTGACAGAGCACTGAAAGACCTGAGCCGAAACAAGGCCGCGGGCGTAGACAACATTCAATTAGAACTACTGACAACCTTGGGAGATCCAGTCCTGACAAAACTCTACCATCTGGTGAGCAAGATGTATGAGACAGGCGAAATACTCTCAGACTTCAAGAATAATGTAATAATTCCAATCCCAAAGAAAGCAGATGTTGACAAATGCGAAAATTATCGAACTATCAGTCTGATAAGTCACGGTTGCAAAATAATAAAGCGAATTCGTTACAGACGAATGGAAAAACTAGTAGAGACCGACCTCGGGGAAGATCAATTTGGATTTCTTAGACTTATTGGAACACGTGAGGCAATACTAACCCTACGACTTATCTTAGAAGCTAGATTTAGGAAAGGCAAACCTACGTTTCTAGCATGTGTAGACTTAGAGAAAACTTATGACAATGTTGACTGGAGTACTCTCTTTCAAATTCTGAAGGTGGCAGGGGTAAAATACAGGGAGCTAAAGGCTATTTACAATTTGTACGGAAACCAGATGGCAGTTATAAGAGTCGAGGGACATGAAAAGGAAGCAATGGTTGGGAAGGGAGTGAGACATGGTTGTAGCCTGTCCCCGATGTTATTCAATCTGTATATTGAGCAAGCACTAAAGGACACAAAAGAAAAATTTGGAGTAGGTTTTAAAATCCATGGATAACTTTGAGGTTCGCCGATGACATTGTAATTCTGTCAGAGACAGCATAGGACTTGGAAGAGCAGTTGAACGGAATGGATAGTGTCTTGAAGGAAGATATAAGATGAACATCAACAAAAGCAAAACGAGGATAATTGAATGTAGTCGACTTAAATTGGGTGATGCAGAGGGAAATTAGATTAGGAAATGAGACACTGAAAGTAGTAAAGGAGTTTTGCTATTTGGGGAGCAAAATAACTGATGATGGTCGAAGTAGGGAGGATATAAAATGTAGACTGGCAATGGCAAGGAAAGCGTTTCTGAAGAAGAGAAATTTGTTAACATCGAATATAGATTTAAGCGTCAGGAAGTCGTTTCTGAAAGTATTTGTATGGAGTGTAGCCATGTATGGAAGTGAAACATGGACGATAAGTAGTTTGGACAAGAAGAAAATAGAAGCTTTTGAAATGTGGTGCTACAGAAGAATGTTGAAAATTAGATGGGTAGATCACATAACTAATGAGGAGGTATTGAATAAGACTGGGGAGAAGAGAAGTTTGTGGCACGAGTTGACTAGAAGAAGGGATCGGTTTGTTGGACATAATCTGAGGCATCAAGGGATCACCAATTTAGTATTGGAGGGCAGCGTGGAGGGTAAAAATCGTAGAGGGAGACCAAGAGATGAATACACAAAGCAGATTCAGAAGGATGTAGGTTGCAGTAGTTACTGGGAAATGAAGAAGCTTGCACAGGATAGAGTAGCATGGTGAGCTGCTTCAAACCAGTCTCAAGACTGAAGACCACAACAACAACAAAATCAGCTTTATTCACGTGATTCAATTTTTTAGTCTGGTTTCCTACTCAGAATTTGTACCCAATTAATTTTGTCATTGGAATTGAAGGAAGTTCCACCAACAGACTGTCTGTACTAGTTACAAACCATACAAAATCTTAAAGAAACGTAATACCAAGATACACTATGTGATGAAAGGTACCCGGACACCCCCCAAAACATACGTTTTTCATATTAGGTGCGCTATGCTACCATCTACTACCAGATGCTCCATATCAGCGACTTCAGTAGTCATTAGATATCATGAAAGAGCAGAATGAGTTGCACCGGATATCGAACGTGGTCAGGTGGTTAGGTGTCACTTGCGTCAAACGTCTGTACGATGGGATTTCCTCGCTCGTAAACATCCCTAGGTCTATTGTTTCCGATGTGTTAGTGAAGTGGAAACGTGAAGGGGCGCGTATAGCACAAAAGCGTACAGACCGATCTCGTCTGTTAACGGACAGAGACCGCCGACAGTTGAAGAGGGTCGTAACTTGTAATAGGCAGAAATCTATCCAGAACACTACACAGGCATTCCAAACTGCATCAGGATCCACATGAAAGTCGGGCAGGAGGCGAGAAAACCTGGATGTCATGGTTGAGGGACTGCTCATACGCCACACATCACGCTGGTAAACGCCAAACGACGCCTCGCTTGGTGTAAGGAGCGTAAACATTGGACGATTGAACAGTGGAAAAACACTCTGTGGAGTGACGAATCACAGTACACAACGTGGCGATCGCGTGGCAGGGTGTGGACATGGCGAATGCCCGATGAACGTCATCTGGCAGAGTGTATAGTGCCAAAAGTAAAATTCGGAGGCAGTGGTGTTATGGTGTGGTCGTGTTTTTCTTGGAGGGGGCTTGTACCCCTTGTTGTTTTGCATGGCACTATCACAGCACAGGCCTACACTGATGTTTTAAGCACCTTCTTGGTTCCCACTGTTGAAGAGCAATTTGGGGATGGCGATTCCATCTTTCAACACCATCGAGCACCTGTTCATATAGCACATCCTATGGCGGAGTGGTTACACGACAGTAATCTTCACTGTAACGGACTGGCCTGCACAGAGTCCTGATCTGATTACTACAGAACACCTTTGGGATGCCGTGGGATGCTGACTTCGTGTCAGACCTCACCGACCGACATCGATACCTCTCCTCAGTGCAGCACTCCATGAACAATGGTCTGCCATTCCCCAACAAACCAACTAGCACCTGCTGGAACAAGTGCCTGCCAGAGTGGTAGCCGTCATCAGGGCTAGGGGTGGGCCGACATCATACTGAATTCCAGCAGTAACAATGGAAGGCGCCACGAGCTTGTAAGTCATTTTCTACCAGGTGTCCGGATACTGTTGAGCACATCGTGTGTATTAAGTGATAAGTGTTATAGATCTATCATCTAAATTTGTCTGAAGAGATAAATTGTATCCAATACAAGATGTGGAAATATTTTAAACGAAAATTATTGTGGAGTAGCACTACAGGTAAACATGGTCAACTGCATGCTTACCACATACCGTAATTTTGAGAAACCATACTAACATAGAGAAGTAATCAGGTAAATAATAAGATTTTTTCAAGTCAGCCATGCTAGATGCTATATCATAATGATTTCCCGATATATAAATGAATATGTCTTTCACATATATCAGCTATGGTAAATATTATTAATATTTGTTATTGTTAATATTGCTCAGAAGACTCTTGAGGATGGCATATATTTTTAACTAAGTTTATTCCTTTCATATACAGGGTGCGTCAAAAAAATGTATACACACTTTGAACTGCCACAGACAATTTATTTCCCATTCTACAAGGTTAAATATGTCTGAGAAAGTAATGTTATGTTTCTTCAACAGGTGGCAGCACTGGCAAGGAAGTAACTGCAACATGGCAGACGTGCGTTTGAGCTTTGAAGCGCCGAAGCAGATCATTAAGTGGTACTGGAAGTTTGACAATGTAGCTGCGGCTCGAAGACAGTGGAGGAGTGAGTATGCTACAGATCCACCTTCAAGGTAAACAATTACACGTCTACGAGACAAATTCGAAATTCATGGAACAGGGTGTGATGTGCATAAAGGTCGATCAGGGCGACCTCATACAGCTACAAGTGATGATTCCACAACTGTGGTCTTGGAACTGTTTCAGCGTTCGCCTCAAAAACCTTCAAGGCAAGCGGCACATGAGAGTAATGTAAGTGCTAGTAGTGTGATACGCATTCTGAAGAAAGGCGAGATTCGTGTGTTCATTCCAAGGCTGGTGCAACAGCTAAATGACGACGATCCAGATCGAAGGTTAGAATTTTGTGAATGGCTTCAGGAGATGGTGAGACGTGAACCGGTATTTATGGGTAGCATAATTTGGTCGGATGAAGCCCAATTCAGACTCAGTGGAACTGTCAATAGGCACAACTGTGTGTAATGGGCTAAAGATAATCTTCACATTACAGCTGAAAAGGCTGTGAATTTGCCTGGTGTAATGGTGTGGTGTGGTTTGTCTGTAAGGGGACTCATTGGGCCTTTCCGCGTTGAAGGTACTGTTACTGGAGAAACCCAACAATGCTTGCTGACTCCATACTCCCTGCTATTCGTGCATTAGATGGTAATGATGAGTTTTACTTCCAACAAGATGGCGCCCCGCCGCACCATCATAGGGACATACGAGCATACCTGGATCACAATGTGCCAGGCCAGTCGATAGGATGCAGGAGACCAATCGAGTTTCCTGCACACTCTCCAGACCTAACACCGCTGGATTTCTTCTTATAGGGCACAGTAAAAGATGAGGTGTACAAACGTAAACCACGTAACCTGGACACACTTTGGAATGAGATTCAGGCAGTGTGCACAGAAATCTCATTGGACACTTTGGTACGATGTACGGAATCAGTGGAGACTTGTACTCAGAAATGTATTCATGGTGAAGGCCACCAGTTTGTACATTAATCACATTTGCAAAGTACATTTATTTTTCCAATTGGACTCTAAGCTTTCCATTTCCAGAAATTTAACATTGTAGAACGGGAAATAAATTTTCTATGACGCTTCAAAGTGTGTATACATCTTTTTGACGCACCCTGTATTGTTAGCTATACCACATGGTGCTATGTCAAAATGTCATCTACACTGTACCTATTGTCCTGAATTTATTATGAATGCTTCTGTCATTTGTACTTCAATTTTTACTGTAAGGTTTGCATTTCATATTTGTATTATTCTTTGACATTGTCATTGAGGAAATACAAGATCTGTGCATTTAAAACATATGTGGAAGTCTATGCTACATGAAGATCACAAACTTTCTGTATCGATTACCGGTTTTGGCTCATTAAGCCATCACCAGATGTAAAACATAGACAATTACACATAAATGCTAACAATAAAAAATACATTCAACACCAAATTTCCATTTTGCAATACATATCACCCTGTAAAGGTATAATAGAAAAAAGTTAAATGTGACACAATAAAAACACGCAAAAGTATATGGTAAGTATTACGAAATACCTTACCTAATGAAAAATTGTAGAAGGTTACGTAAACTCAAACTAATCAAATATCGTTACAGTGCCCATATTGCTACACAAGTATGCAAACGTTAAACAGGAATGAAATTTGCATCGCCCATGAGTGAATGTAACCAGAACATCAATTATAGTATTCATAACAGTAGAACGAAGTGTTTGTGACTTGTCAGCCAAATCTCTGAAGTGTAGTGTCCTGTTGGCTACACAAAAACACTGACTACCAGATAGCGCTATTATCCAACTAATTTAATGTAGACGTAACTCTAATAAGAAATAGTACAATAATATAATTTTTTTATATATATACTTTATGTAAATGCGAGAAATTGTATCAGTATATTTATAATAACCATGTGTTCGTTAAACAATAAAAATAAAAAAAACTGAAATACTGAATGTCAGGAAATTACAGCCAAAGGTACAACTCAATGTCGTGCATTATTATGTAGACAGAAAAATATAACAATATTACTGATCAAAAACATAAAGTCGTAATATTGAATGTTGGGACGAAATAATATTATAACCCAATGTCTAGGTGTGCAACCAGCTCGAAGTGAGTGGTTATGATTACCAGCCAGTATGTATGTGTCTGACCAACAGTGGCACAATTGAAGCACTAAGTCTTACAGAAGACAGAGTATAATATCAGAAGGCAAGAATTTTATCAAAGTGACCTTTCTACTTAGCTATTTATTATAGAATATATCGTGAAGTGCTGACATGTACAATATATGTCAAAGTACAGTAAGGCGATGACTAATGTGCATTACTCCACTTTATTTCGTTATATGCTCGTGGAGTCAATCACATTCAAAGATCGAAATCCTGAAGCCGCGTAGTGCATGTATAGTGCACATCTATATTAAGGCCTGGTGTTTGATACATTGCATACCGTATAAGGTACTTCAAGAATGATGTTTCTTCGTATACATCTCTCAGATCTTGCCTTCACTTCAGGACTGTTATTAGTTATGTATTGTCTCCTTATCATATGAGTCGATAAAAAGTTTTTCTGTTTCTTATACACTGACATGACCTACTTATGATTTTAATTGACATGTAATATTTTTAGTAAAATTTTCGTATTTATGTGTTTTTTATTAATGGTCATAAATAGTGGTGTTTGTACTTAGTGCCAAGACCTTAGGTCACAACATTATGTAATTCTTAGCTCTTCAATGCTTTTATACGAAGCATAAAACTTGAAGTGCCAGAGACGGTATAAACTGTATGAAACATCTGGACCTTAAGATAGATGTGTACCATGTGTGTATTTTATGACTTCGGGATTTCGAGCTTCATTGCATTATCGTCCTTTACCGTAGTAGAGTTACATCTGTGTTCAATTAGTTAGTTGATTGCGCCATCTGTTA
Source organism: Schistocerca serialis cubense (assembly GCF_023864345.2). Lineage (NCBI taxonomy): Eukaryota > Metazoa > Arthropoda > Insecta > Orthoptera > Acrididae > Schistocerca > Schistocerca serialis. The sequence goes on along the minus strand of NC_064644.1, from coordinate 255,778,521 downwards.
GTCAGAGTTTTCGTGTAGCCATGACGCTACCTATGCCAATTGGTTGACAGAAGTTACACAGATCCTTCTTTGTACTGCTATGAATAATATAACATATCTTGTTTACATCTACTCATGGGCTATGCAACTTTCATTACTGTCTATCGTTTGTACACGTTTGTAGCAATATGGGCACACTAATGATGTCATATTAGTGATTATCGTTGTGAACTTACGTAACTAACTACAGATTTTTCATTTTAGGTAAAAACACTTCGTATTACTCACCACATAGTTATTATATTGTCACCTTTAATACTTTTCCCGTTACGTCTATATGATTTTTTTATTTATCTAGGGCGACATAGCTCTAAAACTACAATGGTGTGTAATGATTGCCACACACTGAACAACTTTTGAAGCACGTTTGTAGCAATATGGGCACACTAATGATGTCATATTAGTGATTATCGTTGTGAACTTACGTAACTAACTACAGATTTTTCATTTTAGGTAAAAACACTTCGTATTACTCACCACATAGTTATTATATTGTCACCTTTAATACTTTTCCCGTTACGTCTATATGATTTTTTTATTTATCTAGGGCGACATAGCTCTAAAACTACAATGGTGTGTAATGATTGCCACACACTGAACAACTTTTGAAGCAGATGTATATTGTATAAAAAGAAACTGGAATATTGAATTTATCTTTTATCGTTCACTTTTTATATACAATTGTCTGTGTTTTACATATATGAGACCAAACCGGTAATGAATAAAGAAAATTTGTGATACTAACTTAGGATCTTTATCCGCTCATATTTATGCTTCTAATGACAAATGGTAATTTAGTTACCGATCGAGTGTGTTGATGCGAATTATAACTTACCTTCTGACATAACTGCATAGCTAGAGATAGTCATACATATCTTCTCAAAGATGCTCCTGTATTATACGTTTTCGTCCTGTCGTTGCTGCAACTACGAGGGTAGTGGCGCCTATGTAACGCACACTGAACTTGTTTGACTACTTTACGACAGTGAAAGTCTTGAATTTCACACGTGCAGTAAGATGGAACTCGGCCTAAAGGTTGTGTTATGTCGCTATCATGAATCTCTATTGAAGAACTTTTTAGGTTTCTATTAATTCCTCTAAACGGTCAAGATATTCTAAACAGTTATGTATAGTAAACAAATGCTACAGGATAATTTTAATATGTGCCATCTGCTCTCAGTTAACTATTAACAGTAACTCTTGATGAGGCTATAGTCACTGCAGATCATTTTCTTGCAAACATCGCTGGGTTTCAAGGTCAGATATCGGTAGCAATGTAAAGCAGTTTCTCTCGCTGTAAATTGCTCTCACTGTAACCAAAATAAATGTAGGAGTCACATTTATTTCTCATTAACACGCTGCCGTTTCGGTCCAGTTTCCATATTCAGACTTCTTCTCAAAAGTTCACCGGAACAATGCTACCTATAAGAGGGCTGTTAATACCGATTACGCATTCGTCATGCAATTTTTGTTCGAGTTATATGGCATGTACCTATCATGCATCAACATCGCAGTCAAGGACTGCTCTTTTCGTGGTGAATTTTTAAAAAGGTCTGGTGATAGTTACTGTAGGGATGCGGGTAATACATCAATAAAAGTCAGAGAAGTTCAACAGGAGTCGTGCACTGAGGGCTCTGTAAAAACTTAGTTATGTGTATAGGGAGTTAATCTACAGGTTTTGATGAGAGTTTATGTCATAAATGCTTTGAATGCACTGAGTGACAACTATAAATTCCTTCCATCGCCAGTTGACATATATTTTGAACATGATACTTCCACTCGTTACTGAGAAAAGCGGACCTTAACAGACGGATAGAAAAATATTTTTCTTTGATACAACAATGCTCGGATTTTTTCTCTTTACCCGCACTGTGGAGGATTGCTTCTTGCAAAATTTCATGTTTGTAGGTCAACTGTAAGTGCCCTATAGTTTTTGTCGAGTGAGTTTCGAGTTACAGAATGTGTTACATGAATGGCCCTGCTTTTTGATTTCATTGACACAGACATATAAATATTTTACTTTTCCAAGGGACTGTCGACCGCAATATTTGACACAAATTTCAACTTCATAGCCTCTACCTGTTTCTGAGGAAAAGTAATTTTAACAGACGGACGGGTTCCGTTTTTGTCGACTGAGGTACGAAACCATAGATATGATGTGCGACTTGGACGATTGTTTTATTTACAGTCGTGAATTTTTTTTTATCAAATATGATGTTACATTTAAATGGCTTCTCTTGGTTGACATTCTGTAGGCCTATAACATCGGAGAGAGAATTCACACGAAAAACAATGGACAGGGCAGTTAACAGTGTGAATTATCGAAATATGGAGTCTTTAGTCCAGTTGGAAGCTTCAAATTTTACCATCTATACCCAGGATGTCATACAACTGAGTATGAAACGTTCAACTTTAAGTTACATAAAAATACTAACAAAGATCTCTAGCTTAGGGCTCAAGCTATTACTTCCAGTGGTCCTGAAAAGTTTTCTGCAAAATTTTCTGGTCATCGGCTTGTTGCAGGACGATAAAATGGCGAGAGAACTCGGGGAGAGCGGAGTGGTTGAATGAGCGGAAGGAGTATTGCGATCCTCGGTGCACAAAGCTGGTTCCGCAGCCATCTGTTTTTCCCAGGCGCTGGAAGGGATTCGCCATGGAGCAGTTTGTCCCCCATCAGTACTGTAGCCGGGAGCGTGGGGTTCGTATTGATCAGAGCCCCTGTTTCATCTGGTACGTCCTAGCGGTGCACACCACTTTGCGAGTGACGTGCACGGACCGTGAAAGAGCCTTTCCACGGGCACAGTGGAGCGGGTAAGCGGCTCGCCAGCCACTGTCGATGCGGCCAGGTTCCGCGGCCCACTAGACCTAAGAGCTCACAAAGCCACCGCTGAGGCCGACGTGCGTCGACGCAATTCCGTGACGGATGCAGCTCTCGTTGACCTCCCAGAATGCACCAGTTGCATCCCCACAAAGAGACAGTTTGGAGGAGTAGTATTACGAGAGATTGCGTTCCCGACGTTAGAGTGTTTACCGCTTCCGTGGAAAAAAAGCATCCTTTTACAAAACGCCGATTTCTATGTTAGTGGTTTCACGTGAATTCGGATTAATCAAGATGAAACTAGCGACGAATAAACAGAGTCCCAACTAACAATGAAATTTAAAGCTATGTATTGTGTTTTTCACACTGGACCTTTTACTAGTACATTAATTTGCCGGTCAATTTTATGTTCTGCAGGTCATTTTCACGGTTTACATTGCAATGTTGAGGAACGTACTAGCTATGTATGGATTCTTTTTTTCTATTTCTGCACATCATTACAATATGGACCTTGGTATATTACCAAATACAATAAGAACTTACATCTTATTACAGGAAAGAACACATTAGCATTCGAAACGACACAATACATAAGTGAAACATTGTTAATTAACTGTTACAAGTAAATGTTTCAGTTTTTCACACTGTTTATACAACTACAAGAATATACTTACTTTTAGCAATATAATTTCAAATTATTCAATCTGTGGTAAAGAGACAAATAATTCATATGTAGCATGTAACTGGCTAAAGACTTTTAGTTAGCTGATTGAAAGCATCTGTAATCCTAATATCCGGTCCCTATGATACTGAAATAGTCAGTTACTTAACTGTTTAACTGTTTCCCCTTCTTTTCGTAAAGTCTGTCTTGAACGTCTAAATATGTCTCTGATATCTTTATGATATTTTTTTACAAATTAATTCGCTGGTACAAATAGTTACTTCATGTTATCAGTTTCTTTTTCTTGTTATAATACGTTCTGCTGAAATGTCTGTAGATAATTGTGATAAAAAAATATTAACCTTGTCTTGCAATGGATGATAACATTAAGGGTGCAGCGGGAATTCCACTCTTAAATGCTGAGGAGATAGAGGATAGGTGATAAGAATACACTGAAAGCCTCTATGAGGGGGAAGATTCGTCTGATGTGATAGAAGAAGAAACAGGAGTCGATTTAGAAGGGATAGGTGATCGAGTATTAGAATCAGAATTTAAAAGAGCTTTGGAGAACTTAAGATCAAATAAGGCAGAAAGGATAACTAATGTTCCATCAGAGTTTCTAAAATCATTGGGGAAGTGGCAACAAAACGACTGTTCACGTTGGTGTGTAGAACGTATGAGTATGGCGACTCGCATCGTCTGACTTTCGGAAAAGCATCATCCACACAATCCCGAAGACGGCAAGAGCTGACAAGTGCGAGAATTATCACACACTCAGCTTAACAGCTCATGCATCCTAGTTGCTTACTAGAATAATATACAGAAGAATGCAAAAGAAAACTGAGGATAACCTAGGTCACGATCAGTTTTACTTTAGAAAGGTAAAGGCACTGCAGAGGCAATTCTGACGTTGCGGTTGATAATAGAAACAAGACTAAATAAATGTTAAGAGATATTTATAGTATTTGTCGACCTGGAAAAAGCGTTCGACAATGTAAAATGGTACAAGGTGTTCGAAATTCTGAAAAATGTAGGGGTAAGCTACAGGGAGAGACGAGTCATATAGAACGTGTACAACAGCCATGAGGTAATGTTAAGAATTGACAACAAAGAACGAAGTGCTCGTATTAAAAAGGGTATAAGACAAGGATGTAGCCTTCCGCGCCTACTGTTCAATCTGTAAACCTAGGAAGCAATGATGGAAATAAAAGAATGGTTCAGGAGTGGAAGTAAAATTCAAAGTGAAACGATACCAATGATACGATTCGCTGATGACATTGCTATCCTGAGTCAAAATGAAGAAGAATTACATGCCCTGCTGAACGGAATGAACGGTCTAATGAGTACACAGTATAGACTGAGAGTAAATAGAAGAAAGACAAAAGTAATGAGAAATAGTAGAAATGAGAACAGCGAGAAGCTTAACATTAGGATTGATGGTAAAGAAGTAGATGAAGTGAAGGAATTCTGCTACCCAGGCAGTAAAATAACCAACGACGGACGGAGCAAGGAGGACGAAAAACCAATGTATTATTCACATTAATATTTGGCCCTTTTTCCTGAACGAATAAAAATTTGACAGTATATCAATGTAAACTTATCATAATAACCTGCTTGGTTCCGTGTTCGTATTATCACTTCTCTTAAGGCTTCATGAATTTTGACTGGTGTACAGGCCGTAATTTTAGAAGTCTTTTTCGTACTTACTAACTGGGCGACATTTTCTGTGATTCAGAGCTTCGCTGAGGTCTAAGTCGGTTGGAGACTTGGAGACTGTCACGTTGGTTAAAACAAGTAGTAATGAACTATAGATACACTAATTGCACCTTCTGTGACTCGTCGTTATCGCGAAAGAACGTGTAAGTCGAACCTATGTTCCAGTTTTCAGCACTTCTGTGTAAATACCATTCAAAATAAGCAATTGTCTTTGTCTTAGGGTCCGAAGGTGTTAGACGTCATGGCTGTCACACACATGACAAGCTATTGTTCCCAGATGCATTATATCTGCACCACTAAGTGTTTAGGTTTTGTAGGTACAATTTCCCCCTATGGTTTATGTCTCTAATTCAGGGCTTTTTTCCTGATACTTGCCGTATTCGTATTCTTGGTACTGCAGCACGCTCTATTTCTGAGATTACTTTCATCACCCACTTTTCAAACAGCAATTTGTTTCTATTTTATAGCACTCGAAGGAGAGAAATCTCATTTACCTAATGTTCTCACGATTGAACTTGCAACAGTAGATCCGTTTGTTATGATTCATAGACACGTGGACAGGTTGCAAATAAGCATGAATTTTCTCAGATAATAATGTCCCGACCCCTTGTCAAGACTTGTCGTACCTGAGAGAAAAGGACTGTATTGGTTACTAGCGGAAAGAGGGAATTAATACATTGGGCACATCGAACTAGCCATCTAGAATTAAATACATTTTTTATTTGTAAAATCGTTGTATAAACTGTACAGAGAGATTCGTTGGATAATTGCACTGTATTTTTTTATACTGTTAACATCGATAGAAATTGTTGAACCTCAATGCACATCTCACTCTTACATTGCGATATGCAATTATGTATATCAGCAACTCATCTACCGCCGTTTTCAACACCAACCAAGTGTGGTGCAAGGTTCCTGTTACTAGGGATATCCCTAGGCACTGAATATCTGCAATATTGTTTTGTTAATCATTCATGAGGTACTTACATTTCATGATTAAATTTTTATTAATTCACACTGCAAAATTGCTATTAACATTGCGAGCGAGCTTAATTTCCATGTGTCGTTACTAAACATTCGTTTTTATTATAAAATCAGTAGTTACGAGTCTTAATAGAGAATGAGACTTCAGTCACTTAATCCAAAGACTATTACAGTCAAGTCACTCATCCAATCAATTTAACTTATTATACGCTTAATGTCAAACTTGGAAACATTATTTGTATGGTGAGTACTTATTTGCATTATAATTGCCACTTATCGTTTGTACTTTAAGATGGTGTGTATTATGCCTTTCACTGGATTACAGTAATCGAGTATCTAAAATGGTATCTTAATATCCCGTGTTACTTCGGTTTCCCTGATCATTTATTTCTTATTAAAATGAATTCACGAAAGTGATACCTCGCAGCCATAACTCTGCCGATCAATGCTGTATGAAACCTTTGACTGTAGAGATTTAGAGATGTACATACTGCAAAACTCAATTGCAAATTATTGAAACCAGATAAGTCAAAATTTAGGAGTTTCGTTTTTTTTCACTGATTAGTTCATTTAAGCGTATACCCTATCGTTTGGTGTTGAAATAGAACACATGATGCTCCTACAAATGGCAGAAAAGGTGGTCTACTTTACGCTGTTTGTTGTTGACACCAATATTTCGTTTCAACAGATGCTGCTCTTTCCCGCGCAGAATTTGTTTTTGTCCAACACTGCATATTGTTGATAAAATAATCCATGTCCTTTGTTGTAGGACTAACTGTCACTGTTAATATTCATTGAGGGGCAGCTAGTTGTGTTACTGTCACTCCAAATAGAAGAATAGTTGTGCAGATTATGATAGGAATAAGGTAAAGACAGCTCGTATCAAAGGACAGCCTTATGAAAATTACGGTGGAGATTATGTTCCAGGAAAAGCAGTTAGAGAATCTATCACGTAAATATGAGTCTTTCTTGGAACAACCGTAGGAAACTGTGTATATGTAAATAATATCAATATTACGAGCAATAACAATGTTATGTTATTAATTTCCTTTCAGCTGCAGAATCGAATGTTACGACTCCAGTGACGTAATTTGACGTAATAATATTTTGGCAAAATTTCTTGACCTTCCTACCAAAGACGCCCAGGGCTTACATCTGAAACGCCTTATTGAAGCAAAGGAAGTAAAGCAGAAGCGTCCTCGTAAATCTGATCCGGAATGTTGTGAAAACTGTAGGGATGCAACGTTCCTTTACCATATAATTCTTGGAAGTGAAAGGAAACTGGTTCGGAAGAAAAAGCTTTCCTGAATATACATGAAGTGACGAATTCGCGCGTTTGTAAATCTGTAAATTGCTACTCAAGGGAATCACACCTGTTGATAAACGCGGGAAAAAACCAAACACCAAGATGATACCAGAAAATTCCCCTGCACTCGTTCAAGAGCATATAAAGTCTTTCCCCACAACGACCTCACATTATTCACAACAAGAAGTATCATCTTTAAACTCTGAACTAAATGCACGAAAAATGCACAGTATGTTTAATGACAAATATGCAGATTGTAAAGTAAAATATGATGTTTCTGAAATTATTATCCGGACAATTTTAATTATTCCTTTGGCAGATCCCAAGTGGATGTCTGTTGTAAATGTGAAGAGCTTGAACTCAGACTGAATTAAATGAAAGAGCCAGGCTTGTCGCCAGAGCAAAACTAAATGTTCATAAGCGTAGTAGTTCTAAATTTTACATCTCTCTTCGGAATGCCAAGAGAAGAGCCCAATCTATTGATACTGTGGGAGCCATATTCTTTGATTACATGCAGAACTTTCCGCTTCCATATGTCCAGACCCTACAGATATTCTTTCTGCACCACCTGTGGGTGTATTGTTTCAGCGTACGTGATTTGAAAACTGAACACTCCACCGTATACTTTTACCACGAAGGCTGAGGAACGAAAGGTGCAAACGACGAAGCATCATTCGTTTCTGATTACCTACAGAACAATCTCAGTAAAAATGTAACTAATCTTTTGTTTCCTAATGGTTGTCACGGTCATAACAACAATCACATCTTCATAGGAATGCGTATGCGTATGGTGCAAGCAGGAATACTCATGAGCACAATACACAAATTTCCAGAGGAAGGCCACTCATTCATCCCATGTGATAGCGCTTTTGACAATGTAAGAGGAAACTAAAAAATCATGGCCGCATTTACACCCTGATGAATACGTGGAACTGATAGTAAGCCGTAAAAGGAATGTGACAATAAAATTAGTTAGTTGAGAAGAAAAACTAGATTTGGACAGGTCATGGCCAAAATACACTCCTGGAAATTGAAATAAGAACACCGTGAATTCATTGTCCCAGGAAGGGGAAACTTTATTGACACATTCCTGGGGTCAGATACATCACATGATCACACTGACAGAACCACAGGCACATAGACACAGGCAACAGAGCATGTCCAATGTCGGCACTAGTACAGTGTATATCCACCTTTCGCAGCAATGCAGGCTGCTATTCTCCCATGGAGACGATCGTAGAGATGCTGGATGTAGTCCTGTGGAACGGCTTGCCATGCCATTTCCACCTGGCGCCTCAGTTGGACCAGCGTTCGTGCTGGACGTGCAGACCGCGTGAGACGACGCTTCATCCAGTCCCATACATCCTCAATGGGGGACAGATCCGGAGATCTTGCTGGCCAGGGTAGTTGACTTACACCTTCTAGAGCACGTTGGGTGGCACGGGATATATGCAGACGTGCATTGTCCTGTTGGAACAGCAAGTTCCCTTGCCGGTCTAGGAATGGTAGAACGATGGGTTCGATGATGGTTTGGATGTACCGTGCACTATTCAGTGTCCCCTCGACGATCACCAGTGGTGTACGGCCAGTGTAGGAGATCGCTCCCCACACCATGATGCCGGGTGTTGGCCCTGTGTGCCTCGGTCGTATGCAGTCCTGATTGTGGCGCTGACCTGCACGGCGCCAAACACGCATACGACCATCATTGGCACCAAGGCAGAAGCGACTCTCATCGCTGAAGACGACACGTCTCCATTCGTCCCTCCATTCACGCCTGTCGCGACACCACTGGAGGCGGGCTGCACGATGTTGGGGCGTGAGCGGAAGACGGCCTAACGGTGTGCGGGACCGTAGCCCAGCTTCATGGAGACGGTTGCGAATGGTCCTCGCCGATACCCCAGGAGCAACAGTGTCCCTAATTTGCTGGGAAGTGGCGGTGCGGTCCCCTACGGCACTGCGTAGGATCCTACGGTCTTGGCGTGCATCCGTGCGTCGCTGCGGTCCGGTCCCAGGTCGACGGGCACGTGCACCTTCCGCCGACCACTGGCGACAACATCGGTGTACTGTGGAGACCTCACGCCCCACGTGTTGAGCAATTTGGCGGTACGTCCACCCGGCCTCCCGCATGCCCACTATACGCCCTCGCTCAAAGTCCGTCAACTGCACATACGGTTCACGTCCACGCTGTCGCGGCATGCTACCAGTGTTAAAGACTGCGATGGAGCTCCGTATGCCACGGCGAACTGGCTGACACTGACGGCGGCGGTGCACAAATGCTGCGCAGCTAGCGCCATTCGACGGCCAACACCGCGGTTCCTGGTGTGTCCGCTGTGCCGTGCGTGTGATCATTGCTTGTACAGCCCTCTCGCAGTGTCCGGAGCAAGTATGGTGGGTCTGACACACCGGTGTCAATGTGTTCTTTTTTCCATTTCCAGGAGTGTATTTAACAAAAAAGTGTTGTTTCGTGTGAGATAGTGACAAGTCAACACAATAAAAAAAAATTTCTTCACGCCGAGTAGCTTCAAAGAAATACGATACCTGGGGCAGGAGAGGCGGTTTGCCTTTCGTATATCGATAGATTAGTAAGACATACATTTCACGTAAGAAAAAGACATGAACCCATCAATCCAGGATTAATGGACAGCATTCCAATGGCTTACCCAACATACCAAGTACCTATTTCCAGAATGAAGATATAAGTTGAGAAGAAATTCATTGAATATGTGCTTGCTGCAAAGAGATCATTCTATGAAGAAGTGCTTTCCTGGCCAATGACTGACTAAAGTTATAGCTAATGTACAGTGAAACAATGCATTAGAATTGCCAAAATCAGGAACGCTCGCTCCCTTGTATGCAGCGATCTGACGCCCACGACTCTGTGGAAGAATCTCAGTAGCTTGGGTGTCGGAAAGGCCAAATGGGAAACTGCTTTTCACGTCTCAGCTAACGATTTAAATGATTTCTTCTCTGCATCTCTAAGTACCCATACGGCTGATAATTACCGTCCACGAGAATACCCTAACTGGATAATTAACCACGATAACTTCCGTCTGAAACATGTAACAATAGATACGACAGTATTAATTAACTTATATGACACCAAACTGTTCCTTTTCGCATAGCACCCTTCCTTTTCTAGTAAAAATATGGCAGAAACCCCGCGATATTACTCTGGTCAGAGATAACTTGCTCTCCATTTGGTTTTTTTCTATATAATTTCATTCAGTAATATTGATAAGGTGAATTTTCCTTCGATTAATTTTTGCTTTAAATGAGAAGTTTTGCCGAACATCTGATTGCGCAGTCACCTTTTTCCTAGTACAAGAATTAATTAGTCAACATGGAACTACTGAATAACCTCTTCTCAGTTAAATGAGAGCCTCAGCTTCCTTAGAGTCCCTACAGAGGGAGGTAAAATGTATGTTCAGATTATTATCTTCAGTAATCAAACACCATATTTTCTTACTATATAAGTACTGTATTAAAATAATTTCTGCAATACCTATTTCTATTTTTAAGCTTTTTATTTTTCTTTCCCTCCATACACTGACTTTGAGTACAACAGTGTTCCCCGAGTCAACCTACTTCTAGTCCTTCCTAATAACTGAAAGTACCCAGTTCCCACCACCACCATTTTTACCCCTTTAGTTATACAGTAAAGGAAATATCTTTCATTTCTAGCGTTAGCGTCTCACTGCTCCTTGCTTCCTACAGTTCCAAAATTTCAAATCGATAACTAACACTGACTCTGTGCTTGGTTTCATACTTGCTAACTTCCTACAACGTCACGACTATCCAGAAAGCAGGAACTGTAATATCCAAAACAGAGCTGAGTTTATTCCAACAACGAAAACAACCTCTCACCGTAATACCTGCTCATGGATAGCTACAGCTTAGGAAAAGATCGGTACAATTGACGATAAAACATCTTTTCCTTCAGTATACACACAAATCCTTACGAGAAGTAATTTACTTCCCGACTGATTAATAAGCCAGCATACGAATGACTATGACAAGTAATAATATAGTTTATTCCAGAATATAAAGAAACTTAATCCGAAATCCACATTGACTGGAACTAAGCTAATGTACGTAATTCACTCTTTCGAAAATGCCTCCCTGCTACCATTTAGGCGACCACACTATACCGAGCAAGCCACCCAGTTATGCCACACCTCCCACACAGAAAAGAGTCCTGAAAAGAAACTAAACAAAACATAAAGGAAAAGCGTTATTTGCACTTTGAACTTTTTGACATGACCAATTAGCTACACAACTTTCAATGCTAACTTTGACGCCTTTTACGTACTAATGGCTGTACTTCAGATTTCTTGCATCACTTAGGAATTCTTACAAGCCGGGAGCACCCACGACCCCCATAAACTTTAACTAAATTATAATAAAATTTTCGTATTAATTTACAATGCGTAGAAAAATCCCATTTCAAAACTTTTAAACAATAATTTTTTACATTTGTGTTCAGCTTAACATTTATCTGTACATAAGTTGATACAACACCTTTTGTACATGACGCATTACACTGAGGTGGCAAAAGTCATGGGATACCTCTAAAAATGTTATAGTTGTTGGACTTCCATTCGCCTGGCATAGTTTAGCATCTCCACATTGCATGGACTCAACAAGTTGTTTGAAGTGCTCTGCAGAAATGTTGAGACATGCTGTCTCTATCGCCGTCTACAATTACGAAAAAGCTGTCTGCTCAGGATTTTGTGCAAAACTAACCTCTCGATTATGTCTAATATGTGTTCGACGATATTCTTGTCGGACTACCTGGGTGATCAAATCATGTGCTCGAGTTGTCTGGGATGTCCTTCAAACCAATCGCGAACAGTTTTGGGCCGGCGACATGGCGCAATGCCATTACTAAAAATATTGTCTTTGTTTGCTGGAATTGAACGTAGCCATTTCTAGTCAATGATCGATGCAGTTTGACCACAGCGCCCACCATTCCATGTAAACACAGCTCACAGCATTGTGGTCCCACCACCAGCTTCCGCAGTGCCTTGTTGACGAGTTGCGTCCATGGCTATGTGAGATGTGCGACACACTCAGACCAACTGAAATCGGGACTCATTGACCAGGTAAGGTTTTCCAGTCGTCTAGGTTCCAATCGATATGGTCACGAGCCCAGGAGTAAGGTACGCAATGTCGCGTTCTTAGGAAAGGCACTCAGGCGGTCGTCTTCTGTCATAGTCATTAGCGCCATATTTCGGCCCGTGTCCTACTGGATACGTTCGTAGTACCTCCCACACTGATTTCTTTGGTTATATTACACAGTGTTGCTTGTCTGTTAGCACCGACAACTCTACACAAATGTCGCTGCTTTCGGTCGTTAGGTAAAGGCAGTCGACCACTGCATTACCCGTGGAGAGAGATAATGCCTGAAATTTGGTATACTCGACCCACTGTTGAGTCTGTTGATCTCGGAATATTGAATATCCTAACGAGCTGCGAAATGGAATGTCCCATGCGTCTAGTTCCAGCTAACATTCCGCGTTCCAATATAAGCTGCCCATCGATAACCGACGGAGCTAGTACTAGGGATGTATGTGGTGAACTATAAAAGCTGTGCACATCGTTCAGATCACATTGAATGTCTTTTTAAGAGTGCCGAAAGCGTGTACGAAGTTAGGTCCGTATTTGGTGATATAAGTTCGTGCAAGCAACACACACCTTTATTGAGGCAGCCAAAAAGTTCGCAGAAATTTTGTTGATGATTGTCACGGATAGTGAAACATGGTGCTTCGAAAGGCCTAAGAGACACTTTGCCGACTGGTGTTCATCAGGAGAGCAACGGCCGACGATAGTTCTTGTCCTGAAACAAAATTTCTATGGCAGGTCCATCGCGTTTTTCGTTTCTTGAAGATCATTTCACCGCTAATTCCTCCCCTCTGTCCCCGGATAATGCAGGAATATCGTATGTGGAAGTCCACGACCATATGACTAAAATATACAAGTCCGATGGTTAGTGTCTTCTGCAGGACAATATGCCGGCCAGCAGCAGCGTTTCTCAGCGTCAGTTTTTGGGCCGACGACAGACATTCACGATTATGGACGGCTCCAGAGGCGGCATGGATCAATATATCTGCTGGTGACATCCAACGAGTTATTGAGTCCTTGCCACGTCGAGTTGCTCCGCTACAAAATGGTTCAAATGGCTCTGAGCACTATGGGACTCAACTTCTGAGGTCATTAGTCCCCTAGAACTTAGAATTAGTTAAACCTAACTAACCTAGGGACATCACACACGTCCATACCCGAGGCAGGATTCGAACCTGCGACCGTAGCGGTCTCGCGGTTCCAGACTGCAGCGCCTAGAACCGCACGGCCACTTCGGCTGGCGCTGCACTACACCTTGCAAAAGAGGTCCGACGTGATATTAGGAGGTATCTCACGATCTATGTCACCACATAGTAAGAGTCTTGATAGACCGTTGTGTACGAGGATGCAAACTCCTAGGAACGGACGGTTTCAAACAGATTACATAATGAAACAGATATTTCGGAAACAGCTTTAGAAAGAAAAGCGGTTCTACGAGTAGATATAGATCCTGATGATAATGATTGGTTATGAACCACTGATTAAATGTTAATAAATTACAGAGTAAAGAAAAATTAGGTGAATTTGATTGATAACATAAGGGAACCAGTGTTCGTTGAGGGTATCAAGAGGAGTATTAAGTATTGACACAGACATGGGGAATGAATGCAATGAGAGGAGACACAAATGCTGGATATGAATTTGGCAAAAGGGAATAAGGAGGTAAAAAAAATGATTAGAAAAACGATAACGGGCAAGGAGGAATGCTTAAAGGGAAAATCAAAAGCTAAAAAAAGACCTTACGTTACTACTGGAAAGACAGATGCCATCTACTGGAAAATTAAATAGACCTTTCATAAAAAAAGAAAAGAATCTGTATGAGTATCAAGAGCTCAGAAGGAAATCAGGTACTAAGTAAAGATGGGAAATGTGAAAGGCGGAAGGAATATTTAAAAGTGCTATACAGGGGAAATAAAGTTGAAGACGATTCTGTATGAAAGGCGTACGAAATGCACAGAGATCGTATCGCAGTTACGATACTATGAGAATATTTTGATGGATCACTGTCAGACTTAAGTCCAAACAAGCCATCAGGCGTAGATATGGTGTGTAAGAACTCCATGGAGAAGATACCATAATAAAACTATTCCGCCTGTTATGCACGATGTACGAGACAGACTGTACACTCTCAGACTTTAAGAAGGATGAAATAATACCCGTTCCAAAGAAGATAGGGGCTGACAAGTGCGAATATCACCGAATCATCAGATTAACAAGTCATGGCTGCAAAATATTAACACTAATTGTTTACAGAATAATGGAAAACTGTTAGAAGCAGACCACGGGGGAAAGACAAGCTGGGTTCCAAAGACATGTAGAAACATGGGAGGCAGTATTGACCCTATGAGTTATCTTTGGAGATAGGCCGATGACTGGCAAATCTCCTTTTATAGCATTTGAAGATATAGTGAATGCTTTTGACCAATTAAACTCAAATTTATCCAATCTATGTGGATTATTGTAAGGGCTGAGGCTGCATTGTAAATTATATTTTGTGAAATAATCTGTTTCAGTCACTGAAACACTACAAATTATTTCATAAACAGCTTTTGGCAATATTGACTAGAATACACGCTTTGAAATCTTAAAATAAGGTTGCAAAAGGTTGTCTGCAACTTGTGTGGAAACAATAAGCGTCCAATAACGTGAGAGGGTGGCAATAGTTCGGAGAGGCACAAGGTTATAAGCTACGCCTCATTTTATCCGATCTGTACACTGAACAAGCAGAACCGGATAATAATTTATGAAATTTAGCTTTGCCGATCACATTGCAATTCTGTAGAGTAGGGCAAACACGTAGAAGATTGTTGAACAGTGCCTTGAGAAGAGGTTATAAGATGGATGGTACCAGTGAAAATCAAAGGTAATCAAATTAAGTCACGTGATGTTGAGAGAAATAGAGAAATGATACACTAAGTACATGACTTTTGGTACTTGGGCTGGAGAGTAAATGAAAATTACCGAAAAAAACCAATACAAATGTAGACTGCACGAAAAAATGTCTACTAAAAAAGAAATATCTTATAAAATGTAAGGAAAGAAAACTTTAATTTGAATGTATTTATGTGGAATGTAGGACTAATATTGGGGCAAATGCGTACAGTGAGCGGTGTAAACAAGAAAAGAACACAAGTTTAAAAACTGTGGCGCAATAATGCTCGCCCCAAAGGTGAACGAAAAAGTATTATGTCATAACTTTCCCAAAAAAATGGGTCAGTAAAACGGGCACATCCTGAGGTACAAGGCCTCAAGGAATCGCAAATGAGGTAAATATAAGGCGGGGAGGGGGGGGGGGGGGATCTTGACCTTATGCAGCGATAAGGAGGCTTATACTGTATAGACTATTGTTGAGAATAGCAACAAACCATTTTAGGACTATATGCCACAACAATAACAACAGCAACACCTTTACGATTTTCCATTTGGATGTCATTATGATAAAGGATCTTCTAGCAAAGCAGGTTTGCTGTAGTTTGTCTTCTCGCCTAAGCCAAAACTTCAAGTCTGTGTGATAATTCGGCATTTAAAATATTGCCTTCGAATTCTTTTGCACGATTCCTGCGTATGTGCCCTACGGTAAGCTGTAGAAATGTTTGGAGGGGGAACGGCGGGGACTATGGGTTCAAGGAGCACAGCTTTTGAAAAGATTCCTGCTGACGCACGAAGTCCTGGCTCATCATTTAATAGAAAGCTTTGAATTTCTGTTCCCAGTCCGTTTTAATGACGAAAAATTCATCTCAGATGACCACATTGCTATATTTTTTAATTTATTTATTTTCAAATGGTTCTGAGCACTATGGGGCTTAAGTTCTGAGGTCATCGGTCCCCTGGAACTTAGAACCACTTAAACTTAACTAACCTAAGGACAGCACACACATCCGTGCCCAAGGCAGGATTCGAACCTGCGACCGTAGCGGTCGCGCGGTTCCAGACTGTAGCGCCTGGAACCGCTCGGCCACCCCGGCCGACTTATTTATTGTATTTGTTTATTTTTTTACTATTTGCTGTTTGCTTATGCCCAGGTTAAAAGTACAGGTTATGGCTCATAAACCTGCAGCACTCCACATTGTAATTTCCGTATCTGGTCCGAAGCAACCTAGTAACGGCTCCACAGCCAAACCTCAAAATCTGTTGCTCTACCAATCGTTTCATTAGTCGGAGCATTGCACGAGATAATTGAATTCGGTGTTCCCGGCAAAGTGCTTATTGTCCTCATCCAATTTACGCCACTATTGCTTCGTTAGAACTTTGCACTATACGTGACCACTTAAGGGTCATCTAATACCTTGCTGCTACGTGAAAGGTCCCCGCTCTCGTATTCAGGGAGTAGCCTCTACAGACTTGGAAAGGGGAATGGAATGTTCCTACTGTTTAATGAGAAAAGTAATAATTAGTACAATGACACCGGAAGAATATATTACAAAAGTTTATTTAAAAAGCATTACTCCTCAGAGTAGTCAGAGCTTCCGAACTGAGATAGTTAACCACGTCCTTTAGAACGGGTTGACGCAAAAGTAATTTTGTAATAACCACAAGAAAGTGAGATGCACACCTTCATTCAATTTACCATAGGAATATTTCCATGCCTTTGACTTGCTTTTAAACAATTTACTAGTGATAACAATGGTCAGACATTATTTTTTTCTATTTTAGAGACCTATTGTAAATGATTTATTCACGTTCAAGGCTTGAATTTTCCAAGGTATTACATGTAAAAATATGACGGAGGCATGAATAGAATCATAAAGTCACCGAGCTTGTATTTTATTGTCAGGAGATGTTCTATGAGTCCCACCCTGGTCGTACGACACAGGCCTAAGTGGTACTCAAGTCCATTCTACGTCTTATGTAGTAACATCCTCTAAATGCTCAGCACAGCAGCATTGCCGCGGTCTGTTGTCTGTTCCAGTGTTCATGGCTGTAACGGTATCTACATCACTCCGCTGTCCGTCCCCATAGCTGAGTGGTAAGCGTGACGGAGTACCGTCCTACGGGACCGGGTTCGATTCTCGGCTGGTCGAAGATTTTCTCCGCTCAGGGACTGGGTATTGTGTTATCTTTATCATCATTTCATCACCATCCGGGGCGCAGGTCGCCCAATGTGGCGTGGAATGTAATAAGACCGGCACCGAAGCGGCCGGACCTGCCCCGCAAGGGGTCTCCGGGCCAATTACGCCAAACGCTTACCTTCATTTTCCATCACAACGGTCAGTTCAGCGATACGAAGTTCGTGTTTACATCTTGTTGGAAGATGAAATTCTCGGAATCAGTAGTCAGTTGTGGAAAACAACCACAGCTTCACCATGTTAAGGTAAGAGGTATCCGTCACAACCCTCTCACAGAAGAGAAACGGTCCACATCGTTTCTTCTGTGACACTGCTCATCAAACGTTAACCTTCAATGAATCTCGTTCATGCACCATAATTTCAAAACGAATTGCAGTGGCTAGCAGCCTCACATTGTGGTGATTAACCTTTACATATAAAATGGAATTAGCTTCGTGTCTGAACATCAGCATGCACCCGAAATGTTTCCTGTACAGTGATGCAAAAATGAGGGTGCTTGTCGTAATTATCCAGTTTTAATTATTGCTCGAGTTGCAGACGGTTCGCTTTGAAATGAAAGCGTCATCACCAAATGTTCCACACATTTTTCTGGGGTATTCGAAATTATAAAGGCCTGCACGGAACGTTGCTTTTATTTCCGAAGTGTGTACGAAACTTTACCTCAAGCGCTCCACGTTTGCATCTGGTACACTTGGTCGATAGGCGCTTCTCTGTTTACAGGGGCAGTGTCCCTAAATTTTCCATAACAACAGGAAATAATTTGTGTATATGGCGATTCTTTTCCATAACTCGCTTTGAGTGCGTGCTGCAATGTTATAACAAATAAACACCTCGCATATTCCAACACCCAATTTCTTTATTTTTGCTTTGCATCATTTTGTCTACGCACTATGCTTGTAACACTAATTGGCCCACAGTGCAGATGCGGTGAGTTTAAGGTTCTATTCGTGGATCAGTTACAGTTGTACACGTAAAATTTTGGAAAATGTAGAACTTTGAAAATGAATGAAGCGTTAATGGTAGCCCTATACCTGAGATGCAAGGTAGCACGGTTGATATTGATATTTAAGTAATCCATTGCGTTTCGTGGCTACAGTTTAAGACGTCTATGATATACAGTAATGCTGTCAAAGCTACCGCAATCACGTCTCGTCGCGACCTATAGTCGCACCCGATGGCTCCACACACCATGACGACAGGAGTAAACCCTCTGAGCCTCCACAAAAGAACGGAAACTCTCCACAGGGCACCAACCATTATCGTCATCCGGATAGTGCGTAGTTTTTATTCATTAATGAACACAATACCACGCCATTTATCAGCAGTCCATTCATTCCAGTCATGCAATCCCTCCAAACCCAGCCATTTGTGCTGCTGTGTTAACAGCTTTCTCATGGGATGCTAATTCCGTAGTCCGGTTTCTGTTAGTCTCCGGTCAATGGCCCGGAATGACACAGAAAGTTACTTGTTCTCAGATAACAGACACAGACGTGAAGAGGTTGCTATGTGTTGGCTGCAGCATGCGGCGACCGTGGCGTTTTGGTGGCCCGACGTGGTCGTTTTGCAGCCTTGACGACGAGTATGCCTGCAGTCGCGTTCCCATGGAGACCAACGTCCGGCCACATCCACATGCAGGGCAGATACGGATACAGGGGGTACGAGCAACCAGCAAAACGAAGGCAGACAATGAGGCCCCTTTGAAACTCTGTAGGGTGCTGTTAATGCTGTGTCACACAGTTAAGCGGCATCTGCGTGTCCTTCACCGTGACCAATCAACAACTGAAGCTGCTCGCGCCGTTTGTATAGCCTACTTAGTGGTGGTAACAAAACTAATAACGAAAAACACTAATGCATTTTGATGGCAGTTCTATCTTTCACAGAGACTCGCAGTTCAGTCATTGCATAACCAGCCAACGGTCTGTACGTGAGAGAATTTTCTGTCGCAGTATCTAAACTTTCTTTAGATAACATTCATATAAACTGTGTATATTAATACCGAACAGTTCTGTATTATTTTTGCAATATCTACGCATAATATTTCTACTGAATTTCCTGCAAAACATGTAGGAAGTTCTACTAGTCCTTATTGCACAAGAAAGTTATAAAATATGACTACGAACTCTTTCGCGACGGAGTCCTTGCATAAATCATTTGAATGGTATACGCCAGAACATAAGATTTACAGTGGAGGTGGAGAAGGATGTGAAGTTACCCTTCTTAGATGTGCTGATGGGGCGAAAATCAGATGGACGTCTCGGACATTCTGTGTACAGAAAGCCGACGCGTACATATTTATATCAAAACGCACCCAGCTCAGAAGCGAGCTATGCTGAATACCTTGGTACATAGAGCAATGACTATTTCGGACAAGGACCATCTCGGCTCCGAGATTAACCATCTGACGACGGTATTCAGAAAAAATGGATATTCTGATCGTGATATCAGATCTACTCTGGCGAAGAAACCTAGGAAGGACGCTGATCGAACAGATCAAGAGGACCAACACATCGCACGGCTACCATTCTGCAACGACCAGCAAGATCGGTAGAGTCCTGAGCCGGCAGGGAATCAGTCCAATCATCCGGCCACCCAGGAAGATTAAGGAAACGTTGCGACCCGTGAAAGATAATCTTGCCCTGAGAGTACCTGGAATTTACAGCATTCCTGTGAGTGTGGCTAAAACTATGTGGGCCAGTCTATAAGAACTGTTGTCGATCGCTGTGTGGAACATCAGCTTCACCTGAAATACAGGTATCTAGAAAAACCAGCGGTGGCTGAGCACAGGTTGTTAAATAAATATAAGATTTTATTCTATGAAACAATAATACTTGCTCACGCTTCAAAGTATTGGGACTCTGTCATCAGGAAAGCAGTTGAAATTAGATTATGTGAAAATAATCTCAACAGAGACTCCCGATATGCACTCAGCAATGCATGGAAGCGCTCAGTTGATAAAGAAAGAGCGCAGATGGCGACTTTACACATTCTTCGCAGTTCTCTGCATGTTGCGATGGATGGCGCCGCAAGCTACGCTGGATAAAGCGAGCAAACAAATTCTATGGACATAGAGGCCGCCACCTCCGTACGCGCCGTTTTCACCTTGACGTCATCCAGCCAATGAGAAGCCGTCCACTGCTTATAAAGGCCGAAGCCTCATTACCTCTGACGAAGTTGACAGAGGTCTAGTCATTGAAAGCTTGGGATTTTATCCAAATTTGATGCGGCAAGTAAACTGAGATCTTTTTATGCAAGGTATAAAATAATTCTGTGACACTGTGTGTATTGCACTTACTAGCAGAGCCAACGTGACCTGTATTTTGAAACCTATGTATCATGCAGCGTCCTTTGTTTACATTGGAACCACTTCAGTTTCAGCTTCCCTCCTTGTACCGTGGTACGGTACTGTAGTAAATAAAATTGGCCAAGGGCGAATAGGACTCGAGCACTGAGGGTTTCATACAAACTTAATTACCTATGTAGATAGTTCACTCGATCCGGGAGTCTAGAATCTCGACGATTTTTCCTTGGTATCAACATTGATACTGGCTAGACACGGTCCTGAGAATTCCAAGACAAGAATATTTAGATTTCAGTTTGAAATCGGATAACAAATAAATGAAGTATTTTTGTGTTAAGCCTACATAATTACAAGTTAATAGTTTCCGGAATTTTCTTTTACTTGTACTGTGAGATTTCTTGACTCTAGGTCAACAGCTACACTACAGTCCTTAATGAGTGAATTTGCGAGTGGAATAATATGTGACATATATGGCCGTATCTTTTTGTTGGATTGACTTAATATCTTAACGTCCTTACACCGCCAATGGAAGTATGACCTTTGTATGTGAAAAAATGCGTCTTTACAGACGGAGGGACGGTCAGTCAGTCAGATAGCAATGAAAAATAAATTTTTTTTTTCTTATTACATAGATACAAATTATTAATTTTCGGAATTTTTCCTTTACTTTTACTGTTAAACCTCGCTTCTTCACAGATTTTATGATTCTAGGTCAGAGGGAAGTACCATATTCATTTTGATGAGTGGCTTTCGAGTATCAAAATACGTGACATAAATGGCCGGATCTTTGGATTCGGACTTTAGAAGCGTCACATTTTTACAACACTAAGAGACCATAAGCTTTCGTATATGATATAAATTTCAACTTCGTCCTTTCCTGAGAAAAAGGTGTCTTCACAGATGGGCAGACCGACAGCCGGACAACAAATGAAAAACGTATGTGATATAATTACGAATTACAATTTTTCCCCTACTTCTTTACTGTGAATTTGCCAAATTTAATGCTTTTAATTCGAGGGGGAGGTACCCTATAGGTTTTGATGAATCAATTTTCGAGTATAAAAGTATGGAACGTAAGTGACTGCATCTTTGTAAGCTTCAGTTTCTACACCGCCAAGGGACCGTAGATCTCAGTACGTGGATACAGTCCTACTTGATGCGTCAGCCCAATCCTGAGAAGAGTACGAAATTTCCTGGTTTTTCTCCATTACAGAATGTTTTGATCCTTCTGTGTCAATATTTCACTTCTAACCTTTCACAGTAACGATTTGTTTTGTCAACAAAAGCCGTGTAACCGACAACGGAGATTAATTTTCTCAGCTGGGCTACCTTCAGAAGAGGCATTGCACGAGAGGAGGGAGCTCTCCTGTTTCTTCTTGTTTGTGACCAAGAAAGGGCGTGAACCATCCCTGTCTTTTCTCTCGG
This sequence comes from Schistocerca serialis cubense, assembly GCF_023864345.2. Taxonomy (NCBI): domain Eukaryota; kingdom Metazoa; phylum Arthropoda; class Insecta; order Orthoptera; family Acrididae; genus Schistocerca; species Schistocerca serialis. The sequence continues at coordinate 255,756,087 of NC_064644.1, read as the reverse complement.
CTGGCCGGCGGATTGATATCGTCGGTGGAAGGCCATCACCGCCGGCCGCGGTTACTCGGAAACAATGAGCTGCGCTGGCGGTGATGGCGCGGCGCCACACACCCTGCGTAACTAACGGTCGTACTGGCTCGGAGCCAAGATGGCTGCTGCCTGCTGCCGGTGGTGGAGAGGGGGAGAGAGACCGTGACAGATACCGCTGAGCTGCAATCACTGCGAGCGGTGTCACGCCAATGTGAAAAACGGCTACCACACGAAGGGCGATGTTTTTTCCTACACTCGAATGGCAGGGGAAAGGCACAGCCCGCATTGTCGGGTAAGCAAATCGTAGCCCATTCGAATGTACGCCTATCAGCCGAGAACAAGTAATAGACAGAATCACTGTAACTTTCTACGTCATCCCGCACCATTAACCGGAGACCAGCAACAACCGCAATATACACTACAGGCCATTAAAATTGCTACACCAGGAAGATGACGTGCTACAGATGTGAAATTTAACCGACAGGAATAAGATGCTGTCATATGCAAATGATTAGCTTTTCAGAGCACTCACACAAGGTTGGCGCCGGTGGCGACACCTACAACGTGCTGACATCAGGAATGTTTCCAAGCGATTTCTCATAAACAAACAGCAGTTGACTGGCGTTGCCTGGTGAAACGTTGTTGTGATGCCTCGTGTAAGGAGGAGAAATGCGTACCACCACCTTCCCGACTTTGATAAAGTTCGGATTGCAGCCTATCGCGATTGCGGTTTATCGTATCGCGACGTTGCTGCTCGCGTTGGTCGAGATCCAATGACTGTTAGCAGAATATGGAATCGGTGGGTTCAGGAGGGTAATACAAAACGCCGTGCTGGATCCCAACGGCCTCGTATCACTTGCAGTCGAGATGACTGGCACCTTATCCTCATGGCTGTAACAGATCGTGCAGCCACGTCTCGATCCCTGAGTCAACAGATGGGGACGTCTGCAAAACAACAACCATCTACACGAACAGTTCGACGCCGTTTCCAGCAGCATGGACTATCAGCTCGGAGACCATGGCTGCGGTTACCCTTGACGCTGCATCACAGACGGGAGCGCCTGCGATGGTGTACTCAACGATGAACCTGGGTGCACGAATGGCAAAACGTCATGTTTTAGGATCAATCCAGGTTCTCTTTACAGCATCATGATGGTCGCACCCGTTGTTTGACGACATCGCAATGAACGCACATTGGAAGCGTGTATTTGTCATCGCCATACTGTCGTATCACCCGGCGTGACGGTATGGGGTGCTATTGGTTACACGTTTCGGTCACCTCTTGTTCGCATTGACGGTACTTTGAAGAGTGGACGTTACATTTCAGATGTGTTACGACCAGCGGCTCTACCCTTCATTCGATCCCTACGAAACCCTACATTTCAGCAGGATAAAGCACGACCGCGTGTTGCTGGTCATGTACGGGCCATTCTGGATACAGAAAATGTTCGACTGCTGCCCTGGCCAGCACATTCTCCAGATCTCTCACCAACTGAAAACGACTGGTCAATGGTGGCCGAGCAACTGGCTCGTTACAATACGCCAGTCACTACTCTTGAACTGTGGTATCGTGTTGAAGCTGCATGGGCAGGTGTACGCGTACACGCCATCCAAGCTCTGTTTGACTCAATACCCAGGCGTATGAAGGCTGTTTTTACGGCCAGAGGTGGTTGTTCTGGGTACAGATTTCTCAGGATCTATGCACGCAAATTGCGTGAAAATGTAATCACATGTCAGTTCTAGTATAATACGGTATATTTGTCCAATGAATACCCATTTATCATCTGCATTTCTTCTTGGTGTAGCAATTTTAGTGGCCAGTAGCGTAGAATTAGATTGCCGTGAGTAGGTTACCCTTAACACCTGAAAACAACATGTTTGGAGGGGTTCTATGCCGGGAACAATGGACTTTGTTGAATGGCGTCGCCCTTTGTTCAGTACTGAATAGCAATTTCTCACTATCCCGGATCAACATCATCGTCTATTATGTTGGTGACCTGTGGAGATTGGGTTGAGTTTGGTTGATCTGGGGGAGGAGACCAAACTGCGATGTCATCGGTCTCATCGGATTCGCGGAGGATGGGGAAGGAAGTCAGCCGTGTCCTTTCAAAGGAACTAGCAGTTTTACTCCTCGCGTCGTGATGTGCGCAGCCATCTGGCATGACTTCAGTTCACAGCTGGTAGTGATTGAGGTAACTCTGACTGCATAATAATACATCAGGGAAATCTGTAATCTATATCCACGAATTGGGATGGACAACTTCCAGATCGACATCCATCCTGCTGACCTTCTCCTCATGTACAGGGCCTTATAAGCGCCTAATTCGTTTCAAAGTTCTGTATCTTCCAAAATTTTACTCGTATAGATATTATTGATGCATGAATAGAACCGTAAACTGGCAAAGTTTTCATTGCGCCTATGAGTTGGCAATGTGAATGTAGCGCCTTGACGAAATGCTGCAAGGCACGACAGACCTTTTTGTGTTGGAATATGCGAGATTTTTGCTGTTATAACAGTGCAGCACGCATTCATTTATAAAAAAGAACACAAGCTAAAGAAAGCATTGTGAATTGGTATGGCAACTTTAGGAACTCTGGTTTACTGTGTAAACCGAAAAGTACTGATCCACCAGATGTACCAGATGCAAGTGTGGAGTGGTTGAAGGAAAGTTTCGTCTAGACCCCAACAAGCCGCACAGTTTCGAGCAAGTTTCGAATTTGTTATACCGCAGCCAACCGTGTGGAAGATTTGGCGATGGCGGTTTCATTTGAGATCATGCACCCTGCAGCTCGTGCAACACTTAAACTCGCAGTATTATGGCCAGTACGTTCAGTTTTGCATTACTTATGCTCGCTATGCTAAACGATTAGTCCTGTAGCAATAATAAACAGGACATTTTTGTAGTAAATTAAATATAGTTAAGTTTTCATCAGGTTACCCTTCATTCAGAGGCTGCTCCACGCAGCGACCGTTATTTTGATTTGTAAATAATATATTTCAGCTATCAGTTCTTATTTGGAATATTTATTGGCAGATCTAGATTTCGGCTAGCAAATAGCTATTCTCGATGCACTATCCTTTTTTGGTCAATGCATGTAATGCCTGTTGCTCTGGCTTTGTACACAGTTCATGGAATACATCTCACTGATTTATTTACTGGTTTCCCATTCTATCTAGCCGCTCTTCACTAGCCTTCTCCAGTCCCACGTTACATCTGCTTCTAAACACTACTTTACGAAAAGTAGAACAACAAAGACAGCTGGATTTGAACTGTGGCTGTCAGTGGCTATGAACATGAGCGAAGGGGTTGAAGAGGAACATTTCAGACCACAAGCACATAGAAAAGAAAGAAGGACAGTCATTTTGAACAACAATGCAATTAGCTGCAGTCAGTTTTGACCCAAAAGTTAGGTAAGATACAGCTTTATTCTATTAATCTAATTAATTAAAACAAAATTGTTCTGTTTTCGTCTTAATTGGATAATTAAGCTTGTACGTTTCTGCAGGTAAGACTTCAATTTTTATCTTGTTCATATTGGATTGAGACAATATGTTTCATACAAACTCTCGGGGCTTGAGCATGGCCTTTTCTGTTAACGGTCCGTTCATGTATTTTGTCCGTGTTTCTTCTCTCTGTGTTTTAACTAAAATCGGACTTTATCATAATACAGCACCCGAAGACGGCGGTGGATCGAGCTGGACGACTTTTTGCTTAAAAGTACGAAAACTTTGGCCATGCCAAGTCACCCAACAATCTTAAAATGACTAAAGACACCAAATAAAACATACTTAGTAATAACAGTATATTCTGAAATAAAACAAAATTATATTACGACACTTACATTGAGACTTGTATTATGCAATTACCAGTGCCGTGCAGCTTGTGAATGTATTAATAAAATAATGTAGTAGTAATGTCGGTGTGCCAAAATACGTCCGAGCTGGACAGTGCCTCTTTTTCCGCCAATAATCTGACGATCAAAGATCTTAAAATGTTTCCATCGGCTGCATAAAATATTTATAGAGCCATGGACTATATTTATGGCTAAAATTATTTCTTTATTTCATTACTTGTAATTAGGTTTTCTGATAATAAAAGCTCAGCATGGAAATGTGCATTTAAACTGCCCCCTGATTTGCGAGGCGAAAGGACACACCTGGAGACGTGCATCTCACTCTATAGCACATTGCATACATAAGTCTACCAAAACACATACATATTATATATAACATACATATTATAACAGTTTTATGTTGGTATTGCGCGTATCGTACATGCGCAGTCGCGTTCAAGTTCAGTAGTAGAGCGGCCGTTGCGAAGCGAGATCATCACACGACACAGTGATACATAGTTTATACTCAGTCCGTGTGTTCATGTGCCCGAGACGTCGCAGAGAAGAGATTTATCATCATGGATTTCAAAAATGTGGATCTCTGTGTTTCTCCTTCTGCTGCTGACAGGAACAGCTGAAATAAAACTATTGCACTACGTAGCTTCTCTGTAGAAGATCTGAACGTGTATTTAATAGTTTTGTATAACTTAAGCATGACCCATGGATCTATTTACAGTTGAGCATGGTATACCCTAAGATCACGATGAGCATTTAGTCCAATAATTCTGTTTGTTTTAGGATGCTGCAGCAGATGCGAAATGCTGACAGTAACATAGGGACCGTCGTATAGCAGAAGCCGCGTGGCGTTGCCCCGCTGAAGTGCAGACGACTTATGGTGAGCACGCAAAAGCACTAACATACCAACTTTAAATTCCTGCTTCCTCTTGACAGAACGCGCATAAGTTTTGTTCCTAATTTTGGCTTCCGCAGACAGCTTCGCACGGACTTATAACATCCACGATACATATATTTTTTTATTAGGAGTGGAATATGAACGTGTGGATAATATTCATTCAATTCTGTAATTATTTCTTAAAAAGATGATAATGATGTAAAACAGAGACAATATTTGTCTCACATTCTTTGTTAATCTATGTCATTCTTTTCTTTTGTTTTGTACCCTTTTGTCGTCTTCTTCTGATGTACATCGCCGACGCAAGACGCGAATCGATTTGAGGTCCGTTAAATGAAAAACATTTAATGTAAAATTATTGTACTTTTATGTTCATTTGCTGGTAAAAACAAATAGAGCCAAATGCGTTAAAACAATTTATGATTAATTATTGGAAATTCACTGCCTATTTTAATTATAATTTTTTATTAATTGTTTCATCATAGCTACAAGAAGCGCAGCCACTGTTAGTTGCGATTATACAGCAACTTCGTCTGTACTCCTAGTTGAAAATAGCATGAGTTAGTGTTAAACTAATTTTCAAAACAATTTAATAATTTTTTTATTGGTGGCATAAATTTAAATGATTAACTATTTACTGGGAAAAGGAAAATCTTAATTAAAAAAGAAATCCTTTAGCTTTTTTGGCCGCCATCTTAACTTTCATTACAGCGGCAAAATTAAATTAAAACTGCAAACAATATTCCGATGTGTAAGAAATAAATGTGAACCGGTGGTACTGAACTCTATTTACAAAAGAAAAAAAATTGATCGAATCAGACTGCATTTTCTAAGAACAGTGCTGATGGTATTTATTGTTGAACAAGATTTCATTGCTGATATATGAGGCTAAAATTAAACTACGGACGAATCACGGAGAAAAATATTTTTTGGTAGCATACGTCAGTGTTGTGTGCGGGTGGTATTCTGTGGTTCCTTTTCATGATCAATTTGCTAAGAATAATTAAATCCATCGAAGACAAAAAAATCATAAAAGCTCTGATGTACGATCGGTAATTTTAGAGATATGAACACAGCTTACAGTCAATATTATTACACTACGTTAGGTGGAATTCTAGTGCAATTTGAACAAAATAATTATCCGGGAGAAGTTGTAGTTTGAATAATGCATTATACATGTGTATAATGTTGTCAGTGTCATTTACAAAATCAAATCAATGCAACTGCTAAAAAAAATTAAAAAATAAAAAAAGAGTGAATTCAAACCGCAGAATACCATAGAGAATCGATCGTATCATTCATATTCAAAGCACTTGTCCAAGTTGACGATACACAAAATCCGCCACAGACTTCCCTTACCTTTTCGTCGCATGTAGTTTGTAAGTAGGCTGTTTAGGTTTTTTATTCTATGTAAGTAGGCTGTTTAGGTTTTTTATTGGTAACGCCACCTCTGTATGAAAATCACTGGCTGTGCTGTGTGCAGTCTGTGGCTGCTTTGCACTGTTGTAATACTCGCCATTGTAGTGTTAGGCAGCTGGCTGTGAACAGCGCGTAGCGTTGCGCAGTTGGAGGTGAGCTGCCAGCAGTGGTGGATGTGGGGAGAGAGATGGCGGAGTTTTGTAATTTGTCATGAACTGCTATATATATTATGACTATTAAGGTAAATACATTGTTTGTTCTCTATTAATATTTTTCATTTGCTAACTATCCCTATCAGTAGTTAGTGCCTTCCGTAGTTTGAATCTTTTATTTAGCTGGCAGTAGTGGCGCTCGCTGTATTGCAGTAGTTCGAGTAACCAAGATTTTTTGTGAGGTAAGTGATTTGTGAAACGTATAATTTAATGTTAGTCAGGGCCATTCATTTGTAGGGTTTTTGAAAGTCAGATTGCGTTGCGCTAAAAATATTGTATGTCAGTTAAAGCACAGTCTTGTATAATTTTTCTAAGGGGAAGTTTCATATGTCGACCCTTAGCCGAGGATACCTCACTGGAATCTTCTGATATTTTTCTTGTAGTTTGTGTAATTAGTGTAGCTTTTGTTTATTGCTAGCACGTAATTGTAGAGAGAATCTCCTTTGTAGTTGCAGTCTTTCATTGTTGTACAGTAAAACAGTTGTGGCATGCATGTAGATTTGCACCAAGTATTTCGCAGCTGCAATTACCTAGATATTATTTTCAGCGCTATGTTAAAGTGTTCTCTTATTTTTGCTCTTCAAATTGTGCTTTTCTGTGTTATCGTGTGAAATATTGTGACAATAATGGCGTGTGAAAAACGTAACACTAGGCTACAAAGTAAACTGAGAAATAATAGTGACGACGGGCGTAGCTTATCAGCACCACTGTGTAATGAATTAACAGACATTCAAAGTAGTAATTTGGTAACTGTGCATAGGGAAATGGAGCGGGCTGCAAACAATGGCGTAGACAGTGAAACAGGTAGTGAACAGGGAAGCATTATCGATCGATCGCTCGGCAACAACTCGCCTCAGGAATCCGTAATGACAGGACACAATTTTGCAAATACTGTAGATTCAGGTTTTGCGTCCTCACCGTTTTCTCAAATGAGTCAAGACACATATTCCCCTTGTCAAAATGTAAATGTTGCCGGTGCAAATGCAGTGCCGAAAAGCATAGAGGAACTGATTCCAGACACTAACACATTATTATTGCAATTAATGCAGCAAATGAAACAAAATCAGAGACAAACACAGCAACAGTTAGACACAATGGAAAAAAATCTTCAAAAGTTAGACACAATGGAAGAAAATCAGAGACAAACACAACAAAGGCTTCAAAAGTTAGACACAATGGAACAAAATCTTAAAAAGTTAGACACAATGGAACAAAACCATCAAAAGTTAGACACCATGCTTGAACAAACACGTGAAGATTTAACTACTGAGTTACATAACATCGAATCGAAATGTCAAAAAGTCTGTAATGACGTAAAGACACAAATATGTGAGCATTTCCAACCTATTTTTTCGCGTCATGAAAATGCATTACAGAATCACGAAGCAGCCATAAAAGAACTGCAAACGATTGTTCATGAAAATCACGACACCTTGCAAGCTAAAATTGACTCAGTTGCATCTACCGATTCGGTTACGCAACTTGCAAAAACTCGAGAAAACTTAAAACAGTAGATACGATTTCAACACGAATTTACACTCTGAAACTTGGTTCAGAAAAACACACTGAGGAAATAAGTACACTATCGGAGAAAGTAGCCGAACTTTCGGATCAGTTCACTAACTTATGTACGAAGGTAGATGATAATCTGAATGACACAAACCCAGTAGTCTTTAATGAGACAGAAGAGTGCGAACAAATTAGGAAACTGAAACAAATTCTGAATCAAATTAATACGCAACACCAAAGAGAAATCCGGGAAGTACAAGATCAGCTGACACAGGTAATACAAGAATTACGTATTTCAGAGGACACTCGCGCCCCAATACGGGATGAAGGACACAGAAATATGGAACAGCCACAAAATAATAACACAAGGCATTTCGGAAGTTATGAAATAAATCGGCAAGGTGCACCGAATTTTGAGATGGAACCGCCGACACGACGTAACAATGACCGATATGCTACTCGCCGACACTATGATTTTGACTATAAGCTGTTCATTACTACACGTAAATTCAAAACATTTAAGAATTCTGGCAACGACATTCATCCACAAGCATGGCTCCATCAATTCTCTCATTGTTTTCCTCCCAACTGGTCGTTAGATCACAGATAAGAATTTATGTGTGGCTACTTGGAGAATGAACCAGCTGTAAGAATGCGATCGGTCATTCACGATTGTCACAGTGAAGGAGAATTTTATCATGCCTTCCTCTCAGCGTATTGGTCTCAAGCTACACAAGACCGAGTAAAACATAGCATCATAATGATGAAACGTTTCGAACAATCTGAATTTTCCAGTCTTACGAAATATTTTGAAGACGTGTTGCATAAGAATCAGTATCTTTCAAACCCATACAGCCCCTCAGAACTCAGCCGCATTTGCTTAATCAAATTACCTGAACATTTGCTGCATATTATTTTAGCAGGACGTTGCAAAGACGACATTGAAGCTTTTCAGGGACTGTTACAAGAATTAGAAATTGACACAGTCAGTCGCGGGATGCGAAAACAGGAAAACAAACAATACAGGTCACATCCGTCACAATTCTGTGACGACAGAAACAGTAACTGGACACGACAAGTCTATTCTTACAACGCAAATCGTGACCAAAACAGACACCACCCATATGACAACCACTGGCAGAGTAATAATAGTTACAGAGAAAGATCGCATCTCCGTAGTAATGACGATCACAGAGACAATCAGAGAAACAGACAATATGGGAACCAAAACAATTATTATCAAGGGAGGCAGAATAACTTCAGACGCAACAGTTTGGCGCACAGTTACGATTCAGGGAGAAATTCTCCACCACGTGACGGACAAGGAAGAAACTACGGAATCTACCGACATGACGACAGACGATATATTCGTAACGACAGAGCTGAATTGCATCAGAACTGGCGGGATTCAAACAGGGCAGGGCCTTCTCGTCAGAGTGAATTTGTAGAAGTTAGGTCTCCTTATCCCAATAACGGCACGCGCCAACAAAGGGACAGACAATGACATGCACCGCAGGCAGCCACGTTCGCCGGCTGGCTGGGAGAAAAATAACATAGCTAACCTTGAGAAAAATTCCAGTATTCTTCACCGACGTATACCACATGATAATTACGTTGAAGTTGAAACTCTACATACTAGGAAGAGTAAAGGTTTACACCACATTTCACATGTAAAACCGTTTATTGTAAGATAATCTGCTTTTTAACTTTGCCTTTGCCATAAAACTTTTCACTTCACATTTCTAGTATGCTTTGTGAGACTTCAGAAACTGTTAACATGCAACAATGTTTGAAGTTAAATATCCAGTCTAGAACCTAGGGAACTTATTTAAACAGAAATTACGAATGCATTGTTATAGTGAACAGACGACACAGTGTTGTTATTTGTACATTCTTGCTTGTTAGTTACACGATTACGTAACGACTATCAGGCTTACATACTTCGAACATGTACTGGTACTGCTAATGAGATTTTAATGCAACATTTTGGTTTACTTGAAAATATATTATGGATTCAAAGTGCTTTCTGTGAGATACCAGATGACATAGTGGTTAGTTTATGTGACAGCTACACGATTTTATCACGACGCTACTAATGAGTGACAATTTACAATGTTGCTTTTGCAGTGTTTCTGTTTTATATCTGCACAGTTTTTCTGCATTATTCTGGAAAGTAAAACATGTTTTAGTAGTAACTTTTGTGGTATAGCAATAATGAGACAGCCTTTTCTGTAGCACAACAATACGTTACAGCACAGTACTTTCTTCACACGGAAATAAGCATAATAATTAAGATATCTATACGCATAGCATTTCACTTTTGTTTATCATGAGGTAAGTACATTGACTTCTGCAGAACTTAGCTTTCGGAGGACGATAACTACGAGACTTCCACAGAGATTATCTTACAACATGATGCACAGTTTAGCGCTACAGTGGACGTATTTGAGTGATTAATTTCGCACTTAAAACATTTATTTTTTAAGATATTTGAAGTACAATGATACAAGGGTTTTCCGTGATACATTTCATTCCATTGCTGTAATCTGCAACACCTGAGGGTATAATTACATTAATCCTCAGGGGGGTACATGCTTACTTTGTGTACCATGTGTTTGGCAAGCACAAGGAGCCCTAGCTAATATGGTATTTGCTTATACAACTTTACACATCGGTACCATATTTCTCTAACACAGAATTACACAGCTATCTGATTATTTGACAGAGAAACAAACATTCTTTTTACTACGTCAGTGACAGATGTTTACGCAATTACACAGTCGGATAACTTCACACTTATGAAATTGTATTTTGTCTGTACTTTGTGAAATGCTCATATTTTTCGGAACCATTGTGATACTATGAGAGCTTTGAATGATATATTTGGTATGGGATCATGATTTTTAAAGTAAGTTTGAGGCTGATGACACTATTGAAATGAGCAGAGAATTTTCTTTAGGTTTTGACATTATTGCAGAAAGCTATGACGATTTTGAGATTTGACTGAGGTGTTATGATGTTATTTTTATGATGACGATATGTACAGTATTATGCTGTTGAGGTATGTTTATGATCAATAAGATGATGATATCGTATATGAGGAATTTGATTATGCTACATGTTTCTCATGATGAAATATTGAAGAAGTGTCGACGAATATGTATATGTATAATAAGGTAAGGAATAATGAATAGTGGTTAGGGACTCTGACTTCTGAAAAAGGTTGTTGGAAACCAAGAATCCTACTTTAAGAGTTATGAAATGTGTGTAAATGCATGAAAGTATGACAATGCCAACGAAAACGTTTTGAACGGTGTTATATTCATAGGATTTTGTTTCTACACATTTGCAACCCAAATTCTCGACCGGTGAAATTTTTTATATGAGACTGTCACTGTAATCCAAACTGGTGTCCTAAATATTTCGGTAAGAAAGTTAAGTGACCACCTGCACCTAATGCGTCGTGGGCACCCAGCTGGTCGACAGTCGTCTTGAAAAAAGCCATTAGTGTGTGCCTTCCAGAGGCACAGGTGGAAAAAAAAAGGGAGGCCTTTATCCTCGCTATTGACGTTCCTTTGTAGAAAGCATCGCAAAAACGACATGGTCGAACTTGAAAACATATGATTACACTGTGGAGCTCTTAATTTATGATATTTACTGAACTGCTAATGAAATGACGAGAAATATTTTTATGTCTATACACCTGATTATGACTACTGTCTCTCTAGTTGAGAGATTTTTCTACTAACTTATGAAATGCCTAATGACTACTGAATGATGTTCTTATGCTTTACTTTGTACATAGTTGCTTATTTCATTTGATATCTAGTTTCTAGCTGCACTGCAGCATTGGTTAAAATAAAATTTTATAGATGTACTAATATAAATATTTTCTGTCTACAGATTGAGTAAATAATAATTTTTTTCAAAAAAAATGAGGGAGCACAAAAAGACATTTACCTTCACAGGAACTACATTCATAATTTTGTTTTCAAGTACTTGGTAATTTCTTTTGTAGAATAAATTGTAATGCATCACTCTAGTATTAAGATGTGACATAGGTATTAGACATGGCCATTTTTAGTGTACTATTTTTTCTGCTTGAGCTTTGTCATGTTTAGGTATAAGTTATTTCATTTTCTGTTGTTGGTTGCCAGGCACAGTGCTACTGAATTTCAATTTGTGTTACTCTGCTAAGCCAGATTTATTTTTCTTGTTTGCTGCGCATTGCCTTATATAAGTTGTAATGTTGAATTGCTTGGTAATTTAGATTTACTGTAGCTTGCTTTGCAAATTTCCATTTTTTTCTCATTGCTGTTTGTGTTAATTGTTTTGTGCTGCTGCATTGCCTCGTTCCTTAGTTTAGCATCTGAGCTCAGTAGATTTAAGTTAGCCTAAGAGGGGGTAGACTATATAAGAACCTCACTATGGAGAATAGGGAAAGAATGCATTGAGAAGTTATATGAAAACGATTTGGGCCAAAATGAGTATTGTACAATGAGCCATAATTATTTTGAAAGAAATATGGTTAGAATACAGAAAAGAGGTATAGATAGGACTTTTTGGGAATAATGATGAATGAAGGGAGATCTCCAAGAAGTAAAGAAAGTTTTGTTTGCAAAATACTGCAGTACAACAAACCCTGTCCTTTCCTTTTGTATTATTCCGCTATATGTTTATGTACCCTTGTGTATTTGTCTTTTTCCTGTCTTTATGTGTTTAGCTAATAAGATTTATGTTGTAGAATTTTTCAAATACTATGTTATTTTCTTTGTAAAGATGTTTATACATTATTTATTCTGTTCTGTCTTAATGTTCATGTGTGAAGTTGGTGTTTCGAAAGCTATTCTGATCTTTTATGTGTGTACTCATGTCATAATTCCTGTAAAACTGATGTATAAGTTAATTCGATTCTTTTGTAAAGCCCATATTACTACAAATGTTATCTGTACTGTTATGTTCTTTAATGATGTATTTTGTACCTTTGTAATTGTATTTTCATGTTGTAAATTTATAATTGTATAGACACCAGTTCTTCAAATTAAGGTACATTTCACTGCACATGCTTCTGTTGGTCATAGTATATGGACAATATGTGACAAGTAGGGACTGTTGGTGTTTGCACGTGTGTTAATAATTTAGCAAGAGACTGGATAACAGCATTGCTGGTTCTAAGGACAATTCCAAAAATTTTGTGAGTGCACAAGTGGTGGTTATGGACTTGCTATATTATCCGCAAGACTCTTCACTGGTGATTGTGCACCTGCACAGTCACAACAGATGGCAGCTGGCCATTTCTACAAGGACTACAGCGGGTCTACACCTTTGCTGACTCACCAGTACCATTATTTCTACAAGGACTACAGTGGGTCTGCATCTTTGATGGCCCACCAGTACCATTATTTCTACAAGGACTATAGTGGGTCTGCATCTTTGATGGCCCACCAATACCGTAATCTCTACCATGACTACAGTGGGTCTACTCTGTGATGACCTACCTACCAGTATTCTTCAAAACTTCGACTGACTCTGCAGTGGGTTTGCTCTGTTGTGGCCCATTACCTGTCTGCACGTCGAGAGTCAGCACTGTCTTTCCGTTGGAAGAACAACACTACTTCTTCAAGACTGCATGGAAATCCACTACTTCTGTGTGCATTTTCTTTTACTGCTCAGACTTTGAGAAAAACACTGCAATGTTACTGTGATGAATGATCAGGACTGTCTTTATGGACTGTGAGAAAGTTTAGCTTTTGACCAACATTGTATCAATAAGTGTGTGCAATTGATATCTTTGTTATTGTAATTATAAAAAAAATTTATCAAATCATTATTGGCCACTGTCCAAAACAATTTGTAAAATTTTTTGTGGGGAGCATGGGGGCTATGTAAGTAGGCTGTTTAGGTTTTTTATTCTATGTAAGTAGGCTGTTTAGGTTTTTTATTGGTAACGCCACCTCTGTATGAAAATCACTGGCTGTGCTGTGTGCAGTCTGTGGCTGCTTTGCATTGTTGTAATACTCGCCATTGTAGTGTTAGGCAGCTGGCTGTGAACGGCGCGTAGCGTTGCGCAGTTGGAGGTGACCCGCCAGCAGTGGTGGATGTGGGGAGAGAGATGGTTGAACAATTATACATGACTGTGCTTAAACTTACATACAGTATTTTTAGCGCAACGCAATCTGGCTTTCAAAAATCCCTACAAAAGAATGGCCCTGACTAACATTAACCTATACCTTTCAGAAATCACTTACCTCACAAAAATCTTCATTACTTGAACTACTGCAATACACGAGCGTCACTACTGCCAGCTAAATAAAAGGTTCGAACTACGGAAGGCACTAACTACTGTTAGGGATAGTTAGCAAATGAAAGATATTAATAGAGAACAAACAATGTATTTACCTTAATAGTCATAATATATATATCAGTTCTGATACCCAAAAACCGCCACAGACTTCCCTTACCTTTTCGTCGCATGTAGTTTGCTGAAAAGACAGTTTTGGAATGGCGATGTTCGATCGTTGTATTTTTTGTGATCGAACATGAGCCCATTAGGCGTGTACGGAGTTTCCTAATCATTGAGGTTGTTGTGTACCTCTTAAAATTTCACAGAACACACGTCAGTTGGGTTGCACTGGGGACTATACCTTGAGATAAAAATACTCTTAATACTATTGTCTTTGAGAAATTTATGCCGCTTGCGCCCAGTATAGTAGGCAGCATTGTCGTATAAAATAGCCTTTGGTTTTCCCACGTGAGGAATGTAGTCACACGAGAAACGACGGATGATGGCAGTGGGAGTAGCAGATCTTATAGCATACACATTAACATGCTTGGAGATTAAATCGCAAAGTGCAATATGAATTTAATTTTGTGTAAATGAGACAGAGGGGAGGCTCTTTTTGGTGGACTCTGGACATACAGGTGATGAAGTCCCAACCATCCATACCAAACTCCGTCCAAACAGGCCTTGGAAGGTGAAACGGATCCGAACGGCCGCAGTGTCATCCTCAGCCCACAGGCATCACTGGATGCGGATATGGAGGGGCATGCGTTCAGCACACAGCTTTCCCAGCCATATGTCAGGAGACCAGAGCCGCTACTTCTCAATCAAGTAGCTCCTCAGTTTGCCTCACAAGGCCTGAGTACATCCATCCCGTTTGCCAACAGCACTCGGCAGACTGGATGGTCACCGATCCAAGTGCTAGCCCAGACTGACAGCACTCAACTTTGGTGATCTGATGGGAACTGGTATTATCACTGTGGCAAGACAAGCACCCATACAGGGGCAGAACTGTGTGCCATGCTACGTCTAAGCAACTGTCACGCTGTGGGGCAGTGGAGACACGGGGTTGCCATCCCCCATAACACCCGGCTGGGAGTCCCACTACCACTGGTTAACGACAGTTGTCGGTTTCAGCACTGAGCCAAGCTGTGATGGGCTTGGCGGGGCCAAAACAGATCAGACTGGACCTAAATGAATCAGCAGCAGTTAGATCATATCAGGCCTCTAGCACCAGTCATCTCACCAGTAGCTGCACCATCATCCACCAGTTACCACTCTGTGCCTGGGAACTCTCCATGCATACTGTCAATTTTTCTGCTTTATTGAAAGACAATGATAGCAGTTCTGATTTCTGCTACGAGTATGCTGTTGTGATGGTTGTGATGGCGCTGTAGCCACCCCCCCCCCCCCCCCCCCTTAAAGATCGCGTGACCACATTAATATGATAGGAACCATGAAAAATTCAAGCAGCATCTATAGCTCATATTGGAAAACAATGGCAAACGCAAAATGGATAATAACCCAGACATGTCAAGAAGTACAGTGTTATTTCAAATAAACATGAAGTAGATTAGTTGAAAAATCGTGAGGGATGCTCACTTGTCCAGACGGAAATGCCTTGGAAACGGGTATGAAGCAAAATAAAATCGATTCATGTACTATACTCGAAAGACTCACCGGAAATATTTTTATATGTAGGAGAAGAAACATCTACGAATAAGCTGTGGCTTTAGCCGCCCACGCCAGCGGTGCTACGAACTTGTCGTTTGCACGTGCAGCACCCACGTATCAAGCACATTTGAGGACGAGACGCGTTTATATGAAGTAACAAGGTGAATTGTGACGATCAAAATGTAGGACAACACATATGTACACACTCATCCCGTGTGAGGTATCTTTCATTCTCACACAATATCGACTGATCCCTCACGGGATTTAAGGGTAGCCGTGGTCGTCAGTACTCTTGGTAAGTTATGGTCAGACAGTCTGCCGCCTGGGAGAGCAGTGTGTTTGGGGCGTGCGGGGTGCGAGTCTTGGGGAGCAGTTACCATCGAAACGCAAGTGTGTGCTGTCCTCATGTGCCGGTTGCGTCCGTTTGCGTAGTGAATATCGCCGGATTGGAAACTTTTTCTAATGTGGTGATTGAACAGTTAATTGGGCTTTGTGTTTGGATGCCGGTAGAAACCCTGGGTCAGCGGTGGTGGCAGAGTTGATGCTTGTCAATCTAGTTCTTTTTTTAGTCGTAAGAACTAAAGCTGTGGATTACGGCCTGTTGGTTAAAAGCTGGTCGGTGAAAGTAACCGCATTCTACCAGTTTGGGGCTGCTGTTGATTCTAATGACGATCCTCAGGAATTGCGGTGAGAATTTTGTTTTGCGCCTTATATGTCATTAGGTGATCTGCCCGTCTGTGTGATCCTTGTTCTCACTGCACATAACCTTATCACAAGCACACTGAAGTTAGTGAACTAGTTATAGTAGGACTACAGTCAACTGCTTTTCTACCTATTGTCTGTGCTTAATTTTATGGTTACAGTGGAGCTGCTAGGTCGAGCCGGATCATCCTAAGCGTGGGCCCTGCTCAAAACGACTAAGCCGCATATAATTTAATTCACGCATGTGCGCTTGTGGCTATAGCCACACTTGTTGTGTGGACGAGTGGTCCTTTAATTTCAGCATTACAGTTTGTAAATTTCTTTGAATCTCTATCTTGTGTGTTACAGGAGGGATGTCTTGTAATTCCATCTGTAAATTTTGTGTATTCATGGCCCCGTAACCGGCACCATTACATAATTAGTTACGCCGCTACTGAAACAGATGCGTCATTTGCTACTAGAACCTTTGTGATACATAAGTAGCAGGGAGGGGGCTAAAGTAAAATTCTAGTTAGACTAACCAGCCGTTTAGTCTAGAAATGCTAAGTCTAAATTGTGTGTTCTGTTTTGGTTCCATTCCGACCTGAATGTCCCAGTCTTACACATGGAATCTTGTAAATTTGGCTTGTTCGGCTAACGGTGAGTACTGATTTGTTTTTCATTACATGAAATGGGCCATTTTGGGCGTGTAGTACTAAACTTATTTGCTTATATATTTTGGGGAACCGTATGCTCTGACTAAGATCTACCCTTAACTGTCTGTGTTTCTCGAAATTACATTTTCACCAATTTTTTTTTTCGTTTTAATGATTGTGTTTCTTTTCAATTAAATCACTTGAATGGAAGTTTATAAAATGCTGTGTTGTGTTTCCGGTGAATTTTACCTTCTGAATCCCTTGGTTGAGTAATATTATAAATGTTGAAGGCACGTGCTACGTTTGTAAGATTTTTCTTTGAATAAAGTGCTTTGTTTAAATTTGAAAAGAAATAAAACTACTTCGGCTTCAGCACCTCACAACTCAACAACACCTCCCTACACTTTCAATGATAGCAGAGCATGGTTGTAATCAAGTGGAGGTTTCTGGTTCTGTCTAGTCGATTGCTTAGAGAAAAATTGTTCGGTATACTGAGTGAAATATTTTTTGTTACAAGTGTTCTAAGGAATATAGGACGGATCGTGGATCAGTGCGCTGTGTTAGGCATTCTCTAATTGACCAAGGACCAGCTTAAATTGAACTTGCCAATGATAGCAGAGCATGGTTGTAATCAAGTGGAGGTTTCATCCTCATCAACGCCGCACAAGTCGCCCAATGTGGCGTTGACTGAAATAAGACTTGCGGTCGAACTTCCCCGGTTGGGGCTACCGGCCAACAATGCCATTCACTCATTACTTTTTTTTTGTGTAAATGTGCCCCAAAGTTCGGTCGGCTTTATGGGAAGCTGTTTCATTCTGTTGGCAGTGCGAATATATATGTACATTCACGTCCAATCGTATCCTCTTGTCCGAGCCACATTTATTTGCCCTACACTGTACAATTTTGCACGATCAGTACACGTGCGTAAAATCTGCAATCACGTTCCACCACAAGGAGAATTAACTCGCCACGGCTTGCTACTAGGCCAGACAAACAGAATAAAAGCATACCACGCGACAACGGTAGAACAACTGACGTAAGCCATAGCACGTGCCAGCGTATGGTATCACACCCAGACAATACTGACCCCGTACAGCACTCTTTGATGGTGCACATGATCCACCACATTAAGTCCGTTGTAAGTTTGTGGCGTCTACTGTTCACATGTTTGCACACAATTTCAGTCTGGTTCGCTGCACACAAATTAATACCTCTTTCCACCATGAGATTTTTCTCAAAACCAGTAGTAAACTCTCGCCCGAACAGCAAAACCAACGACTTCGCAGTAACAGTAACGATTGAACAAACTCCAACTGCACGCCACTCACAAATGCGCCGACTACCGTATGTATCCACAAAACGACTACCAACTACGGCGTCGTGGTTAACCAAAACATTTAACAGCTGACCTAAGGTACGTCACGAAACTGAAACTCCATCTGCTAAACAGGTATCCGCATTTATGCACCAATGACCCCGCAAACAATTGTAATACAATCTTTGCACACTAATAAACCAAGAAAATTCACGCATAATTCACAGTTACAACAATTGAAGATCGGCGCTGTAGCCACGTACTTGAACCATTCACACTTTGCCTTTTTACGCCCGAGCTGCACATCACTGCTTCCGTGGTCATTAGAAAAGTCTAACTCGCACCACATCACAGGGTACAACGAACGTTCCTCGCCTCGGCCGTGCACCACGCGTCCGTCACAAAGGGCGCTCAGTCGGCAGACTAGAAGCTAGTTGTCGATCAGCGCCTCGAAATAAGGTGCCCGTCAAAGAGACGGCTGAATTCAAACCGCGAGAACGATAGACATCCGGCACATTTTAGTAAAGGAGAAACAAGAGAAGTGTCTCAGTTTAATCCTCTTACCATTGAAAAGATGAGTGAAATAAGTGTTAATGTCTCTGACGTTGACAAACACCTGAAATCATTAAAATTAAACAAGCTCCAGGGCACGTCTGAATCATGGTCAGATTCGGCGCTGAATTTGCTGCTAAGTTATCCCATCTTTCAACTATTATCTGGCGTAGGTCCCTCGAACAAAAAGACCCATCCTAGATTATTGCGGAAGTGCGTCAGACGCCTACCACATAGGTCCAACAAGAGATATTGAAATATGCAAAGAAGAGTGTCATGAATGGACATAGGTTTATTTGGTTCTTGGGAGAGTGTCACAGAGATAGCGAAGGAACTCAAATCTCAAACTCTAGAAGATAGGCGTAAAATACCCCGAGAAAGCCTGCTTACTAGTCAGTTACAATATTACTGCATCCCACAGTGATGGCGTTTCGTTCGTGTTATGGTGAGTCAGCACGTAGTAGGGGTCAGTCATATGCAAACGGCTGGTCCGAAAGCATCGATAGCGCAATGCGTTTTCCTTAGTGACCGCTTCACTTGTTTACTGTTACTTCACCACGGGTTGACAACAAAGGCCAAATGAGTAATTAGAAGTAAAAAGTTACAACAATTAGAAGTAAAAAGTTACAACAACCACCTTTAAATGATGACCCCAGGAATACACCACAACCCATTACATGTTGTTGTTGTTGTTGTGGTATTCAGTCCTGAGACTGGTTTTATGCAGCTCTCCATGCTACTCTATCCTGTGCAAGCTTCTTCATCTCCCAGTACCTACTGCTACCTACATCCTTCTGAATCTGCTTAGTGTATTCATCTCTTGGTCTCCCTCTACGATTTTTACCCTCCACGCTGCCCTCCAATACTAAACTGGTGATCCCTTGATGCCTCAGAACATGTCCTACCAACCGATCCCTTCTTCTGGCCAAGTTGTGCCACAAACCTCTCTTCTCCCCAATGCTATTCAATACTTCCTCATTGGTTATGTGATCTACCCATCTAATCTTCAGCATTCTTCAGTAGCACCACATTTCGAAAGCTTCTATTCTCTTCTTGTCCAAACTATTAATCGTCCACGTTTCACTTCCATACAAATACTTTCAGAAATGACTTCCTGACACTTAAATCTATACTCGATGTTAACAAATATCTCTTCTTCAGAAACGCTTTCCTTCCCACTGCCTGTCTACATTTTATATCCTCTCTACTTCGACCATCATCAGTTATTTTGCTCCCCAAATAGCAAAACTCCCTTACTACTTTAAGTGTCTCATTTCCTAATCTAATTCCCTCAGCATCACCCGACTTAATTCGACTACATTCCAATATCCTCGTTTTGCTTTTGTTGATGCTCATCTTATATCCTCTTTTCAAGACACTGTCCATTCCATTCAACTGCTCTTCCAAGTCCTTTGCTGTCTCTGACAGAATTACAATGTCATCGGCGAACCTCAAAGTTTGTATTTCTTCTCCATGGATTTTAATACCTACTCCGAATTTTTCTTTTGTTTCCTTTACTGCTTGCTCAATATACAGAGTGAATAACATCGGGGAGAGGCTACAACCCTGTCTTACTCCCTTCCCAACCACTGCTTCCCTTTCATGTCCCTTGACTCTTATAACTGCCATCTGGTTTCTGTACTAATTGTAAATAGCCTTTCGCTCCCTGTATTTTACCACTGCCACCTTTAGAATTTGAAAGAGAGTATTCCAGTCAACATTGTCAAAAGCTTTCTCTAAGTCTACAAATGCTAGAAACGTAGGTTTGCCTTTCCTTAATCTTTCTTCTAAGATAAGTCGTAAGGTCAGTATTGCCTCACGTTTCCAGTGTTACTACGGAATCCAAACTGATCTTCCTCGAGGTCGGCTTCTACTAGTTTTTCCATTCGTCTGTAAAGAATTCGTGTTAGTATTTTGCACTTGTGGATTATTAAACTGATTGTTCGGCAGTTTTCACATCTGCGAACACCTGCTTTCTTTGGGATTGGAATTATTATATTCTTCTTGAAGTCTGAGGGTATTTCTCCTGTTTCATACATCTTGCTCACCAGATGGTAGAGTTTTGACAGGACTGCCTCTCCCAAGGCCGTCATTAGTTCCAATGGAATGTTGTCTACTCCGGGGGCCTTGTTCCGACTCAGGTCTTTCAGTGCTCTGTCAAAATCTTCACGCAGTATCATATCTCCCATTTCATCTTCATCTACATCCTCTCCCATTTCCATAATATTGTCCTCAAGTACATCGCCCTTGCATAGACCCTGTATATACTCGTTCCACCTTTCTGCTTTCCCTTCTTTCCTTAGAACTGGGTTTCCATCTGAGCTCTTGTTGTTCATACAAGTGGTTCTCTTATCTCCAAAGGACTCTTTAATTTTCCTGTAGGCAGTATCTATCTTACCCCTAGTGAGACAAGCCTCTACATCCTTATATTTGTCCTCTAGCCATCCCTCCTTAGATATTTTGCACTTCCTGTCGATCTCATTTTTGAGACGTTTGTATTCCTTTTTGCCTGCTTCATTTACTGCATTTTTATACTTTCTCCTTTCATTAGTTAAATTCAATATTTCTTCTGTTACCCAAGGATTTCTACAAGCCCTCGTCTTTTGATGATGATGATGATGTTTGGTTTGTGGGGCGCTCAACTGCGTGGTTATCAGCGCCCGTACAATTATCCAATCTTTGCTCAGTCCAATTTCGCCACTTTCCTGGATGATGATGAAATGATGAGGACAACACAAACACCCAGTCATCTCGAGGCAGGTGAAAATCCCTGACCCCGCCGGGAATCGAACCCGGGACCCCGTGCTCGGGAAGCGAGAACGCTACCGCGAGACCACGAGCGGCGGACCCTCGTCTTTTTACTTACTTGATCCTCTGCTACCTTCACTACTTCATCCCTCAAAGCTACCCATTCTCCTTCTACTGTATTTCTTTCCCCCATTCCTGTCAATTGTTCCCTTATGCTCTCCCTGAAACTCTCTACAACCTCTGGTTCTTTCAGTTTATCCAGGTCCCATCTCCTTAAATACCCACCTTTTTGCAGTTTCTTCAGTTTTAATCTACAGGTCATAACCAATAGATTGTGGTCAGAGTCCACATCTGCCCCTGGAAATGTCTTACAATTTAAAACCTGGATCCTAAATCTCTGTCTTACCATTATATAATCTATCTGAAACGTGTCAGTATCTCCAGGCTTCTTCCATGTATACAACCTTCTTTCATGATTGTTAAACCAAGTGTTAGCTATGATTATGTTGTGCTCTGTGCAAAATTCTACCAGGCGACTTCCTCTTTCATCTCGTAGCCCCAATCCGTATTCACCTACTACGTTTCCTTCCCTTCCTTTTCCTACACTGGAATTCCAGTCACCCATGACTATTAAATTTTCGTCTCCCTTCACTATCTGAGTAATTTCTTTTATTTCATCATACATTTCTTCAATTTCTTCGTCATCTGAAGAGCTAGTTGGCATATAAACTTGTACTACTGTAGTAGTTGTGGGCTTCGTATCTATCTTGGCCAGAACAATGCGTTCGCTGTGCTGTTTGTAGTAGCTTACCCGCATTCCTATTTTCCTCTTCATTATTAAACCTACTCCTGCATTACCCCGATTTGATTTTGTGTTTATAACCCTGTAGCCACCTGACCAGAAGTCTTGTTCCTCCTGTCACCGAACTTCACTAATTCCCACTATATCTTACTTTAACCTATCCATTTCCCTTTTTAAATTTTGTAACCTACCTGCCCGATTAAGGGATCTGACATTCCACCTTACGATCTGTAGACCGCCAGTTTTCTTTCTCCTGACAACGATATCCTCTTGAGTAGTCCCCGCCCGGAGATCCGAATGGGGGACTATTTTACCTCCGGAATATTTTACCCAAGAGGACGCCATTATCATTTAATCATACAGTAAAGCTGCATGCCCTCGGGAAAAATTACGGCTGTAGTATCCCCTTGCTTTCAGCCTTTCGCAGTAACAGCACGGCAAGGCCGTTTTGGTTATTGTTACAAGGCCAGATCAGTCAATCATCCAGACTGGTGCCCCTGAAACTACTGAAAAGGCTGCTGCCCCTCTTCAGGAATCACACGTTTGTCTGGCCTCTCAACAGATGCCCCTCCGTTGTGGTTGTAGCTACGGTACGGCTATCTGTGTCGCTGAGGCACGCAAGCCTCCCCACCTACGGCAAGGTCCATGGTTCATGGGGGGGACCCATTACATAGCCAAACAAATATGAATTC
The DNA here is from genome assembly GCF_023864345.2 of Schistocerca serialis cubense. NCBI lineage: Eukaryota > Metazoa > Arthropoda > Insecta > Orthoptera > Acrididae > Schistocerca > Schistocerca serialis. The sequence goes on along the minus strand of NC_064644.1, from coordinate 255,732,779 downwards.
TTAAGTACAGTAGGAGAAGTTTCATTTTTAATAAAAAATTATACAAGCTGAAGTCCCACCATCGTCCAATTTAAATATGGATGTACGAAGATATTATATATCACTCCAGTACGGGTCACGAAGACGACGTCAGATTAATTAAAGCAAGCACGGAGGCTTTTAAACGATCATTCTCCCCATGCGTCAATGAAACGGCGGAAAATCCTGATTATATGGGGCGTACCCTCAGCTTTGCACATCACAGTGGTTTGCAGAGAATACAAATTGCAACTGATTGACGTGCTTCTGACAAATACGAATTCCTCCAACTGTTCGCTTTTTAGTTTACAGACACACTATGCCTCCCCTGAGTGTCCAGTCCAATTCCCTTGTCTAACATGCTAAACCTTCACTGAGCCCATATATATGCGGCCCGTCACGAATTCTTCGCCTGTGCTAACCTCTTAATCTCAGAGTAGCACTTGCAACCAACGTCCTCTATTATTTGATAGATGTATTCCTATCTCTGTCTTCCTCTACAGTATTTGCCGTCTACAGCTCCCTCTAGTACCATGGAAGTCATTCAATCATGTCTTAACAGATATCATATCATCCTGTCCCTTCTCCTTATTAGTGCTTTCAACAAATTTTCGCTCCGATTCTGCGCAGTAACTCCTCATTCCTTTCCTTATCCGTCCACCTAATTTTCAACATTCGTCCGTAGCACCACATCTGAAATGCTTCGATATTCTTCTGATCCGGTCTTCCCACAGTCCGTGTTTTACTAGCATACAATGCTGTACTCCAGACGTACATTCTCAGAAATTTCTTCCTCAAATTAAGGCCGATATTTGATATCAGTAGACTTGTGTAGGGCAGGAATGCCCTTTTTGCCATTGCTAATCTGCTTTTGATGTCCTCCATGCTCCTTCAGTCACTGGTTATTTTACTGCATAAACTGTAAGTAGGCTGTTTATGTTTTCTCTATGTAAGTAGGCTGTTTAGGTTTTTTATTGGTAACGCCACCTCTGTATGACAATCACTGGCTGTGCTGTGGGCAGTCTGTGTCTGCTTTGCATTGTTGTAATACTCGCCATTGTAGTGTTAGGCAGCTGGATGTGAACAGCGCGTAGCGTTGCGCAGTTGGAGGTGAGCCGCCAGCAGTGGTGGATGTGGGGAGAGAGATGGCGGAGTTTTGTAATTTGGCATGAACTGCTATATTTATATATGATGATATCAAGGTAAATACATTATTTGTTCTCTACTAATATCTTTCATTTGCTAACTATCCCTATCAGTAGTTAGTGCCTTCCATAGTTTGAATCTTTTATTTAGCTGGCAGTAGTGGCGCTCGCTGTATTGCAGTAGCTTGAGCAGCGAAGATTTTTGTGAGGTAAGTGATTTGTGAAAGGTATAGTTTAATGTTAGTCAGGGCCATTCTTTTGTAGGGAATTTTGAAAGTCAGATTGCGTTGCGCTAACAAAATATTGTGTGTCAGTTTAAGCACAGTCTTGTATAATTGTTCAAAGGGGAAGTTTCATATGGCGACCCTGCCAGGATTCGAAATATCTTTGTTACTGTAATTGTGAAAAATTTTTGTCAAATCTGTATTGGCCAGTGCCCAACACCATTTGTAAAAATTTTTGTGGGGAGCATGGGGGCTATGTAAGTAGGCTGTTTATGTTTTCTCTATGTAAGTAGGCTGTTTAGGTTTTTTATTGGTAACGCCACCTCTGTATGACAATCACTGGCTGTGCTGTGGGCAGTCTGTGTCTGCTTTGCATTGTTGTAATACTCGCCATTGTAGTGTTAGGCAGCTGGATGTGAACAGCGCGTAGCGTTGCGCAGTTGGAGGTGAGCCGCCAGCAGTGGTGGATGTGGGGAGAGAGATGGCGGAGTTTTGTAATTTGGCATGAACTGCTATATTTATATATGATGATATCAAGGTAAATACATTATTTGTTCTCTACTAATATCTTTCATTTGCTAACTATCCCTATCAGTAGTTAGTGCCTTCCATAGTTTGAATCTTTTATTTAGCTGGCAGTAGTGGCGCTCGCTGTATTGCAGTAGCTTGAGCAGCGAAGATTTTTGTGAGGTAAGTGATTTGTGAAAGGTATAGTTTAATGTTAGTCAGGGCCATTCTTTTGTAGGGAATTTTGAAAGTCAGATTGCGTTGCGCTAACAAACTATTGTGTGTCAGTTTAAGCACAGTCTTGTATAATTGTTCAAAGGGGAAGTTTCAAAACAGCAGAATACTTCGTGACCATCAATCCTGACGTTAAGTTTCTCGCTGTTCTCATTTCTACTACTTCTGATTACCTTCGTCTTTCTTCGATTTACTCTTAATCCACACTCTGTACTCATTGGACTGTTCATTGCGTTCAGCAGATCATGTAGTTCTTCTTCACTTTCTCTCAAGATAGCAATATCATCAGCGTATCGTATCATTGATATCCTTTCACCTTGCCCTAATTCGACTCCCGAACCTTTCTGTTATTTCCATCATTGCTTCCTCGACATAAAGATTGAACAGTAGGGGTGAAAGGTGACATCCATCTCTTACACCCTTTTTAATAAGAGCACTTCGTTCTTCGTCGTCCCCACTTATTTTTCCCTCTTGGCTGTTGTACATACTGTATACGACCCGTCTCTCACTATATCTTACCTCTTCTTTTTTTAAGAATTTCGAACATCTTGCAGCATTTTACATTGTCGAACGCTTTTTCCAGGTCGACAAATCCTATGAACTTGTCTTTATTATTCTTTAATCTTGCTTCCATTATTATCTGGGAGTTGGCATTACGAGTGATTTAAAATGGAATGACCATATAAAATTAATCGTCCGTAAAGCAGATGCTAGACTGAGATTCTTTGGAAGAATCCTAAGCAAATGCAGTCCGAAAACAAAGTAAGAGGTTACCGCACACTTGTTCGCCCACTGCTTGAATACTGCTCACCCTTGTGGGATCCGTACCAGATAGGCTTGATAGAAGAAATAGAGAAAACCCAACGGAGGGCAGCGCGCTTCGTTACAGGATCATTTAGTTATCGTGAAAGCGTTACGGAGATGATAGATAAACTCCAGTGGAAGTCTCTGCAAGAGAGGCGCTCAGTAGGTCGGTACGGATTTTTGTTGCAGTTTCGAGAACATACCTTCACCGAGGAGTCAAGCAGTATGTTGCTCCCTCCTACGTATATCTCACGAAGAGACCATGAGGATAAAATCAGAGAGATTAGAGCCCACACGGAGGCATACCGACAATATTTCTTTCCACGAACAATACGAGATTGGAATAGAAGGGAGGACCGATAGAGGTACTCAAGGTACCCTCCGCCACAAACCGTCAGGTGGCTTGCGGAGTATGGATGTAGATGTAGATGATTCGCAACGTCAGAAATTCCTCTCTCATTCCTTTACCTTTCCTAATGCCAAACTAATCGTCATCTGGCGAATCCTCAATTTTCTGTTCCATTCTTCCGTGTATTATTCTTGTACGCAACTTGGACGCATGAGCTGTTAAGCCATTCTCGCACTTTTCAGCTCTTGCTATCTTCGGAATTGTGTGGTTGATGCTTTCCGAAAGTCAAATGGTATGACGCCAGACTCATATGTTCTACACACCAACGTGAATACTCATTTTGTTGACACTTCCTCCAAAGATTGTAGAAATTCTGATAGAATGTTATCTATCCCTTCTGCCTTATTTGATCTTAACTCTTCCAAAGAACTTTTAAATTCCGATTCTAATACTGGATCTCCTGTCTCTTCTAAATCGACTCCTCTTTCTTCTTCTACCACATCATTCAAATCTACCCCCTCATAGAGGCTTTCACTGTGTTCTTTCCACCTATCCTCTCTCACCTCTCCACTTAACAATGGAATTCCTGGTGCACTCTTAATGTTGTCACCCTTGCTTTTAATGTCCCCGAAGGTTGTTTTGACTTTCCTGTATGCTGTGTCGGTCCTTCCGACGATCATTTCCTTTTCGATGTCTTCACACTTTTCCTGCAGTAATTTCGTCTTACCTTCCCTGCACTTCCTCTTCACTCCGCAGCGACTTCTACTTCTGTATTCCTGAGTATCCCGAACATTTATGTATTTCCTCCTTTCATCGCTCAATTGAAGTATATATATATATATATATATATATATATATATATATATATATGTTACCGATGGTTTCTTCGCAGTTACCTTCTTTGTACCTATGTTTGCCTTCCCAACTTCTGTTATGGCCCTTTTTAGAGATGCCCATTCATCTTGAACTCTACTGCACACTGAGCGTTAGAGAACTTCAATCGTATCTCTTCATTCCCTAATATTTGAGTATCCCACTTCTTTGCGTATTGATTCTTCCTGACTAGCGTCTTAAACTTCAGCCTACTCTTCATCACCACTATGTTGTGGTCTCTAGTCTCTATACGTAATGGAGTTTATTAAATGGACACTTATTTGCTGTTATTAAATGAGCGTTCATGTGAAATATTTCTGTATAAACAATGGCTGAGAATGCTTAATATTGTAGTATAGTCAGCGACCTATGAGGCGTTGGGAAAGGTGGTGCATTGGTATTGTAGTATCTTGCTGTGATCTCTAATTGACAGCAAATTGTAAAGCCCTCTAACCAGTTATAGTTCTTGGTGATGAATCAATGCTTGACCAGAAATTTACTGTAACTCTCTCATTATTTATTGTATTACTGATATATTGCATGAAACTCTTCCATTCAAGGAACGCTGGCAGTTGTGAGCCTGGGCTGCCACGACGTCAACAGGATATATTGCAAGGTCAATGCACTGAAATGACAAAAGCCATCGGTTCCCCCTAGTATCGTGTCTTACTTCTCTATGCCCGGTGTAGACCAGGAATTCGACGTGGCATGGACACAACAAGTCGCTGAAAATTCCCTGCAGATATAGTGAGCCATTTTGTCTCTATAGTGTTCATGGATACGAATGTGTTGTCAGTGCAGGGTTATGTCCACAAACTGACCTCCAGATTATGTCACACAAATGCTCGTTGGGATTCATGTCGGGCGACCTCGCTGACAAAATCATTCGTACTAACTGTCCAGAATGTTCTTTAAACCGATCGCAAACAATTGTGCCCCGATGACATGGCACATTGTCATTCGGAAAAGTCCCCACTGTTGTTTGGGAATACGATGTCCATGAACGACTGCAAATGGTCTCGAGGTAGCCGAGCATAAACAAACACTTTTAGTCCAAAATCGGTTCAACGATTGGTGAGAGATAATGCATTAAATAAGTACTATCCGCACAGTCTTAACACTGTCGATCTCGGAATATTGAATTCCCTAAAAATTTCGGAACTGGAATGAACCAAGCATCTACTGCCAACTACCATCCTCGTTCAAAGTCTGTTAATTCCCGCCTTGTGGTCATAATCACGCCAGAAACATTTTCATACGAATTACGTTACTACAAATGACAGTTCTGCCCATGTACTGCCCTTTTATGCCGTGTGTAGGCGATATTACTGCCATCTGTATATGTACATATCTATGCTCCATGACTTTTGTCACCTGGCTCCATGTCTAATTGAGCAGGACTTACCATGTTGAACTCTAGAACAGTAATCTGCCGTAAAGAATAGCTTGACATATAAGCCTCTGGGCATCTTTAGATGTTGGGAGTGATGAGTTTGGGGTAATTTATTTGATATTCCTCATGAAGTGAAGAGAGAATGAAATCGACATCTTTCGGGTACATGTTATCAGCTTGTTACACTTGATGAAGGCTCATCAGTGTCATAGTTGATAGCTCTAGCTGTGGAGACTCTTTACATGACAGCTCACCTATGAACTGTAAATAAGCACTCACTGAAAAACTTGAAAACATGCCAACTACATAAACAGAAACTCAGTAACCTATTTTGTCTACTTAAAGAAGAGAGCTGGACAGGCAATGTCGGGTAACTACAATCTGTCAGTAAACTGAAAACCGAGCAGCGCTCATGTTGGAACATGTCAGAGGAATCTGGGTTTCTCGTAGGCACACTATAACTGCAGTGCAGGATGACAGAAAGTCAATTGCCCTCTAGCAGCGTAGGACAGTGTGCAGAGATAAACGTAGATACTGTTCCTATGAGTTAATCTTTTAGTATTAGTGGTAACACATATATGTGTTTACACACTATGAGGAAGATAAATATGACATGTTTGCACACTGCCCTATTCAGTCATTCGTAAGGCGAGCTGTGGAAGGGTTGGCGTAAGTTGGTAAATCGCCTTCTAGTGACGTCGTGGGGTTGAGAGAGGCCGGATCTCTTTATCTCTTTTTATTTTGAAGGCCTGTTAAGGAGGTACGTGCATGACTAACAACAGGTGACATATTTTCCCTGACACCTATAACCCTTCATACGCCTAATCATGTTACTCCTCCAGACCACAGTTTATCCCTGAATACGGTCACAATGAATTAAGTTGTGGTACACACATCTGATATGTGTTCTTAACCAACATTGTTTACATTACCTTAATTTCATGCCAATAATTTCGCTAGAGACCCCCTCCATCCCTCCATCCCCCCCCCCCCCGCCCCCTTCTACCCACACACACACACACACACACACACACCTCTGCGCTCACAACCTACGGGTCAAGATCTTTAGTAAGTTGTTCATGCCACTCCGCTCTACAGCCGTAATAAATTTTGCGACCACATGAATTTTTATCCTAATTTTCCTTTGTTAGCTGGACTAAGAAGCAAACAACATATGTAATGAAACTTCCTGGCAGTTTAAAACTGTGTCCCGGACCGAGATTGCAACTCGGGACCTTTGCCATTCGCGGGCAAGTGCTCTACCGTCTGAGCTACCCAAGCACGACTCACGCCCCGTCCTCACACCTTTAATTCTGTCAGTACTCTACACTCCGCTGTAGAGTGAAACATATGTAATGTCTCATTTTGGGAACGTGTAATGAGGTTGGCAATGATCGACCTGCTAAATGACAATTATGTAAATATATTTACAGTGAAATCTTGGCTATTTGTGGCAGTTGGGGACATGAAAATCGTGGACAACTGAATTCGGCGGATAACCCACAATTAAAGTACACGGTAATGTATTAAGTAGTTCTAAAACAAAAATTAATTACAATCTCGCAATTTAAAAACACTTAACTTCTACTCTATGTGTGAGACTACAGTACTTACAAAGAATCGAGCTGAAGCCAATTTCACATTACACTATGCTATTTAGTAATAAAATAGTCCTCACTTGATTTCTCTCTCACTGAGATAACTTGCCTTTTGCGTATCGCACTGCGAATTTTGCGCAACATCGACTTGTTGGAAAGGGGAGCATCTTCTTCCTATTCCAGGTAGTCCAGTTACACTTCGGCCCACTGAAGTACCGATGCATGACTGCATTGCAACCAGTGCGAATGGTCACTATTATCGTAGTACACACGAAACAGGGGAAAAATAAATAATGTGACATGAAGAAACAAAGAGAGCAACACAAAACAAATGTTTCTGTCAGGTAATGTGTGCGAGAAATTAATTCCGCTTTACATGACTTGTTCACGTAAATCAACGAAACCAGTGCAACGTATCGAGGTAATAAACCCTGTAACTGGCGCTGTTTCAGCGTTATGAAGTTTATTGCTCTTCGTGCAGTCTAGCTGGTTGTTACGTAAATCAGAAGCGCTAATTTAGTCTGTGCACTTTGTGTCGCTGTAATGGTAGTAGCGAAATTTAACGATCGTATTAACCACGTCCTGCTTGACCTAAAAGTTTTCTGAGAACTGTACCTAATCTGTTATGTCAACGGACTCTCGCCGCGGACGCCTAAGTAGTTACGCTGCTAGCTATTCGTACTAAGCGTCTTTGAATTTTCAATAGAGCATTGGTTAAGCCGCTGTCCTTGTTGGAACTATCGTCTAGAGCTCCCGCTAGTACCACGGAAGCTTTTCCCTGATGTCTTAACAGAAGTCCTGCCATCCTGTCCTTTCTCCTTGTCAGTGTTTTCCACAAATTCCTTTCCTCGCTTATTTTGCGGATCTCTTCCTCATGTTTACCTTATTAAGACCCATAGCTTTCCACATTTTTCTGTAGCATCACATTCGAATTCTTCGATTCTCTCCTTTTCTGGCTGTTAATAGTGCCCGTCTCACTATCATACAACGCTGTACTCCAAAGGTACAATGACTATTATGCCACTGCTATTCTGCTTTTTATGTCCCCCCTACGCCGTCTGACATGAATTACTTTGCTGCCTATGCAGCAGAATTACTTAACTGCATCTTCTTCGTAATCAGTAATCCCGATGTTAGGTTTCTCCCTGTTCTCATTTCTGCTACTTCTCATTACTTTGTCTTGCTCTCGATCCATATTCTGTACTCATTAGACTATTCAATCTACTCAACAGATCCTGCAAGACTTTTGACTTTCACTGAGGATATCAAAGTCATCAGCGAATCTTATGAATGATATCCTTCCACCTGGAATTTTAAATCCACTCTTCAAGCTTTCATTTGTTTCCGTCATTGCTTTTTCGGTGTATAAATTGAACAGTAGGGGCGATTGTCTACACGCCTGCCTTGCACCCTTTAAAATCCGAGCACTTCTTCCTTTATCTTTCAATGATATTTTTCCTTCTTAGTACTTGCCCATACTCGATATTACTCGTCTTTCTCTATAGCTTACCTCCGTTTTGTCAGAGTTTCGAACATCTTGCACCATTTGACATTGTCCAATAACTGCTCGTGTAAAGGCCAGAGGTAGACCAACCTTGTTATAAATCATCAGTTTTTCTGAAATTTTAATAATTTTTGTTCCTAGAGCGTACATTGAAATCTATTTCCGGTATGGTGTGCACAAGTCTAACTACAAAACATTGGACTCTATTGTGTGCAATGTTAAGAGCACCAAATAACAATTTCAAGATTTAAAAAAAAATGATTACGTAGAGATTTCTGTGATCACAGTTAAACTATAGGAAGTGTCTACCGTTTCGAAGAATGTTTTTGGTTGTGAGAAGACACTGTGTTGGTAACTGGACTTCATTACAGATTTAATCAGTAAAAAAGTACCCTGTCACTTCCATGTTATGATTGACAGCTTCCTTCTTCGTACACTGAAAGAAACACAAAGGTGAATCTACATCACTCAGCAACCCCAATATATTATTACATGTGCCTCACCAAGCTCTCTGTGTACAGTCCTTTGAACAATAAAACTAGGATTTCATTATCATCCAGGTTTTTCACCAGTCTAATCTGATCGGTACATTTACGGCAACACATGACTTCTCAGGAGCCAGTGCTGATCAATAAGGTTGCGCAATGTAATGTAATAATAACACGATCCGTTATGGCGCCATGAGTACAGTATCCTGAATGAGTCTTGCTGACCTTTCTATTACTCCTATCTATGGACGTGGGGTTCACTGACTAAGGAAGTAAAATCAGTAAGATTCAGAATTAATGCCACAAATGACATGTTACATCTTGCGAGAATTAAACATTCAATACTACAGTTTCAATTCAACAGTACATAGATGAGCACTTTAACGACGGTAACCAGTTTTTCGCAATGTTCTGAGATGGGTAGGAGTGACAGTTTGGATACGACCATTCACTATCATTGTAACTAAGTAGCGAAGTTATATGATGTGCATGCAATCAGCTTTCCCAACCCCACTGAGTCCCTAAGTTACGGTTGGCATGCGCGACAAGCGTGTAACGAAACTGAGTATACAGCAAATATTGGCTCTACACGAAAAATCACATTTCCTATAACGTAAACTCAAATAATTATTGTACGACCGACTTTCTAGGATTTCACGGAGATTTATGCCGAGGTTCAAGTATCTGACAACGATATATGTGACTGTGAAGCAAACGGAAGACCTTTGTTCAAAATTTTATGAGAGTAACTGACTTTTTCTGGATGCTGAACTGAATCCTAAAGACTTAATACCCAATTTGTCTGATAAATGAGTTACGCGTATAAACGATAACAAGCTAAGTGACGTGGTGTGTAACTTCGACCTGGCAGAAGCAAGTAAAAGAATAGTGAAACTTGACTCTGGAAATCCTCTTAATTCCTATTCTCCTTTTCTAAAGAGATGTAACAGGGGTTGGACTCTAACCTTAACTATGGGATCTGTAAAGGTTTTTTTCTTGGTCATCAGTCTGCTTACTGGTTTGAAGCGGCCGGCCACGAATTCCCCTCTTGTGCCAACCTCTTCACCTCAGACTCGCACTTTCAAACTACGTTCTCAATTATTTGCTGGATGCATTCCAATCTCTGTCTTCCTCTACAAAGTTTTTACCCTCTAACATCTCTCTCTAGTACCATGAAAGTCATTCCCTCATTTCTTAACAGATATACTATCATCCGGTCCCTTGTCTTTATCAGTGTTTTTCACGTATTCCTTTCCTCTCCGATTCTGCGAAGAGCCTCATCATTCATTACCTTATCAGTCCACCTAATTGTGCAGCACCACATCTCAAATGCTTCCATTTTCTTCTGTTCAATTTTCTCACAGTCCATGTTTCACTACCGTACAATGCTGTACTCCGGACGTACATTCTCAGAAATTTCTTCCTCAAATTAAGGCCGATATTTGATATTAGCAGACTTGTCTTGGCCAGGAATACCCTTTTTGCCATTGGCAGTCTGCTTTTAATGTCCTCCTTGCTCCGTCCGTCATTGGTTATTGTACAGCCTATGTGGCAGAATTCCTTAACTTCATCTACATCATGACCGTCAATCGTGATGTTAAGTTTCTCGCTGTTCTCACCTCTACTACTTCTCATTACTCCGTCCTTTTTCTATTTACTCTCAGTCTATACTCTGTACTCATTAGACTGTACATTCCGTTCAGCAGATCATGTAATTCTTCTTCACTTTCCGAGTGGTTCTAGGCGCTTCAGTCTGGAACCGTGTGACCGCTACGGTCGCAGGTTCGAATCCTGCCTCGGGCATGGATGTGTGCGTTGTCCTTAGGTTAGTTAGGTTTAAGTAGTTCTAAGTTCTGGGGGACTGATGACCTCAGATGTTAAGTCCCATAGTGCTGAGAACCATTTGAACCACTTTTTGAAAAGAGAGGAGCGCGCGTTCGTCTTTGCTGCCTACTATTCGAATGGACGTTCGGCCATGAGAACTCAGCGGGCATTCAGGAAGCAGTTCAACATCGCGCCTGTAGGTCATGTTCCAGATGGGAAATTAATTGTTATGTGGGCTGACACCCTTGTGGATACTGGAAGCGTGCAGAAAAAGAAAAAGAGAGGGTAAGAACGCCGATTTTGAATTCCCCCAAGCGATCTGTACGCAAACATGCTGCTGCCCTTGCCGTTTCTGAACGCACAGTGAGACGAGTTCTTCATGAAGAGTTGAAATCTCATTTGTATAATCTGTCAGTCGTGCACACACTTCAACCACGTGATTTTGTTTCACGTAAAAACGCGTGTGAAGCCTTGACCGATAAGCTGTCTCATGTCGCCTTAGTGTTCTTCAGCAACGAGGCACATTTTCATTTGTCTGGCTTCGTGAATGAACAAAATATTCGGTATTGGATTGGCACGAACCCCTAAGAACTTCATGAGCAGCCCATGGCTATAGAACGTGTGACTGTTTACTGTGCGCTATCTAAAGTTGTCATTATTGGCCCATGTTTTTTCGAAGAGATCTATAAGGCAGTGACGGTCACTTCTGAGCGTTATGTTCAAATGATGGAACAGTTTTTTCTTACATAACTTGAAGAAATGGATGCGGGTGATGTCTGATTCCAGCAAGATGGCGCCACAGCTGACACGGCACGAACATCGATGACCATGTTGCGCGAACACTTCCGCGATGGACTCATCTCTTTGCGGGGCAATCTCCAAGGGGCTATCTCAGAGCCTTGGTGTATAACAATCGTCCGCAGACCCTGGATCAGCTATGGAAAAATATTCGTGTTGCTATTGACAACATCGGCAGAGACATGTAGGAAAAAGTGGACCGAAACTTCCGATTTTGGCTCTTCAAATGCATTGAGCAGAACGGTAGCCAACTTCAAGATTTCACTCTCAATACTTAATGGAACAAAAGCTGAGATGTTATTCTTTATAGAGAAAAAAGAATTAAGTTGATGTCTCTAATACTCTCTGATTTATGATTTTTTTAAAATAAGGAAGTTCCCACGCCGCACACCCCATTGTGATTTTTTTCTACCTTTTTCCAAACATAGTATTTTCTGTACTATTTTAGCATCAGAACCTTCCGTGGAATTTTATTTTCCTTCTGCGCTTTCTTTTTTCATGACGACTTTCATGTACCCTATGTTGGAGACCCACAGCTAAATGTTTTGGTATTTGGTCTGCAAGCGTTTCCCGTAGAAGACATACATTAAAAATAGTCCATCATTCACGTTTTTCAGAAATAGTTAGAGAGACACATACTTCCACTGAAGTTCAAGTAGTTAGGGGAAAGTGCTACTCTACTCTTAGTCATTGCTAACGAACAGGGACAATTCATTGACCTACATGAATGCTTCACCTATATTTTAGTATTTTCAGTTTTTTTCCAGATTGTTTTAATGCAAAATGCAAATTCATTTCCTCTTTTAATAGGTCATAAATATGATGAATAACGTAAGCTATGCAGGCTTGGAGAATGGGAAAATTCAAGTACCCTGCAAGCTCTGCTGTGAGCCGTTATAAAAAAGAGCTCATACATCGACGTATTTGTCTGTCGCATTGAGAAAATCTTGAAAAACTTCCTGCCAAAAATCAACTTATACATAAATTACAACACATTGTTTATCGCCTTTCCGTATCATCACTACGTGTAGTACATCGTTGAATGCAGCAATGTTTTTATGTAATAATTTTCACGACATATGCCATTCATCAGATCGTTTGCCAGACAATTCATCATTTGTAATACAAGCAGAACTGTCAAGAATCTAATAACTGCTATGTTACCGTTATGTTGCACACGTACGCTACTTGCGGACAAGATGCGCGATAAATTTGGAGGAATGTTTTGAGAAAGAAATACAGTACACCATTCTGACAGACATGAAGCAAGCTCGTGCAGTTATACCCAAACGGTAGTTCGTACAAAGGCTAACCAAGAGAAAAGAAAATTATCCACATCTTGCGTTCCCTGATGTAGAACATCCTTTTCTGTTAACATTTATTACCTATGTACTTAAAATCGCACTTGAAAATTGAATTGTTGAAAGCTTGACGTTTCAATATCTTTCTGAGTCAGTGTATTCAATGACGTGTATCAATAGAGTTTCAAATGATTTAACGAAATATTTTCGGAGGTTGATGACTGACATAAACTGAGGAACCAAGTATTTACCTCAACTGTCCGATGCAGGATTTAATCCCAGCTAGTTGCGTTGCAGGTACGTGAGGGTGTGCTGAAAAGTAATGTGTCCTTGTATTTTACTGTGTGCAATCATCGGTTGGGGTATTACAAAGCACGCATATTACTCTGACTTTCCCGCTCCGCTGACGCAAGGTACAACCATCTGACTGTAGAGAGTCCCGAATTGTAGCGTGAAACATGGCGGTGTGAAACGTAACTCCATGACGTCGGTGGGTGAGAAACAGCGTTCTTTAGACGAGTTTCTAACTGCAGGATACGTGCCTCCAATTGAAATACGTAGAATAATGAAAGCTGTGGACGGTGATGATTGCATGGACATCAGTAACGTGAGACGTCTGGTCGTTCGTGCTCGTAATGAAGGAAGCGGTGGTGCTAACCTCAGTGTGTGTGACGGAGGTCAGGGTGGACGTCCGAATACGGCGACTGATGAAACTTATCAGAATCGTGTTGATAAACTGATCAGAGAAAATCATCGGTTAATACATACACAGCTCTCAGGTAAGTGTGGCGTGTGACGAAAGCGTGTACAGGCCATCACTACATAACTGAGGTACAGAAAGCTTTGTTCATGGTGGTTGCCTCGAATGCTCACTTCTGAGATGAAACAGAGGAGGTCGGATAACTCTTAGATTTCTCTTGCGTTTTGAGCGTCAGGGTGATATTTTTCTAAAAACATTTTGTCGGGTGATGAAATCTGGGTTCACCATTTTGATCCCGAAAACAAAAGAAGCACAAAAGATCGCCAAAGCCGTAAAAGTTCAAGACCATGCCATCAGCACGCAAAGTCATGTTCGATGTGTTCTAGGACGTTCTTGTGTATTTGGAATTCGTGCCTAAATGCACCACTATAATCTCTGCAGGGTACTGCGAGGCACGAATTAGAAGAGTTAGTTCACGCATGGACACCCTCTCTTTCAGCAAGACAATGCCAGGCAACACAGGAGCGCTGCGACATCTGTAAGAGTCCGACGCCTTGAGTTTACTGTTTGGATCATCCTCCGTATAGTCCCGACTTGGACCCATCCGATCTTCACCTGCTTCCAAAACAATTCCGAAGCGCTCACTTTGATAGGGATGAAGCTCTGTAAGCAGAAATGAGGTTGTGTGCCCGTCATCGAAGTCAAAGTTACTATACTGAGAGTATCAACAAACTAGTCTACCGTTGGGAGAAAGGTGTTCGTACCAATAAGACGGAACAAACTGCTGCAAACCTGTCGTTATATGATATTATCGTTGTCTTCCTTTCTAGCGTCTTTAAAGCATTTTTTGTGGAAAATGGCACCACTGTCCGGTATTACAACATATATAAGATACAGGGAATATATTTTAGGATGATTTTTGCTAACTCAGTATTTTCGTACCCTAAATAACAGTTAACAATATGGGGTATTAACGCTCCGTCAGGCTACCATGAACAGGAAACTGGGAACACGTCGGTACCAGGGCACGAAATCATTGCGAATTTCAGTCTGTGTGCTCAGTTGGACAGTAACATTGCCTCGGAGACAGGCGTGTGAACAATATGCATAATCACAATCATTTGAGAGAGGACTCGAAGTTGGGCTCAAAGAAGTCGGTTGGAATAATCGGCGAATCGCTCGTCATTTGAATGGGACCGATGCAACTATTGGACGATGTTGTCAGTAAAGGGTGAACCAAGGCCGTAAATAGCCTCAAGAAGGAAGTCGTCGACCTACAGAGACGACAGAACGTTAGGATCGAAAATTCATCAGAGACGGAGAGTCCCCCAGTCATCATTAACGTCGTTCCGACGTGCAACTGGTACTACAGTGACGTCAAGGACAAATAACAGGCGGCAAGCAGAAAGAGGTCACCTCTCCACCACTCACTAATGGAAATGGAACCATAATAGCCACATTCGGCCCACGTTGCATACGCTGTCACAACACGATTTTTCAAATGGCTGCTAATCAAATGTTTACCGATTTTCACAAGAGTAACTTACATCACCATGATAGTAAACAGCTGAACACGTCAAATCGCGATGAGTGAATGAGTGGTCAGTAAGGCACAAGTAACATTAAGGCACGACCGGGCCAACGGGTGGTTAGATGGTAAGTAATTTTAAGTAAGGAAGAGGGGAGAAACGATCAAATACTTAGTAACGGTGGTTCTGGTGCGTTTATTACGATATGACCACAAGTTAAAACATGTGTTCAGTATGGTCTACCGATTCAGTTACTTGCTGCATCCGTAAGACAGCACGGTCGACAGCAGCTCAGAGCACGTCCTTTATAATCAGAGTGATATGACGTGGTATGCTATCCTTCCGATCAGAAAAGGAGCCGATACATTCGTGATAGACATGATATTTCAGATACCCCAACTAGAAGTCACATGCATTTGTGTGAGGGATCTGACAGCTCACATAGCTTGAAATTGCCAAGAGACGAAGCGGTCGTCACCGAAGATATCTCGAAGAAAACTTTCCATGCGGCATACGAGATTTCGTGTCGCCTCATCTTGTATGAAAACAGTGGTGTGAATAAAATAGCGTTCTGGCAAAACCGGAATTAAGAGTAGCACGAGGAGGTCCTTATAAAGTACATATTACACTGTACAAGCAACAGGCCCGCGGTGTGTCAATTCCTAGAAGAAAAACGGGACTAGAATGAAGGTGCTTGAGAAATCATACCACGCAAACGCATAAGCTGACTGCAGTCAGTATTCCTGCACAACATGTGGCGGAGCAGAACCCCATATTCGACAGTTCTGTGCAACAGAATAAAATGTGCCTCGTCTGTCCAAACAATATTCCCTGGCCATTCGTTGCAAGAAACGAGGGTCCAAACCACAGCGTTGTAACTTTCTTGGGGCTTCATTTGGTGTACATTCGGAAGCTCGTGGCATACCACAGTAAAACAAAAATAAATTCTTTTGAACTGCTGACCATGGGAGAGACAATTCCCATGACTTGGCTTAAACACTGGCTGCAGAATTTGGGGCATGTTCTGCACCGTCGGCTACAGCTACAGCAACTTCATCAACTGCCAAGGGAACAGGCTGCGTCCCTGTCCCTGCTGCATCACATGCACCGTGATTCAACAGTCACTTGACTAAAGAAATCAACACGCGCCGCCAAGCGGCAAAAGGGATACTGATGTCAAAACAGTAACATTTAGCATTATGACGGCTTACAGCGCTGTATTTTCTCCTGCTGACAGAAAGCTGAACAATTATTTTTTCAGCAAAGGCTGCGAGAACACCCATTACTGAACATACCTACGATGCTTCAGCTTCCTACGATGTGTACAGCTTGCACTGTAGCACTCGTAACACCGTCAGTTTAATTATAACCACGCCCTATAATTTCAGTAGACATTCCCATTTCGAAGTGCAGTTCTTTCCCTGAGCGCACCAGACTAAATGGCGAATGCCCTCACAGTACATTACCTTATAACTCACTCTCCTTGAATACATGACGTCCCACACTGTGCTTAGATAACCGCCACAAACTGTGTTGCCCACTCTTGTGCTCTCTTGCGTAATATCTCATCAGGCGTCTTAAACCGTCCAGTCTCCAACAGCATCTACTCGTGGCTTTCAAACAAGGCTCCTCTCTTCGCAAGCCAATACCTCTTTCTCCGTGTGAGCCATCGCCGAGGTCCAGTCTAGAGATCAGAGACGAGCTCCGTATATTTGCATTACACTCGCCAGTGAATCCCGCGACGTCATCTCCAAGTTGCCGTGTCTATGTGCCAATAGACTCGTGACTCTCCGCCTCGTCACTTCAGTCTTGTCGGAGTGCAAGTGGGCTCGATTCGCTCAGGTTGGAGAGTGAGTACACCTGTTCGAAGCCGACTCACAGCAATCCTGCTACATGCGCACTCTTTTGAAAGAAATTTCCCCCATTAAAGAGTGGGTTACTATACATTTACTTCACAGAATCACGATTTCGGCTTTATGGCCATTCTCAAGTTGAAATGTTCAACGTGCCAAGAAGGTAGGTGCAGCCATTGACCTTGACGATTGGTTCAAATGGCTCTGAGCACTATGGGCCTTAACATCTAAGGTCATCAATCCCCTAGAACTTAGAACTACTTAAACCTAATTAACCTAAGGACATCACACACAGCCATGCCGAGACAGGATTCGAACCTGCGACCGTAGCGGTCGCGCGGGTCCAGACTGTAGATCCTTTAACCCCTTGGCCACCCCGGACGGCCCTTGACGATTATTGTATATCAATATGTGATCGCTTACGAGTCAGTGTTCTTCCCTTACACATACATACGCATGGTAAACACTTTCTCGAGGCCTGCTATAAATTTATTTTAACATTTCATATCTGTTTAGAGAATCCTTAACAATTACGTTGACGTACATACGCTTCGTACCCGTGGTCTAGGGATAGCGTCTTTGATTCATAATCAAAACGTCTTCGGTCCCGGGTTCGATCCCCCTACTGCCTAAATTTTGATAAATTATCAGCATTGGCGGCCGAAGACTTCCGGCATAAGATGTCAGCCTCATTCTGCCAACGGCCTTGTCAAAGAGGGCGGAGGAGCGGATCAGGTTCAGGGCACTCTCTTGTCCTAGGGGTAGGAAATTGCCCCTAAAGGCGGAAGAATCAGCAATGATCAACGACATGAGGATGCAGAAAGCAATGGAAACCACTGCATTAAAGACACGAAACGTGTATCCACAGGACATGTGGCCTGTATTTGAAGAAGTGTCATGATGATCTCTCCATTGGCAAAAGATTCCGGAATAGTCCCCCATTCGGATCTCCGGGAGGGGACTGCCAAGGGGGAGCATACCATGAAAAAAAAGATTGAATAATCAAGGAAGGGATACGATCAACGAGTCGGGGCGTGGAATGTCAGAAGCTTGAACGTGGTAGGGAAACTAGAAAATCTGAAAAGGGAAATGCAATGGCTCAATCTAGATATAGTAGGGGTCAGTGAAGTGAAGTGGAAGGAAGACAAGGATTTCTGGTCAGATGAGTATCGGGTAATATCAACAGCAGCAGAAAATGGTATAACAGGTGTAGGATTCGTTAATAATAGGAAGGTAGGGCAGAGGGTGTGTTACTGTGAACAGTTCAGTGACCAGGTTGTTCTAATCAGAATCGACAGCAGACCAACACCGACAATGATAGTCCAGGTATACATGCCGACGTCGCAAGCCGAAGATCAACAGATAGAGAAAGTGTATGAGGATATTGAAAGGGTAATGCAGTATGTAAAGGGGGACGAAAATCTAACAGTCATGGGCGACTGGAAAACAGTTGTAGGGGAAGGAGTAGAAGAAAAGGTTTCAGAAGAATATGGGCTTGGGACAAGGAATGAAAGAGGAGAAAGACTAATTGAGTTCTGTATCAAGTTTCAGCTAGTAATAGCGAATACCCTGTTCAAGAATCACAAGGGGAGGAGGTATACATGGAAAAGGCCGGGAGATAGCCGGCCGCGGTGGTCTCGCGGTTCTAGGCGCGCAGTCCGGAACCGCGCGACTGCTACGGTCGCAGGTTCGAATCCTGCCTCGGGCATGGATGTGTGTGATGTCCTTAGGTTAGTTAGGTTAAAGTAGTTCGAAGTTCTAGGGGACTGATGACCGCAGCTGTTACGTCCCATAGTGCTCAGAGCCACTTGAACCCATTTGAGCCTGGAGATACGGGAAGATTTCAATTAGATTACATCATGGTCAGACAGAGATTCCGAAATCAGATACTGGATTGTAAGGCGTACACAGGAGCAGATATAGACTCAGATCACAATATAGTAGTGATGAAGAGTAGGCTGAAGTTCAAGACATTAGTCAGGAAGAATCAATACGCAAAGAAGTGGGATACGGAAGTACTAAGGATTGACGAGATACGTTTGAAGTTCTCTAACGGTATAGATACAGCAATAAGGAATAGCGCAGTAGGCAGTACAGTTGAAGAGGAATGGACATCTCTAAAAAGGGCCATCACAGAAATTGGGAAGGACAACATAGGTACAAAGAAGGTAGCTGCGAAGAAACCATGGGTAACAGAAGAAATACTTCAGTTGATTGAGGAAAGGAGGAAGTACAAACATGTTCCGGGAAAATCAGGAATACAGAAATACAAGTCGTTGAGGAATGAAACAAATAGGAAGTGCAGGGAAGCTAAGAGGAAATGGCTGCAGGAAAATGTGAAGACATCGAAAAAGATATCATTGTCGGAAGGACAGACTCAGCATACAGGAAAGTCAAAACAACCTTTGGTGACATTAATAGCAACGGTGGTAACGTTAAGAGTGCAACGGGAATTCCACTGTTAAATGCAGAGGAGAGAGCAGATAGGTGGAAAGAATACATTGAAAGCCTCTATGAGGGTGAAGATTTGTCTGATGTGATAGAAGAAGAAACAGGAGTCGATTTAGAAGATATAGGGAATCCAGTATTATAATCTGAATTTAAAAGAGCTTTGGAGGACTTCGGGTCAAATAAGGCAGAAGGGATAGATAACATTCCATCAGAATTTCTAAAATCATTGGGGGAAGTGGCAACAAAACGACTATTCCCGTTGGTGTGTAGAATATATGAGTCTGGCAGTATACCATCTGACATTCGGAAAAGCATCATCCACACAATTCCGAAGACGGCAAGAGCTGACAAGTGCGAGAATTATCGCACAATCAGCTTAACAGCTCATGCATCGAAGCTGCTTACAAGAATAATATACAGAAGAATGGAAAAGAAAATTGAGAATGCGCTAGGTGACGATCAGTTTGGCGTTAGGAAAAGTAAAGGGACGAGAGAGGCAATTCTGACGTTACAGCTAATAATGGAAGCAAGGCTAAAGAAAAATCAAGACACTTTCATAGGATTTGTCGACCTGGAAAAAGCGTTCGACAATATAAAATGGTGCAAGCTGTTCGAGATTCTGTAAAAAGTAGGGGTAAGCTATAGGGAGAGACGGGTCATATACAATGTGAACAACAACCAAGAGGGAATAATAAGAGTGAACGATCAAGAACGATGTGCTCGTATTAAGAAGGGTGTAAGACAAGGCTGTAGCCTTTCGCCCCTACTCTTCAATCTGTACATCGAGGAAGCAATGGTGGAAATAAAAGAAAGGTTCAGGAGTGGAATTAAAATACAAGGTGAAAGGATATCAATAATACGATTCGCTGATGACATTGCTATCCTGAGTGAAAGTGAAGAAGAATTAAATGATCTGCTGAACGGAATGAACGGCCTAATGAGTACACAGTACGGTGTGAGAGTAAGTCGGAGAAAGACGAAGGTAATGAGAGGTAGTAGAAATGAGAACAGGGAGGAAATTAATATTAGGATTGATGGTCACGAAGTCAATGAAGTTAAGGAATTCTGCTACCTAGGCAGTAAAATAACCAATGACGGACGGAGCAAGGAGGACATCAAGAGCAGACTCGCTATGGCAAAAAAGGCATATCTGGCCAAGAGAAGTCTACTAATATCAAATACCGGCCTTAATTTGAGGAAGAAATTTCTGAGGATGTACGTCTGGAGTACAGCATTGTATGGTAGTGAAACATGGACTGTGGGAAAACCGGAACAGAAGCGAATCGAAGCATTTGAGATGTGGTGCTGTAGAAGAATGTTGAAAATTAGGTGGGCTGATAAGGTAAGGAATGAGGGGGTTCTACGCAGAATCGGAGAGGAAAGGAATATGTGGAAAACACTGATAAGGAGAAGGGACAGGATGATAGGACATCTGCTAAGACATGAGGAAATGACTTCCATGGTACTAGAGGGAGCTGTAGAGGGCAAAAACTGTAGAGGAAGACAGAGATTGGAATACGTCAAGCAAATAATTGAGGACGTAGGTTGGTAGTGCTACTCTGATATGAAGAGGTTAGCACAGGAAAGGAATTCGTGGCGGGCCGCATCAAACCAGTCAGTAGACTGATGAAAAAAAAAAAAATACAGTTTCGAGGCGTTACCGAGTCTGTAACGACAGACTCAATGGAGAGACGTCTACAGACGTTAAAGTAACCTCTGACGTGCCACAGGGGAGTGTTATGGGACCATTGCTTTTCACAATATATATAAATGGTTTAGCAGATAGTGTCGGAAGTTCCATGCGGCTTTTCGCGGATGATGCTGTAGTATACAGAGAAGTTGCAGCATTAGAAAATTGCAGTGAAATGCAGGAAGATCTGAAGCGGATAGGCAGTTGCTGCAGGGAGTGGTAACTGACCCTTAACTTAGACAAATGTAATGTATTGCGAATACATAGAAAGATGATTATATGATAGCGGAACAAACACTGGTAGCAGTTGCTTCTGTAAAATATCTGGGAGTATGCGTGCGGGACGATTTGAAGAGGAATGATCATATAAAATTAATTGTTGGTAAGGCGGGTGCCAGGTTGAGATTCATTGGAAGAGTCTTTCGAAAATGTAGTCCTTCAACAAAGCAGGTGGCCTACAAAACACTCGTTCGACCTATACTTGATTACTGCTCATCAGTGTGGGATCCGTACCAGGTCAGGTTGACAGAGTAGATAGAGAAGATGCAATGAAGAGAGGCGTGTTTCGTCACAGGGTTATTTGGTACACATGATAGCGTTACGGAGATGTTTAGCAAACTCAAGTGGCAGACTCCGCAAGAGAGGCACTCTGCATCGCGGTATAGCTTGCTGTCCAGTTTTCTAGATGATGCGTTTCTGGATGAGGTATCGAATATATTGCTCCCTCCTACTTATACCTCCCGAGGAGATCACGAGTGTAAAATCAGAGATATTCGAGCGCGCACGGAGGCTTTCCGGCAGTCGTTCTTCCCGCGAGCCATACGCGACTGAACAGGAATGGGAGGTAATGACAGTGGCAAGTAAAGTGCGCTCCGCCACAGGCCGTTGGATGGCTTGCGGAGTATAAATGTAGATATAGATGTAATTGTACCGAAAACATAGCATGTAGATGAATTGCTGTCTCTAAATAGTGTTTACTCATTCGAATAAATTACACGAATGAATGGTAAGTTATACAACTCACTTTTAGCCTATAAAAGCAAGCAGCCACAGCCAAAGTAAAGCAGAAATAGCGAGCCTTTTTGTCGCAGGGATGTAACACAGGCATTTTTTGTTCCTCCTCTTGGTGGAGGTGGAATAAACAATAATACATTGCGCTGGACGAAATTGGCATGTTTTTCGTCTAAAGAGTGAAACTTTCTTCAGCTATCACTCCTCCTCTAATGGAACACATTTTCAATTCTGAACTTCGCGGCAATTGATTTTCGTTTTACACCCGCCACAATCTCATAAAACTTAGTTTCGTTAAAGGCCATCGAATAGAGACCATCGACCATTTCGCCTTGTCGGTACTACTTCAAAGCAGCAAGATCGTGTACTCATAATTCATACTAACAACAACTAATGTCTGTCCTTACAATCCTGCGTGCTTCAGTAAGAGAGACGAGTATGAAGCGACTGCAGAGCTACAGTTCGCAGACTCGTCATGCTGGCATAACTACAGCAGGAAGGAAGGAAACCCGTTTGGACCGATGTAACAGCGGCGCCCTAATTTGAGAAGTATGCAATCCGAACCTTAGCCTCGTACTCGCTCCGTTTCTGATCTTTAATCCAGTCGACTCATTCTCCCTTACTGGCGCGCGACGCAGCAGTCTAAGGACTCAAGCGTACCGTCCTCTTCCCTTAGAGGTCGCGATACGGATTTCTTTCACACGGAAGGCGTCGCTCCGGCACAGTTTCCATACTAGCAGTTATTTGATGGATGCCACTGTTCAACAGTTGTGTAATGATACAATAACGAAGATTTTCGCTTGTTCGTTCGCAGTACTTTGCATTTTATTATGTTGTGTATCAAATGCTAATCTTTGCACAAACCATAAGTACTCGTCTGATACTTGAATATCTCAAGAAATTTCTAGTGTTGCGACTTCTGTGCGTTTAGCTGCAACATCCGAGAAAGCCCTCGTGAAACTGCGGACGTTATCCACTACACCATTTACACTATGTTATCAAAGGTATCCAGGAACCCCCCAAAAAAAGGTTTTGCATATTAGGTGCATTGTGATGCCACCTACTCACAGGTACTCCATATCAGCGGCCTGAGCAGTCATTATAAATCGTGAGGGAGCAGAATGCGGCGCTCCGCGGAACTCACGGACTGCGAACGTGGTTAGGTGATTGGGTGTCACTTGTGTCATACGTCTGTACGCAAGATTTCCACACTCCTAAACATCCCTATGTTTACTGTTTCTGATGTGATAGTGAACCGGAAACATGAGGGGATACGTACAGCACAAAAGCATACAAGCTGACCTCGTCTGTTGACTGACAAAGCCCGCCGGCAATTGAAGAGGGTGTAATAGGCAGACATCTATCCAGACCATCACACAGAAATTCCAAACTACATCAGGATCCCTGCAAGTATTATGACAGCTAGGCGGGAGGCGAGAAAACTTCGATTTCATGGTCGAGTGGCTGCTCATAAGACACACATCACGCCGGTAAATGCCAAACGACGCCTCGCTTGGTCTAAGGAGCGTAAACATTGAACGACCGAACAAAGGAAAAACTTTATGTGGAGTGACGAATCACGATACACAATGTGGCGATCTGATGGCAGGGTGTGGGTATGGCGGATGCTCGGTGAACGTCGACTGTCAACGAGTGTACTGCCAACAGTAAAATTCGGAGGCGGTGGTATTACGGTGTGGTCGTGTTTTTCATGGAGGGGGGTTGCACCCCTTGTTGTTTTGCGTGGAACTTTCACAGCATATGCCTACACTGATGTTTTAAGCACCTTCTTTTTTCAACAAGTAATACTGATACGTGGTAACCCTCACCTTACACACTTGTAGTTCTTAATTATCTAAAATACAATTGTTTTCTTAGAAGCATTTGTTACTAAGTTGCAGATTACATACTTTCCTACTTAATACAGAATATGAGGATTTCAGTTAGGCTATGGGCAAGTGTTACTGTCTACTGAAATACTATTCTTACTATTCTAGCAAGCTAACTCCTGCAGCGTTGCAACACCACCACCTGGACTACAGTCCTGCGATCACACTTATGACGTCACATACTGATGGCTGGGTCTGTATCGGAACGCTGCTGTTAAGCACTTTGCAGCGATACGAACTTTATTACGTTTAGAGCTGAAACAGCATAAGGATTCTAGTGTTTTCCTCTTCTATATAGCCTTCTAATGAAAGTATGGAAATTTATATCACTACTAAAAGTAACTGAAAAACCTGCCATATATCATTTCAAGATGTAAAATTATTTTTACGATTTTCTTTAAATACGCGTTTCTAGGCTTGAATACAAACTGTAATTTTAAATTCTGTCTTTTACTTTAGGAGCTACGTTTTCTATCAGTAGAAAATAGGCTATATGTAACAACAAGCGAACGACTTCGGTTTTAAATAAAGCAGCTGGAGATCCTACAGAATTTAAGAATTTGTTTCCCTGGTTATTTTCGTAAATTTTCTTCTCCATTTCAAAATTTACTGACCTCACATGAAACTCAAATTATTCGAAGAAATGGAGCACCTCCTGACAAAATGTTTAATAAATCGAAAAACACGAAAAAAATTTATTTCCCTGTTTCTCCAGAACTATAGGAAGCTGAAACATGAAGAGATTATTTCTCCTATATCCTTGACTGAAATTAGTGTCACAAAGTCCTATGAATTTAATCATAATGCACTTACCTCGAAATTCTGCTTCTATACTGCTTAATCTGTCGAACACTGACTTGATTAAAGCCATTTTCTAAGGTAATTTATTTAAATTCAAATTTTTCCGAATAACTATATCAGTAAAATTGAACAAATTCATTCTGTAACTGTTCCAAATAAAAGTACTGGAAACACAATAATATGGTGGGAACAATAAGGAATACTAAACATTTTTGAGCCACAGAGTGAATGGAAATTTATTCTTCAGTAGAGAAAAGATGTATGAGTCAGTAATTCTGACAGGTACACAACAGCCGGCCACGGTGGCCGTGCGGTTCTGGCGCTGCAGTCCGGAACCGAGGGACTGCTACGGTCGCAGGTTCGAATCCTGCCTCGGGCATGGGTGTGTGTGATGTCCTTAGGTTAGTTAGGTTTAAGTAGTTCTAAGTTCTAGGGGACTTATGACCTAAGATGTTGAGTCCCATAGTGCTCAGAGCCATTTTTTTGGTACACAACACACATCTAATAATATAGTACGAGATACATTTTTTCTCACTGTAGAGACAAAGACTTTTCCTTTCATCAGAACATAATTAAAATCAAGACAAAATATTTAACTTCTGGATCACTAAAACACAAAACTGGTTGAAAATAACTCTACATACATCAAACACTATTTAAATTTCAATACTACTATCCCAAACTATACACTGGTATGGGAAGGAGTAATGTCAGACTCAGATATGAGCACACACTGTATACAGGCTGGTACATTGATCGTGACCGTGCCAAATATCCAACGAAATACCGTCAAACGAAAAACATACAGAGAACGAAACTTGTCTAGCTTGAAGGGGGAAACCAGATGGCGCTGTGGTTGGCCGACTAGATGGCTTACAATTTTAGACGAACAGTTGGTAACAGGTAGGTCTTTTAAATTAAAATACAGAACGTAGGTACGTTTCAACATTTTATTTCGGTTGTTCCAATGTGATACATGTACCTTTGTGAACTCATCATTTATGAGAACGCATGGTGCTACAGCGTGATTACCTGTAAATACCACATCAATGCAATAAATGCTCAAAATGATGTCCTTCAACCTCAATGCATTTGGAAATATGTGTAACGACATTCCTCTCAACAGCAAGCAGTCCGTAATGTTCGCACATGCATTTACAATGCGCTGACGATTGTTGTCAGGCGTTGTCGGTGGATCACGATAGCAAATATCCTTCAACTTTAACCACAGAAAGATGTCCGGGGACGTCAGATCCGGTGAACTTGCAGGCCACGGTATGGTGCTTCGACGACCAATCCACCTGTCATGAAATATGCTATTCAATACCGATTCAACCGCACGCGAGCTATGTGCCGGACATCCATCATGTTGAAAGTACATCGCCATTCTGTCATGCAGTGAAACATCTTGTAGTAACATCGGTAGAACATTACGTACAAAATCAGCATACATTGCACCATTTAGATTGCCATCGATAAAATGGGGGCCAATTATCCTTCCTCGCATAATGCCGTACCATACATTAACCCGCCAAGGTCGTTGATGTTCCACTTGTCGCAGCCATCGTGGATTTTACGTTGCCCTGTTGTGCATATTATGCCGGTTTATGTTACCGCTGTTGGTGAATGACGCATCGTCGCTAAACAGAACGCGTGCAAAAAATCTGTCATCGTCCCGTAATTTCTCTTGTTCCCAGTGGCAGAACTGTACACGACATTCAAATTCGTCGCCATGCAATTCGACATTCAAATTCGTCGCCATGCAATTCCAGGTGCATAGAAACATGGTACGGTTGCAGTCGATGTTGATGTAGCATTCTCAACACCGACGTTTTTGAGAATCCCGATTCTCGCGCAATTTGTCTGCTACTGATGTGCGGATTAGCCGCGACAGCAGGAAAATCACCTACTTGGGCATCATCATTTGTTGCAGGTCGTAGTTGACGTTTCAGATGTGACTGAACACTTCCTGTTTCCTTAAATAACGTAACTATCCAGCGAACTGTCCGGACACTTCGATGATGTCCAGGATACCGAGCAGCATACATAGCACGCGCCCGTTGGGAATTTTGATCACAATAGCCATACATCAACACGATATCGACCTTTTCCGCAATTAGTAAACGGTCCATTTTAAGACGGGTAATGTATCACGAAGCAAATACCGTCCACATTGGCGGAATGTTATATGACACCACGTACTTATTCGTTTGGGACTATTACTGCGCCACCTATCACAAAGCAAAAAGTGGTCCAACTAAAACATTCATATTTCTTCCGTACTACACGAATATGTAATAACAAATGGGGGTTTCTATTTAAAAAAACGCAGTTGATATCCGTTTGACCTATGGCAGCGCCATCTAGCGGGCCAACCATAGCACCCCCTTCAAGCAGGCCACGTATCGTTTTTTGTAGTTTTTTCGTTTGATGCTTATTTCGTGAGATATTTGGCCCGGTAACGATCGATGGACCACCCTGCATACTAACAGTTAAGTTATACAGAACACTTGACAAAAATTTCATTGTTAGGCACATTGCAAGCTGAAGGAAGCTGTCCACAAAGTACAATTTACCCTTCATTGAAGTAAAACTATGCTCACCCTGACTTTGTCGAAAACCTTACAAAAACACATTTGGACTTTTTTCATTAAAACATAAGGATGATACATAAGAAAGATAGGCTTCTCATATAACACCTGAAAGTCAAAAAATTGAACAAAAACTCCAAAAGAGAGATGAGTATCACATTACCATAGTCATAACTGAAGCAAGGTGAGGTGACTATAT
The DNA here is from genome assembly GCF_023864345.2 of Schistocerca serialis cubense. Lineage (NCBI taxonomy): Eukaryota > Metazoa > Arthropoda > Insecta > Orthoptera > Acrididae > Schistocerca > Schistocerca serialis. The sequence continues at coordinate 255,705,005 of NC_064644.1, read as the reverse complement.
AGCTTTCATAGAAAGTGCAATAAAGTTGCATGTAACCATCATAAACGTGTGCTTCAATTAAGTGCCTTTAGATCTGACAGTTTAAAGGCCCACATCACAATTTTTTTAAATACATCAGCAGACAATTAGAGTACTAATAATGCTTAGCAGAAGTGACTAGGAAGTCGCTGTAAGCATATATTCAGTATTAATTTCATGAAAGACAGTGATGATCCTACTGAAAGTAGTGATTCAGTGTACTGCTGCCTGACTTTGGTTCCTTCCTTACACTAGTATTCACAACTAAGAAATGATGACTGAGTCAAACAGTGATTGATAATTTACGTCTAAATCTGTTTTTCATGAAACAGACGTGAACTCCATAGTAAATGGCTTGTATGGCTATGATGGTCATATGGGAGCAATAAAGCATCTTCATCAGTCATATGCTGTTGAAGAAGAGAGAAAGCGCACTTCCTCAGAATCATAAATGGTGACTCATACACACCATCCAGAGAGAATTTCTTACATCATCAATGGGAAGAAGTTTGTTAAGGGCACACAGCAAATGAGAAATTTATCTCCAAAAAGGCTATGAATCCTGGTTACCTTTAAGACAACCCAGAAATAATTGAAGTGGAAACAGAGAAAAGGTTTCTAGCACACTTTAATTAAAAAGCCTAAGATGGTATTGGCAGACACAGGGCAAAAAAATCAGAAATACTTAGATATTCACAACAAACTAAAAGGATACCCGGCTAGCTGTCCCATATTTTATCACAATATTTCGATTGAGATTTGTAGCTTCTAGAATACACTAATGCTCACATTAACTAGTTCGTAATTGTTCCAGTGCACAGACTGATGATAATGTGAAGGGTTACATAAATAATTGGCAAAAACTTAGTATAAAAAAACAGCAACTGGATATCACAAAAGCAGGTGCCCTGGCTTTTCATTCTGCACAACTACTTTCTTGTGCCATGATTTTATTTTATTTGTGTACTTTACAGGTATAGCCTACAGTGTCTCAGTCTTCCTGTTAATGTATATCTTCACTTGTTTCGCAGATTAAAATTTGCAGAACAGGATGTATCAATGCGTGAATAAGTATAATAACAGAAAAACACACACAGAAATGTATGTATAAGACACAGACATACAAGAAAACAAATTATAGAACCTCATCCCTTCCCCCCCCCCCCCCCAAAATCCTTTCTAATCACAGCAAGCTTTCAAGCAGCTCTAGCCATCTGTCATCTCTGACAACAGAGCATTGGTTATGAACTTCATATAAAAAAGAGTTTCCTAACATTAACAAAAAGGGTCATAAATAAGTAAAAATCAGTGCTTTTCAAACAGCTCTATCAGCAGTACAGTGGCAGCCAGGATTATAAGAAATTACAGTAGCTTATGCATTTAGAGTTCTTCCAGTCCATCAAAACCAAATCTGATTATATCTATACACAGAAGACCAAAATAATTTGAGAAATATTATGTATCAACGAGTCAATAAGTATAATAAGAATAAACACATAGAAAGTTACTTATAAAACACAGTGTTACAAGAAAACCAATAAGTAAACCCCTTCCCCCCAGATCCATTCTCATCACAACCAGCTTTATAGCAGCTGTAGCAGTCTGTCATCTCTGAGAACAGAGCACTACTTACGTAGAACATTATACAAAAGAACTCTCTCTACTTCTTTAACGTTTCCAGCTTTCTCTTCTTACCATCTTTTGACAGTAGATCTGCTGTTTTAATTTTTTTATTGCAGCAGTTTTTCAACAATGAATTCGTTTTAGTCAATATAATCATTTTAAGAATGTTTTCAGTCATATGGCTGCCACGTAAATCAAGCTGCTCCACATTTGATGACAAATTATGTAGTATCAGACTGGCAGCCTGTTGCCTTTGGTTTTTCACCTGCAGGAATTGTTTTTCATATTCAGGACTAACAAGCTTAGAAATAGTGTTATAGCTGTATATGACAGCATTAACAGCAAATGGGCGTGGATAGAGTAAATCTCTTCCATCTAAGTTTCTTATAAGCTGGAAGGACTCCTCAAAATGCATGTCGTTTTGAAAACTCAAACCCTCCTCTCATACATCACATTTCAATTTTTTTGTGACTGTATATGCGCAGTAGTCTGCAAGATATGTTATTACAGGCAAGTAACTGATAATGTCAGTGTCTGTTACACAGAGAGAAGCAGAGTTGTTTGAAAATGGTGTATGTTCTGCACTGTAATCCCTCCATGGTTCTAAAACATCAAAATGATTTACTTCGATTCGTCCATCTATTCCTGATTTTAAGGAAATCCTTAAAATAGTTTTTTCTCCACTTCAAAAATTTGCCTATAGATACATGGTACTGTGCCCCTGCCAGTTGCCTGTACTTTCCAAACCTGTACTCTAGAAGGTCAGTTTGAAGTTTTCCAGGAAAAATGTAGTTTAAAGAAAGTTCATCCACATAGTAATTTGTAATCTCAATAATAGAGCGTGTAGACAACTTCAGAGCAGATAATGTTTCTTTTGTAAACATTCCTGTACCTTTTGCCAACTCTTCCCACTTATCCAGCGAAGCCAAAAAAATATTTAAGAAGATGAGCCACTCATGTGTGTCTGAATTAGTCAAAGTTTCCTGCATTTGATCCCTCTTCAATAAACCTTTGTGAGGAGTCTTAACATTCAAAATTCTCCGCCACAAATAAATAATCCTGATGAACTCTGCTGTGCCTTTGTTCAAGTTATTACATGGACCCAGTGTCTTTAATGCTTCCTCAGTGCAGTCATTGAAAACTTGGAAAACTAATTTCACATTTTGCTTTTCTAGGTAAGAAGGATAGAGTGCTTTCAGTGACAATCCATAACCATATTTCAATAATTTGTCAGATTCCGAACTGCACAGTTTTTATACATCTGAGAATGAAGCTTCGAAAAGTGAATTTAACCTTCCATCAAATGGAGGAAATTTGAAAATATATCCATCAGTTTTCTCGTTAAGTCAGTTGTTTCTAACACATTTCAATAAGTGCACGGGATCAATTACAAAAAAGAAGGGCCTTATGCCGTCTGCAGGATGTGGATACACTATACTCAGCTTAGGCATGTTTGAGAAATATGTCATAGCGTTCTTGTTTACAGAATTATTATCACTTACTACTGCAAGCAATTTCAAGCCTATATGTTTCAAGCCAAGAACTACCTTCTTGAAAACAGTGTGCAACATTTAAGTCATAGTGTGAACAGGCAAAATGCGTGCAGCGTCTTTGAATAGAGATATAACGCATAAATGCGTGTGCACTAGTGGTTAACTCTTGGGAATCAAAAGCACTTCCAACAACATTACCACCTTTATAATCAAAATACTGCTTAATATGAATCTCATCAACCATTAAAGTCACAATCATATCCTGCGACTGCTAAGGAGGAACTTTACTCTTTATGTAAAATAAGAAATTTCTGTCAAGTTTTTCTAATTCAGGACCAACAATAAGTGCAGAACGAAGTCTCCTTATTGTGCTTTTATGGGCCATTAACTGGTTTCCAGATTCCCTCATGAACCTATAGGCAGCTGGAGAAATAACTTGTAGAAGAGGGGAAAAAAAGTCTTCTGGTGTGCATCTTAGTCTATGCCTGCTACTCACAAGTTGTAGTTCAGACTTCACAGTCTGAAAAAGCCTTTATCATCAAAGTCTTTAGTAAGCTTATCTAAAAACCTTGCATTATCTCTAATAAATGCCCTTTATGTTCATACTCAGGAGATCCACTGTTTTCAACAGACTTCAGAATACTTTCAATATCACGAAAATAATTTATTTTCATAGGGAACTGGTAACTGTTCTGGGAGTTAATCAATGATACTCGTTTATAAAAAAACTGAAACTTCCAACTGTTCATTAATAACTACAGAGTAACATAAATTGGGTACAAATCCTGTTGTCTCAACGTTAACAAAAATTACACTGTCCGTCTTGCCGATGATGGTCCAGAAACAAGAAGTTGATTTTATGCCCCCCTGTTAGCTGCGATATATTTGAAACATTGTTTTCTCTTTCGTATTGATCTGCAGAATTCTCACTCTCACTTATCTATTTCTGAAGTTGAGCTGCTTCCAGACGCCTCCAATTTTCATCAGGCGATTCGCAGAAAGACAGTTGCGATAACAAGTAGGAAGGACAAACAGGAAATATCGATGGAACACGTCCATCTTTTATCCTTGGTCTTCCTAGATTTACATTTAAAATCTGTCCTATCTTCTCGTCAAAGCAGTTTGCTGTCCATACAATGCTTTGGAAATGTTTGTGACAGATCTGTAACAGCACAACACTAATTAATATAACTATTATGTGTGACAATAGTTGCAAATATGAGAGACATTTCACAGCCAGATTCTTATTAACCTCGCAGCAATGGTCCAGAACTAAGAAACAAATGACACTGGTACATGATACATGACTGCTTTTAAAAACAATTGGCAAATGTTGTGTAATGGAAACAAATAACACGCTATAAATTTTTCGTCATTTACTTACCCTTGAATGATGCGTAGGCACATATTCCTGCCTGGGAATAGCAGCAATCAAGCGATTTCTCAACTTCACACCTTTGCGAAATCGAAACATGTGAACTTTCAGGCCTTTTTGGGACTTGTAATTTCCCTGGCAAAAGAGAACGCAGCACTTGTAAGCTATACTTCGAAGAACTGTAGGCGAATACTGTATGAAATATAAATCGCCTTCACGTGGCACACACTTTCAACATAACATACACGCCAACAGGATTGCCGACTAAAGATAAGATGGCCAACAGTTTGTGACGTCACGTGCTAATATGGCCGCTGTGCGTAGGCCTTGTATCTAGAAGGCTTTTGTTACAAGTGTGCCAGTAGATCTATAAGAATACTATGTTCGGCCGTGCCTACCGAGCTAACGCCAGTGGGCGAGACCCTGGCACTGGGATGGCCTTAACTGGAAATCGCTGCAGATACTATTAGTGATTGTTCAGAAGAACAGAGGGCCATAGACACGGGTTCCCAGGTAGATGCCGTGTTTCTTGACTTCCGCAAGGCGTTCGATACAGTTCCCCACAGTCGATTAATAACCAAAGTAAGAGCATATGGACTATCAGACCAATTGTGTGAGTGGACTGAAGAGTTCCTAGATAACAGAACGCAGCATGTCATTCTCAATGGAGAGAACTCTTCCGAAGTAAGAGTGATTTCAGATGTGCACCAGGGGAGTGTCGTAGGACCGTTGCTATTCACAATATACATAAATGACCTTGTGGATAACACCGGAACTTCACTTTTTGCGGATGATGCTGTGGTATATCGAGAGGTTGTAACAATGGAAAATAGTACTGAAATGCAGGAGGATCTGCAGCGAATTGTCGCACGGTGCAGGGAATGGCAATTGAGTCTCAATTCAGACAAGTGTAATGTGCTGCGAATACATAGGAAGAAAGATCCCTTATCATTTAGCTACAATATAGCAGGTCAGCAACTGGAAGCAGTTAATGCCATAAATTATCCGGGAGTAGGCATTAGGAGTGATTTAAAATGGAATGATCATATAAAGTTGATCGTCGGTAAAGCAGATGCCAGACTTAGATTCATTGGAAGAATCCTAACGAAATGCAATCCGAAAACAAAGGAAGCAGGTTATAGAATGCTTGTTCGCCCACTGCTTGAATACTGCTCAGCAGTGTGGGATCCGTACCAGATAGGGTTGATAGAAGAGATAGAGAAGATCCAACGGAGAGCAGCGCGCTTCGTTACAGGATCATTTAGTAATCGCGAAAGCGTTACGGAGATGATAGATAAACTCCAGTGGAGGACTCTGCAGGAGAGACGCTCAGTTGCTCGGTACGGGCTTTAGTTGATGTTTCGAGAACATACCTTCACCGAGGAGTCAAGCAGTATATTGCTCCCTCCTACGTATATCTCGCGAAGAGACCATGAGGATAAAATCAGAGAGATTAGAGCCCACTCAGAGGCATACCGACAATCCTTCTTTCCACGAACAATACGAGACTGGAATAGAAGGGAGAACCGATAGAGGTACTCAAGGTACCCTCCGCCGCACACCGTCAGGTGGCTTGCGGAGTATGGATGTAGATGTAGATGTAGATGTACCTAACTACTATTAGTCATCATTAGTGTGCTATGAGTCAAGTCCGGGAATGTTTCGTACCTTCCCCTGTTCCAAGACGTGTCGGATTCCGACTGTCACGGCGATCGGCCAGTACACGCCCTGGCGGATTGGGATAGGTGCGGGGAACGTCAGTTTATGTTCTACGAATCATTGGTTCTCCCTACGGTATTCTTGCAAGACTTTTGCTGATACCACGCTAACAAAACTGTCAATGATTCTGAATGTGGATGGATTTCTGATTAGGTGATAGGTGTCTCTATTTTTAAGTGGCGTCTTAATTCTGCGACTATGGAATCGAAAAGAGGACACTCGTAGATCACGTGGTCCGGAGTGCCTATTTCAGCACCACAGTCTCACGAGGGGGTAGCCGTCATCCCGAACCGGCAAAGATATGCTGGGTACGGTCCATGCCCCGCAAGGAAGTGCAGAAATCCTTTACTCGGTTTGAAGAGTATAAGTCGGTGCAGTTCTTTGATGTTAGGCAGCAACTGGTAAGACCTTATTCCCGTCTCTTCTTTATCCCAAAGTTCTCGCCACAATCCTTCCCCCCTTCTTCTGATAGCAAATTTATCCCCTACCCGCACCCCCAGAATATGTTGTCTTTTCAACTTCCCGTCTTTTGACCCAACACCATGCTGCCTGTTCCCTTATTTGTATGTCCAAGGGACACAGCCACATGAGAATCAGTAGTGTCCCTCCAGGAGATGTTCGGTAAGCTCCAATCTAACGTAGAAGCATGTAACGCTGCACCCTCCTCACAGCCATGGTAGTCACGACCCTCGTGAGCCTGTGTGCCCAGACTCCGGACCTGTGACACTCGATGGAGGTGATAATGGTGTTATGATGTAATTTGATCAGTTCTTGGGGTAGGTGGAATCTCCTGTGCCCGATCATAATGAGGTTATTCAGTGCTTCGATGTGTTGTGCGAAGCTCCATCTTTCGTCTGTAATGACACCCAAGTATTGTGCCTCGCGACGTCGAATAACTGGCGAGCCCCCGATCCGCACCGTTGGATTTCTGGCCAATTGGCCCTTTAATAATAAGTATTTTGATTTGTTCGGCGATATTTTCATTTTCGTTGTTTGGCACAATTGTGTCAGTATAGTAACTGTCCTCTCAATCTTAGATTCCAGATCTTCGCCGCTACAGCCTTCCACCAATAGGAGGAGGTCGTCAATACAATAGCTCTTGAGACAGCCATATAGTGGCCCTGGAAATCTTTCTTCCGCAAGCAGGAGAAGAGCGAAGGCCACCACAGGCTGTCAAAGGCGCCAATGATGTCATCATCGTGCCAACTATGTACTTGTGTGAGGATGACGCACAGACCTCGGCCCCCAGGGCAATTTCCTGTGCTCATCCCACACAGCACTCAGTGTGCCGTCAGACTGTCAGCTACCAACGGCTCTAACAATTTGCCCATCAGGTCCAACAGATTGGTCTCTAGGACTTTACTTCGTTTGAGTCTTTGTGCTAGCCTTTCTTGATGATCACTACACTGGCCTCTTTCCAGATGGAGAGACACATCCTGAGGCGCAATGCCTCAATGTATATTCTTGTCAGAGGTGTTACCAGTTGAGGAACGAGGTATTGCACTATTTCCGCTACTATGCCGTCTGGGCCTGGGGCCTTGCCTCTGTTTAAGATTTGATATGTGCCGCCATTTCTTCCTTGGAGAATGGATACACCTCAGTGTCGTTCACATATTCTCCTTGAATTGCCTGCCTGATTAGGCGTTGTGCTTCTTTACCCTCTTCTTCTTTATCGTCAGGGAGCAGGGTCGGAGGAGGACCTCAGCAGTTTCCTGCCAAGATCCCGTCATCCATTTCCCATCCCTTGGCGACCATTGGCGACCGGATTTCTCTTACTATCTTCTAGGGAATGCTTCAGGGGTCAATAACCGATTGGCTCTGCGCATATTTTTCCCAGCTCTGGAGCCTAACTGTTCTCAGCACCATCTTGAACTGCTCCTTGGCGTCTCTATAGATTGCACTCACCATTTCTTCGGCATGTCTGTTGACTTCTTCTTCACCTTCTGGCCATGTTGGGGCGTCAAACTCTCTAGCAAGGCGCTCCCAGTCACTTCTAATGTAGCTGAGCTGCACTTCCCTCCCTATGTCCCAGTGGGACTCTGGGTGGGGGTGGGGAGGGGGGGGGGGAAGGTTCCTGGTCTGTTAGCGATAAGAAACTGCAAGGACATGATGGTCTCCTCCTCTTTCATTCCGAGTGGCAGTGTGCCATAGGGGGGATATAGCATTCACATCTGCCATCACTACTATGTTGCGCCCTCTCAGCGCCTTAGATACTTGCACGAGTTGGTCAAAGTACAATTCTATATTGGTTCTGTACTGAAAGTACATATTGACCAGATATACGATGCCTACTGGTGACTGGAGCTCTACGAAATTACAGTGTTCATAGGAAAGATGTGTAAGCACTGTGATTAGTAACGCTTTGTTTAATACTATGATGGTGGCCTTTGGGTCATTCCCAAAGCTTACAACTTGCCAATTTACAGCAGCAAATGCTATATTTTCTACAGGTTAGCGCTTCAATGCTGTTGCAGAAAGAGCTCACAGCGGAGTGGTTCCACTGGCGTGCAGTGCCCGCTTATATAGGAAACGAATGACCTTGATCACGTAACGCGCTGATAACGGACTTAGACTCTGCAGGCACCAGCAGGAGTGGCTTATCCCGGACGCGCGCTGTAGCCGTACTAGCAGCGCGCTCCTTTGGTGCGCCGGCCTGGCGCCGAGCCAAGTCGGGCGGGTTGCGTCACCATTCCGCTGTGAGCTCTATCTGCAACAGCATTGAAGCACTATGCCTCGTCGATGTGTGTATCGTCAACGCCGCTGCCGCATGCCTGTCTACAAACATATTAATAGCCTCGAGAAAAAACTTGGAGCATATGGAACAGCCCAAGCAGTTATATTAAATAGACCTATATTTTTCCGTGGCTGCTGGGTTAATTTTAGTCTTGATGTCGCTACTGGAAATTCTTTTAGTGGCCTACAAGACGTGGCATTGTGGTATTGATCCAAAGACCCAAAGTCGATCTAGCTATGTTTATAGTAACAAGAGATTTGCGTTGATACATGCTCCTGTAGAAAAGTTAGTAATGATGAAAAAATTCATGTATGGATGAAAGGACTTGGTGTACTAACTGAAAATGTAGGTGTAACTGGATATATTACTTTGTACTATAATTATCAATAAAGTGTGATCCGTGACCTCTGTAACCGGGGAGCGTACATCGCGAACCGGCGGCTCAAGGATGAAATAGTTTGACAAAATTCGAAAACATAGTGCCGCACTGCGCGCCTAGCGCCTAGTGAGTCGGTGACGCAACCCGCCCGACTTGGCTGGGCGCCAGGCCGGCGCACCACAGGAGCGCGCTGCTAGTACGGCTACAGCGCGCGTCCGGGATATGCCACTCCTGCTGGTGCCTGCAGAGTCTAAGTCCGCTATCAGCGCGTTACGTGATCAAGGTCATTCGTCTCCTATATAAGCGGGCATACCCTCTTGATGTCCTGCAAGAGAGTATGGCTCCTGTAGACAGAAAATATCAAGGCTCGTCTCCCATACCACCCTCCAAAGCTCCTGCATGACCAACCTACTATTATGTGCATGTAACTGCCCTCTCTCAATTGCTGTTGTCGTGGGAAATATGTATGAACGTATGATTCCGGAAAGGTCTTACTAAGCACCTTCTTGCTTCCCATTGTTGAAGAGCAATTCTGGTATGGTGATTGCGTCTTTCAACACGATCAAGCACATGTTCATAATGCACGGTCTGTGCTGAAGTGGTTGCACGTCCCTGTAATGGATTGTACTGCACAGAGTCCTGACCTGAACCCTGTGGAACATCTCCGGGATGTTTTGGAACGCCGACCTCTTTCCAGGCCTCACCAACTGACATCGATACCTCTCCTCAATGCAGCACTCCATGAAGAATGGGCTGCCATTTCCAAAGAAATCTTCCAGCACCGGATTGGACGTATGCCTGCGAGAGTAGAAGCTGTCATCAAGGCTAAGGGTGGGCCAACAAAATATCGAATTCCAGCATTACCGATGGAAGGCGCCACGCACTTTTAAAGACATTTTCAGCCTGGTCTCCAGACACCACATGGAGAACAATAATGGTCCAAAAAACCGTTACAGGCACTATATCTTCTGAAGCTTTCTCTTCCTTAAGCACTACCGTCAGCGAAAACTTGAATCCCATCAGAACGTAGGCATAGTATTCAGTACGCTCGTAGTTTGTTCATTAGGCGACAGTGTGGAAGTCATTGAACTCTGTTAAACGTCTTTCGGAAGTCAGGGAACCAGACATCAACCCGAGCACAAGTGTATACTGGGTCCGAATCTCGTGGACGAACAAGGATAAAATAAAGAGAAAAAATTAGTGTAGGCTGATGTCAGCGAATTAGGAGTGTAGATCAGTACTTCTGTACTATATGCCGTCTTCAAAGCTACGTTATGCCGTCTGATGAAAGTAGTGGAACACACAGTGGAGGAGGACGAAACGAAATGAACTTCACGAGTTGAGAGACAGTGTAAATTTTCTTCACTAATTATCGAGTGAAATTTATAGAGAACTTGGCAGTATGGCCACACTTCACAGTACGTCGTTGCACGCTCTCTGGCCTGAATGTGACCACTGACGCGTTTGGGAAGGGTGTTGTAAAGCCGTTGTATCCTCTCCTGCTGCAAGCTCTCCCACAATGGTTGTAATTAATTCTTTATGTCCTGTATAATTATCCTGGGGCGGAGATAACGTCCGAGTCAGTCCTCCACTTTTTCAATCGACAACAGATATGGGGATGTTGGTGGGTACTACAGTACCTCAGTATCAGGCACACAGTTCATAGAGACACGTTCCATGTACGGTCGAGCATTGTCCATTTGGAAACTGCCTCCATGATACTATCATGTGAGAGGTAACACACAAGGGTGCAGAATGTCCGTGAAGTACCGTCGTGCCGTCAGGGTCCCATCAGTCACTACCAGCCTTGACCTGAGTCATACCAGATTGTTTGCCATACCATTATGCCAGAAGTAACACCGGTATGCCTGTCCTCAGGTTTGGAAGAGTGGGACCTCTCCCCAAGTCGCTACGTTTACCCTTGACGATTGTCATACAGAGTAAAACAGAAAAGCTGGAAATGTGATGCCATTTATCAGCAGTCTATGCTTCCCGGTCACGGCTCCATTCTAAACACAGTTGTTTGTTTACAACGTTGCTGTCAGCCTATGGTTGGGACGTTGATTCTCTAGTTCGCGTGCTGCTAGTATCCGTCCAATAGTGGGGGATGAAGGATGATGTCAGGTGCACGTGTGAAGGAGTTATGTTGTGCTTGACGCACAATACGGCCTTCCACCCTTGATGCCGACTGGATCCTGGACGTCGAATGTACCAGTTCTCTCCTTCCTATCCATCTCAACATCGGGCTACTGTCACATCTGCTGATGGATACAGGATGATCGGACCGGCTGGAGAAATGGAGACCGACTTTCAGGCCCCTTACAAATTCTGTCAGATGCTGATAACGATATCTCACATGTGTACTCCATATCTCAGTGTTCTTCACAGTGACCTCTCAATATGTGACTCTGTACCCTACCAGCCACAGTAACAAAACTAAACACAAAAAATACTACTCTGGTGGCCATTCTCTTCGTAACGTAGACTCGTGCCTCTAATACTCTACGGAACAGCCGTTGTTGTGCACGTCTACATAGTTACATTGACACCCGACTATGCCTCCTAGGTTCTTAACTTTTTTTGTCAGACAATGTAGAATAATCTGCGCATTTTCCATTCACTTGAAACACTTAAATCTTTCAGGGAGCTACTGTAAACTTCTGCTAGAAGAGGACCAAGTCTTTTCGGATAATCCCTTCAGGTCTAGTTACATTTCTTCTGTCCATCGATTTATAATTGATTTTCTGTCCCGCCGGCATCCATTTCGATATATATTTTGGCATTCGTATGATGCAGAGTCTAAACACGCAGAAGATACACTTTCACGTAAAAGTCTTAAAATTAGTTCCGATCTCCTGGTTCCAAGCAAGGCTTTCGGGAAGTTTGCCTCGGCTGTAAGGAAAATGTCGGAAACATAACTCTATCCCATTTTACCCCTCTTTGAATCCGTCTCCCTCACGACTAACTCTACAAGAAGTTGGCTGAAAAGAACGGAGATTCCATAATGAACCGGGCTACTCAATGGAACAGAGAATGAAAAGTTCAAAAAAATAACATATGAGAGGAATATTTTCTCAGTTCAACATTTCTGGGACGAAGAATTTAGCATGTAGGCCTTGATTGTCATCGTCTGTTTCTTTGCCCTTACGGCTGCTGAGTGAATAAATTATTTTAATTAGCTTACTGGTTTTGTCAGATCGGTAAACGGAATTTTACTTTTGAATTCGTCGAAAGATTCGCACATGGCTGCTTATAGGTTGCGTTCGCCTTCGTTCAGTTGTTGTTTGTCAGCGAGGCTTTCCACATCTTTAAGTCTGCGGTGAAGCTGTCTTTGGTTTCGGAATAGCTTTCAAGCCCAGTCGAAATGCTAAGGTCTCTGGCTCTATCCACGTTGAAGCCTAGGATTTGTGGCTGTCAGTTATCACTTCGTACACCTATGGCCATGTATTTTGATGTGGGAAATACCAAGTTGCACCGTGGGTCACAATCCACGTTTAGCTGTGGGCGCCCGCTATTACTGGCTGGATCAGGCAGTTCAAAGGTCGGAGGAAGGTAACGGCATACCACCTCCAACAGGACCATGCCTAGTAAAGCAATGTGGTGTTCAAAACAGTCTTAGGATCTATGATTGGATTACTTTATCTATTTTACTAGGTAGTCTGACATTTGTTTCTTGTCTAACTTGCTAACGTATCGTAAATTTTCAGTTATTTCAACATCTAATTACAGGAGTTTATTATATTACATAACATTTAATTTAAAGTTGATTTCATTGACAAAACGTTCCAGGACGTTGTACCACTTGCCAACTATGAATCTGATATCATTAGCACAATGATAAATTATATAATTAACATGTATCTTAAAGAAACAGCTCAGACCAAAAACAAACAACCTGATTCACTGTTACCAAAACCTTACATTTATTTATTATAGGCGTGACATACATATTCAGGATTTTCCATAATAATCGATTCTAGTTTGCGTAGTAATTCAGGTACAGTCCTTACCATTATAATTCAATGCTAAACGCAGTAAATCCAGGTTTGAAGACTTTGTAACTACATGTCTAAGAAGCCAACCTTGTCTAGGGTATTGGACGGGTCACAGGTGGCAGAAAATGGATGTTCCATCAGATGTGACGGACAGCTGCAAATACAAAATAAGCAGTCCCGGACCAAGGCAAAACAAAACAAAATCAAATCCACTTTGTGTCTAACTTGTAGCAAGTAGCGAAGTGGTTAGCGTCTGTTCACCAATGGTGCGGCTGTAAATCGTGTTGAGGAACTAACCCTGTCAGTCTTAACATTCTGAGTTCACTCAATGAGTCTACATAACCGCACCTGATCATCATGGAGCAATTTGATATTCATAATATTACCACAGGTGGTCAATCCACCGTCAATATTACTGGCGCAACTGGTGTTTCGCGTTCTGGGGCGGCCATGTCAAAATGCAGTGTGATGCAACACAGGAAGTAGGAGTCCTCTGGTCAACTTCAAACCAAAACTTATACACTTTTTGCAACACATAATATACGAACACTTTAGGAACCAGGTAAACTTCATAAGTTGGGAGATGCATTAAAAGAACAGAAGATTCAAATTTTGCACTTCAAGAAATCACGAATGATGGACAATAACACCATGGATTTCGGCAATTGTTGTTAATGTTGTGGTCTTCAGTCGTGGGACTGGTTTGATGCAGCTATCCTGTGCAACCTTCTTCATCTCCCAGTACCTAATGCGGCCTACATTCTTCTGAATCTGCTTAGTGTATTTATCTCTTGGTCTCCCTCTACGATTTTTACACTCCACGCTGCCCTCCAGTACAAAACTGGCGATCCTTTGATGCCTCAGAACATGTCCTACCAGCCGATCCCTTCTTCTAGTCGAGTTGTGCCACGAACTCCTCTTCTCCCCATTTTTATTCAATACTTCCTCTTTAGTTATGTGATCTACCCATCTAATCTTCAGCATTCTTCTGTAGCACCACATTTCGAAAGCTTCTATTCTCTTCTTGTCTAAGCTATTTATCGTACATGTTTCACTTCCACACATGGCTACACTCTACACAAATACTTTCAGAAACGACTTCCTGACACTTAAATCAATACACGATGTTAACAAATTTCTCTTCTTCAGAAACGCTTTCCTTGCCATTGCCAGTCTACATTTTATATCCTCTCTACTTCGACCATCATCAGTTATTTTGCTCCCCAAATAGCAAAACTCCTTTACTACTTTAAGTGTCTCATTCCCTAATCTAATTCCCTCAGCATCACCCGACTTAATTCCACTGCATTCCATTATCCTTGTTTTGCTTTTGTTGATGTTCATCTTATATCCTCCTTTCACGACACTGTCCATTCCGTTCAACTGCTCTTCCAAGTCCTTTGCTGTCTCTGGCAGAATTACGATGTCATCGGCGAACCTCAAAGTTTTTATTTCTTCTCCATGGATTTTAATGCATACTCCTAAATTTTCTTTCGTTTCCTTTACTGCTTGCTCAATATACAGATTGAATAGCATCGTCTTTTTAAAAGTAAAACTGATAAGATAATACATAATGAATGGACCACACCTGGGAGTTGCTTTTGCAGTTTCCACAAGTATTTTAAACCCAATAAAGAAGGTAAAACCCATTAACAATAGACTAACGACAGTTTCTCTTAAATGTGCAAATAAAGCATTCGCTTTAATTAATGCCCATATGCCAGTCAATGAAGATAACCGTAAAAAACCTGATGTAGTTAATGAAGCTTAGGAAAAATTGGAAAGCATCATCTCGAAAATTTGCTCAAACTATGCTACAATTTTTAATGGGTGGTTTTAATGCTCAATTGGGGTGAGATAAAAAATATAGGAAAACGGTGCATGGATTTCTGCGCATAAATGTACACACCAAAATGGCCAAAGACGTGTTGAAACACGCAAACATTTTTACCTTAAAATCATGTCAACACATTCTAAAAAGAACCCTTCTAAACAAAAAATCTGGTGTGCACCCAATACATTTATTGGGGAATTTCAAATTGATCATGTAGCAATTTCATACCCTAAGAACAGAGAAATTTTAAATGTCCTATTTAGGAAAGGGGCTAATATTGATTCTTACCATTATTTAACGCGAATAAAAGTAACACTTCAGCCTCAGAAACTTCAAAAGAAAAAAATGTTATCCCAAAATTTGACAGTGCTAAAATAACCCCAAGTTCAAGAAGTGAACCTGACAAAAAACAATCCAGAAAATGGTAAAGCCTAAAGGAAAAGTTCATCAAAACAGCACAAAATTTAATTCCGCTTCGAAAGAACACTGTTGGAGGTACGCTGATAGTGAAACAGCAGCTAAGTCCAGGCATGCGGCATTTAAAAATTGGAATAGTAACAAAACTGGAAAAAAGCGCATCACCTTTCTAACTATGACGAAAGAAACATCTAAATTAATCCGACAGACAAAAAGAAATTACGAAAATGTGCAACAATACACGAAACTTCTATAAAACATTCAAAACAAAACTAACTGGTTACCAACCTCAAAGTTTTTGCTTCGAAAATGAAAATGTCAGTTTGACTCTTAACAACCAGGAAAATTGTAAGGTAGTTGCTAATTAATTTTAAAAGCTATTGAACTGTCCAGAACCTGCGAATAAATTCCAGTCACAGCTAACTAATAACACCAACCCTAACTCTAAAGCACCTGACGAAATCGAAATAACTAAACAAATTAAGAGAGTTAAAAACAATAAATCATCCGGAGAAGACGGTATAATCGCAGAATTACTAAAATCAGCTGGCCCTAACACTATCAAAGAGATCACTCAACTCACAGGACAGGTCTGGCAAACTGGGAAAATGTCTGAGGACAGGAAAACTGCCCTAATTCATCCTGTGCACTAAAAAGGAGAGAGAACTGATGTTATTAATTACTGACGAATCTCTCTTCTCCCAGTCACATACAAAACTCTCTCGCTGTGTTTACTTGATGGAGCCCAAGAACAGCTAGAACCTAAAACTGGTGAATAGCAAGCAGGCTTCAGACCAAACAGATCCTGTCCGGAACAGAGTCTAGCTTTAAAACTAATCGTCAGACACCAAAGAGTTTCTAGTAAAATTATTGTACGTACATTTGTGGATTTGAAAACGGCTTACGACTAAATTGATCGTGAATATCTTTTCCAAATTTTAAAGGAACAAGGGCTAGATAATATAACTCTAACAGTGATTAAGGAAATGATAATCGGCACCTGATCTAATGTTAAATTCATGGAAGAGATTTCTGAACAATTTGAAATAAGGACTGGTGTTAGACAAGGAGTTGGACTCTCCCCATTACTATTTAACTATATTTTTGGAAAGGTAATTACAGAATGGCGAGAGCAAAATGCAATTCAAAATATAGGCCAATCAGTCAAGTTAGGTAGAAGTGATATTAGAATAGATTGCCTCGCCTCTGCAGATGATCTGGCAATTTTAACTAGGGATGTTACCACAGCTCAAAGACAAATTGAAATTCTTCAAGAAGTCTCGGAGAAGGTAGGACAGCAAATATCATTCGAAAAAACGGAATGCACGACATGCAACAAATAAGCAGCGAAGTTTTTGAACACAAAATATGGAAAAATAAAAAGGGTATCTCAGTTTGAATGCATGGGGAAAGTCATACAAGAAAACGGTCTGGAAAAAACTGCAAATGAGGTTCACTGTCAAACGATCAACACAAAATAACTTATATAAAAAATCACTTTCTAAATTCAGGAAACTTAGATATTACAGTAATGTAATCAAACCTGAATGTCTTTATCGAGCAGAAATTTTAATTTTAAATAGGAAGATGGATATTGAAGAAATTAAAAAGAAAGAAAGAAACATTATTAGGAAAATATTAGGCTCCAAAATTACTCAAATTTTATGGGTAGATTAAAAGAATGGCACCCACTAGGTTGACACAACAAACAATAGAATTCTACAAAAACAGAAGTTAGGCCAAAACTGAGCCAATGAAATGGATTGCTGCAATTAAGAAGGATCTTGAAGCAGTCGGTATAACGCAAGCAGACCTTACAGATAGGAAAACATTCAGACAAAACAAAATGGTTCAAATGGCTCTGAGCACTATGGGACTTATCTTCTGAGGTCATCAGTCCCCTAGAACTTAGAACTACTTAAACCTAAGGACATCACACACACCCATGCCCGAGGCAGGATTCGAACCTGCGACCGTAGTGATCGCGTGGTTCCAGACTGTAGCGCTTAGAACCGCTCGGTCACTCCGGCCGGTAAACACTCAGACAAATGATATTTGATTGGAAAGTTGGTCAGAGGGAAATTAGAAAACGGAGTGGAACAACTTCCTCTGATGAAAGGAAGAGACTTCATTCTGAAAGGATGAAACAAATTTGAGCACAAAGAAAGGCCAACCATCAAACTTGGTCCTACCAGGCGCATACGTGGATAATAATAATAATAATAATAATAATTACAGTAAGTATCTCTAGAAAAATCTGAAATGAAATAACCTGGGCACGTTAACACATTGCCGAGCCCAACTGAGCACTGTGGTCGCAGCCATATTACCCTTGTAACTTACACCAGCCTTTGTTAAGACTTGCGACGTACCTTGGTTAGTGGCCGCTGTTTCGCGTGCATGGACTGTCCGTGTGCACATATCTTTTATTTATAAATTTTTTATTTCGCTTCTATCAAATTTTTAAGTTGTGAGGCCCATTTGTGTAAATCTACACATTGTAGAAACAGTGTATCTGGTCTGTGCAAACTAAGCTGCAGGCAGGGTGTTGAAATTTAGTAAAGCAATTCTTCGAACAAAATTTGCATCTTTTTACAAAAACTAATTAAGTTTTAAATTCTTACGAACATTGTTCATGTACAAATCCACAATTTAGAAACAGTGTACCTGGTCATCTCTAACGGATATTCCTGTACCTGGAAACACGTTTGAACATGGTATCTGTTTTGTCATCAGTAATGATTAGTTTGCGTAGTAATTACACTAAAAATAGTTTTATAAGCGTGCACTAGGGCAACTGAAAAAATGATTTACCAAGCATAATTTCTCTTTCTATGCAATTCTGACAAAGCCGACTTCTTGTGTCGACTGTTAGTCACTTCCTTTGATTCAGTCCACAAAAGTCAACACTATCTAAATTTTTCACGCTAATTAAGGCTATGGTCTTTTCCGAATTTACTTCTGAGCAAAATGCGATTCTTGTAGCTGGATTCGGAGGGTTTTGTTAACCCTGCATTTCGAATTCTTGTACTGATGTTTCCCTAGAAATTTTCATCCGCTAACGCGTAATTAGTTATTGCTAGAATTCTAATACCAGTTCTCGTAGATTTAGCTTTAAAATGTTTTAATACAACAAAACATCTTCGTAATAATTTTCATCCCCTGTTTCACTCTTAGGAGTGGAATTTGAAAAAACTCTGAAGCACATATTTTCTTCTCTCTAACGGAGAAGACAGATACAAGTTTTCGTAGATTTAGCTCCCAAAATTCTTTCACAATGAAATATTTTCATTAAACTTTTCATCCCCTATCTCACCCCCTTAGGAGTGGAATATCGAAAATCCCTTCTTAAACGATAGCTGCAGTATAACATCAACACCCTATAAGTTTTAATATAATGAAAAATTTTCATCCTCTGTTTCACGACCTTTGGTGATGCACATCCAGAAAGACTGAAACAGGCAGTTTTCTTAATTTTCAGCCGAGACGCCAAACACAGATATTCATAGATTTTGTTTTTTTATTTCTGACGGAGATTTCAAATACCAATTTCCATAGTTCTAGCTTAAAAATCGTCTTAATAGGGACAGATTTTGAAAAATTTTCAATCCCTTATTTCATAAACTTAGTCGTAGAATTTTGAAAAATCCCTTCTTGCACGAGACCTACAATATAATTACTCTCTCCAAATTTCAAACTTCTACTTTAGCTGTTTGGGCTGGGCGATGATGAGCCAATAAAACAGTGAAGACACTGCCTTTAGTAGGCAGAGATTAGATTTTTACAGATAAACTAATTTTACAAAATACTTCTTATTACAAATTACTTGACATTTACAACCAGTTATAACCAAACTCACTGATCGTTATTTCTCTTTTCCCAACAAATTCCTAAATTTCACACATTCTAATGTCTCGCTTTATTCAATCAATAATTTCCTAACTGCCTTGGGGCTTTTTCAGTCAAACCAAGGATCAGAATACTAATTAGTTTGTGCATTCTTCCAGTAAATAACACTTTATTAAACTTATTGAGTATTTACGAAATGTACGTCAGTTAAACTACGCTAACAGTTTAATACTTTATATATCCTTTTTATTGATTCGCATTATTTACTTCGCAATATATTCAATAAAGAGTATAAATCACTTATAACATACAGA
This sequence comes from Schistocerca serialis cubense, assembly GCF_023864345.2. Classification (NCBI taxonomy): domain Eukaryota; kingdom Metazoa; phylum Arthropoda; class Insecta; order Orthoptera; family Acrididae; genus Schistocerca; species Schistocerca serialis. The sequence continues at coordinate 255,685,255 of NC_064644.1, read as the reverse complement.
CAAATAATAAAAACTGGTAAACCACGGAAAGTTATCTATATTATATTACACTAAGAAGATATATCTTCCTACCTCTTTTACATTGCTGCTGACACCGGTAGTCAGTGTTGCTATAACTGCCTTATGATCACTGATTTCCTGCTCCACATTTATTTAGTCAGAAAGGTCAGACCTACTTGCAGCCACGTGATCTAAGATGTTATACTTAACATGATTTTCGGATAAGGTATTTACAACCATTTCACACGATTAGCTACCCTTGCTACTCAACCAGATCACTTAAGTGTCCCACTCTGTAGCCAATAAGTTGAAACCTCCCCCTAATAATACAATAAGACCAGGAAATTTACACGCAACCACCTCCCGAGTTTTCCCCAACGCGTTCCGCCACTACTGCTCTTGAGAAATGCATGCAGTCACCATAATTAATCCACCTTTAACAATCACGTTCATCCATTTTATTTTGTATTCTAAATTTCTGCTAATCTAACTCGATATCATCAGATTATTTACAGTTATAGTCACCACTATCGCCTCTCAAACTGTCTTTGCGATACATTGGGATCAATATTAAGAATCTCATTTCAGTTAATAAGCCAGACTACTTCTGATTCTCCAGTTAACTTATACTACACTAAAAGTTTCTTCCTATCTGCCATGACGAAAGCAGCTCTATGTTCGTACCTGCCTGAAATAAGAAAGTAATGTATCGGTCAGGTGAAGGGACATCCCTGTCCGGAAATACCCACATGTGCAGGCCACGCGTACTCTGCAAACATAGTAGCATTACTTGCGTGTGGTGCACACCTAATCTAGTGAGGCAGTGTCCTACAATTTTCCACCCGATAGCAGAAGTCAAGAAATTCATATGTGATATCGTCACAAAATCTCTTAGGTGTCTGGTTTGAGCTCTCAACTCTTGTTCGTTCCCACGTGTGATGTATTTCGGTCGAAGCAGGAGGTCAAAATATTTATCATCTGACAACTACGTCCACTTCTGCCTTGCCTGTGCAGCCATCCGCTTCTAGTAGCCGAAGACGACGCTTAAACCATAGCAGCAGTCGTCATTCTTGAACACAAGAGCCACAATTTTAAGCGAGGTGCACGCAATGCGCTCATCCGCTGCCAGCAGAGCCTCTTCCATATCTCTGCCGAAAAACACAGTGACTACCAGCCTCCCCTCGTGATCTCGAACACCCACATAACGGACGAATAGTAATGAGCAGGAAACCATCCTCTGCACTTATGTGGACCTGTCAGGTTGATCGACCACAGCCCCGAAAGATGAGGCGTACTGTTCAGCTTCGTATTTGCTTTCAGCAATGGCCAGAAATGAACCCAGATTTGAAGGCATGAAGGTAAGATCTCACTTGCTGTTTATTATAACTGCTCTTATATACACTCCCCAGTAATAATGAAGAATCCTAAATCCTCAACAGACCTGTACGTACCTGCCTTGTAGTCATTTGTTGTCCACAGTGCAGTTTCCTATCTTCATATAAATGTTCGCGGCGATCTTTAAGCCTTACAGGTAACAGGTAGACACATCGACTAATCTTGGTTTGTTTCCTTTCTGTTTGTAAACAACACGACATCGATGCGCTCACCGACTTGTGCGGTAATTTCGCCCTGGCATACTGCCAGTCCTGGCTGCATGCGTATGATGTTTATATTTACAGTGATCCAGTTTGGAAAGGATGGAAAGAGCTAAAAGATACAAAAACCAAAATCATTAAAAACGTGAAAATAACTGTGTAACAGAACGTTATCATAATAATGATGTAGGCCTAAGCAATGAATTAAAATCTACACAATCTCTGTCATTCAGACGCATGTCTCCTATTTAATAAGCAGATGTAACAGACACATTGACATTACCATTATGGCTGCCAGATGGACTACCCTAGTACGTCTCCCTCAGCGATACAAATTCCAACTCATGACTCAGCGCACTGCTATTCCCCTTCTAAATTTGCATCAGTGTTGGCAAAGCCCACCGATATTTGAATACCACCGCAGCAATGAGCGAAATGGAGTAAATCCTAACTGTACCTCAGGCGTAGTGATTAATCATATACAGGGTGAGTCACCTAACGCTACCGCTGGATATATTTGGTAAACCACATCAAATACTGAGGGACCGATTCCACAGACCGAACGTGAAGAGAGGGGCTAGTGTAATTGTTTAATACAAACCATACAAAAATGCACGGAAGTATGTTTTTTAACACAAACCTACGTTTTTTTAAATGGAACCCCGTTAGTTTTGTTAGCACATCTGAACATATAAACAAATACGTAATCAGTGCCGTTTGTTGCATTGTAAAATGTTAATTACATCCGGAGATGTAACCTAAAGTTGACGCTTGACAGGATGCTCGACGGGCGTTTCATAGGACGTGGAGGACGCATAAATTGGCCAACCCGTTATCCTGATCTTACACCTCTGGACTACTTTCTGTGGGGTACGTTAAAGGAAAATGTGTACCGTGATGTGCCTACAACCCTAGAGGATATGAAACAACGTACTGTGGCAGCCTGCGGCGACATTACACCAGATGTACTGCGGCGTGTACGACATTCGTTACACCAGAGATTGCAATTGTGTGCAGCAAATGATGGCCACCACACTGAACATCTATTGGCCTGACATGTCGGGACACACTCTATTCCACTTAGTAATTGAAAACGGAAACCACGTGTGTACGTGTACCTCACCCCTCATGGTAATGTACATGTGCGTCAGTGAAAAAGACCAATAAAAAGGTGTTAGCATGTGGACGTAATGTGCTGTTCCAGTCTCTTCTGTACCTAAGGTCCATCACCGTTCTCTTTGGATCCGTACGTAATTCGGTGCTCTCCGATACACACGATCGAACAGCGGAGGAGTGGTACTCAAGCGTCAACTTTAGGTTACAATATCTCCGGATGTAATTAACATTTTACAATGCAACAAAGGCACTGATTACGTATTTGTTTATATGTTCAGATGTGCTAACAAAACTAACGGGGTTCCCTTTAAAAAAACGTAGGTTTGTGTTAAAAAACATTCTTCCGTGCATTTTTTTATGGTTTGTATTAACCAAGTGCACTAGCCCCTCTCCTCACGTTCGGTCTGTGGAATCGATTCTTCAGTATTTGATGTGGTTTACGAAATATATCCAGCGGTAATGTTAGGTAACTCACCCTGTATATTTGATATTCCTGAGGCATTTTGTGACTCATCTCATTTCGCTGATTGAGGTGCTGTTCCAGTTTCGGAGAATTTCGACAATACTGATTCGAGTTTAGAAGGGGAGCGGCAATGGGCTGAGATTTGATATGGAATTTGTATAGCGGAGGGGGAAACATTAGGGTAGACTGTGCTGCTCTGACACCTTCATTGCCAGCATGACGGAACGGGTAGTGCGTTTGCTTACTAAGGAGGAGACCTGAATTTGAATCCCAGTGCTGGTGGATATTTTAATTCATATCTTCGACCTACGTCTTTACAGTACAAAAAGATGGAACTCAGTAGGTCCAGGAATATCAAGTATTAACAAGAAGTACATCAAAGGATTCCGTTTGGTCAGAGCATTTCGAAACTGTAATTGGATCTCGTTTAGGTAAACTCTTACGGGAATTACTATTACGTCTTTATCGACGTTTTAATTAATAAGCAGTAAATGAAATTAGCTGGTGGAAGGGAGGTATTTTGACCACCTGTTTCTCTTGAAATACATCAGTTGCTTCAAAAGACTTTTCTAAAAAAAGGTGTCAAAATTAAGGTTAGCAGTGTTCTCATACAGGATTTGCAGGATTTGTTGACGGCTTCCATGCCCCAAGAACTTATTATGTCACTGGGCATAAGATAGTATTCTTACTTTCAATACATGTAATAACGGGACGGGGGGGGGGGGGGGGGGGGCAGTGATTCCTAAAGGATAACCCAAACATGGAAACATTAACCACACGCAGAAAGCTAATAAAGTAAACGGTTCAAATTGAAAAGACATGAATAAGTTAATACCAATCGTACAGTAACAGAAAGTCTGTTTTACGCTACACAAGAACCAACTTTTATGAGGTAAAATTAAGATGTTGGCGACTAAGGCAGTTTTTATTTGAAGTAACCGATTTGGTATAGATCGACTGTCGTCAGCGATATGGAATGTATGTAAAGCGCGGCGAGTTCAGTAGAATTATGATATTAAAAAGAAAACTAGGCAGATAGCAAAAAGTAAGTAAACTGTTTATTACTTCAAAACCTACCGCCATAGCTGTCTATATAATTATCCCACTGTGAGAGAAGAAGGGGTTATTGCCTTGATGGAAAATGTTCGTCGTTGCACACAGTAATGCAATCAAGCCTATGACACAATAAGAATCCTAAGATATCTTCGGTTATACCAAAATGACTTTGTATAAACACATATTCATAAAATTTGGTCATTTCATACTTGACTACTCATATTCTGTATACTGTGAAGATTTTCGATTACGCTCTACAGGTTCGCTAGGAAGCCCTTACACAGTCTTCATAAAATCTGTTACTGTGCGACTTCCATACTTTCGGACACCTGAGCAAAGACACTTGTGGTTTCCCATTTGCTTCGGATTGAAAGGTGCAGGCCTGGCTGCCATCGTAGTTTCACAATGTAGTGCGTCACTTCGGTGCTGCATATTTTAGACTTGTCTTCAAGCCAGTCGTTAATCAACATTTTGAAGTGAACTGCATCGAAACACGTTTCCATATCTGATTACATAATTACTTAGTTGATTACCTTATTGTCGGTCTCGTTGTCTTCTGTAAGGGCACGTTACAATTAATTGACGAAATGATTGCAAAATCCGAGTGACTTCTATGATTTACTGAATGAAGTAAGACTTCTGAACTTTACACAAAATAGTTCTGCCTTCAGCTGTTCTACAAAAGTATAAACTCCCATTTACAATCGCTTCCGGCCAAGTCTGACCATTTACAGCTACTCTCCCACCAAGGCTGTGTACAATGAACAATATACAGGTAATAATAGAACGCTTCAACATTAATTCAGATGTACTGAATATGAATATTTTAGCATTATATAAATATTTTTATGAACATGTATTTCAACGAAGTTTTTTTATGTAACTGAAGTTATCGTTACTTTTAGTTACCGCAGGATTCTTACTGTATCATGGGTTGATTGCATTACAGTACACAACCACAAACATTTTTCCGCGAAATCGTTGACAAGCTTGTCTGACAACGGGGTAAGTGTATACAGTTAAGGCGATTACTTTTGAAATAATAATAAGTTTTCTTAATTTTTTCCGCATGTGTCTCCTTATCATTTAACTGCACAAGGTGACTCCAGTGCTGGTTAGTACTAATTTTGTCCTTATGTCCATTGTTTCGCGTTCGCACCATTTATACTCACGTCCAGCGTATCAGACAGCGCTGTGACGTCAACATTCGCAGGTGCCTCCACGTCACAGCCTGTCGGTCGTGACGACACACCTTCAGCTGCTTCACGTCAGTTCTCCGTACATCCGTGTATAACAGTTGCTGCCCGGTAAAACTAACAAAAACAGCCGATAGAAGCTATCGATGTACAGCAGCTACGCTTCTCCTGGCTATTAATACGTTACGAAGCCAGCTCACTCGACGCTAAAACTTCAAAGCTATTAACTTCATCATGCTCAGTATAAACATACTTCGTCTGCTGCTGCGGCCGTTCTCGACTTTGCAGCTGGAATTACACGGTCCTAAAATATGGCCAGCTGGCCAGACAAAAGGACTTGGGAGTAGAAATCTGCTAAGAAGAAGTTACCGGTACTTTAAGAGAAATTGTGAGCTGACTTGCGTTCGCCTTCCCAACCGTGGTCGAGAAGATGACAATTGAAACCTGCGTCCGGCCACAGCCACTCAAATATTCTGGCGATTCGTTCAATCACTGAAGCGAATGATAGAAACATTACCTCTGGAAGGAACATCTCCGATTACCCGCAACATCCAACGAGCTTGTGCTCCGTCTCAAATGACCACGTATTCGACTGGCCATTAAATAAAATTCTTCCTTCCTTCCTGGTCGACTGTATGCTTTGTCAGTACGACGTCACTATTATAGTGCAGAATCTCGGTTTCATGTACCCGAAATATTTAAAACAACCGCTTCCATATCGAGAAGAGGGCGAATTACGACGCCGGCGCAAAGGGGGTGTAAAGAAAACCAGGCCCTTTACGAAAAAACCAGACGCTTTAGGATTTGATCCAGAGAAGTACGTGACTTTCTCCTACCCCTTCGCGTTCCTACAGTCTGCCTACGAGAAGAAGCCTGTCAGTTCTGCAGCTTCATTTCGCCCATGTAGCAACATATGGATACGGCTACAACCTAACAGACGTCTATCACTACCATACATGACAACAGCGTGGTTGGTTCACGCAGCTACCTCTAATACACCTCGTTCATGTTCAAGAACAGCGCTCTGTTTATAGTTTGCTACGATATAATACGATCACTAAGGTCGGAGAGCGTGTGCTGCAGCAAAATAACCTAATGTTTATCAAAGTATGGTTTGAAGAGATGCTTATCCAAATATCGAAAGTCAGCGACTGCAGCATTTTGTGAATGCTCATGGTTGAGTACAGGTTAACACTGACAGATTTAGGTATCCGGGCGACAGAATACAACATATCTTCTTAACCTGATCACAGTGGCACAACAAATGTTTGCTTCACTCGAAGCAAATAAACATAAAGTAAGATTTTAAAACAATTTGAAAAGTAATGTAATCAGCGTAGAAAAACTTGTAGAAATACAGTTTCATGTTGTGTAAAACACGAGAACACATTCGTCAGTTATACCAGGGGCGCAGGACCACCTCGGTTCCTGGATAACTGATGTGAAGCCGTCAAACAGCTGATATGCAAAGAACATTGGGGATATCGAGCCCGGTTGTGAATCGTGTGATTAACGCCACAATATGTTTCGGGACTACGTTATCCCTTTTTCAAGTCCTATAAACAAAGAAACCAGATAAAACAGTTCTCTTTATGCCGACAGACGTGTTTAGAGGACAGAAAAGGTAGGAGGATCTAGGGATTTAAAATGGCTCTAAGCACTTATGGGACTTAACATCTGAGGTCATCAGTCCCCTGGACTTAGAACTACTTAAACCTAACTAACCTGAGGACATCACACACAGCCATGCCCAGGGCAGGATTCGAGCCAGAAACCGCAGCCGCAGCGCGGTTCCGGACTGAAGCGCCTAGAACCGCTCGGCCACAGCGGCCGACCGCTAAGATATTTATTGTGCCTTCAAAGAGGAGTGCGTCGGCGTTTTAAATGAGACGACGAAACTGTCTCAGGGTACTTCTAGGCACGCTTTAGCAATATCTCCCTTAAAAAGCAGCCACCAACATATTTTGTATAGTGAAATATGATTTGCGAATGTTATTTCCGTTCATATTGCAGCGTAGAGGTAGTATTAAGTTATAATAGGCTAGCATCAGAGAGGCATTTCTCAAAGATCTTGTGACAGACCGTAGTATCGTTTTAATTGTGGTATCGATAGCTACGATGCCACGGCGTAGGTGCAAGTTCATAGGTTGGTACTACGAGACCGACACCGACGACAGCGCCCTCTAACCGGCGGTGTGCAGCTCTACGAGCGCCGCTCCAGATTCACCCCATTTGATTCCGAGCTGACGACCAAGCAACTTAGTTTCTACTTCATAGGTGGCTAGCCATTACGGACTTTGTTACTTCAGTTATTTCAAGGATAGTTTTTCCAGGTACTAGTAACAGTTAGTGTTGATACCTGTACGGCTTCACACCTACATGCTCATCTCAGCCAAAGTTAAGTAAAACCATTTTTAATTGCAGTACCAAATGTTCTACCTCACCTGCTCCTCCTAGTATCCAACATTCGGCCTACCCTTCAGTTTTCAGGAGCAGACCCACGCGCCGCCGTTCCAGGCGGTATACAAAATTGATATTGTTGCTGCTGAGAGTTAGACTTTAAATAAATATCATCTTTGGTAGGGGGTGGCAACGGCTTTCAGTTGGCAGTTGTACCTTGGGAACGGTGGATGCACCGGGTTGTGATGTTGTATGTTTTATGGTTGTGAGTTGAACATGCACGTGCACAGCTTGTTTTTCTAAGTTGTGACGAGGCTTAATGGCTCAAAAAATTACGTTTGTCGATATAAGGAGGATTGTTTTACTTGGCTTCCTTGTTACTATCACTTGAAAATCGGATAATGTTGCCCTCAAACTTGCTGTGGCAAAAAATCAAACGATTGACAACTGTCCTGAATATCCTCAATATTACCTCGGTTCTTGCCTGGACAATGGAATGCACAAGAGAATGTACTTTCTGCAATGAATCTCGACAATCATTGTGGACAACGGTAATGCATAGAGACTATAATTTCGTCACTTGTGATAAATGTAGTCTTTATATCGGTAGCATAAGGAATCGAAGGCACTATGCGGGTGCCGTTTAAAATCTACGTCGCCATTCTCTTTCAATCACTGCTTTACAAGAAATTATAAACATAACAGGGCCATTTTTCTATCCCCATTCTTTCGTTAGAAGAATGTGTGGAAGGACTTACAAACTTTCAGAAATCTAGCGTTGTTATTCGGAAATGCGCCTAAATTAATCAATCATACAATATTTCTGGCTATTATGGAACAACAAAATTAATTAAAAGTATTGTAAAGAGTGATATATTTGTGTAACTATCTGACTAATCATTTAACTGAGACGTTAAGATGCAACTCGGTGTTTAATTTCACATTTAAGTTTATTACGACTTACAGCTAACGTGACATGCCCCGTTGTTATGTCATCAGATAGTACAAGCAAATAGCAGATTTTATCTTTATATCGTCATACATTCCACGTTACCAAAATACGCAGAGTTGCTGGAATGTGAACAATGCACGAACGGCTGAAATCAATTCGGTAAATCCAGAATTAATTTTCACTCTGCAGCGGAATATGCAGGGCTCTGAAAGATCCTGGCAGATGAAATCTGTGTCGTGCTTGGGTAGCTAAGTGGGTAGAGCACTTGTCAGCAAAAGACAAAGGTCCCAGGTTCGAGTACCCGTCCCGCATAGAGTTGTTATGTGTCACGAAGTTTCAGTATAATAAATGTCTAGTTTGCAGACTTCTAAATACCGTTACAGATTAACGTACACGCTACTTTGAGTTGGTAATATCAATTAGCAACCTAATTAACGTATGCTTCGTTCCCGACAGTCTGAGAATTCTTTAAGCTTTAGAATAAATGTATAACATTCAAACAAATTTGTTGCCTGATTAACTTAAGGGAGTTACTTTCCCAGTATGAAAGTGTTAATTCCTTGATAATACACTGATTTACTGTTTACACTGTTAGTGAAGTAAATTTCTCTGTTGAATATCAGTAACAAATAATTATCGTCAATGCAATTCTTTCCTATGATTTGGGGGTATTTGGCACTGTACTGCTCAAGGTATTCAGTAGAAAGTACGGTTTCTACTCAAGAACCTGAGCCACAAACCACATTCTAAGGTGATAATCTTTAGTACAGGTGTTACGATATGAAGTGATTTTCATGATATAAAACCGAGTGAGGTGGCGCAGAGGTTAGCACACTGGAATCGCGTTCAAACCCTAATTTAGGTTTTCCGTAATTTCCTAAATCGCTTCAGGCAAATGCCAGGATGGTTCCTTCGGAAGAGCGCAGCCGGTTTCCTTCCCCATCCTTCCACCATCCGAGCTTGTAGGCCGTCTCTAATGATGTCGTTGTCGACGGGACGTTAAACAATAATCTCCTCGTCCTCGTGATGTAAACAATTAGCATTTTCGCTTACAACTTATATTAAATGCCAAAAAATCAATTGATTAACGTAGTCGAAGCAGGAGACTGAATGGTCGATCTTTACACCAAGTAAAACCGATTGTTAAAACAAAATGGTCCAATTATTATTGGCAGGAAGTTTAGAACGAATGCACTTACAATTGTATTGTGCCGCTGTGAAAGGTCCTAAGAAGGGCAGCCTTTCTTCATTATCACTAAATACGGGAGAGAGTCACGTTTATGATACATGATTTGGAATGGCAATGAATAAAACAATGGCGTTTTTCGCTGCGGTGAGATCTTTTGAAGAAATTTCAATCACCAACTTTCTCCTCGGAATACGAAAATATTTTGTTGACGCCCACCTACACAGAAATAAGTGATAATCGTAACAAAATACGAGTAATTAGATCTCGCACAGAAAGATCTAAGTGTGCTTATTTCTCGCTTGCTCTTCAAGAATAGAATAATAGAGAAATAGTCTGAAGGTGTTTCGATGAACACTCTGCCAGGTACCTAAGTTAAGTGACAGAGTAATCGAATAGATGTAGATGTAGAGCCCATTAATTCTGTAGTATTTGCATTGCACTACTCCTGGCATTCATGACCCGTATAATCGATTCGCCTCCCTAACAACTTAACATTGTGGAAGACTTGCAGGCGGTATCGACAGTTGTTACACTCGTGATTTACTTTTCTGATGAGATGGCGGAAATATGTTACACATGTTTTTCACGTCTATTAAAAGCTGAAAGTTAAATAAAATAATTGGAAAATAATGCTGAAGAAGCAGGTGGTGCAAGTCACTCACTGTATTTATTGTCACAATTTCATACTTCCAAATAAGTTGTTTTTTGTGACACTTCTGCACCGTCTACAATGTCAGAGTAACGTAATTTATTAGAAGAGAGCTTCTACAATATGATTAAGCACAACAGAAAAAATTTAAAACATATTGTTGTGTGTATTCGTATCCCGTTACCGAAAAACGTAAATAAAGCGGAATCTGAGGTATTATACTGCGGCTGGAAGGCACAATAGTATTGCTCTTCCCATCTTCAAGCCATCTTCAGTTCCTGGCATAAGATGTTTAAGGTGTCTATAATACACGTATAAAAAGGTTCAGGGCAATTCTGAAGGTATTCTGTCCTTAGCAACGAAGCAATAAATTCTACACGGGCTAAAATGCGCCGCCCCAAAATCACATGACTTCTGCTGCAGGAGATGCTTACAGAATTCTTGTTCTGCGCGTTCCGCTGCTCAATCCATCGATATTTATATAATGTACCGTTATCAACCGCAATAATTCTGTAGGCTAGGAATGTACAGAGAGCTTCACAGTTGGGAAGTGTAGGGTGTTTAAAAAGAATATACGTGTCGCAACTATTCTGTGAAAACTATCGATCGCTGCTGCATCTCTCGGTGATTGGAGCAACGGATACATGGTCTAGTTTATATTCATTGCCACTAGATGTCGGTTGTATTTTGTTTTCTACGTTACCGTTACATGTTACAAAATGGATACCCAGCAGTAAAAATTATATTTTGTTCTCGAGTTTACGAAGTGCAATTGCGTTATCACAGTGCAATGATGTTTCAGGTTAACCAAACTGATCCTCAGAACGGATGGAAGACTTGCAGGCGGTATAGACAGTTGTTACACTCGCGATTTGTGTGTAAATGGAACAGTCCTGGCTGCCCTCGTTTTTCTGACGAAAATATCACACGAAGCGAAACTTTTTCGAACGTAATTCTACAAAATCAACTTCTGGTGACAGTCACGGAGTTACAACTGGCTACAACAACACTGTGACGTGTTTCGAGACTTGGGATGGTAATGAAGCTACAGCTGCCACAGGTGCTACGTCATAACGACAAACACAAACGTGTATTATTTTCTGACAAACTTCGGAATATTACTGACAATGATAATACCTTAGCACAATGCATCGATTTCAATGGTGAAGCAATGCTATACCTCAGTCGGGAAGTTCAAATGGTTGAAATGGTTCTGAGTCCCCTACAACTTAGAACTATTTAAACCTAACTAACCAAAGGACGTCACACACATCGATGCTCGAGTCAGGATTCGAACCTGCTACCGTAGTGGTCGCGTGGTTCCAGACTGTAGCGCCTAGAACCGCTCGGCCACTCCGGCCGGCTGATCTAAACAGGGTCAACGATCAGCAGTATCTTACTATGTTAGAAAACAGGTTGTTTCCTAGGCCGAACGAGACCTCTTTATTTTTCAGCAAGACGGGACACCCCACTATTAGTGTCACCAAGCCTAGCCGTTGGATTGGTCGTCAAACAGCCGGCGGCTTAACACTTCTCAGCTGGCCTCCATGGTCACCGGATTTCACTCTCTGTGACTTCTTCATATGGGGTTTCATTAAGGGCAGCGTTTATGTAAAAACAGTATCACAGTACCTATAAGAGTTGAGGAACCGCATCCGTACTGGCGTAACATCACGGTGGACGCGTTTATCTTAATATGCGAGGAATTAAAGTATCGATGTGATATTGTTCGTCTCACTGGCAGCGGACATACTGAACAAATGAATGTAGACATGAGAGATTCGCGATTATGTCCTCCAAGTTTCATATTTGTATGTTTTACAGTTTAATAAATACATGCGGTAGGAATACTTATATTATTTTTGAAACACCCTTCATTGTTGCAGATACAACAACATTTCTAGCCATGTTAAATCCGCGCCATCTGCAATACTCTTAGATGCTTATTTATATTACGGAGCCTTCTGCAGAACGCATATTCTCTAAGCGTTTCTCAGCTATGATAGATGAGAGGGCCTACGAGATCTTGACAAATTGAGCGCCGGATACCAAGCCTTGCTTAAATTGGTAAGTTCATCCCGATTTATTAGGTTTCCCGATATCTTTATTTTGATGGACTCCTTAATTACGCTGTTGTATAAACTTGGAGTATGAACCAAGTTACTGGTCTCGTCGCATTTCATTTCGCGGCTGTATGCGAGGCAGTGGTCGATGTTAGCTGATTAGCTAGGTAGTTTTAGCCGAGTGTAAACGCTTGTGTCTCTTGCATCTCTTATCCAGTGTCTGCTTGTCGGATGCACATAAGGCAAACCACATTCACATGGAATGCTGTACAGTCCCGGGTGAAGGAGACCTAAACCGTCTTTAACATCACAGATAAGACTTATTTTCTTTCTTTTTTGATGTGTGGGGAGTACATCCTACAGGGTTTTTTTTTTCGGAGATTAGGTGAGCAAAGGCAAATAAGGGATTCTTGGCGTGCCATTTTCTTTCTCTGTATTATTCTCAAGCGTTGTTGATTTTAACCGCAACTCCCACTCAGTCGATCTGAGTACCCATCCTTGCGACAGACCTCTCCTTGTCTGACGTAGTCAGAACTCTGTTGACCTGACCGGTCAGCATGGAATTCTTTCCTGAAATAAAGAGGTAGAGGTCAGTGAGCGTCGGTTTTCTATACACACTGTTGCACAGAGAATGGTGTGAATAAATATGGAAACCACAAATTTGCCCAACACCCGAAAGCACATCATTAATTAAAAATAATCGAGCATGTTCGACCTGTCTTGACAAGACGAAATTATAATTATATTAATACCTTCAGCTGTTGACGGGCGTTGAAATATATCAACGGGGAGTGGTAAAAATGCGTGCCCCGACCGGGACTCGAACCCGGGATCTCCTGCTTACATGGTAGATCCTCTATTCATTTGAGCCACTGAGGACACAGAGGATAACGCGACTGCAGGGAGTTTCTCGCGCACGCCTCCCGCGAGACCCACATTCTCACTCTCTATGTCCACACACTACATTCGTAGTGTCCCACCCCAACACACTCATTACTCGTGGAAGACATTCTTACCAATTCCCGTAAGAGTTCTGGAAATATGCTTGCTCCCAGACATATGAAGAAGGTCATGGCCGGTGTTGCCAGAACGATATACTTATATGGACATGTCCGAAAGAACAGACACCATATCCATATAAGTACATCCATATAAGTATGTCTTGACAGGGGCTGCTGCCTATAACACAGGCGTAGCAATGGCGCTTATTGACGTTCTTTTTTTCTCTTTTTGACATGGTCTGTAGTGACTTCATAACAGTAGTAATGCCAGAGTACGGTTTTCATATTCTACGATAATAATTCAAACAACTTTTTCGACTTTGTATCAGGTATGGTACAGTAATCACTCTGTATTACGTGAAGAAACAATCAGCCTTGCTTCCAGTGTTACATTTTTTGTTATTTCTCAAAGATGTGTTTCACTTTTATTTTGGCCTCTTCGGTTGGGTGCTGTTTGATGGTGATGGGTACATAGGATACAATGCATAAAATATCCCAGCAGGTAAATGTCCCTTGCCAAAGCTTCAAAAACACTGAACGCTGTTCTTTTGACGGCGTGGAAACAAAACGGGATGAGGCGTACAGTCAAGCTTGGTTGGTTGACTTGGGGGACGGGATCAAACAGCGACGTCATAGGTCCCATCGGTTTAGGAAAGGATGACATATCAAAGGAACCATCCAAGCATTTGCCTGTAGCGATTTAGAGAAATCACGGAAAACCTAAATCCGTACGCGGGTTTGAAACATCATCCACCCGAATGCGAATGCAGTGTCCTTATCATTGTGTCACCTTGCTTCGTCAGCTTTAGGTCATAAACAAGACACCACGCTGTGGTTTTAAACGTTGGACGAGGGGCATTTAGCTGCTGTGAAATTTTATTCGCAGTATCCTATGTACTCATCGCTACAATCATCAGGCAATCGAAGATGCCTAAACAAAGGCGAAGCACATCATTGGGAAATAATAAAATTTTAACACTGCAAACAAGATTGCTTGTTTCTTTATGTCAAGAAGAATTCAGGAGCTACCTGTGCTAAGATTTCCGTTGTCTTGATTAGAAAAGTACTTTCAACGATTTTTCCTTAACTATTTTCCCGTTTCCCGTGTTTGGTATCAATACAGCACTGCAGCAGTTACTTAATTCTTTTTCATCCCAGATGATCTGCATGCTTCTCCGACAAGCTGAATTGCTTACGTTTGTCTTTACCTCCGTGACACGCAACAGAGTAGGAATATTTTCACGATCTTGATTTAGTATTACTCCTGTGTAATTTGACATAGAATCTCTCCTTCCCTTAAAATACACCATTCCTTGAACCCACCTAATTCCGTAGCGTTCCAGCTGTTGTTGGAGTTCGCCGCGCGGATTAGCTGAGCGGTCTAAGGCGCTGCAGTCGTGGATTGTGCCGCTGGTCCCGGCGGAGGTTCGAGTCCTCCCTCGGGCATGTGTGTGTGTGTTTGTCCTTAGGATAATTTAGTTTAAGTAGTGTGTAAGCTTAGGGACTGATGACCTTAGCAGTTAAGTCCCATAAGATTTCACACACATTTGAACATTATTTTTGTAGTTGAAGTTCGACCTTCACTCGAAAAAAGTTGCCGTATCACGAAATTTAATCTAATGTAATCGCCGTTTTACGAATTTCTGGTGTTAGTTCATTGGACAGCTGCTGCTGAATCACATTTGCGTGGGAGTAGGATCAGCATATTTTGGAACATGCTTCATATGTAAAGAACAGATACGAGATACCTCATGTTGCTAGCTGCAACAAGTGTACGAGGGGAGTGCCGCGTGTTGTGACTACATTTTTGATATGGGAAAGAGAGAACCAGCAGACACACGTGCGAAGGTGTAGCTAGTATAAGAACTCTTGCGAAAATGCTTCAGCAAGCGTACGATGGGCACGCAAAGCTTTAGGATCATACACAAACAAACAACCATGAAGTGATCGGCCCGTGTTCCTTACGGCGAGGTTTGAAATATTCTCTTATGAGTGCCTGGTGTCTGCTGTTCTTTCTCACATGTCTGAAGGAACACACACCACGCGGAATCCGCAGCTGTCATACGTAATTAAGAGGCTGAATGGAGAGGAGGGAAAAGAAAGCAACTGTTGATATCAGCTGTATTGAAGACGATTGAAACTGTGTGCTGGCCTGGGATTCGAAGACAGAATCTCCTGCTTACTAGGTAGTTGCGTAAAGCAATGCGTCACTCGGGAACAGCGTTTGTGGTACTTGCCCGATCTCGGTACCCAACTCGGCGGACCCACATTCTTACCAAGTCAGCATTCCCCGTCTGTGTCCTCTATGCTCGCCGCTTTGTTATTGCCGCAGAAGGCCGAACGTAACTGTGCATCCGCAACTGCTACGCATTGCTTGGCAGTGAATCAACAGCCTTCAGTAGGGATGCGTTTGGTCTCCTGCCGGAATCTGAAAGTAGAGAGCATGGAGGAGATGACAGGGACAGCGCGTGGTGGGAATGTATACTACTGGCCATTAAAATTGCTACACCACGAAGATGACGTGCTACAGACGCGAAATTGAACTGACAGAAAGAAGATGCTGTGATATACAAATGATTAGCTTCTCAGAGCATTTACACAAGGTTGGCGCCGGTGGTGACACCTACAACGTGCTGACATGAGGAAAGTTTCCAAAGGAGGAGAGATCCGTAGCATCACGTTTCCGACTTTGATTTAGGTCGGTTTGTAGTCTATCTCGATTGCGGTTTATCGTATCGCCTCATTGCTGCTCGCGTTGATCGAGATCCAATGACTGTTAGCAGAATATGGAATCAATGGGTTCAGGAGGGTAATACGGAACGCCGTGCTGGATCCCAGCGGCCTCGTATCACTAGCAGTCGAGATGACAGGCATCTTATCCGCATGGATGTAACGGATCGTGCAGCCACGTCTCGATCGCTGAGTCAATAGATGGGGACTTTTGCGAGACAACAACCATCTGCACGAACAGTTCGACGACGTTCCCAGCAGCATGGACTACCAGCTCGGAGACCATGCTTGCGGTTACCCTTGACGCTGCGCCACAGACAGGAGCGCCTGCGATAGTGTACTCAACGACGAACCGGGGTGCACGAAAGACAAAACGCCACTTTGTTGGACAAATCCAGGTTCAGTTTACAGCATCAGGATGGTCGCATCCGTGTTTGGCGACATCGCGGTGAACGCACATTGGAAGCGTGTATTCGTCATCGCCATACTGGCGTATCACCCGGCGTGATGGTATGGGGTGCCATTAGTTACACGTCTCGGTCACCTCTTGTTCGCATTTACGGCACTTTGAACAGTGGACGTTACATTTCAGATGTGTTACGTCCCGTGGTTGCGCCCTTCATTCGATCCCTGCGAAACCCTACATTTCAGCAGGATAATGCACGACCGCATGTTGCAGGTCCTGTACGGGCCTTTCTGGATACATAAAATGTTCGACTGCTGCACTGGCCAGATCTCTCAACAATTGAAAACGTCTAGTCAATGGTGGCCGAGCAACTGGCTCGACACAATACGCCTGTCACTACTCTTGATGAACTGTGGTATCGTGCTGAAGCTGCATTGGCAGCTGTACCTGTACACGCCATCCAAGCTCTGTTTGACTCAATGCCCAAGCGTATCAAGGCCGTTATTATGGCCAGAGGTTGTTGTTCTGGGTGCTTCTTTCTCAGGATCTATGCACCCAAATTGCGTGAAAATGATATGCCAGTTCTAGTATAACATATTTGTCCAATGAATACCCGTTTATCATCTGCCTTTCTTCTCGGTGTAGCAATTTTAATGACCAGTAGTGTAAGCTCACATACACCCGACACCAAAAGTTCTTTCCATTTCCTTGTCTTACTGTTCTACCCCTTACACTTTCAATTTACATAACAGAAATATTTTTCGCAAAAACTGGGTGTGTACGAAAAGCAGTCATAAAGTATCAAATCCACCTCTACGAAAGTAAAGTCACATAACTAATTTCTTTCAGATAAATATTTACAGATCCGTTTCACAATGTGATTCGCACACTGCAGAATTGATTTTTCAGTACGCACATGCCAAAACACAATGGCGAAGCTCATCTCTACTCTTATCAATGACCGGCTTCATTTTGTTTTTGGTCAGCGGCGTCCTACGGGTCTATGGCGCCCATATTTCATTGTGTACGAGGACCTCATGGGAACAAAAAGCAAGTTATGTCTTTTCGAGGTGAAGGTGGTTCCAATTATCGCTACAAACATAAATGTGGCAATGTTTGTTTGGTCAGTGCGCAAATATCCTGAGCAATATAATCTGTCCAATCCTAAATACATGGACAAGGAATTGAAGGTTTCGATCTGGTGCAAAACTGGAGTGGAAATGGAGGCAGAGGCACGAAATTTATGTTAGTGCTACCGTTTAACCCATTATTGAAAGCAGCGTCTTATGAAACATTATTATGAACGTCCCTTTTAAATTTGCTTCTCTGTTGCAGACTGTGCAACTGAAATCATTTGTATTAGTGAATATGTTACAGTGAAACACCGAAATCAGGAGAGCGTCGACTTTCACCGGCGAATGTCAACATTCACATAGTCGCACAGTGTATGTCCGAAATATTTTCTACCGACCGAGGTGGCGCAGTGGTTAGCACACTGGACTCGCATTCGGGAGGACGACAGTTCAATCCCGCGTCCGGCCATCCTGATTTAGGTTTTCCGTGATTTCCCTAAGTCGCTCCAGGCAAATGCCGGGATGGTTCCTTTGAAAGGGCACGGCCGACTTCCTTCCCCGTCCTTCCCTAAAACCGATGAGACCGACGACCTCGCAGTTTAGTCTCTTTCCCCAAAAACAACACAACAACAACCCAAATATTTTCTAAATACCCTTATTTCTGACTTACACCGGTAAATGTTGACATTCACCATGCATTAATGGTGAATGTTGAACGTGTTGGATATTTATATTTTCTTCTCCGTAACTCAGTAGCTATAGAAACTCAAAAGGGTGACGTAACTTTTTTGCTCTCTCTCTCTGAAAGGAATGGCCAAGGATTTAAAATACACAGTACATTCTACTTGAGAAAAGAAAAAATAGTTATAAAAGAATTACTTACTTATGTGATTCAAATCTTATTTATTGCAGCAACTTAAACTAGTATGAATTGCACAAGAGTTCCTTGCTTTTTACAACTGCATTTATTTGTGGAACACCTCCTTTTGCAATGACAGCGTGTATAGCCTTGTCCCAGGCTCCTCGAATTAGCTGCAGCTGCTTCTCTCAGCGACATTTCTTGAAAAGAAATCTCATCTATGGAAAGTAACTTTTCTTTACAAGTTACAAAGTGGTTACGTGTGTAAAGCTGCTTGAGGGTACCATTTGTATTTGCCAGCTTATAGAAGTCGGTGTCTTCTATTCCAACAACAACCGCTAACACATTTCGGCTATCTGTACGACCACGGTCGACATCAGGGATTTGTATCAGTACATTATCAACAATCTGAGCAGGAGTAAATTGTTTTTGTGAGGTTCGTAACATCTTTGTTGCTTACAGTAGAAGATTTTCTTTCGCGGCCGCTCTTTCTGTAGAAATCAACTAGTGTTTTTCAGAAAGAATTTGATATAAAGACGTTGTACGTTGTAGGTCCTCTTCAATATTTTTCTTTGGAATTTGGTTTTCGGTATGACCACCGCTCAAATTTTTTTTATGTGCGTTAACAGTTTCTTCAAGCTGATGTTCGGTTTAAGAAGTATTGGCAATTTCTTCGAGTTGTTCTTAAGTTTCAATATTTGTGATATGTTTGCCAGGCAAAAAAGGCGATGCTATGCCTCTTTTTGCTTTAACGCCAAATATGGCTTCATAAGAACTTTGGAGTACTCCTTCGTGGTATTTATTGTTTTTGGCAAATTGAACAAAGGATAAACCATCTGACCATTTGTATGTATCGTTGTCGTTCATCCATGCAGTTAGCATATTCTGTATATCCTGATTGGCCCCTTCATCTGAGCCTTGTGTTTGACTGTGACGAGGCTTTTCATGAACTATTTTAACATATTTCCACACAGCGTATATTTCGGATATGACTTGATTACTAAATTCTCTACCATTACCTGATTGCAATATTGCTAGTGCACCAAATGTTAAAAATATTGAAAGAACGTTATGCGCTACTTCTTCAGCTCTTTTAGTTTTCAAACGTCCTAGCTGGACAAACTTAGTTAAATGATTTTGATATGCCATTATGAACTTATATTCGCCATCTCAGTTTAACTGCAGATCTATCAGATCGACTTGACATCTTGAGTTTAAATCCGAACTAACCATGGGCTTCACAACAATACCTTTCTCAGGTGCACTGTGTTTCATTTGACACAGTTTGCATAAATTTTCATACAATATTTCAGCTTCATATGTAATAATTTTGTATTTAACTTGCAACTCTTTAAGCATACGTGTTCTTCCTCCGTGGCCTATCCTGATGTGAGTTTGATATAGCATACTGTTCAATTCTTCAATGGTAACATAATACTGTATGTTCGTTTCCCCTGGTTTTAATGGAACAATTAACTTCTCTCCGTGATAAATTTTTAAAACATCAAAACGTTTTCGTCGTCTGTAATCCAAAGGAGTGTTGCATTTAATTTGAGCAGAAAGCACTTCAGAAAGAATTTTAGAATACTTTTCTTGAGAAAAATAAAAACAGTTCTCTTCTCGTTTACCCGTAAATAATACATTTAACTTTTCGTGAAAAAAATCATGATTTACTGCAGCATCCATGTAGATTAAATCAAGGTACCGGAAAAAAATTAAGAAAACGTTGCTCGCGTTACCAAAACTTGTAAAAGACTGACAAAGCTGTTTGACTCCTAGCAGAATTAAGGATTTGGCGGGAGAGAGCCCGTCGCTTGTATTTTGACTCTTCTGTTTTGGACCTCCACCAGAGCATATCTGTGATGGTCGACATACACCGGAGAGGGTCAGAATGTACAACAACGTAATGAAATATTCGATCTTTCACCGACGTATTTGGTATCTGTTGACATTCACCGGTGAAAGTCGACATTCTCCAATTTCGGTCATTCACGGTAACAAATGCACTACTGAAAATGCACTGTTCGCTTGTTTATCAAAGAAGGAAATGTATAGTAACGTCAGATGTTTCGGCACATACCTTCACCTTAGATATGACCTGTTCTTCGTCTCGGAATTGTAGATAACATACGGAGACCGGGACAGGTTAACCCACATATTTTTGTTGGATTTTTCCAGCTTGCACTTTTTAAGTTTCCATTCATCTTGTGTCTATGTGGCAATTTTGTTTCATTGTTTCACCACCTTTGCAACGAGGTAATTAATACTCATTCGTTTGTCTGTCCATGGCAAGACATGGCATGTTGGCCCAGTACTTGGGGCAAGTTGGCCAGTTTTGATTTTGTCATTCAACTTAGTTACGACATTGGTGATTCAACTGAAAATATATAGACTTTAATATCCACTGTATGTTTTAATACAGATCCTATAGCCTTTTTGGCAGAAATTACAATTCTTACTAACATAAAAATAAAACAAAGCTTATTAAGTTAGTGCACAACTGAGCAAGTAGCTATTCTTATAATTAGACTACAGTTTGACATACAAGTGTGTCCAAAATTTTTTATCAGGCTTATTCTGAATGCTCACCTGGATTTTCACAGTCTCAGCACTCATAAGAAAATACTCTCACGCCATTGTTAACACATGACCGTTCTGCGCACCTCTTTCTACTTTTGCGGTGAATTCATCCATCACCTGCATGGTTGTGATAAAATGGTTCCAGACAACTAAATCGCAAGACGTCTATATCCTAAACGTTTTCAACTTCAAGAACCTTCTTAAGACAGCCTACTTTACTTCTGCACTATCTTTGAGATGTTATTTAGCTTTTCCACTTCCACATGCCTTTTTGAAACCAGCGTTTTACACAAAACACCATATTTCTTTTTAGAGATTTTTATTTCCTGTCTGATGGATTGTTGTTCGCGTTGTAACGAGTCTGTCACTAGAGTTTCTGTCAGTATCGCTGAAATTGCTTTTTGTTCGGGGGCTTTTTCCTTGTTGGTGCTTTCTCAAGCGGCCTGGCTTCTTCAGGCGTTGGGAAGCACGGTTGGACACGTAACGTGACCTTTAACCTAACAGGCGTTGTTACTGACAGCATAGGCCTGCCTTTGGTTCTCGAGTGGTTGTAGGGCCAGCAGTTAAACCATAAACAATACCATTAGGAAAAGATCTGTCTGTTACGACAGCAGAACACTATCGGTGAAAACATTTATACGTAAAGGGGATATACCTGTCACTTCGCATGCAGCCTATATGTTTCTGGGACGTAACTGTGTTCGATACTGCTATTTTGACAATGCCTGGGAGGTCGTATATTGTCGTTAATTGAATTTTTTTAATGTCACTCATGCATCGTACACTTCTAAGGGCTGTAATTTGTGCCTATAGTGGCCTAAGTAGACAAAAGTGTGACACCATTTTCTTTGCAAAAATCTAATCATGTCGGTTTTCAGTTTATGTTGTGACACACCAGTTACTGGTTGCAAATGTCTTCTGTTTTGATTGTTGACTGAATACTATCTCCGTAACGTTCTTTACGATGTTATCAAACAACTCACTTTTCAGGCTTTTGGTATGAGTTTCTCTTCCATAAAAGTAGCATAAACATTTTTGTCAAATTTGTTCACGAGGTGATGACAGGTACTAAATCGCAGTGTATACAAGTTTGTGAAGTTGCTCTTTGATTTGTCGTCTATGGTAAAAGCTAGCGCCACCAACTGACCTTCTTTTTCCTCTTTGATAGTTCAATTGCCACACTCAGTTTGGCGCTTTTTCTATTCGAATAGACGCCGGCACTGTCAAATATGCCTACATGCGATGATATTTGTATTACAGTACATTCAGTCTTTATGCTCACTTTCGTGAGCTTGCTATTGAAATTTGATTTTTATTTAAGTACGGTACTATCTGAGATTTCTGTATATTAGAACACTTAGACGCACACTTACATATTTTTTCTATCGTTCATTTCTTGTACACATCATTCCGCAGCTTCAGTCTGATGACAAAATTTTGAAACGCGTAACGCTTTACAAAGAATTGTGCGATCTAAATCTTTCTATATTTCAAAGTTGTGGCATCAACAATGGTAGTATTTCTGCATCAAGTAATGGAAATTGCAACTGTACTAGGGGCTTTGGTATTAACAGAATAGTAAAAAGTTAATCACCATTCAGCATTCATTTATTGCTGCTTAACCCCCAGACTGTGAAAACGCGAACTGTTCTATTAAGCTCTTATAGAAACATGGATGAATCTGGGGCACCTTAACTTAGCATTGACGTATCAGTGACAGGATTAATGTTGATTATTCGGTTATTCTATCCACACATCGGTTTATTCTGAATGGTGGCCTCACACAGGAAGTTAGTTATCACTGAATAGTTACAAGAAGCCTAAAGGTTAGTTAGCAGTGCCATCAAAGCTCTTGTAAGCCGTGATGAAACGCCTGAATCCTTGCATCCGATCACATAAACTGCAACAAAATCTTGAAGTTCTACCAGTACATTTAAGTCGTTATACGGGAACAAAATTCACCGTTCTGAAATGTTCAGTCACTGTTACCTCGACTTTGAGTCTTTGCCTACCAGAAGTGAGAGTACCGATATATTTCCTGGTCCAGAGTAACACTTAAGCCCGAGTGACTCTCTGGCAGCACCAGCCTTACAAGTAAAAACCTTACCAATGTACAAACGAAGACCAAAACATCAAGAACACTGTTCTGCCTGCCTATTTAAAAATTTGATCATGTGACCCCTGCTCGACTCGATGCAGTAAATTCCCACTTGACTATCTTTCCAAATATCATATATATTACAAATTTTATACATTTAAAACATATACAACGTATACATATATAATAGTGCATCTGTTTTCTCGTGTTGGCGGTAAAGGGTTTACGTCTTCAGTTCATAATCGTTAGAGTTCATGTTCAAAAATCATTGTTTTGCACCGTTCTAAGAACCATCAAATAATTAATTTACAACAATTTGTTTTTGTTTCAAAATTGTAGAATATTGTTATTCCCTCGCTTTCATCAATATCTATCCAATAAGGTATCATAAGCCTACAACACGTGTTTGCTTGATTTGTTATTTGTTGTATAAACAATTTTTAATATAAATATTAAAAATTTCGTTACTAAGGATTTGATACGTGTGGTAATAATTTTAGTAAGCTGATTTTACTACTGCGATTTCGATGCTGTCGTTACATTTCCCATAGTATATCGAAAAGTAGTTTTATTCTTTTTAGCAAATATTCCAAGTTTCAGTAACTTTGAACATGGCAGCTTCGCTCCACTCTCTCAAGCATGCAGCGGCGTATTGAAACTACCACCATGATATTTTCCTGTGACCAGATAAGCAACTACCATGCCCGTTCACAGCTCGCTGCAATAAGCTTCGTATCCCGCGTAGTGCCCCTCTGGTGTACTTGGCTTAGTCATGGAATGGCAATACTGTCTTCTAAATACAATGCTTAGCAGACTCGCCTCTCTTAATGTTCGCTTCCATAAAACTGCGATGGACAATACTTCGCATTAGTGATGGACCACTGAAAGTGTTGAAAATGTTATTACATTTAAGTTCGGTTTTCACGTTTTCTGTCGACTGCACGTAATTCTACGTCTTGCCTCTGTTGTTTCCTCCGCCGATTTTAATTTCTATAATTTCATGTTCCCTCAACAGTCTTTAATGTGGAAATCTAACCAGTTTCTCCAATAATGTCAGCAGGTTCCTTATTAAAGGAAACGCTCAAGGGACATAATCCTGTTGAACCATGTGGTATATTGTTTATAACTTCCTGAAATGCATCAAGTCTGGAATTTCATCTACCAGGACATTAGTGGCAATGCAGATAACACATTTCTCCCTAATATGATGTATCTCATTGTGTCAGGCGAGACGCTGGATGGTATAATACAGTATAAATTGGTTTCATGCACCAAATAGTGAAATTTTGTTTCCTCATTTGTGACCGAAATTGTGGCCCATTATTGATAGCAACGTATCCACTTTTCCTACAATGTCCATGAAACTTTTAATAAAAGTACTGGTCACCGTGTCCACGTTATTTTTAATAAGTATTCTGGTCACATTCGTAGTTGTAGCATTTTGCGCCTAGGTGAAAACTGCAAATCTTCAATCCATCTATATCCCCATGGAAACGTAAATATATCTGACCTTCCAGCTTGGTAACGGTCCAGATAGATTTTCTTGGTAAAATCGAATATAAAATGGGTTTTGCTATAACATTAGATGGATTTGATAACTGACAGTCACTACACACTGAAAGAACCCTTCTCACTCTTCGCTTCATGGTTTTGAAAAGACTGAATCCCATCAGCTTTTTACCCTCATGTCTCTAAAGGCCTGTACACATTAGTTCAATGACGGCCAATGAACGACAACGATCCACTCCAATTGACGAGATTTTCTTAGTGTGTATGGGCTGTAAATCAGGGTCAATGAAACAGCTAAGTATGGTTGCTGTTTGAGCTGGGACTTGGAACTCCTCTCCAAATGGGGGTACAGGGTCGAGTGTTCAGTGGTTCAGTAGCTATTTGTTGTGTGTCTTGAACATGTGTGTGTTTATTGTGTTTAAAAATACTAGAGTATGGATTGTGATAAGGACATAGCATTGAAGCTGCATAGTTTTATCATGAGCGGGAACACTTATAGAGCCCTTTGTAATTTTATTCCTAAAACAAGTTGAAAAATTGGATGCTTTGGAGTCAACAACTGATATGTTTTAATGTAACGTGCACTTTCTGAAAAAGAAAATGGAGACTTTGATGATACTTTTAAACTGTGGACGACAAAAGGGTGTCCATTAAAACGGCCTATGAGTCCCTACAGCTTAATAATATCTGAGTGACAATAAATCTTTGTGCTGCAGGTACAACTCTTTGTAAATTTTTAGAGGCTACGTTATTCGATGTTGTTGATGTGGTATTCAGTACAGAGACTGGTTTGATGCAGCTCTCCATGCTCCTCTATCCTGTGCAAGCTTCTTCATCTCCCACTACCTACTGCGAACTACATTCTTCTGAATCTGTTTAGTGTAAATTTTCTAACCTACCTGTCCGATTAAGGCTCCAACCCGTAGAACGCCAGTGTCCTTTCTCCTGATAACAACGTCCTCCTGAGTAGTCACCTCCCGCAGATCCGAATGGGGGACTATTTTAACTGCGGAATATTTTACCCAAGAGGACGCCATCATCATTTAACCATACAGTAAAGCTGCATGCTCTCAGGAAAAATTACGGCTGTAGTTTCCCCTTGCTTTCAGTCGTTCGCAGTACCAGCACAGCAAGGCCGTTTTGGTTAGTGTTACAAGGCCAGATCAGTCAATAATCCAGACTGTTGCCCCTGCAACTACTGAAAAGGGTGCTGCCCCTCTTCAGGAACCACACGTTTATGTGGCCTCTCAACAGATACCTCCATTTTTGTCTCACCACTCTCACCACACTGCTTCCTACATTTTAAAACATAGATTGTCAACTAGTCTCATTTCTGCTTCTTCTGCTGTTTCTTATGATGATCAACATCTTGCAGGAAAATAAATGCTGCACATGCCACAACTTCTAAATCCTCTCCTTCCCTCATGATAACGACTTAAAATTACACTAGAATGCTACTTTTTAATAACAACAAAATGGGAATAACGTAGAAATGTTGCCAAAGCCAACTGCGATTCCACACTAGGCACCATCCCATAGGCTTGGGGAGGATAAGGGTCTTGAATGCGAATGCTTTGGTGACCAGTATTCTGCCTAATCTACTGGCTATTTTTTGTTGGCCTTCATTGGCCTAGACTGCACGCATTTTAAAAGGATGTGCTGAAGGGTAGCTCACATGATGAAATGCTTTATTAGCTTTTTTCTGAAATGAATGAGACGATACTCTCTGCGTCTATCACATCTCCAATGCAAAGTTTGTTTACATTCATTGCTAACTAGACAGGGTAGGATTGTTGTAACTGGTTCTCAACAGTTCTCTTGCAGCCGTACCGCAATGTACGTGTGTAATTTTCGAATCTTGCGAAACTTCTCGAGTGTCTCACTGCATTAACTTTTCACACTT
Organism: Schistocerca serialis cubense; assembly: GCF_023864345.2. Lineage (NCBI taxonomy): Eukaryota > Metazoa > Arthropoda > Insecta > Orthoptera > Acrididae > Schistocerca > Schistocerca serialis. The sequence continues at coordinate 255,658,417 of NC_064644.1, read as the reverse complement.
ATTTGGCGGTATCCACCTCTCTTTTCGCAATTCCCTTTGTTCCTACAGTTACGTGAATTATTCTTACTTGAAATTTGTTCCATAGTTTCTAATTAAAATGTCAGTATAGTAAAACAAAAGTTCTTGTCTCTTGGATTACTACTCATTCACTCTTAATTACTTTGTGCGGTCAAAAAAGTTGTTAACAATACACTTCTTTTAAAGACTGCGATTCATCAGTTCACGTCGCTTGCAACGCTGTTATACTGTTTGAAATACAGCACTGTCAACGGTATCGAAACACTTGTTTCGACTGTAGATTGAGGCATTTCACACACTGTTGATACCGATGGTCACTACCTCTGAACTATATGTATTATTGAAGCACTATTTATTAATTTGATTCTGCAGTTCAGTCTGAATGTTACTGTTGCAACGGACCCTAGTGTGGTAAATTTAAGTGTAGTTTAGTTGCTATATGTAATGCCGGCAGGGTGAGCTAAGTGTAATTTGCTTCTCGTAATCACTACTTTGGCATGGGAAGCCAAGCATAATATTTTCACTATTACCTTTCCATTAAATTATTTAGTTTATGCCCAGTGGAATTTATATGTGTATCCCAGGTATTGATCCTGCGTGTGTCTATGACTGGAATTCAATCTGCGACATGCTAACAGAACTGACATCCACAAGTATTTGTAAAGTTTTTTTCATCTGAAGAGCACTGCTGCAACTTCAGCAAAAGCAATTCATACGTTGTTCTCTGTTATCTTAAAATGAAGTTAGACTGAGATGTTATGTTTTGGACTTGCCTTGATGTAAATTTGTAGTGAAAGTACGTATTAAAATTTGGAAAATATACTATCACATCTTTTCCATTTCTCTTAATATTTTCAGAGTTACTTTGTGACACCAATTTTTCTCAGACTCAGTAGTTAACTACTGCTCCTACTATGATCATTTCGTTGCACCTGACCGAAACGAACTTGTTCACTTAAATCTATATTCACTAACTGATCCTGTCTTCCACTCTGATCAACTTGTCTTAATGCTGTTGTTAAGGCTTTGTATGAGTGCTCTCGGTGATGTACTGTTAGTTGGCTTGTTCAACTTGTAGATACTATTGCTATACGGTCTAGTCGTCCAGAGAAGGTATGGTTTCCTGTTGGTAATATTGAGTTGCTTCATGGTAGCCTATACCGCATCCCTGTATTTGCATGACACTGAATGGGCTGACGATCACTTTGTGATATTACTGGCTGTAGCTGCGAGTACTTTATTTTACTAGAAGCTCTTCTTGATGCAACTTGATACACGTGAAGTAGTATATGGAACAAAAGTGGATTGAGGTACAACCGACAGATGGTAGAGTGTGTACCAGTCCCGTGGGAGCGTCCGCCAATTGTACTGAACCAGCTGTTGACTGGTTGGCACGTTCTGGTGCTAGGCGCCAAAACGCCTAACTTCTCTTATTAATTGTTTACGTAATTTTCATTGTATTTAACCCAGTTTTTAGTATGACAATCTCTCATGGTTAACCGTCGAGTTCAAATGGCTCTGAGCACTATGGGACTTAACTTCTCAGGTCATCAGTCCCCTAGAACTTAGAACTACTTAAACCTAACAAACCTAAGGACATCACACACATCCATGCCCGAGGCAGGATTCGATTCCAGACTGTAGCCCCTAGAACCGCTCGGCCACCCCGACCGGCAAAACCTACGAGTGTATCGGTTCTGTTTATTAAATGTCACTAGTTCTGAGAAACACAAGTTACGTTACGCCGTTACTTAGACGTGAATATGTAATAGTCACTCTGTTTCTGGTGTTATTCAGAGCGGGACATATTGTACCCTATATCGGGCGTAACTTAGTTATGAGTATATAATACTGGCTGTGTCTAGTGTGTATCGGAGAGCCGGACATGAGTATCATATTTCACAAGTTGGATGGAAAGTTACCATACAATTAAGAAAACTATGTTGAGTGTTGTAGAAGACAGCGTAAATGTTTGAATATTTGAATAGTAACCGAAAGGATACATTACTGAAAAGCGTCGCCTACCATCATTGTCAGTACTACTGATCTTGCACTTTGTAGATACAGAAACTAACCTGGGCCAGTGGCATCCCGCAAAAAGCACAATCACAGCATAGCAGCCTCCGCTGAAGAAGATCCCACGACCGACGAGCTGTCTTCTGCGCTGGGGACACAACTTTAGAAGACGACAGGTTGGTTGAAAGAAAGGTCAGAGACACATAATTTATAGCATGCTGAAGTACATGTGATGGCGCAGACCACTGGGGATCCAATGGACTATGTCTGTTAATTTATAGCTGTTTTTATCAACAATGTTCAAATGTGTGAAATCTTATGGGACTTAACTGCTAAGGTCATCAGTCCCTAAGTTCACACACTACTTAACCTAAATTATCCTAAGGACCAGCACACACACTCACGCCCGAGGGAGGACTCGAAGCTCCGCCGGGACCAGCCGGACAGTCCATTACTGCAGAGCCTAGCTGTTTTTATGTTTCAGTGTTAATTCAGATTTCGTAGCAATATGTTTAAAATTTTTGAAACAAGTATGTGTTTTGCTATATTAAAATTTTTTGGAAGGAAACTAGTGATCGTTATTTTAAATGATGCAGTTAGAGTGCATTTGGTAAAAGTTTCATTTTCAAACCGAGTAAATACTGAATTACTTGCGAACTTGTCGTTTATCGTTATATTTAATTTCTTAGGGTACTTAATGTTGTAGAATTGTATTACTTCAGGGCGTCGGAACATTTTACGTGTCTGATGGTGACAGCCTTGCAAAACGATCTGGAACACCCACAGTCAGATAATGGATATTCATTTCATCAGATCAGGACATCTTTAAGGCAGAAGAAACGTGATCATCCACGCGATCAATAGGAGAAGGAGCGGTTCAAGTCCAGGGCATTCCTCCCGTACGTCAGCAATATTTCGTCGAAATTAGACAGGATCTTAAGAAAACCTCAAGCCAAAGGAATCTTACGCCCACCTAAAAAGATGTGTGTTCTCGGTTCAGCAACGGATGATCTGGGGATGAGGAAGACTGCAACCCACAGAATACTTCGCCTGTGTGGCAAAGCGTAAATTGGTCCGAAAACGCGCAGAGTGCATGGAAGATGCGTTGAACAAGATCGACACACTTGCCTTTATCAGCCCAGTAAGTCAGCCATTGCCGGCCATTGTCTCTACACAGCCTGTTTCATGGATTAATCTGCCACAGAAATGTTGGCCTCGATGACATCGTTGTGGGATTTAATTATTAAGGAATCGGTGGAAATAAGTTTAGCGTGAAGATCCTATTAATCGTGATGGAGGTTTCAACTGGATACGACGCAGGATTCAGTGATACCTTTAATTTTTTCAGAAGAAAACATTTGATAACCATTATTTAGTGACACTTAATTTTATTCTTTTGGACATCTGAATTTTAACTCCGCGAGTGTGCATTCCGACAGAGAGCGGGCATCTGGTATCTCATTATGCATGTGCCTGCACGAAACAGATGAAGCAATATTGGAAGAGATGCGTAACTCTACAGAGGTCGCTCATGTAGCGACTGTCTCGGCGAATGTGTCCTCGCTCCAATTTTTTGTATAAAGGTAGCGATGTGAACTAGCAATTTCCAGTGCAAAATACCTGAAGATGGCTGAATGGTTGTCAGCCGAAATACTGTGGCAAGAAGTCGACGTTATCTGGTAACAGTCCAAAATTTTCACAGATCATTAGGCAGAAGGAAATACGTCGGTAAAAACCGTGTTGTGGGTCAGTTTGGTTCTGAACTACAGACACTATATTCTCTCTCTTAATACTGCGAATTTTGTCCGACAGTCTGCAGCAGCAATATCCTGAAAACCATGTTTTTGAAGGACTTTCTTTCACTTGTCGTCAGTTGTTATGCTGTAAAGAATTCGTTAACGGTACACGAAGAATTGCGCTCCCTCTTCGGGAGCATCACTGCGGACCGTTCAAATGGCTGGACGTGCCGGGTGGGAGCAAGTTTCACGGAGGCTCCAACTTGTGAGCAGGTGCAGGCAGCGTCATTTGTCAGCGCTCACTAATTAGCTGGCCCTTGACACCACGACGTTAATTACTGACGTCGCGAGGATGCGTTGTTACCTGTGACAAAGCTGGGAGGATCTAAACACGCGCCTTAACGCCCAACTCGGCAGATTCGCCGAGCAGTGGCGCCTTGTCACCACATAACGAAGCCTACACCACCCCCAACCCCTCTTTCCCAACCTTATCCGCTACCAAACTAACACTACAAAACTACAAGACAACAGAGGTATCTCCTAATACGGGAATCGTTCCCATGCTGTCTCGGTACCTACCTCAAATCCGTTTCTGACAGCCTCGTGGTGGATGGGACAGTTAGTCCTAATACCTATTTCCAACAAGAGAATCGTTCACATTTTACCATTCTATAGCTGCAGACAAGAAAAATATACAGAAGAATGGAAAAGAAAATTGACGATCGGTTAACTGACTGTCAGTTTGGCTGTAGAAAAGGTAGTGGCTCAAGACAGGCCATACTGACTTTGCGGTTGACAACAGAAGCAAGGCTAAAGAAAAATCATGACAGGCCCATAGGACTTGTCGACCTAGAAAAAGCGTTCGACAGTTTAAAATGGTGCACGATGTTCGAAATTCTGAGAAAAATTGGGGTAATCTGTAGGGAGAGACATAAAAATGGGTGAAAGAAAGGGATGTAGTCTTTCGCCCCTACTCTTCAATTAGTACACTGAAGAAGCAATGACGGAAATAAATGAAGGGTTCGGGAGTGGAATTAAATTTCAGAATAAAAGGATATCAGTGATACGATTCGGTGGTGACGTTGCTATCCTGAGTGAAAGTGAAGAAGAATTATACACTATGAGATCAAAAGTATCCGGACACCCAAAAAACATACGTTTTTCATATTAGGTGCATTGGGCTGCCACCTACTGCCAGGTACTCCATATCAACGACCTCATTAGGCATCGTGAGAGAGCAGAATGGGGCGTTCCGCGGAACTCACGGACTTCGAACGTGGTTAGGTGATTGGATGTCACTTGTTTCATACCTTTGTATGCGAAATGTCTACACTCCTAATCATCCCTAGGTCCACTGTTTCCGATGTGATAGCAAAGTGGAAACGTGAAGGGACACGCACTTCACGCTAACGTACAGGCCGACCTCGTCTGTTGACTGACAGAGACCGCCGACAGTTGAAGAGGATCGTAATGTGTAATAGGCAGACATCTATCCACATCATCACACAGGAATTCCAAACTGCATCAATACTGTATGAAATTTAGACGGGAGGTGAGAAAACTTGGGTATCGTGTTCAAGCGGCTGCTCATAATCCGCTCATCACGCCAGAAAAGCCAAACGACGCCTCGCTTGGTGTAAGGACCGTAAACATTGGACGATTGGACAGCTGAAAAATGTTGTGGGGAGTGACGAATCACTGTACACAGTGTGGCGATCCGATGGCACGGTGTGGGTATGGCAAGTGCCTGGTGAGCGTTATTTGCTAGCGAATGTAGAGCCAACAGTAAAATTCGGAGGTGGTGGCGTTATGGCGTGATCCTGTTTTAATGGAGGTGGCTTGCACCACTTGTTGTTTTGCGTGACACTATCACAGCACATGCCTACATTGACGTTTTAAGCACCTTCTTGCTCCCCACTATTGAAGAACAATTCGGGAATGGTGATTGCATCTTTCAATTTGGTCGTGCACCTGTTCATAATGCATGGCTGTGGCGAAGTGGTTATACGACAATAACATCCCTGTAATGAACTGGCCTGCACAGAGTTCTGATCTGAATCCTATACATCACCTTTGGGATGTTCTGGAACGTCGGCATCGTACCAGGCCTCACCGACCGACATCGATACCTCTCGTCATTGCAACAGTCCGTGAAGAATGGGCTTCCATTCCCCAAGAAACCTTCCAGCACCTGATTGAACGTATGTCTCCGAGAGTGGCAGCTGTCATCAAGGCTATGGGTGGGCCAACACCATGTTGAATTCCAGCGTCACCGATGGAGGGGCCTACGAACTTGTAAGTCATTTTCAGTCTGGTGTCCGATACTGCTGATAACATAGAGTACGATCTGCTGATTGGAATGAACAGTCTAATAAGTACAGAATATGGATTGAGAGTAGATCGAAGAAAGACGAAAGTAATCAGAAGTAGCAGAAATGAGAACGAGGAACTTAATATCAGGACTGAAAGTCACAAAGTAGATGAAGTTAAAGAGTTATACCACCCAGGCAGCAAAATAACCGGATGGGGAAGGGAGGACATCAAAAACAGACTAGCAGTGGCCAATAAAAGTCTACTAGTATCGACCATAGGCCTTAATTTGAGGAACAAATTTCTGAGAATGTACGTTTGGAGCTCAGTACTGTGTGGTAGTGAAACAATTACTATGTGAAAACCGGAACAGAAGAGAATCCAATCATTTTAGATGTTATGTTGGAGACAAATATTGATAATTAGGTAGACTGACAATGTAAGGGGTAAGGAGTTTCTGCGCAGAATCGGAGAGGAAAGGCAATGTGGAAAACACTGTCAAGACAAAGGGACAGGACTGGAGTACGTCTGTTAAGACATCAGGGAATAACTTCCGCGGTACTAAAGGGAGCTGTAGAGGAAAACAAGTAACATAGTTCGATGAAACTTGGAGCATACATGGAAAGAAGTGCTACAGTGTAGTACAGAAGGTAACTGGATGAAATACGCCATGAGACGACAGAAATGACACATTTATTAGAAGAAGATAATTACACTGAACTGCCATACTGTCAGCTCCCAAGCCTGCAAAAACAGAATGAATGAAAGATAAAGTCGCGTTTCTGCAGGTACATAAATTATTGTTTTGCTTTAATACTCGAATACGTTTCATCATATATTTAGGTGAGAATACACATTGCACAACGTTTTGTTGTTGTTAAAATTATACATGCATTTTATCTTTTATTTTACATTCTTTGTGTCCTATGCCTGTCGACTGAAATAAATCACAGATCTAAACTCTGTAATGAATTTTTCTTTTTATCTAGTCTTTAAAACGTATTTCAGGTAAAAATCGTGGCATATACCTGGTTATGTCATTACCATTGTAGTATTAGGCTTGACCTGAGCGGCGACAGGTTCATTTCTTAGTTTGAAACGTGTTTTTGTTGCTTTAATGTTGTTAGACTGAAGTGTGGACATCGGTTAAAATTTAACCTTGTTTTCTCATGGTGTCGCCTATACTGTGTGCTATTTTATAGTCATATGCCAGTGTGTGGCATATTTTTTCTCGTTGTTTGTGGTTTCTCCATCTTCATCAACACACAGAATAGGAAACTTCATGAGAAAACAAGGTTTAAATATGGCATATAGAAAAACAATACACTGACGAACAGATTAAAAATATCCAACTCCATAACTGGTAAATTCAGCAAAGCATGTGTATACCAGCTAACCTGCAGTAAACATCACACAGACGTAGAAATTACGGGATAAGGTGTTGAGCACATTTAAGTGGACTGAATAGTGACAGCACACATTGTACATTTGCAGACTTCCTCGTTAAAAACATTAACCACTCCAGTGGCATAGAAGTAGCCCTCCAAATCCTTAAATTCGGTAATCATCTGTACCATTTCTGAACGATAAAAGAAAGTTGTCAGATCCATAAAGCTAACACATAGAGCAAAAAATGTTTCAGTGGTCAAACGGAACCATATAACAAAGCACTCGCCTCTCTGTGGTTGGAAATAGATTTATTTTTGGAGAGGATCCATCTTGAGAAAAAGGCAACTTTTCTTTTTCTTTTATATCACATACATGTTTCGTTGATGTTTCTGCATTATCGGGATTTATCAATTATCGATCTTTATAAAAGCAAAATTACGCTTTACTACGTGTACGCTTATACATTTGAGTTTTTATGACTATTTATATATCTGAAAAACAGAAAATGTTCTGTGTATATATCTAGTTACCACCTGAAGTGGTTTTTTTTATGTTATTTGAGCCTGTCGCTTTGTTTAACAATTCGTCATCTGCAACCATATCCAACGTAATGTAGAATAGTTACGCACTTCGAAATTTTACGACTTGGGATGTTTGGCTATGCCTACCATTAACTAATATTATGTGAAAGATCTCATCATGAGATCAGATGAGATCAGACAAGGGCAACACCACGATAGTAATAAGACAGGAGGACTACACAGATAAAACCCTAAAGTACCCAGAAGACAACAACAGAACAAAGCTACCCAATGACACAGCAGAAACATACTTGAAAAATACACAGATACTTATAAAAGATACCTCCTAAATATTAAAAAAACAGAAAGTGAATGGCTAAAATAAAAGAACTCCTAGGTACCTACAATGAACAACTTACTAAATCTCCACAAGGAGGACATTTCGCGGAAGTGCACCCACATATCACTTAGCCAGAAAAATATTCTCACACATACAAAAATATTATGTATACAGAAACAAGAGTAGCACCACAGGACTGAAGAGCTGATACAAAAAATCAAAGACGTTAACATACCCATATCAGCCCTGTTCACATCATTTGACATCACAACCATGTACATGAATATCCCCACTACTGTAATCACCAACATTTCAAACAACCATTAGAATAACAGGAAGTCATTTCCGCAACCACATAAAAGAAATAAAACTAATGACAGAGCGAAACTGTTTCTCATTTGACAACCAGTTTTACTCACAATAGGAAGGACTTCCCATGGGGTCACCAGTCAGTGGACTCATAGCCAACATCTTCGTCAATCATTGAGCTCAAATGTATTCTGTTCTGCATATGTTAACTGCCCGAGCCTACCGGATAAGCGATAAATATAACATCAAAGAAGAATTAAAGGATCTACAACAAGCGTTTCGTGCCAACGGCTATGATGACGACATCATAAGAAAGGTAGCTAAAATCAAAGGGAGCAGAACACGAAAAGAAGGCAAAGAAGAGAAGCTTCCACTGCTACACTTACCATATGTAAAAGGCGTCAGTGAACGGCTAGGCAACGTCCTCCGCCGACGAGGTTTCAGAACGATTTTTCGAAGCAGTCATAGGATCCACGAAATGATAGGTTGCACCAATGATGTAGTCAACAATATTAACACTGCAGGTGTTTACGAACTACGGTGTGAGTTGGGAGCTCCCTACATAGGAGAAACAGGGAGACCTGTCAGCTTACGAGTAGCAGAACACAAACGCTATGTACGGCTACAACAACACAATAAATCGGCGACAGCGGCACACCAGCGTGACTGTGGACAACATACCAGGTTCCAGAAAGCCCGACTACTGGCGAAAGAATCGTGGACGCGAGAACGCAAAATACGGGAGGTGATCGTAATTACTAAGCAGCCTGACAACATCAACAGAGAAGATGGCTACAAACTCCCGGCCTCCTGGTTGCCGGCCATCCCAGTCCAACGGGCCGCGAGCGGTCGCGGGCAGAAGCTACACTGGACACGGACGTAATTGCACAAACAGCTGTAGAGCAACTGTCAGTCCACTTCCGCGTACACCTGGAGGAAAACTTGCCGACCAGAAGGTGAACACTGATTGGCGGACAGCTACCAATCATTGACGACAAGGACATCCACGAATAGCCTCTTTCCTTCCATCTTCCCATTCTTCATGACTAGTCAATCATATTGGAGGGACAATTAAAAGTTGTACAATAGTGACGTTAGACATCGATAGTCTGTAATAAATAGAAGCACCTATCCCCATGCAAAATCAGTCGTGCCCTGAGGAAGGCCGTTGCAATTCGGCCGAAATGTCGGTTTTAGTTTATTATTATTGATAGTTTTTATCAATGACGCGGCATAATACTCAGAAGAATTTATTCACTATGACACCGGCCGCGGATGTCTTCGTTCTTATGTCATTGATTTAGTTCACTGTTGGAAAATCACTGACAGTTCTGGTACGAAAATCGCTGACATAAGCATCAGCATTCCAGGGCTCAGTGATGTGATCGTCTGCTGCCCATGCTAGTGTACTTGTTATATTTCACCAACATCAGCGTCAGCATTCCTGGAATTCCTCTCCATATCACCCATGCATTCCCTCCCCCCCCCCCCCCCCCTCCGACCACCCTCCCCTGAACGTCACGGGAGTGCTCGTCGACGTCATCATGCTCTCACCCAGTGACGTCTGTGCCTCAGAGCGCCAAGAGCCTCAAAGCTCGGGTCCTCCGCCATCCAGATATTTTAACTTTTATAATTCAGTTGCATGCCGGCTATCATTTTGTTGTGTTGGCTGAAGAGCCAACATCGTGTTACTAGAGGAGGCCGAAATGCACGCGTTTTAGCTCACGCAGGCTGACGTGAGGAGGGAAGGACTATACTGACGTGAGGTCTAGAACATGACAAGGAATTAGAATTCAGAAAGCGGACGTAGCTAGTTTGATACTTAACTTTAATCCAATAATGATGAACGTCGCTTTTGACGGTACATGATTCACAATATCAATATCAATAGTAACTGAATATGGCGCCTTGCTAGGTCGTAGCAAATAGCATAGCTGAAAGCTACGCTAAACTGTCGTCTCTGCAAATGAGAGCGTATGCAGACAGTGAACCATTGCTAGCAAAGTTGACTGTACAACTGGGGCGAGTGCTAGGGAGTCTCGCTAGACTAGGGCTGCCGTGTGGCGGCGCTTGGTCTGCAATCACTGATAGTGGCGACACACGGGTCCGACGTATACTAACGGACCGCGGCCGATTTAAAGGCTACCACCTAGCAAGTGTGGTGTCTGGCGGTGACACCACACATTTGCTGTCTGCACTTCGAAGATGAAGGGGTTCCTGTGATTTCAAACAATGTTGTTCGTTTCCAGTTCAGTGCTCAGGTATTTGTTACAACAAATCATTGTTTTCTTGTCCAAAAGTTCGGACGAACAATCTGTTGGCGTTGCACCAGCATATACATGGTGTACGCAGCGTAATTACAGTGATTCTATCGTACGTCGATGGTATAACATAGGCATAACGCCAGCATTGAGCTGGGGCATTAGCGCGTTACGCCGGCGTCACATTATGTCAACGTCATCAAGTGGTGCAGCGACCTATAATTAATTTAGCTCTCTAAAGCATCTGTATGATGTATCAACCACACGATGTTACTCTCCATTCGAGGCCTGTGCTCTTTATTGAGGGAGTTGGTGCTGTAGAGAGAAGCAGAGTAATGCGATTCCTGTTTAAGAAATGACGTGATGACATATTCTGCAAAATGTTAGTCCTGTGGAACCTAAGCTGGAAATAGGCTGTATAGTAGGAAAAGTGGTAGGGACAAAATCTCAAAAGTTGTAGGAACAAAATCCGAAAGTCGTAAAACTGGATGCGAGATTGGTAATTTTGTAAGAGATTAAATTTGGAAACTGATAAAAGCGGTAGGATACGCCAAAATGCAGATGTACCAACCGAATAATTGAACACTATATGCAGATACGTATCTGCATACTGTATAAATCGATCCTTTCTCAAAAAAATGTGCATGCAAGGAAAATAATTAGCCGCCTGACGTTAAGTGTTTGTCTTCGTCCAACAGCACTCGAGCATGGGCTGATTACTGTGTCACAATGTAGTCTGAACCCAAACGATCTGAATTGTTGCTGTCAGTCAATAGCTGTAAGGCTTCACTGTTCTTAGACAAATTGTTCCCCATTCTGTGTCTGTGTTGTGTAACGAAAGGATTGGGGTGTGGGTATTTATTAAAAGAAAGAAAAATCTTTTGATATTCCAATTACTTGAGTTCCGATCATGTAGGAGAAGACAGTTAGCAGGAGAGTTAGGAATGGAGAGGTAAGACACGTTCACAATATAAGTTAATGGAACATATGGTTTTACGATTTGGGATTCCACAGCTTGGGTACATGAAAGAATACTTTGAAATATTAAAAAAAAAAAAGCAGGGAAGCGACTTACAAGTTTCCTTTGCTACTGTGAGGCGATATGCAAATGAACTATTTGTCGAACTCGGAATTCTATTATAAATTCCCACAATGTCACTCTTATGTGCTTAATGACGTCTCACTATACAATCCCGTGCTCTGTTGAAGAATTGGATTGGGTGAGGTTGCTTGCCTCACAAAAATAAGTTATGCACGGAAGTTATTAACATCTGCCGCGCGGGATTAGCCGAGCGGTCTAGGGCGCTGCAGTCATGGAATGTGCGGCTGATCCATGCGGAGGTTCGATTCCTCCCTCGGGCATGGGTGTGTGTGTTTGTCCTTAGGATAATTTAGGTTAAGTAGTGTGTAAGGTTAGGGACTGATGACATTAGCAGTTAAGTCCCATAGGATTTCACGCACATTTGAACATTTATAAACATCACGTTAACGCTAACAAAATTTTTGACTTTATTTCAGGAACAGGTTGAAGTGTCGATATATCAGTAGACTGAAATATCGGTAAATATAATCAGATTTATTCTATTTGGCAATTACATATACTATCAAACTGAATTAATGCGGTGATGCCTCTTGATTGTGGACAGGTTAATATCTCAAAGAAGAAACAGAAGTAAAACAGGAATCTATGACTGCAATACCTAGCAAAGTGTATTGGCACTTCCCCATAACTGAATGAGAGCACAAGATTCCATGTCACCTTCTTTCCATCCGTACCTAGTCACAGAATTCCCAATGGGCCAATGGCTACGAGTTTAAGCGCTATGAAATGCAAGGCTGCTTGTGCTACAGCCGGAACTGCTTACCTATTTTGCTCCTCTGCTCCACGACAGGGACCCCAGCTGGCTGTTCTCGTTGCGCTGTTATGCCCGTCAGGTGTGATGTCGCTGCAACCAAATAAAGCGGTACGTGTGTATGAAACAATTACGCGAAATTCTCCAGAGTTCCGGAAAAGGTACACAGCTACTCCACTATTAATCGTTATTGCCCAATACAGAGTACTGCGATCTTAACGGACGGACGCTGAAACTCGAGTGTCTTATTTCTACCAAAATCTTGTGCAGCGCTCCGCTCCAGTGCTGTGGCTGTCCAATCACAACATTTTAACAAATTTTTTACCAATGAGTGCTACTCTCCCTCCAGTGAGAGTGCGCGGGAAACACTGCTTACGTCATGTCGGTCTGGCCAATCGCAGTCACCTATAAGAGTTGCCGCTCTTCTGAAAATGTTTTCAGGCGTTTTCCTTGCGCCAGCGTCTAGACGGACATATTCCGCTCCTCCGTCCCACGCTAAAAAAAAATATGAAGTGCGGGATTCGCGGAGGTACATTCCTTGCCGGCAGTGTCGCCCACGAGGTTTTTGTGAGCCCAGGGCGACCCAGCCGAGGGGTATGCAGCGTCTCCCTGTATTATTCACTTTGGAGAGACATTCTGCTCGCCTTGCAGTGTTCTGCTGCAAATGTCGCCTGCCTATTAGGCTGCACCAAAGCTCTGCTGCTGGAGACCGTCCTGGAGAGCCCAGAACCTCCTGGTGTGCTGGAAGTTGTAAAGGGCGACTTCTGGGCTAACGCGCTGCTGGCTTCACGCCACCAGCTCCCTTAGTCAAATAGCGCACGAAACTATCTGCAAAAATTATTTGCACTTAACGCAATGGGGTACATTCCCACTGCTCATCCCTTAGCCACCTCTGTTAGCATAGCGCAATGAACCGCAAATTTCAAACTTCCTGCCAGATTAAAACTGTGTGTTGGACGCAGTATCGAACTCGGGACCTACGCCTTCCGCGAAAGGCAAAGGCCCCGAGTTCGAGTCTCGGTCCGGCACACAGTTTTAATCTTCCAGAAAATATCATATCAGCGCACATTCCGCTGCTGAGTGAAATTTTCGTTCTGGTAACCGCAAATCTGTGCACATCAATGCTGCTACTTGTCATTACTGCCTTAAAAAATAAATACAATGTGGCGATTAATGTGGGCATTGCACTCCCAGTGCATAGCCCATATAGGTTGCCACCTGGCATTGGCTCCTCTTTAACACTAGAAATTTGTGCCGGTATTTGTACAGCTTAGAGTAAGAAAGGTGTGGTGCAGGTCCAACAAAACTCTGCATGAACAGCTTACACATGTGGTAATTGGGATAAATGTCAAACATAAATCAAATAGAAAAGATTGAGTGCCAATACGCATAGTGTAACATGTATGTACAAATTTAGGTGAAACACAAAGAGACAGTGTACTAAAGTAAATGTATTAGTGCGCAAAGATGACATCTGTATATGAATAAAGACCGGGCCTAGGGCTCATTTCTCTCACAACTGAGGGTGACGTAAGGCAACACATTGTCTGGCACGCCATGTACACATATTAACATTAACATATTAACATTAATAAATTTACCATGTAATACTGTACGTGGCATGAGAGAAATCTGGAAAGCACATATTGGTCACACAGTAACGTCATCAAAGACTGTAGTTTTAACGTGGTAGTGTAAAGAATTAAAGTTTGAGGTAATTGACAAATCCTAATATTAATGAAACAAACACAAAATAATGCCATCGAGGACGAAATATATGTCAATATTTTAAAATCCTTAAATGGAAGTGAGTGTGCTAGAACCGTGTGGGTGTACACCCGAAGGTTATGATATAGATGTAGTTACAAATTTGTGTCTACTACACATGAGCAATCAAACAAGTGTGTGTAATGTATAACCATTAAATTATACATTTGGTTGTGCTGTTAAGACATGGATACAATGAAACCGATGACATGTAAGTCAAGCTTCGGTGATTCACTAATAATAAGAACAATTTGCTAATGGTTAATAAGAAATTTATTACCGTACAGAGAGACACTTGTTGGGCCTCCTTAAAGATCACGTAGAATCACTGCTGTAGGATTGTGGTGAGCATGAATATTTCCTAACAATTAAAGAAAGATACAAACTTCGAGAAGCTTCAATACTCACTTCCAGTGTCATAGGCGTAAGTGGTGTTTGGTGCATCGCGCTGCTGACAGGGCGGGTGCAACTTGTGGCGGGAGAGAGGAGATGGCGTGAAGGTGTGTAGTAGATGCCTCTGCTGCTGCGTTGATCAGAATTGTAGTCTGGGGCTGGCGTCCCGGAGTGAACTAAAGCGACGTTGTTCGGACATGGAGGAAATAAAGAAAGAGACACGAACTGTCGATGACATGCCTCGCTCAGGTCGCCCAAGGGCTCGGAGCAACCCTGACAGCAACGCCACAATGTTGAATAATACTTTTCGTGCAACCAAAGGACGTCGTGTTACGACTCAGACTATGCGCAATAGATTGCATGATGCGTAACTTCACTCCCGACGTCCATGAAGAGGTCCATCTTTGCAACCACGACACCATACAGTGCACTACAGATGGGCCCACGATCACGCCGAATGAACTGCTCAGGATTGGCAATACGTTCTCTTCACCGATGATTGTCACATGTACCTCCTACCAGACAATCGTCGTTTGCATGCAACCCTGTCAGGCTGAACACCTTAGACACACTGCCCAGTGATTGAAGCAAGGTGGAGGTTCCCTGCTGTTATGTGGGGCCGACGTACGCCGCTGGTGGTCATGGAAGGCGCCGTAACGGCTGTACGATATGCGAATGCCATCCTCCGACCGATAGTGAAACCATATGGACAGCATATTGGCGAGTTATTCGTCCTCATGGGCGACAATTCATGCACCCATCGTGCACATATTGTGAGTGACTTCCTTCAGGATAACGACATCGCTCGACTAGAGTGGCCAGCATGTTCTCCAGACATGAACCCCATCGAACATTCCTGGATAGATTGAAAGAGATGGTTACGGACGACGTGACCCACAAATCACTCTGAGGGATCTACGCCGAATCGCCGTTGAGGAATTGGACAATCTGGACGAACAGTGCCTTGATGAACATGTAGATAGTAGGCATCAGTGCAAGAGGACATGCTACTTCTAGAGGTACCGGTGTGTACAGCAATCTGGACCACCACCTCTGAAAGTCTCGCTGTATGGTGGTACAACATGCAATGTGTTGTTTTCATGAGCAATAAAAAGGGCGGAAATGATGTTTCTGTTGATCTCTAATCAAATTTTCAGTACAGTTTACGGAACTCTCGAAACCGAGGTGATGCAACCTTTTTTTGGTGTGTGTACAAAAAAAATGGTTCAAATGGCTCTGAGCACTATGGGACTTAACTTCTGTGGTCATCAACTTAGAACTATTTAAACCTAACTAGCCTAAGGACATCACACACATCCATGCCCGAGGCAGGATTCGAACCTGCGACCGTAGCGGTCACGCGGTTCCAGACTGAAGCGCCTTTAACCGCACGGCCACACAGGCCGGCGGTGTGTGTACATCCAAGAGAAATGTGACATATGCAGTCGAATACACTAGGTTTATTACATGGTGGCAAATTATATACTAACAAATAACATCTTAAATAGTAGGCAGTAGTAGTGGTAATCGTAAGGACAAAAAGTAACTTACGTCGGGGTACCCCTGTAGTACTAGAATTAGTGTGATGAAGAAATTCATATAGCAAAATTTAAAGAAGAGAAACCATAGTACCTTTGAGCATGCGACCTTGTGAATTCAGTCTACATGCACATATTCTAGCATGCAATTATTAGTGATGGTGCTGTAATAGTACTTGAAATACTGCATCTTGTGAGGCAAGTTACGTATTTGAGACTTTTGCAAGTGTCATTAAAAACTGTGAAATTGTTGATATGTCACACATCAGATTGGTTAAACTGTGGTGCATGTGTACGCGCAGTAACTGAATAGTTTGCCTGGTTCTGGTTAATGTTGTGGGGAATGTTTGTGTGCAAAGTGGGTAGTACAGTGTTACAGTGCCGATATTGTTCGCAGTCGCCACAACGTGACGGAAGTGCGACACCTCTTGGAGACAACAGTACAACCCAGATGCAGCTAAGGCGCGGGTGACTTCCACGAGCAAAGAAAGTGTGCAGAGCGTATCTCTCCGTATAACGGCAAGGCCGTATGTGCTCATGCGTCAAAACTGTTGCGCATCGCAAATAGGGCATTTTTCCGTCGTGCGGGCCATTACGTCAATGGTAAGGCCACATCGAAACGACCAGGAAATAGCGAGTATTTGAGCTCCAGATTCCCTCCGGTATTTGCGTAATCGGTTAAGAAACGGCACAGTAGCACATTAACGGCATATTTCGGCGCAGCTACCGCCTCAAAAACCTTCCGCGTGTATTTCCATATCGGAGTCCCCAATCCACCACCTGCACGCTTTACAATGTGTGCATGTCACCATTACATCTAAAGATCTAAAAGTCCCTAATGACATTTTATCCTAAAAACGACGCAACTATTGTTCGGTTGATGAAAATTGTCAGCGGCAACTATCCTACTTAAAGTGAAATGCTCAGCCAAATTGTGCAAACGTATGATGACGAGAGCAACTCGAACGATACCAAAATAGCATTGGATATTTACCCCCCGAACTAAATTCAGAAGAGATAGAAAGAGAAATCTTAATAGTAGCCTAATTAGGGCACAAAATAAGGAAAAGCATGAGCCTAATCTAATACTGGGATACCATTTTCAGCGATAGTCATTTTTAATTCACGTTCGAACGGCATGAAACAGAATAACAAAACGTTAGCCTAATATATACAAGAAAAACTTGCTACAGCTAATATGTCATTTGTCTGTGAGGACTAGCAATGGGCATTGTTCATTCCTGGAAGTGTTTCACATAGCTTACGTGATGTAACCCAATAGACTTGTGTGGCTTCATAAATTCTAATTCAAGCGTGTTTGCATAGGCTACTATCCGGGCACAGAACTGGCCGTTGTAAACGGACAACAACTTGTGGCCTTTTGCGCTGGGCAATATGGATAGACGGAATGATTTCAGTAGGACTTTTTTCGCCCACTGAAACTCTCTAACGTGTGCCTTCTTATCTGAGCGCGCCTTCTTATGAGCGCCGCTGCCTTTCTTCTTTTGAGCGCTAAGTAGACAACGGTGTCGTGTTGCTCTCTGTCCCTCGGTGGAAAGTCCACCAACTTTCGAATGAGATTGACGGGTTGTTAAATCTGAACACACTAAGAGAGGCATTTCGCATAACACCGTGTGCGGTCTCATTCATTACGTTCTGGAAGTCTGGAACAAAGACATCACAGGATTTGTGCTGTTTGAAGCAGTATGCCCTACACAGATTTCCACGCTCTTTCATAATACGCTGGGTTTGAGATGTTTGGTGGGAGAATATGTAAACAGACTTCACCCTGTCTTCGTAATTTATCCTTCCAGAGATTAAAGAGAAACTGTGGACCACTGCCCAATGTCATCTTATCAAGATGTCCAACTTGTGGCAGAAATTCCCTTTGAAAGGCTTTTGGTACTGTTAATGCCGTTGACGTTTCAAGGGTGTTTGGGCAACAAATTTAGAACTTAGTTCCCAAAGCAAAAGTATGTGGTAGGATCCTCATTTCGCCCTTGGCAACGTTTCGCTGAGGTCCATTGCAACCACGTGTTTTAGCTTGTTTGGTACGGTTGGATATTGATGTGCCTGCATGCGCACCGAGGTATGTTTAGATTCCTGACAAGAGTTGCACACCGATAGTACTCGTCTAACACGCCAACTGTACAAGGTTACTCAGCTTGACGAAGCACTTCCTGCAACCAAAGTGGCCATAGCTCGGTTGCGTGTGCCAAATGACTTTCTCGAATAGGTATTCAGAAAGGTACGTAGTCCAAGTTCCGTCGTCAATACACCCACGATGGAACAGACCTTTCATGAGGAGGTAATACTGTCTTATATGAGGCTCCCGTTCTTGTATTTAGTTTGAGAGCGACCATTTTAGGAGTACTTGTCCTGTTGAGGGTGGATATCCTTCATGGTCGCGGACACAGCTACTTCAAACACGACCTTCCTCATTGTCGGGTGGTTTCTGCTAAGCCTATAGGAGAACGTGACAAGGCGTCCGATGTACAATGCCTTTAATGTGTATAACTTGAAATGTGTACTCTTGTAGGAGCAGTATACCACAGGTTTCTAGCCTGTGATTGAGTTTAGTAGTTAAAAAAAATTCGAGAGGCTTGTGGTCAGTGTTCACTTTTGTCCTTCTGCTGCACAAGGGGCCCCGCAATTTCTGGAACACCAAAACCACAGCGAGCGCTTCTCATTCGGTCACTGACTACTTTCTCTCACTTTTTGTAGGGACACAACTGCCAAAGGCAATCGTCATCGAGACCATGGTTCCATTTCCCATATTTTGTTGAATGACGAAGACACCTAACCCTGTGAGTGAGGTAACCATAACTATGCAAAAATTCTCCTCTAGGTTAGGGTGCGACGTACAGGAGCATTGATGTTGTTGTTGTTGTTGTGGTCTTCAGTCCTGAGACTGGTTTGATGCAGCTCTCCACGCTACTTATCCTGTGCAAGCTTCTTCATCTCCCAGTACCTACTGCAACCTCCATCCTTCTGAATCTGCTTGGTGAATTCATCTCTTGGTCTCCCTCTACGATTTTTACCCTCCACACTGCCCTCCAATACTAAATTGGTGATCCCTTGATGCCTCAGAACATGTCTTACCAACCGAGTTCTTCTTGTAGTCCCGTTGTGCCACAGACTTCTCTTCTCCCCAATCCTCTCCAACACCTCCTCATTAGATATGTGATCTACCCATCTAATTTTCAGCATTCTTCTGTAGCACCACATTTCGAAAGCTTCTATTCTCTTCTTGTCTAAACTATCTATCGTCCATGTTTCACTTCCATATATGGCTACACTCCGTAAAAATACTTTCAGAAACGACTTCCTGACGCTTAAATCTATACTTGATGTTAACAAATTTCCCTTCTTCAGAAACGCTTTCCTTCCGATTGTCAGTCTACATTTTACATCCTCTCTACTACTAATTCGACTACATTCCATTATCCTCGTTTTGCTTTTGTTGATGTTCATCTTATTTCCTCCTTTCAAGACACCATCAATTCCATTCAACTGCTCTTCCATGTCCTTTGCTGTCTCTGACAGAATAACAATGTCATCGGCGAAACTCAAAGTTTTTATTTCTTCTCCATGGATTTTAATACCTACTCCGAATTTTTCTTTTGTTTCCTTCACTGCTTGTTCAATATACAGATTGAATAACATCGGGGAGAGGCTACAACCCCGTCTCACTCCCTTCCCATCCACTGCCTCCCTTTCATGTCCCTCAACTCTTATAACTGCCATTTGGTTTCTGTACAAATTGTAAATACCCTTCCGCTCCCTATATTCTACCCCTACCACCTTCAGAATTTGAAAGGGAGTATTCCAGTCAACACTGTCAAAAGCTTTCTCTAAGTCTACAAATGCTAGAAACGTTGGTTTGCCTTTCCTTAATCTAGCTTCTAAGATAAGTCGTAGGGTCAC
This sequence comes from Schistocerca serialis cubense, assembly GCF_023864345.2. Lineage (NCBI taxonomy): Eukaryota > Metazoa > Arthropoda > Insecta > Orthoptera > Acrididae > Schistocerca > Schistocerca serialis. Next base: position 255,638,039 of record NC_064644.1, on the reverse strand, counting down.
GTGTTCCAATATTTCTACGGAATCCAAACTGATCTTCCCCTTGGTCAACTTCTACTAGTTTTTCCATTCGTCTGTAAAGAATTCGCGTTAGTATTTTGCAGCCGTGACTTATTAAACTGATAGTTCGCTAATTTTCACATCTGTCAACACCTGATTTCTTTGGAATAGGAATTATTATATTCTTCTTGAAGTCTGAGGCTATTTCGCCTGTCGCATACACTTGCTCACCAGATGGTAGAGTTTTGTCAGGACTGGCTCTCCCAAGGCTGTCAGTAGTTCTAATGGAATGTTGTCTGCCCCCGGGGCATCGTTTCGACTCAGGTCTTTCAGTGCCCTGTCAAACTTTTCACGCAGTTTCATACCTCCCATTTCATCTTCATCTACATCCTCTTCCATTCCCATAATATTGTCCTCAAGTACATCGCCCTTGCATAGACCCTCTATATACTCCTTTGCTTAGAACTGGGTTTCCATCTGAGCTCTTAATATTCATACAAGTGGTTCTCTTTTCTCCAAAGGTCTCTTTAATTTTCCTGCAGGCAGTATCTATCTTACCCCTAGTGAGATAAGCCTTTACATTCTTACATTTATCCTCTAGCCATCCCTGCTTAGCCAGTTTGCACTTCCTGTCAATCTCATTTTTGAGACGTTTGTATTCCTTTTTGCCTGCTTCATTTACTGCATTTTTATATTTTCTCCTTTCATCAATGAAATTCAATACTTCTTCTGTTACCCAAGAATTTCTACTAGCCCTTGTCTTTTTACCCACTTGATCCTCTGCTGCCTTCGCTACTTCATCCCTCAAAGCTACCCATTCTTCTTCCACTGTATTTCTTTCCCCCATTCCTGCCATTTGTTTTCTTACGCTCTCCCTGAAACTCTGTACAACCTTTGGTTTAGTCAGCTTATCCAGATCCCATCTCATTAAATTCCCACCTTTATGCAGTTTCTTCAGTTTTAATCTACAGTTCATAATCAATAGATTGTGGTCAGAGTCCACATCTGCCCCTGGAAATGTCTCACAGTTCAAAATCTGGCTCCTAAATTTCTGTCTTACCATTATATAATCTATCTGAAATTTGTCAGTATCTCCAGGCTTCTTCCATGTATACAACCTTCTTTTATGATTCTTGAACCAAGTGTCAGCTATGATTAAGTTATGCTCTGTGCAAAATTCTAGCAGGCGGCTTCCTCTTTCATTTCTTACCCCCATATTCACCTACTACGTTTCCTTCTCTCCCTTTTCCTACTACCGAATTCCAGTCGCCCATGACTATTAAATTTTCGTCTCCCACCACTATCTGAATAATTTCTTTTATTTCGTCATACATTTCCTCAATTTCTTCGTAATCTGCAGAGCTATTTGCGATATAAACTTGTACTACTGTAGTGGGCGTGGGCTTCGTGTCTATTTTGGCCACAATAATGCGTTCACTATGCTGTTTGTAGTAGCTTACCCGCATTCCTATTTTTTTTTCATTGTTAAACCTACTCCTGCATTACGCCTATTTGACTTTGTATTTATAATCCTGTATTCGCCTGACCAAAAGTCTTGTTCCTCGTGACACCGAACTTCACTAATTCCCACTATATCTAGCTTTAACCTATCCATTTCCCTTTTTAAATTTTCTAACCTGCCTGCCCGATTAAGGTATCTGACATTCCACGCTCCGAACCGTAGAACGCCAGTTTTCTTTCTCCTGATAAGGACGTCCTCTTGAGTAGTCCCCGCCCGGAGATCCGAATGGGGGACTATTTTACCTACGGAATATTTTACCCAGAAGGACGCCATCATCATTAACCATACAGTAAAGCTGCATGCCCTCGGGGAAAATTACGGCTGTAGTTTCCCCTTGCTTTCAACCGTTCGCAGTACCTGCACAGCAAGGCTGTTTAACTAACTCAGATTTTAGTGCTAGAAATTGTTTTTCCGCCTCTTCGTCCCACTGCCAAGGTGTGTTCTTTCCAGTAAATAAATTAAGTCGTGGGCTACCGAAAGTTGTGGTATGTAGAAATTTTTGATATAAATTAACGACTCCCCAGGAATCCGTGTAACTGACGTTAACTTGTGGGTCGTGGGAATTGTGATGTAGCCACAATCTTTTCGGCATCGAGAGGAATTCCCTCCTTAGTAATTACGTGGCCAAGGAAAAGAACCGAGGTGGTTCCAAAGTATGATTTCTCGATGTTTATTGTAACCCCGTGATCTCTGAATAACCAGAACGGTTCACGTAGCACGTAGTTGTGCTCTTCTCACGTCCTTTCTGCAATTAAGAGGTCATAAACATACTCAGTGAATCTCCCCTAGAGAAATTCAAGGAGTGTCCCATGTAATCCGAGAATAAGAGTGGCGAGGAAATATTAAGGCCGAAGGGAAGTCGTCGAAACTAATACCAAGGTCACAAAGGCAGTGTATTTCCTGCAATCTGGATGGAGTTCAATTTGCCAGAAGCTGCTCTGGGGGTTCATTGATTTAAAGATCGAAACGCCATGAAAGTTCTGTAGCAGCTCTTCTAAGGTCTCGGACCTGTCAGTTTCAGTGTTAATGGATCCGTCCCTTTTTTCAACTGTCTTAATGAGATTGTTGTGTGTAGACTGGGCAGGTTCAATGATACCGTCAGCTAACATTCGTGATATTTCGTTCGCAACCCTGTCCCGGAATATATGAGGTATTCCATACAGAGTTAGAAAGAATTTATCTTGAGGTTTGACCTGAAATTTGTGTCTAAAGCTTTTAATTGTGCCAGGTTTTGGCGTGAATACCTCATTATCCCCTAGGATAACATGTAACTGCTCTCTGTGATGTTTCTGTATATGCTGTACCGTTTGGATCGTCTCTTTTATGACTTGTCGTATTGTTTCTATCCAGTTGCCCTTATCCGCACAGTTATCTTCGTTTGGTTCGATCATCTGTGGTGTCTGATTTCGTTTCTTTTTTATGTAAAATAGCTTGATGCTAGTAGTGGGTAATAGTGCTTTGACAGCCTGTTCATCAAAGCGAACGGTCATTTCAGAGTGATAGTACCTCTACTGACGTCAGTGAGAGCTAGATAGTCTCTCAGGAAATACATCCCTTTCACCATCTGAAGCCCCAGATTGGGTACCGAGAGAAAGTTAGCTTCTAGCTGATGTCCATGGAAGAGAAACTGTAACCGTATTTGTAGGTACATTTCCTTGGTGTTTCCTGCAATTGCACCTTTTATGCGTGTTTTCCTCATGGCTAAGGTGGGCCAAGGTTTGTCCACATTGCAGATACGGAATGCATTTTCTGATATGGTAGTTACGTTAACGACGGGACGTAAAGCTACTGACCCTACTGTAACGGAGGTGACAGGATAGAGTCAGTATTTCTCTCCTCCTCCCTCTCACCTGCGAGCACATCCTATAAGTCCATAATGTTGTTGTTTATTTGTCTGTAATTATGGGCATTACGGGAAGTTATCGTACGTCGGTGGCGTCAGCTATGATTGTTGGCATTGTTAGTGATATTCGACGATGGGTTAGGGCCACGCAATTCCACTTGCTCGTTGTTATGGTTTATGAAGCAATGGTTAGATTATTGACCTTGTCTCTAGTCCCGCCTATTACTGTGATTCCTGCCGCATGAAATTCAATATTTCTTCTGTTACCCAAGAATTTCTACTAGCCCTTGTCTTTTTACCCACTTGATCCTCTGCTGCCTTCGCTACTTCATCCCTCAAAGCTACCCATTCTTCTTCCACTGTATTTCTTTCCCCCATTCCTGCCATTTGTTTTCTTACGCTCTCCCTGAAACTCTGTACAACCTTTGGTTTAGTCAGCTTATCCAGATCCCATCTCATTAAATTCCCACCTTTATGCAGTTTCTTCAGTTTTAATCTACAGTTCATAATCAATAGATTGTGGTCAGAGTCCACATCTGCCCCTGGAAATGTCTTACAGTTCAAAATCTGGCTCCTAAATTTCTGTCTTACCATTATATAATCTATCTGAAATTTGTCAGTATCTCCAGGCTTCTTCCATGTATACAACCTTCTTTTATGATTCTTGAACCAAGTGTCAGCTATGATTAAGTTATGCTCTGTGCAAAATTCTAGCAGGCGGCTTCCTCTTTCATTTCTTACCCCCATATTCACCTACTACGTTTCCTTCTCTCCCTTTTCCTACTACCGAATTCCAGTCGCCCATGACTATTAAATTTTCGTCTCCCACCACTATCTGAATAATTTCTTTTATTTCGTCATACATTTCCTCAATTTCTTCGTAATCTGCAGAGCTATTTGCGATATAAACTTGTACTACTGTAGTGGGCGTGGGCTTCGTGTCTATTTTGGCCACAATAATGCGTTCACTATGCTGTTTGTAGTAGCTTACCCGCATTCCTATTTTTTTTTCATTGTTAAACCTACTCCTGCATTACGCCTATTTGACTTTGTATTTATAATCCTGTATTCGCCTGACCAAAAGTCTTGTTCCTCGTGACACCGAACTTCACTAATTCCCACTATATCTAGCTTTAACCTATCCATTTCCCTTTTTAAATTTTCTAACCTGCCTGCCCGATTAAGGTATCTGACATTCCACGCTCCGAACCGTAGAACGCCAGTTTTCTTTCTCCTGATAAGGACGTCCTCTTGAGTAGTCCCCGCCCGGAGATCCGAATGGGGGACTATTTTACCTACGGAATATTTTACCCAGAAGGACGCCATCATCATTAACCATACAGTAAAGCTGCATGCCCTCGGGGAAAATTACGGCTGTAGTTTCCCCTTGCTTTCAACCGTTCGCAGTACCTGCACAGCAAGGCTGTTTAACTAACTCAGATTTTAGTGCTAGAAATTGTTTTTCCGCCTCTTCGTCCCACTGCCAAGGTGTGTTCTTTCCAGTAAATAAATTAAGTCGTGGGCTACCGAAAGTTGTGGTATGTAGAAATTTTTGATATAAATTAACGACTCCCCAGGAATCCGTGTAACTGACGTTAACTTGTGGGTCGTGGGAATTGTGATGTAGCCACAATCTTTTCGGCATCGAGAGGAATTCCCTCCTTAGTAATTACGTGGCCAAGGAAAAGAACCGAGGTGGTTCCAAAGTATGATTTCTCGATGTTTATTGTAACCCCGTGATCTCTGAATAACCAGAACGGTTCACGTAGCACGTAGTTGTGCTCTTCTCACGTCCTTTCTGCAATTAAGAGGTCATAAACATACTCAGTGAATCTCCCCTAGAGAAATTCAAGGAGTGTCCCATGTAATCCGAGAATAAGAGTGGCGAGGAAATATTAAGGCCGAAGGGAAGTCGTCGAAACTAATACCAAGGTCACAAAGGCAGTGTATTTCCTGCAATCTGGATGGAGTTCAATTTGCCAGAAGCTGCTCTGGGGGTTCATTGATTTAAAGATCGAAACGCCATGAAAGTTCTGTAGCAGCTCTTCTAAGGTCTCGGACCTGTCAGTTTCAGTGTTAATGGATCCGTCCCTTTTTTCAACTGTCTTAATGAGATTGTTGTGTGTAGACTGGGCAGGTTCAATGATACCGTCAGCTAACATTCGTGATATTTCGTTCGCAACCCTGTCCCGGAATATATGAGGTATTCCATACAGAGTTAGAAAGAATTTATCTTGAGGTTTGACCTGAAATTTGTGTCTAAAGCTTTTAATTGTGCCAGGTTTTGGCGTGAATACCTCATTATCCCCTAGGATAACATGTAACTGCTCTCTGTGATGTTTCTGTATATGCTGTACCGTTTGGATCGTCTCTTTTATGACTTGTCGTATTGTTTCTATCCAGTTGCCCTTATCCGCACAGTTATCTTCGTTTGGTTCGATCATCTGTGGTGTCTGATTTCGTTTCTTTTTTATGTAAAATAGCTTGATGCTAGTAGTGGGTAATAGTGCTTTGACAGCCTGTTCATCAAAGCGAACGGTCATTTCAGAGTGATAGTACCTCTACTGACGCCAGTGAGAGCTAGATAGTCTCTCAGGAAATACATCCCTTTCACCATCTGAAGCCCCAGATTGGGTACCGAGAGAAAGTTAGCTTCTAGCTGATGTCCATGGAAGAGAAACTGTAACCGTATTTGTAGGTACATTTCCTTGGTGTTTCCTGCAATTGCACCTTTTATGCGTGTTTTCCTCATGGCTAAGGTGGGCCAAGGTTTGTCCACATTGCAGATACGGAATGCATTTTCTGATATGGTAGTTACGTTAACGACGGGACGTAAAGCTACTGACCCTACTGTAACGGAGGTGACAGGATAGAGTCAGTATTCCTCTCCTCCTCCCTCTCACCTGCGAGCACATCCTATAAGTCCATAATGTTGTTGTTTATTTGTCTGTAATTATGGGCATTACGGGAAGTTATCGTACGTCGGTGGCGTCAGCTATGATTGTTGGCATTGTTAGTGATTTTCGACGATGGGTTAGGGCCACGCAATTCCACTTGCTCGTTGTTATGGTTTATGAAGCAATGGTTAGATTATTGACCTTGTCTCTAGTCCCGCCTATTACTGTGATTCCTGCCGCATTGTGACTACGGCGGTCATCATTGCCATTTTTGTGTCTACTGTTGTTTTGTTAGCTACTACTTTGCCTGTTTTGATTATCACGTCGCTCGTTGTTCCTGCGTGACTGATATTGGTTTGTCTGTTTGATCTGTTGTTTTCACATGTCATATGACCATCGGAACTACGTGTAGCAGATGTCTAAAAGGGTCCGTATTTGCGTCCCACCGACTGACCAGGACTTGCTGTTACGTAAAAGGTAGTCTGGAGTAACAGATTCGCTCAGTATCCTCTTCCGAATATGGGGTGTAAAGAAACTGGCTTCTCTCATCAGGACTTTGATCATTTTTACAGGCGTTTTGTGCTGTGAAGCCTCTAAGTTTGGACATTTGCTGATTTCTTGTTTGACGCCAGATTGTTCTGCTCGTGACCAGTAAATCGACCTAAATTTTTCTATAAATGCCTCGTATGTGTCGCAACACTCTGCAGCGCCTGGCATTTTATCGGCCGCAATGCCGTCCACGTGCGTATATAAGAGTTCAACTTTTCCTTACAAAACACATGACGCAAGATACGCGATCTGAAATGGTCTGTACCAGGCAGCAGTGTTAAGTGGGCCATTTACTTTGAACGTTGAAAATTTACTGAGCGACAGATAGTGTTTGAAGTCAAATACTAAATCTGCCAATATAATCGGATAATGCATGGCTTGTTGAAATTGTGCCTGTTTGACGTGATGGGTCATGCTGTGTGAATCGAGACTACTCACTGGAACAGTGTATATCTGTGTATTGTGTATTGAGCTGGGGACCCAGGGCCGGTCTTGGTGGCCGAGCGGTTCTAGGCGCTACAGTCTGGAACCGCAGGACCGCAACTGTCGCAGGTTCGAATCCTGGGTCAGGCATGGATGTGTGTGACGTCCTTAGGTTAGTTAGGTTTAATTAGTTCTAAGTTATAGGGGACTGATGACCTTAGAAGTTAAGTCCCATAGTGCTCAAAGCCTTTTTTTGGGGACCCAGAAACGACAGAGAGGCTTCATCCCGCCGTAGCTCTCAGTGTTTCACAACCCCACAACATGTCACAGCAGTTCACTCACCCCACCAGCGCCCCACACCGATCTCAGGGTTACTAAGCGGTTCTGACCACAGTGGACTGCCGCCCCCCTCCTGGGAATGTCTCATACCAGACTAGTGTAACCCCTAACATTCGTGTGGTACAGTAATTGTGGCGGCATACGTGGAGACAGTGTTTGCTTAGCAATCGCCGACATAATGTAACTGAGGCGGAATAAGAGGAACCAGTCCGTATTTGTTGAGGCAGATGGGAAACCGCCTTAAAAACCATCCACAGGCTGGTCGGCACACCGGACATCAACACTAATCAGCCGAGTGGATTCGTCCGACGGACCAGCACGCCTTTCTACTCGGGAAGCAGCACGTTAGACCGTGCGGCTAGCCAGGTGGTCCATGGGAACAGTACTAGCACTATTATTCGTTGGCATGGCCTCTCGCGTACGCCCAACGTTAGGCAGTGAGGGCGCACAGGACGGTGGTCGCTCTGACATGTTTGTGTCCGCCTCTGTGGTACCACAGGGGGTAAGCGCCTTTGGACAACAGGTAAACTTTTATGCATCGTATTGTCGGAACGTGGTTTTCCAGTTGTGATCGCGTGTTCAATGGCATTGATTCTTTGATCAACTGTTTAGATTTTATTTGCATTTTCTTCCCGAAAATTGGTGACCAGTTCTGAAACCATTTCAGATTTTCATCCACTTTTTGTTGATTGGTGGCATGATGCACAAATATTTGTTTACCTGCGGTAAAGCAGTTTGTATCTACATGCGATGCTTTTTTGGCAGTCCGAACAACATTTTTGTTCGTTTTGTGGCTACGAGTTTTCTTAGCTACTTCAGCATCCGATCTTGCCACACAAGCGTCTCTCTTGGCAGACATAGCTGTTTGTTTGACTTCAGTGAAAGTCTGCGTGAAGTTAATCTATCTTCGTATTTACCGCGACATGGCTAACTCAACTGAGCTACAAGTGTCTCGTTTGCTGCTTTATGAACGGTTAACCATGCATCCCCTTGCTGTTCTCGCTTTTCCTTTGCCGCTTTAAGTTCCTCCTATTCTGCTTCCCATTGCTGTTCTCGTGTTTCCCTAAGCGTTTCATAAATGTAATGGAGTCGTGACACTCTCTGTCGCTTTGCTCGTTTGGCAAGCACGGCTAGTGGACCCTTGACTCCGGTGCCCTGTAAGTGTGACACCCGCTTTGGGAAAGTATCTCGGTAAAATACTGTGTGTAATTGCCAGTGACTGGATTTGCAGTTTGCATCCGGTTCTGATTATCACACGGACTCTCGTGTTCGCCTTGGTTTGGAGAGTCACGTGACCGTGAATGACCTTCAAGAGAAACTTTGATCTCATTACTCTGAGTGACGCGGCTGTCTGACCGATCCGCAGCGGATTCGTAGTCGTCAGTGCGGATGACTCCTCATCTGTATATTCGATGTCTTCATTAACGTACTCTTCCTCCTCTCTGCCTTGTCGTTCCACGGTGTCTGTCATGTTGTTTGATTCCCCTGTCTAAAGAGTTTAACGCCTCTCCACGTCAGCATTCAGAACTAGCTGGAATTACCAGATTTGTGGGGCGCCTAGCATTCGGACTGATTTTATTTGATATGAAAATACGTTAAAGAACCTAACCACGTACTGTCACACCCACTACAAGTATATATCAACGATGCAACGCTGATGCGACGCCATTGTGCGACAGCATGTTTCACTGATGTGACACCACTATTAGTCAGAAGATGATACCTGTTGAAAAGTAAACACATCAGATTAGGAAATTCGCACAAGCAGTTAAGGTGTTGTGTACATAGTTCCGTGTAGTCAGCACGTTCACAACTTTCCCACTAGAGCGTGCCCCACTAAGCACAACAGCACAGGCGCAGCGCTTGTCCATCTCCGCACTACGAGATGGCGCTGCCTTAGAGACAGACCAAATTCTGCTTCCTCCGATCCGCGTGTTAATATGTAATGCAGCCAATGAGATTGCTGCTAACATAGAACCTTTTCTCCTCGCGGATCACACTCACACAGTGATACCTGAACGCACGAGGTATTATAACGAGTGAACAGACCTCCGATTAGTCAGTCTGCATTTGTCTGCACCAGTCTGTACCAGTCTGCATTAGTCTGTACCAGTCTATAGTCAAGTTTCAGTCTGCACCTAATAAGAGTACCATATTCCTGTACATAGCCATGAAGATAAATGGACACTTTGTCAAGTATCACAGATATGTGAGAATAAGATTAACATACCAAGACCAAAGGAACTTCAGATTGTCAATTGTAAATAGCATCCAGAATCAAGTTAAGTAACTTTATGCTTGTTATTATTTTAATAAATGTGTGTGAAAATTAATCAAGTTCTGTTTAAAGTTGGTCACCATCAATCTGCTACTCTAAGCGTGCAAGTGGCATTTCTATCGTCTGACCTAACGGCGGAAGATAAACACGCCACAATAAGACCACGAGACATATTGCTGACACTCGCCTACTTTGTTAGAGCAACAAGTCAAATAATCTGATGGTGTGTGTAGCGAAAGTCTTACAGTATGCACACCACATACGGTAACATGGCTCTTCCATTTGCCAGTTATAAAAAACTGTCTGTGTGCTGAGTGACAGAGATTGAGAAAAAAAGTCTCTTTTGAAATGCTGAAATACGAGCAAATCTGAATATCTTCGTTTTGTATCAGAATATCTCTTCGTACGTACTTAAAAGCAAATTCGCCAGTTATGCGAAGAATCCGAGTTTCCTTTGCTACCACGGGCGATATACAACTGAACTATTAGCCGAACTCGGAATTCTATTATAAATGGCTCCTATGCGATTCTTATGTGCTTAATGACATTTAACTATGTAATCTAAGGTTCCGTTGAAGAAACGGACTGGATGAAGTCGATTGCTTCATATAAGGTATTTATGCAAGCACCCATGCCCGAGGTGGGATTCGAATCTGTGACCGTAGCAGCAGCGCGGTTCGGTACTGAAGCGTCTAGAGCCGCTCGGTCACAGCGGCCGGCTTCTCTAATAGCAGAAATAATTCGAGAATGTGCTGCGATGCTCAATGGGTCAATTGCCACTCATTTAACTTCTATGAACTGCAAGGCTGATCGTGCTACCGCCAGAACTGCCTATACTACCTATTCTGTTCTTCTGATACACGACAGGGACCCCAGCCGGCTGTCCTCGTCGTGTTGTTATGCCGATGAGGTATGATGTCATTGCAACCACAGCGGAGCTCGTATAAGATACAATTTCACGAAATTATCCAGAGTTCCGAATAAGGTACAGAGCTACTCTGCAAGTACAAGGTATTGCCCAGGTCAGAGTATTGCGTCGTTATCAGATGGTCACTGAAACGCAAGTATCGTATTTCTACCAAAATTATGTGTGGTGCGCTGCTCCGCTTGTGTGACTGTCCTACTGCAGCATTTTACCAATTGTTTCACCAATGAGCACTACGCCCATTGTCCGCCTATTTAGCTGGGTGCTGACGTGCTTGCCTCCCATGCGCTGGTCCCGGGTTCGATTCCCAACTAGGTTGAAAATTTTCTTCATTCTTGGACAGGGTTTTGTGTTGTCCTCATCATCCCCATCATGGGCCGCTAGACGTCCATTGTGGCGCCGAATGAAAGAAGACTTGCACTTGGCGGCCGCACCCGAATGGGACATCCCATCCAACAGTGCCATACGATCATGTACTACTCCCGCTCGACTATGGGTGTGCAGGAAACACTCCTTACATAGGTCTGGCCAATTGCACTCGCCTTTGTGAGTCGCCGATCGACTGGAAAACTTTGCATGCGCTTTTCTGGCGCCAGCATATAGATGGATACATAGCGCTTCTCGGTCCCACACTCAAAAAATATGGTGCGTGGGTTTTCCCGGAGGTACATTCCTTGCTGGCAGTGTTGCCTGCGACGCTTTTGTGAGCCCAGCCCGGCACGGCAGAGGGGGAAACAGCGTCTCGCTGCGTTATTTATTTTGGGGAGACATTCTGCTTGCCTCGCAGTGTTCTGCTGCAAATGCCTCCTGCCTGTCAGGCTCCATCAAAGCCGCACTGCTGGAGACCACCCTGGGGAGCCCAGAACCTCCTGGGGTGCTGGAGGTTGTAAAATGCGACCTTTGGGCTAATGCGCTGCTGGCTTCACGCCACCGGCTCCCTGAGTCAAATACCGCACGAAATACTGTGTGCAAAATTTTTTTGCACTTAACACAATACAGTACATTCTCATTGCTCGTCCCTTATCCATCTCTGTTGGCATAGCGCAATGAACCGCAAGTCTATTCACATCCATGATGCTATTTGTCAGCCGGCCAGAGTGGCCGAGCGGTTCTAGGCGCTACAGTCTGGAACCGCGCGACCGCTACGGTAGCAGGTTCGAATCCTGCCTCGGGCATGGATGTTTGTGATGACCTTAGGTTAGTTAGGTTTAAGTAGTTCTAAGTTCTAGGGAACTTATGACCTCAGAAGCTAAGTCCCATAGTGCTCAGAGCCATTTGAATCATCTTTTGCTATTTGTCATTACTGCACTAATTAATTGTTAAAAATGCGAAGTGGTGATTGATGTGGGCAATGTACTCCTTCTGCATGTAGGATTCCACCCTGCAAAGTTATTAAAATGCTCAAAAATTTTTTTGTTAGCCACATTACCTGTCAGTAGCTCTTTTATTACAGAATCATTTACAACCAGTTTCACGATGATTTAATCACATCATTGTATGTACATATAAGAAGTAATATATTAGGAATTATGCTGCATAATAATTGTAAAAATAAGGCAGTTAACCACTAGAACAAGGGAACGGATACTCAAGTAAGTAATTTTACATTGATTCATTAAAAGTTTACGGTCTCCTAACGTTCTGATTGAGTTCGAACTGCCAGAACCGCATAAATTGGATGGTTACAAGATGAAACACCAAATATTTCAATGAGTAGCAGCACAGACAATCTGCATAAGCACTGGATGTCGGTATCGATCGAAAAATGGAGAAAAGGTGTTGAAATAAGACACCAGGATAAAACTACATGGAATGAATACCTGTTTGGCTGAAAAAATATAAAAATTCACCAATGATGAAAAATCAGCAAATGACCGCAAAGCCATATGGTGGATACGTGACTACACCTGAAGTACGAAGGCCAGGTGACGAAGTGTTATTATAAATGCTGACCGAGAGAAGCGGCCAACAAAAAGTATGGAAATATTCCGCTAGAGGTTGCAAAGATAGAGGCAGAAGGAACACGATTATGTACCAATCGAATGCAGGGACCCATTACCAAATAGATTAACGAGGTAATGTTTATATTTCTCGTGTTCTATCAAGGAAAGTTTTTGTATGGTTCTTTTAATTTTACCGCAACGGCTCTTGCCTCTCGCTCTGTAGTTGTTCTTGACGTATTTCTTATATTAGTGACTACATTTTTCCTCCATAATTTATTTTGTAGCGGTTCCCGGCTTCCGGATAGTACGTAATCGTATCTCTTCCGTCTCCATCTTTGCAGCCTCTAGCAGCACATTTCCATGCTTCTTGCTGTCAGTTTCTCTCAGGTACACTGCGCGGCGGCAGCTTCGGTAACACTACGTCAAAAGGGCTGTTTGATGATCTGGCCTTCCTATTTCAGGCACAGTCACGTCTCAGCCACATGGCTTTTTATTTGTAGTGTGGTTTTATGTTGTCAGTTTCGTGATCTTCAGTTTTGAGGTTTGTGAAGTGGTGGATTGGTTGTTACCTATCCTGTCGTCTTTTCTCTGATTCTGACGATGAGATTTCTTCCCGTCTGTTCTACATGAAATTTTGGCAGTCAATTGCAGTTAATTTTGTAAATCCTAGGGTTTTAGTGTATTGGGAGTGTTGCTTTTCCTGAATGTAATTTTATGCAAATATTATCTGTTGTTAGGAAAGCTAATTTCATGTTTGTATTTGTGAGTAAACCACTTATTTTGGCGGATCGTTTCCCCCAACTGTTTGTTGGTATGTAAATTGTTTTCTTTATTAATGTACTGTCTTTCATTTGTGTTATTTTATTACTGATGTTATGTATTATGGGGTGTGTTTTTGTTTATTGTGTTGCTCTACAACCGCACTAGGGTTACAATTGTTCTTGTATGCAATATATCGTAGTGTAGTTATTTCTTTATGTACGGTCTCCAGTTGCAGTGACTAATTTAATATTCTGTTAATCACGGAGTGGAATAATCCATATTTTTGAGATTTTAAATGTGAAGTGTGGTGTCACCGCCAGACACCACACTTGTTAGGTGGCAGCCTTTAAATTGGCCGCGGTCCGTTAGTATACGTCAGACCCGCGTGTCGCCGCTGTCAGTGATTGCAGACCGAGCGCCGCCACACGGCAGGTCTAGAGAGACTTCCTAGCACTCGCACCAGTTGTACAGCCGACTTTGCTAGCGATGGTTCACTGACAAATTACGCTCTCATTTGCCGAGACGATAGTTAGCATAGCCCTCAGCTACGTCATTTGCTACGACCTAGCAAGGCGCAATTATCATTTGCTATTTATCTTGTGATGCATGTACCGTCAGACCGATGTTCACCAGTTATGGATTAAAGTTAAGTATTCCAGCAGCTACGTACTTTTCTTGCTAGTATAACTCCTTTAACTGTTCCAGACCTCACGCCAGCCTGCGTGAGCTTAAACGCGTGCCTTTCGGCTTCCTCTCCTAGAGGCTTGGCTGTCTTGCCAAGTCACAACATGAAGACGTATGGTTAATTATTCCATCTGTAGTGGTTTTCGTTCTGTACATTAGAAAAGTGTGTTTGTAGCTGTTGTCGATTGTTGTGTGATCGAGAAAGTTTATCGATTTGTTTATTTTTCGAGTTCTATAGTTATTGAATACTTGGTCTACTGTTTGTATGTCGTGATCATTTCTTTGTAAGAGTAGCAATTTGTCAGCGACATACAGCAGTAGCGTATTATGGTTTTTATAAAGGGTTTTATGAGTTGAATAATTTTGTTTCGAGCGTATTAAGGAACATATTAACTGCAGTACCTGCTCAAAATTTTATGTAGGACAACGGGGAGAAATTTCATTATCAGATTCAGAGAACACACGAGCGAGACAAATAACAATCAATCCGTCTTGTTTATGCATCTCAAAAATTAAAACACGACATCGACAACATTAAAAACGCACTATAGATCTTGCACACAATCCCAAAACCTCTCATTATGGTTATTTTGGAGGAATTTGAAATACTCATACATAACTGAAAATTATCCCTATGATGTACTAAATGAATAAACCGATTTCAACACACACAATCTTTAAAAACATGATACTGAAACTTTGTTTAGGAATAACGGATAACCAAAATACCGAAGATTACAAACACATCAATAAGTGTTCCATAGGTACACGACCAGCAACAACATAAATATCTTTCAGTAAATAGTTAGCTGTGAAACTTGAATTTCTGTGACTGTTAAAATAGTAAAAAACTTATTGTAACATACCTGCAGCATCAAATCATTGAACGCCTTTAAAAAGTCATTGGAAAAATAAGACGGCCAACAACTATGGACAGCACTAATAGTTTACTCCACGTTGGCATATGTCCGTCTATAACGTCAGGAAATGAGAACAACATCGAATGTAAAATACCTTTATAAATTATATGCTGTGTAAAATGTAAACAAATGCGATTGTTTGCAGATGTACTGATGAAGGAAATAATGCAGAAATACGCTTCAACACAGAAATGAAAAGTCAAGCTGCATACTGTCTATTAATTCTCTGGGTAAGAGAAACATTTATCACCTCACTTTATCTCGGGATACTGGAATAAAGTGTGTGCTGCATCAACGCATGTGGTAGAAAAAAATCTTAACAGAGACTGTACAGAATCATGATCACAGGCAGCTGGTGAGCATTATAATGAGTGCACGTCGCAATGCACTGCGTCCCCTGCCTATCTCAACACGCCGCACACAGCTGGATCGCCCGATGCACGCAAAGCGCGATTTCAGCACGCGGCACAGTTTCGAAAATCGATGCGCAGTGCCATTTCTTGCTGCTCAGCACCCAGATACCATCAGTAAAGGCACGTCCTTGCCGCTGCGTGAAGAGGTATACAGAGACACGTATTTTCCTCGGTCTATTTGCGAGTGGAACACGAAGTACCTCATGATAATGCCTCATTCTATTTTCTGTAAGCACAAACACTCTGCCCGTTACTACACACGCTAAACGAGTAGTCTGTATTTTAGACATATATTCCCTTTTTGCAGGTGTTGGTAGGTATTTTTATCATCCAACCAGAGTATCAACAAGCTGCACTTCTTTCGCATGTTAACCCAACACAGTACTGACCGCTTAGGCCAACACTTATACATACATTAAAAAATACACTTGGCGTGCCGACTATACCCATTTTGTAGAGCATTGTGCCTACAGACGCTTGCAAAATAGCACTCCACGGCCATATATCAATGTGAGTCAACATCAGCAGTTCAATAAAGTCATAAAGTCTTGGTAGGCAAGAGACTCTATTAATACTTTCTACTATATTCTCATTACTGTTTGTGATACTGACAGACAGTGCACACATATTTCCTACAGGAGGTATATTTTTTAGGAGAGTCTCTTCTTTGAGAGACCGTGCTATGAGTATTAGAAGCAGCAACTTTCCAGTCAGCATTTAAACTTATATCTACTAAGTGTTTACAGTTATTTAACGCAAAGTGAAACATAGGGATACAGGCGACAGATAAATGTCCTACAAAAAGATGTGACTTGAATATAAATCAACCTGGTCTACATGTAAGCATCATAGTACAACACTAAGTGTCTTTTTACACGCAAACCGTAGCCAGCAGACGAATGTTATGTTCCATCCAGGCAACTTCAAAGAACTACTGAAGGGAACTGTTAACACCCGAATTTACCCTAAAATGTGGTCACTATACTGAACTGTGACGAATTGCTATTTTGAATGTGTCTGATGGTCGCATGTGACAGAGAAACCTATATACCACAAGTATTATACACAAGTGTCCAACCACTCCCGTTCGCTTGACTCTGTGGAAACTGATTCTGCTGTAGGGACGCTACGACTGCATCATCTCCTTCCCCATTTCGTAAAGGTTAGAAGGTTGTTTTTAAAGTTTCGGAACATATACTGTGTTCGAACATTAAGAAATACTTTGAAGAAACGGCTTGATAAGCAGGAAGCGAAGTCTCATGACAGTTATGTTTTTAAATAATCTCGCCACGTGCTAGCTCTGAGAGCACACATACTTAATAGTAACGAAGTCTCGTAACGAACAGGCGTTCTATTGTTGAGCCGATAATTTTGAAGTAAGAAGGTACTAAACATACGTGATGTTATTTGTAGCGTACGTAGATAAATATCATAACTCTTTTCCAGACGAGCTCCATAATACGTTGGAGCAGAACACTGAGCAGTTTTTTTCCAGGCTTTCAGTTTCCATTATCCCAAACATCCATGCCAGTGATATTCAATGACATCTACCTGACACAGTGCGTCAAAGAAACACTTTTTTCATAATATTACCGATAGAAAAAATGTGTACCACGCTCCCTGCGTCCTGTGGAACGACTGACCCAAGATGAAGGAATATGTTTATTTGCGATGGTACACTGACAACTATGGCTGGCAATGGCCCCACCTTTGCTACTGTACGTAAAATCATTCTGTACGCAATCCAACGTTCTCTCAGTGGAGTGGATGTTATCTCACTATTTGGTAGTTGTTCATCAGAATGAAGGGTACATGGTACACATTTACTTCTATCGGTAATATTACGTGACGCCAATTTTATGCAGTGTATCGAACAGGTGTAGACGGACATCTATGGCGAGGATGCTGAGGATAGCGGAAAACCCAACATGGACAAAGAATTCTGTGTTCCGCACCAATGCAACATGGAGCTTGTCTGGAAAACAGATCAGCGTGCTGCTTCATAGTTAAGCACTGACATTTATCTACATTCGCTGCAAAATAACATTACATATGGTTAGTATATTCTTAATTAAAATTATCGGTTCAGCAATAGAAGTGTAGTTTGTTACGAGACTTTGCTGCAATGAGAAGTGTGTGTGCGTTCAGGGCTAAAACGTGGCGTGACGATTTAAAAAGGTAACTGTTTGGAGACTTCGCTTCCTGTGTATCCAGCCGTTTCCTTCGAGGTGTTTCTTAATATTCGAATATAGCATAAGTTCTGAAATCTTAAGAACAGCTAGACAGCCATTATGAAACGCGTGTATAAGCACTACAGCTGAATTTGTGCCTGCAGAGTCAAGCGGACGGGAGTGCGTTGTAACCCTTCTGTATAATACTTACGGTAGAGTTTGTGTTAACGATTTCCAGAGTTGGTATCTTAGTTTTCCAGAGGCCACGGTAGGCAATTATTAAGGATTGCAATAGTATTTCCTGTCACATGCAGTCGTCAAATACATCTCAAATGGTTCAAATGGCTCTGAGCACTATGGGACTTAACATCCGAGGTCATCAGTCCCCTAGAACTTAGACCTACTTAAACCTTACCAACCTAAAGACATAACACACATCCATGCCCGAAGCAGGATTCGAACGTGCGGCCGTAGCGGTCGCGCGGTTCCAGACTGAAGCGCCTAGAACCGCTCCGCCACACTGGCCGGCAATACATCTCAAATACATCTAATCGACATAGCATCTTGTTAGAATAAAATTGCAATATGTCACCATGTCTTATAGTAATCGCATGCTATGATAACTTCCAGTGTTAACAGTTTGTTTCAGAAGTTCTACATAGTTGCTAGATGGAACTTAACACTCGCTTGGCGGTGACTTCTCGAAGGACATCTAGGGTTCTACTTTAACTAAGCATGTTTATTCAAACGCCGAGCGGTCCTAGGCGCTACAGTCTGGAACCGCGCGACCGCTACGGTCGCAGGTTCGAATTCTGCCTCGGGCATGGATGTGTGTGATGTCCTTAGGTCAGTTAGGTTTATGTAGTTCTAAGTTCAAGGGGGCTGAAGACCTCAGAAGTTAAGTCCCATAGTGCTGAGAGCCATTTGCACCATTTTATTCAAACCCAAGCTTACTGCAGACGGAAATTCTGTATCTGTAAGGACTAAGTCAATGTAAGTACAGAAGGTAAGAGAAAAGTAGCTGTTGCTGCCTAGCACGGCCTCCCAATGGACAAATGACTGTAAAATAAAATGTACAAACAGTTTGAGCACCATCTGTCAATATCATAAACAACAAAGCACAAAGTAATTCCTCTAGCCTACCCAAGACTCTATATACGTACTGGTGTTAATCCCACTATTTTATGGCCCTGAAGTGAAATTCTGTATAAGTAGGCATAAAAATATATTCCACGAATGCTTTTTTAGTGTATATATGTTAGATAGGTAGTTAGTATTATATTGGACTTTTGGAAGAAGTACAATCTGTTTATGTTCTAGCTGCAATTTTAAGGTATACATTTACCTATGTATTGCTTGTTTAGGTTGTGTGGCAATTGTCGGTGTGTGTTTGTGTGTGTTCTTGTGCAAGCGTGCGCTTACAGAAAAATCATGACGTTGTTATTTTACTGTAATTCGGTTTCACTTTCCACTCGCAAATAAAGCTGTAGGAAATACGGCTGGCTATATACCTCCGCAGTATGGTGTCTGCGCTAGTGGTAACAGTGAGCTGGGCAGTACGGAATGCCGCAGCGAATCGACTTTCGAAAATCGGCTGCGTGGTGAAATCACGCTGCCTCATCCATCAGTCAACGCAGCTGTGTGTTTTGAGTTGAGACAGGGAAGGGGACGCAGCTTCACCCAAAATGCACTCAGTATAGAGTTGACCAGTTGCCTGTCATCTAGGTGCTGCACAGTCTCTCTAATTTATAGATATGCGCTGAAACTTGGTGCTGCCACATATACAGAGGTAGGATGTGCGTTATTGCAGTGTTCTGAAAAAAAAAAATACAGAATGACTGGCATGTTTGGCAGGCGAGGCTATTCATGACGTCGACAGTGCGTGTGCTTTGCGTTCAGTGGAGGTGTCACGTAACAGGGCGAATCACGTTGTAGTTACACGAAACATCGGTTTGCTGTACATATCGCCTTACTGCACCATAACTCTCTCAGTACAAAGCACACACTTACAATGGAATTCAGACTGGCAGTGGAGGCCTTCAGCTTACGGCCTGCACAAGGTTCATAAATAATTAAGATTGTTCAGGTAGTTTTGAGTACAGGCAACATGATAATACTGTGATTAGCACTTGCTCGACTGCTATTGGGCTAAGACCGTCACTTAATATCAGGCAGCTAATTATTTACTTTGCTTACATCTTTTTCCGCAGTAATGGATGCATTTAAACAGCAGACACATTGGTGTAACCTACCAATTTTACAATTTCCAGATTTTGTATCCTACTGATTTACCATTTTTAGTGAGATTGAAAATATCCAATTCAGTTGTGATTTTGTTTCATTTTAAACACGACCAGTTTTTTGGAAAATTATATTCCCATGTGCAAATTTAGTAGCCAGCTGCAAGGTGGTCACGTGCTATGGACAGCATACTCCACTGGGGAAGAGGCAGATGTGACAGTATAGTATGGAAGGGTACAAACTGGCAGAATGCCGTAAAAGATCAGTATTACTGCCTGCCTGCCTTACTTGTCGCTAATTTACCCTTTGCAGCATGCTGCCACTCACACCACTCCATACGGCACTGTCACGGCCCCCAGTTCCACAGTGCAGTCTGGTGTCTACGGCTTGTGACCAGATCACAGCGCTCCACTAAATTTGTACACTCGAAGATAGGAATATAGTTTTCCTGAAACTGGTCATGTTTACAATAAAACGAAGTCACAACTGAAGCGGATATTTTCAATCTCACTATATAGCTCAGCTACAGATGTTCTGTTAACGAAAACCTTATTATTTTTACACCAAATTTAGCCAATTTACAGATTTGGTGTCCTACCAATGTGCCTATTGTGCAGCTAGTACTACCCATTTCCGGATTTGGTGCCACTTGACTAAAATTTTGTCAATTACGATATGACGTTATTATTTTATAATGTCAAAAGTATGTTACCTCGTCATTTTCTACTCTGCGTCTAAATACACCACTTGATCCTCTCACTATAGAGCACAGGCCTTGAATCGAGAACAAAAACCCATGATTGATAAATTATAGATTCATTATGGGTCTCAGTTGTGCAAGATGACTTTGCGGTAATGCAACGCAAACGCAGGTGTTACGCCTACACAACACTGACGTCATGCATTAGTTACACCATTGCAATGCCATGCACATATTGTATTTACGCCACATATTGTGTAAATGTCTATGTGATAGAGTCAGATCGTTCAGATACTTTTGCGCAAAAAATTAATTGATTATTACAAATACCCAAGCACTGAGCTAGAATGGAGAGCATATCTACATCTAAATCTACATCTACATTCATACTCCGTAAGCGACCTGACTGTGTGTGTGTGGCGAAGGGTACCTTCAGTACCTCTATCAGTTCTCCCTTCTATTCCAGTCTCGTATAGTTCGTGGAAATAAATATTGTCGGTATGCCTCTGTGTAGGCTCTAATCTCTCTGATTTTATCCTCATGGTCTCTTCGCGAGATATACGTAGGTGGGAGCAATATACCGCTTAACTCCTCGGTGAAGGTATGTTCTCGAAACTTCAACAAAAGCCCATACCGAGCTACTGAGCGTCTCTCTTGCAGAGTTTTCCACTGGAATTTATCTGTCATCTCCGTAACGCTTTCGCGATTACTAAATGATCCTGTAACGAAGCGCACTGCTCTCCGTTGAATCTTCTCTATCTCTTCTATCAACCCTATCTGGTACGGGTCCCACACCGGTGAGCAGTATTCAAGCAGTGGGCGAACAAGCGTACTTGAGACTACTTCCTTTGTTTTCGCACTGCATTTCCTTAGGATTCTTCCAATAAATCTCAATCTGGAATCTGCTTTACCGGCGATTAATTTTATATGGTCATCCATTTTAAATCACTCCTAATGCCTACTCGCAGATAATTTATGGAATTAACTGCTTCCAGTTGCTGGCCTGCTATATTGTAGCTAAATATTAAAGGATCTTTCTTTCTATGTATTCGCAGCACATTACACTTGTCTACATTGAGATTCAATTACCATTCCCTGCACCATGCGTCAATTCGTTGGAGATCCTCCCGCATATCAGTACAATTTTCCATTGTTACAACCTCTCGATATACTACAGCATCATCCGCAAAAAAGCCTCAGTGAACTAGCGATGTTATCCACAGGGTCATTTATATATATTGTGAATAGCGACGGTCCTACGACACTCCCCTGCGGCACAAATGATGTCATTCTTACTTCGGACGACTTCTATCCATTGAGAGTAACATGCTGCGTTCTGTTGTCTAGGAACTCTTCAATCCAATCACTCAACTGGTCTGATAGTCCATATGCTCTTACTTTGTTCATTAAACAACTGTGGGGAACTGTAACAAACGCCTTGCGGAAGTCAAGAAACACGGCATCTACCTGGGAACCCGTGTCTATTGACCTCTAAGTCTCGTGGCCGAACAGCGCGAGCTGGGTTTCACACGATCGTCTATTTCGAAACCCATGCTGATTCCTACAGAGTGGATTTCTACTCTCCAGAAAAGTCATTATACTAGAACATAATACGTGTCCATCTCTTCGACGTCCCTTCTTGAAAACGGGGATGACCTGTACCCTTTTCCTATCTTTTGTAACGCTACGCTCTTCTAGAGACCTACGGTACACCTCTGCTAGAAGAGGGGCAGGTTCCTTCTCGTACTCTGTGTAAAATCGAACTGGTATCCCATCAGGTCCAGCGTAAATTCCTCTTTTCAGCGATTTTAGTTGTTTGTCATCTATTTCGATATCTAACATATTGTCATCTGTGCGACAATCCAGAGTAGGAACTACAGTGCTGTCTTCCTCTGTGAAACAGCTTTGGAAAAACACATGTAGTATTTCAGCCTTTAGTCTGCCATCCTTTGTTTCAGTACCATTTTGATCATAGATTGTCTGGACATTTTGTTTTCATCCACCTACCGCTTTGACATAAGACCAAAATTTCATAAGATTTTCTGCCAAGTCAGTACATAGAACTTTACTTTCGAATTCGTTGAACGCCTCTCGCATAGCCCTCCTCACGCTACCTTTCGCTTCGTGTAATTTTTGTTTGTCTGCAAGGCTTTGGCTATGTTAACGTTTGCTGTGAAGTTCCCTTTGTTTCCGTAGCAATTTCTCGGTTGTTGTACAACGGTGGCTCTTTTCCATCTCTTACGATGTTGCTTTGCACATACTCATCTAATGCATATTGTACGATGGTTTTGAACTTTGTCCACTGATCCTCAATACTATCTGTACTTGAGACAGAACTTTTGTGTTGACCGTCAAGTACTCTGAAATCTGCTTTTTGTCACTTATGCTAAACAGAAAAATCTTCCTACCTTTTTTAATATTTCTATTTACGGCTGAAGCCACCGATGCTGTAACCGCTTGATGATCGCTGATTCCCCGTTCTGCGTTAACTGTTTTAAATAGTTCGGCTCTGTTTGTCACCAGAAGGTCTAATATGTTATTGCCACGAGTCGGTTCTCTGTTTAACTGCTCAAGGTAGTTTTCAGATAATGCACTTAACAAGTTTCACTGCATTCTTTGTCTGTACCACTCGTTATAAACGTTTGAGTCTCTCAGTCTATATCTGGTAAATTAAAATCTCCACACAAAACTATAACATTGTCGGGAAATCTATTCGAAATATTTTCCAAATTTTCCTTCACGTGTACTGCCACAACAGCTGCTGAGGCAGGGGGCCAATAGAGACAATTACCACGTTTGAGCTTGCTTTAACTGTGGCCTTCACCCAAATTATTTTACATGACGGATCTCCGTCAATTTCATTCGACACTATTGCACTTTTTATTGCTATAAACACGCCTCCTCCTTCACTGTCCAGCCTGTCTCTGCAGTATACATTCAAATCTGAGTTTAGAATTTCATTACTGTTTACATTTAGTTTCAGTCAACTTTCCGTTCCTGTTACTATGTGGGCATTATGACCGTTTGTTAATGAGAGCTGTTCTGGGACCTTTCTACAGACGCTCCTGCAGTTTACTATTTCCGCCTTAATATTATCGTTGACTGTTGCGTTTTGCCTACTGCTACCTTGTCACGTCTTAGGTGGCGTTTTGTCGGGCCTAGGTAGGGAGTTCTTTAACCGAAATAACCCACATCTGCACTCCACACGTACTCCACTACCCTTGTAGCCGCATCCTGCGTGTAGTGCACGCCTGACCTATGCAGGGGGACTCTACATTTCTCCACCAAATAGTGGAGGTCCAGAAATTTGTAACCCACATTTGCGCAGAATCGTCTGAGCCTCTGGTTTAAGCCTTCCACTCGGATCCAAACCAGAGGACCGCGATCGGTTCTGGGAACGACACTACAAATAGTTAGCACAGATTCCACCACACGAGCGAGGCTTTCAGCCTTCACCAACTCCGCTAACCGCCTGTACGAACTGAGGATGACCTCTGAACCCAGACGGCACGAGTCATTGCTGCCGACATGAGGAACAATTTGCAGTTGGGTGCACCCAGTGCTCTCTATCACCGCCGGCAGGGCCTCCTCCACATCTCGGACGAGACCCCCCAGCAAGAAGACAGAGTGAACACTGACCTTCTTCCCCGACCTTTCAGCTATTTCCCTAAGGGGCTCCATCACTCACACCTAACATTGGAGCTCCCAATCACTAACAAACCCTTCCCTCCCGTATGCCTGCTCGGACCTTGCCGAAGGAGCCGCCACATGTCCACTCACAGGCAAAGCGGGCGATGCCACACAGCCAGCCCCCACATTGACCCTCTGCCTCGTGCCGCTACACTCTGAGGCAGCAGTCTGAAGGCTGACCATGGCCATCAGCACGTTCAACTGTTCGCGAACAGTGGTCAGCTCATCCTGCGTCTGTACACACGAGTCACACGTCCCATCCAACCTAAGAAATCAACAATTAACTGTAGAGAGTTAAGTAATCAACTTTTAACTAAACTGCTACTTCACTAAAGGCAGCTGATACCTGACTAAACTGTAGTTACTAGACACTTCTTGTTGGAAACAATGAAAATAAGCACTAACTGCCTCTGGACTGTATTCAAAACAAACACGAAATTTATGGAACTCTGTTACTAGCACTCGAAAATGAAAGCTTCCTAAAAGCAAAAACACACGGAAAAAGAAGTGACAAGTAAGAAAAACACAGTTAATACTTAAATTTACGTAGCTTGCTGCACAGGAGATGTGATGCAGACAGCAATTACGAAAACAGCGATGGGAGCCGCTTAATCCTCG
Organism: Schistocerca serialis cubense; assembly: GCF_023864345.2. Lineage (NCBI taxonomy): Eukaryota > Metazoa > Arthropoda > Insecta > Orthoptera > Acrididae > Schistocerca > Schistocerca serialis. The sequence goes on along the minus strand of NC_064644.1, from coordinate 255,613,124 downwards.
GAACTGCAGACAGCAAATGATAGTGTGCACACAGTCGAGTTATAGAAATTCTATATGTGAAATTCCTCACGGGTGGGGACCAAGCTTGCTCACCAATAGCCCTCTGAGGCCCAATGCAATAGGCTGTGAGCGTGATGATCGATGTGTGCTCCCATGATAGTGTAGCATGGAAGGAACTCCAGGAATGTTGGCGTTGATGTCGGCGAAATGTAACAAATGCAACTGCTTGAGCAGCGGCATACTAATACTGATATCATCGGTTCAGGGAATACCAATGCTGATGTCAGTAGTATTTGAACCAGAACTCTCAGTGACCCACTACATCCATCATAAAGATTAGACAAATTCTAGAAAAGGAGAGGCATGCAGTATGTCACGTCGGTGGCATTCGTTACGTTATGTATTAAAAATTATATATATACTTTATATATTTTTATTTTTATTTTATCAGCATGAGTGGTGCATGGTGTGGGTTCCTGTTGTCATGTCCTAGTTCATGAACCACGGGCAACGTATGAGTGGCCAAGAAGTGGTCCCGACAGTCGGGACACCAGTTGCTTTGGATTAAGGCTGGGCATATCGGACATATTCTGAGTCGTGGTCGCCTTTGTGCTCAAACGGCAAAGAAAACCAAATCCACCGGTTAGTCCCTCAACAGTTAGGGGTAAAACTCAGTGGGACTCGGGGCAAGTAAGGCTAGCAACCTACTTCCCTGGTACTTTGAATATGACGCTGGCAACAATCATAGCAAAATGCCTCGGACCTTTGGAGCACTCAGTAGGGGCTCATGGAGGAATTTTATAAGGGGGACTACGCTCCTGACTGAACGCTGAAAGGCATAATCAGTCTTAAATGATGATGATGATGATGATGATGATTTATCAGCATGATTTTTCTCTCAGGGATATTGTCTTTTCTTTTCACTTTTACTTACGCGCATAAGTAAATATGAAACGGGTTCTTGAAGGGCCTCAGTTACTCATGTACCAACTTTAGATTTTGAACGTGGTGACTAAAATATAGTTGCCGTTAACTGAATTGAATGTAATTTTGTTAATTTCTATTTATAGATTGCAAAGCAGGGCTCGAGATAATTTCGATTGTTGCCGTGGAGCATCCAAGATAAAACTTACTGAACTCACGGAATCTGTATAATTTAAAAAATGAACTTTAACGTAAATTAATTATCTGTTGCAATTTAAAAAGGTTCTTACAACGAAATCTCCCGCATTTACATTTACCGTTAACACCTTGAAAAATAAATTAATAGTTCGGCGCGTAATAGCCGACCAGAGGCTGCATTGTAAGATGACCTTCTCGCAGAGCAAATTACTGAAAAAATGCTTATTAAAAATACTTAGCCGCTCAATGGCTGCTTTCTGTATAGCGAAACAAAACAGTCTGTGTGTCAGAAAATACGTCCTTTATCGTCAGCCGTACAATCTCGTCTCTTTCGATTCTTTTTTTTATTTTCATAGACATTAAATAAAGATGCTACTCTTAAATTATCGCAGCATATCAGTTGTTTCAAGAACATTAACTGTATCTTTTATATTAATTGTATTCCTAAAATACTTAACTACGGTTTACAACTGATAAAAATATCAGTATTTATGTGACGTACCGTCACATGGGCCCACTAGTGAGGGTGTACGTAATAAAGTCCACTTATAACTCTGTCCCAACAGAACAAATAGTCCTGTCACGTAAAAGGCACGTATAGCACTACCGTCTGCTACTGCTATACCATAACCTTAAAGTTGGAAGCTGGTCGCGAAATAAAACTATCTTGTTAAAGCAATTGTGGTATAAAGCACCAGAGCAGTGTTACCCTATGAGAGGAATTTTGTTATGTTGACCGTGTTGTACCTAACGGAGGTGGCCTATCGGAAATCAAAGGCAGAATTACGTAAATATTCCAACACTAACAAACAATATTTTTGCCTAGCTATACTGTTTAAAGACTAAGGAAAACGGTCGCCAGCCTAATTAGGCAAGAGAAAGATTAACGTTCTCGTTTAACAAAGTAGTTATGAGTAACTTTAACGGATAAACACAACCTATACTTGGTAACACGCGAGTGCAATGAACTCTGACACATACATATGTTTACGGTAAGATTGAAGCTAGCAGCTAGAGCAGCACAAACTATTTGCAAACATATAACAGATACCGAAATACTCTATTACTTTCAGGACTTGTTCAAACTGAATGGTCTTTATAATATTACTATTAACATTCGCTGCAGGATCATAAATTGGACGTAGGTTAAGTCCCTCTCAGTTAAATACCTTGCTATTTAAAATGAAAGTTAATTGGAATCCACTAACAGGTTGCTTCTCACTATCTTTTGAATAAAGAAATTAAAGTTTTCCTGTTACTTTTTACCCTAGCATTAGCACAATAGACAAACTGTGGATCCTGTTATACTATTAATATGCACTTCCAATGCACAAGAGAGACAAACACTTAGCAATCATGAACATATAACTTTCTACTATTGCAGTTTTCCACTTTTACTACAGTGAAACACCATGTTGACAAATTTGCAAGAAACTGACTCACCTTTTAAAATTTAATACAGGTAGCACTATGATCATTAACTAAGCAAAACTTTATAAGCCTCAGTCCTAAGAACTTTTAATTTGAAGTTGGCAACAACACATTAATAAGCAGTTTTACTAGGAAAATTATTTTCATCAAGCATCATTAACTTTAACTCACTCTCTTGCCTCATTAACTTTAGCTTTCTTTTTACTATGTTCAAGAGGCATCAATTAGCAAAACACTGGGCTTTGATGTTCTTTCAGTAAGGACACTCGGAAATCACTTTAGTTCAAACGGAGAGGAACCTGAGAGGTGTTATGACAAGGAGAAAAATCAAGGTAGGTACATAAATTCAGATATAAATTACCTTATATTTGAGCACACTAACACATCCATTAAGCTGATCCTTCACTGTACATTACTATAGTGCTCCATTACAGTGATTGCGCAATGAAGTGGCGATTGCATGTTGGTAGGTGGAATTGCAGGTAGAATTGCTGGACTCTGTCATTTCTTGGTGGCGATGATAGATACAAATTGCAGAATAGTTCCAGCTATTTATTCATCCATCCGAGGCGTTGGAAAGTAGCAGAAAAAGCCTCTCTCGGAACCAGCACAATATGCTCTTTTACATGGCAGTGTACAGTTTGGTAGCTCGTCCCCGACTGACTCTTGCTCCACCATTTCTACCTAGGCTAACCACAATTTGCGCGCGCTACACAGATCCGTCCCCGAGGGGAACCACAACACCTTTTATATACAAACTAACTAAGAACCGTAAGTGAGGATCAGCAGTTTACATAACAGCAACCAAATGAATTAAATAAAACAGAACATTTGCACATATTGACATCTCTACAAAAAAATTATTCACACAGAAATTACGCCGGCCGAAGTGGCCGTGCGGTTAAAGGCGCTGCAGTCTGGAACCGCAAGACCGCTACGGTCGCAGGTTAGAATCCTGCCTCGGGCATGGATGTTTGTGATGTCCTTAGGTTAGTTAGGTTTAACTAGTTCTAAGTTCTAGGGGACTAATGACCTCAGCAGTTGAGTCCCATAGTGCTCAGAGCCATTTGAACCATTTTGAACACAGAAATTACACTAATATACAGTAAGTTTTGTTCCCTCCAAATAGGACAAAGAATTTAAATGACAGGTACACTACATTGCATAGAATCAAATCATGACATCAAAGTTTGTACAAAGAAAGTAGTATACAATTTTGTGTTATCTATCAATCAAACACATTTACAGAAGCTTAACGATGTAATATTAAATGAAACAAAAGCAAAATAAATCAGTAGAGTGTTAGAACTATGGTGTTACACACTGTTTATGTACAGACTCACTACAGTTTTAGATTTAGTTTTGTGGATGGCCAAAAGTTTATGTTTGGCGCACCTATTACAATTTACTGTTCAATACCCTGTTCATTACACAGTTACGGGTGTCATACATAATTCACAATTACAGGTGAGTATGTCTAGCAGTCCCATCTGTCTTTCTGTTTTATTATGAATAGGAACAATCTTACAGACCCAAGGCACTTTGACTTACACTCCCTCAATCGGGTTACGGGCGTAAGGGAAAAAAATGGGTCAAAAAAACCCCGCCCGGAGCCTTCGGATTGTTATTGTGGTTAATTATGATTTACATTGAATGTGTAGCACCTGCACACAAATTAACAGACAAATACATACATATACATTTATATTACAAAAAATCGTCATTGAAACATGAAATTACATAACGTACAACAGTCTTTTTTTGTTTTGTACAGATAGTTGTTTTAGGCTTTGTGTTATTGAGTGTTACAATTTTACGTGGTGTATCAGTTCATCGTCGCCTACAACATTTTTGGATCTGATCGAAGTAAGCGTTGCCGAAAGCGATTTGTTGCTGGTCTGGCGGTGCGTCGGTGCTGGCGTAGACGGTAGCGAGTGTAATCTCTTGTTGCAGCCGGCGCCGGTTTGTTGGCCCAGGCGGTGGCGTAGGCGCGAACCGCTGCCGGTCGGTGGGCGTGGCGCCGCGTCCGCTGCACGGACAGGACAACCGCCGATCGCTCGCTGCGTCGCACAACCTGTAAACATTTCACCGAGTATCAGTTCATCAGCATAATAAAGTAAATATATCTGCTATAAGTGTCCGAAGAAAATTCATTAGTTTCCCAAACACTCCACAGTCACTCGTGTTCACTGTTTACGAAATGCATTGTAAGAATATACGAGCGAACGAGTTCCAGGTCTTTAAATAAGTTCTGGTCCGAAATCACACATTTTACTCTGGTTTAACCTAACTGTAGTTTTAAGCTAAGTGTTCACTTGGGCGCAGTACGCACTGTCACAATGGTGAGTGTTCACTTGAGTATGTCGCTGTGACACTTTTCGCTTCATACCACTTGGCCAGCGTCGCTTCTAGCGTGCATCTGTCAGTCCGGAATCCACAGTTCGCTGTGCGCTACCTATAGCGTATTTTCACAGTCCACTGCTATGGCTCCGTTTATCAGAAGTCTCACTTATTTGACGAAACATTTATCCACACTGTAAATGTCTATCATGTTTTGCACCTAAATTGTTTTCTGCGAAAGGCACACCATTTGAGCTATTAATTTTTATTCTTTTGTTCACTATACTTTCAGAAAAGTCTTCCACTGTTAAACACAGTCACACATGTTGTGTTCTTGCACAGTTAACTGTTCACACAATGATGTCGTTCCAATTTGTAGTTCAGTTTATCCGTCTTTTCACTATTTGAGCATTCGGATAGTCACTGTTAAATTGGAACATGGTTTATTGTTTTTTTCTAGAATTGCCTAATAAATATGCTTTCCATTTTACATGTTAATCTTACATATATACATAGATATGGTGCAATTAGAGTTCCTTCTAGGTCTGTTTATCAATTAGTATACAGTGATTGACCTAGATGTCACCTCTAATTTAAAGTGTTGACCAGTTGGTCATACTGGACCCGTGAGTTCAGTAGGTTTTATGACATGTGTATTGTTTATTCATTCAACACTGATTCAGTTCTTTAGTCATTGTTGCGTTTGCGGCTGTCTTGCTTGCGCACGGGTGTACCTGCAAGCGCCTTCAAGCTGGAATCAGTCTGGAAGTTAAGAGATATTATTCTGTTTGAAATTTTTTATTACGCGAATTCTCGCATCTGTGCAGCGATTCGGTGTTAATGTGCGCGTCCGACGACCATGCACAATGCTTCCTCCCTTTTCAACGTTTATCCTGTGCAGAGAATCCTTCCGTGGATTCCTTTGCTAATCTCTTTTCTGTCACGGCACTTGTGCAAGTGCAGTATTCCCCTTCTGTTACAACTCACTCATACATACACTTAGCAACTACTCTATATGTAACAAACACAAGCATAATATCAAATAAACATTAAATAAATCTTACTAACTAGGCGTACAACTTACATCTACCTTTACACAATACACATTTTATACTTAAACTCTTAAGTATCCCTGGATATAAACGGTTTTATTATTTGCCACCGCAGCGTTCTCTGAATTTCTCTCCCCACGGTTTTTATTTTCGACCACGGCATTGAATAGGAGGCACGGCAGAAAATTTGGTGAGGTTTTACTTGCATGTCGAACTCATACTCTTTTACTATCCCCAGTTTTTCTGATAACGCTTGTACAAATTGGTTCAGCACTTGGCTCAAATGAGATTGCTGTGACAGGCTTAGGTACCATGACCCGGCTACCTTTTGATGCAATACGTTGCTTAATAATGGTATTTTCCCGTTCGCAACAGGGGTCCGATTGGCTGTTGTCTTGATTTACAACACAGTTGTGATTCAACGCGTCAGGATCCTGTAAAGTTACCCGGACGTTCCGGCAGTAACTCACATACGCGTCCGGAGTCCTCATTAATGCCAGATCAATTTGTCGGTTTAGATAGGTTAAGGTGCATCTGGCTCGGAAGAGGTCAATTTTTGCGTTAAATTCCCTAAGCGCGTCAAGGCCCAGGATGCAAGGTACTGTGAGATTTTTGACCACCAGGAATGTGCACAGTATGGCTTCGTTTTCCACGGCAATCTCTGCCTGCACCTACTTCTTCATTAGCTGCACCCTGCCCCGTAGGGCACCTACTATCCTACAATTTTCTACTAGCAGGCTCGGTAACTTTTTCACACGATCCACGCACTTGAATAACTGCTCATCATTACAAGAAGCACTCGCCCCTGTATCCAATATTATTATTACTTCGACCCCATTTATCTTTGCCACAAAGGCAGCCTGCACATGTTCTATTTCTTCTTGGTCCGCAGATCGCGGATCAACTGTCAGTTCATCTTTCATCTCGCATCCGTCATTGTAACGGAGCAAATTCACCCCCACATTCTGTCTGCTCCCCTGTTTCACCTTGCTGACCGTCTGGGAAGGACCTACAGAGGTCGGCCAGAGTTTCACGGCCTGTCGCACCCTGCCGACACGTGATCAGACACATCGGTTATTGGAACATTACCAGTCACAACTGGTGACGTGCACTGCGGTGCATACACGTGTGACTGGTTGTTCGGAGGCTGAGGTGGAGGCGGTGGCATCGGGATAACATTGATGTGATTAACAGGCACATGACCTGACGACATGTTCTGATGTGACTGCCAGTCTGCAGGCCCTGCCCGTTGCCACTGCTCATTGTTAGTTCTCATATTTTTATTGTCGAAGTTGGAGTTTCCTCCCCCTTCGCCTCATCTCTTTCGATTGTAGTTTTCTCCACCTCTTTTTGATGAAGACTGGCCATGCTGGTACGTATTGTATCCAGTGCTGTGCCATTAACCATCCACAGGGGCACACTTTTGATAGTGTTTCATATCTTAGTTAAGTTTTCCCATTGCGAATATTCGTCACTCTTAGAATACCCGTTCTTACGAGGGCTATTATTGGATTGGTTTTTTCCTTTACAGTTCGCTTGTCCGTTGTTTGTACTCCCCTGATCTCCCTGCCTGGCATCCTCGTGTATTAAATCGAGGGAGTCTGTGGTTGCCATAAACAACTCCAAGTCCGTGTCAAGGATGTGTACAAGTTTCTCTCTTATCGTTATAGGCAGTTTACCCTTCAAAATTCTTAGAACGTCCCTGGCAGGCATGGGTTCGTCCCAGTATCTTGTTTTGTTCAGGTATCTATCAAAATATTTTCTCAAGTTACCTGAACGGGGATTGAATGGTTCCGGGTTATACACTTGCTTCCGGAATCGCTCCTGAACTGACCTGGACCAGTATTTGGTAAGAAATTTACTTTCGAATTCAGACAACGACGGACACTGCTCCGTGATTTCCATCGCCCACAGTGCCGCGTCGCCTGTGATGGAAGAGATCACAAACTGAACCTTTTGCTGCTTAGTCCATGATGCTGGGAGTACATTCCGAAAACTTTTTATAAATATTACCGGATGGTCTGGCGTGAGGTCAGTCGTTTGACAGCGCGTTTCGGCCCGGGCCCGCCCGTTGCCGGCGCGCCTTAAGGCACGGAGGCTCGCACTGGGGCGTATCGCTTCCAGTCGGGCGTGCCGCGGCAGTCCTCACTCGGGGAAGTGATGCGTCTCTCATAGCCTCTCCTTCCAAAGTGGCTCTTTCCGCCTTCCCGTGGTGCCAGACGTCAAGCTCGGCATTCTGCCTTGCGTCAAAAGGGAGAGCTGCGACCCAACCCGATGCGAAAGCGAAGGGTGCGTGGCACAGGGGGAGCTGTGTCGAGGGACCGAACATCAGTCCCTTTCTGTTCGCAGGGTACAGACCATCACGTGCTCTGCATGCCGGCGATCTCGTTTGTCGGCGTGGGATCGCGGCGCGAGTCGGCAAGGGCGCTTCGCCGCGCCCCTGGGTAACCGGGGCGTGTTCTGCCAAACCCAGGAGGTGGTGACATCACCTGGGCCAGGTTAGATGGGTCCAGACCACCGAACGTCTGGGGGACCGGCCCGCCACCTGAGTAGGAGTGGGTCCTTGGCCAGATGGTGGAAACTCGGGCAAGTAGGCGGCGAAGGGCGAGAGGTGCATCCGCCTCTCCGGAGTGCGGGGTGCAGTTGCCGAGGAGCGTCGCGTGAAATCGTCGATGACGGGGACACCGACGAGGACCAGTGCACTGGCGACGGTGCGCTGAACCTGGCGGCTCGGAAGTGCCCTTGACCTAGGGGCGAGGTCGGTGGGCGAGATGCAGAAGTCCCCCCCCCCCCCCCCCCCCCCCCATGCCAGAGGAGCCGGTCCGGGGCAAGAGACGGGCTCCCACTTCTTTTTATCACTCGTCAATCATGGCTGACAACGAAACGAGTGATACGTGTGCGCCTCAACGAGCTTCCATTGCGCCTGATCCCTCTCCCCAGGACGAGCAGGGACAGGCAAAGAATGAAACAGTTATGGAAAGATATACTAGGATAGCGTCGCTCATGGAGCAACAAATTAAAAACGGCAAGATAAGCCAAGCTGGTCTTGCCATTATTAAGAATGAGTTGGCAGCATGGGCTATTGCCCACGCCAAACTAGAAGGAAGGGCTGAAGAACTCGAAAAAGAAAATGAAAGATTAAGGAGACAACCAACCAAGACGTGGGCAGCTGTGGCCGCGCAAGCGCCCACAAAGCGCCCACAAAACTCGACCAAAGACACAATTGACAGAATCACAAAGAGAACTGACACGGCAGTCTTCCTCAGGACACTACCTGGGCAAGACACCAGTGTCAAAAAGATCCAAGAACTATTCACAAAAACATAGATCCTGTTAAAGACAAGATACGAATCAAAAGAATAAAACCAAGTAGAAACTCTGTCATAGTTGAAGTTGCTTCTGAGAATGACAAAGAAAAACTGTTGAACAACCAGAAATTGAACTCGGTGGTCAAATGCGAACCACCGAGGAAACGTAATCCTTTAGTCATATTATATGACGTACCATCAGTAATGACCAATGAAGAATTAATAGAAACAATCAGGCTGCAAAATTTTGAGGAGATTAACGAAGAAGAATTCAAGAACTGTTTTAAATTAAAATTTAAGACTGGGCCACGGGGTCGTGATGTCGTTCATCACGTCGCCGAGGTGTCAGCACAAATGTGGCGGAACATCACAACAATGGGCAGAATATATATTGGCTTTCACGCCGTTAACGCTAGAGACTATGTCGTGGTACCTCGTTGCCACAACTGTGGCGACCTGGATCACGTCTTAAGGTTGTGCACCAGGGAGCCGGCATGCACTAAATGTGGGGAACACGGTCACAGCCGCAAAGATTGTAAGGCGGCGGCGGTCTGCATACCGTGTAAGAATAGAGGTAAGAAGTCATGCGGAGCCACAGGCAGGAATTGCCCTACATATAGAATGCTGGAGCAAAGACTCATCTCCAGAACAGACTATGGCTGAGCCAGGTACACCAAATAGGATGCCAAAACGGAAGTCCCCGAGCAAAAGGAGGAGGGATGCCGTGAGGGCAAACAGATTTAAGGAGTTTCTGAGGTCGCTCCCAGGCGCCTTTAGAACTGAAATACAAGACAAAGCAACTCAGACTGATTTTCCAACAATAAATATTGGTATACAAACAAATCTCCCCCTCACGACTGAAACTCTCTCCTCTGGAAGCCGGGGAAAAAAGCCGATAATACATCTACAACGGCAAGGGCATCCTGTAACTGTGGTAACGCCGAAAGTCAATCACATCGTAACGTCAAAAGACAATCAAATCAATCATATAAATCAACTACCGATTCAAGAAAATACAGTGACAAGCTCAAGCACGAGCCCCACTGTACAAAGCTCACCAATTGTCAGAGTCCCACTGGTCGATCCGGTGAGGGTATACCCCAACTTGGAGTATACTATGCAATTATCCAGATTGGAGCAGCCGGCAACCCTGACCACTGCCTTACGACATGTGGTCCGGGTAGGACATGAAGAAGGCAGAAAGGTAACCTTCTCGGTTATGGAGGCTATTGACAGAATCCAGCTAAAATCAGTGAATCTCCCCACCGACTTCGGAGCCTTGCGTGATCTGCTCAAGAAAGTTTTCGACAGACGAGGTGAGAAATTCGACCTTAACGAAATTTACCAGCAATCAGTAATAGCACACGGACGAATTGCTTTCGACTGGAGCAAGACTTGGCCACATGACCGAATACACACATACTACCCTTAATGACGAAACTTACCATTGGACAACTTAACAGTCATAATAGCAGACTCGTCATGCAGGAGCTCCGGAGGGAGGTGAAAGAGAGGAGACTAGATGTACTCTGTCTACAGGAGCCATACTCCCTTGCTGGAAAGATAGCTTTTGCCGCTGCAAGCTGGCAAATAGTTAGCACGGGAGATAACCCGAAGGCGGTGATCATAATCACAAATAAGCTCCTCAGAGTTACCATACTATCACAATTTGCAACAAGCCACAGCAACGTCGTGGAGCTTCAAACCCCCATGGGAACAATAATCCTCATCAACATGTATTTCCAATATGGGGACAACATAGAACTCTATATTGACCACCTGGCTAGAGTCACCACGGCGTTGCAGGGAAGAAAAGTAGTAGTAACAGCTGACATTAACGCAAAATCCCCCCTGTGGTACAGTAGCACAAGGGATGCCAACGGTGAAAAAATTGAGGAACTCATAATGGCATCACAACTTGTGGTGGCTAACAGGCCTGGAAATCCTCCTACCTATGCTGCAGGGGGAGGACAGGGCACAAATATTGATGTGACCCTTGTAACACCAAATATGGCTAACTTTATTCAAAATTGGAGAGTCCTAGAGAATGCCACCACAAGCGACCACAACTTGATATATTTTACCTTGGGCGAAAGAGAGTGCCGCTGGGCCACGGGGTGAGAGGTGCAACTAAATTATAGAAGAGCTGACTGGGAGCGCCTAGCAAGGGAGTGTGACATTCCTCCGTTACCGGAAGGTGACATGTATCTGGACATGGACGTGGACCAGAGAGCAGAGGAACTGGTGAATGCAGTGACAAGAGCGGTGAAGGCAGCCGTACCTACAAGGAGGAGGGCCATGGCGGCCTCTCCGTCACCATGGACTGCAGAACTAGGTGAACTCCGTCGATCTGTCAGAAGGCTAAGAAGGCACTACCAGCGCAGTGTCGTCTGGCAAGAACGCCAAAGGTGGCAGATATTATACAGGGAGGAAAAGCAGAAGTTCCAAAAGGAACTACGCGAAGTTAGGATGTGAAGTTGGGAGAATTTCGTGCTTAACCAGCTAGTCACGGACCCATGGGGGCTCCCATACAAGCTGGTAAGGGAAAAAATCCGCTCTCCTCTGGAGTTATCAACAGTCAGGTACGGGGACAGGATGACGGAGTCCTGGCAGGAAACTGCAGGGGTCCTCCTCCAGTCCCTGTTGCCTGACGACAATGCGGAAGGGGAAACAGAAGGGCAGAAACAACTCAGAAACGAAGACCAGGAGGAATACGGTAATGAGACGGCTGTCTACCCTTTTTCAGAGGAGGAGGTGGCAGCCCATATAAGATCATTGAAAAAAGGTAAAGCACCTGGGCCGGACGGCATTGTGGCGGAGGTAGTGCAGTTTCTGGCGCCTCAGTTAACTGCGCCATTAACGCATCTTTATAACGAATGTCTCCGACAGAGGAAATTTCCGAAGAGATGGAAAACAGCAAACGTAATCATTATAAAGAAAGGAATAGACAAGGACCCTGCAAATGTGAAATCTTACAGGCCGATTTGCCTGTTGGATATATTTGGTAAAATATTGGAGAAACTGCTGGCTGACAGATTGACGGCACACCGAGTGTTGTGCGGGGTGAGTGACAGACAGTTCGGGTTTAGGCCGGGGCGATCAGCATCTGATGCTATTGCCCTGGCGGCCGAGGTCTGAAGCTCGACCCCGCATAAATACGTGGTTGGCATCATGGTGGACATCAGTGGCGCCTTCGACAACCTTTGGTGGCCTTCGCTCTTCTCCTGCTTGCGGGAGAAAGAGTGTCCAGGGCCGCTATATGGTTGCCTGAGGAGCTATTGTAAGGATCGGGAGGTCTGGTTATCATCGTCTAGCGAAAGAGTTGGGAAGGTAATTACCAAAGGATGTCCCCAAGGTTCTGTCTTAGGACCCCTTTTTTGGGATATCCATATGGAGCCATTACTAGATAGATTGCAACGAAGTAATGAGGTGCTAGAGGTGATAGCCTACGCGGATGACCTCCTCCTGTTGGTTGGCGGCCGTAGCCGCGAAGACATAGAACCAAAAATAGAGACAGCACTAGACAAACTTCAGAAGTGGTGCCAATCGACAAAAATGACGATATCACCTAGTAAATCGACCTACTTACTACTAAAAGGAAATCTTATTAGAAACCTGACTGTTAGAATAGATGGTTCACCGGTTCTCCGACGACGAGAGACACGTTACCTGGGAGTTATCATTGATGAGAGGTGGAGTTTTGGGAAGCATATTGAAACGGTCACCCAGAGAGCCCTTCAGATATTAAATAATTTAATTTCCATAGGCCACAAAAGATTTCATCTTCCTCCACACCTAATTAGACTTTACCATAATAGTATCTTAACCTCAGTAGTGGGCTACGGCTCGGGAGTCTGGGCGCACAGGCTCACGAGGGTGGTGCCCGCCATGGCAGTGAGAAGGGTTCAGAGAAGCATGATATTAAGATCCGTAGGTGCCTACAGAACATCTCCAGGGGGAGCCCTATCAATCATAATGGGGCTCTGCCCTCTGGATATAAAGATTAGAGAACAGGCGGCTTGGTATTGGGCTAAGAAGGGAAATAATGAGAAAATTGCTGATATCATGGGTATCAGATTAAGGGACAAAAGAGAGATAAGAACAAAAGGGGAAGAGCTCTGGCAGGAGTTTTGGGAGGCAGAAGAGACTGGACGGAGAACCTTCCAGTTCCTACCCGATGTGAGGGAACGACTTGGCCTGAAGTACTTTGAGCCTACGCGAGGGTTGATCCACTTTCTCACTAGCCATGGACCCTACCCGACATACTTATGTCGATTTGGGAAAAGGGCGACACCAACGTGCGACTGTGGCGATCCGGAGGGCACGCCTGAGCACGTGGTCTACGAGTGTCCCCTCTTCAATGATATCGCCAACGGACTAAGAGACAGACTACCCAACCGAGACACATACCAATTACTTAGACGAGAAGAAACGTTTCAGACCTTGAACACCCTGGCAAACGAGATATCACGCAAAGTATTAATCGACTACTTAGGAGAGATACATTAAAAATAAAATAAAAAAGAAAGAAAAAAAGAGCGACAATAACCACCAACTGAGTCTGAGAGCCCTATTCCCATACCGTCTGTGCGAGGACTGGCCGACTACCTCTAAGTTGGGAACCGCCACGTGCAGGACTAGGGGGAGTAGGGAACAACTACCGATTGCGACACACACACACCGGACATGACGTAGGATAGAGTAGTTTGTAGGAATTAGATATAGAAAATTAAGATAGGGACTGCAGCGAATAAACATCGAGGCCCGCCCAGTGCCATGGGCATGCTCTTCGGGGTTAGCTCGAAGAGCAGGGCAGTAAAAGTAGGTTTATATCTTCACTGGCACGCATGTGACGCTGCAGTAAATATATATAGATTAGATTAGTAATAGGAATTAGGATAAACAATATAAGTAGATTAGACGCCCATTGTTACTAATGTTAACTGTAGCTCACCCATTAATAAGTACACTAAGCTGCAAAAAATGTAATAAAAATGTATCGCTGTTAGGACCCACTAATGTAGTAAGGTAGTGGGTTAAATTTGTATAACTATAATGATTTAGATAATAAAGATTTAAAAAAAAAAAAAATATTACCGGATGGACTTTCTTTTTGTCGTCATTAAAAGTCTGGAACTGTGTGTGTTTTATTAGTAATTCCTCGTGCCTTACTTGCGCTACAGTTGGTAGCGCTACCTCTCCGTTCGCGGCGACAACGCCTGAACAGTTGACTGGCGAGTACGATTGCCCTTTCTCGCAGTAAGCTTTTTCCATTCGGCATTCATTTATCGGCACATTTCTGTACTGTGGATTGTTGTAACATGGCGCGTGGGCCTATGACATCTCGGACCGCTCTAATCGAGCTAACGCCTGTATTACGCAGTCGTCGAGTCGCCTCTCGAGCCAGTTGGAAATTTCGTCAACCGTTTTAACAGTATCTTTCATTTGACTTTCCAACACTCACGAAGCTTTGTCTAATTGACCTACGAGTTCGTCCAATTGCGTGACCTTCTGTGGAATGTCTTTGTTCTGGTCTACCAACTTAGCCACTTGCTGTTGTACTAAATCGATCTCCTGTGACAAACATGGCACTAGCGCCTTGTCACGTTGTTCAAACATTTCATTCATTTTTGCCAGGAACTGAGCGTCATGCTCCTGTTCCCTGTGTTCGCGTTCAAGGCGTTCCTGTCTTTCCTTTTCCTCACGTCGCTTCTCCCTTAGATCTAATTGTGCCATAAGTACAGTCAAGAAATCAGCTGTTGGCGCAGGTACTTGTACAACATTTGCTGTCGATGCAGTAGCATCCTCCTTCCCTGTGCCAGTAATCGAGTGGATTTCTTTGCTCAATTGAGCTTGATCCTGATCGGTGCCTAATATTTTATCCGTTTCAGGTTGCCCAGATTCCGGTTTTGGAAGATGAGAACCCGTCATTGTGGGTGGGTTCCTCACTGGAAACTCTTGCACATTTTCGTCTGTATCATAGCCTGACAGATCTTCCCCCTCTAACCGTTTGTCTTTGCGTGTCTTCACTATTTCGACTAGTATTAATCCTGACTGGTAAGACACGAGTACACACAAAATCTATTATCCCCCAGAAATGACACCCACACAAAATATACTAACTACACAAAAGCAATCAAGCTACCTACTACTATTACTACTGAAACTAACAGTTACACTTTCGCACTTGTAATATTTCCGTTGCATCGTGAAAAATTTTACTTCTGCTGAAACATTACTTTGGCAAACAACTGCACTAGCATTTATTTGATCCACACAGCTGATTGTGTGACCTCTGTCTCAGAATTCTAACACTGATTTTTGTTCAGTAGTAGTTCACTATCCGCCGACGTTGAAACAAATTGAATAAACACTTCTGACAAATTTTAACTCAAGAAGATAAACACAGTGCATGGCCCCCGGATCCATTTTTCCTTTAGTGTCCAGCACAGAAGCGCATGCATATACACCCTTACCTTTATTAGTTATTGTTGCTTGGTGTTGTCTTTATCTCAGTCGAGACAATGGTACGCATCTAGTCAGCTTCAAGTCCATATATCTTCAATGTTTGTATCTCGTACAAGTTTTGTATTTTTAGGTACATGGAAATAGATCACATATACGGCATTAATTTCACATACATATTATTACATACATAAAAAAAATTCTTTTAAATATATTTTTCTAGACGGACAACCATATCTCAGTCAATTTCTGTGTACTTAATATTGGTACACAAAATTTCAGACCCCACGTTGTTGGGCGCCATTTGTGACGTCGGTGGCATTCGTTACGTTATATATAAAAAATTGTATATTATCAGCATGATTCTTTCTCTCAGGGATATTGTCTTTTCTTTTCACTTTTACTTATGTGCATAAGTAAATATGAAACGGGTTCTTGAAGGGCCTCAGTTACTCATGTACCAACTTTAGATACTGAAGGTGGTGGCTAAAATATAGTTGCCGTTAACTAAATTGAATGTAATTTTGTTAATTTCTATTTATTGGTTGCAAAGCAAGGCTCGAGAGAATTTCGATTGTTGCCGTGGAGCGTCCAAGATAAAACTTACTGAACTCATGGAATCTGTATAATTTATAAATGAACATTAACGTAAATTAATAATCTGGTGCAATTTAAAAAGGTTTTTACAACAAAATCTCTCGCATTTACATTTGTTGTTGTTGTGGTCTTCAGTCCTGAGACCACTTTGATGTAGCTCTCCATGCTACTCTATCCTGTGCAAGCTTCTTCATCTCCCAGTAATTACTGCACCTACATCCTTCTGAATCTGCTTAGTGTATTCATCTCTTGGTCTCCCTCTACGATTTTTACCCTCCACGCTGCCCTCCAATACAAAATTGGTGATCCCGTGATGCCTCAGAACATGTCCTACCAACCGATTCCTTCTTCTAGTCAAGTTGTGCCACAAACTTCTCTTCTCCCCAATCCTATTCAGTACTTCCTCATTAGTTATGTGATCTACCCATCTAATCTTCAGCATTCTTCTGTAGCACCACATTTCGAAAGCTTCTATTCTCTTCTTGTCCAAACTATTTATCGTCCATGTTTCACTTCCATACATGGCTACACTCCATACAAATACTTTCTGAAATGACTTCCTGACACTTAAATCTATACTCGATGTTAACAGATTTCTCTTCTTCAGAAACGCTTTCCTTGCCATTGCCAGTCTACATTTCATATCCTCTCTACTTCGACCATCATCAGTTATTTAGGTCCCCAAATAGCAAAACTCCTTTACTACTTTAAGTGTCTCATTTCCTAATCTAATACCCTCAGCATCACCCGACTTAATTCGACTACATGCCATTATCCTCGTTTTGCTTTTGTTGATGTTCATCTTATATCCTCCTTTGCAGACGCTATCCATTCCATTCAACTGCTCTTCCAAGTCCTTTGGTGTCTCTGACAGAATTACAATGTCATCGGCGAACCTCAAAGTTTTTATTTCTTCTCCATGGACTTTAATACATACTCCGAATTTTTCTATTGTTTCGTTTACTGCTTGCTCAATATACAGATTGAATAACATCGGGGAGAGGCTACAACCCTGTCTTACTCCCTTCCCAACCACTGCTTCCCTTTCATGTCCCTTGACTCTTATAACTGCCATCTGGTTTCTGTACAAATTGTAAATAGCCTTTCGCTTCCTGTATTTTACCCCTGCCACCTTCAGAATTTGAAACAGTATATTCCAGTCAACATTGTCAAAAGCTTTCTCTAAATCTACAAATGCTAGAAACTTAGGTTTGCCTTTCCTTAATCTTTCTTCTAAGATAAGTCGTAAGGTCAGAATTGCCTCACGTGTTCCAGTATTTCTACGGAATCCAAACTGATCTTCCCCGAGGTTGGCTTCTACTAGTTTTTCCATTCGTCTGTAAAGAATTCGTGTTAGTATTTCACAGCTGTGGCTTATTAAACTCACTGTACAGTAATTTTCACATCTGTCAATACCTGCTTTCTTTGGTTTGGAATTATTATATTCTTCTTGAAGTCTGAGGGTATTTCGCCTGTTTCATACATCTTGCTCACCAGATGGTAGAGTTTTGTCAGGACTGGCTCTCCCAAGGCCGTGAGTAGTTCCAATGGAATGTTGTCTTCTCCGGGGGCCTTGTTTCGGCTCAGGTCTTTCAGTGCTCTGTCAAACTCTCCCATTTCATCCTCGTCTACATCCTCTTCCATTTCGATAATATTGTCCTCAAGTACATTGCCCTTGTATAGACCCTCTATATACTCCTTCCACCTTTCTGCTTTCCCTTCTTTGCTTAGAACTGGGTTTCCATCTGAGCTCTTGATGTTCATACATGTAGTTCTCTTATCTCCAAAGGTCTCTTTATTTTTCCTGTAGACAGTATCTATCTTACCCCTAGTGTGATAAGCCTCTACATCCTTACATTTGTCCTCTAGCCATCCCTGCTTAGCCATTTTGCACTTCCTGTCAATCTCATTTTTGAGACGTTTGTATTCCTTTTTGCCTGCTTCATTTACTGCATTTTTATATTTTCTCCTTTCATCAATTAAATTCAATATTTCTTCTGTTACCCAAGGATATCAACTAGCCCTCGTCTTTTTACCTACTTGATCCTCTGCTGCCTTCACTACTTCATCCCTCAAAGCTACCCATTCTTCTTCTACTGTATTTCTTTCCCCCATTCCTGTCAATTGTTCCCTTATGCTCCCCCTGAAACTCTGTACAACCTCTGGTTCTTTCAGTTTATCCAGGTCCCATCTCCTTAAATTCCCACCTTTTTGCAGTTTCTTCAGTTTTAATCTACAGTTCATAACCAATAGATTGTGGTCAGAGTCCTCATCAGCCCCTGGGAATGTCCTACAATTTAAAACCTGGTTCCTAAATCTCTGTCTTACCATTATATAATCTATCTGATATCTTTTAGTATCTCCAGGTTTCTTCCATGTATAGAACCTTCTTTTATGATTCTTGAACCAAGTGTTAGCTATGATTAAGTTATGCTCTGTGCAAAATTCTACCAGACGGCTTCCTCTTTCATTTCTCTCCCCCAATCCAGATTCACCCACTACGTTTCCTTCTCTCCATTTTCCTACTCTCGAATTCCAGTCACCCATGACTATTAAATTTTCGTCACCCTTCACTATCTGAATAATTTCTTTTATCTCATCATACTTTTCTTCAATTTCTTCGTCATCTGCAGAGCTAGTTGGCATACAAACTTGTACTACTGTAGTAGGTGTGGGCTTCGTATCTATCTTGGCCAGAATAAAGCGTTCACTATGCTGTTTGTAGTAGCTTACCCGCATTCCTGTTTTCTTATTCATTATTAAACCTACTCCTACATTACCCCTATTTATAGCCCTGTAGTCAGCTGACCAGAAGTCTTGTTCCTCCTGCCACCGAACTTCACTGAATCCCACTATATCTAACTTTAACCTACCCTTTTTCCTTTTTACATTTTCTAACCTACCTGCCCGATTATAAGTGATCTGACATTCCACGCTCCGATCCGTAGAACGCCAGTTTTCTTTCTCCTGATAACGACATCCTCTTGAGTAGTCCCCGCCCGGAGACCCGAATGGGGGACTATTTTACCTCCGGAATATTTTACCCAAGAGGACGCCATCATCATTTAATCATACAGTAAAGCTGCATGCCCTCGGGAAAAATTACGGCCGTAGTTTCCCCTTGCTTTCAGCCGTTCGCAGTACCAACACGGCAAGGCCATTTTGGTTGTTGTTACAAGGCCAGATCAGTCAATCATCCAGACTGTTGCCCCTGCCACTACTGAAAATGCTGCTGCCCCTCTTCAGGAACCTCACGTTTGACTGGCCTCTCAACAGATACCTCTCCGTTGAGGTTGCACCTACGGTACGGCCGTGTGTATCACTGAGGCTCGCAAGCCTCCCTACCAACAGCAAGGTCCATGGTTCATGTTAACACCTTGAAAAATAAATTAATACTTTGGCGCGTAATGGCCGACCATAGGCTGCATCCGAAGATGAGCTTCTCGCAGCGCAAATTACTGAGAAAATGCTTATTAAAAATACTTAGCCACTGCCAGAATTTGAGGTAACAACTATTATAAGGAAATTCATTTTGTAATAATCATAACAAGTTTATTTTAGGAGAATACAGAATAACTTACATAAAATATGTGTAGCCGCTCAGTGGCTGCCTTCCGTATAGCGAAACAAAACAGTCTGTGTGTCATAACATACTTCCATCCTATTCGGCCATTCAATCACGTCTCTTTCGATCCTTTTTTTTATTTTCATAGACATTAAACATAGATGCTACTCAATTATCGCTGCATATCAGTTGTTTCAAGAACATTAACTGTATCTTTTATATTAATTATATTCCTAAAATACTTAACTACGGTTTATAGCCGAAAAAATGTCAATATTTAAGTGACGTACCGTCACAAGTACCAAGAACACTGCACTGGACCATTAAAGTTGCACCAAAATTGCTACAGAAAAGAAACGAT
This sequence comes from Schistocerca serialis cubense, assembly GCF_023864345.2. Taxonomy (NCBI): domain Eukaryota; kingdom Metazoa; phylum Arthropoda; class Insecta; order Orthoptera; family Acrididae; genus Schistocerca; species Schistocerca serialis. The sequence continues at coordinate 255,592,883 of NC_064644.1, read as the reverse complement.
TCCCAAGTCTTCCGTCGACTGGCAGCTTATTGAGATGCACGTCTAATGGACAGGATCGAAAACAAAAAGTTTGACACATTAACAGTGTACACATATAGAATCTAGACCATAGCGTTAGTTCAGATTGTATGTTACAAAATATCAAATTAATGTTAGGAACTAAATACTGTAGGTGCTGAAAATCGTAGGATGAGCAATGCTGGTGCGGTACATGTTCGAAATTTCCTTTTTCTTCGTAAGTAATAGATGCCTTTGGATCGAGGTTGGTGGTTATACACTGAAAAAGCAATAGTGAATCGTTTTTGACGTGCCCATTGTGGATTTTACCACTATCTACATTAAGGACTGTTTCAGGAACTTGAGGACATCCATTTAATGTATGGGGCAGCGGGATTCAATTGCCTGAAAGCAAAACATGTCTAAAGGGACAACTTTCACAACAAGTGTCACCATAACTGAAAAAAAAAGGTATCAGTGTGATTAAAAGACAACAACGTACATGCCGTCCAAGTTGTAGAACGCAAGCCCAGGTTTTCACTTACGAAATGTTTGCAGAGTTGAGTTTGAGAAGACAAAGTGAATTAAACCTCTCCATTCGGAAGTTATCTGGATTTGTTGTTCTTCGTCTGGAGTTGCTGTTTTCGGAAGTCTAGTTACAAAAGATATCTGTTTCTGTTCTTCCTATTGTGATATTACCACTATTTTTGCTTACACATCCCACATTCAGTACACCTGAATTTTTTCTTCGGTGAATTGCGCCATAGTATGTTATTTGTCATTGTAATTTGCTTGCTACCATAACGGGAGAATGAGGGAACTGTATACCACATCAAATGTGATGTCACGTCACTTCCTACATTCGTTGCATTCGTCAGGTCTAGACATTCGTTACTGATTCCGGATTTGTGATACCTGAAATTAAGACGATTTTGACATATTGGGTCGCGTCTGTCCTTGGTTCGCGGTCATAAATAACCAGATCGTCTAAATCTCGTCCATCTACATTGATGGAATATGTAGTTTGTCAAGTTTCAGTAAGTGTACTCAGCTTACGACATTGAAATACGTCATATGTGATGTTTTTTTCACATTTGGCAAATGGTTTGAATTTCGTCTTAGCTGTGGTTTGCTGAGTGTAGATGTAGATACCGATGTTAATGTCAGTGGTGTGTTTCTTTATCTGAGTAGCTTTGTTCCTTTGAAAGAATTCCAATGCTTTCTCGTGTACTTTTCATCTTTTAATGTTTAATTATTTATTTTATTGGTCATCTTCACATATTTCCTGTTTGCTGTTTTCTCAGATCACCTCACATATCTTCTGCTACCACTTTTTTAAATCTTAGAATAGTTCCGCTTCTGCTCCCTTTTCTATGTTCCTGCTGCGTATTTCTAAGCACTGAATAACTTCTACAGTCTGGATTGTTAACGTCGTTTTCCAGAGAAACTTGATCTGTTTTGTTTAACTTTCATCATTCTATAAACGTCGAAGAAAAAGCTTTGCCATATTGTACATAAATTTTTTTCCGTGTTGTTTATTTCGTCATTATTTTCTAATTTCCACCAGTATATGCCTCTTATTGGGCCCACTATGTTTTTCATAATTTTTCGTCCGAATTTTTTTCAGTACGTTTAATTTATACGTTAATGCTGGGCATTTGCTAGGCATCTACTTATTCTTCTTTCCATAAGAGTTCATAACTACACAGTTGATATTAATTTCTCATACATTCATATTCTTCTACGTAAGCTTACTTTGCTTACATTATTGCAAGTGTTTTGTTCACTCAGTTTAGGAACTTTATTTTTATGAGGAACAAAGGAATATTTCTCTCTCAGTGCTGCTGTCTTCCACCGGTAGGGTTTCTTTTCACCAACATCAACTTACTTTTTGTACTAAGCTGAATGTGAACTCACATTTATACGACGCTGTAGTATGTGGCGTTGCGAGTTGCTTAGTAATGCCCTAAGACATGCAATCCGCCAAGTCCACAGAGGATTACATGATATTTACTGCAGTGAACATAACGTTAAGCACAGGATCAATGAATATTTGTTGTTCAAGGCAAACACATCCCTCACGGCGTCGCAGGTCGTTCCCTGGAAGATAAAAATCTGCATCTACGTATTCATCAAAAGTTACTTCGAGAAAATTTTTCCACACAAGCGACTTATCACTTGGCTCACCAACTGATAAATATGATGGTCCATATTTATCATCATCTCACAATAACGTTCATGGTGATACAGATATAGCATCTTAGCTCATGGTTTGTTGTTCAGCTAGTAACATTCCTCTCTATCCACATACAAACTTAAGTTATTGAAAAATTTCCCGCAAAGAGTGACTTCAGGGACTACCGAATGTTCTTTCTATGTGTTATATTTGAAAAATGCAAAATGTTTATGATTTGAGTTATCAAGGAAACGATAAAAATCAAAATTATAGCAGCACTTTGTTCCTAATTAAAGTATTTGTGCACGTTGTACATTCAAATCTCTCTCTCCGTCTTTCTCGTGTGTGTATTTCTTCCCACACTACATTGCATGGAGTTATCTCTCATATTTCTAGAGAAACCACCATTAAATATATCCTAAATTTACTGTCCATTAACTGTAAACACGCCCTTAATCCAACTCTTGAACCTTTCTTTTATGTCCATTATCGTCTCTTTCATATGCAGATTGTGAAAGATTTTTTTGCACTCTTTGGAATTCGAGTACTTTCTTCTTTGTTTCCGAGCCTGATTGTATTCCTTGTGAGTAACTCCTTATTTTTTCTCACACTTTTGAGCCCGTTTTGTTGTAGATCGACAAGGTTTTTTTTTAGCGTATCTAGACTTTTTCCCCTCAGTTTTGCTTCTATTAACAAGCGCAAAAGTCAAACTGATAGTCAGTTTCCTTTCCCATTCTTTTGTGTATTATTCCCATACCTATCTGTTCTTGCTATTTGCAGAATAGTGTAGATATATTTTTTGCAGCAGTCCGATGATACATCACCATCTCCTCCAGAATGATTTTTTTAGATATTCCAGTACATCTGGGAATATAAGGACAGTTTGTAGAGTTATGTATATTAGAGACACAGGGCTCGATGACGTGTGAGAAGTGATATGTGAAGATACAGAAGACCTAGTAGACGTGGTAGATGAATGAGGACCCGGGAGCTTCCTGAGATATATCGAGATGGATAGAAAAAAGGCGATTTATGTAAGCCTTTTTCCCCTTGCTCAGATATCTGCATGCAATTAGAACTTTCTGCCATAAATTTTTTATTGAGTTGGAAAAACTTGTAACGTTGTATCTCTGGTTCGTGTACTTGTTATCCGTAATTTTGCAGGTATGCATCTGTCTATTAGAAGCAGCCTTTTTATTTTTTTCGCATTATTGTATATTTTTGATGGAATAAATAGAGCTTCATTAATATTATTATTGTTATTATGGTACTGTTGATAAAATAAACAGAAATAAAGCACTGTTGTTACAGGCTATTATTCTTTTTGTTTTCCTGCAAAGAACGGTGTATTTAGTCTGTATCAGATTGTTATGTGCAAAGTAAATGCAGTTAAAATAGAAACGCTTTTTTTGGAGTAATCGTGCAACGCAGATCTATTTCTGTCACGATTATTTAATTATTTATCGTGTCAAAAGTACAGAAATATCAAAAAAATATGTAAATGTTGACGTAATTTTACAGAAAAGAAGTCCAAAAATTGGACACTTCAAGTGCACTTGATGTAGCCCTCATAAGGTCTTGCATGGTGCAGGTAGTTGGTGATGAGGAACACTAAAGGAAATGGCTGTTAGTCTGCTCAACGTCACACTGGCAAAGAGCTGAGTCAACAGAGAAGCTCCAAGTCCGCAGATTGGTCTTGTATCTCGTTGTGTTTGATTGTAATCTATTGAGAGATATTGACCACTTCTCCGTATGTCCAGTTAGAACTTCTTCCTTTGGAGCCATCCCATTCTCCCAAACACCGACATTTCTCCCGCCATTGCGAGATTCTTGCCGCATGTGGATTCCCGATGAGAGCCTCAGTAGTTGTCAAGAAGCTCTTTCTTGATTTCAGCCTAGGATGTGCGGACTGACGACTATATAGGTGGATGGGCTTCCTTCGTTGTGGCCTTACTTTTCTCATATGTCGCAGCTACCTCACCTGTGATTTCAGGGGGAGCTATGCCAGCGAGACAGTGGAGTTTGTCCACAGGAGTAGGTCTCAAGCAACCCGTGATAATCCGGCAAGACTCATTTACAGCCACAACTACGTTCCTGGCATGACTGGAATTGTACCGGCAGTGGAATAACATAGAGCAAGCGCGCTTGAGCGCACAGTGCATGGGTTAGCATCCCATGATGTACCTGTCAGTTTTCGCACTATGTTATTTCTGGCTGCCACTTTCTGTCTGGTGTTTAGGCAATGCTTTTTATATGTTAGCGCGCGATCCAGAGCTACTCCAAGATATTTTGGAGTAGGAATATGTTCGCGTACGATGCCTCCCCAGGATATACTTAAGGATCTATTTGCCGGTTTATTTTTAGGTGGAAAGCGCAGATCTGAGTCTTAGTAGGATTAGGTTTCAAGTAACTCCCATGATAGTAACAGTGAATTTTTCCAAACATTTTGATAGCATATCTTCTACAGTCTCCAAACAGTCAGCCTGAGTAGTCATCAGCATAAATAAAGCTTCGAGTGCCTTCAGGGATAGGTTGATCGTTGGTATAGATGTTGAATAATAGCGGCGCAAGCACGCTGCCTTGTGGTAGCCCATTTTTACGAATTCTCCATCTAATTTTATTACGCTGAAATTCCACAAAAAATATGCGGCTCTGGAGAAGGTTTCTAATATTGCACATGAGTTTGAAGTCTTTAGTTATATCATAAACTTTATTCAGAAGGAGCCAATGGTTGATCGCATCGTAAGCCGCGGATAGATCGTTAAAGAAAGTACCTGCATTGAGCCATTTCTCATATCCATCTTCAATATATAGTGTTATGTTTAATATTTGAGACGTGCCACTTTTCCCTTCTCTGAAACCTGCTTTCTATGGTATTAGAAGAGACTCTAACTTTCTAATCATACTCTGAAGAATGAGCCTCTCCAGTATTTTGTAAAGGTGACAGAGTGAAGAGTTCGGTCTACAATTTTTGGGACCTGTCCTATCCTTTCCTGGTTTAGGTATGGAAATTACACTTGCTTTTCGTCATAATTTAGGGATCTTGTATTCTCGAATACATTTGTTCATAAACTCCAGTACCCAAAACATTGTAGAAGGACCAAAATTCTTGATTTTTTCAGCTGTAATGTCATCCAATCCTGCTGCTTTTCGCAATTTACATTTATTCAGGACTGAATTCAATTCTTCAAGAGAGAAAGAAGGAGATAAGACACTATTCCCTTAATCCGTTTGCCTGAATAATTGTTTCCTCTCTATATCTCTGGGTTTGGTTGATTAATGAGGAGTTGGTGAGCATTTTAGTATGGCTTAATGTGTTATCACGTAATAGCCTCCAGACCTTTAGGCTACTTTTACTCATGTCACAGTCAGCCATATTGTATCCATTATTCTCTCTTAACCTCAGATATTGAAGAGGGGACATTCTGTGCAAGGCTTGATGTGGCTTCACTGAAAGGATCTTCATAAAACTTCCTGTAGTATTCTTCAAGAAGAGCGGCCGTTTCAAGTGTTATACCCTTGATACAGTTCATTCTGCATCCCCTTGGAATCAATGCTCGCGAGGAGGCATTAACGATGTTAACAATATTCTCATATTGATCTATCACAGGATCTAAAGTTAAAATTTTCTCATCTAGTAATTTTGAAAATTTCCGCCAATCAGCCTTTTTGAAGTTGTACCTTTGTCTGAAAGCGATTTCTTGAGGTCTTACTTGTGTTAGAACTTGACACATAATGGATCGATGTTGTGTATTCGGTATGGGCTCACAGACGGATTTAGTGCTGGTATGAAAAATGCTTTCACTTACACAAAGAAGATCCGGATTATAGCCACGTTCCCAGCGTCCACTGTAGAAAGAATAAGGTAGTTTGTGGTCTTGAAGGAGGGAGAGTTTAAGCCCACAGAAGGACAGCCTCACCATTTTGATCCTCTTGAGTGCACACCCAAACATGGCTGTGACTGTTTAAATCACCTATCACAATAGAATCTTTCCTTGTAATGAAATTTTCAGGTGGAGTGAAGGAAAAATCTGTTGCTGGAGGCTTATATACTGATGTGACTGTACAGTAATAATTTCAATATTGTTATCGTCTGGCTGACGAACACTACAGACTTCAAGGTCAGGTCTTATAAAAAAAATGGTTCAAATGGCTCTGAGCACTATGGGACTTAACTGCAGTGGTCATCAGTCTCCTAGAACTTAGAACTACTTAAACCTGACTAACCTAAGGACATCACACACATCCATGCTCGAGGCAGGATTCGAACCTGCGACCGTAGCGGTCACGCGGTTCCAGATTGTAGCCCCTAGAACCGCTCGGCCACTCGGCCGGCTCAGGTCTTATAAAGATGGCGCATCCATACTGTGCATGTGGTCCTTCAGCAACCAGTTTGATTCCAGGAACAGCAGGACGTCTCTGCTGGGTATCCCTATGTACTTCTTGAACACACAAAACATCACAGTGCTTAGTGTGGCACATGTATTGTAAGCGTTGTTGCTTGCAGGGAGGAATTTCTTCAATATTCACGGATATTATAGTCAACACTGGTCCTAAAAAGGATCCTTGATTCGATGTCTTTGATACTTCTGGTGTGAAAGGATCAGCCGCCAGGTCATTCTGAGTTGGACTCTAACGTGGCCCAGGGTACGCCCAGTTGCATTTCATGTCTCTGCACTTAACATCAAACGTTGCAATCTTCGGGGAAGCTCCTTTCGTTCATTTAGCTTGAGCTTTCCTACTCATTTATTTAATAAGGTGATGGACAGTGGTGTATTATACATAACATTTCAGGCTGGAATTCAGAGACAGAGCATGAAGGGAGAATAAAATTGTTTTGATTATGGATTATGCAGTACCTGTGGGTTTGTTAGTTGGATGTTATAACTAAGTAAATGTTGGTTTTTGCACGGATCTACTGAGTCAGACCAGTCAATTGTTTATTTAGAAACAGGCAAATATGTAAAATTAAATCATGGTGAATATGAAGGAGAGCATGGAGGCATTGTGTTTGTAGGGAATCAGTTATAGTGGCTTAAAGCGGGGCAATTTAGTTAATATTACACCTGATACATGTTATGACCAAGCAACTACTGAAGTATTACACTGGTTATGCCTTAAAACATTATCCAGATAGGTAAAATACTTACAGTATAAACCGGTACGTTCATATTCTTAGAGAGACACTGTTCAAACTTCTTAAAAACCGTGTCTTAACGTAATGGAGAAACTAATATATTATGCAAAAAAGATCATTTATATTCCTTATTCTGATGCCATGCACAAACTTGGGGAGTGATATAGCAAGCTTATAAACAAGTTGACAATTTAGTTACGGGTGTAGTTACTTTACCTGTTTTTGTATGTACTGTGACAAAATAAGTCATGAAAAGTAGCTTACGTGATTAGAATACACGCGGTCATCTTGAATGTTTTAGGAGATATATAACGAACATAGGAAATCTGCAGTGAAATTGTATCGAGAATGTAGATATGTCCCCATACACGTCCTGAATCAGTGCCAATGTGTAATTCAACGTATGAAGTGCGAGGCGTTGGGGTTATCAAAAACATTCTGTAACGCTAATTTGAAAATTTTCTAAATTATATATCAAGAAAATTTTTTAAATTTTTTCCTTATATATATATATATATATATATATATATATATATATATATACACTAAGGTTCCTTTTATGGATTCTTTGTCGCTCATTAGCAGTAAGTTCACGGCCGACATAACAGCACTTTTTCGTCACGTCCTTTCCTCAACCTAATTTTTATTTAACAACGAATATTTTGAACACACTGACGGTGTTGCCATGGGAAGTCCTCTCTCGCCTTTCGTAGCAAACTTTTTCATGGAAGACTTTGAGGATAGGGCACTAGATTCGGCAGAACTTAAACTGAGAGTTTTCTGGCGATATGTAGATGACACTTTTGTAGTGTGGCCCCATGGTGAAGAAGAACTGTCAAGGTTCTTGCAACATCTGAATGCAATCCACAAGAGCATCCAGTTTACGATGGAAATAGAGAAGAATGGTTGGCTGCCGTTTTTGGACGTCTTGGTTACTAAGAGAGGGCATTCTGTCTACCTTAAACCAACACATACGGACCTTTATCTGTGAGCGTCGAGTTGTCAACGTCCTGCGCAAACTACCGGCGTCCTTAGAACGTTGGTGCACCGGGCTCATGTTGTTTCTGATGGAGACAGCACTAAAAAGGAGCTGGAGCATTTAGTGTCGGTGTTCAGACGTAATGGTTACTCTCCACATCAGATTAGAACAGCGCTAAGAAGGATGAAACGCGACCACCCACAACATCAGGAAGATAAGGAGCTATTCAAGTCCAGGGCGTTCCTTCCTTACGTCCGCAACCTTTCGTCTAAAATGAGGCAGGATCATAAGGAAACATCAAGTTAAGATAATCTTCCAGCCACCGGCGAAGATTAGTGCCCTTCTGGGTTCAGTAAAGGACGATCTGGGTCTACGGAAAGCCGGGATCTATAAAATTCCTTGCCAGTGTGGCAAAGTTTACATCGGTCACACGACACGCACACTACAAGAAAGGTGCGTTGAACACCAACGCCGCACTCACCTTTCGCAGTCCAGTAAGTCGGCCGTAGCTGAGCACTGTATTACCACATGACACGCTATGGATTTTTCTACCACGAAAATCTTGGTCTCAGCGAAAAATTTATGGGATTCAGTAATTAAATAATCTGTGAAGATAGGCCCAGCGCGAAATCTTATAAATCGTGATGGCGGTTTTCAGCTGGACAAGGCTAGGGACCCGGTGATCTAATTTCCTCTAAGAGATGACAGTTTATTCATAATGACACGTCTGGCGACGTCTGAGGTCTGTTTTTAAGGACGCGGGCGCGCATTCCGACAGAGGGCGGACATGTAGTTTTCACCTTTACGCTTCACATTTAGAACAGTAGCTGCAGAGGGCGTGCATTTCGATAGCGGACGCTCCTGTGACGGAGGCCAATGCGCATGCGTTTTCGCGTCCATTTTTTCCTATAAAGTTGACTCCGAAAACTTACAGTCTCCAGTGACGGACACTCACCTGAAGATGGTTGGACGACTGACAGCCGACATATTGTGGCAAGAAGTCAACGTGATCAGGCTACAATCTTGAAATCTCATCGAACGTATATTTTTGTATTTTGCATACAGAAGTGTGATATGTAAATAAATATTAAGAAAGCGGCCGTTTCCTTAACTTTGCTAGAGAGATTTTTGTTTTAATGGCACACTAGGCTAATGAGGTAATTGTTTCCGATTATTTAGTGAACACTAACAGTAGAGTCGGTAGTCAATAGTACAGTATAGAGGAGAAAGGGTAGTGGGTGTTGCAGGCAGCAAAACCATACCCGAATTTTTGCACCGAGTTGTTGTACTGATATTACACCATATGTCATCACATGATCCAATAGTTTAACTGTCGTGCTGCTGAAAACGCTTTCTACAGAGGTATCAAGACACTCACTGCTGGAGAGAATATTGATGTCGATCGAGTCTGGCTTGAAGTCGTTGGCTCTCAATGTACAGGAAGCTGTCACACAAACAAAACCATCATACTTGTATGAGCTCAATTTTCCTATGATGTAACACGTCCTGTATTTGAACTACCGCCACAAACTCAGCGTCAGATGAGTTACCGAGATTGACGGGCTACAAATCACACTCAGTCAAACAAAACGTTCACGTGAACAAGAGCATTGCACTAATGATGGTGGGTTTATACGAATGAGCGTGGGATCGTTCTCTACTGCAAACGCATTTTTTGTCTAGGACACTAAAAAGAATTTACATGAGACGTAACTAGACATTATTACAGTGTGTGTGTGTGTGTGTTTTGTTGGTGTGTGTGTGTTTTGTTTCTTTGTGTGCGTGCGTGCGTGTGTGTGTGTGTGTGTGTGTGTGTGTGTGTGTGTGTGTGTGTCCACCATATCCACTGCCGCACGTCTTCAGTTGTCTGTGATGCACTGTACAGTGGCCTGAGGGTCTATTTGGTTCTATGTAGGACATTTTTCCACATAACCGTGGTCGTAACATTGTGTGTATTTCTTTGAGCCCTATTAAGGGTAGAATTACTCTGATCTTTTTCCCTGGAATACATATCGGTTCGTCTCCACAATACAGTGAGGTGACAAAAGTCATGCGATAGCAATATGCACATGTATAAATGGCGGTAGTATTCCGTACACAAGGTATAAAATAACAATACATTAGCAAAGCTGTCATTTATACTCGGGTGATTTATGGGAAAAGATTTTCGATGTGATTATGGCCGCACAAAAAGAATTAACAGGCTTCGGACGCGGAATGGTATTTGGAGCTAGACGCATGGGACATTCTATTTCGTAAATCATTAGAAAATTAAATATTTCGAAATTCACAGTGGTAAGAGAGTGCCGAGTATCGAATATCAGGCATCACTGCCAATGCAGTTGCCGTCTGTCTTGACTTAACGACCAAGAGCAGCGTCGGTTGCGTAGAGTTGTCAGTGCTAACAAGAAAAGGAAAACTGTGTGAAATAACCGCAGAAATGAATGTGGGACGTACGATGGACGTATCCGTTAAGACAGTCCGGCGAAATTTGGCGTTAACGGGCTACGGTGGCAGACGACCGACGTGAGGGCCATTGCTAACAGCATGACACTACCTGCAGTGCCTCTCCTGGGGTCATGACGGTATCGGCCTTCCCCTAGACAAATGGAAAACCGTGACCTGGCCAGATGAGCCCAGATTTCAGTTGGTAAGAACTGACGCTAGAGAACGAGTGTTGTGTAGACCCGACGAAGTCATGGACCCAAGCTGTCAACGACTCGCCGTGCAAGCTGGTGGTGGCTGCATAACGATGTCGTCTGTTTTTACGTGGAATATACTCGGTTCTCTGGTCCAACGGAACTGATCGTTGACTGGAAATGGTTATGTTATGCTACTTGGAGACCATTTGCAGCCATTCACAGACTTCATTTCCCCAAACTACGATGAGATTTTACTAGAGGATAGTGCGCCATGTCACCGGACCACAACTGTTCGCGATTTGTTTGAAGAACATTCTGGGCGTTTACAGTAAATGATTTTGCCAGCCAGATCGCCCGAAATGAACCCCATTAAACTTTTATGGGACATAATAGAAAGGTGAGTTCGTTCAGACAATTCTGCATTGGTATCACTCTCGCAATTATGGACAGATTTACCGGTAGCATGGATGACAATTTCTGCAGTAGACTTCCGACGACTTGGTGAGCCCAGCTACATCCAGATGTTAAATTGCGCTCGGGAGAAGGACCTTTGACACTATATTAGAGGCCGGCGTATAGTAGTGTGATTATGAATCTCTAATCGCTAATATAGTGTTAGCAGTATGGTAGTTAACGAATGATCCTTGTAGGCCTGTTACATCTATACCATAAAGCAAGTGATGAATCCTGTGGAGCAGATCTGATGTTGTAAAACAGCGTGCAAGATGAAGAAGCGTCATATTGCTGCAAAAATTTAATCGCTTAATGTGGGACGTACGTTGGCTACCACTTCTGTTGTTCGATACACGAGGAAATGTTTTTCTCGTAGATAGTGAGCTTTGACTAAGTTAACGCTACAAGTATATGATACACTATGTAATCAAAAGTAGCCGGTCACCTGACTGAAAATGACTTAGAAGTTGATGGCGCCCTCCATCAGTAATGATGGAATTGAATATGGTGTTGGCCCACCCTTAGTCTCGATGACAGCTTTCATTCTCGCAGGTGCTGGAAGGTTTCTTGGGGAATGGCAGCCCATCCTTCACGGAGTGCTGCACTGAGGAAAGGTATCGATGTCGGTCGGTGACGCCTAGCACGAAGTCGGCAGATGTTCTATAGGATTCAGGTCAGGACTCTGTGCATGCCAGTCTATTACAGGGATGTTACTGTCGTGTAACCAAGCCACCACAGACTCTTCATTGTGAACAGGTACTCGATCGCATTGAAAGATGCAGTCGCCATCCCCGAATTGCTCTTTATAATGGGAAGCAAGAAGGTGCTTAAGACATCAACATAGGCCTGTGCTGTGATAGTGCCACGCAAAACAACAAGGGGTGCAAGCAAGCCCCCTTCATAAAAACAGGGCAACACCATGACGCCACTGATGTGTTCACAACGAGGTAATAGAACTTATGTCCTCTGGTTCAAAGACTATGTAAGCAAGTCAGTATCAATTTTGTGTCACGCTGGCTGGTTATATAGCGCATGTCCGGGGCAAGCTGGGGGGCCGACGGAACTGAGCGACTAGGAGGCGCAACTGTAGTGCACTGCAGCTGGAGCTCAGTGTACGAGAGAGGCGAGTGACGGCTGGTCTGCCTTGGTGTTAACACCGGACGTTGATCTGCTCTCCGGCCCTAAGACGTTGGTTATGGGGCTCCGTTTCCATCTGCTGGAGTTTCAGTCTTACCGATAATCTTTCTAGCGAGCATCATTCCAACGAAAACTGTGGGTATCGCTAAAAATTAAAGAATTGCGCAGGCTCGTTCGTCGTATAAAAACTTTCTCAGTTCAGAGTCAGATAATGATACTGGTGCTGCTCATTACTTTCTCTACTTCACGCCGACGGATCTGCTTTGCCAAATCAAATTAATCTGAGTAGCGAAAAACTACAGGGTGGTTCGGAGGAATAGTATATATACATGAAAAGGTTTAGCATTTAAATAATGGATAGTTGCTTCTTCATGCTCCACACCCAATATTCAGTATCTCATATCCTAGAAGGTGCACATCAACAAGAGATAAAATGAAACAATTGTACTCATCAAATCATTTTTCCTAATCCACTAGCGTCAACTTTTTCGAAGTGGAATATATGCTCTCGTCTGCTATATACCCAAAACTTGCACACTACCAGTTACTGCAAAACGAGGCAAAAATGAAAAAGGTATGATAAAGAGTAAATACGAATTTTACATGGAGGACTTAACATAATTTTAATTCATGTACACACATCTCCTCGTTCAGCCTATCTGAAAAGAGATATATACAGTTAGACACTTATGACCTTCTCCCATTACATCAGCACCATTAGTTATGTACTCTTTCACTTCATCAAGCATATAAGTACATTGTCATGCAGAAACAGGATACCCTTCAAATGACCTTAGGTGTTATATTGTTTCTGCTGGCAATATCATGTTGAAGGTTACTGGTGACAGTTCACCCTCCAGAGAGGGAGAGAGGCGGAGGAGAGCAGGAGAAGATTTGGGGGGGGGGGGGGGGGGAAGGAGTGCGAAGTCGGCCGATCAGAATCAACATCCAGATTATTTTTTTATCTTTTATAATTCGGTTGTGCAGTAATGATAATTCATTCAATGTTCATATGCGAGCGTAGGTCTCATGTGCTCAATTGATGAGACCCTTGTGTGGATAGGAGAAGACTAGACAAATGTTTTTCCTTTAGGCACTCATCAGAGGAATGTATTCACAGTCGTCTACAGCAGGATTACAAAAATATAATAACGTAAGGGCGCATGGCAGTTTATTTTGATTACTCAGAGATCAAGAGACGTAAAAGCAGGAATATTGTTCAGCAACAAACAGTGATTGCAGGAGAATGGTATGAAGATGCATTAACTGACTGGCTTTCCTGACACAACGAGCATTATTTGCTGGAAATCTGCACCGAGTCCACATTTTCCACAATCCAAGAAACGGCAGAGAGAACACAGAGGATGCATGGAGACGCATGGGCTTTTCTAGACAATGAGTTGCTTCTGCGTTTTGCAGTAAGTGAGTTGTGCAGCCTAGACTGTGGCTGCCAGCCAAATACGAAAAATGTTTGTCTCTATCTATTATTATCAGCGTTACTAACAAATTTGCTTATACTTATCGTTTCTTTTTTCCAGCAACAGATTGAAACAATCGCGATGTGCCAGCAACACAACTGATCCTGCCGTCATCACTCGTCAGTGAAGAAATACTCAGTGAATGTACTTTGAAGATCATAAATTACTGGACCCAATGTATGGTTTTAACGAAGTAAGAACGAAAAGTATTTGCATAAAATTTGTCTTACATCCCTCAGCCCCAGCACATGAAACGTAGTTCTGTGCAGGAAGTGTAATAATAACAAAATAGCTAATTGTTTATTAATGATGACTTGCAAACAGCAGTGAAACAGAGCAGTTGCATGAAACTAGAGAGAGAGAGAGAGAGAAAGAGGATTGGGACAATCAGTAGGAGACCATAATCACATTGGTTACAAAACTGGCGGAATGGACGAAAAGGCAAATACGTGTCAGCCCTCCAATATTAATTAACAACAAGTAACATTTAAACACGAGTGTGATAGATATGGCCCACCCCCTGTGGGCAACGTACACGTTACCCCATCCATACCTCTATGATACCTGCCACCGCTTGCTCCATCAGCAAGTCGTCAGTCTTCCGATTGGTTTCATGCGGTCCGCTACGAATTTCTGTCACCTGTTAAACTCTTCATCTCAGAATAGTACTTGCTACCTACGTCCTCAATTTATTTGCTAGATGTATTCCTTCTTCTGTCTTCCTCTACAGTTTTACCCTCTACAGCTCCTTCTACTACCACGGAAGTTATTTCCTGGTGTTCTAACACGAGTCCCATCATTCAGTTTCTTCTTCTTGTCAGTGTTTCGCATGTATTCCTTTCCTCGCCGATTCTGCGGAGAATCTCCTTATTCCTTGCGTAATCATTCCACCTAAGTTCAACATTTTTCTGTAGCTATTCGTTTCTCTTCTGTCCAGGTTTTTTCACAGTCCGTATTTTTCTACCATACGATACCGTGCTCCAAACGTAAATTCTCAGAAATATCTTCTTGAAATTCAGGCCTATTTTTGATAACACTAGATTTTTACTGACTAGAAATTCCCGTTTCGCCACTGATAGTCTGCATTTTATGTCCTCCTCGCTCTGTCTGCCATTTGTTATTTTTCTGCACCGGTAGCAGAATTCCTACTTCGTGACCACCAATACCGATGTTAAGTCTCTTGCTGTTTTCACTTTTGCTACTTTTCACTAATTTCGTCTTTTTTCGATTTACTCTGTAATTTTCTGTACAAATTAGACAGTTCTCACTATTCAACAGCCGGCCGAAGTGGCCGTGCGGTTAAAGGCGCTGCAGTCTGGAACCGCAAGACCGCTACGGTCGCAGGTTCGAATCCTGCCTCGGGCATGGATGTTTGTGATGTCCTTAGGTTAGTTAGGTTTAACTAGTTCTAAGTGCTAGGGGACTAATGACCTCAGCAGTTGAGTCCCATAGTGCTCAGAGCCATTTGAACTATTCAACAGATCCTGTTGTTCTTCTTCACTTTCAGTCAGGATAGCAATGTCATCAGTGGATATTTTCATTGATACCCCTTCAACATGAATTCCAATCCCACTCTTGAAAATTTCTATTATTTCTGTAGAGATTAAACAAAAGAGGTCAAAGACGACATCCCTGCCTTACACCCTTTTTAATCCAAGCACTTCGTTCTTGGTCTTCCACTCTTATTGTTCCCCCTAAATGATCAATCTCATGAGGATGCAGACGGCAATGGAAAGCACTGCATTAAAAACACACAATGTGTACCCGCAGGACATGTAGCATGTAAAAGAAAAGTGTCTCGATAATCTCTCACGGAAAAAAGATTTCGGCATACTCGAGCATTCGGATACCCGGGTGCGGTCTGCGAAGAGGGAAGTGCCAATGAGAAAGAGACAAGCTATATATGGAAGATAAAATATAATTCTCGATAATTTTATGCAAGCATTTTTGTTCTTCCTTCTGAATTACGACACAAATAAGCAGCGTGATGCCGAAGGAAGGAGGTGGAAGTAATTGCTTCAGTTCTGCGACGTCGAGCGGTGACGTCGATCAGTCAGTGAGTGGGGCGTACGTCATCTCGTTATACGGTCTGAGGGAATCCAATCACTAGCTGCTAATGAAGGGATGTGGTCAAACCGCCTGGGGCGGATCCATTATTAATGAGGGCACCACACGCAGGACGTCCACGCAGGAAGCCCCTTAGCATCTCTCCTACTCGTAAACCAGTATTGCGTCAGCATTATGTAAATATATCTGAAAGAACAGTGATGAACTATTCACTAACGTCGAATGCACCAGACTCATTTCTGTCGGCCTCTTCGAAATTGTACTACTAGTAAAAGGCGTGAAACTGACCTGAATGGGCATGTGACCAGATTAGCAATCGAAATATTGAGCGAGGAAAGTTCAGTTTATCTGAGATATCTCTGTCGGTGACAAATGATGTAACTAACACGCGGGGTCTAAGTACCAAGGAGTGTGCGAATCATGTCCTTTCCTGCGAGCAGAAGGCACCATCTGTAACGCAGCTACTTTTATTGTAGCCTGTGGAATGACTGCATTAGATATCCCTCGGACACTCATTAGTAGAATTGCCGCTAGATCAGCCTTGTCCAAAAGAGAAAACTAATGGCTTCTCTGTTCCGTTAATGAGTGGTCAACTAACGTTAGATGGTTGCGGGCACAATGTTCCTGATAACTCTCTTATAACTGGACCGCTGTAGTCGATTACACTACATACCATATAGCAATTTTCTTTTTTAATACTGCTTTCCTAAAAGATAATACCCAGGTGTTTGAGGAAAACCATATAGTGTGTGACTCACAGGAAAGATGAGAAAATGAGGACAGTAGTACGAGGTGCATTCAAGTTCTAAGGCCTCCGATTTTTTTTCTAATTAACTACTCACCCGAAATCGATGAAACTGGCGTTACGTCTCGACGTAATCGCCCTGCAGACGTACACATTTTTCACAACGCTGACGCCATGATTCCATGGCAGCGGTGAAGGCTTCTTTAGGAGTCTGTTTTGACCACTGGAAAATCACTGAGGCAATAGCAGCACGGCTGGTGAATGTGCAGCGACGGAGAGTGTCTTTCATTGTTGGAAAAAAGCCAAAAGTCACTAGGAGCCAGGTCAGTTGATTAGGGAGCATGAGTAATCAAATGGTTCAAATGGCTCTGAGCACTATGGGACTCAACTTCTGAGGTCATCAGTCACCTAGAACTTAGAACTACTTAAACCTAACCAACCTAAGGACATCACACACAGCCATGCCCAAGGCAGGATTCGAACCAGCGACCGTAGCAGACGCGCGGTTCCGGACTGAAGCGCCTAGAACCGCTCGGCCACAATGGCCGGCCATGAGGAATTACTTCAATGTTGTTATCACGAAGAAACTCTTGTGTAACGTTAGCTCGATGTGTGGGAGCATTGTCTTGGTTAAACAGCACACGCGCAGCCCTTCCCGGACATTTGGGTAGGAGGCACCTCTTACCGTAGTGCCCTTTGGAACGCAATGGGTAAGAATTACGCTCTTGCTGTCCCAGAACATGGACACCATCAATTTTTCAGCACTGGCGGTTACCCGAAATTTTTTTGGTTGCGGTGAATCTGTGTGCTTCCATTGAGCTGACTGGCGCTTTGTTTCTGGACTGAAAAATGGCATCCACGTCTCATCCATTGTCACAACCGATGAAAAGAAAGTCCCATTCATGCTGCCGTTGCGCGTCAACATTGCTTGGCAAAATGCCACACGGGCAGCCATGTGGTCGTCCGTCAGCATTCGTGGCACCCAACTGGATGACACTTCTCGCATTTTCAGGTCGTCATGCAAGATTGTGTGCACAGAACCCACACAAATGTCAATTCTGGAGGCGATCTGTTCAACAGTCATTCGGCGATCCCCCAAAACAATTCTCTCCACTTTCTCGATCATGTCGTCAGACCGGCTTGTGCGAACCTGAGGTTGTTTCGGTTTGTTGTCACACGTTGTTCTGCCTTCATTAAACTGTCGCAGCCAAGAACGCACTTTCGACACATCCATAACTCCATCACCACATGTGTCCTTCAACTGTCGATGAATTTCAATTGGTTTCTCACCACGCAAATTCAGAAAATGCACGCTGTTCGAGTAAGGAAAACGTCGCCATTTTAAGTATTTAAAACAGTTCTCATTCTCGCCGCTGATGGTAACATTCCATCTGCCGTACGGTGCTGCCATCTCTGGGATGTATTGACTGTGGTGTCACCGCCAGACATCACACTTGCTAGGTGGTAGCTTAAATCGGCCGCGGTCCATTTAGTACATGTCGGACCCGCGTGTCGCCACTGTGTGATCGCAGACCGAGCGCCACCACAAGGTAGGTCTCGAGATACGGAATAGCACTCGCCCCAGTTGTACGACTTTGCTAGCGACTACACTGACGAAGATTTTCTCTCATTTGCCGAGAGACAGTTAGAATAGCCTTCAGCTAAGTAAATGGCTACGACCTAGCAAGGCGCCATTAACCATTTTAAGATGGAGTCTCACTTGTATCATCAAGGAACGATGTATACAACAAGGATAAATTAAAAGTTAAGTATTATAGCAGCTACGTACTTTTCTTGCTACCATTCATTACGTATCCTGTTTCAGATCTCTCTCTAGCCTACGTAAGATTACGCGTGCCTTTCGGCTACTTCAGTGTGGCGTAGCTGTCTTGTTACGCCACAACATTGACAATGAACGCGGCCTCATTTTAAAACAATGCACATGTTTCTACCTCATTCCAGTCCGGAGGAAAAAAATCGGAGGCCTTAGAACTTGAATGCACCTCGTTATAAATGTAGATGAACGTAATTCTAAAAATGTAAACTTGGTGTCTGGTCAAGGCTGGTTAACACTTGTACCTCACGTAACCTTTACAATAGCTGCTGCATTCCTTCTGACCTGTTACACTTCTCAAATATAGTTCTGTTAAGCATCATTCCGTCGAATGTCAGAAGCATATAATCTTATCGTTTCACCACTGCTACTATATTTTTGCTGTCCTGACAGCAAGTGTTCTTTATCACATCTTGCTGAAGTGTACACCATATCTCTTTCTCCCCCATTTCACGTTTTACAGACGGTATGGTATAAAGTGGCACGGAAATTTTCTACACGCTCATCCGTGTTCATTTCTATTTGTTTCACTTGGATGTTTCTAGTCCCTTCATACTGTTCACATTTGTTGGAAATTTACTCCGTAAATTGTGTTCCTGTGTCTCTAATCGCGCGTTTATCCTTTGTAACTCCCCTCGGTTTATCTTCCCTGAGTTGTTCATCTTTATGTCTGATCTGTCCGGGGATTTCGTCTCTTTCCGTGGGTTGTTGGCATAAACTATCAACTCTCAGACTCAGATTTGCTAAAAATGCCTCAGCGTCTCCCAGGCTAATATCTGATACGTGATCCAATCGGTTACTTGAAACCTCAGACGTTGTAACTTCAAACATCGTATCTCTTTGACGTCTTACGTTTCTTAAAACGTTTACAGGAACAATTTTGTAAGACAAGACTGTGTGATGGTATCTTCTCGAAGACTATTCCTCAGGGATCGGATTCTAAGTCAGCCCCCACTACTTGTTTCCATCACTCCGTTTTGTATTCCATAACTCTTCCTTAAAACGTTGTTTAACGTGGCTATATCTATGCAGCCTTCGGAATCTTTCTCCTTGGGTCACGCTGCTCTGAAATCACTTCCTGGCCCTTCTCGTTTCACATCTTCGGTTTTGAAGTGCCTCGGTGCTGATGCAAGGTACTTCAGTAGAATTACCCCTCCTGACAGGTATCGACGCCTCCATTGCAGTTTGCCCGGCCGCTGCCAGTTCTTGCGCCTGAACGTCTACATCATCACCCAGCAATGCACTTGCTGGACACTGAAACACTCTTCTGAGTTCTTCCAAGTTAGCCTCCTTGATGCTGCATTTGGGCCATATGCTCACATTTCCTGCAGTATCTTCGATTTCCCTTCCAGTGCGATATTATCAATCCCTCGTTGTCATTCCAGTCTCAATCATCCAGCCTTGCGCAACGCGCTGCAGCCATGTTTGCTAGAGCGACGACTATGTTTGACGTTGCTCCGATCCTCCAGTCATATTTTGGGAGCTGGAGAGCTGTATACAATGCCTGTGGGTTCAGCTCCATCACAGATTCTTCTGGTCGTCTTCCATGGTTGTCAGCCAGGTAGCTATGTAACAATATTGACTTCGACTTTGTGTCAATTATGTACAAAAGAGGCTTACTTCAGCAGATCCTTCCCAATCTCATTAAATACAAAATACAGGGTTTACATAAAGCCTGGGAACACTTTCAGTTATTTATTGCAGAAGAACCAAAAATTTTACAGATATCATACATATGTCATTTTGGAGAGAAACCCTGAAAGGTTTTTCTTTCTTTATGTATACCGCCACAGCGTGATTTCGTAATTTGCCGATAGTCAGCGCTAGTCGCAAACATGGCGGTGCGGAGCGAGCTTTCTTTGTGTTGGAGTTCGACAAAAACAAGTGTGCTACAGCTGCACAGCACATGTTTAGAATCAAGTACGGTAAGAAGCCACCAACAAGGAAGGCCATTTACCACTGGTACAATAAATTCGTTACAACGGGTTGCTTGTGCCCGGCAAAGAGGAGCGGACGTCCCAGTGTGAGAGAAGTGAATGTAGAGCGCGTAAGAGGGCCATAAGGAGTGCAAAGAAATCGGTGCGTCGTGCATCCCCTGAACTCGAAATGGCTCCAATGACAGTATGGAATGTCCTCTAACAGAAGCCGCCCATGAAACCATTCAAATAGGAGCTAGAGCAAAAATTCAATGGCGACGACAAAGACTAGCGTTCAGTGTTTTGTTCGCAGTTGCAACAATTGATTGACGATGAGGATGGCATTGTTGATCGCTTAATTTTCAGCGACGAAGCCACTTTTCACAATAATGGGAAAGCAAACAGGCATAATTGCCTAATCTGGGGTACAAAGCATCCACCGAATGCATTGAATTTTAGCATGATTGCCCAAAGGTAAATGTTTTTCGTGCCTTGTCACGTCGAAAACGGTACAGGCCATTCTTCTTCGCCGAGAGAACTGTCACTGGATATTCTTACTTGGACATGGTGAAGCAATGGCTGATGCCTCAAACGGAATCGGACTTTCCATTCATTTTCCACCTCATTTTTATCATGAAGTTCGAGGATACCTGAATACAGAGCTTCTTCCGCATCGATGGATCGACCATGCTACAAAAGGGTATGGCTGTCTCATGAAATGGCCTCCACGATCACCAGATATCACTCTGTGTGACTTTTTTCTGTGGGGACACATTAAAGACTGGTGTATGTACCGTCTCTACCACGTGATTTAGCAGAGCTCCAGGAGAGAATACGGAAAGCGACTGACACAGTCGACAATGCCATGCTGGGACAAGTATGCAAGAATTCGATTACCGTATTCACGGTACCCCATGAACCATGGACCTTGCCATTGGTAGGGAGCCTTGCGTGCCTCAGCGATACACATGAGCGTACTGCAGGTGCAACCACAACGGAGAGATATCTGTTGAGAGGTCAGACAAATGTGTGGATACTGAAGAGGGGCAGAGCCTTTTCAGTAGTGGCAGGGGCAACAGTCTGGATGATTGACTGATCTGGCCTTGCAACACTAACCAAAACGGCCTTGCTGTGCTGGTACTGCGAACAGCTGAAAGCAAGGGGAAATTACAGCCGTAATTTTTCCCGAGGGCATGCAGCTTTACTGTATGGTTAAATGATGATGGCATCCTCTTGGGTAAAATATTCCGGAGGTAAAATAGTCCCCCATTCGGATCTCCGGGCGGGGACTACTCAAGAGGACGTCGTTATCAAGAGAAAGAAAACTGGCATTCAATCGATCGGAGCGTGGAATGTCAGATCCCTTAATCAGGCAGGTAGGTTAGAAAATTTAAAAAGGGAAATGGATAGGTTAAAGTTAGATATAGTGGGAATTAGTGAAGTTCGATGGCAGGAGGAACCAGACTTTTGGTCAGGTGAATACAGGGTTATAAATACAAAATCAAATAGGGGTAATGCAGGAGTAGGTTTAATAATAAATAAAAAAATAGGAGCGCGGGTAAGCTACTACAAACAGAATAGTGAACGCATTATTGTGGCCAAGATAGATACGAAGCCCATGCCTACTGCAGTCGTACAAGTTTATATGCCAACCAGCTCTGCAGATGACGAAGAAATTGAAGAATTGTGTGATGAGATAAAAGAAATTATTCAGGTAGTGAAGGGAGACGAAAATTTAATAGTCATGGGTGACTGGAATTCGATGGTAGGAAAAGGAAGATAAGGAAACGTAGTAGGTGAACATGGATTGGAGGTAAGAAATGAAAGAGGAAGCCGCCTCGTGTAATTTTGCACACAGGACAACTTAATCATAGCTAACACTTGGTTCAAGAATCATAAAAGAAGGTTGTATACATGGAAGAAGCCTGGAGATACTGACAGGTTTCAGATAGATTATATAATAATAACACAGAGATTTAGGTTCAAATTGCTCTGAGCACTATGGGACTCAACTTCTCAGGTCATCGGTCCCCTAGAACTTAGAACTACTTAAACCTAACTAACCTAAGACACCACACACATCCATGCCAGAGGCAGGATTCGAAGCTCCGACCGTAGCGGTCGTACGGTTCCAGACAGAAGCGCCTAGATTAGAACCGCTCGGCAGAGATTTAGGGACCAGGTTTTAAATTGTAAGACATTTCCAGTGACAGATGTGGACTCTGACCACAATCTATTGGTTATGAACTGTAGATTAAAACTGAGGAAATTGCAAAAAGGTGGCAATTTAAGGAGATGGGTTCTGGGTAAACTGACTAAGCCAGAGGTTTTACAGAGTTTCAGGGAGAGCATAAGGGAACAATTGACAGGAATGGGGGAAATAAATACAGTAGAAGAAGAATGGGTAGCTCTGAGGGATGAAGTAGTGAAGGCAGCAGAGGATCAAGTAGGTAAAAAGACGAGGGCTAATAGAAATCCTTGGGTAACAGAAGAAATATTGAATTTAATTGATGAAAGGAGAAAATATAAAAATGCAGTAAATGAAGCAGGCCAAAAGGAATACAAATGTCTCAAAAATGAGATCGACAGGAAGTGCAAAATGGCTAATCAGGGATGGCTAGAGGACAAATGTAAGGATGTAGAGGCTTATCTCATTAGGGGTGAGATGGATACTGCCTACAGGAAAATTAAAGAGACCTTTGGAGGAAAGAGAGCCACTTGTATGAATATCAAGAGCTCAGATGTAAACTCAGTTCAAAGCAAAGGAGGGAAAGCAGAAAGATGGAAGGAGTATAAAGGGGGTCTATACAAGGGCGATGTTCTTGAGGACAATATTATGGAAATTGAAGAGAATATAGATGAAGATGAAATGAGAGATACGATTCTGCGTGTAGAGTTTGACAGAGCACTGAAAGACCTGAGTCTGAAAAAGGCCCCGGGAGTAGACAACATTCCATTAGAACTACTAACGGCCTTGGGAAAGCCAGTCCTGACAAAACTCTACCATCTGGCGAGCAATATGTACGAGACAGGCGAAATACCCACAGACTTCAAGAAAAATATAATAATTCCAATCCCAAAGAAAGAATGTGTTGACAGATGTGAAAATTACTGAGCAATCAGTTTAATAAGTCACGGATGCGAAATAAAAAAATGGTTCAAATGGCTCTGAGCACTATGGGACTCAACTGCTGAGGTCATTAGTCCCCTAGAACTTAGAACTAGTTAAACCTAACTAACCTAAGGACATCACAAACATCCATGCCCGAGGCAGGATTCGAACCTGCGACCGTAGCGGTCTTGCGGTTCCAGACTGCAGCGCCTTTAACCCCACGGCGATGCGAAATACTAACGCGAATTCTTTACAGATGAATGGAAAAACTGGTAGAAGCTGACCTCGGGGAAGATCATTTTGAATTCCGTAGAAATGTTGGACCACGTGAGGCAATACTGACCTTACGACTTAACTTAGAAGAAAGATTAAGAAAAGGTAAACCTATGTTTCTAGCATTTGTAGACTTAGAGAAAGCTTTTGACAATGTTGACTGGAATATACTGTTTCAAATTCTGAAGGTGGCAGGGGTAAAATACAGGGAGCGAAAGGCTATTTACAATTTGTACAGAAACCAGATCGCAGTTATAGGAGTCGAGGTATATGAAAGGGAAGCAGCGGTTGGGAAGGGAGTGAGACAGGGTTGTAGCCTATACGCGATGTTATTGAATCTGTATATTGAGTAAGCAATAAAGGAAACGAAAGAAAAATTCGGAGTAGGTATTAAAGTCCATGGAGAAGAAATAAAAACGTTGAGGTTCGCCGTTGACATTGTAATTCTGTCAGAGACAGCAAGGACTTGGAAGAGCAGCTGAACGGAACGGACAGTGTCTTGAAAGGAGGATATAAGATGAACCTCAACAAAAGCAAAACAAAGATAATGGAATGTAGTCGAATTAAATCTGGTGACGCTTAGGCTATTAGATTAGGAAATGAGACGCTTAAAGTAGTAAAGGAGTTTGCTATTTGGGGAGCAAAATAACTGATGATGGTCGAAGTAGAGAGGATATAAAATGTAGACTGGCAATCGGAAGGAAATCGTTTCTGAAGAAGAGAAATTTGGTAACATCGAGTATAGATTTAAGTGTCAGGAAGTCGTTTCTAGAAGTATTTGTATGGAGTGTAGCCATGTACGAAGTGAAACATGGGCGATAAATAGTTTGGACAAGAAGAGAATAGAAGCTATCGATGTGTGATGCTACAGAAGAAGGCTGAAGATTAGATGGGTAGTACACGTAACTTAAGTCTCAGGACTGAAGACAACAACAACAACAACATTCACGTCTGCCGGGTCACTCAACGTTCACATATCGAATGCGTTTTTTTTTTAAAGCAAACTTTTAGGGTATCTCTTCGAAATGAAATATGTATGACATCTGTACACTGTTTAGTTCTTGCGCTAAATACAATTGAAAGTCTTCCAGGATTCCGCGGCTCGTGGTCTTGCGGTAGCGTTCTCGCTTCCCGATCACGGTGTCCCGGGTTCGATTCCCGGCGGGGTCAGGGATTTTCTCTGCTTCGAGATGACTGGGTGTTGTGTGCCTTTCATCATCATTTCATCCTCATTCACTCGCAAGTCGCCGTAGTGGCGTTAAAGAACTTGTGAAGTGGCGCCCGAACCGCTCCGCGACGGGTCTCCCGGGCACCAATGCCATAGGATCATTACTATTATTAGTGTTATCGGACTTTATGTATACACTGGTCATACAGACCAGGATGTAACTCTCCTTTGGACACTGTGGGCTGGAGCGCATTCGAATCATTCCAAAAGTCTTCCATCTAAGTGACGTCAGGAATCTGAGCAGGCTGTTTCGACTTCAGAATTGCTATTTTCCACAAACTATTGTTTTCTTGACAGATGCTGCATTATTACAGGGCGCATTGTCATATTGATACAATCAATCATTGTCAGGGAACCGTTCCGCTACTGTGCACACTACGCCATGCTATACAATGTGTTCGTAAGCTTCTGAACTTAGCGTTTTCTTAAGCATACTCTAATTGCGAAATACAGTCTCATACTGTTGTGAATTGGCAGGAGCCAATTCACGGAGTTTGGAGGAAGCCGAAATGCACGCGTTTAAGCTCACGCAGACTGGCGTGAGGTCTGGAACAGTTAAAGGAGTTATTCTATCAAGAAAAGAACGTAAATGCTGGAATACTTAACTTTAATCCACAATTGGAGAACATAGCTCTTGTTTATACATGAAGTACAATCTCAATATACACTGGTAATGGCGCCTTGCTAGGTCGTAGCAAATGACGTAGCTGAAGGCTATGCTAACTATCGTCTCGGCAAATGAGAGCGCAGTTTGTCAGTGTAGCATCGCTAGCAAAGTCGTCTGTACAACTGGGGTCGAGTGCTAGGAACTCTCTCTAGACCTGCCGTGTGGTGGCGCTCGGTCTGCAATCACTGACAGTGGCGACACGCGGGTCCGGCGTATACTAATGGACCGCGGCCGATTTAAAGGCTACCACCTAGCAAGTGTGGTGTCTGGCGGTGACACCACACGTACTGTAACACCTCCCGTAAATATTACAACCGGTTGTAGGTTACGTTCTATATGCATTCGTGAAACTCAAACCCTTGCATCGTGCTGACAGTGGGTACAGCGTGACTCTTTCAACCCACATCACTCCTTTGCAGCCATCAACTATTTAATGACGTCGCTCTTCCCACTACCTGAAGCGTCGCTTAGCACTGACTGCGGAAATGTGTGGCTTATAAGAAGTAGCTCGACTAGTGTGCCAAACTATTCTTAATTCCCCATTCACATTGGGCTAGCAGGGCCGCTAGTATCACGCAGGAAGACGCGAGTGAATCGTTCCGATGACGTCATTCGTTTTTACAACTACCCTCCACCACGCTCGGCGTTCCCTGTCCGTTGGGATATGACGTCTTCTTTGTTCTCGTTTAGCTGTGGCTGATTTTTCCGTCTTCAGAACACTGTCACGTCATCAAACGGCGACGACTAGCTTCGGAAAAGAGAAATGTCGGTAACGGATTTCCTTTTCAGATGACATAGAGTGACTAGTTCACATCCCAAGTCACTAAGCTCTCCTGACTGCTGTTCCTGCTTCTCTAATGACACCGCAAGACGCCCCCTTCCTTTTCCAACGATTGCCCCCCTCTTTTGACTTCTAGTGGTCAATCTCGCATTAATTAAAGGCGCCCTGAAAGTTTTGGTTCAAATGGTTCAAATGGCTCTGAGCACTTTGGGACTTAACAGCTACGGTCATCAATCCCCTAGAACTTAGAACTAGTTAAACCTAACTAACCTAAGGACAGCACACAACACCCAGTCATCACGAGGCAGAGAAAATCCCTGACCCCGCCGGGAATCGAACCCGGGCGCGGGAAGCGAGAACGCTACCGCACGACCACGAGCTGCGGACTGAAAGTTTTGTTCGGGTAGTATAAGAAGAAACAAAAATCAGTGAAAAAGAGAATAGCCCTATATTTGAAATATGTCCCCAAAATGTGTGCCATAAATAAGCTATTTCTCGTCACTCTTGCATTTGCATCTCATCCACAAAGTTGCTGCGAGTGCGGTGCTGTAGCTTCACCACAGGGCAGAAGCACAGGTGCACAAGCATATGGGCTTTCCGCTGGATTGTCAGGAGATGAGGAGTGCAGGTGAGGTGGCGGTCGAGTGTGAGGCCAAGGTATCTCAGGGTAGGCGTGAGCTGGATGGGACGACCATGAATGGTCAGGCAGAAACTGTCTTCCCTAAATTCTATGTTATTGTATCTGGAGTTAAGTCTTTTGTAAAATTGAGCATGAACTCCTACTTCGTTTTTTTGCTTACACATGTTCGCGGGTAATCTAAATTACATATTATTCATGAAGTTATTTTACATTTGATTAAGACTTGTGATGACCTCAACCCACAGGAAAAATAATTATCAAAATCGGAACTGTGAAGTCATCCAAAATTCTAGATGGAAAAACCACACTCTTTGTTATACTTCTCAATTGGTCACGATCCCACTTTGGTTATGAACTGAAAACTCTAATATTCACGAGAAACTGCTCTGAAATTGACCTGAAGCGACAAAATTGTGTATATATTCTCTGAAACTTCAAAGGAATTAGAAAAAGTGACAAAATGTCGTGAGTCACACACAATACCGTTAACAATCGCATGAACACTGGGGGGTTTCACCATACATCTACCCACTTTTGAGTATAACCAGTGTCTCTTAATACTACGACTCGTAGGAATACAATATCAAAAAACTTTTGTTACTGGGTAAAGAGTCACTACGTGATTTGACAGCTGACATTTATAATTCCCGCTCACGTCAGGAAAAGCACCAATACGGGAATAGCAGCTTTTACATTATTGGTCAGAACGCAAGCAACTATGGCAGTCACCGTAAGTTTCGCGCGAAGCCTTATTTCGCGACAAAATACTCTTATTAGTTACTGTCATACATATAGTCTCATAACAATACATAAAACTACATGAAATAACTACAATAATTTGGCATGCAAGGAGAATTAGTCCTAATGAGAGGAAGAAGTTTATATTTACTGGTGTTTCAACAATGACTACCAGGCAACTTTTAATTCACTGATTGTAATTTTATTTTCGTTAGCAGAAAGCAAACAAACTAAACAAAGAATTTAATTAAACAGAGTCTGTAATTCTTATACTTTTAATAGAGAAAGAAAGTTTCTAGGTCAGGGGATAGCGTTCAGCGAAATCCCTTAACTTTTTGTAGCATACGAAGCGTTGCGTTAGGTAGCACGATGTCGGCGGGTTATGATGATGAGAGCAGGATACAGACAGTTCCGCTGGTTAATCTTCTCCGGTGAAACGCAAATAAAGTTCCGGCATAGCTGTATCATTAACCCCGTGGTGATAACAAACCGCTAGACGCCAGTATACGAACGTTGTTGATATGTCCTCTCTGTCAAAGTACATGACATAGACATCGCTCGTTTTTACACTTTATACACTGTGCGTGACGCTATCGTCCATAATTACACGGTTCGTCGCATTCATATAGTCTTAGCCACAGATACACAGTTCATAGAACTGTTGTTGTGGGTGGAGCACACCGTAAACAATGTCCACTCTGTTCTCGCATTTCAAACTTCGACAACGTCACTGAAAGCCAATTATGTTGCACAGTTAATTAGTCTTCACTTTCACGGCTTGATAGAATGTGATATACAACTGTTCTACCACCCAAGACCAATACCAGCAAAGTTCATTCGCATAAAAGCACAGTTCGTGTCGGCCACAACAAAGTAATGTTAGCGGCACTTTCACGGTCCGGTTTATTTGCTTTTAAAGTTCTCTGGCGATGGCATTACATACCACAGTGGTAAAGAGAATTAACAATCTGATAGTTCGGTATCACTGTCCATACAATTACGTATGCTTTTCATGAAACACAGTACTATTTTTCCCACGCACGCTTTCCCTCTATTACGCAACAACCTTTCAACTCTCGATAACACTATCGCTGTCCCCTGTCTATAGACGTTATATCGTTATCGTAAATTACATAAACCTTTATAAACGTTATTGACTGCATTTTTCACAATTAATAATATTCCAAAAGGGAACTTTAGAAACTTTACCACAAATACAAAGCAAAAAACACATTTATCCATTGGTAAACGAAATAATCACAATTACATCTCTACATTTAAAAACCACAGTAGAATGTTACATAATCACAATTAGAAATGCCCACATGAACAAAAGAAAAAGAACACCAATCCAAAGAAAATCATGAAAAAAAATTTTATATGCGTAATTAGCAATGCCTTCACAGACTCCATACTTGCACAACCTCCAGTCAAACTGCACTTTAGCCGAAAACTTACGCCACACGTTGTTTGTACAGTGGTGAACATTTTCTCATTCACTACGCCCCCTTACTTACTGCTTCCCGTCACGAACCAAATAAATTAAGAAAATGCGATTGACGATTCCCACATTAACTGTCTTGACCTGCCAGAACGCTATGAGTAGTCCGCGACAGTCTTTTTCACCTGATACAGCACGTCATGACTTCATGTTTACTTTTTCATCAGTCCCATGTCCTTTTATCATGGAATTACTCATTCATTTACCTAGTGGTGAATCCTCATTTCATCTACATCAATACTCTGCCAACGTCCCGGCGGTGTGTATAGATGAGGGGGACCTGTGATACCACTAACATATTCCCCTTTCCTTGTTCCACTCGCGAATGGTACGTGGCATGGATGATTGCCAGTAAGCCTCTGTATTAGCTCTAGTTTCAAAAATTCTCTCGCGGTGATAGCCAGAAATTCGTCGTCACTATAGTTCAATTCTTTTATCTTGGCGGCTCGCGCATGCCCGCCCCGACGCGGTAGATTGCTGCGTTGCCAGTTGCACACGACTCACGCGCCAAGAGAAGCAGCACCACAGTATAGCATAGTTCTCAAGCTTACGTTTAGGGGGTAGCAAGCAGTTCATGAAGTAAAGTCACCACTGCCGCATGAACCCTTTCGCTGCTACAGAGACGTGCTCCCCGCATTCCGCGCTTTGCGGGATTTTGTCACTGCACTGCCTGCCTGTGCTGACACATGGTGTTCCGACTGCTTTGACACTCTTGTCATTCGATTCCACAAAAACTATTTGGCCCAAAAATTAGATTTTTACACATCTTCTTGACTGATACCTTCCCCCCATAAATGACTTAATTTTGTTTCGATGTTCAACGCAGTTATTATTCAGCATTAAATATAGTAAACCATTGCACGAAATTTTGAAGAGTTTGCAGAGGTAAAAGTCCATAGAGTATACTTTCCGTATGGTCGATTTTAGTTGCCACAATGATGAGAATGAAATGTGGACAAGACACCTAAATTTCATATAAAGTTTACTGTATAATAATATCTCATTTAAGTACCACATAGGGGTCTTATGTAATATTGAGAAATATTCCGTCTTTCGCGACTGTAACAAAAGTTTTTTTTACACCAGGCACGTTTGGATTTATTTTAAAGCACTTCAATCAACCAAAAGGAAGTAGACAAAATACATTAAACAAAGCTGTGGACTTACAAAAACATTAGGACTTGAATATATCGTCCATCAGTGAAGTGCTCTGAGCTATGTCAAATATAATTTTTGTGTGTGGCACACACAAACAGCATTTATTTGCTAGAATACTGATCAGCCGACACAAACGTTGAATATTGTGTTATCGCAGCACAAAACTACGAAAGGTGACTTGGCAATGGAGGAGACAAAATACTGTCCACTCAAGATGCTTCAAAAGAGAGAAATGTGTCTGGTCTAAATACGTCGCTTATTACAGTTGCAGAAGAGGAATATATTTCAATACCATTGGTAAAACTGCGACTGTGGAACAAAAACAAGAAAGAGAACATGAGTACCATTGTGTGTGTGCCATACCTTTCATTGATTGAAGTGCTTTAAAATAAAGCCAAACGCGCCCGGTGTAAATAAAACTTTTATTACAGTCGCGAAAGACGGAATATTTCTCAATATTACATACGACACCTATGTGGTACTTAAATTAAATGAGATATTGCTATACAGTAAATTTTATGGGAAACTTAGGTACCTTGTCCACATTTCATTCTCAACATTGTGGCAACTAAAATCGACCATACGGAAAATATACGCTATGGACTTTTACCTCTGCAATCTCTTCAAAATTTCGTGCAATGGTTTACTATATTTAATCCTGCACAATAACTGGACTGAAAATCGAAACAAAATTAAGTCATTTATGGGGGGAAGGTATCCGTCAAGAAGATGTGTGAAAATCTAATTTTTGGGCCAAATAGTTTTTGTGAAATCGAATGATAAGTGTGTCAAAGCAGTGGGAAGCAGTGATGACAAAATCGCGCACAGCGCGGAATGCGGGGAGCACGTGTCTGCAGCAGCGAAAGGGTTAATGAAGAGACAAAGCACTAGAAATTTCAAAAAATTGTATTCAAACGAATAAAATTCGTGAAGTAAGACACTTCGATATTGTTTTTAAATGAAGAAAATAATAAGCACCGCACAAGGTTTGAACCCAACACCTTAACCGTTACACTACCACAACTCGTCCTACAGTGTAACACCACGAGGCGTCTACAATTACTCACACTTCATCGAAGTAGGATAGGTAATAAACAATTACCGCTGTTCTTTATTGCGAAAAAGCGGTTCGTGAGATTGATACAAACACTTTTACTTGCTATCGCCTGAATTAGGAGTCTTATTGCTTATTTGGTTTAATTAATTAATAGAATATGAAGCAATTGGTATAAAGAATGCTTTTTCCAATGTTTCTATAAAATAATATCTGCTATCAAGACACTACTTTTGTTCTATTACTTTATTTATGACTGAATGTTTCTAAAACTGAAGACTCTCGTCCGTGCTCTGCTCTGCAGTCGAGATCTGGCAACGTCGTTCTCTGTTCATTGGCTGACTGTGTTTTGTGACGTCAGATGCGCAGAACGAACCTAAACTCGGCCGTCAACATATATGACGCGCACCTTAGTGTAGGAGTCAAGTATTGGTTTCCTTGTCTACGTATGCGCAATACAGGGCTATTACAAATGATTGAAGCGATTTCATAAATTCACTGTAGCTCCATTCATTGACATATGGTCACGACACACTACAGATACGTAGAAAAACTCATAAAGGTTTGTTCGGCTGAAGCCACACTTCAGGTTTTGCCGCCAGAGCGCTCGAGAACGCAGTGAGACAAAATGGCGACAGGAGCCGAGAAAGTGTATGTCGTGCTTGAAATGCACTCACATCAGTCAGTCATAACAGTGCAACGACACTTCAGGACGAAGTTCAACAAAGATCCACCAACTGCTAACTCCATTCGGCGATGGTATGCGCAGTTTAAAGCTTCTGGATGCCTCTGTAAGGGGAAATCAACCGGTCGGCCTGCAGTGAGCGAAGAAACGGTTGAACGCGTGCGGGCAAGTTTCACGCGTAGCCCGCGGAAGTCGACGAATAAAGCAAGCAGGGAGCTAAACGTACCACAGCCGACGGTTTGGAAAATCTTACGGAAAAGGCTAAAGCAGAAGCCTTACCGTTTACAATTGCTACAAGCCCTGACACCCGATGACAAAGTCAAACGCTTTGAATTTTCGGCGCGGTTGCAACAGCTCATGGAAGAGGATGCGTTCAGTGCGGAACTTGTTTTCAGTGATGAAGCAACATTTTTTCTTAATGGTGAAGTGAACAGACACAATGTGCGAATCTGGGCGGTAGAGAATCCTCACGCATTCGTGCAGCAAATTCGCAATTCACCAAAAGTTAACGTGTTTTGTGCAATCTCACGGTTTAAAGTTTACGGCCCCTTTTTCTTCTGCGAAAAAAACGTTACAGGACACGTGTATCTGGACATCCTGTAAAATTGGCTCATGCCACAACTGGAGACCGACAGCGCCGACTTCATCTTTCAACAGGATGGTGCTCCACCGCACTTCCATCATGATGTTCGGCATTTCTTAAACAGGAGATTGGAAAACCGATGGATCGGTCGTGGTGGAGATCATGATCAGCAATTCATGTCATGGCCTCCACGCTCTCCCGACTTAATCCCATGCGATTTCTTTCTGTGGGGTTATGTGAAAGATTCAGTGTTTAAACCTCCTCTACCAAGAAACGTGCCAGAACTGCGAGCTCGCATCAATGATGCTTTGGAACTCATTGATGGGGACATGCTGCGCCGAGTGTGGGAGGAACTTGATTATCGGCTTGATGTCTGCTGAATCACTAAAGGGGCACATATCGAACATTTGTGAATGCCTAAAAAAACTTTTTGAGTTTTTGTATGTGTGTGCAAAGCTTTGTGAAAATATCTCAAATAATAAAGTTATTGTAGAGCTGTGAAATCGCTTCAATCATTTGTAATAACCCTGAATGTAAAATTTACTGACGTACAGCGTCAACTGCCGTAGCGCACACCATTCAATAGTCGTCTTCTGGTCATTCTGCAGTACGATAATGTCTTCTGGCTTCGCTGTTTTCTTATGAACAACTGCATCATCTGCGAACCGTCTTAAAGAGCTTCTGCTGTCATCTATATACACTGTAAACAGTAACAATCCCATCTTTTAGGTACTCCGGAAATTACCTTTACATCTGCCCGTTTTGCTCCGTTTACAACAACTTGTCGAGTTCTACAGGCAAAGAAGTCTTGAATCCAGTCGCAGTATTCGGTGAGCAATGGAGGATGGTGTCAAATGCCTCCCTGAAATCAAGGAACACGGCATCAACTTAAGTGCCTTATACACCACTATGGACCTCATGGAGGAATCTGTCTTCCGCAAGATCTCTGTTTGCAGAATCTATCTTGATTTTCATAGAAGAGATTTCCGTTCTCCAAAAACATCATAACTCTTGAGCAAAAAACACGTTCCGCAACTCTGCAACAGATTGACGTTAACGATATGGACCTATAATTATATGCATCGGTCCAACGACTCTTCTTGTAAACGGAAGCGACCTGAGTTTTTTTCCAGTCGCTAGGTACACTTTCGATTCTACAGCGAACTACGATAAACTGCAGCTAGAAAAGGAGAAAGTTCTTTCGCACAATCTTACTGGTATCTCACTTGGTCCTGATGCCTATCCACAAATATGCCATTGTATTTGCTCTTCTATAACGTGATGGACTTTCTCAATATCTGCCAATTCCCTGTTCTTACGATGATCGAATGGTAAGACCGTATTACGATCTTCCATGGTGAAACAATTTCGGAAGATCGAATTCAGTATTTGGCTCTTCACTGCCCTCTTTTTCGGTGCGAATATTGTCGCTGAGTGACTGAAGAGCTGCTTTCAAACCGCTTACTGATTTTACTTAAGGCAAAAAGTCTTCGGGTTTTTATTCAGATCGGTTCATAAAATTTTCCTTTCAAAGCGACTGAACGCTTCTCCCATTGCTCTCCTTACGTTCATTTTCGTACAGCTTTTGTTCGTCAACTGGATATTGACTTATCTTGAACGTGTGATGGAGCTTTCTTTGTTTACGTAGAAATTCTCTTTCGGGCCTATTAAACCACGGAGGGTACTTTCCATCCATCCAGACCTTGTTCGGAACATATGTCTAATTCATTATATATTCCCATTCAGGAGACAAATTTTAATTGAAAGTCGCTTACCCAGTTTCAGCGGATAAATACGATACTGTAGTATCTGTACTGTTCAGAAATATGATTCTAAATTCCTCATCCTTATCCTCATCCCTGAATATTTGATGATGACTACTCATATACTCCGCATGTTCCATCTTTTCACTCTTGCTCAACCAAAATGTTTACCTTTCTTAACCCTTCTTGTAATACCTGTATTCATGTTTGTTACATCAGTTAACATCAGTGATACGTTCCTCTATGTTAACTTCGACAACTTTGAATCTGTTTGTTGCTAGGGGGTATAAGGACTTTTTCTTCAAGCGTTTGTTCTCTAATTATCTACCCTAAGTACTTTTCGGACAAGTCATTCACAACAATGTCACTCAAATACCTGGCACCAGTTTTGATATCGTGAGTCCCCCATTCCATACTTGGAAAGTTGAAGCCACTCCCTATTATAATAGCATGATCAGGGAACCTATAAATGAAATTCCGCAAGTTCTCGCTGACATGCTATCGCACTAGGGTTACTGATCCAGGCGATCTATAAACGCATCTGAAATCTCGTTTCGCAGGAAAGAGCGGAAGAAGTTATGGTTGTGGAGGGGGCCGTAACCAGTCACCGTTAGTTGCAAAAAACACACAAACTTTTATTTGGCTAAGAACCACTTAATTACGCATTGCCTTGAAAGGATATAATTAAAACTAAACGGTTGAAGGCCTAGTTAAGAAAACTTGCAATACCTCATGAGCTGAAGGCCCAAAACCACACCAAAAACAAGAACAGCTGAAGGCCTGAACACAAGTTATAAAAATTACTTTAACGAATGCAGGCGGCTGAAGGCATTACTTGAAAAAGTTATTTCACATGAATACTCAGCTGAAGGCCACACACACAAGACATTGATCAACTCAGGGCTTAGGGCCTGCATAACCAGAATTTAAGATAGAGCAAATTTTAAAAAAAATTGTTTTAAACAAATTAACTTTCAAAATTTTTATTTAAGGCGGCTGAAGGCTCTAACTTAAAAACATTTCACATAAAAGCTCGGCAGAAGGCCACACGCTGGACATTGAACAACTCAGTACTTAAGGCCTGGATAACAAGAATTTCAGATAGAACGAACTTCCAAATTTTAGTTATTAAACTAGTCAATTTTCAAATTCTTAATTTAAGTTATCTGAAGGCCTTATTTAAAATTAAACAAACGAAATTAATAGAAAGCTGAAGGCCTCGCACAGTACATCAGACTAAAGTGAAAATCACAACCTAAAATCAACAGAACAGTGATGCTCAGAAGTGTTCTGAGGGTCGGTCTAAGAAGGTAGCTCTAACATAAGGTGGGGTGAAACAGGCAGCCAAGAGTAAGGTTAAATAATAGTATGGCAACCTGACCCAGAGACGGCTGAAGGACCGACCAACAACCTAATCAATTTCCTCCCGCCCGACCAGTGGTACGACAACAGAAAATATGAGCCGAGGACGAAGATACCAGCAGCACTATATCTTCCAAATTGGCGTCTAAGAACAGCCAAAGCGCAATAACCACTCTTAAGAAATAAATATGAGCAAACAACTAAATGCTGTCAAACTGCACTCCATGGCGGACAACATCAACACGGCGAGGAAAAACACTCTGCCGGAAAACCACGTTAACGACCATGGCAGGTAACTGGGGGGTTACGGCCACAAGGCACAAAATACCACTGGGGCACTTCACTGATAAGTAACAACCAATTTAATAGTTCAAGACCATACAGGAAGATGGCTGCCAAATTTTGCGGACTCCAACACACCATACATTGCTGCTAGCCGGAACGGCCCCGGAAGCAACAACCAGCAACTAACGAAGAGAGGTCACAGCAGTTGAGGTTTCATAACAGGTTAACTGATCACTCAACTTCAGAGTCCAGGTTCAGTGGGCAACCAACTTTGTAGCTCTTGCAGCTAGCGCCTCACAATCCAACCGCACATGCATGTCGCCAGCAATCCCAGCCTGACCTCGCACCACAGAGGCTTCCTCGCTGCTGTGTCCCAACCGACCGACTATATGGAGCATGCAGAGAGCATCAGAGTAGCTGCACAGTCAAATCCACGCAAGCTACACACTGTTCCACGAAGACACTTCCGCAAACAACTCCAACTATACTAAAACCACTGACTATGGAACAACAAGAACGAATCACATGTCGACACACACGGAAAACCCAGAAGTGGTCGGTGACCAAATACATGTTGTCCTATGAGACGACCAACGGAACGACCAACCAATGTGGTCCCAAGTCGAGTCATGTGTGTCGGCAACGATCAGGCGAGTCATAGCTGTCGGAACGTCACTGCTGTTCCATCCCTAATGAACTCCCAGATACACAACAACCCAGAAATAATAGCGGACGCTCCAAAGATAGCACGACAGTGCTCTTATTGATGACAGCTGCTGCTGCCACTCATGGTCAGTCAAGCCAGCAAATTAGTGACGCCAGTAAATCGAATAAGAAACGAGACGGCAGTACCGCTAAGACAAGATGTGAAGCAATAATGGCACGAACACGGCCCGCGCATGGCTCAGCATTCAATTATCATTTTGGCTGACCACCAAGATTAATTTACATTCAGAATCCGTTATATTACCGATTACTTTGCTGCAATCAAAAAAAGTATTGCATCACCCCAGTTCCCAGAAATCCTGAAGATAGACGTTGACTACGAACATTGTATTACAGACACAGTCCCTTTGACTGTTCAGAGATGTCACTAAACACGCCCAAAGATGTAAACAACCATGCATGAACAGCGCCTATTAAATGGAGGGGATCCGGCAGCCAGTCAGTTCCTGTCATTCCAGCAGGAAGGAGGTACACGGCTCGTGTTGTCGGTAGTTTAGCCACGTCTAGACAGTCAATACTTGGTTTGATCGCATCTTAATTGTTACTTTGTGTCAGAAAGGGCTCTCAGCAAGGGAAGTATCCAGGCATCTCAGAGTGAACCAAAGTGATATTATACGGACATGGTGAAGATACAGAGAGACAGGAACTGTCGATGACATACCTTGCTAGGGCTGCCCAAGGGCTACTACTGCAGTGGATGACCACTACCTACGGATTATGGCTCGGAAGGAACCTGACAGCAACGCCAACATGTTGAATAATGCTTTTTGTGCAGCTACAGGACGCCGTGTTATGACTCAAACTGTGCGCATTAGATTGCATGATGCGCAGCTTCACTCCCTACGTCCATGGCGAGGACCATCATTGCATCCACGACACCATGGAGAGCGATACAGATGGGCTCAACAACATGCCGAAGGACCACTCAGAATTCTCATCACTTTCTCTTCACCAACGTGTGTCACATATGCCTTCAAGCAGACGATCGTCTGAACCGTGTTGGGAAGCAACAGACTGAACGCCTTAGACACACTGTCCAGCGAGTGCAGCAAGGTGGAGGAGCCCTGCTGTTTTGGGGTGGCAGTATGTGGGTCCAACGTACGCCACTGGTGGTCATGGAAGGCTCCGTAACAGCTGTCCGATACGCGAATGCCATTCTCCAACCGATATTGCAACCATATGGGCAGCATATTGGTGAGGCATTCGTCTCCATGGACAACACTTCGCGCACCCATCATGCACATCTTCTGAATGAATTCCTTCAGGATAGCGACATCGCTCGACTACAGTGGCCATCATGTTCTCCAAACATAAACCCTATCGAACATGCCTGGGATAGATTGAAAATGGCTGTTTACGGACGACGTGACCCATCAACCACTCTGAGGAATCTACGCCGAATCGCCGTTGAGGAATGGGATAATCTGGACCAACAGTGCCTTGATGAACTTGTGGATAGCATGTAGAGAGGAATGCATGCATCAGTGAATGAGGACGTGCTACTGAGTATTAGAGGTACCAGTGTGTACAGCACTCAAAACCACCACCTCTTAAGGTCTCGCTGTATGGTGGTACAACATGCAATGTGTGGTTTTCATGAACAATAAAAATGGCGAAAAATTATGTTTATTTTGACCTCTATTCCTGTATTCTGTAGAGGTTCCGGAACTATCGGAACCGAGGTGACGCAAACCTTTTTTATGTGTGTATATGCCGTTACCATTGGCGGGTAACCTGTCCTTACGATAAGTATTCCACTCTAATCTAGGATTTCGTTTGAATTCACTACCGATTTTAGCAACATTCTGTTCGTAATAGTATGTGGGGGACCTTCAGTGAGCAATATTATACTGGGGCCTTCCCTTAGATGTACCTGTGGTGTACTAATATCATAATAACCTTTTCTACATCCGATCTGCGAGGATGAGCACTCCCTGAAGAAGTTTATAGCTGATGTAGCTTCCATTTTCTCAAATAATTCCTCTCCGTTCCCAAGGGAGACTGGAGGGTTCCCCTTACCTAGAGTCCCATGTGCATCCCTCATGTGCTCCATTACCCTAGTAGCCACTTCCTGCTTGTAGTGCGCACATGAACTTTCAAGGGAAACCTTACAATTCTCCAACCGAAAGCGAAGGTTGAAAAATTCGCGCCTGATAGCGTCGCTGAATCGTCTGTGGCTCTGATTTAGAGCTTCCACACTACTTCAAACCAGAGAACCACAATCGAGTCCAGGTATGAAACTACGCATGACAAGCTTATCCTGCACGTCACGTACTATGGTAGTTGTCCTCAGAAAATCATCAGTCCATCGACAGGCACCGAGGATGGCCTCGGAACCAAGC
Organism: Schistocerca serialis cubense; assembly: GCF_023864345.2. Classification (NCBI taxonomy): domain Eukaryota; kingdom Metazoa; phylum Arthropoda; class Insecta; order Orthoptera; family Acrididae; genus Schistocerca; species Schistocerca serialis. The sequence continues at coordinate 255,553,424 of NC_064644.1, read as the reverse complement.
GGCAGGCATCATTCGTGCCGACATGAGCCACGATTTGCAACCATTGTAAACAGTCGGTCGACAGCTGCCAGAAGATGGACAGACGTTACCCATGTTTCGGACGAGACACTCCGGCAAACATAACAAGTGTACACTGGCATTCTTTCCTATACTATATCTCATTTCCCTGAGGGACACCGTTACCATGTTGGAGGTCCCATTGACTAGCATTCCAGCTCCTGAGTGCTATATATGTTGTGCTTGGGATTAATGGGGGATATTGAGCCGTGCTGCCACATAACCGTCCACAACTGCAAAAATGTCACCGGTGCAAGATTTTGTGCACGAAATTTGGAAATTTGTGGTAAGTTTCTATGAGACCAAACTGGTGAGGTAATCTGACCCTAGGCTTACACACTACTTAATCAACCTAACTTGCGCCAAGGGCAACAAACACACCCATGTCCCACGTAGGACTCGAACCTCCGACTGTGGGAACCATGAAAACCGTGACAAGGCGCTTCGACTACGCGGCTACTCCGCGCGGCTCTCTCTCGACTAAGTCGCATGAGTGTTCGATGGGATTCATATCGGGCGATCTGGTTTGCCAAATCATTCTCTCAAATTGTCTACAACGTTCTTTAAACCAACCGCGAACAAGAGTGGCCCTTAAAAAATCCATTGCTGTGTTGGAACCTGAAGTCTATGAATGAATGGAAATGTATCTGAGAATCAGAACATAAACATTTCCAGACACTGATCGGTCAAGAAGCCTGTTAACACGGCCTACACCACTACGGAGCTTTCCAGAGTGCCTTACAGGTAACTTGCGTCCATGGCCTCGTGGGGTCTGCGCCGCATTGAAGCACATCCATGAGGTCTTACCAACTCACATCGGGACTCATCTGAACAGGCCACGGTTTTCCAGTCGTCTACAGTCAAATCGATATGGTCACGAGAGCAGGAGTGGCGCTGCTGGTGGTGTCGCGCTGTTGGCAAAGACACTGGTGTCGGCCCTCTGCTACCATAGCACTTCAACACCAAATTTCACCGCACTGTCCTAACGGAGCCGTTCGTCGTGCTTCCCACATATTAAGTTATTTGTGGCTTGTCTGTTTGCACTGACAACTCTACGCAATCGCATCTGCTATCCTTCGTTAAGTTAAGGTCGTCGGCCACTGAGTTGTCAGTGGTGAGAGATAATTTGGTCTTCTCGGCCCACTGTGGATACTGGAATATTGGATTCCTTAAGAATTTAAGAAATGGAATGTCCCATGGGTGAATATCTAACTACATTCCGCGTTTAAAGTCTGTTAATTCCCGTTGTCCGACAACAATCACGTCGGAAACCTTTTCACGTGAATCACCTAGTTATAAGAACAAATCGACCAATCCACTGCCCTTTTATACCTCGATACTACCGCCATCTGTATACGTACATGTCGGTATCCAATGATTTCTGTCATATCAGAGTAGATCGTTCGATTTGGCAGTAGTGAGAAGAGACGGAATGTATAACGATTTCTACTAACATTTCCCGTGTGCAAATTGGGTGCTTTAGCTCAATATGAAGTTCGGAATACTCATTATATCGACATAATTATGGAAGATCCTTTATCTCGTGTTTTTCTATGTTATGACAATAAGCACCTACACTGTCAGATGTCATACGCTGACACTGCTGTTGTTGTGGTCTTCAGTCCAGCGACTGGTTTGATGCAGTCCTCCAAGCTACTATATGCTGTGCAAGCTTCTTCATCTCCAGTACCCACTGCAACCTAAATCCTTCTGAATCTGCTTGGTGTATTCATCTCTTGGTCTCCCTCTACGATTTTTACCCTCCACGCTGCCCTACAGTACTAAATTGATGATCCCTTGATGCCTCAGAACATGTCCTACCAACGGATCCCTTCTTATAGTCAAGGTGTGCCACAAATTTCTCTTCTCCCTAACCCTATTCAGTACCGTCTCATTAGTTATGTGATCTACCCATCTAATCTTCAGCATTCTTCTGTAGCACCACATTTCGAAAGCTTCTATTCTCTTCTTGTCCAAACTATTTATCGTCCACGTTTCACTTCCATACATGTCCATACTGCATAGAAATACTTTCAGAAACGACTTCGTGACACTTAAATCTATACTCGATGTTAACAAATTTCTCTTCTTCAGAAACGCTTTCATTGCCATTGCCAGTCTACGTTTTATATCCTCTCTACTTCGACCTTCATCAGTTATTTTGCTCCCCAAATAGAGAAACTCATTTACTACTTTAAGCGTCTCATTTCCTAATGTAATAGCCTCAGCGTCACCCGATTTAATTCGACTACATTCCATTGTCCTCGTTTTGCTTTTGTTGATGTTCATCTTATATCCTCCTTTCAAGACACTGTCCATTCCGTTCACCTGCTCTTCCTGGTCGTTTGCTGTCTCTGACAGAATTACAATGTCATCGGCGAACCTCAACGTTTTTATTTCTTCTCCATGGACTTTAATACCTACTCCGAATTTTTCTTTCGTTTTCTTTACTGCTTGCTCCATATACAGATTGAATAACATCGGGGATAGGCTAAAAACCTGTCTCACTCCCTTCCCAACCACTGCTTACCTTTCAAGCCTCTCGACTCTTATGACTGCCATCTGGTTTCTGTACAAATTGTAAGTAGCCTTTCGCTCAATGTATTTGACCACTGCCACCTTCATAATTTGATAGACAGTATTCCTGTCAACGTTGTCAAGAGCTTTCTCTAAGTCTACAAAAGCTAGAAATGTAGGTTTACCTTTCCTTAATCTATTTTCTAAGATAATCGTAGGGTCAGTATTGCCTCACGTGTTCCCACATTTCTACGGACTCAAAACTGATCTTCCCCGAGGTCGGCTTCCACCAGTTTTTCCATTCGATGCTGATCTGTCTTTTGCTCTCTTTGTCTCATTACACTTTACCAAAATCACTAAATGAAAAAAAATGGAAAAAAACTAAACTCCATCCGAACATGCCTCGGAATGCCCAGCGGTACTAGCCGACTACCGTGTAATTCTCCGCCGAAGGTGTTTCAGGATGTGGATCTGTAGAGGCACGTGGTCAGAGCATCGCACTCCCGGGCGTTGTCAGTTTTCGTGACCAGAGAGGGCCCGATAACGCTTAACTTCGGTGTTCTGGCTGGAACCGCTGATACTATCGCGGCAATGTTGTTGCCATCAATATCACTGAATTGCAGCTAGTTTTACTACTCGTATACTTCCGCACAATAACTTCAGCACTACGCAATTCGACAAGAGAATTAAGTTAGTCAAATAGTGTAAAGGGCGTAGCTGTGTCGTTATCAAACGACGCACTAAACACAATGCAGAAATGGAACAAGAGCGTACCGTAAAACGTCGTCCAACTACAGGTCAGAATCAAGCAACCAGTAATACGTCGTTCACAGCGCACTGAGTATGAAATTCCCTCACGGCCCACAAGCAGTTTTTCTGAGAAGAGGTTGTACTGAGTCAGTTTCTTCTTCGTGCTTTTTAAATTTTCCACGGGAAACGTAATAAGATTTCAAGGAAGCTAATCCAATCAACAAAATTATACACTACTGGCCATTAAAATTGCTACACAACGAAGATGTCGTGCTACAGACGCGAAATTTAACAGACAGGAAGAAGATGCTGTGATACGCAAATGATTAGCTTTTCAGAGCATTCACACAAGGTTGGCGCCGGTGACGACACCTACAACGTGCTGACATGAATCAAGTTTCCAACCGATTTCTCATACACAATCAGCAGTTGACGCTGCATCACAGACAGAAGCGTCTGCGAAGGTGTACTCAACGACTAACCTGGGTGCACGAATGGCATAACGTAATTTTTTCGGATGAATCCAGGTTCTGTTTACAGCATCATGATGCTCACATCCGTGTTTGGCGACATCGCGGTGAACGCACAGTGGAAGCGCGTATTCGTCATCGCCATACTGGGGTATCACGATGCGTGATGGTAAGGGGGGCCATTGGTTACACGTCTCGGTCACCTCTCGTTCGCATTGACGGCACTTTCAACAATGCACGTTACATTTCAGATGTGTTACGACCCGTGGCTCTACCCTTCATTCGATCCCTGCGAAAACCTACATTTCAGCAGGATAATGCACGACCGCATGCTGCAGGTCCTGTACGGGCCTTTCTGGATACAGAAAATGTTTGACTGCCGCCCTGGCCAGCACATTCTCCAAATCTCTCAGCAATTGAAAACGTCTGGTCAATGGTGGCCGAGCAACTGGCTCGTCGCAATATGCCAGTAACTTCTCTTGATGAACTGTGGTATCGTGTTGAAGCTGCATGGGCAGCTGTACCTGTTCACGCCATCCCAGCTCTGTCTGACTCAATGCCCAGGCGTATGAAGGCCGTTATTACAGCCAGAGGTGGCTGTTCTGGGTACTGATTTCTCAGGATCTATGCACCCAAATTGCGTGAAAATGTAATCATATGTCAGTTGTGGTATAATATATTTGTCTAATGAATACCCGTTTATCATCGGCATTTCTTCTTGGTGTAGCAATTTTAATGGCCAGTAGTGTACATAATTGTCTTTCTAGTAACAATGTCTATCATGAAAAACCTTTATATCTGATGTGCTGATAAATGTCGTCAAAGCAGTTGTAAAGTATATGGTGACTTCGAGTAACGGTCGAAGGAAGTTTGATTCTTCCTCGAAAAAAAATTATTCAATGAGCTTGACTGATCGTGCGTCAGGAAAGTTCTCCATCAGTTAATAATAGTGTTTGATTATTTGTATATTCGACTAGCTTTTACTCGCGGTTTTGTCTGCGTGTCAGTAGTATTGTAAACATTGGAGAAGCAAAACTCGTTATGTGACCGTCCCCTGCGCTGGCACGAAGTCAGGATTTACATGTGTAGCATCTTTCTATTTGTATGGCATCATAGCCTACAAAGAATGCATCGATTTGAATGCAGTTGTTTTGTTTATTTATAGGCTAGTTTAATCAGAATTGCCGAGACGTATGTTTGATGAAAGTTTGTTCAAGCTTTTTCCCCAGCAACACGCTGCCTAGCAATAAGTGGTTCATAATTGCATGTCATACTAAAACATAGATCTCAGAAATATCTATAAAAAAGTCCGCGAGTAGATTATGTTTATCTTTCATTGTTTACCAACTATCACAATTTTTGTTTTTCTAATTTGTTGCACCAGGAGGAAATAATGATTATGGGTGAACAGTAAAAGATAAGGATTTGCTCCCGGAGACTTTTCTGTAGATCTTTTTGAGGTCTACAATCTAGTACTTCCCAATTTGACTTAGTTCTTATTGCAGAATAATGCATTGCCAACAAACATTTTGATGTCTCCGTGCACTATTGAAGACTATTATCAACTGTGCGTACTGATTTAATTTTTTTAAGTACTCTGTAATCCTCCTCAAGGTTCAAGTTATCTCCATAAGGAACTCCATCAAGTTCGATTCAGTAGTTCATCCGTGAAAAGGTTACAGACAGAACCACTATCACATTTACAGTATTGCTACCTTATGGACCACTCACTGTGTCTTTCTTCAACAACTGAAGTGCTAGATCACGACTGAAATACGCTGCCTCCTGACAAAAAGACCAAATAAGACACAAGGTACTACTTGCCAACAAGAAGACTTTGGTGAAATGTCAAGGCGCATAGAAGAACGGATGTACTAACAGTAATAAGCCTGACGATGATGGAAAATCGAAACGTGTGGTTTCAGATAAAGCGTTTTTAGTAACTTGTGGGAGCACTGTTTCTTACTGTTCAGCAAAAGAATCCAGAGAGGTCAAATATTCACTGAAAATATATGACTGTTGAGCCTGAACGTCGCCATAAAAATTTACAAATTTTTCACAGAAAAAAGGATTTAATTTCACTTGCATAGTGAGTAAAATAGACACAATAGCTCATTTGTCTAATAAGCTGTCACGAAATGATAAGAATGTCTTGTTTTATTGTACTTTCATTGTAAATTCTGTGAAACATAGAAACAAGAAGTCATGAAATGAAGGCATAACACAACAAGTCACACTGAGTTACGTTAATTCCAGGCTATTTTACATTTTTTAAACACACAATTACCTTCTGTCCGTAAGTAAAACCAAGCGATGTGGGGCATTCGGGAGGACGACGGTTCAAATGCGAGTCCGGCCATCCTGATTTAGGTTCCCCGTGATTGCCCTAAATCGCTTCAAGAAAATGCCGGGATGGTTCCTTTGAAACGGCATGGCCGTCTTCCCTCGCTATTCTTCCGTAATCCGATGGGACCGATAACCTTGCTGTTTGGTCCCCTCACCCAAATCAGCCAACCAACCGTAAATCAAATTTCTGATTCTCTCTCTCTCTCTCTCTCTCTCTCTCTCTCTCTCTCTCTCTCTCTCACACACACACACACACACACACACACACACACACACACACACATCCTGTTGTTTTTGGGGCAGATACATTCCCCTGTGCCCGTGCCCCCCTCCACCCTCCCACTGAATGCTCCCTTGCTCACATCCCTTAACTGCACTTCTCATGTGCTCATTGCTGCTCAGTCTTTGTTTCGCATTGACAGATATAAAACTAATTACATGAAAAAAACTTAACGCTATTCTATCACTTTATTCTGCTCAGCCCGTTAGTTACTGAAACATGACATACTTAAGTGTTCTACATAACATCAGTGTGACGCTGTATGCTGCGGAGTCTTCTTTTATCTGGGCTTAATACAGAATATTTACAACAGCATCACTCGTCTGTAGTGCCAGCACTCGTCATCTTGACATACTGTTCTCATTCTCATTCATATTGGAAAATTCTGACTGTTACTGTTACTTCAGTTAGAAACTACTTTTCTTTCTGACTCTTTACCGTTGATCTCTTTGAATTAACCACCAAAACTACTGTTCACACGTAAATATTTCGGAGCATTTTGCTCAGCTGCCTGAGACTGCAGTTAAGTGTGTGTGGGTTGCTTTTGCATGGGTGTAAGAGTGTGTGTGTGCCGGCCGAAGTGGCCGTGCGGTTCTAGCCGCTGCAGTCTGGAACCACGAGACCGCTCTGGTCGCAGGTTCCAATCCTGCCTCGGGCGTGGATGTGTGTGATGTCCTTAGGTTAGTTAGGCTTAACTAGTTCTAAGTTCTAGGGGACTAATCACCTCAGAAGTTGAGTCCCATAGTGCTCAGAGCCATTTGTTTGACATAGGTCATATTGGCCCACATCTTTATTTGCGACTGTCTCTTTGTTGTGCCTATCTGCGAGTCAAGTTCTCTGCTATATGGTGAGTGGCAACTTTCCTTCTCATAATATTGTTATTCAAATCTCGTTGCTGTCCTTATATTTCAGAACTTTATTTTCTTGGCTCTACCTCTTCTACTCTATGTTTCTCCAGCGACAAAACCTTTTGTAATCTCCTCACCTTTGTTTGCATTATTTCTTGCCACTTCTACCATTTCTCTGACCATGGCTTCTAGAAAATTATGTGCTATGAAGACTCTCCCTAAAATTACAGATAAAGTAGGAGAGGAAGAGAACAGAACAGGGAAACGAGGAACTATTCTACATAGCTCACACGCGCACAGTTTTATAAAGCATGGGAAAGCCCTTACCATTTTGCTTGAGATCGTCTTCCTAAATATACCTTTACAAGTCCAGAATATTTCTTAATCCTAAAACTTTTTTTCATTTCGGATAGAGCAAGTGTTATCCATTTCAATTTGGTGAAGCTAAAACCAAGAAAGGTCCATGATGCACCAATGGAGTCTTCCTAATATCTTACGACTCTTCCTTCGGCCTCTCTTTAGATTTTAACAAGACTAAGCACCCAGACTGAGAACCTGTCGGCTTGGCGCACTCCAGATTCCAGCTACATTCATTTGAACCATGGCGCGTCCTTCCACTGCTGCCAAAAGTGGGGAATCATGACGTCAGACCATTATCTTTAAGAACTGTTAATGTCTCTGGTACCAATCGCCTGTCGGCAGCCTCAAGTCATATCCTTTGAGAATGATATCTGCCAGAATTTTGCATCCCTCCTAATATCAACGGTAAATTTATCATGCCCTAGAATGAAATTTTCACTCTACAGCCGAGTGGGCGTTGATATGAAACTTCCTGGAAGATTAAAACTGTGTGCCATACCGAAACTCGAACTCGAGACCTTTGCCTTTCGCGGGCAAGTGCTTTACCAACTGAGCTATCCAAGCACGACTCACGCCTCGTCCTCACAGCTTCATTTCCGCCAGTACCTCGTCTCCTACCTTCCAAACTTTACAGAAGCTCTCCTGCGGACCTTGCAGAACTAGCACTCCTGGAAGAAAGGATATTGCGGAGACATGGCTTAGCCACAGCCTGGGGGTTATTTTTAGAATGAAATTTTCACTCTACAGCCGAGTGTGCGCTCACATGAGCTTCTGTGAAGTTTGGAAGGTAGGAGACGAGGTACTGGCGGAAGTCAAGCTGTGAGGACGTGGCGTGAATCGTGCTTCGGCAGCTCAGTTGGTAGAGCACTTGCCCGCGAAAGGCAAAGGTCCCGAGTTCGAGTCTCGGTCCGGCACACAGTTTTAATCTGCCAGGAAGTTTCTTATCATGCCCTACTTGTCCTCTGACTTTTTACATCACCTTGGACTCTCCAATCCATTCAGTAAGAAGGAGTGTGCGCTTCTGTTAACTACTAGTACACGGTATTTTCGCTTAGGGCGCAATTTGTACCCGACTGTCAGCCTTCGAACTCTCCGGACTTCATCCATGTCCCAGTGACTTGCATTATATTAGCCAACACCTCACCACTTAACCCACTCGTGACTTTCACTCGTGAATTTAGTTCAATCATTTGAATCAACAATTGAATATCTAGTGATTCGCTACTTGTATCGTATTGCGAGTTTAACCACAATTACTCTCCTATTGTCTATACGGCACGATGTGCGTGTACTTGCTCAGTTTTAACTAATCCAAATATGAACGAGGAGTACAATGAGCATGGCCAGTTGACCGCCATACCACCTCAGATCACCTATAGTCACTCTTCCAGACTAGGCCTATGCGTGAGCCAGTATCATGCGAAACGTGTGCACCTAGGACCCTATTCTTCCTATATCTGTTAGTGATAAACAACAGTAGCGTAGTCATGTAGTCATGGGTCAAGATGCTCCTAAACGTTTTCGGTGTCTCGCGGTGCCAATGACCTGACATTTTGAAAAATTGCTAAGGGAAAAAGAGTACACATTTAGTTAAAGAAACCATTGCTGCCTGGTATCTCATGAGTAAACTGGCTCGGTACAACATATTTACATGTATGTTTTTATAGAAGCTAACTCTTAGAGTCAGCATGCTTGATGCATCGGCGTAAATACATCTGCTTTTTCTGAACTCTAGCTCGTCCTTCGACCGTACTCCGCCGCCATTGCTGTCAGCAAGTAAACTACCAGTTTAGAGATAAGTTCACTGCACAAAAACATAGTTGGACCGAGGGAACATGATGCTCACACTGTATAACACGTCGTCTAACCTTGATAATGGTCCGGTTTCATGTGGAAGAGAGCCCACTAGATTCTTGAAGTAGAGTGGAGCGTGGTACATAGATGATAGTGTACTTGGGAGAACATGAAGTTATTTGGTCGATATTTCAGACTAGTGACTGATTTCAGAATAACATGCGCGAATGAGCACTAGAGACAGCCATAAGCAGTTTCCTTCATTTTCTACAGTTTTTGTTGTTAGACCCAAGGTTGTGTTTTGAACAGCAGATGTAAACATGTGAGTTCTACACATTAAAGTGCTCTGAAATACACTGGTGTCCAGAACTTCAGACGTAAGTACCTTTCGTATGATAGATCACTGTCAAATAATATACCTAAATAAAATTAGGACCATACATAGAAACAACTGCTACAGTATACTAAAGAAGATAACTGAAAGAAACACGCAGTGAGACGGACAGATATGAACTTCCATTCAACGACAATAATTCTATTGATATCACAGCGATTTATGCTGGTCCAGTAGACATTTTACAAGAGGATGGACTAGGTTCCTGATTGTATGTGTGATCACAATGTTCTGATAGGCCATGCACTGCAACGTGCCCCCCTGCTGGCCTTCAAGGTTGGTACGGAGATCTTGTGATCGGACGGTCCTCCAAGAGCACGGTCTATTACTTCTGGATGGTCGTTGGTGCAAATGAACGTCCTACAATACGTCTCCCACACTTGCTCGATGGTATTTATGTGGAGGGGGGGGGGGGGGGGGGGACCAAGCAGGCCAGTCCATTCGCCGAATATCCCCTCCATCTAAGAGCTCCTCCAAATGCGCTGTTCGAAGCGGTCGCGCATTGATATCTACAGAAATGAAGTCAGGGCTGAAAAGACGCACAAAAGGAAGGTGTGCAGTGTCACGATAACGCTGAGTGGCAATTGTAGAGCATTCTGCAGGGAAGCAGCCTACTCACGCCACACAGAATTAATATGCTGTTGGGTTGGGTTGTTTGGGGAAGGAGACCAGACAGCGAGGTCATCGGTCTCATCAGATTAGGGAAGGATGGGGAAGGAAGTCGGCCGTGCCCTTTCAGAGGAACCATTCCGGCATTTGCCTGGAGTGATTGAGGGAAATCACGGAAAACCTAAATCAAGATGGCCGGACGCGGGATTGAACCGTCGTCCTCCTGAATGCGAGTCCAGTGTCTAACCACTGCGCCACCTCGCTCGGTATTAATATGCTGTCCATTGTGTGCCAGCCTAGTCCGCTGTAACTATCTATGACGTCACGAATATTGCGTAATACCTTAAAAGTAAAGTAAATAATCTGAAAATTTAATAGCATGTCAGGAGTGATGCTAAAATAATAATGTGTTAAGTTTGAGTTTAGTAACTTAAACAGTAACCAGCTACTGTTCAGTTGCTGCGTGGTTGGGTCACGGAGGAGTGTGACTTCATGTGTTGCTGTGGGGTGTGGGGCAGAGGGTAAAACGTTATAATATGGTGCTTCGCTGTCTTTTACAAGAGCCTGGAAACTATTTTTGTGGTCAGCCATACAGTGATGGAGAACATACTGACCATGGTTTCCAATGTGTGTGCCCACTTCCTTCTTGTGCTCCCTGAAAGAAATGTTTCTACACTCTGTTTAATCAGCGGCATCACGAACTATGATTATAAATAAAAGTTTTGATTGTAACGGATTCATACATTCAATAAAAGTTCACAAGCACAATCATAGTTATATTCCTGATAATAATAATAGTAATTATTATTATTATTATTATTATTATGTCCCTATTGTAAACAGCCCTATGAGCAATTCAGAGGCGACCTCTACGTTAAGTTGCAATTAAATGGTCCTTCGCCCTGATTACTAATCATCAAAGTTAACTGCTCACCACTAAAGTGGAAAATAATCTCAAGAGCTCTTTCTTACGTGAAAGCTAAGCGATTCAGGACGATGTACAGTCCTCGAGAGTTCACTTCCTATTTTTACCGAAAAGATGCGCTTAGACGCAGACTGGCTGTGACTTCATCCAAGGCAGCGCGTAAGCCGGCGTTTGACTGACGCGGACAGAGTGATAGCTGTGTGCGAAGTGTGTCTCTCAGGTCGTTTATGTACGTGGGCGCAGCGGAAGGCCGAACGGGACATCTGCCGTTATCTACTCTATGCCCAGGTAGCAGTATCTAAATCTCCCTTTCTTAGACACGTGTTATTTAATAACTCAGTCACAAAATCTTCGTGATTCTCATATGAATGAAGTTAAGCTAGCTTTCATTACAGAAACAGTTGTAGCTTGATTGGATTTAAACTTTTCTGGCTAGAATTATTAGAATGGAACCGACAGTAGTCCTGGTATTGATTGTTATTTACATAACAGTACTAAAATTTATCCTTGGTTATGGTGCAAAACTTGCATGTTATGCAGAGGCGCGTTATGGTGACGTGGCGATAGCAGCATTGAACTGAGGTACGTCCCGGCACACTCGCTCGCTTCTGTCTCTCAAATGATACAGCGCTTGTTTGGCCACAGGGCAAGTGTTCCTTTGAAAAGTATTCGACTTCAAATTTCAGTTGCATGCAATTTCGTTCGCAATGCTCACTTGGAAGCTGGCTGAAATAGACGTACATTCGCCCACAACAGCAATTTCTGCCAGGTTTAGTAACGACTCTTATAAACAAGGAGTGACACTTGTCACCCAGTATTTTAAGTAAGAGGAAAGACTCAGCAATGCTGCTTAGTTGTCTGAAAAGTCCAAAAACCAAAACGACACCCACTGCATAAACACCAGCCAAATTAGAGACGAATGGTCAAGCTATCAATCTCTGTCAGCGGATTATTGATCATTAAATACAAGATACAGTGCCTTAGTCTTGTCTATACCCGAGTAATGCAACCCTTGACGTAAGGATTTATTTACTGGTCTTATGTGACATGACTGATGGCAGTAATAAACTTTCATTAAAAATCCATTAAAAGGTGAAAGGCCAAAACGTTGACAGAACTATTAATCATGCCGAGTAATCTCTGGTGAGTGAAAACGCCGTCTCGGTCGAGAGACGGGCGCAATATTTCTTATCGCAGACACCGAATACCTCCATTTAGAAAACCAGTATCACAGTGTGCACTTATTTTATGCTCTTCTCCCTGCTCCTTGCATTCCATAAAATTCATCTGCTCTGTCAAGCAGGTCTTACTTGTATTTTCCTTCTTCACAGAGTCAATGTCTTCCCGACTGTCAGATTTTTAACGTTCTAGCCGCAACAGAGGCCACAATCAGTACAAATTTTACTGAATAATTATATTCTGGCACGATATTGTCATTAGGTGGGTTAATGTAACCTTCTATTTTATGTTCATTACTGCCAAGTTTCTGGTTTGCATATATTTTCAAATGCTCGTCTGAAATACATCCAAGGATTATCCTAGATAAGACACGAAATATAATGCAACGGCGCAAGGTCTGTAAACATATACTTCCAAAAATTTTATCTGTTGCTCCCGCCCATTCCCTGATGTCATCAAGCAAACTGGCGCAGTGGTTAGCACATTGGACTCGCATTCGTGAAGACGACAATTCAAATCGCCAGATTTAGGTTTCCCGTGGTGTCGCTAATTGGCTCCAGGAAAATGCTGGGATGGTCCTTTGAAAGGGTATGGCCGATTTCCGTCTCTATCTTTTGCTAGTCCGAGCTTGACTCTGCCTCTAACGACATCAATTGTCGTCGGAGAGTTACCAAAGTCAACAGGGTACACGCGTGATAACCAACAGTGTCGGTTCCTACACATTTGGTCACTGTTTCTGATAACATACAACATCTGCACCTGCTTTCTGACCATACTAGAACCACACGTACACCCGAGTCCGACTTTCATCATACCAGCAGTATTAACAACGGGGAACATTATCACCGGGAACAGTGCACTTGACCGCTGTTTCATCCATGTGTACCATACCCCAGTTCACAACGTTAACGAATTCTCTTTCGAAACACATCCTAATGAAAAGTTGACAACCTAAAACGCCTGAATGGACTGGACACTTCTCGCCTCCTGGACCGAGAATTAGCTGCCAAGAATATGAGTAATTCAGTGGAGTAGCTCTTTTGATCTATAAGGCGTTATCACGCAGAGCATCAGCATTAGTAACATTAATATCTCGTACAACAGCAGTATTCCAAGTCTTTATCATCTATCGCTACCTCATGTGTACAGGCACCCACACACTGCCTTTACCGTCCTTCCAATGCTAGCAGCGACGGCACACACAGTGAGGTAGCATAGCCGCTGGAAAATTAGTATAGTGCTGCTATAATGCAAACCAAAGACTTACTGAAAATGTGTCTCAAACGAACTTTTTAACGACGAAATTACTTGCAGGTTCAGCCACAGAGAGTAATTTGGAATGCCTAATTCTCCAAAGTGCGGAAGAGAGTGGCAGTGGGGACCTGTCCAAGCACTCGTGGCAGCAATCGCGCTGCTTGCTGTTATCATCCGGCACAGTTTTCCGGTGCCACGTCCATCTATGAACACCATCATTACCGAACAATTAATTAAAAAGAGTAATAACGAAACCTGAGAAAATTCAGAAGCGTTGTGGCGAATGTAGTACGAGGTGCATTCAAGTTCTAAGGCCTCCGATTTTTTTTCTCCGGACTGGAAAGAGATAGAAACATGCGCATAGTTTTAAAATGAGGCCGCGTTCATTGTCAATACGCCCCAGAGATGGCAGCACCGTACGGCAGATGGAATTTTACCGCCAGCAGCGGGAATGAGAACTGTTTTAAATACTTAAAATGGCGACGTTTTCCTTGCTTGAACAGCGTGCAATCATTCGTTTTCTGAATTTTCGTGGTGTGAAACCAATTGAAATTCATCGACAGTTGAAGGAGACATGTGGTGATGGAGTTATGGATGTGTCGAAAGTGCGTTCGTGGGTGCGACAGTTTAATGAAGGCAGAACAACGTGTGACAACAAACCGAAACAACCTCGGGCTCGCACAAGCCGGTCTGACGACATGATCGAGAAAGTGGAGAGAATTGTTTTAGGGGATCGCCGAATGACTGTTGAACAGATCGCCTCCAGAGTTGGCATTTGTGTGGGTTCTGTGCACACAATCTTGCATGACGACCTGAAAATGCGAGAAGTGTCATCCAGGTGGGTGCCACGAATGCTGACGGACGACCACATGGCTGCCCGTGTGGCATGTTGCCAAGCAATGTTGACGCGCAACGACAGCATGAATGGGACATTCTTTTCGTCGGTTGTGACAATGGATGAGACGTGGATGCCATTTTTCAATCCAGAAACAAGGCCCCAGTCAGCTCAATGGAAGCACACAGATTCACCGCCACCAAAAAAATTTTGGGTAACCGCTAGTGCTGAAAAAATGATGGTGTCCATGTTCTGGGACAGTGAGGGCGTAATCCCAACCAATTGCGTTCCAAAGGACACTACGGTAAAAGGTGCATCCTACGAAAATATTTTGAAGAACAAATTCCTTCCTGCACTGCAACAAGAACGTCCGGGACGGGCTGCGCGTGTGCTGTTTCACCAAGGCAACGCACCCGCACATCGAGCTAACGTTACGCAAGAGTTTTTTCGTGATAACAACTTAGAAGCGATTCCTCATGCTCCCTACTCACCTGACCTGGCTCCTAGTGACTTTTCGCTTTTTCCAACAATGAAAGACACTCTCCGTGGCCGCACATACACCAGCCGTGCTGCTATTGCCTCATCGATTTTCCAGTGGTCAAAACAGACTTCTAAAGAGGCCCTCGCCGCTGCCATGGAATCATGGCGTCAGCGTTGTGAAAAATGTGTACGTCTGTAGGGCGATTACGTCGAGAAGTAACGCAAGTTTCATCTATTTCGGGTGAGTAGTTAATTAAAAAAAAAAATCGGAGGCCTTAGAACTTGAATGCACCTTGTATATGACACCTGGGAGCGTCTGCCCACCAACCGGCCGGCCCTGCCTTTTATAAGTACTGGCTATCCGTCTAGCAAGCACCATCGAAGCAGCAACCACTGCAGACTAAACTACCTTCTGCACCATCCGAAATTTTGTGCCGATTAATATCCGCTGATATATTGTAATATATTGCTAATTGTTAATCTGTAAGCTTTATTACAGAAAGTACTAGGGCTACAACTTTGCTTCCGCCGTTTTGCAATAGACGGCAGTAGCGGCAAGTGGGCGAAAATGGCTCTGAGCACTATGGGACTTAACATCTGTGGTCATCAGTCCCCTAGAACTTAGAACTACTTAAACCTAACTAACCTAAGGACATCACACACATCCATGCCCGAGGCAGGATTCGAACCTGCGACCGTAGCAGTCGCGCGGTTCCGGACTGAGCGCCTAGAACCGCTAGACCACTGCGGCCGGCAGCGGCAAGTGGGGTTCAGGCGGTTCGTTATGTGTAATGCAATAAGCTTAAGCTTCTGTAAACATAAAGCCATAAAAATATTTGTCGATTTTTGATTGCATCATAAGTTTATTCTCGATTAAGTACAACTTACGTACTCATTTCTCTCCATTTGGGGGAAGATTTAATTTTCAGCTTTAACATGAAGAAATCCGCGGCTGTGACTCTTAAAATGCTGCGTAAGACCAATAGTGAGCGAACTGTTAGTGGAAGAACGTACATAGGATGTTTTCAAAGAGTTAAGAACGGTGATTTTGATGTCGAAGACTGGCATGGCGGTGGAAGACAGAACGGATTCGTAAAAACTGAAACAGACGAAGACAGTCACAGGACATCATTATCGAAAGCAACTGATGCGTTCGAGCCCAGCACTGAAACACAAACGGGCATAATACAGCGATAGACACGTAAAGGTAATTTTGCAGCAAGTCAGTGTTCGACCCCATGTCACAAAACCCGTCAAAATATACATGGAAACCTTGAAATGAAAAGTCCTGTTCCTCCCGCCGTATTCTCCATACGTTGCTCTCTCTGAGTACCATTTATTTCGAGAAGTGGCATACAGTCTGTCTTACCAGCACTTCCGATCATATGAACAAGTGCAAAACTAAATTGATTCATGGATTCCCACAAAAGTCGCCCAGTTCTTCCGCCACGGGATTCGTATGCTACCGGAAATGTGGGAGATTGTAGTGGCCAGCGATGGGCAGTACTATGAATCATAATTTTTTTGGAAGTTTTTCATAATAAAGCCCCCAACTTCAAGAATAAACGGCGGATGCAAAATTGCAGGCCTAGTATATTTAATACATAATCGATATAGTAGTTTATTTGTTTCTGAACAAATACAATTGATTGTACACTACTGGCTATTAAAATTGCTACACCACGAAGATGACGCGCTACATATACGAAATTAAACCGACAGGAGGAAGATGCTGTAATATGCCATTGATTAGTTTTTCAGAGCACTCACACAAGGTTGGCGCCGGAAGCGACACCTACAACGTGCTGACATGACAAAAGTTTCCAACCGATTTCTCGTACACAAACAGCATTTGACCGGCGTTGCCTGGTGAAACGTTGTTGAGATGCCTCGTGTAAGGAGGAAAACTGCATACAGTCACGTTTCCGACTTTGATAAAGCTCGGATTGTAGGCTATCGCGCTTGCGGTTTATTGTAACGCGACATTGTTCAAAATGGCTCAGTGGCTCTGAGCACTATGGGACTTAACATCAGTGGTCATCAGTCCCCTACAACTTCGAACTACTTAAAGCTAACCAACCTAAGGACATCACACACATCCATGCCCGAGGAAAAATTCGAACCTGCGACCGTAGCGGTCGCGCGATTCCAGACTGAAGCGCCTAGAACCTCTCGGCCACATACGCCGGCGCGACATTGCTGCTCGCGTTTTCTCGAGATCCAATGACTGTTAGCATAATATGAAATCGGTGGGTTCAGAAGGGTAATACGAAACGCAGTGCTGGATGCCAACGGCCTCGTATCATTAGCAGTCGAGATGACAGGCATCTTATCCGCATAGCTGTAACGGATCGTGCAGTCACGTCTCGTTCTCTGAGTCAACAGATGGGGACGTTTGCAAGACAACAACCATCTACACGTATAGTTCGACGACGTTTGCAGCAGCATGGACTATCAGCTCGGAGACCATGGCTGCGGTTACCCTTGACGCTGCATCAAGGACAGGAGCGCCTGCGTTGGTGTACTCAACGACGAACTTGAGTGCACGAATGGCACAACGTAATTTTTTCTGATGAATCCAGGTTCTGTTTACAGCATCATGATGGTCGCATCCGTGTTTGGCGACATCGCGGTGAATGCACATTGGAAGCGCGTATTCGTCATCGCCATACTGGGGTATCACGCGGCTTGATGGTAAGGGGGGCCATTGGTTACACATCTCGGTCACCTCTTGTTCGCATTGACGGCACTTTGAACAATGCACGTTACATTTCAGATGTGTTACGACCCGTGGCTCTACCCTTCATTCGATCCCTTTGAAACCCTACATTTCAGCTGGATAATGCACGACCACATGTTGCAGGTCCTGTACGTGTCTTTCTGGATACAGAAAATGTTCCACTGCTGCCCTGGCCAGCACATTCTCCAGTTCTCTCACCAATTGAAAACCTCTGGTCAATGGTGGCTGAGCAACTGGCTCGTCACAATACGCCAGTCACTACTTTTGATGAACTGTGATATCGTGTTGAAGTTGCATGGGCAGCTGTACCTGTACACGCCATCCAAGCTCTGTTTGACTCAATGCCCAGGCGTATCATGGCCGTTATTACGGTCAGAGGTGGTTGTCCTTTGTACTGATTTCTCAGGATCTATGCACCCAAATTGCATGAAAATGTAATCACATGTCAGGTCTAGTACAATATATTTGTCCAATGAATACCCATTTATCATCTGCATTTCTTCATAGTGTAGCAATTTTAATGGCCAGTACTTAATTGTAATGCAAATATTGTAAACTGCTGGGAAGTCGACAAGGGAACGGTGTTGAAATGTATCGATAATAACGGCGAAATAGCAGTAGCTGTGTCGTTGTTTATCTATGAGTATGGAGCCCCTCTTGCCCGTCGCGAGCAGAGTGGAAGCGGAGCGGTCTTGAACGAGTGTTGGCCGCTCCCGCAGACGCTTTGTGCAGTAACGATCGCGCCAATGTGGGCACAACTACTTTATTAACCAGCAAGTATTGTGAACACTGTCGGAGTGGACAGGAGGAGGAAAGCTGCAATTCGAACTGTTGCCTGGCCCATGATTATCCCTGGCTCTGCAGACGACTCGTGTCTCTCAGCCAGCAGCAGCAGTTCAGCATTGTTGTCGGCTACGTTCTTCTCCGTCCGCACAGCTACAACACAGTAACACTGTTAACTGACAGAGTATAACTAATATAGTGCACACATTACCCATTGGTATTTCTTTCCGAATCCTTAATCACTAATTTTCTTGAACAATAGTCTGCAATAGTTAACACTTGTGGCCACCTGTGTCGTCTTTGCCCTCTCACATTATTACCAAGCAGGGCCCCTTTCCGTTCCGTGCGATGGTAAAAATACGAAATTTCAATAACTATTTACTGTCAGTTTTGTTCGTTTGTTAATGACCAGATCGAGTCTAAATTTTGCTGCCCCAGTAAGTCTTCACTCTTGCCTCACGTAATAGGGGCCTAACTAAATGGCAATTTTGAGTATTAACTTTACTCATTTAAAGTAACGTAAAATTTCACTGGTAAAGCTAATAACTAAAGATAGAGCACAATTATTCTGTATTTATATTAGCGGGTGACTTCTGATACCTTGGTAAGTATTTTATCGGGCTTATGTTAAAAGTAAACCACTTGCTCGTTTGCTTAAAGTAAATTCAATTCAATCTTTCCAAATTTTGCATTACGTTACGTTGAGGGGTCTGAAAAAGAATTTTTTTACTTAACAGAAATTCAGTTACAGTCGGACATTTATTTAAGCAGCAACATCATTTAACATCGTTTTCAAAATTTAGTATTTCTGATTCATTTACTTTCTCCTGAACTCTTGTGTTGTGGAAAAGCGCGACAACCTTCTGCTGACACACCAGTGATTATTTGGTTAATTTTCTTTGCCATTATCCTCCTTAGGGTTCTGGATATTCATTGTCGTGATGGGCTGGCGACCATTTAATCATCCCTTTTTTGCTAATCCGTATTTTCTAGTATTAAATATTACGTGGTACCCTTTTCCCCCCTGTGTGGTTCGTGTGCGATGGTACTATATTCCACCCATTTAAAATTGTCAGAGTTTACCTTATGTTTAGAACAGATTCTTCCTTCAGGCTTTTCTGAAGAAGAGAAATTTGTTAACATCCAGTATAGATTTAAGTGTCAGGAAATCTTTTCTGAAAGTATATGTGTGGAGTGTAGTCATGTATGGAAGTGAAACATGGACGATAAAGAGTGTAGACAGGAAGAGAATAGAAGCTATCGAAATGTGGTGCTAAAGAAGAATGCTGAAGATTAGATGGGTAGATCATGTAACTAATGAGGAGGTGGTGAATAGAATTGGGAACAAGAGAAATCTGTGGTACAACCTGGCTAAAAGAATGATTTGGTTTGTAGCACACGTTCTGAGACATCAAGGGATCATCAATTTAGTATTGGAGAGAAGTGTGGAGGGTACAAATCTTAGAGGGAGACCAAGAGATGAATACATTAAGCATATTGAGAATGATGTAAGTTGCATTAGTTACACGGAGATGAAGAGGCTTGCACCGGGCAGGGTGGCATGTAGATCTGCATCAAACAAGTCTCTGGACTGAGGACCACAACACATGAATGTTTTGACGCACGAAGCTACAGGATTCACTCTGAAGGATATACTATTAGACAAAAGTTGGTGGAAGAGTTGACTGATTTCCCTCCGCGGGTTAGTATTGCAGTTGAGGTGAACAGGAAACGTTTCTGAGAGGTACTGAAAAAGATAACCGAGGCGTGAATACGGCGTCAAGACGCGAAAGACCAGGTTTTGTTGGCTGACGTCTCTACCACTAACATGTGCAACTGAAGATGCCAGCACACCTTTCTAACAACTCAAGAAAACGGGTAAAATGTCTCTGAGCACTATGGGACTTAACATCTGAAGTCATCAGTCCCCTAGAACTTAGGACTACTTAAACCTAACTAACCTAAGGACATCACATACATCCATGCCCAAGGCAGGATTCGAACCTGCGACCGTTACGGTCGCGTGGTTCCAGACTGAAGCACCTAGGACCGCTCGGTCACATCGGCCGGCGTCGAACAACTCAACTACACCAGATCGACGCTCCAGCAGACGACAGAAACCTGCACCGACCACCAGGAATGACTGCTTCCAAAGTTTACAATTACAGAGCCGCAGACGGCGTAGTGCTAAAGTCCTCACGAATAAGCATCGCATACCGAGGACTGTGTTTGATGGCCCTATTTCGCCCGTGGACTGCCCATGTGTCTACTGTAGTAAACTGTCTGAAATAAACAACAAATGAATGAGCTTCCTCCTACCTGACGATGACTGCAACTGCCTCATCTACCCCATAGAGCAGCCATCATCAAATTTGCGGATTCACACCCTGGGGAGCGCAGAGAGTAGTTCAGGGGGTCCCTGGTTTTCAATGAAATATTTGTATTTGATATTGTGTAAGAAAAAAATGCCGGTGAACAAATATTACTAGCGTCAGACTTCTCATTTCCAAGAATCGAGCTAGGAAGCTGGCATGTCGTTAATTTGATGCCTTACTTCACAAGACCGGATCAGTTGATCCACAACAGGGATGATGAGAAAAGCCGCGAGTGATATTTCATCACACAGACCATGTCACCGATGACCCGCAGGGTTTGCTACTTAACAAGCATTTAACAATCACAAATGATCATAAGCTGCTTGACAATGTGACCGTCACTTCCTTGCAACACTGACTACGAGACTAGGTTGTTATTGACAGCCATTTTGATTGTCCATTGGATTTCGGCCTAATGTAGTGAGACAGCTAGAAGTTAGTGAGACAGCTAAAAGTTAGCGAGACAGACAGAAGTTGATTCTACTGCACATTTGGTGTAAACAGTTAACCGGGTTTAGAATAAAATGATACAAGTTCTGCCCTTTGCATGGATAAGTGGGTGATACGAATCACCCACTTATCCATGCAAAGGGCAGAACTTGTGTCATATCGTAACGAGAGATCACAAGTAAGTGATTCATTAAGTCTCTTCTCCTTCGAAAGTATGTAGTTGTAATACGGCAAGAGACTCGAATTCAATCAAAGTACCTTCCTCTTTCGCATCTTCCTAACGCTAAAGTTGGCTCTAAGCGCAAAACCAAACTGCGTAGTTATGAAGTTGATTATCTGACCTTAGACTTTACCTGCATTCTTTTCCAATAATGCAAAACGATCTCAATGTGTTCGTTTTTTGGAGAGAGTAGATAGCGATAACTCGCAGTTTATAAAAATAAAGAGACAACTGCAGGCAGAACGTAGGTAAACCCACTGAAGTTTTTAGTGTCATGAGTGACAGCTGAAAGGAAATGTCAGATTCCTCAAACAACAGATATCAGTTCAAGTCGACATCACTCTCACACGATACCCTGGGTCGTTGTATTGATGCAGCAGTCAGTGACATGAAAAATAAAAATTGCTACCACTTCTTCAAGCTCCAATTCGTTTTGCAACTTGATGACTGTATTGATATCGGATATTCTCTTTCCCGCTTCTTGTTTTTGTACACTAGTGTTACAAAAACGAAATGCAAGACATTCTATTTCCTAAATCCTTCGAAAGGAGGATGACAGGCGAAGATGTTTTATTTTCTTATGAACTCCTCTTTCATTGTATGTATGTCTGTAGAGCTGTCAGCGGCGGACGGTTGTGGTTCCAATGCATAACTTGCTAACTGTTCTTCTATAAATTACATTTCCAGAGGTGCGCACTGTGTAGGTATGGAGAAGGGAAGCTCTCACGATATAGGATGCTAAGTGCCGTCCTCACACTGTCAGTTAACGAATAAAAAAATGGTTGAAATGGCTCTGAGCACTAGGGGACTTAACAGCTGTGGTCGTCAGTCCCCTAGAACTTAGAACTACTTAAACCTAACTAACCTAAGGACATCACACACATCCATGCCCGAGGCAGGATTCGAAACTGCGACCGTAGCAGTCGCGCGATTCCGGACTGAGCGCCTAGAACCGCTCGGCCACCGCTTTTGGCAGTTAACGAATAGCTTATTAATAGGATAAAATACACACCCGAAATATAGAGTTTGTACGTGTCCTGACATGGTTGTCAGGACATATAAGAGTTGGAAGGTGAAACAAAAATTGCGAAGCTCATCAGTTAATCAATTAGAGAATATACTTATGCGTAGAAATATCTGAACGGCAGCAGAGATCAACTCTGTACACACGTCGACTTTCTGTTGCAGACCCCTACATGGTAGACTGAAAGTCAGTTTA
Organism: Schistocerca serialis cubense; assembly: GCF_023864345.2. Lineage (NCBI taxonomy): Eukaryota > Metazoa > Arthropoda > Insecta > Orthoptera > Acrididae > Schistocerca > Schistocerca serialis. The sequence continues at coordinate 255,530,539 of NC_064644.1, read as the reverse complement.
ATGCGTAGAATTGTGCTAGACTTTGTTTCCATCAAGTGCACCGCTTCTTGAGTCTGGAGGCAAGCTCACTGATGTTCCTCAGCAGTACACGGATTTGTTTCCAGCCTACGAGTTTCCAGTCTGCACCACTCCTTGAGCCTCATCTAGGTACGAGGCGAATGGTGCAATGCTTTTCATGATCTTCCTATCCAAAACGCGTACATGCAGATTATCAGGAAGAGGGGAGTTCTTAGAATTTTTTTTTTGTAGGGTGTTGTTGAGAACACAGAAATATCACCGTATAAAATAAAACAGAGCATTAGCATACCAGCAATATGACCATATACGTACGGAAAATTATCGAAGAAATATGAAAGAATTACATAAAATCGGTAAAAATCGAGGGAAACCTGGTATAATTAGGCCAGATTGATAAATACGTAAAACTGAGAGAAATACGACGAAATGTGTAAAATAGCGAGAAAAACTTGCAAAATTACGTAAATTGACTGAGATTACATAAAATTATAGAACACGTCCCATGAAATTATGGGAATTAATGTGGTTTGGGAGTTCACGGACACTCAAGACGGAGAAAAGGTTAAAAATTATGCTCTTGTAGCATTCGGTTTTAACCCTCCCCCCCTGTAGACTCCGAGGGTTTTCGTAACACATACTTCACCAAAGGCAATGTAAGTATTACACAGAGGCTCTCTATTAAAGCAGGCGAAACGTATGTATCTGAATCCATAACTGTGTTCTCACACTTGCAGTCGAATATAGATATTACCGAATTACTGTTGGTTCTCACAAGCAATGTTATTTCTGGAGTATTAAGGAGAAGAATCAATGCGTTTATCAGATTTAAGTAATTCCCTAGCGCGTTCTCTAGGAGACTTGGACAACTGCCATATACATCTCGTTTTAGTGTGAGCAGGATGTATTCCAGAGACGTGGTGTTAGGAAGAAACTGATACATTACATACTACACATGAGCAAAACTAACATCAGACCAGGTCTTCTTTGTGCAAGAGCAATGCTACCAGAGCTCTGGTGATGCTACTGTAAACAGCAATAAGACTGTTACATCTCCTTTGCCCACTGATCGTGGTGCTTCTTCATGTGCGTTATCGCATTGAAATTATTCATGTCGTTTTTTCCTCGCTCTGTTTCCTAGTGGCACCACACCCGCCAAATCTGCTACTACTACTAATAACAAGCACAGATGGCGTGGGAAGTGTGACTATAGGTACGTACGTTTCCGACTTAAAAAGACGTGTAAATCCAAACTTCTTAAGCGACAGAAAAGCAGTCTCCTGACTTCGTTGTAGTTCAGTTATAAGTAGATCGAGCGGTTCATATACACTGTCGACATCTTCCTAGGACAGCAGAACAGCGTAGAAGGAAGTGTTTTCATCATTTTAAAACTTGTCACCGTAGTGATTAGGGTAGGAAACTTGCAGGATGGCTGCATGTCAGGTATTGGACAAATATATCATGCATTTGAAAACTGAGAGCGTTGCATTCCGCACTACTAGTAATTCGGAAACCATATGGCTCTAGCACTCAAGTGGTCCAGGCGGCCCGCGCGTTTGCAGAACAACCTCCCCCCCCCCCCCCCCCCCGCCCACACACACACACACTCCTATCCCTCTACCTAGTCGCGGGTCGAGTGCCAGTCGTGCGGTGACCTTGTCCTCTTCAGTCTGATGGGTGTGGGGCCATTTTGTATCGCAGAGATACCACGCGACTATAATATCACGAATAATCTGAGTAATGTTGAGTAGGAGATTCATCTACATAAATAAAAGGCTTAATGTTCGTTTGTTCTACCAGTAATCTTTACTGTCTCCCATGAATGCGGGGCTCCGTAGCCTCGGTAGATTTCAATAATACTTCTGACATCAAAAACATGCACGAACTCCTATTTCGCGGATTTGAAATGAATCCTAATGACATTTCGTGTTCCTCGGGTTAGGCATCAGGTCCTTCAGGCCTGATACCAAGCCAACGGCACACAGTGAGCGAGGTACTGGAAGAAGACTGACACGGATGCGGAGGAAACAATCGACGAACTTCAGGACAATTCCGAGACGGAGCAAAGCGACACCAATGTTTCATCTGAGGGCGAATACGACGATAAATTTTATGTTTGCCATAAATATAAGGGAAAGAAAGTTATCGACTCCATTCCCTGGGAAAAAAAATACTTATCGTTCGTCGAAACGGGGGAAACATAACCTGCTCAGGAAATTCCCGGGCTCGATCGGTAGAGCTCGGGACATACACACAATTTTAGTCACATGGGCATGTTTATTTCATGGCAACATGTTGGACATCATTGTTCGTTCCAGAAACCAATATATCGATTTTGTGGAAGATCATTATCCACGGGAAAGAGACGTCAGACCCTCTGATCAGCGCTTAAAGTATTTATTGGGCTTTTATACGTTGCTGGACTCTACAAGGCTGGGATACTAATCCTCGAAGATTTATGGGCTAACGACGGATGTGGGATTGAGATTTTCCGACTCACCATGACTCTCGTGCGGTTCCGTTTCTTACTTCGGGTTCTGAGGTTTGACAACAGACAAACAAGAGGACAGCGAAAAGCTCTAGATCGTCTTGCCCCTATTCGGGACATTTTGCATAAGTTTGTACTCAACTTCCAACGATGTTACTGTGTAGGAGAAGACGTCACAATAGACGAAGAGTTAGAGGCCCTCAGAGGTAAGTGTAATTTCATCCAGCATCTACCGTCCAAGCCCGCAAAATACAGGTTGAAGATACTAGCTGCAGTAGGCTCAAGTGTATACTATAGATGGAATATGGAAATTGATGCAGGAAGGCAACCCGACGGTCCTTTCCAGGTTAGCAACAGACCCGTAGACGTAGTTGAACGTCTGGTTACTCTTCTAGCAAACTCTGCCCGAAATATCACTGCTGGCAACTGGTTTAGCGACACCACTCTTTTTCAGGACCTGTCCACGAAATACAGCCTGCCCGACGAGGAAATACTCAAAAAGAACAAACGGCAAATCCCCAGTGGATTGAAAGAGATAAAAAGGAGAGAACTGTTCTCTAGTATGTTTGCATTCCGCAAAGAGGGCACTGTGGTGCAGTATGTGCTCCAAAATAAAAATAACAAGAAAAACGTCACAGCGATTTCCAGCGTGCATATGCATGGAGCGATTGACGAAGAAACCGGGGACAAAAAGAAACCGCAAGTGATTACCTATTATAATCGTCGTAAAATAGGTGTGAACGTGGTCGATAAAACGTGTTCTGTGTATAATGTTCAAAGAGGCACAAGACGTTGGCCAAATGTTATTTTTTACGTGATGTTGAATGTTGCTAACGTCAACAGCCAGATCATAGGTCTAGGAAACGGAATAGAAGTGCCGTAATCTGGTAAAAGAACTAATAAGAGGCTAGATGCTAAAGCGTTTGCTGCTGTTCCGCTTGGCTCGGACCATTTCATTCCGGCTTCGGGAACTTAATCGGATGAAATCCTGCCAATGGTTCAGTCATTTAACGTTTTCAGACAGCTAAACATGCCTGACAACTGCTAGTTCCTCATGTGCATGTTTTTTTTCTGAAAAGTTAGTTCTTTGCTTTTGGTATGGTGAATAACATGGTTCTGAATAATACACATCTTGTATACATTCAAGTATCGCGTTTACAACTTGATCGAGTATGGGCTTCTTACCTTTTACCTTCTCCCTCACTCAAATTTTGTAGTGTACATATGCAAACTGAAGCGACAAATGGAAATACGTACCAATCAAGGTCTCCTGCACACTAGGCAGACGCGCTAACCAGTACGCCACCCTGGCACAGTGGGTTAGCACACCACCACAGACTACCCCAGCACGCCTCCCTCCTCAATCCAGATTCCCATTCACAGTTCACTTGGTATTCCCCGAAAATTCCAATAGCATTTCAGAGGCTCTCAACCAATGTTGGAATAGCACCACTGCATCGATCGAAACGGCGGGATCTTGCCTGAAACCCAGGCATATATGCTTTAATCAAATGAAACTACTTCGTTCCGTAGACCTTTTAAAGTCTCTAATATGAGCAATGACTCAAAATTTGTACCAAGGCCAGAATGAACCAATGACTCAAAATTTGTACCAAGGCCAGGTTCCATTGTGGAGGAAGGCATGCTGCGGTAGTCCACACATTTGTGCAAAGCCACTATGCCAAAGTGGTGTTGTGGTTAGCGCATTTTCCTAGTGAGCAGGAAACCTGGTTTGAAATCCTAGCTGTGTTTCCAATTTTCAGTCGTCGTTTCAGTCTGGACATAAACGTGACAGATTTTTGGAACTTCAGAATGTCTCTGCAAACAATATAATTTAATGTGATTAAAGCACCTATCCTGTGCTAGATCGAGGGGGGAGACGTACTAGGATAGTCCGTACTGTGGTGCAAAGCCACTGTGTCAAGAAGGCATAGTGGTTTTCACATCCACCTAGTGAGCATGTGAGACTAGTTTGAATCGCGGCCTTAGTACTAATCTTTATTCGTCGCTATATAACACTAGCTTCGTTGTACTCCACTCTTACGTAACAATCTAACCTTAAGTTCTGTCACGGGAAAAGCCAATAGCCTGCACATGACACAAGCTAATGTTACCCTCTGAGAGGATTTGGGAAATTTTGACCGCGTGTTTGCCTAATGAATGAAAGCATCGGACTGTAATTTTGAATATAGTGCAATTAATAGAAAAATTAAACAGGCTTTAACTTTGGGAATAATGAAATTAGTAAAATTCATATAGGATTGAAAAATCGAACGGTCACAATCCCAATTAGGCACATTATATGAAAATATATGTTTAAGAAAATTTAATATTAGTTGTTGAAGTGACTTTCATTGAGATTCCCTTTAAATAGTATGCAGGATACAAACGGACTCAGGGCAATCTAAGCTGTTGGTAGCAGTAGCTACCAATAGTGCCCAAACCACAAATCAATGAAGCGATACTGTACCCAACACATAATAATAACAGCTACAATCACGGTCTTTACGTGACGAAGTACTGAGATGTTACTGCAGGAAGCACCGAACTTAAGTAGGACATGGGGGAGCCTCTAACTTAACTGATATGTAACAACCACCAATAAAATTAAATAATACCACAATCACACTGTTTTTGCTCCCATTTATAGATATTTTGTAATAATATTCAAATATTATTTAGCAATAATATTCCAACTACCTTTCTAATGTAAGAAGAATGTGGTGGGGATCCATAACTGGTATTTTATCACTTGTCAAACTCTATGATTATTGCAGTATCAAAATTCAATTCAACTGAATTTAATTCTTAGCTTCACTTGGAATTGTTTATGTTTTTGCTTTTCAAGGCGAATTATTCAGCACTGAGCTCAATTAACTTGAAAAAATCGAGCATGATATTTTTTCAACTCTTGCTAATCCATGCACATTTGACATACATAAATAAATCACTAGTTCATTAGAAACAGGATACTCGGTTTTCTCGACACTTCGGAGGGGATCCTGCATAGGTTCATGATTAGGATAAATGATATGGTTGTAAACACAGGTTTATAGCACTTGGATTATTATTAAAATCACTCACACAAATTAACTGGTCCATGCTCTGATAGATTTCTGTATGTATCATGTTGGTGGAGCAGTGGCCAAGTAGTGGAGGCAAGCGACGTGGCGGCTTACTGTACTCACGGCTCTTGATGTTTGAATGATCTATACAATTTCTTCTTAGCGACGGATTTTAATGTGTTAGAGCCATTCCTTATTGCCGAGAGTATCATGCAACAGCCACATCTACATCCCAGGCAAAATTCCTTGCAAAGCGGTTTCCTATTGCCTCCCTTGGCACCGTCGATGTGTACCGTGCAACAGCTGGCCACTGACTGCGTATCGTTCCCACCAAGTAACCGACCAGTTCGACCGCCAAAACCACCTTTCACATCACGCCGAGCCACCGCCGTTGCGGAGGGACTTCCCTACATTTTTTACATTTTATAATACAAGAGCCTTAAGCATAAACCAGCTTCCAATATACAAAGTTTTTCTTCTAAATATACACATATTTTAAAATTTCAGTATTTTAAACACATTTAGCTTTTTCCATATATACATCACAATATTTTAAATATCTTGTCACAGATCAATGACCTTAACTAACAATGAACACACACTCCATAATCGTAGATACACAGTACCTAATGTAAACCTGCCACTAATCAATATAAGTGTTACAGCTTCCGTTTACATAGATACATAACAGATGTTTCAGATTTGAAAAGATCTTTGGAAGCGTATAGTATAATTTCAACTAATTTCATACATTAAGTACTTCAGTGTTCTTGTATTCTGTGATTACTCTAAGACTGTAATAATATTTGAACGTATTATGCACATACCTGATATCAACAAAAAAATTGAGGAAACCACTGATATCTGGAGATTACGTATATATCACTTTATTCCTTGGTCTCTGCAATAGTGTATGCTAAATCCTAACACGAATTGTGGACACAATGATGAAGAGCTTAGTTTATAGTGTAATAATAAACCAACAATTCTCAAACTTTTGTTTACAGTGGCAGACTGGTCTAGCGTATATCACAGATCGTGTTTTGGTGGCAGTTCCTTTGTGAGCAGTTTAGATAAGGAGTGTCAATGCGAAACAAAAATTTCGTTAACGGATTTATCTGTCGTATTTTACGAGACCTACACTCATCAGTGGCATCATTCACTCCATGTTGTAACGTTAAACTCAGCTTTGTGATCACTTCAGCTATATCCAGTTTCACAAAAAACCCATCCTTGCCAACATTTTCTCCACATTTAATACAGTTTTCGTTTTAACCATTATTGCATGATGTATTCAGAATCACTTTGTTGCATGACAGAGAATTCCCCATTGCATGTTTTGATGCATGTTATCTACATTCTCTGTATAAAAATCGTGAAGAAACACAACCCGGAGGCATAATGTCACTCTTATTGTACCAGATTTAAGGGAGAAGTTTGTCACTAGTGCTGACTACAATACTTTCAAACGAAAATATACTTCAGGGGAGATGCACTTTTTTTCTGATGAGAAACTAAACGTCAAGCAACACTGAGGAAAGAAACTTTCTAGTATTTTCTGTTTTGTGACTTTACGTACAACAAACTGTTGTTGTTGTTAAAAAGCACTGTTCTTCGGTGCGAAACTCCCACCTACATACTGGAAAAAAATGCCTTTTTCTGCGACTCACCTAAAAAATTTCAAATCTTGAATACTGGAAAACGCCTAAATGTAATAGTTTAGGACAAAGACGGTAGCTGAATTAAAAGGGGAGCTAGAAATCACTCTAAAAGAGAGTCTTCTCAGCTCTCCACAAGTGAAGCTACGCTACATAGTCTTGTTGCCTCTTTGAACTTAAAAATGAATGGTCATTTAGCAGGATTATCGCCAAAGAACATATTTGGGAACACCCTAAACAAATGGAAAGTGTATTTTCCCGAAATAGTTATCTGAATTATGGCTCCAGTTTCCTCATAGTAACCATTTTCTTTTTCATTTCTAACACTCTTGACTCGGGTCATACAGTAACAGTAACTATGGAGTGAGCATTCCGATGCGTGGATGAGCACGCAGTGACCCGAAGGTCATATAACTGCGGTTTGGCGATGGGTTGCATGCAAAGCCCATTGTAGATTGCTACATCAATTTTATTGCAGGCAAATAGTCATTCCTTTGAATGTATACACGTTTAGAGTATGATAATTTTTATTAAGACAGCCTGAATGATATTTTTTACCGTATTATGCACTTATGCAGAGCACATTTTCAAAGTTTTGTGCCTGTTTTAAATCAATGAAAATTGAAACAGACACTATTACCAGTGTGTGTGTGTGTGTGTGTGTGTGTGTGTGTTACTTACGTACATTTATTCAACTCTTTAACTTTCTCCACGTCTTATATATACTTTAACATCGTGTACATTTGTACATAAAATTTAATTAATATTTTAAAATCTGAATGCCAATAAGGAAGAGTAAAATGAATGAACAGTCACTCAGAAAAAAATTGTAGATAAGGAAATGATATAAACAGCTAATTTGTTGCATGCCTCAGCTGCATATACGTTTCCTTTTTGGTCATACTTTCAAGGACATACTACTAAATTACTTCATAGTGACACTACAGCATAGTTTATTTGGACACAGTTCGCATTACAATAAAATGAAGAACAAAATCTAAAAATATAGTAGTATTTGTGCTTACATCCCTGCTCTCACCCTCCTCAAAGAAAAAGAAAAAAACCATAAAAGACGGGGTCTGTGAGCAGTAAGCCTTGTTGCATCAGGTACTGATAAGAACCCTAAAAATTCCGTGTGCAAAAACCAATGATACTTCTGAATAGAATCGCCATTTAGTAGCGATGTAGCGATGCAATGACATCAATGAAGCCAGGGGAGCGTGGAGGTCAGAAAAGGTCACAATGACCAGAAATCACGCATGTGGGCAAAAACCGATGGCACCAAGTCCAGTGAAATATTTTTCAAAATTTTGAACATAGCTGCCATTCAGCAAACGTGAATTTAAATTAATTATTTGAGAGAATCAGCCAACTGGTGGCATGTATAAAGGGTTATTGATAACACTTGACCATGGTTTCAACAGTTGTAAAATCGTGGTCTTCAGATACACGTGGCTCTGCTTTTACTATATTTCACTTACAATATCTGATCAAGAGTATCCGACATCTGGCTGAAAATGACGTACAAGTTCGTGGCGTCCTCCACCAATAATGCTGGAATTCTATGTGGCGTTGCCCACCCTTACCCTTGATGACAGCTTCCACTCTCACAGGCATAAACTGAATCAGGTGCTGGAACGTTTCCTGCGGAAAGGCAACCCATTCTGCACTGAGCTCTGCCCTGAGGAGAGGTACTGATGCCGGCCGGTGAGGCCTGGCTCGAAGTCGGCGTTCCAAAACATCCCAAAAGTATTCTATAGGACTCAGGTCAGGACTCTGAGCAAGTCAGTCCGTTACAGGGATGTTATTGTCGGATAACCACTCTGCTACAGGCCGTGATTTATGTACAGGTGCTCGATCGTGTTGAAAGATGCAAGCCTGCCGCCGTGACCGAGCGGTTGTAGGCGCTTCAGTCCGGAGCCACGCTGGTGCTGTAGTCGCAGATTCGAATCCTGCCTCTGGCATGGATGTGTGTCATGTCCTTAGGTTAGTTAGGTTTAAGTAGTTCAAAGTTCTAGGGGCTGATGACCACAGCAGTTAAGTCCCATAGTGCTTAGAGCCATTTGAACCATTTGAAAGATAGAATCGTCATCCCTGAGTTGTTCTTCAACAGTGGCAAATAAGAAGGTGCTTAAAAGGTCAATGTAGGCCTGTGCTATGATGGTGCCACGCAAAACAAAAAGCGGTGCAAGCCCCCTCTATGAAAAACACGACGACACCATAACACCACTGCTTCCGAATTTTACTGACGCTTCTGTGCTTTACGTGTCCCTTCACGTTTCCACTTCACTATCACATCGGAAGCAGTAGAGCTAGGGACGTTTAGGGATGTGGAAAATTCGCATACACACGTATGACATAGATGACTCCCAATCACCTGACCACGTTCAAAGTCCGTGAGTTCCGCGGGGCGTTCCATTCTGCTCTCTGATGATGTCTAATGACTACTGAGGTCGCTGATATGGAGCACCTGGCAGTACGTGGCAGCAGAATGCACCTAATATGAAAAACGTATGTTTTTGGGGGTGTCCGGATACTTTTAATCGCATAGTGTACTTGCTGAACAGCAGCTACGTTCAAAATTACCTGCCAAGGTAGCCAACGCTACATCTAAATCTATGAACACTAACTTAGGAATCGTAGAAACAGGTTCATATACTTCTGAAGCAGAGAATGGTACAATTGTTGAAATCATGGTCACGGGTGTTAATAAACCATTACACCTGCAATTTTTTGGCTAATTTTCTCAATAATTCATATCATTTTCACCTTCAAGTTTTGAATTGCCTGGTTCTTCCGACGATCAGAATGTGTGCACCGCAACCAGGTAACCTTGTAGGCGACCCTGTCACAGTAGCCTTTGCTCCCCGGACGAATTAGTATGCGCTTGCTTGCTATAAAGCCAGACATAGCTATTATCAAGTATTTGCGGTGAGGGTAGGAAATAAATTTTCGCACCCAAGTACAAAATTCACCAAACTGTTTAAGAGTCATCTCGGAGGGGTCTTCAAACATGTAGGCGAATTGTGCCAAAGATGTGATATAGAATCTCCTATAAAAATTACATACATAAGGTAAGATTGGCAACAGCTTTGACTATACAGGACCCAGATTTAGAATGAGTGCAGATGAAAAGAGACAACCATTATTACTTTTATTCTTTTGATGATGCTAGTGGAAATGTTCTACTGATTTGGCTTCATTTATCTGATTTGTCTCATGCAGCTTAGCAACCTGATGGAACTTTCTGCCTAAACTGTCTTACTTGGTAACTGGTAGTAGTTTCGATTCTGCGGAGAATGAGCACATGAAGCCGTTGACTGTCATGTCTTGCACATGTCCATCCCAGGCCATCACCTCCAGGTCTTCCTGGAAATCCAATCGGAGCGGCTGTCAGCGCTGACAATGTGTATTCCGTCTCTCCAATAGGACAGGGCTTGCCGATGCTGGTCATTAGCCGCCTAAGCCACACACGTGATACGTAGAAGGTCTGGTTCAGCAGATGCCATCATCAGCGGTCTTCACAGTCAGCACATACCCAGCGCTCCTCTGGGACTGTTGCTATCTAACCTGAACGTCCCGCCATCAAATATGGGCTGCTGTACATCCTTTTTCGTTCAGCCTTCCACTGTACAGTCTGCTTAAAACATTCTGACCAGACCCTATACTATGACATTGCAGTGCTTGTATTTTTCTGATTACAATGCGAAGTAGGTTTGGACATGCTTGCTTGTCCAAAGGATCATGCACTGTGGTGACCACAGCTGTTAAAAAGACACATTATTTGAATTTGCGATTGCTATTAAGGACTACCAATAGCTGTAGAATGGAATGACGACAGTAAAAATTTCTGGCAGACCGGGACTCGAACCCGGATTTCCCTCTTATAGAGAACGGTCGACTTACCATTCCTTTTTTTTCTTCTTTGTTTCATCTCATTTTTTTTCGACACTGTTCGTTGCATTTGTTCGAGCCGGACGTCCAAGACACCCGTTCAAGTTCATCGATTATCCATTTACTCTGTTTTCTTTATTGCAGAAGGCAGCTAACCCTCTCACCGAAGACGTTTTCTCTTTATATAAAAAAATTTATTAAAGAAACATGTTACACATTCCAAATACATACTAAGTACATATAGTAACCATGTACACATGTTATACATGAAATGTTTAAGATTGTGTTACTGACTAAGTTACCAGAAACAATTAAGTTAAACATGAAGAAAAGTTTTTTCTTTTTTTTTTCTTTTTTTTTTTTAAGACATTCAAACTTCAAACACGAAGAAATAAAATCTGTACTTTGAATTACATGCGCCCCAATCTTTACAGAAGCATAAATAGCTATTTATGAAGGATATCACCGTAAACAAAGTCTTCTTTTTTATATTAACCAATGCCCATTCTTTCAAATATAATTTTTAACATATTATCGAACTATTTCTTGTGATTTGAATACCTTCTAATTTTGTGGGATTCACCTAGCATGTGTACCTCGAATGAACTATATGGTGCTGTCGGATACCAATTTGTTAAGGACGTCATTAACAAATTTTCCCAGCAACCAGCACACAGCGTTATTATTTGCCTCTGGGAAATAGCGCGCTTCAAGCCTGTGTATCAATGACAGCGCTATGTACTCAGGGGATGTCCTCGTAATCAGAGCTATTTGCTCGCGGATCCATTTCCAACTATTCACGTGACCACTGCAAGTATATCCATGAATTATTGTGTGAAATAGATGGCATTGTTGACATAAATTTGTTTCACAGAGTCAGATTGCGTACAGTCTTTCATTGGTGCTAACTATGTTGTTAACTGCCTTGTACCACGACGTTTTTATATTAGACGTGAGCACATAAGAGCTAATGTTTTTCCAAATCGCAGTCCACTCAATGTTTGGGAACTGTCGTTCTATTTTGTTCCTTCCTCCGCTTTTCTTTCGTTCCCGCATTATGACTTTTGGTGTGAAGTGTCGTAACTGCCTGAATTGGAGACTTACATAACTAAACTCAACATAGAAAATTCTCACATGCTGTAAACGATTGTTGATATCCTGCACGTCAATCGGAGGAATCAGGCTTCGAGGTTTAATGATCTCGGAAAGTTGGCTGGTTATGCTTTCTCGCGAGTCTCTTATTAAACTAACTTGCCTTTTGATAAAAAGTGTAGAGGCCTTATCCGTTATATCAGTTAATCCTAGTCCACCCTTTTTAGGATCTAAAGTTGTTACTTGCCCCCAAGCTATGCATTCCTCAATACTAAAACCTCTTCCTCTTTCTGAGTTCAACATCTCACTCATTATAGAGAGATCCTGACTCAGTTTTTCAGGATAGCGAATGGGAAGATGTGGTACAGAAAACTGCCCAGAGATCACCAGTGTGTCTCTGTGTGTAGTGAGTGTAGTGTTATGAAACAGTGTGTGTATAGTGTTCAATGACTCATAGTGAGGCATGAGTGAACGGTGTGGCATTACATTATTTTAGTTATTTGAAATAAAAAGTAATCGTATAACACGAGTAAATGTAATGATTGTCTCTAACTAGAAATCTGTAATTGTATGTGTATACTTATTACCTTATTTTACAGTGGCCTAAACTTCTAAATACTTTGACATGTCCTATATCCTTGTAAATAGAGATCTACGGATGAATAAAGCTACTTCTACTACTAGGTAACCAAATGGTCTGCCGGCTCGGTACCTCGGCGTGTTCGGTCGGAGGGTTAGCTGTCCTCTGGGATAAAAAAAAGAAAAAAAAACTGAGTGAACAGATCAGCTATGAAATTCAACGACTGTGATGAGACGTCCGCAACGAACAACAACGAACAAAACGAGTTTTATTAAGAAAAGTAATTAGGCGACCGCTTGAGATAAGCAGGAAATCAGGGTTCAAGTCCAGGTCCGACACAAATTTTCACTGTCGACATTCAGTTCTACAGCTGATGGTAGTACTTAATCGCAATTGCGAATTTAATTGATGTGAGACCCTACAATGTACATTTATAACGCTGATTTGCTTCTCACCTAAAACTGCAGTTTTGTTTACAGGCATGACATAAATATGTATAGTACACTGTACTCGTTGTGTTATCCATTATTCACAAACACATCTGCCACGGACATAATGCGGTGATCCGGTGCCCATCACAGAGCACTTAGTGAGATAGGGATACGGCGACTGTGTAGCAGCGTAACAATTCAGTCGAGAATTGAGTTTGCATAACAATTCATTGCCAATTAAGCACATGCCACCTCGCCCACCTCACCCCACCCCCTTACCACATCTTTCACTACGGGTTATTCCATTAATTTGGCTCCCGGTTTAGGAACGATCTATCCTTGCTGCTTCTTTATTAGTGTAAAACCCACTCCTACTCATTCACACGAAAATCACTCTACTGTCCACAGCAAAACAAAAATCAGTTGTCGTACATAGAAAAAGAAATACTCGGTGCATACGTTCGTATCCATCCACACATGACGCAAACCACCGTGTAGAACGAATTGGTTTATACTACAATAACACATCCTGAAAAGTATTCGCAGCAACTCAGTACACACTTAAAAACCAACAGAGCTATTCCGTGAAACGCAATGGCAACGAAGTCATGTCATACGAGAATTTCAAAAGGACGTAGAAAAAGTGTTGCAATATGGTGTTTATGGTTTCTGAGGCTAGGAAGGATACAATGTCCCAATCTTGTTAGAGTCGAACGTTTGTGAATGTGTGTTTCTACATTTTTCTTTTTTATCTCCATTTACTAACATAATTTATCATAGTTTTTAACCACCAATGACAATGAATGTACTTTGAAAAGTGGCAAATTGCATTGCCTGACAAGATAAAGTGACACACATGGAAGAAGGGATAACTGGAAAAGAAAGTTCACGGTCTGATTGGGTGTGATTACAAAAATTGTGCCAAATGTACTAAGAATGCGGAAGTACGGGACCGCTTATCAGTATGGCGTACCACATTCACTGAATAGTTTGAAACGCGTGTCGCAAAGCCGTTTTACCCTCTCCTGAGGCAAACTGGGTCCATGATATCCGGGAAACTGCCACCAGTACGAAGTTGATGTCCGACTTGGTCCTTTCTATCGGTTACAGATCTTGGGCTCTTGCAGACCACGTGAATACCTCAACATCATGTGGACAGTACGTGGAAGCAAGTGCTATGTATGGATGCGTATCGGTACGTGTATTTATGCACGCTCTTGATATAGTTCTGGTCAATGAAATATTGAATGAGATAACTTTGTACATAGGTGACATACTCATTATTTCTAAGGTTTTGGTAGAGGGTTTATGCTAGACAGTGTTCAACAAACTTAGACAAAAAGTCATCACAGGTAAATTTTCTAAGTCCTCATCTGCCAAGAAAGAATTAAAGTTTTTGGGGCATATTATTGATGCTAATTGTCTACAGCCAGGCCCCAGTGAGTGGAGGCTATCGCTAAATGTCATTCACACAGTCAGAAACAACCAAAATCCTTTCGCATAATGATGAGATCTTTTAGGAATTTTCTAAATGGTGGCAATATTAACAATCCTGATGTTACGTCTTTAATAAAAGAGTCGTCTTGAAAGTGGAAACAAAAATAATGTGTGCCTTTGATAAACATAGAAGTGATTTAGAGCAACCTAAGCTGTTACAAGAACCAAAATTTAAAGAAGACTTTAAGTTATCTATATATGCCTCAGACTGTGGGTTAGCATGCCAAGTTTGCCAATAGTACTTAACTTACGAAAATTACAACAATCGAATATTGGCATTAGCTGGAAGAAAGTTACATAAATACGAAGAAAATTATTCAACAATGGAAAATGTGTCACTGGCAGTTTCGTGGGGTTTTAAACGATTTGGATACTTATTAGCTGGTTACAAAACAATAATCTACGCCGATAATTTAGGCATTAACGTTCCTTATGCACAGTAAACTAATGCATCATAGGCCTATGAGATGTCAGCCATGTTTACAAAAATTTTATTTAGAATGAAGAAGCTAAGAAGGAGTTAAAAAGGTAGTGCCTGTTGAAATACCTAATTACCACTAGGCTATGATAGCAAATACACTTCCCTAGAAAGTAGTACTTAAGTTCAGGATATATTTCCTGAAGATTGGTGAACATGGTAAAGGTATTTGGAAGTTAGCCCAGAAGATTATGAAGGAAGAGAGACTAGATTCTGTTTTTGATAAGATTACCGATTACTTTAAATTACTGAGATCTGCAAAAGGTGAAAAAAGTAATTGGTTGTGGCACAGCAACATACGGTATTAGAGGTGCAATGAAAATAGTATGAACTGTGGAACGAGTTTACACAACCATTCAATGGTATAGCTAATTGATTATATTCACAAAGCTTGTGTTAATTACAATATACTGAAGTGGTTCCAACATATGATCAAATATTATAATGTCAAGCATGTGAGTAAATTGAGGAGAAAATTATTAAGTAATACCCAGTTGCCAGCGAGTGAACGAAACTATGCGGCCAATAAAGTATAAATTGTATCCTATCATACCCAAGTATCTATGGGACAGAATTCCTATGAATTTCTTTGGATCATTACCAAAGGGCAAACGATAGTTACAAAACATATTTATCATGAGTGAATGTTGGTCCAAATGCGTACGGTTATATACGTTAAAAGCAGTTACTGTTACACGCATTGTAAGACATATAGGAAAGGTTTATTCTCTGAAGGTACGAGTTGCCAAACAGCTTTTGTCTGATGAGGGTTGCCAGTTTGTTAGTAAGGACTTTACGACATGATGAAGAAATACAGCACATGCAATGGCTTCGAAGTATTACCTGCGAGGCAGCCCCCGTGAATGTATTATGAGAAAGCTGGGGCAGCTTTGTCGGATGTATTGTTATGAATGATATACACGATAAGTGGAGTTAGTAACTGCGTTCGAGGTTTCATTAAATGAAATATCAAATTAAAGTAATACTTTTAAAATATGTGAAAATTGTCTTATTTTAAAACAAACAGGCATCTTAGTGGCACATCCTTGAAACAACGTAAAAGACATGTTGTTGTTGTTCTTGTGGTCTTCAGTCCTGAGACTGGTTTGATGCAGCTCTCCATGCCACTCTATCCTGTGCAAGCTCCTTCATCTCCCAGTACTTACTGCAACCTACATCCTTCTGAATCTGCTTAGTGTAGTCATCTCTTGGTCTCCCTCTGCGATTTTTACCCTCCACGCTGCCCTCCAATGTTAAATTTGAGATCCGTTGATGCCTCAGAACATGCCCTACCAACCGATCCCTTCTTCTAGTCAAGTTGTGCCACAAACGTCTCTTCTACCCAGTCCTATTCAATACCTCCTCATTAGTTATGTGATTTACCCACCTAATGTTCAACATTCTTCTGTAGCACCACCTTTCGAAAGCTTCTATTCTCTTCTTGTCCAAACCATTTATTGTCCACGTTTCACTTCCACACATGGCCACACTCCATACAAATACTTTCAGAAACGACTTCCTGACACTTAAATCTATACTCGATGTTAACAAATTTTTCTTCTTCAGACACGCTTTCCTTGCCATTGCCAGTCAACATTTTATATCCTCTCTACTTCGACCATCATCAGTTATTTTGCTCCCCAAATAGCAAAACTCCTTTACTACTTTAAGTGTCTCATTTCCTAATCTAATTTCCCTCAGTATCATCCGACTTAATTCGACTACATTCCATTATCCTTGTTTTGCTTTTGTTGATGTTCATCTTATATCCTCCTTTCAAGACACTGTCCATTCCGTTCAACTGCTCTTCCAAGTCCTTTGCTGTCTCTGACTGAATTACAATGTCATCGGCGAACCTCAAAGTTTTTATTTCTTCTCCCTGGATTTTAATACCTAGTCCCAATTTTTCTTTTGTTTCGTTTACTGCCTGCTCAATATACAGATTGAATAACATCGGGGAGAGGCTACAACCCTGTCTCACTCCATTTCCAACCTTTCATGTCCCTCGACTCTTATAACTGACATCTGGTTTCTGTACAAATTGTAAATACCCTTTCGCTCCCTATATTTTACCCCTGCGACCTTTAGAATTTGAAAGAGAGTATGCCAGTCAACACTGTCAAAAGCTTTCTCTAAGTCTACAAATGCTAGAAACGTAGGTTTGCTTTTCCTTAATCTTTCCTCTAAGTTAAGTCGTAAGGTCAGTATTGCCTCACGTGGTCCAACATGTCTACGGAATCCAAACTGATCTTCCCCGAGGTCAGCTTCTACCAGTTTTTCCATTCGTCTGTAAAGAATTCGCGTTAGTATTTTGCATCCGTGACTTATTAAACTGATTGTTCGGTACTTTTCACATCTGTCAATACATTCTTTCTTGAGATTGAAATTATTATATTTTACTTGAAGTCTGAGGGTATTTCGCCTGTCTCGTACATCTTGCTCACCAGATTGTAGAGTTTTGTCAGGACTGGCTCTCCGAAGGCCGTCAGTAGTTCTAATGGAATGTTGTCTACTCCCGGGGCCTTTTTTACTCAGGTCTTTCAGTGCTCTGTCAAACTCTACACGCAGAATCGTATCTCCCATTTCATCTTCATCTACATCCTCTTCAAATTCCATAATATTGTCCTCAAGTCCATTGTCCATCTTTCTGCTTTCCGTTTTTTGCTTTGAACTGAGTTTCCATCTGAGCTCTTGATATTCATACAAGTGGCTGTCTTGCCTCCAAAGGTCTCATTAATTTTCCTGTAGGCAGTATCCATCTCACCCTTAATGAGATAAGCCTCTACATCCTTACATTTGTCCTCTAGCTATCCCTGCTTAGCCATTTTGCACTTCTTGTCGATCTCATTTTTGAGACGTTTGTATTCCTTTTGGCCTGCTTCATTTACTGCATTTTTATATTTTCTCCTTTCATCAATTAAATTCAATATTTCTTCTGTTTCCCAAGGATTTCTACTAGCCCTCGTCTTTTTACTTACTTGATCCTCTGCAGCCTTCACTACTTCATCCCTCAGAGCTACCCATTCTTCTTCTACTGTATTTCCTTCCCCCATTCCTGTCAATTGTTCCCTTATGCTCTCCCTGAAACTCTGTAAAACCTCTGGCTTAGTCAGTTTATCCAAGTCCCATCTCCTTAAATTGCCACCTTTTTGCAATTTCTTCAGTTTTAATCTACAGTTCATAGCCAATTGATTGTGGTCAAACTCCATATCTGCCCCGGGAAATGTCTTACAATTTTAAACCTGATTCCTAAATCTCTGCCGAGCGGTTCTAATCTAGGCGCTTCAGCCTGGGACCGCACTACCGCTACGGTCGCAGGTTCGAATCCTGCCTCTGGCATGGATGTGTGTGATGTCCTTAGGTTAGTTGGATTTAAGTAGTTCTAAGTTCTAGGGGACTGATGACCTGAGAAGTTGAGTGCCGTAGTTCTCAGAGCCATTTGAACCTAAATCTCTGTGTTATTATTATATTATCTATCTGAAACCTGTCAGTATCTCCAGGCTTCTTCCATGTATACAACCTTCTTTTATGATTCTTGAACCAAGTGTTAGCTATGATTAAGTTGTCCTCTGTGCAAATTTACACGAGGCGGCTTCCTCTTTCATCTCTTACCTCCAGTCCATATTCACCTACTGAGTTTCCTTATCTTCCTTTTCCTACCATCGAATTCCAGTCACCCATGACTATTAAATTTTCGTCTCCCTTCACTACCTGAATAATTTCTTTTATCTCATCACACATTTCTTCAATTTCTTCGTCATCTGCAGAGCTAGTTGGCATATAAACTTGTACGACTGCTGTAGGCATGGGCTTCGTGTCTATCTTGGCCACTATAATACGTTCACTATGCTGTTTGTAGTAGCTTACCCGCACTCCTATTTTTTTATTTATTATTAAACCTACTCCTGCATTACCCCTATTTGATTTTGTGTTTATAACCCTGTATTCACCTGACCAAAAGTCTTGTTCCTCTTACCACCGAACTTCACTAATTCCCACTATATCTAACTTTAACCCATCCATCTCCATTTTTAAATTTTCTAACCTACCTGCCCGATTAAGGGATCTGACATTCCACGCTCCGATCCATAGAACGCCAGTTTTGTTTCTCCTGATAACATCGTCCTCCTGGGTAGTTCCCGCCCGGCAATCCGAATGGGGGACTATTTTACCTCCGGAATATTTTACCCAATAGGACGCCATCATCATTTAACCATACAGTAAAGCTGCATGCCCTCGGGAAAAATTATGGCTGTAGTTTCCCCTTGCTTTCAGCCGTTCGCAGTACCAGCACAGCAAGGCCGTTTTGGTTAGTGTTACAAGGCCAGATCAGTTAATCATCCAGACTGTTGAGGCACGCAAGCCTCCCCACCAACGGCAAGGTCCATGGTTCATGGAGGGGGGGACATGTTTTTGCAAACATTTTTTTATTTGATCGCATTAGCGTTTTATGTCTGTGGCAATCGTAAGAGGAAGCAAATGTAATATTGTGGGAAAAAATTAAATAAGAACCACACTTCTACTATCTGAATCACTCCCTCGCTTGTCTGATGCTCTGTAGGAAAAATGTAAGTTTGAAGTGTATGTTAAATTAATTACATAATTATTGCAATATATGAGACACAGCCGCGTCGGTCATTTCAATTTCATTACCTATTCGATGCCTGGTCGTGCAAATGATTTTCGCTGCGTTTTAAGTTTTAAATAATAACGATCGGTGACGAATTGCTCGACGGCGATCGCCCGAACGGTAATGGTAGTCTCTCGTTACTTGCTTCTTTAAATGAATTTAAAGCATTCCCTAAGTATTTTGTACCGATCACTCTACAGTAGCTTATGCGACATTTTTCGTAGGAATTATATTACGCTGACTGGTCGCCTACTGTTTAACAACTATGATAACGAATTTGCTCACTGGTCTGATGTAATAAATAAGAAGTGCGAGCGTTTGAGGTAAAACTTCTATATGCAGCGCTCTAAGAGATAAGATGCAGTAACCTGCATTTCTGGACTCCATTTTCAGTGAGGTTTTCTTCAGCATAGGTCAGTAACTACATTCCATGTACACTTCAGTTAAGTTTCATAGATAGTGTCGCCTCATCTGGAGCAGAACGTGGAGCCTCGAAACATAATTTCATCATTACTTGTGTCGAATCCCTGTATTTTCTGTTTCACCTTCAAACGTACAACATTTATAAGTAATCTGAAGAAAGGAAGCTGTATCTATTGAATACAAAGGAAGCAGGTGAATGTCATTCGAAGCTGCGAAAGTCATATCAGGCGAGAGATATGGTTACCATTCTAATAATTTCCGGGTATGCAGCCGGATCCCGTCGACATTCTGCCACGATATTTCGGCCCAGAGACGTCCGGCCATCATCAGGTGAGTACACAACTAATGAAGAGCCCAGGTGCAGTCGCGGTATTTATGCCGAATCTCGCGCATGTGAAATGTACTGGCATCCTACAGCGCATGCGTCAGGTGTTGACATGCGCAGCATAGCCGAGTTGTACGTGCTGCCCTCGGTGGTGGAAATAAGGGTTCATCTAGTCATTGAGTATCGAATGACACTGTCGATTCCGCTGTGATTGTATAATTTTAATAACAGGATTCCAATTTTTATCCAGCTGAAAGCCGTTGTCACGATTTATAAGATTATTGGCAAGACGTATTTCCACTGATTCCTTGATTACGGAATCCCAAATACCGGAAACCGGGGATAAAATTTTTGTTACACTGTATTCCATTGAATGTCCCAAAGAAATACAGTGCTCTGCTACTGCCGATTTTGACGGTTGCCGCAGACGGGTGTATCTCTCATGTTCTATACATCGTTCATGGACAGTTCTTGTCGTCTGGCTAATATATGCAGAGCCACATTCACAGGGAATTTTGTAGACGCCTGCCTTCTTCAGTTGTAAATCGTCTATATTGGCCAGACGACAAGAACTGTCCATGAACGATGTATAGAACATGAGAGATACACCCGTCTGCGGCAACCGTCAAAATCGGCAGTAGCAGAGCACTGTATTTCTTTGGGACATTCAATGGAATACAATGTAACAAAAATTTTATCCCCGGTTTCCGGTTTTTGGGATTCCGTAATCAAGGAATCAGTGGAAATACGTCTTGCCAATAATCTTATAAATCGTGACAACGGCTTTCAGCTGGATAATAATTGGAATCCTGTTACTAAAATTATACAATCACAGCGGAATCGACAGTGTCATTCGATACTCAATGACTAGATGAACCCTTATTTCCACCACCGAGGGCAGCACGTACAACTCGGCTATGCTGCGCATGTCAACACCAGACGCATGCGCTGTAGGATGCCAGTACATTTCATATGCGCGAGATTCGGCATAAATACCGCGACTGCACCTGGGCTCTTCAGTAGTTGTGTACTCACCTGATGATGGCCCGACGTCTCTGGGCCGAAATATCGTGGCAGAATGTCGACGGGATCCGGCTGCATACCCGGAAATTATTAGAAGAAGAAATACGCCGGGAAAATTTCAGAAGTCACATGGTTACCATTGTCTCACTGCTTGCATATCGCACATCACGATTTCTCAGGACGTTTGTTGAATGATTTATGGTTCAGATACAGTTATTACAAGATTTTTAATTACAAGCCGTAAGATCTTTAAACTGTCTCACTGTGGGAAGCCGTGATTAAAATGGCTGCTTATGTGCAGTGCGAACACTAGATGAAACATGTTGTCCCCGTTTCAAATATAGAGCATCCGGCTTACCTAGTTGCTAGTTAATTATACTTCTAGCGAATAAATTAGGCAAACAATTTTCTGTGTATAGTAAAAATAATTATATTATTGATCATTGTGTGGAATCCCTAAAATTGGAATAATGGTGGAAATGGATTCGGTAAGTTATGAAAATGTTAAATTTGATGTTAACGGCAGCAGTAACAATAAGCGGACAATGCCAGAAATAAACCCACCCATTTCACATTTAGAACCATATACACAGCCTCAGTGTAGTCAGGAGGTTTCACGGATCCGTCAAAATGTTGATCCATTTACCGCAGTACTGAATAATATTTCTGCCGTGATGAGTGCACGTGAAAAGAAACTAGCGTTGTGACTTGCAGTGCGAGACCGAGAACTTGCCGTGCGAATATCGACACAAGTAAAAAATATATTTCAGTCGGAGGATAAGGAATAATCCACGATAATAAATGTTATCCTCACTCAGAGAGAGAAAGATCTGACCGTGCAAATGTCGACACAGCGAAATAGCACCCTCGAAACGTCAGATAAAGAACTCACCACGCAAATTTGGACACAAGTTAATACAACACTTGAAGTGCGGGACATGGTCACGGATAAATAATTGTTTGAAGTGTAAAAAGACAATATCAGACTTAAGGGAGGGTTACAGAATCACGCCTGCGGCAACAGAAAAATTATCTAATGAAGTTCAGACACGGCTGACAACTAAAACTGCAACTGAAGCCCGCGCGGAAAAACGGACAGACCCTCAAATGCAAAAGCTTAGAGATAAGTATTGCCATTTGTTGCTGGGTACGAGACTTACCAAACTTGACATTAGGGGTGAGACCAATGTCAATTTTGGTAATTGTGGTACCCAACAACAGATGGAAATACTTGTCTCTAAGCATTTGCATTTGCGGGTTAGCCCGTTTTTATGGGCATGTCTTCAAAAGAGAGTATCACACAGCTGTTGTCTGAGAGGGTAGAGAACTTGATCCTTTAACCCGGAATAGTGTTGTTAGAATGCTTCGATGCTCAAGAGAAGAGAATTGCAAATGACTTTACTAAATGCCTAAATGAAAAGGATAAACAAATTAATACAACACCACTGGACAATGAAATTGCTCCACCACGAAGATGACGTGCTACAGACGCGAAATTTAACCGACAGGAAGAAGATGCTGTGACAGGCAGATGATTAGCTTTTCAGAGCATTCACACAAAGATGGCGCCGGTGGCGACACCCACAGCCTGCTGACATGAGAAACGTTTCCAACCGATTTCTCATACACAAACTGCAGTTGACCGGCGTAGCCTGGTGAAACGTTGTTGTGATGCCTCGTGTAAGGAGGAGAAATGCGTACCATCACGTTTCCGACTCTGATAAAGGTCAGATTGTAGCCTATCGCAAATGCGGTTTATCGCATCGCCACATTGCTGCTCGCGTTGGTCGTTATCCAATGACTGTTAGCAGAATATGGAATCGGTGGGTTCAAGAGGGTAATACGGAACGCCTTGCTGGATGCCAACGGCCTCGTATCACTAGGAGTCGTGACGACAGGCTTCTTATCCGTATGGATGTAACGGATCTTGCACCCTCGTCTCGATCCCTGAGTGAACAGATGGGGACGTTTGCAACACTACAACCAACTGCACGTATAGTTCGACGACGTTTGCAGCAGCATGGACTATCAGCTCGGAGACCATGGCTGCGGTTACCCTTGACGCTGCACCATAGACAGAAGCGCCTGGGATGGTGTACTCAACGACGAACCTGTGTGCACGAATGGCAAAATGTAATTTTTTCTGATGAATCCAGGATCTGTTTACACCATCATGATGGTCGCATCCGTGTTTGGCGACATCGCGGTGAACGCAAATTGGAAGCGTGAATTCGTTATCGCCATACTGGCGTATCACCCGGCGTAATGGTATGGGGTGCCATTGGTTACACGTCTCGGTCACCTCTTGTTCGCATTGACGGCACTTTGAACAGTGGACGTTACATTTCAGATGTGTTACGACCCGTGGCTCTACCCTTCATTCGATCCCTGCGAAACCCAACATTCCAGCAGAATGATGGACGGCTGCATGTTGCAGGTCCTGTACGGCCCTTTCTGGATACAGAAAATGCTCGACTGCTGCCCTGGCCAGCACATTCTCCAGGTCTCTCACCAATTGAAAACGTCAGGTCGCCGAGCAACTGGCTCGTCACAATACGCCAGTCACTACTCTTGATGAACCGTGGTATCGTGTTGAAGCTGCATGGGCAGCTGTACCTGTACACGCCATCCAAGCTCTGTTTGAATTAATGCCCAGGCGTCAAGGCCTTTATCATGGCCAGAGGTGGTTGTTCTGGGTACTGATTTCTCAGTATCTACGCATCGAAATTGCGTGAAAATGTAATCACATGTCAGTTCTAGTATAATATATTTGTCCAATGAATAGCCATCTATCGTCTGCATTTCTTCTTGGTGTGGCAATTTTAATGGCCGGTAGTCTAAAATAAATGCGGAGTTGAAGTAGGCCATGCGACATGCAGGTGCCGAAGCACAGAATGCTTAAGGTGATGCTATTTGAAAAGAGTTAGAAAATACTAAACGTGTGTTAAAGGACGATATTCCACAATGACGGAACGATCTTGGCTCTCAGGTCACGGACTAGACTCACGCTATCGCGTCTTTACTGAGCCGGCAGCATGACGCGTCGTGCTCACAAGGTCTACGAAACGTACGGTCTGCGTTACTGTTTGGCTCATAAGGAATGTGGCCAAATCAATAACACTCAATATTCTAATGTATCGGTCTGGGTGGCAACAACTTTGAGGGAAATACTGCTGGCAAAAAATCCTCTAGAAACATCATCAGTTCGAGATGATTGCACCAGAAAGAAGTTCCCTGATCGAAAGCTTTCAGAAATGTGCCGCTACAATCACAGAACAAAGGACAAAAGATCCAGCTCGTTGTAGCACACACTGTGGGTGACGGAGCCTTATGGGCAACGGAAGTTACTGAAAATTTTATTATGTACGAACACTCTCAAAAGGAATTTCTGGCCAAATATTGTTCAGGATGTCATCAGGAACGATTATGTAAACAGGTTTTCAGTCCTCAAACTTACAACTCCCAGCAGAGTATTTTACGGAAATGTTGTTGTTGTTGTGGTCTTAAGTCCTGAGACTGGTTTGATGCAGCTCTCCATGCTACTCTATCCTGTGCAAGCTTCTTCATCTCCCAGTACCTACTGCAACCTACATCCTTCTTAATCTGTTTAGTGTATTCATCTCTTGGTCTCCCTCTACGATTTTTACCCTCCACGCTGCCCTCCAATACTAAATTGATGATCCCTTGATGTCCTACCAACCGATCCCTTCTTCAAGATACGTTCTGCCACAAACTCCTCTTCTCCCCAATTCAATTCAGCACCTCCTCATTAGTTATACGATCTACCCATCTAATCTTCAGCATTCTTCTGTGGCACCACATTTCGAAAGCTTCTATTCTCTTCCTGTCCAAACTAGTTATCGTCCATGTTTCACTTCCATACATGGCTACACTCCATACAAATACTTTCAGAAACAACTTCCTAACACTTAAATCTATACTCGATGTTAACAAATTTCTCTTCTTCAGAAACGCTTTCCTTGCCATTGCCAGTCTACATTTTATATCCTCTCTACTTCGACCATCATCAGTTATTTGGCTCCTCAAATAGCAAAACTCCTTTACTACTTTCAGTGTCTCATTTCGTAATCTAATTTCCCTCAGCATCACCCAACTTAATTCGACTACATTCCATTATCCTCGTTTTGCATTTGTCGATGTTCATCTTATACCCTCCTTTCATGACACTGTCCATTCCGTTCAACTGCTCTTCCAAGTCTGTCTCTGACAGAATTACAATGTCATCGGCGAACCTCAAAGTTTTAATTTCTTCTCCATGGATTTTAATACCTACTCCGAATTTTATTTCCTTCACTGCTTGCTCAATATACAGATTGAATAACATCGGGGATAGGCTACAAGCCTGTCTCACTCCCTTCACGACCACTGCTCCCCTTTCATGCCCCTCGACTCTTATAACTGCCATCTGGTTTCTGTACAAATTGTAAATAGCCTTTCGCTCCCTGTGTTCTACCCCTGCCGCCTTCAGAATTTGAAAGAGAGTATTCCAGTCAACATTGTCAAAAGCTTTCTCTGAGTCTACAAATGCTAGAAACGTAGGTTTGCCTTTCCTTAATCTAGCTTCTAAGATAATACGGAAATACTTCGACAGATTTCTTAACAAAACACACTATTGGGATGATCCGACAGCTCACAAAGATGTGTTGCGAATTCTGAAGGCAAAGTTACCCTTTCTGTATTCGAGAGGAATTAACCACAATGTATAGTATTTATAGTATTTTTTATCAATCCTCAATAGATTTACGATTAGCTTTTGGTACAGTGCGCCACCATCGGCGAATTTAAGCGGCCACGGCATCAGTAATGAACATTATGGCGGGCATTATGCTAACAGCGCGACGCCACACATTGAGCCTGTAAATCAAAACGCTAATGTAAATGGGCAGGGAGCACCGCAGTCTTATCGGGTGTCGTACCGTAACAACAACATACATCATCTGCAGGACCACCCAGATCATAACGGGAACTGTAACAAATACTGCCAACCAAATTATGGGAAGCAGTGGCACGAAACTTAAGATCGTGAATGTCCACCTAATACAAGAAACATACAAACGTCCTTGGACCAGAACCATGAGAATCGACCTAGCTCTAAAGACGGACATCCAAAAAACTGAACCTCACAAAGTAGTCATGACTTTTACATAACCGCAGTAGTTGAAACATGCCGCCCGCTCCCCTACCTCGACTTCAAGTGAATAGACTAAAAACAGCTTTATCAAGCTCCTTCTTGACTTGCAAAAAGGAACTATTTCCGATTGGCAACTTGAAACCTTGCGTTATAACGGCAGCATTGACTCCGCCAAGAACTATTCAGTGATCACGGAACCTCTACAGAAATAGTACAGGGCACTGTTAACATTATTGTGGGTGAAATATCCACTGCTATTATCCTTGACACAGCTGCAAACTCAATGTATTTGTCAGTAATTCTTTTAAGAAAATTTCTGAAGTGACTAAAATCCCCACAGTGCTAATTCAAAACAGTGTTGTAACGGTCGCTAATAGTGTCAGAGGCCAAACTGTAAACATGCAGGCACGGATTAGCATAAAGTTTTGCAATGGAGCTGACAACTACATGTTTTTCGTAGCAAGAAATTTAACCCTCAACCTTTTGTTAGGTATGGAATTCATGTGTGGGAGGAAAGGGAGGACCGACATTCCAGGTAGACATTGCCACTTGAAAGTGAATGAGAGAGATGTTTTAAATTTGATAAAAATTCAGCCAAGGGGCAAGAGTTAAAATAACAAGGGCTTGTGTGTTGTGTACGCACAGGCACAACACTAGTGAAATCGTTGTACTTGTTCCTACAGACAGTAATGATGCAATTGTCAATTCCAGCCCGATACGAAATAAAATCATGAAAGCTAAAACCTTAACTGAACAAGGACAAAAGAGTAAGATACCTTGTAGTTTCGCTATACCAATGTTTTTCCCAAGTAACCACGTGTAATATAGTGTAATGGAACTGGTTCCGCATTATACCTATTGTCACTCCACGTATTTCGTTCTGTGGACAGGAAGGGACTTTATTAAAAGAGAAATACAGAAGGCCGGCCTGGGTGGCCGAGCGGTTCTAGGCACTACAGTCTGGAGCTGCGCGATCGCTACGGTCGCAGGTTCGAATCCTGCCTCGGGCATGAATGTGTGTGATGTCCTTAGGTTAGTTAGGTTTAAGTAGTTCTAAGTTCTAGGGGGCTGATGACCTCAGCAGTTAAGTCCTATAGTGCTCAGAGCCAAATACAGAAGCCTGCTATTTCTTTGCGTAAAATCAGTCTTTGAAAATCAAAGGAATGTGTCGTCAAAAAGATTTAAAGAAGGCTAAACAGCAGAAATCTTCATACATCCTAAGATATTGGGTGAGTATTTACGTTCCAAACGTTTTGCTTTCAAAAATACTTGAATTTATGACATTAAAGGATATGCGTCCACTGACTGCAATGGAAAGACTGCTTATTATTGCTCAGATTACGTAATGTGCTAATAAAACTCTACTTTAACTTGTACATACAGATACGTATTGCTCTGTTTGAAAATAAGACAAGTAATACGCCCCGATATTTTATGCTCTTCCGTTCTTTTATGCATGACTAAAATGTGTGCCGGCCGCAGTGGTCTCGCGGTTCTAGGCGCTCAGTCCGGAACCGTGCGACTGCTACGGTCGCAGGTTCGAATCCTGCCTCGGGCATGGATGTGTGTGATGTCCTTAGGTTTAAGTAGTTCTAAGTTCTAGGGGACTGATGACCACAGATGTTAAGTCCCATAGTGCTCAGAGCCATTTCAACCATTTTGACTAAAATGTGGATATTGAAAGGAGAGGTAATTATAAGTTTTCTGCGAAGAAGGCGCTTTGGGAATAAGTCATAAAATCTCATTTGTAAATAACTATCTTAATATTTCAGAAGGTTAAGTATCTGATTTAATTGTACCGAGCAATATCATGGGCATCTAATGGACATGAGGAAAGTGTAGTAATTATCAATTAATCAACGATAAGTAATTCAGAGAAAATACATGATAACAAGGGATGTTATTGACGTGGAAAATGCAAGTAAAGTGGGGAATAACAGATAATACAGTAACACTCTAGGCATAGGTCAAATGTTCCATGTCTGTTTACTATAAATATGTAAATAACACGACTTTTTTCAGTAGTAAGTGCCATTAAGCACAAATCGAAGTTATCTATAACTTACTGTACTATATCAATTTTGTTTCCATAATTGTTTCCTAACAAGGGAACCTCCCCATCGGACCCCCCTCAGATTTAGTTATAAGTTGGCACAACTAAACACAGATCAATCGAGAAAACGGGAAGAAGTTGTGCGGAATTACGAAAAAAATAAGCAATATATACAAATTGAGTAGTCCATGCGCAAGATAGGCAACATCAAGGATTCTATTAACTCAGGAGCGCCGTGGTCCCTTGGTTAGCGTTAGCACCTGCGGAAAGAGAGATCCTTGGTTCCAGTCTCAGCCGGCACGGTAGCTCAACGTGTTCGGTCAGAAGGTTAGCAGCCCTCTGTAATAAAAAAACTGAGCTAATCGATCAACAACGAACTTAAACGGATGTCTTACGACATCCGCCCCGAGCAGATACAACGAACAAATGCGAACAAAATGAAAGTAAAAAAAAAAAAAAAAGTCTTCCCTCCAATAAACAGTTCACTGTTTTTATTTTCGCAAAGTTTGAAAGGTGGCTACACTGAGCCACAGCGCCAGAGATTGCACCAAAGAGTTTTATTCCGCCGCCTCCACTGGCAGTGCTTGTCGAGAACTCGTAATAGTCAGTGCTTGCTGAGATGTCGTAGTGAAGGGTTCTTATCGAGAAGTCGTGGTGGAGAGTGCTTATCGAGATGGGGTAGTAGTGAGTCGGTGTTGAGATGTTGTAGTAAGGAGTGCTTGTTCCATGTTTTATGCAGTTGTTTGATGGGCTAGACAGCAGATGTTGTTCGAATTGAGATATTGTAATGATCCGAGTGCTTTTCGTCAATATATATGAAGGTAAAAAAAAATTCCCTATTCTTTTTATTATTTCAATGTCTTAAATAATGTGCCATTACAGGTTCAGTCAACAAAGCATCTGGCTTGTGTTCTTGTATTAGAGTGTAATTCTGGTTTTCTAGCGCAATTATAGTATTTCTATTTTTTTTAATTACTTCAGTATAAATGGTATTTAAAATTTCTTGTCTTATTGAAGAAGAACCGTGCCAGATGTGTACGTTGAATCACACTTCCACACACAGAACAATTACACTTGTGTTTTGTTGTTTCGTTGGTTTTATAGCTGCTGGGGACTTAATTAATTAATTGTGTTAACGGAAATTTCCTTTCATTCCTTGTTGTTGTTCTGTGCAGTCAGATTGCGTAATAATACTAGTCAGGGCCAACCGTTTACGAGACTTCGTAATCGGACATACAGCGACCAAAATTAAAAATTATTTGCATTATATTTGATTAAGCCCCCATGCACGCTACGGCACATATTCACTTAGTGTAGTGAATCCCCTGAGGACATTAATAGCTGCACAAAATTTCCAGTTTGTGACTTAGTGGCCAATTTGGTGGAAGCGCGTACGTAAATTGATCTAACCATGCACATGGATGTATGTCATTCCTAGAATTACGAAAGATCTTAAATTTCCGAACAGTTAAGAAGTGTTTATAGTCAAAGTTTTCTCCTCGTGGCGACAAAGACCTACCGCGTCTGTCCCAATCCCAATGACGATTATTGTCAAGTTCGCGCGCCTGGGGCTCTCTTGTTGCTTCTCGTAAATGAAATAAATTACTTTCTTCAAACCCCTCTGCTATCTGTGATTCTAAATTTCTTCTGCTGTCTTTTTCAACGATTTCATCTTCAATTTGTTTGACTTGCTTTCGTAATGCCTCAAATTCCCTTTTGACGCGTTCATTAAATTTTCCTTGATTTTCAACATGCTTATTTATGTTCTGGTACTCTTCGGTTTCTGCAAATGGCAATGGAGCTGTATCATCTGAATCTCTGTCCCCATTTAAACTAAGACTTGTCAATTTATCTGAAATCTCCTCAACTCTTTCCGATAAATCACATATTTGTTCATTCTGTTTATTTACGCCTTCCGTAAGTGTCGCGACTCGGGTTTCAGTATTAACACATTTGGTAGTCAACTGTTCATATTGTAGTGTTAGATTATTTATTCTGTCATTTGGTACGGATTCCTCGATTCTCTCAAATATTTCCTCCTTATCGTGTGCACGTTGTAAATTTAACTCTGAAAATTTTTGTACCATCATGCGATCTCTTTCTTCCTGTTTTCTATCCTGTTCCTTTTGTCTAATCTCTACTGCAATTAATCTATTATTGTGAGAATTCAAAATTGGTTGTACTTCTTCTCTGATTTCTTTCTTTAATTCATCTTTCATATTTTTGAAACATGTCCCTATTCTTGAATCTAACCGTGTTTCCATTGTTTCCATCTCAGTTTCTAGCCGTGTTGCCACTGTTTTCAATTCAGATCCTAATTTGATCCCAATGGGTCTAACCGTATTTCCATTGTCCCCATCTGTGTTTTTAATTCAGATCTAAACTGTGTTTCCATTGTTCCCATATCAGTTTTAATTGTTCCTATTTGTGAGTCTAACCGTGATCCCAAATTTAATATTGCACTCATGAACTGCTCCATTTCTTCTGTCGTTAATCTCGTATTCTGAAAATTTTTTGATTGTGAAAAATTTTGAACTGTTTCCGGACTACTTTCCCGACTTATTAAATTGTTTTCAACTTCATTATTCATCATACTGTTCTACTGTGTTGGCGAGTTCGCCATGTCAACAATTTCGTCATTCTGACTATCCATCATTCTTGCCTTTTTCATCGATCGCGTAATCATTTACAAAACACAAAATTCGTCACTATACGAAAATTACACACAATGAAACTTTATCTCCAACAATACCATTCACACGAAATGCTTCTCGACAAACACGATTAACGACCAATTGAAATCTTCATAATTGCACAAAACTGTCAAACGCGTATACAAGATATCAAAAATTAAATTCTGCAAAAAAAAGTACCATTAGAAGAATAACAATTACCAAATTTACACATGCAATATAGACTACAAATACTAAACTACAAATTACTACAACAATACTACTGTCTGCTATTTTTACAATCAGAAGAATTCCAAGGGACGATCCGAAGCAGCGGTCGCCACGTGCATGGGGGCTTAATCAAATATAATGCAAATAATTTTTACTTTTAGTCGCTGTATGTCCGATTACGAAGTCTCGTAAACGGTTGGCCCTGACTAGTATTATTACGCAATCTGATTGCGTAGAACAACAACAAGGAATGAAAGGAAATTTCCGTTAACACAATTAATTAATTAAGTCCCCAGCAGCTATAAAACCAACGAAACAACAAAACACAAGTGTAATTGTTCTGTGTGTGGAAGTGTGATTCAACGTACACATCTGGCACGGTTCTTCTTCAATAAGACAAGAAATTAAAAAAAAATAGAAATACTATAATTGCGCAAGAAAACCAGAATTACACTCTAATACAAGAACACAAGCCAGATGCTTTGTTGACTGAACCTGTAATAGCACATTATTTAAGACATTGAAATGATAAAAAGAATAGGGAATTTTTTTTTTACCTTCATATATATTGACGAAAAGCACTTGGATCATTACAATATCTCAATTCGAACAACATCTGCTGTCTAGCCCATCAAACAACTGCATAAAACATGGAACAAGAACTCCTTACTACAACATCTCAACACCGACTCACTACTACCCCATCTCGATAAGCACTCTCCACCACGACTTCTCGATAAGAACCCTTCACTATGACATCTCAGCAAGCACTGACTATTACGAGTTCTCGACAAGCACTGCCAGTGGAGGCGGCGGAATAAAACTCTTTGGCGCAATCTCTGGCGCTGTGGCTTTTTTTTTTTTGAATCGTTCAAAGCATTTTATGTGAACATTTGTATAAACTGATTTTCTGTGTATTGTGTAAACTATTATGTAAAGTTACATGTATGAAAGAATTTGTATCGTTTACTGTATTTTATATATTAGGTTATTGAAAGGTCAGTGCAAAGCCAAAATTTTATCTAATTATGCGATATTTACGTATTAATATTATCTTTTATTTTGTCTGTATTTTTGTGGACGAATTTGGTGGTATTTTCACCACCAATGCTGGCAAAAATACCATCAAATGCTGGCCCGTGGAGGAAGGGCATATGAAAGGTGGCTACACTGAGCCACAGCGCCAGAGATCGCGCCAAATAATAAGGAGAAACTGCCTAGTTTTAGAGGAAACGGGCATCTTAGTCATACACTATTGGAACTTACATCTCAATGCATCACATAAACACAATTTCGTGTCCAGAATGAGATTTTCACTCTGCAGCGGAGTGTGCGCTGATATGACACTTCCTGGCAGATTAAAACTGTGTGCCCGACCGAGACTCGAACTAGGGACCCCCGCCTTTCGCGGGCAAGTGCTCTACCAACTGAGCTACCGAAGCACGACTCACGCCCGGTACTCACAGCTTTACTTCTGCCAGTATCTCGTCTTCCTACCTTCCAAACTTTACAGAAGCTCTCCCGCGAACCTTGCAGATCTAGCACTCCTGAAGGAAAGGATATAGCGGAAACATGGCTTAGCCACAGCCTGGGGGATGTTTCCAGAATGAGATTTTCACTCTGCAGCGGAGTGTGCGCTGATATGAAACTTCCTGGCAGATTAAAACTGTGTGCCCGACCGAGACTCGAACTCGGGACCCCCGCCTTTCGCGGGCAAGTGCTCTACCAACTGAGCTACCGAAGCACGACTCACGCCCGGTACTCACAGCTTTACTTACTTGGGTAGAGCACTTGCCCGCGAAAGGCAAAGGTCCCGAGTTCGAGACTCTGTCGGGCACACAGTTTTAATCTGCCAGGAAGTTTCTCTGATCTTCACACATCCCCAAAGTTATTTAAATCCCCCCCCCCCACCCCACCTTCGAGAGCAGCACCGCCTGCCTTAATTTCTCCAAGGCAAATTGGTCACAGATGCTAGCTTTAGCATAGCTTATTGAAATGAAATGTCGTGTGGCTAGGGCCTCCCGTCGGGTAGACCGTTCGCCTGGTGCAGGTCTTTCGATTTGACGCCACTTTGGCGACCTGCGCGTCGATGGGGATGAAATGATGATGATTAGGACAGCACAAAACCCAGTCCCTGAGCGGAGAAAATCTCCGACCCAGCCGGGAATCGAGCCCGGGCCCCTAGGATTCACAGGTTGTCACGCTGACCACTCGACTACCGTGGGCGGACTTATTGAAGGTAGCACATGGAGGTTGGTTGGTTGTTTTGGGGAAGGAGACCAGACAGCGAGGTCATGGGTCTCATCGGATTAGGGAAGGACGGGGAAGGAAGTCGGCCGTGGAACCATCCCGGTAGTACATGGAGGACTCACGTATTAAAAACTCAATAATATAAAGGTACAAAATTCCCTACTTTACGTATCATGCTTACGTGTTACATATATTTCTATAGTAAGATGATATCTGTTCTTTCGGAGATGTCCGAAAGAACAGATATCATCGGTGACCATGCAGCTCGTTAGAACGAAATTACAATGAAATGAACACCCTTAGCTGTTTACAGGCGTTGACATATGTCAACGGGGACAGATGAAAATGTCTGCCCCGAACGGGACTCGAACCCGAGATCTCCTGCTTACATGGCAGACGCTCTATCCATCTGAGCCACCGAGGACACAGAGGATAGCGCAACTGCAGGGATTTGTATCTGGCACGCCTCCCGCGAAACCCACATTCTCAACGTATTGTCCCGCACTACATTCATAGTGCCCCTGCCCATTAAACTCATTACTCGCGGCGCGTTGCCGATTCCCGTAAGAGTTTGGGCTCTGTTTGTGCATTCGCACAGAAGAAGAAGATGGTCAAGTGGCCGGTGAGCCATTTTCATCTGTCCCCGTTGACCTATGTCAACTCCTGTAAGCAGCTAAGGGTGTTCATTTCATTGTAACATATATTTCTGACTTGGGAACATTTGATAACGTAGATTTCAGAAAGCTGTAAAAGTCTACTTAGTGTAGTATCATCTCTTGGTAATCCATCTGTCATGGATCCAACAATACCTGATTTAAAAGATTCCGGAAATTTGTATATCTCATTGTCATTTCGACTATATGTGATCGTTTCCTTGGGTTTAACGTTGATCAATATGTCTTATGTTATATGAATTGCTCTCTTACTAATACCTTCACTACCAACTTACAGTTGCACTTTTGTTTCTGATCTTTTTCACATAATCCTTGAGGGTGTATTCAGTCACTTGGAATTGCATAATTTTTCGACATTTAATTACAATGTGTATCGGTTGGCAATTACATTCTCCTTATTCTACCGCGAGACGTCTGCGGTGTTCTGATTGTATTTCCTTTTCCTACTGGTACTTGGCTCTTCTATAGGCGCTGGATTCAGTTCTGCTTGAGTGTATTTCATTAAGTCACTCAAACATTTAATTTTGAAATGGCCTTGGGCATACTTCATACCTCAGTGGGCTCCTGTCATGTTGGCAGTGCAGATGAAAAACGAGGCTACAAGGAGGGCGAACGGCGTTGGTTCTTGATTAAGAATGAATAATTCGGCGCACACTCTCTTTTCGTTTGTTCCTTATGGCCAGGGGTAGCCGAAATTAATGATTGCTACAGCATGACCAATATAACCTAGTATAACAATAAACCAGTTTGTAATAGGTTTCTCTGTTTGCTAAGGTTACTTCATGGTTTCGATTGTCAAAAAGATATACTTTTAATAGCTTGTAGAGCTGGCAAAAATAAAACGTTTGAGTGCCGGCAACCCACTGATTCAAAAATGGTTCAAATGGCTCTGAGCACTATGGGACTCAACTGCTGTGGTCATCAGTCCCCTAGAACTTAGAACTACTTAAACCTAACTAACCTAAGGACATCACACACGTCCATGCCCGAGGCAGGATTCGAACCTGCGACCGGAGCAGCAGCGCGGCTCCGGACTGGAGAGCCTAGAACCGCACGGCCACCTCGGCCGGCCCCACTGATTCACTAATTAATAATTACGCTCTCTTACTTTTACAGTTGTGTATGATGATGTTAACGTATGTATTTACTTATGATGTTTATAGCACATTATTTATTGCAAAACAGGTACGTCGAGCTTTAAGAAGTGCTTCATTATTTTATCCGTGATTGGGCATACTGCGACTGTTTTCGTAATTATCACTTGAGGTTGGGGGGGGGGGGGGGGGGGAAGGGGGAAGATACAGCCAACCACGCTGTTCTAGCGAATGTTTTATATCATAGATACTAATTTCGGTCCTGAGCACATCGGCAGACGGCAAAATGCATTTATTGCACAAATTTTACATATTTTTCCTAGGGTATAGAAAAAAAACATTTATGATTATTTTAGTTTACAAATGCTTTTAAGTTACGCACAAGGTCTTCACACTTTACTTACTTGAGGCAAAGCTTTCTGTATACTTTACACCTTAGTAGTCTGCAACATTGATGTGTTTACCTCTGACACCACGTCAGGTAATGATTTAATTGTTTGTACCAAAGAATTAACCCACTGTACGTGCATAATTCAACAAGAAGATCGAGAAGTTTACGAAGAGCTTTTCACAGTCAACTTCTACACAGGTAGATGAGTTAAATAATCCATAGAAGAACTCTGCACGGAGTAACTAAGTCATCTCCAAGCAGGAGCAAAGCCAGCTGAAATCTTAGCAACTGGTTACATCTTCGACAAGACGACATGGACACCACTGGACAGTTTATGAAAGGGTTTTGGCGTATCTAATGGCAACCTACTGAAATGAGAGTAATTACAAGTGGTCAATGGTTAAAATGGCTCTGAGCACTATGATACTTAACTTCTTAGGTCATCAGTTCCCTAGAACTTAGAACTACTTAAACCTCACTAACCTAAGGACATCACACACATCCAGGCCCGAGGCAGGATTCGAACATGCGACAGTAGCGGTTTCGCGGTTCCAGACTGTAGCGCCTAGAACCGCTCGACCAACCCGGCCGGCACTTACAATAGGGAACACGGTGCGAATGTGGAGAGGTGTAGACAACGAAATATCTGTGTCAGTGTTAATGTTGCCACGACTCGTGCTCAAGGCACAAGAAAATGCTTTAGTAGTTTCTCGTTTCTGGGCAAAGACTACTTGAATTGTGTGAAGAAACTCGTTCAATTTCCTTTCCTGTTTATATAATCCTACTTTTGTAGAGTCACATCTACATAAATATGCTGCAAAGTCGAATAAATAAATACCAAAGAATCATATGCTGCAGTATGGCATTCTCCTGTATCTATTGAAAAGATTAGTTTTCGTAGCCTGGATGAGGATGGAAGCTTTTGAAAACAAGGAAATCATAAATATGGTGTTATATTAAGAAACGAAAATGTGCAATAATGCTGCTTTTACTTTTCTTCGTTGAAGTAAGAAAATTTTTTGTGATTGAGTGCGTAACATGACTGCTCTCTGCCTCACATCTAAAGCATGCACATAGGAGATGTTAGTGGCAAACTTTCAGCTGTGGGAAAATCTCAGATGTAACATATCGACGAGTACAACAGCTATAACAGGAAAACGTAAGTATCTAAATAAATTATTACTGTAATATGAAGAATTCAGGCATGAATTGAAAATGTGATCTGAAACCCACACAGTAAGTAACGTATCAAAATATCATCTACTTGAACAGGAGATGTAAATGAGGAAATTAATTTAAAAATTAAATTTTATAGATGTAGTATGTATTTATATTAATACATTTCTGAGAGACATATTCGCTATTACGTTTCCTTTCGTCAGTTACGTAACTGTTTGCAGTCCTGTTCTACTTATAGTTGTTATTTACGAGGTTATGACCGCTAATAACATGAAAGTGATTTTGGACTATCATTTATTTAATTGCTTCTTTTGGACCTGCTCTCTCTATTTTTACAAAAGATTGTATTTGTAACATAGTTGATATTTGTAACATAGTTGATATATATATATATATATATATATATATATATATATATATATATATATAATATTCGCTTTTAAAACTCCTATACATGTAGTTTTAAAAGCGATGGTCAATATTCATGGATATGACAGGATTGATCATATGAAACAAAGAAAGCCAAGTGAAGATGGGCTCTAAAACGCATACCTTGAGAGCTATTATTAATTCTGGATCTTCAATGCTGTCAAAGATCTCTTCTACTGCAGGCTCTTTGATTTCCATATTTTGGGAAGTTGTAGTATGGACCAAAACAAGTAAAAACGTGCAGTAAACATGGGCTCTAAAATGCGTACCTAAAGAATTATGAGCATTTGTTAGTTTCTGCTGGTTTGAAACAGATCTTTTCTAATGAAAAAGTGATCATAACTTTTAAGGTATGTATTTTAGAGCTCATGTTTACTGGACATTTTTTCTTTGTTCGGTGGAAAGGAAAGAACTTGCAGAAGAAGAGATTTGTTTTGCAGTATCGAAGATCTATATAGAGTAAATAAATGTGTGAGGTTAAGTGGTTATGGTAGTTACGCCGAAAATTCCGCTCGATTTTGTTGCGAAGTTGCTGGATTGTATTTTTCGAATGTTGCAAAATATATCCAGCACTTACGTAATTTGTACACCACCATATTGTGCAAAGCACCACACACACACACACGCACACACACACACACACACACACACACACACACACACACACACACACACACCACATGCGAAGTTATCACAAAGATTGCAGATTTACAAATGCAACAGTGTCAGAGACGTTCACTCTCAGAGACATCACAATATACAGATTGCTTTGATTTCACAGTATGACTGTATTTAAAGAATAACATAACATAATGAAAAATAAAACACGAAGATAAACCTTAAATTATAAGCATATAATATTACAGAATAAGTTGACAGATGTAGTAACCAGCTTGTGTGAATGCTCCTTGTATGGTATTATGTAAATTTTTCCTATCAAAAACAGTCTTGATCACAGTTTATTTATTATGGTGACCGTTTTAGACCACTACTGTCATCATCTTCAGACCAATGAGTAAGAACCTCCTTCTGGTGGTAAATGACAAAGATAAACATTTCTTTGAGCTTTTCGACGATCTGTTTTAGAAAGTTCACTCTTCTGCTCTTGGTTTTTAAAATTAGTATGACCTTTAGGAAATATTTTATCTTTACTTTGTAATTTTATTTCGCCAAACATTTTTATGACTGACTATCTGTTTTTAGAATGTTTGCTCAAATGCTTTAAGACTGCCTATTGCTAATGTAGTAGAAATGAGAACAGCGAGAAACTTAATATCAGGATTGATGGTCACGAAGTCAATGAAGTTAAGGAATTCTGCTACCTATGCAGTAAAATAACCAATGACGGACGGAGCAAGGAGGACATCAAAAGCATACTCGCTATGGCAAAAAAGGCATTTCTGGCCAAGAGAAGTCTACTAATATCAAATACCGGACTTAATTTGAGGAAGAAATTTCTGAGGATGTACGTCTGGAGTACAGCTTTGTATGGTAGTGAAACATGGACTGTGGGAAAACCGGAACTGAAGAGAATCGAAACATTTGAGATGTGGTGCTATAGACGAATGTTGAAAATTAGGTGGACTGATAAGGTAAGGAATGGGGAGGTTCTACGCAGAATCGGAGTGGAAAGGAATATGTGGAAAACACTGATAAGGAGAAGGGACAGGATGATAGGACAGCTGCTAAGACACGAGGGAATGACTTCCATGGTACTAGAGGGAGCTGTAGAGGGCAAAAACTGTAGAGAAAGACAGAGATTGGAATACGTCAAACAAATAATTGAGGACGTAGGTTGCAAGTGCTACTCTGAGATGAAAAGGTTAGCACAGGAAAGGAATTTGTGGCGGGCCGCATCAATCCAGTCATTAGACTGATGACCAAAAAAAAAAATTGCTAATTCATATCTCTTAGTAGTGATTTACCACGAGAAGGAGGTTCTTACACATTGGTCTGAAGATGACCGTAGTAGTGGTCGAAGCCAGTCACCGTAATAAATAAATTGTGATCAAGACCGTTTTTGATAGTAAATATTTGTAACACATTGATCACTTTTCACTCCCACAATGTATTCAAAAGTAATTGTTTTGTTCAAATACTGTGCTGTCTGCAAGGAGCTAGATAGAGGTGACATAAAATGAATACTATGGCAGTAACAATGATATTAACATCTATGGTGCACTGAAATTTTGAATCAAGTGTATTAGCAGTAAAGGTTTTTTTTCCAAGGAATCAAGTAGCATTACAAGTATTTATATTACAAAGAATACCATATTCAGTGAGCATTAACTACAAATAAATTGAGAAAATGTGATAGCCAGTTGTATGAATGTTACTTCCTGGCAGATTAAAACTGTGTGCCCGACCGAGACTCGAACTCGGGACCTTTGCCTTTCGCGGGAAAGTGCTCTACCATCTGAGCTACCGAAGCACGACTCAAGCCCGGTCCTCACAGCTTTACTTCTGCCAGTATCTCGTCTCCTACCTTCCAAACTTTACAGAAGCTCTCCTGCGAACCTTGCAGAACTAGCACTCCTGAAAGAAATGATATTGCGGAGACATGGCTTAGCCACAGCCTGGGGCATGTTTCCAGAATAAGATTTTCACTCTGCAGCGGAGTGTGCGCTGATATGAAACTTCCTGGCTGATTAAAACTGTGTGCCCGACCAAGACTCGAAGTCGGGAACTTTGCCTTTCGTGGGCAAGCGCTCTACCATCTGAGCTACCGAAGCACGACTCACGCCCGGTCCTGACAGCTTTACTGGAAACATCCCCCAGGCTGTGGGTAAGCCAGGTGTCCGCAATATCCTTTCTTTCAGGAGTGCTAGTTTTGCAAGGTTCGCAGGAGAGCTCCTGTAAAGTTTGGAAGGTAGGAGACGAGATACTGGCAGAAGTAAAGCTGTGACGACCGGGCGTGTGTCGTGCTTCGGTAGCTCAGATGGTAGAGCACATGCCCGCGAATGGCAAAGGTCCCGAATACGAGTCTCGGTCGGGCACACAGTTTTAAACTGCCAGGAAGTTTCATATCAGCGCACACTCCGCTGCAGAGTGAAAATCTCATTCTGTATGAATGTTACTTATATGGTATTGTGTAAATACAATGCAATAAACAGGTGACAACATATACATGAATAATGTGACTGAACTAATGTAGTATGGCACACCACTTCTTTTTCAAATCAATTTTTACAGTTGCAGTAATGTGTGACTGAGCAGGCAGCCATATTATAGTGTAATATTTTATTTAGATTATTAATTGCATGTTGTTGCTAATTTGAGTAGTGTTTATTTATGTTTTAAACTGTATAATAGGTGAGTGAAGTTTTGTAGAAAGGTAGCATTGGCTAGCTCTGTCTGTTCACTGAGAATACGATGTGGTGATTTGCTTTTACGTGTGTATATTTCTATCTCTTCAAGCAGATTCATGAGGCTACCTTTCTCAACATGATGCGATATTTTGATGTGGTCTTCAATGTTTCTTACTCCATGTTTACTAAAGACTTGTGTGCATTGCAAATGCC
Source organism: Schistocerca serialis cubense (assembly GCF_023864345.2). NCBI lineage: Eukaryota > Metazoa > Arthropoda > Insecta > Orthoptera > Acrididae > Schistocerca > Schistocerca serialis. Next base: position 255,489,294 of record NC_064644.1, on the reverse strand, counting down.
GAATTTGTAGGATTGTTTAGATGTATGGCATCTAAATGTTCTTTGAATCGAATCTCAAAGATTCTCCCAGTCTGTCCAATATAGATGGAAGGGCAATTTTGTCATTTGTGTTTATATGTACCTGTTCTTTTGTGTGGGGGTTGTTATTATTTATGTTCTGAATGGTTAGCTATTGAAGTTTATGGTTTGTGTGGAAGCTTAGATTCATGTTTGTGATTTTGAAGAGATTACTTATTTTGTGGGATATGCTCCCTAGAAAGGTAAGTGAGACACATTTTCTCATGTTTTCTGCTGACTTTTGTGTTGACTGTATAGGTGACTGATGTGGGGCTTTGTTGTTTGCATTTCTTTGGATTTTTTGTGATAATTTATCAATCATGTGTGGGTTATATCCACTGCTGTGATAAATTATCACAAAAATCCAAAACTGGACCACTGTCTGCTATTCTATTATTCCAACAGGAAATGAACCGTCGAATTATATGAGACCTTACCAAGTTCTGCACCATTTATTGCATTTAATGGAAGAGTTTATAAGTAATCAGTTTTTTGACGATATCGTTTGAGATCGTTGAAGAGAGCACTAGGCATTGGGGAACACCTATCGTAATTGTACTGATGAAGCCATTAGATAGCAGTAAAGTGCAGAGGTTTTGCTGTGACTACCAGTATCAAAGGCAATGGATGGTCACAGACACCTATCCCATGTCTAATACATCAGAGACCTTAGTCTAGGCCAATGTTGTATTTTAGTACAGACCTACGAAGTGGTTATCATAAGACACAATTAGCACCATAATATCGAGCAAAAAACGAATCACAGTTCCGCCTGGCCAGTGTTAGTAATGCCGTATGCCATTTGGATTCATACCCGTGCCAGGAGCTTTACTGCCAGTATTGCCGTACGCAAGAGCGTGCCAGAAACTTTGCAGTGCTTGTTAAAACCGGCTGTTACGGATTAACAGGAGATGTAGAGGCAGTTAAGAGGCAGGCTGCTACAATTCTCACATGTAGGTTCGCTTAGCATCTGAGCATTACGGAGGCCCTTCGTGAAGTCAAATGGAAGAAAACAGTATTTCCCTCGCTCTGTTTGCCAGTAGAGCAGGAATGGAAATGAGCAGTATCGATTCAGCGTTATGTATGCGCCGTCACACACTGTGTGGTGGCTTGCGGAGTATGAATTGAGATGTAGATATTATCAGAGTTAAAATCAAGATATGTTATATTTGGAAAAGGTCATTGTGTTATCTACGGATAACAAAGAGCACGTAACATATTTACATGCGGCACGACTAACACATAGCTCGAAAAAGTGCTATTTTGTGTGACAGGAAGCCCATTACTTGGGCCATATTATTGACCAGGGTGGCATACGCACCAGTCTGTGACTGCCTGAAGAATCTGCACCCGCCATAGAGAGAGATTTTCACTCATTTTCTAGCTTAGCTAATTTATACAAAAAAAATTCCTTTGAAAATTATTAAGGAATGGAGACAAACTTCAATGGTGTCCAAATTTCAAAACAGCATATGTAACATTAAGAGATTTATTGATCACTAATCCAGTTTTCCCTTTACCATGCCGCAAACTGCAGTTTATGCTACCATGCAGTGCCAGTAACGATGCCTTGGGCCATGTTGTAACCCATGAAATCGAAAAAACATACAGTGCTGTCGAGACAACCCAAAAAGGCAGAGAAAAATTTATTGATTTCTGGCAAAGAATGCCTACAACTTAGTATATATTGAAGTGTTAGTTGTAGAGACGACACTTTAATGTAATGAACTGATCATGTGGCATTAAGAGTGTGAGCCGGCCGCTGTGACCGAGCGGTCCTAGGGTCTTCAGTGCGGAATCGCGCTGCTGCTACGGTCGCAGGTTCGATTCCTGCCTCGGGTATGGGTGTGTTTGATGTCCTTAGGTTAGACAGGTTTAAGTAGTTCTAAGTCTAGGGGACTCATGACCTCAGATGTTAAGTTTCATAGTGCTCAGAGCCATTTGGACCATTAAGAGTATGACTTAAAGCTTGTAATATTATTGGAAATAGACAAAAACGAATGATGATGGATATTGTTGTCTCCATGTGCAAGATATTTCCCGTTCGCTTCCCTTTAGTGCACTTTCGAAACAATGTAGATAACCGTGATAACCTCTGTTATAATTAATCAGTCATCAAAAGCATACATGGCTGTACACAGGTGTATGTACAATAATGAGATGCAACTGCAATGCGTAAACGATAACTAATAAAAGTTCATTGCTCTTAAATGCTTAAACATAAATTCGCAGGTTGTTGAAAGCAACTACACTCTTAAGTTAATGCGTGGTGAATTAATTAAGTGAATTAATTCAGCGAACTGAAGAAACATCTTGAACAACACGTAAAGTGTTTAGTGAACTCACAACAATTCTGTCGCGAGTGACAGTGCAAAATATTCACTCGAAAACGTGCGCAGCAGGAAAATCTCTCAGACCAGCACAGATGTGGCCTCAACCAAAACGCGCTGAACACTGTCCTTTCGCAAGATGGTCACCGCCCGTTTACGGACTCAGTGCACCTTTCCACGGAAAATCCTGCATCTGCATCACTTCATGAGTTTGTAGTTACACTAGCCTCATTCACAGTTTTGGTACATAAACAGTGTTCAAAATCCGATTGACCCACCAGCTGCATACATTCACAGTTACGATATTTTAAAGTTACGGGTGAAACTATGGAAATTTATAAACATTAGATTGAAAAATACTAGAGAAATATAAATTTTATGATCTAAATGTCGGATACGGTGTTTAACAACATCCGTCACTGACAGCTGCAGTTTGAGTGCTCGATCTCGTTTATGCAGATAATAGTATGAAAGGTATTAAAGATTTCTTGAATTACACCTATAAAAAACCTTGCCGGTGCAGCATCTTTTCATGTGCAGGGTGTTCATAATTAAAGCTCGACTTGCAAAATGCTGTAGGAAGAGAACCACTGCTCAGAATGACGTCAAATTCGAACAACATATTATTGACTAAAGGGGAAACGCCACGGAACGAAAAATGGAAAATTTAACGACTGGTTCAAAAAATGTGTGTGAAGTCTTATGGGACTTAACTGCTAAGGTCATCAGTCCCTAAGCTTACACACTACTTAACCTACATTATCCTAAGGACAAACACCCACACCCATGCCCGAGGGAAGCCTCGAACCTCCGCCGGGACCAGCCGCATAGTCCATGACTGAGCGCCTTACACCTTTTTTTTTGTTTTTTTGATTCTTTGTTGATCTCATTTTGTTCTATTTTGTTCGCTGTATATGTTCGGTGCGGACGTCTCATGACACCCATTCAGATTGTTCGTTGATCCGTTCACTCATTTTTTTTTATTACAGAGAGTAGCTAACCAGCTGACCGAACACGCTGAGATACCGTGCCGACACCGCTCGGCTAATCCCGCACGGCTAACCACTAGTACGCAGTGCGTCATGCACCCATGGTCTAATCATTCCTGCTTCGCGCGTCCGGCGACTAGGTTGTGGTATTAGTTCCGCCTTTACCGTGGCACTGCGTGTTTCCCTCGTATCCGTTTAGTGTCGTGTTGGTTTCCGTGCGCGTCGCATCGCTGGTTTTCGGCTAGTGTCTGGTGTTCGTGCGGCCCTTCCTGTCGCGGCGTCGGCTTGCGCCGTGATGTCCTCGGTGGTTCCCACGAAAATTCCACGTGCAGGTACTGACAGCTTCACCTTCGACAAATGCACGCGTCACGCCCAGTCCAGTTCTTTGGAGATGCATGACTGGTTAGTCGATACAATTAAAGTCACTACTGATAAGTTGCGTACTGAATATTTTGACAGCGAATTGTATGCGTTTTTTGTTAAATTTCTCGATCCGCTCCATGTTGATAGTATACTTTCTCGTCAGGGTTGTCAGGTGTCCTTTACGCACCGTGATGGTTCCACTGGTATTGTTCTCTTAGCAAATGCAGAAGTGATATATACACTCCTGGAAATTGAAATAAGAACACCGTGAATTCATTGTCCCAGGAAGGGGAAACTTTATTGACACATTCCTGGGGTCAGATACATCACATGATCACACTGACAGAACCACAGGCACATAGACACAGGCAACAGAGCATGCACAATGTCGGCACTAGTACAGTGTATATCCACCTTTCGCAGCAATGCAGGCTGCTATTCTCCCATGGAGACGATCGTAGAGATGCTGGATGTAGTCCTGTGGAACGGCTTGCCACGCCATTTCCACCTGGCGCCTCAGTTGGACCAGCGTTCGTGCTGGATGTGCAGACCGCGTGAGACGACGCTTCATCCAGTCCCAAACATGCTCAATGGGGGACAGATCCGGAGATCTTGCTGGCCAGGGTAGTTGACTTACACCTTCTAGAGCACGTTGGGTGGCACGGGATACATGCGGACGTGCATTGTCCTGTTGGAACAGCAAGTTCCCTTGCCGGTCTAGGAATGGTAGAACGATGGGTTCGATGACGGTTTGGATGTACCGTGCACTATTCAGTGTCCCCTCGACGATCACCAGTGGTGTACGGCCAGTGTAGGAGATCGCTCCCCACACCGTGATGCCGGGTGTTGGCCCTGTGTGCCTCGGTCGTATGCAGTCCTGATTGTGGCGCTCACCTGCACGGCGCCAAACACGCATACGACCATCATTGGCACCAAGGCAGAAGCGACTCTCATCGCTGAAGACGACACGTCTCCATTCGTCCCTCCATTCACGCCTGTCGCGACACCACTGGAGGCGGGCTGCACGATGTTGGGGCGTGAGCGGAAGACGGCCTAACGGTGTGCGGGACCGTAGCTCAGCTCCATGGAGACGGTTGCGAATGGTCCTCGCCGATACCCCAGGAGCAACAGTGTCCCTAATTTGCTGGGAAGTGGCGGTGCGGTCCCCTACGGCACTGCGTAGGATCCTACGGTCTTGGCGTGCATCCGTGCGTCGCTGCGGTCCGGTCCCAGGTCGACGGGCACGTGCACCTTCCGCCGACTACTGGCGACAACATCGATGTACTGTGGAGACCTCACGCCCCACGTGTTGAGCAATTCGGCGGTACGTCCACCCGGCCTCCCGCATGCCCACTGTACGCCCTCGCTCAAAGTCCGTCAACTGCACATACGGTTCACGTCCACGCTGTCGCGGCATGCTACCAGTGTTAAAGACTGCGATGGAGCTCCGTATGCCACGGCAAACTGGCTGACACTGACGGCGGCGGTGCACAAATGCTGCGCAGCTAGCGCCATTCAACGGCCAACACCGTGGTTCCTGGTGTGTCCGCTGTGCCGTGCGTGTGATCATTGCTTGTACAGCCCTCTCGCAGTGTCCGGAGCAAGTATGGTGGGTCTGACACACCGGTGTCAATGTGTTCTTTTTTCCATTTCCAGGAGTGTACGAATGTCCGGGTGCAGACGACTAGTTTCTGAGGCACGTTTTGCTTCCTTATGGACGTCATATTAGAAAGCAACAATGGTCTGCTCATCACCGCTTACAGGTCTATAGTGGTATTCGGTTCGTGGAAATGGTGGTCAAAAAACATATTCCTTCTCATGTACAGGTATGTGGTTGTGGAGTCCATATTACGTACAGTGGCCAAGAAGGAACATGTTATTATTATAATGAAACCGGTCATTTTCGTACTAATTGTCCACGGTATTTGCTGGTATTAAACACTACAAACGAACGGCGTAGAAATTGACTTTTGCTGATCTTCTCCCGCAGAGATCTCATACGGAATCGGTCCCTGTTACTGAGGGACGTAGTGATCCGTTGACCGACAACGCCCGTGATTTTCCCCCGCTGTCCTTGCCTCGGGATGTTGATGCCGTTACTTCCGATCTTCCCGCCATGACTTCCGACAACAAGCGTCGCCGAGCACAGGATGATGCGGCAGATCAACCTTCCCTATTGGCTCGCCCTTCCGATGGGCCTCCAGTATATGAACCCCTTTCCCAGTCTGATATAGTGGATGAGGACGTCAAAGGTGCTTTCACGCCTGTGCAGAAGATCCCTGACACCTTATCTCGACTTGTTCCTGTTGTCGAGGACGCCTCTTCGGAAACGCCCGTGAAGGAACCTGCTTCCGGTTCCAACGTGTCTTCTCCGGTTCTCGCCCGCATCTCGTGGTCGTGCGGTAGCGTTCTCGCTTCCCACGCCCGGGTTCCCGGGTTCGATTCCCGGCGGGGTCAGGGATTTTCTCTGCCTCGTGATGGCTGGGTGTTGTGTGCTGTCCTTAGGTTAGTTAGGTTTAAGTAGTTCTAAGTTCTAGGGGACTGATGACCATAGATGTTAAGTCCCATAGTGCTCAGAGCCATTTCTGCGGTTCTCACTTACGTCACAAAAATCTTCGTTACTCGAACTACTGTAATACAGCGAGTGCCGATGCTCTCAGCTAAATAAAAGATTCTAACTACTGAAGGCACTAACTACTGATAGGCATAGTTAGCAAATGAAAGATTTTGATATAGAACAAATAATGTATTTACCTTAATAATGTTCAACAGTTATATATAAGTTCATGTCATCCAGTCTTACAAATTTCCTTTTTCTGAAGGACACACGACCAGAACGTCCGCGCTCAAAACTCTGGCACCTCTCTCCCCACATCCACCACTGCTGACGAGTCACCTCCAACTGTCCAACGCCAGGCGCTGTTCACATCCAACTTCTCAACACTACAATAGCGAATATTCCAACAATGCCAACAAGCCACAGACTTCACAAAGCACGGTCATAGATTTTCATACAGAGCGCTACGTGGCGTTACCAACATAAAAACCTAAACAGCCTACTTTCACAGCCCCAATAACTAAGAGATTTACCAGCACAGTCATTGGTTTTGATACAGAGTGCTACGTGGCGTTACCAATATAAAAGCCTAAACATCCTGGTTACAATTTCACTTATTTTCAAAACGATACGCGTAAATGGAGAAACATTAACAGTCTTATTATTTAACTACAATATTACAAATATCTGCTTTATGTAGATGAAGAGCGAGACATAATTCCGAAACACCATCTTCTAGACGATTACTTCATAATCTGTTTTTTTATTTACTTTTTAACTTCGCGACTGAAAAGACGTTTTTTATTAGTCACCATTACAAATGTATGATATTTCTGAGTAGTTGCGTCAGGTGACGACAGGTGTTTATTACCATTATCCCCAGTACCAACCCACAAAGTGGTTTTCCGTGTTTCCTATGCTTAAAAATTCACCTTATCAAAGTTGTAGCAGTGGTCATTTTTCTTGTAAAAAGTGCGCTTAATTTAAAGTACTGAAAAGCGAAATAGGGTTATTCAGATCAGTAGGAAATAGTAACTTATCATTAACTTGATTTAACAGCCATTGCATTGTATCTTTTGACAAACGAAATCTCTATTCAAACGTCCTGTCATCATAATCTTCAAATTGGTTTCACCTTTTCGTAATCACCGCAGTACGGTTTCGATCACGATGCAAACAGTCAAAGTATATTAATTTTTCGTCAGTGACATCCATAACATTGAAACCCACCACCGTCTTAATACTGCACCCTTACAAAATCCAGGTCAGGTCGAGAAAACGGGGCATCCGCCGTGATCAGATATAACCGCTGTCATCTGCCACGTGTAACACTGATAGAGGTCGACACACCAGAATTTTGCGTTGAACAGTGTTAAATGCTGACATAACCGCGGTCACCTTTCAAACGAACATTCTGCACTCGGCGTGCATGTAATAGCCTCATAGGGTGGTCGGTGCACTCTGGACGCTTTGCAACATGTGAAAAGGGCACACTCACTGAGTAATGGACCAAACCATTCCCCTTCAGTCGGTTGTTGTTCTGTATTGTTTAGCTCATTGAAGACATGGAGATTTGTATGGTGCAAAGAGTAATGGCTTTTAGCGACGTATCTGGCCGCGAATATACGTTACTTACAGTTCTATTCGTGGTGTTAGCGCCAGAACTGGTTAACGGAGATCTGCATTTACTGACAGCAGCAACTTCGTTGGGTTGAAAATTGATTATCATTGTCAAGACGTGACACTCCTCTCGGGTCTCTGTCGTTTAGGTTATGTTAACAACCATTGTTCTTACACTTTGTCACAAGTCAACGAGTAGTACGAATCGCCCTTTGGAAACGAAAGTGTCCACGTCGATGTGGTATCAGATCACACGGTTTCATTCTCGGTGCGTTAACGGTCATGTCCAAATACGACAGCAAGTTGTTGTCTCTATGTAACGTTGTAAGTAGGCTGTTTAGGTTTTTATATTGGTAACGCCACGTAGCGCTCTGTATGAAAATCACTGGCTCTGCTGTGTGCAGTCTGTGGCTAGTTTGCATTGTTGTCTGCCATTTTAGTGTTGGGCAGCTGGATGTTAACAGCGCGTAGCGTTGCGCAGTTGGAGGCGAGCCGCCAGCAGTGGTGGATGTGGGGAAGTGAGATGGCGGATTTTTGAGAATGGATAATCTGGAGGTGTGTTCCATCAGAAGCAGTACATTTGTACGAATGGATGTCATGAACTGCTATATATATTATGACTATTAAAGTAAATACATTGTTTGTTCTCTTTTAAAATCTTTCATTTGCTAACTATGCTTATCAGTAGTTAGTGCCTTCCGTAGTTTGAATCTTTTATTTAGCTGGCAGTAGTGGCGCTCGCTGTATTGCAGTAGTTCCAGTAACGAAGATTTTTGTGAGGTAAGTGATTTGTGAAAGGTATAGGTTAATGTTAGACAGGGCCATTCTTTTGTAGGATTATTGAAAGTCAGAGTGCGTTGCGCTAAAAATATTGTGTCAGTTTAAGCACAGTCATACATAATTTTTCTAAGGGGATGTTTCATATGTCAACCCTTAGCCGAGGATACCTCACTGGAATCTTCTGATTTTTTTCTTGTAGTTTGTGTAATTACTGTAGCTTTTGTTTATTGCTAGCGCGTAATTGTAGAGAGAATCTCCTTTGTAGTTGCGGTCTTTCATTGTTGTACAGTAAAACAGTTGTGGCATGCATGTAGATTTGCACCAAGTATTTCGCAGCTGCGCTTGCAATTAAGTAGATACTATTTTCAGTGCTATGTTAATGTGTTTTCTTATTTTGATCTGAAAATTGTGTTTTTCTGTGTTATCGTGTGAAATACGTGATAATTATGGCGTGTGAAAAACCTAACACTAGGCTCCAAAGTAAACTGAGAAATAATAGTGACGACGAGCGTAGCTTATCAGCACCACTGTGTAATGAATTAACAGACATTCAAAGTGGTAATTTGGTAATTGTGCACAGGGAAATGGAGCGGGCTGCAAATAATGGCGTAGACAGTGAAACAAATAGTGAACAGGGAAGCATTATCGATCGATCGGTCGGCAACGGCTCGCCTCAGGAATCCGAAATGACAGGGCACAATCTTGCAAATACTGTAGATTCAGGCTTTGCGTCCTCACCGTTTTCTCAAATAAGTCAAGACACATTTTCTGCTTTTCAAAATGCGAATATTACCGGTTCAAATGCACTGCCGAATAGCACTGAGGAACATGTTTCAGACACCAGTACATTGTTATAACAAATAAGGCAACAAATGGGACAAAAGCTTCAAAAGTTAGACATAATGGAACAGAATCTTCAAAAGTAAGACACCTTGGAACAAAGTCAGAGACAAACACAGCAAAAGCTTCAAAAGTTAGACACAATAGAACAAAATCTTCGTAAGTTAGACACCACGCTTGAACAAACACGTGAAGATTTAACTACTGAGTTACATAACATTGAATCGAAATGTCAAAAAGTCTGTAATGACGTAAAAACACAAATTTGTGAGCATTTTCAACCTATTTTTTTGCGGCATGAAAATGCATTACAGAATCACGAAGCAGCCATAAAAGAACTGCAAACTATTGTTCATGAAAATCATGAGACCTTGCAAGCTAAAATTGACTAAGTTGCATCTACCGATTCGGTTACGCAACTTGCAAACACTCAGGAAAACTTAAAGGTCACAGTAGATACGATTTCAACACAAATGGACACTCTGAAACTTGGTTCAGAAAAACACACAGAGGAAATAATTTCACTATCAGATAAAGTAGCCGAACTTTCAGATCAGTTCACTAACTTATCTACAAAGGTAGATGATGATCTGAATGACACAAGACCTGTAGTCTTCACTGACACTGAATGTATGAACAAATTAGAAAATTCAAACAAAATCAAAATCAAATCAATACACAGTACGAAAGAGAAATCCGGGAAGTAAAATATCAGTTGGTACAAATAATACAAGAATTACATATTTCAGAGGACACTCGCGCTCCAGTATGGGAAGAGGGACATGGAAATACGGAACAACCACAAAATAATAACACAGGACACTTCGGAAATTATGAAAGAAATTGGCAAAACGCATTGAATTTTGAGATGGAACCGCCGAAACGAAGCAACAATGAGCGATGTGCGACTCGACGACACGATGATTTTGACTATAAGCTGTTTATTACTACACATAAATTCAAAACATTTAGGAATTCTGGCAACGACATTCATCCACAAGCGTGGCTTCATCAATTCTCTCATTGTTTTGCTCCCATCTGGTCATTGCAGCACAGATTAGAATTTATGTGTGGCTACTTAGAGAATGAACTAGCTGTAAGAATGCGATCGGTTATTCACGATTGTCACAGTGAAGGAGAATTTTATCATGCCTTCCTCTCAACATATTGGTCTCAAGCTACACAAGACCGAGTAAAACATAGCAGCATAATGATGAAACATTTCGAACAATCTGAATTCTCCAGTCTTGCGAAATATTTTGGAGACATGTTGCACAAGAATCAGTACCTGTCAAACCCATACAGCCCCACAGAACTCATCCACATTTGCTTAATCAAATTACCTGAACATTTACGACATATTGTTTTGGCAGGACGTTGCAAAGACGACATTGAAGTTTTTCAGGGACTCTTACAAGAATTAGAAATTGACACTGACAATCGCGGAACGCGAAAACAGGAACACAACAATTACAGGTCACATCCGTCGCAATTCCGCGATGAAAGAAATAATAACTGGACATGACAAGGCTATTCTCACAACACAAATCGTGACCAAAACAGACACCACCCTTATGACAACCGTTGGCAGATTAATAGGTACAGAGAAAGATCGCACTTCCGTAGTAATGAATATGACAGAGATAACCATAGAAACAGACAATATGGGAACCAAAACCATTACTGTCAAGGGAGACAGAATAACTTCAGGCGCAATGGTCCACCGTGCAGTTACGATTCCGGGAGAAATTCTCCACCATGTGACCGACAAGAAAGAAATTATGGAATCTACCGATATGACGACAGACGATATAATCGTAACGACAGACCTGAATTGCATCAGAATTGGCGGGATTAAAACATGGCAGGGCCCTCTCGACAAGGTGAATTTGTAGAAGTTAGGTCTCCTAATCCCAATAACGACGCACGCCAACAAAGAGACAGACAGTGACTTGCACCGCAGGCAGCCACGTACGCCGGCTGGCTCAGAGAAAAATAACATAGAGGCTAATCTTGAGAAAAATTCCAATATTCTTTACCGACGTATACCGCATGATAATAGCATTGAAGTTGAAACTCTGCGTACTAGGAAGAGTAAAGGATTGCACCACATTTCACATGTAAAACCGTTTATTGAAAGATAATCTGCTTTGTAACTTAGTCCTTGCCATAAAATTTTTCACTTCACGTTACTAGTATGCTTTGTCAGACTTAGATACTGTTAACATGCAACAATGTTTTTAAGTTCACAATCCAGTCTAGAACCTAGGGAACATATTTAGACAGTATTTACGAGTGCATTGTTATAGTGAACAGACGACACAGTGTTATTGTGTGTGTACATTCTTGCTTGTTACTTGCACGATTACGTAACGACTATAAGGCTGACATACTTAGAACATGTACCAGTATTGCTAATGAAATTTTAATGCAACATTTTGGTTTACTTGAAAATACATTCAGGATTTCAAGTACTTCCTGAGATATACCAGATGACACAGTGGTTAGTTTATTTAACAGCTACACAATTATATCACGACGCTACTAATTGTTGTTGTTGATGTGGTCTTCAGACCTGAGAGTGGTTTGATGCAGCTCTCCATGCTACTCTTTCCTGTGCAAGCTTTTTCATCTCCCAGTACCTACTGCAACCTACATCCTTCTGAATCTGCTTAGTGTATTCATCTCTTGGTCTCCCTCTACGATTTTTACCCTCCACGCTGCCCTCCAATACTAAATTGGTGATCCCTTGATGCCTCAGAACATGTCCTACCAACCGATCCCTTCTTCTGGTCAAGTTGTGCCACAAACTTCACTTCTCCCCAATCCTATTCAATACTTCCTCATTAGTTAAGTGATCTACCCATCTAATCTTCAGCATTCTTCTGTAGCACCACATTTCGAAAGCTTCTATTCTCTTCTTGTCCAAACTATTTATCGTCCATGTTTCACTTCCATACATAGCTACACTCCATACGAATACTTTCAGAAATGACTTCCTGACACTTAAATCAATACTGGATGTTAACAAATTTCTTTTCTTCAGAAACGCTTTCCTTGCCATTGCCAGCCTACATTTTATATCCTCTCTACTTCGACCATCATCAGTTATTTTGCTCCCCAAATAGCAAAACTCCTTTACTACTTTAAGTGCCTCATTTCCTAATCTAATTCCCTCAGCATCACCTGACTTAGATAGACTGCATTCCATCATCCTTGTTTTGCTTTTGTTGATGTTCATCTTATATCCTCCTTTCAAGACACTGTCCATTCCATTCAACTGCTCTTCCAAGTCCTTTGCTGTCTCTGACAGAATTACAATGTCATCGGCGAACCTCAAAGTTTTTATTTCTTCTCCATGAATTTTAATACCTACTCCGAATTTTTCTTTTGTTTCCTTTACTGCTTGCTCAATATACAGATTGAACAACATCGGGGAGAGGCTACAACCCTGTCTTACTCCTTTCCCAACCACTGCTCCCCTTTCATGTCTCTCGACTCTTATAACTGCCATCTGGTTTCTGTACAAATTGTAAATAGCCTTTCGCTCCCTGTATTTTACCCCTGCCACCTTTTGAATTTGAAAGAGAGTATTCCAGTCAACATTGTCAAATGCTAGAAACGTAGGTTTTCCTTTCCTTAATCTTTCGTCTAAGATAGGTCGTAAGGTGTTTCTACGGAATCCAAACTGATCTTCCCCGAGGTTGGCTTCTACTAGTTTTTCCATTCGTCTGTAAAGAATTCGTGTTAGTATTTTGCAGCTGTGACTTATTAAACTGATAGTTCGGTAATTTTCACATCTGTCAACACCTGCTTTCTTTGGGATTGGAATTATTATATTTTCTTGAAGTCTGAGGGTATTTCGCCTGTTTCATACATCTTGCTCACTAGATGGTAGAGTTTTGTCAGGACTGGCTCTCCCAAGGCCGTCAGTAGTTCCAATGGAATATTGTCTACTCCGGGGGCCTTGTTTCGACTCAGGTCTTTCAGTGCTCTGTCAAACTCTTCACGCAGTATCATATCTCCCATTTCATCTTCATCTACATCCTCTTCCATTTCCATAATATTGTCTTCAAGTACATCGCCCTTGTATAGACCCTCTATATACTCCTTCCACCCTTCTGCTTTCCCTTCTTTGCTTAGAACTGGGTTTCCATCTAAGCTCTGATATTCATAGAAGTCGTTCTCTTATCTCCAAAGGTCTCTTTAATTTTCTTGTAGGCAGTATCTATCTTACCCCTAGTGAGATAGGCCTCTACATCCTTACATTTGTCCTCTAGCCATCCCTGCTTAGCCATTTTGCACTTCCTGTCGATCTCATTTTTGACACGTTTGTATTCCTTTTTGCCTGCTTCATTTACTGCATTTTTATATTTTCTCCTTTCATCAATTAAATTCAATATTTCTTCTGTTACCCAAGGTTTTCTACTAGCCCTCGTCTTTTTACCTACTTGATCCTCTGCTGCCTTCACTACTTCATCCCTCAAAGCTACCCATTCTTCTTCTACTGTATTTCCTTCTCCCATTCCTGTCAATTGCTCCCTTATGCTCTCCCTGAATCTCTGTACAACCTCTGGTTCTTTTAGTTTATCCAGGTCCCATCTCCTTAAATTCCCACCTTTTTGCAGTTTCTTCAGTTTTAATCTTCAGGTCATAAGCAATTGATTGTGGTCAGAGTCCACATCTGCCCCTGGAAATGTCTTACAATTTAAAACCTGGTTCCTAAATCTCTGTCTTACCATTATATAATCTATCTGATACCTTTTAGTATCTCCTGGGTTCTTCCATGTATACAACCTTCTTTCATGATTCTTAAACTAAGTGTTAGTTATGATTATGTTGTGCTCTGTGCAAAATTCTACCAGGCGGCTTCCTCTTTCATTTCTTAGCCCCAATCCATATTCACCTACTATGTTTCCTTCTCTCCCTTTTCCTACACTCGAATTCCAGCCACCCATGACTATTAAATTTTCGTCTCCCTTCACAATCTGAATAATTTCTTTTATTTCATCATGCATTTCTTCAATTTCTTCGTCAACTGCAGAGCTAGTTGGCATATAAACTTGTACTACTGTAGTAGGTGTGGGCTTCGTATCTATCTTGGCCACAATAATGCGTTCACTATGCTGTTTGTAGTAGCTTACCCGCATTCCTATTTTCCTATTCATTATTAAACCTACTCCAGCATTACCCCTATTTGATTTTGTGTTTATAACCCTCTAGTCACTTGACCAGAAGTCTTGTTCCTCCTGCCACCGAACTTCACTAATTCCCTCTATATCTAACTTCAACCTACCCATTTCCCTTTTTAAATTTTGTAACCGACCTACCCGATTAAGGGATCTGACATTCCACGCTCCGATCCGTAGAACGCCAGTTTTCTTTCTCCTGATAACGACATCCTCTTGAGTAGTCCCCGCCCGGAGATCCGAATGGGGGACTATTTTACCTCCGGAATATTTTACCCAAGAGGACGCCATCATCATGTAATCATACAGTAAAGCTGCATGCCCTCGGGAAAAATTACGGCTGTAGTTTCCCCTCGCTTTCAGCCGTTCGCAGTACCAGCACAGCAAGGCCGTTTTGGTTATTGTTACAAGGCCAGATCAGTCAATCATCCAGACTGTTGCCCTTGCAACTACTGAAAAGGCTGCTGCCCCTCTTCAGGAACCACACGTTTGTCTGGCCTCTCAACAGATACCCCTCCGTTGTGGTTGCACCTACGGTACGGCTATCTGTATCGCTGAGGCACGCAAGCCTCCCCACCAACGGCAAGGTCCATGGTTCATGGGGGTGGACGCTACTAATATGTGACACAATTTACATTGTTGCTATTGCGGTGTACCTGTTTTATATCTGCACAGTTTTTCTGTATTATTCTGGAAAGTAAAACATGTTTTAGTAGTAACTTTTATGGTATAGCTACAATGAGATAGCCTTTTCCGCAGCACAACAATACGTTACATTATAGTACTTTCTTGACCACGGTAAGGTATGTAATAACTACGATTTCTATACGCAAAGCATTTCACTTTCGTTTATGATGAGGTAAGTACATTGAATTCAGCAGATCTTTGCTTACAGAGGACGATAACTACGGCACTTCCGCAGAATTATCTTACAGCAAGATGCACATTTAGCGCTACAGGGCACGTATTTGAGTGATTAATTTTGAACTTAAACCGTTTATTTTTCAAGATTTTTCAATTACAAAGAAAGTTTTCCGTGATACATTTCATTCCATTGCTGTAATCTGTAACACCTGAGGGTATAATTACATTAATCCTCAGGGGGGTACACACTTACTTCGTGTACCATGTGTGTGGCAAACACAAGGAGCTCTAGCTAATACGGTATTTGCTTATACAACTTTACACATCGGTACCATATTTCTCTAACAAAGAATTACACAGCTATCTGATCATTTAACTGAGAGAGACAAATATTTATTTTACTACATCACTGACAGTTGTTTACGTAATTACACAGTTGGATAACTGCACACTTATGAAATTGTATTTTGTCTGTACTTTGTGAAATGTTGATATTTTTTCGGAACCATTATGATATTATGAGAGCTTTGAATGATGTATTTGGTATGGGATCATGATTTTTAAAGTATATTTGAGGTAAAGAGAACTTTTGACATGATAAGAAAATTTTTTTTAGGTTTTGAAATTATTGGAAGTAGCTACAACGATTTTGAGATTTGGCTGAGGTTTTATAATGTTATGATGACGATGTGTATTACGCTGTTGCGGTATCTTTATGATCAATAAACTGATGCTATATGAGGATTTGATTATGCTACGTATTTATTATGATGAAATATTGAAGAAGTGTCTACAAATATGTATATGTGTAATAAAGCAAGGAATAATGAGTAGTGGTTAGGGACTCTGGTTTATGAAGAAGGATGTTGGAAACCGAGAATCGTACTTTAAGAGTTATGAAATGTGTGTATACGCGTGAATGTATCACTATGCTGGCGAAAATTTTTTGGACACTGTTATATTTACAGGATTTTGTTTCTACAGAATTGAAACGCAATCTCGACCTGTGAAATTTTTATATGAGACTGTCACTGTAGTGCAAACTGGTGTCGTAAATATTTCGGTAAGAAAGTTAAGTGACCACCTGCACATAATCCGTCGTGGGCATCCAGCTGCGCGACAGTTGCCTGGAAAAAAGCATTAGTGTGTGCCTTTCAGAGGCACAGGTGTAAAACAAAAAAACAGGCCATTATCCTCGCTATTGACATTCCTTTGTAGAAAGCATCGCAAATACGACACGCTCAAACTTGAAAACATATGATTATACTGAGGAGCTCTTAATTTATGATATTTACTAAAATGCCTAATGAAATGATGAGAAACATTTTACGTCTATTGTCTTTCTAGTTGAGAGATTGCTCATTTTGTTTAATATCTAGTTTCTAGCTCCACTGCAGCATTGGTTAAACTAAAATTTAATAGATGTACTAATATAGATATTTTATACCTACAGATCCAGTAAACAGTAATTTTATGATCTACTTCCAAAAAAACGAGGGAGCACAAAAAGACATTTCCGTTCACAGGAACTGCATACATAATTTTTGTCAATGACTGGTAACTTTTTAGTAGTGTAAGTTAAGGTGTTGCATCACTCTAGTATTAAGTTGTGACATAGGTATTAAACATGGCAATTTTTACTATAATATTTTTTCTGCTTGAGCTTTGTCATGTTTAGGTATACGTTATTGCATTTGTTGCTGCTGTATGCCAGGCATAGTGCTACTGAATTTCACTTTGTATTATTCTGTTAAGCCAGCTTTGCTACTGCTTTATTTTTCTTTTTGCCGCACATTGGCTCATATTAGTGATAATGTTGCATTTGCTTTGCTAACTTATATATAACTTATATATATTGCTGCTTGCTTTGCCAATTTGCATTTTTTTGTCATTGCTTTTTGTGTTAATTGTTTTGTGGTGCTGCATTGCGTCGTCCCTCAGTTTAGCATCTGAGCTCAGTAGATATAAGTTAGCTTATGAGGGGGTAGACTATATAAGAAACTAACTATGATGAATTGGAAGAAATGTATTGAGAAGCTATAAGAAAATGGTCTGGCCAAAAAAAGTAATGTACAGTGGAGAAAAACTATTTTTGAAAAAGGATGTGAACAGAATACAGACAGCATGCTCGGATACGATTTTTTTTTGCTGGAGCAAATGTTGAAATAAGAGGGACGATCTATGGAATGAAGTTTTGGTTTGGGCTGCAGTACCATATGTTACACTGAAAACAAACCCTGTCATTTCCTTTTGTGTTATCCCACAATGTGTTTGTGTACCCTTGTGTATTTGTTTTCTGCCTGTCTCTGTGTACTGTTTCATAGCATTTTTTCTCTTTTAATACTAAGCTACATTCATTATTATGAGGGATACTGTTATCCTCAAATATAACTTGCATTAATGATATGTTATTTACTTCGTAAAAATGTTTAGACATTATTTATTCTGTTTTGTTTTAATGCTCATGTGTGAAGTTGATGTTTCAAAAGTTATTCTGATCTTTTATGTATGTACTTATGTCATAATTCCTGTAACACTGATGTATATGTTATTTCGATTCTTTTGTAAAGCCCGTATTACTACAAATGTTATCAGTATTGTTATGTTTTTAATGATGTATTTTGTACCTTTGTTATTGTATTCTCATGTTATAATATTGTAATTGACACCAGTTCAGCAAATTAAGTAACTTGTAAGTTACATTTCACTGGTCATAGTATATGGACAATATGTGAGAAGTAGGGACTGATAGTGTTTACACGTGTGTTGATAATTCAGCAAGGGACTGATTAACAGCATTGCTGGTTCTAAGGACAATTCCAAAAACTTTGTGAGTGCACAAGTGGTGGTTTCTGGACTTGCTATATTGTCCGCAAGACTCTTCGATGGCGATTGTGCACCTGCACAGTTGCAACAGATGGCTGCTGGCCGTCTCTACAAGTACTACAGTGGGTCTGCATCTTTGATGGCCCACCAATACCATTATTTCTACAAGGACTGCAGTGGGTCTGCACCTCTGGTGGCCCACCAATACCGTAATCTCTAACAAGACTACAGTGGTCTGCTCTTTGATGACCGACCTACCAATATTTTTCAAAACTTCGACTGACTCTGCTGTGGGTTTGCTCTGTTGTGGTCTATTACCCGTCTGCATGTCAAGAGTCAGCACTATCTTTCTGTTGGAAGGACAACACTACTTCTTCAAGACCGCATGGAAATCCACTACTACTGTGTGCATTTTCATTTACTGCTCAGACTTTAAGAAAAAAAAAAGAACCACTGCAATTTTACTGTGATGAATGATCAGGACTGTCTTTATGGACTGTGAGAAAATTTTAGCGTTTGACCAACATTGTATCAATAAGTGCGTGCATTTGAGTTCTTTGTTATTGTAATTATGAAAAAATTTTTCAAATCTGTATTGGCCACTGCCCAAAACTATTTGTAAAATTTTTTGTGGGGAGTATGGAAGCTATGTAAGTAGGCTGTTTATGTTTTTATATTGGTAACGCCACGTAGCGCTCTGTATGGAAATCACTGGCTGTGCTGTGTGCAGTCTGTGGCTAGTTTGCATTGTTGTCTGCCATTTTCGTGTTGGGCAGCTGGATGTTAACAGCGCGTAGCGTTGCGCAGTTGGAGGCGAGCCGCCAGCAGTGGTGGATGTGGGGAAGTGAGATGGCGGATTTTTGAGAACGGATAATCTGGAGGTGTGTCCATCAGAAACAGTACATTTGTACGAATGGAAGTCATGAACTGCTATATATATTATCACTATAAAGGTAAATACATTGTTTGTTCTCCATTTGAATCTTTCATTTGCTATCAGTAGTTAGTGCCTTCCGTAGTTTGAATCTTTTATTTAGCTGGCAGTAGTGGCGCTCGCTGTATTGCAGTAGTTCGAGTAACGAAGATTTTTGGAGGTAAGTGATTTGTGAAAAGTATAGGTTAATGTTAGACAGGGCCATTCTTTGTAGGGATTATTGAAAGTCAGATTGCGTTGCGCTAAAAATATTGTGTCAGTTTAAGCACAGTCATGTATAATTTTTCTAAGGGGACGTTTCAACGTCACCACGCCAACGAATGGTGCTGCGCCACACCTCTTTTCTGCGATGGCTTTCGTCAACGCTGAAACACAACACGGTAGCCAGATACCAGATCTACAGTGCTCGAAAGCACCAGTGCACTCTTTTATGGAGGAACATAATATCCCGATAGAAAAAACCACCTGAAACCATCAAAGCCTTGTGCTGTAGCCCTTGAGTTTATAACATGATATGACCCAGATTTTTAATTCACAGAAATATTACTGCTCCTCTAAAAACTGTGATCCATATACGAATAAATTCAATATGACTAAGTATGCTTTTAACTTTCGTATTGACAAGAACTTTCGTAATAAATAAAATGGGGGAGCTGGGGGAAGGTTAACAAAAGTCAAACCTAATGAGGTCTCAGCGTGGTCATGTCGCCATCTCCTTAAAGAGATTGTATGGAAGAGTGGCTCCCGTAATCTTGTGCGGAGCGTATCTTACGTAGTTCGTTTGGCAATACTAAGTTTCTTTCCAGGGATCGTGCCTAACACCACCTATATACTATATACATCCCTATATACGATATACATCCGCCAGACGGTGTGCCGTGCGGTTCTAGGCTCTTCAGTCTGGAACCGGGTGACCGCTACGGTCGCAGGTTCGAATCCTGCCTCGGGCATGGATGTGTGTGATGTCCTTATGTTAGTTAGGTTTAAGTAGTTCTAAGTTCTAGGGGACTGATGACCATAGATGTTAAGTCCCATAGTGGTCAGAGCCATTTTGATATACATATGAAGGTTAGTAATATTACTGTTTATACAAGTTTATCCCGCTTTAGCGGTGAAGTTGTCGTCACTGGACAGTATTAATATTTTAAAAAAATTATGTTCCGTTTATTCCAGTTACTATGCCGACGAAGGACTACTGTTAACACGAAAATCAGCGAATGAAATTTTCTCCGCCTGCTGTATTAAAAATTTCCTAGTAAACAAAAATTATTGTTTACGGAATTCGTGATCACTTTAGGCAGTTCCTGAATAATAGAACTAGTTGCTTTTCACTGATAACCGTATAAGGTCCGTGTACTTTAAAAATCATTCCAATATTCACAGTTTAAATGAATGTTCGTAATCCCGCTTAGTCAGAGAATAAACAATACTTTCTTTCGCAACGGATTAAAATTTTCATCCAGTAAAAAGTCACTCAAACACAACCGAGTGTAAATAAATCCGATTCAGTGTTTTCCAAAGTAATTCACACCACATACACTTTTGTCTGCTTTTCCAAAGATATCAAACGTTTTATTTCGGAACATTTACATACATACTAATGCCATGTAAGCGATCTGAAATATACTTGTTAACAAGAGCGTATATCAGAGAACTGAACTTGGGTCTTTTCATTTTTCGTTTCGAAATACATTCATATTGCTCAAATAACTGAGGCCACAGCATCTAAGGGCAACTTGCGGCACCCTCTACTTCCGCACGGCTTCGGCTCTCTGAAGTTTGCGTCCGGCGACTTCAACACTCCAGTCAAGGCTGAAGACCCCTTCGGCGGCCATTTAGTGCTGCGCCCCTCTTGAGACATAAGGAAAAAACCAATGCACACATCTGTAATTCCATAAAAGATTAACATTGTTCATATAAACACTGTCTTTTTGACATAGTACCCTAAATTAACCAACTCAGGTGAAAACTTACCATATATCTTTGCTGCGATACTGCTACTGCTACTGACTTTAAATGTGTATGAATTACGCCTTATAGATGTAATTCGTGGGATGGAACTGTATTTGCATTCAGTGGATCTGGATTCAAAGGATCTGCGCTGTGATGACAGCAGAACTTTAGCTCGAAGCATTCTCTTCAGCAAGCAGGTGTCTTGAAGTTAACCAGCAACGCGTTCATAACTGTACAGCTGAAAAATTCACCAAAAATAAAAATTTTGTAATAGCTGCAGTCAGCTTAGTCTCGGTCGACATTAAGTGCCTCTAAATAGAATATAGTACATTAGAAAACGTAATTGTGAAGTGAACACATGTGGAGATATGGAACACGTGGAAGTAAACCATGTTACATGGTCAATTATTTTTATATGATATCAAAGGCGTCTCCAACAACATACTCCCAAAGACATTCGCTGTAGAGGGTGGAATATAATCGAAGGATTAAGGCTCGAACGAAGAGATGTCAGCCAGTATTGGTGGCATCTGGTCAGAGACGGGGAATACCGCTTCGCCCACAAAGTAATAGTGGGGACTGGGTCTCAGGGCGAGGAGGGCAGATGTTTGGAGTCCGTGCGGATGCCAACAGCGTGGTGTGCCGTGGTGTGTCAAGCAGGGCACACGGATCGAGGGTCGTCGTCGCCGATGGAGACGACGGGATGAGATTGTCGACTACGTTGAGAAGATATATGGTATGTCCACCTGGGTACTTTTCAGACATTCTGACGATTCGAACGGGGGGGTTCCGTAATTACGCTTCGCTACTAAAGGAAATGATGTTACTGGAAAACACGTTAGAACCCTATTGCGCAAGTGTTTCTGTTAGAAGTTTGACGGGATACTGAGAAGCCCCTTTATCTAAGGACTCTTGGAAAAAGTGTTTCAAAGGACACGTGCGTTAATTACAGAGCCGAATCCGATAACACTTTGTGGAACGGCAAACTGACGTGTTTCTTGCAGTGTGTTGCTAGAGGTTCCTTGTTGACGTTGAAACCAGACAGAGGGTCTGACTAGTCAAAGGGGTAGGTAACTGTAAATATTTATTTGTTCACCCTAGTAGAAAATAATATTTGTAACAAGATATATGTGTAGATGGATCACTGTGTAACAACTGTCAGGCAGTAACTAGTTTGACTAATTTTACTAAAAAATGGCGGAGACGTTGGAAACTTTTTTTTTTTAATTTTAAAGGGTCAAAATTTTCTTTCGTAGTTTTCAGATATTATAAATTATGAGCACAATGTGGTAACAGACATAAGGACTAAATATTAATGACTGCACATAGATAGGTAAAGGCTTCATATTTGTAATTGTTGAAGAATTTTTAAGGAACCTTGAATTTAATTTACATTTTGGTGACCAAACAAGCCCAACATTCCGTAACGTCATTTAATTGTTTTTGAGAAACTTGTTAATAGTATATCAATGTATTAATTTAATGTACGATTATTCATGACTTTCTTAAAGTACTATGTTGCTTTTCAACTAATGTTTTTGTCTCACCAACTGCGACATAATCGCGTACACGAACAGTGATCCAACACTGTCAAATGTTTTTTATTCCAGTCTCTGATCACAATATCAATTCTTAGGCGATGACCGGTTTCAGTCCGTAATGACCATCCTCAGATCTACGCCATGTCCTAAAGTGATAAGGCCATAATGTAATCGTCAAAACATATAATCACCACATCAACGTCACATGGAACTGCGCCAGTTGCAATAATCACTATGTGGACGATGTGGCCTATTCTACACCTCATTTTAGATCCATGTGACGATGCTGTGCTGATTATACACTCATGGAAATAGAAAAAAGAACACATTGACACCGGTATGTCAGACCCACCATACTTGCTCCGGACACTGCGAGAGGGCTGTACAAGCAATGATCACACGCACGGCACAGCGGACACACCAGGAACCGCGGTGTTGGCCGTCGAATGGCGCTAGCTGCGCAGCATTTGTGCACCGCCGCCGTCAGTGTCAGCCAGTTTGCCGTGGCATACGGAGCTCCATCGCAGTCTTTAACACTGGTAGCATGCCGCGACAGCGTGGACGTGAACAGTATGTGCAGTTGACGGACTTTGAGCGAGGGCGTATAGTGGGCATGCGGGAGGCCGGGTGGACGTACCGCCGAATTGCTCAACACGTGGGGCGTGAGGTCTCCACAGTACATCGATGTTGTCGCCAGTGGTCGGCGGAAGGTGCACGTGCCCGTCGACATGGGACCGGACCGCAGCGACGCACGGATGCACGCCAAGACCGTAGGATCCTACGCAGTGCCGTAGGGGACCGCACCGCCACTTCCCAGCAAATTAGGGACACTGTTGCTCCTGGGGTATCGGCGAGGACCATTCGCAACCGTCTCCATAAAGCTGGGCTACGGTCCCGCACACCGTTAGGCCGTCTTCCGCTCACGCCCCAACATCGTGCAGCCCGCCTCCAGTGGTGTCGCGACAGGCGTGAATGGAGGGACGAATGGAGACGTGTCGTCTTCAGCGATGAGAGTCACTTCTGCCTTGGTGCCAATGATGGTCGTATGCGTGTTTGGCGCCGTGCAGGTGAGCGCCACAATCAGGACTGCATACGACCGAGGCACACAGGGCCAACACCCGGCATCATGGTGTGGGGAGCGATCTCCTGTACTGGCCGTACACCACTGGTGATCGTCGAGGGGACACTGAATAGTGCACGGTACATCCAAACCGTCATCGAACCCATCGTTCTACCATTCCTAGACCGGCAAGGGAACTTGCTGTTCCAACAGGACACTGCACGTCCGCATGTATCCCGTGCCACCCAACGTGCTCTAGAAGGTGTAAGTCAACTACCCTGGCCAGCAAGATCTCCGGATCTGTCCCCCATTGAGCATGTTTGGGACTGGATGAAGCGTCGTTTCACGCGGTCTGCACGTCCAGCACGAACGCTGGTCCAACTGAGGCGCCAGGTGGAAATGGCATGGCAAGCCGTTCCACAGGACTACATCCAGCATCTCTACGATCGTCTCCATGGGAGAATAGCAGCCTGCATTGCTGCGAAAGGTGGATATACACTGTACTAGTGCCGACATTGTGCATGCTCTGTTGCCTGTGTCTATGTGCCTGTGGTTCTGTCAGTGTGATCATGTGGTGTATCTGACCCCAGGAATGTGTCAATAAAGTTTCCCCTTCCTGGGACCATGAATTCACGGTGTTCTTATTTCAATTTCCAGGAGTGTATTTATATGTTTTGACGATGCCATTATGGCCTTGTCACTTTAGGACATGGTGTAAAAAATTTAGATTTGAGTATGGTCATTACGGACTGAATCCGTTCATCGTCTAAAGAATTGATGTTGCGATCAGAGACTGGAATAAATAAGATTTAACGTTTTTCTGCTGGACTACTGACTGTCAATAAAACGTTCCAGCTACTGTTGGCTTTCAGAACACCAGTGGTTCAGTCCTCACATTAAAATAACCAAGTGCGTGAAAAATAAGTTCGTGAGATTCTGAAATTATATTGACTCCCATTAACTGCTCAGTAATTGAAAACATAATCTCATGTGTCTTTTACAAGATCTCTTGTTTGTTTACGAGACTGTCCATATTCAATAGTCGAAACAACATCATCAACAAAACAACATTAACGCCCGAAACGTTATTTCGTGAGCAGAAAAGGAATGAGATAAGCAGTTTGCGAGCTCGGATGAATAATATTTTACTATTATTTGCCAAGTAAGTTATGAACTCTAACCAATACCTAACGATACCAACATCAAAGAATACTGCAAACAGTCTAGCGTAACGAAACCTAAAGTTCCTTGATTTCAAGAACCACATCACGTACAGTTACATGAATGCTTCGTAAGCATGCGAGCAGGCAGCCATCTTACAATAACGAAGCCGTTTCATCGTGTCCATTTCCTTAACAGAAGAGGCAGTGTCTATGCCAAACAGACTGGCATGTCCTCACAGCAGCATTCGAAAGTGAGAGAGGGTCGATGAGAAAGTGACACTTCGTCCGCCAACCACGTGACCTCACGAACTGATTCTACTGCCAAGCTTTCCTATTGGGTGACCATATCACGGGTCAGACGAGGTACTGAAATTTAACTTGCAGTTTCAAGCCAGCGATAGAAATTTAGGTGAGAAAAACCACAGGATAGCGATACGCACGTATACATACAGCGGCAGTATCGCGTATGCCAGGTAGAAAAGTTCGGTGCATTGGTGGAATTGTGATTTGTACTCAGATCATTTATGTGAAAAGGTTTTCTTTGTGGTTGTGGTCGCACGACGGAAATTAACAGAGTGAACGCAGAATGGTAGTTGGAACCATGGGATACTTCATGGTTTGGAAATCCAGTATTCCGAGATCCGCAGTGTCAAAAGTGTTCCCAGAACGCCAAATTTCAGGCATTACTTCTACCACGGACAAAGCAGTGGCCGACGGCTTTCACTTAACGACCGAGGGCAGCGACTTTTGTGTAGAGCTGTCAGTGTTAACAGACTACAAACACAGCCTGAAATAACCTCAGAAATCAATGTGGGACTTAGCTAACAGCACGATATCGCCTGCAGCATCTCTGCTTGGCTGCTGACCATGCCAGTTGGACTGTAGATGACTGGAAAACCGTCCGCAGTTCGTGATCTAGTGCCTAACGTTGCTGCCTCTGGATCATGGGGTTCCGGGTTCGATTCCCGGGCGGGTTGGAGATTTTTCTCTGCCCGGGACTGGTTGTTTATGTTGTCCTGATCATGTCATCATCATCATCATCATTATTTGTGACAGTGGCTCGACTGGACTGTGGAAGAGAAATTGACTGTGGAGTGTTTGGGACTTCGTATGGGCGCTGCTGACCGCGCAGTTGAGCGCCCCACAACTGGAAAACCGTGGCCTGGTCAGACGAGGCCCGATTTCATCTGTTAAGGTGTGACGGTAATGTTCGAGTGTGGCGCAGACCCAGCAAAGCCACGGACCCAAGCTGTCAACAAGGCAGTGTACAGGCTGTTTGTGGCTCCATAACGATGTGCGATAGGGAACAGTCCCCATTCGGATCTTCCGGAAGGGACTGCCAAGAGGGAGGTGACCATGAAAAAAAGATTAAGTAATAGATGAAAGGATATCGTCTTACGAGTCGGGGCGTGGAATGTCAGAATCTTGAACGTTTGCGGGAAACTAGAAAATCTGAGAAGGGGACATGCAAAGGCTCACTCTAGATATAGTATGGGTCAGTGAAGTACAATAGAATGAAGACAAGGATTTCTGCCCAGGTGAGTATAGGGTAATACCAACAGCAGCAGATAATGTTTTAATGGTATAACGGGAGTAGGATTCGTTTTGAATAGGAAGGTAGGGCAAATAGCGTCTTAATGTGAAGACTTCTGTGATAGGGTTGTTGTTCTGACAATCGACAGCAAACGAACACCGACAACGCAGTTTCAGGTATACATGCCGACCTCGCAAGCTGAAGATGAAGAGGCAGAGAAGGAATACGAGATATGGAAAGGGTATTACAGTACGTAAAGGTAGATGAAAAGTTAACAGCAATGGGGAAATGGAATGCACTTGTAGGGGAAGGAGTAAAAGAAAAGGTTACTGGAGAATATGGGCTTGGGACAAGGAATGAAAGAGGAGCAAGACTAATTGAGTTCTGTAATAAATTTCAACTAGTAGTATTGAATACTCCGTTCGAGAACCACACGAGGAAGAGGTATACCTGGAAAATGCAGGTTGTTAGGGAAGATTTCAGTTAGATTATATCATGGTGAGACACAGGTTCAGAAATCAGATGTCGGATTGCAAGGCGTACGCAGGAGCAGTTATAGACTCACATAACAGTGTAGTAATGATGAAGAGTAGGATGCAGCTTAAGACATTAGAGAGGAAGAATCAATACGAAAAGAATTGGGATACGTAAGTCCTTAGGAATGATAAGATACGCTTGAAGGTTTCTAAGATTATAGATACAGAACTAAGGAGTAGCTCAGTAGGCAGTTCAGTTGGAGAGGAATGGACATCTCTAAAAAGAGCCGTCTAAAACGCTGGAAACAAAAACGTTGGTACAATGAAGGTAAATGCGAAGAAAGATAGACTGCAATTGATCGTTGAAAAGAGGAGGTATAAAAATAGTCCGGGAAACTAAGGAATACAGAAATACAATTCGAAATGAATGAATGGGCAGTGCAAGGAAGCAAAGACGAAATGACTGCACGAAAAATGTGAAGAAACCGAAAAAGAAATGATCGTAGTAAGGACAGACACAGCATAAAGAAAAGTCAAAACAACCTTTGGTGAAATTAGAAGCAAAGGTGGTAACATTAAGAGTGTAACGGGAATTCCATTCTTAAATGCAGAAGAGAGAGAGCCGAGAAGTGTAAAGAATACACTGAAAGCCTCCATGACGGGGAAGATTTGTTCGTTGTGACAGAAGAAGAAACAAGAGTCGATTTAGAAGAGGTTGGGATCCAGCATTGGAATCAGAATTTCAAAGAGCTTTGAATATAAAAGAGCTTTGGAGGACTTAAGATCAAATAAGGCAGTAGGGACGGATAACATTCCATCTGAATTTCTAAAAAAAAAAAAAAGAAAAAAAAACAGAAAACAAAACGACTATTCACGGTGGTGTGTAGGAAGTACGAATCTGGTGACATACCATCTCACTTTCGGAAAAATCTCTTGCACACAACTCCGAAGACTGCAAGAGCTGACAAGTGCGAGAATAATCGCACAATCCGCTGAACAGCTCATGCATCCAAGTTACTGACAAGAATAATGTACAGAAAAACGGAAAAGAAAGTTGAAGATGTGCTAGAAGACGATCAGTTTGGCTTTAGAAAGGGTAAAGGTAGCAGAGATTCAATTCTGACGTTACGGTTGATAATGGAAGCTAGAATAAAGAAAAATCTTGACACGTTCATAGAATTTGTCGACCTAGAAAAAACATTCGACAATGTAAAATGCTGCAAAATGTTCGAAAATATGAGAAAAACAGGGGTAAAATATAGGGAGAGGCTAGTAGTATAGAATATGTAAAGCAGCCAAGAAGGAACAATAAGAGTGGCCGACCGAGATCGAAGTGTAAGACAGGGATGTAATCTTTCGCCCCTACTGTTTAATCTGTACATCGAAGAAGCAATGACGGAAGTAAACGAAAGGTTCAGGAGTGGAATTAAAATTCAATGTTGGAAGATATCAATTATACGATTCGCTGATGACATTGCTATCCTGAGTGAAAGTGAAAGAGAATCACATAATCTGCTGAATGGCATGAACCATCTAATGAGTACAGAATACGGAGGGAGATTAAGCAACAAGAAGAAGAAAGTCATGAGAAGTAGC
Source organism: Schistocerca serialis cubense (assembly GCF_023864345.2). Lineage (NCBI taxonomy): Eukaryota > Metazoa > Arthropoda > Insecta > Orthoptera > Acrididae > Schistocerca > Schistocerca serialis. Next base: position 255,460,622 of record NC_064644.1, on the reverse strand, counting down.
AGAAATGAGAATAGCGGGAAACTTGACATCAGCATTGATGGTCACGAAGTAGATGAAGTTAAGGAATTCTGCTACCTACGCAACAAAATAACCAATGACGGATGGAGCAAGGAGAACAACAAAACTAGGACTGGCAAAAAAGGGTATTCCTGGGTGTGGTCAAGAGAATAATTACTAGTATCAAACATAGGCCATCATTTGAGGAAGAAATTTCTGAGAGCACAGCATTGTACAATAGTGAAACATGGGCTCCCGGAAAACCAGAACAAAAGAGAATGTAAGCAACTGAGATGTGGTGCTACATACTAACACTGAAAATTACGTGAACTGATAAGATAAAGACTGAGGAGGTCCTGTGCAGAATCAGAGAGGAAAGGAATATGTGGAAAACACTGAAGAAGAGAAGGAACAGGATGATAGACGTGTGTTATGAAATCAGGGAGTGACGTCCATGCTGCTAGAGGGAGCTGTAGAGGGCAAAAGCTGTAGAGGAAGGCACAGATTGGAATACATCCAACAAGTAATTGAGGATGTAGCTTGCAAGAGCTACTCTGAGATGAAGACGTTAACACAGGAGAGGATTTTATGGCGGGCTGCATCAAAGCAGTCAGAAGACTAACGACCAATTCAGAAGAATATGGTGTGGGCTATGTTTAGATGGAATGTACTGGGTCCTCTGGTCCAACTGAACCGAACATTGACTGGAGAGGGTCCATAATGATGTGGGCTGTGTTTACATGTAACGACCTGGGTCCTCTGGACCAACCGAACAGATCATTGACTGTAAATGTTTGTATTCGAGTACCTGGAGACCGTATGCAACCCTTAGGGAATTAATGTCCCTAAAAAGAGATAGAATTTTGGTGGATGACAATAAACTATGTCAGGCGGCCATGATGTTTCGCGGCTGGTTGAAGAACAGACCGACCGACATGAATCCGCTCTAATATTTGTGGGACATCATCGAGAGGTTAGTTAGTACACAAAATCTTGCACCAGCTATACTTTCACAGTTATAGGCGGCTATAGAGGCAGAATGACTCTGTATTTCTGCAGAGAACTTCGTACGATTTTTTGAGTTACTGTCACGTCGAGTTACTGCACTACACCGGGCAAAAGGAGGTCAGACACGATATTAGCGGGCACCCCTGTCTTTTCTTACGTCAGTGTACTAGTCCAGCAGACAGCTGAATAACTACAGGTTCCGTGAGATGGACATGCGCCAGTTGATGGGCGCGTGAAATGGGGCATGAAGTGTGTGTAACAGAAGACGAGTTTCAACCTTCATTGAACAAACTATTATCCCAATACTCAGACTACATTAAATAACCATAGGAGTATTAACTAGTAAAACAACAATTGACTTTACTATCAATATCTGTGTGGAACATCTATATCCCAAACCATTATGCACATTAAGGAGAATGTGAACATTACAGTGACGTCTATATTCATGATCATTTAACAAGAGCCAGACTCTCAGTTACCCGTACTGATAAAAATGAAACAAGAGGCCCAACACAGATTTTCAACCAGTGCATGTAGTTATGCGGTAAGTTAAACGAGGAAATGAAAGTGAGAACTGAAACCGAAGTATTTAAAAAGGGAGTTGAAGCATACCTTTTTAATAATACATACTATATGACAGAAGAAATATTGAATTTAATTGATGAAAGGAGAAAATATAAAAATGCAGTAAATGAAGCAGGCAAAAAGGAATACAAACGTCTCAAAAATGAGATCGACAGGAAGAGCAAAATGGCTAAGGGGACTTGGCTAGAGGACATATGTAAGGGTGTAGAGGCTGATCTCACTGGGGATAAGATAGATACTGCTTACAGGAAAATTAAAGAGACCTTTGGAGAAAAGAGAACCACTTGTACGAACATCAGGAGCTCAGATGGAAACCCAGTTCTAAGCAAAGGGAAAGTAGAAAGGTGGAAGTAGTATATAGAGGGTGTATACAAGGGTGATGTAGTTGAGGGCAATATTATGGAAGAGGGTGAAAATGAAATGGCAGATACAATTCTGCGTGAAGAGTTTGACAGAGCACTAAAAGGCCTGAGTCGAAACAAGGCCCCCGGAGTAGACAACATTCCCTTAGAACTACTGACAGCCTTGGGGGAGCCAGTCCAGATAAAACTCTACCATTTGGTGAGCAAGATGTATGAGACAGGTGAAATACTCTCAGACTTCAAGAAGAATATAATAATTCCAATCCCAAAGAACGCGGGTGTTGACAGAAGTGAAAATTACCGAACTATCAGTTTAATAAGTCATGGATGCAAAATTTTAACGCGAATTCTTTACAGACGAATGGAAAAACTATCAGAAGCCGACCTCGGGGACGATCAGTTTGGATTCCGTAAGAATATTGGAACACGTGAGGCAATAATGACCCTAGGACTTATCTTAGAAGCTAGATTAAGGAAAGGCAAACCTACGTTTCTAGCATTTGTAGACTTAGGGAAAATTTTGAAAATGTTGACTGGAATACGCTCTTTCAAATTCTGAAGGTGACAGGGGTAGAATACAGGGAGCGAAAGGCTATTTACAATTTGTACAGAAACCAGATGGCAGTTATTAGAGTCGAGGGACATCAAAGGGAAGCCATGGTTGGGAAGGAAGTGAGACAGGGTTGCAGCCTCTCGGCGATGTTATTCAATCTGTATATTGAGCAAGCAGTGAAGGAAACAAAAGAAAAAATCGGAGTAGGAATTTAAATCCATGGAGAAGAAATAAAAACTTCGAGGATCGCCGATGACATTGTAATTCTGTCAGAGACAGCGAAGGACTTGGACGAGCAGTTGAACGGAATGGATAGTGTCTTTAAGGGAGGATATAAGACGAACATCAACAAAAGCAAACCGAGGATAATTGAATGTATTCGAATTAAGTCGGGTGATGCAGAGGGAATTGGATTAGGAAATGAGACATTTAAAGTAGTAAAGGAGTTTTGCTATTTGGGGAGCAAAATAACTGATGATGCTGGCAGTAGAGAGGATATAAAATGTAGACTGTCAATGTCAAGGAAAGCGTTGCTGAAGAAGAGAAATTTGTTAACATCGAGTATAGATTTAAGTGTCAGGAAGTCGTTTCTGAAAGTATTTGTATGGAGTGTAGCCATGTATGGAAGTGAAACATGGACGATAAATAGTTTGGACAAGAAGAGAATAGAAGCTTTCGAAATGTGGTGCTACAGAAGAATGTTGAAGATTAGATCACATAACTAATGAGGAGGTATTGAATAGAATTGGGGAGAAGAGGAGGTTGTTGCACAACTTGACCGAAAGAAGGGATCGGTTGGTAAGACATGTTCTGAGACATTTAGGGATCACCAATTTAGTATTGGAGGGCAGCGTGGAGGGTAAAAATCGTAGAGGGAGACCAAGAGATGAATACACCAAGCAGATTCAGAAGGATGTAGGTTGCAGTAGGTACTGCAAGATGAAGAAGCTTGCACAGGATAGAGTAGCATGGAGAGCTGCATCAAACAAGTCTCAGGACTGAAGACCACAACAACAACATGACACATGATTACTTACGAGTTAATAACACTATGTGTAGGTTGATAATAAAATAGCATGGTTGGAAACTGTTGTGCCAAGACGTGTGGAGGAGAACGGGAGCCACCCATCATTCTTCTGAGGTCAACAACTTATTCGTTATAAAAGGATGTTAATTGAGTTTTTGATACAAACAAGTGGAAACGAACAAATAATATAATGAGCGACGGAAATATCATCACTGAGATACTGTCAGTGAAAAGGAAGTTGTAATGTGTGCAGTGAGTTGTGAGGAAAAATGAATAAACTTTTCACAGAGCTAAGGGTAATGCAGCCAGTTTTCATTGATATCGGCCAATATTACGGCACAATAGCGTAAGCGTCACACACGCTTGCAACAACCGAGCAAATCTACTAATGGGAGAGACTGCCTTGGTACCTTTCGTCCTATGGAATATACAACACAGAAATTCAGACGTGCACTTCCAGCTACTGGTGTAGTGTCATTAAAGGAGCAGGTGTTTAAATTGGCAAGTGCCCTTATAGACTGTGGCCGAGGTTTTTGATTAAATTCAGCTAGGAATATTCCTTGATCAAACAACAGAGGACCGAGTTCATCCTCCTTGCTCAAACGTTGGTGATGATGATGATGATGATGATGATGATGATGAGGTACCGTACTTCGAGGAGCGTAGGGGACGATGCGGGAGACTTGCACCACCGACTAAGCAAGGTCCTAACGGAGGTGATTTGCCATTGCCTTCCTCCGAGCGTAATGGGAATGAATGATGATGACGAAGACGACGCAACAACAGCCAGTTATTTCGAGGCAGGGAAAATCCCTGACCCCACCTGGAATCGAACCCGGGACCCTGTGCGCGGGACGCGCGAACGCTACCGCAAGACGACGAGCTGCGGACTCACACGTTGGTAATTCACATTAACTATAGATAATTTCTCACGTTGGTCGTCTTTGACTTTTTGATGGCGCCAGCTGTTTACAGTGTTTGTGTTTTACGTATTTTCTATCGCACGCCGTCATATGGTCCTTGATTGGCATTGTCCCACCAACCATGGCTTTAAAATTTTTTGCTTAGCTCAGTGCCTTAAAAATAGCGTGATGTTCACCTGTTGAACTATAAATACAAAAGTAAATATAAGAACAAATGAAAATATAAAAACAAATTTTTAAAAAAATCGTTTGCGCCATGAAACCAGTCAGGTATTCACCTGTCGGAACACCGGTTACACTGCCGTAAGTTGTTTGAACATTTTGTACGCTGGTAGAAAGTAACGTATGAATAAACTGTGTAACATAAGTTCCAGTATTAACTGTACATGTAAGTAACATTATCATGCTTCGGTATTTTCAGTTGTGTTTCATTGTTGCTTATAGCTGACAAGTTTGTACACCGTCTAACAAACAAAAAAAGAAAAAAGAAAAGAAGAAAAGGGAGCGTCCGAAGGAGAGGAAGAAACGTGATAAAACTTTACAAGTTCAGAGCACTGAGTCAAATTTATAAAAATATCATCAGAGCGAACGCACTTATCAGTACGCTGTTGTACCTTCTCTGGCCTGAATACACGCGTTGATTCAGTTAGGAAGGGTATCAAAAAGGCATTGTATTCTGGAAGCAAGATGGCTGGAAGTTATTGTAGCCGGTCGTTGATATCCAGGGTACTGGCGTTGGGCGCAAGACTGTTAATCCATTAATCGTCAATTAATGAAGTTTACTTTTGGAGTAACGCATTGCCTTTTGAGTTAATTTAAAAAATCGTTGACTTACTGTTTAACTTCCATTAACTTTCTTTGAATCCGTTAAGCGTCAGTTAGACACCTGCTGCGCAGAGGAAGTTTTTTATTTTTATTTATTTATTTTTTTTATGTCTGTCACTCAGTCTAAAGTGAAACCTGGTAGTAACACATCTGTGAAAAGAATAAAGCCCAGAGACTAATCAAAATGTCGCTGAACATCAAATCAGAAGACTCATTCAGCGATGCGGTATTTGTCGGGGAAAAGGTTTTTAGTAACTTTATCTATTAAATATAATACCCCTACACCCTCAAGTGCTGCAGTCGTTCGGGCTCTTTTCCGTGGCCACAGACATTTTCTCTCCTACACGAGCGTCGCTCTCGGATGGAAAATGTAATATGTTTATGTTCATGAAGAGAAATATGCACCTTATGTCAGATACTATCTCATTCTAAAGTATGTAGCTTCTCCCGTCATTTAATTACAAAATGATACCATAAAACTGTTTTTTTTTATCTTAGATGTCCTGTCTAAACTTCTCCAACCAAATCATTTTTATTTAAGCAACGGTAATATGTTTGATTCACTTGCTCATTTCACTATACCCACAACATAAAGTTTACTATTACGAGTTAACGATTACCGATTAATTTCAACTTCCGATTAATATCCTATAAACTAACGCTTTAATGTTCAACGAAGTTAAATTTCTTAGTTACGGATTAACGATTAGCGAAATTAACTTCATGATTAACGTCACCCAGCTACGCCAGGATGCTGGCACGGGAACGAAGTTGGTGTCGGAGCTGATCCCAACGTACCTCGTAAAAAATAAAGAGATTATGAGATCAGATGAGAATTACTAGATAATAATAATAATAACATTATTAGGTTTATCACTTATTAATAATAATGTACAATTTGGTATCCCTCTACCCGTGTGTTTTGTAGGCTCCTTGCCTATACCAGTGCAAGTTACTCTGAGGATGGAACGTTTGCGCACTACTTATTTACCCTCGCTCTTTATCTGAGTTCTTTGCTTTATAAGATATTGTGTGAACACCACATCAAATCTTTATCTTTCTTCTGTTAAATCCGAGCTCAGACATACTGCACATTAGTAAGGATGTGCCACGGTAAGGTGAACTACAATAATTAGTGCAGCAGGAAAAAAAATTTTTAATCAACTTTCTGATGAAACGTCAATATTACATGAACTACGTGTTCCTGAGTCAGTTCCTTAAAAGTCGTCTATTTCTTTACTTAGGCTTACATATAAGAATAATAGAAGCAGCAGTCGAAATTTCCGTCTACTGGTGGCTCTGAGCTCTCTGGGACTTAATATCTGAGGTCATCAGTCCCCTAGAACTTAGAACTACTTAATAATAACTAACCTAAAGACATCACACACACCCATGCCCGAGGCAGGATTCGAACCTACGACCGTAGCGTTTGCACGGTTCCAGACGAGTGGCCTAGAACCAATCGGCCACAACGGCCGGCCCGTCTACTGGTGTTCCAGTATTAACTATACATGTATCTGACGGGAATACTGAATGCAGATAGACGAAACGAAATTCGTATCGTATAACAAGCACTATGCGATGTACTCGCATCAGCAATGTAACCCATTTATACAATGGAAACTCGTCTGTCATGTATTCATTCGTTTAAGGTAAAAGAAAAATAATCACGCAAAGTTAAATACCGTACAAGATTCATGGATTACTACACTTCACTTAATCATGGGAAATAAGTCAGTAAATAGTTCGTAAAGATTTCTATCACAAAATAGTTTGTCACTTCCCACACCCTCTCATTATCAAGGGTGGGGGTAATACATTACGCCCCCTCTGAAAATATTGTAGACTAGTTATCGTCCTTATATTTTAAGATTTTTTAACAAACATTTACTGTTTCTTAACTATTTCTAATATCAGATTCCTTAATTATTTTTATTTTCAGTGAAACATGAGCTAAAATTTAACTCTTAGTGGTACAGGAAACTTTTCGCTACAAATTTCATATATTTTCGAGTTCAGGACCCTTCTTACGCATCTATATATCTCTCAGAGATATGTTCTGAATAAAAGTCAAGGATGATTAACGAAATCTATTCTCAGTGCCTACTTCAAGAAAAATGCAATGGTACTAATAATTTTGTCCTGAAAGATATTGCCAGATTCTGGACCCTACTTACATGTCAGTACCTACTTAAAAACGATTTTGTTAATAAAAGCTAACAACACAACTAATTTATTTATTTGTTTATTTGTGGTGGGCACCAACCCCCCCCCCCCCCCCTCCTCCTCCTTGGTAGTACGCCTTACGGAAAATAAGTTGGCCCTAGGGCTAATAACAAGTTTGACGCGTATCACAAACAAATGGTAGAAGTTACAGTCTTGCTATTATCTAAGTACTGAAGAAAGAGATAAAAAATATAATAAACTAAACATTAATCATATTCACACTTACTGATTGTTTTCCATATAACTATCTGTTCTACAGCCACGTCTATGGCTTAATTCAAATAAACAGACAATGATGTGACAAGTATATGTAGCTATAGTACACCTAACTGAATAGACAATTGAAAAAAATGTTCATTTACACTTATACATTCACTACATATTTGTAACATACATATGCAGTACATATAATAATGTTTGATTAGCATATTTCTTTGTAGAATAATCTTAATCTTACAGTAACCTTTACATGTGCGTTGAGGAATCGTTACTCGAACAAGAGGACATTGTCAGATTTTATTAAATGTTTTGATTTCTTTCTTACTTAGGAATTACATTCAGATACTTTCCGGTCAGACATCTCAGAATGTTTCCCTAATTCACATTCGTGCTGGGTTGTCTCACTTCCTTATATTTGACCATGGTGCACAAGACTCCACCTAAAGTCTGTGGACAGGACGCCTGAATCCGGTCCATAGCCATGTTTTCATTAATTTTGCATATGTTTGCAGTAGTAGGAAGCTGACCAACTCTTGGATCTGCAACGTGAGCGTCACACTCAAACTGCTAATTGGGGGGTAATGAGATTGTGGCGTAACGTCCAGGCAGTAGATTGGCAACATATTTGGTTGGAAACGGACGGAATCGTACAACCAGGATTGTGCTTACGTCTTTTTTCCCGAAAGATAGTTGACCATTAGTACCTAATTCCTTGAAGCAGGGGTGCGTAAAAGATAAAAAAAGCATTATACTTTATATATGTATTCAGTTTGTATTCAGTTCGCATTCGTCACTCAAGAGGTAGGCCATCTTCTTGTAAACACTTAAACTTGCCTATGGCTATATGAGTGTACGACATTTAAAAATTAGAGGTACGTTACGTCCTTCACAACAACACAACCCGGTAACTGTTATCTACATCCAACCCAACAGTAAGAGTACACATAACGTCCACTTGTCGACATTGCTCTTGCAGCGAGGTCTCATACTACGTGACACATCCACTTGTTATTTGCAGTAGACGAAACTCATAGGCAAATTAAAGGGATACATGGAATTAGAATTCTAAACGAAGGTCTCAGAAAAGATTTCAACGATCAGAACGCAAAAGCCAACAATATTTGTGAAGGACTTAGCTCACAATTCAGCAATATGTAGAAGAAACTAGCGGGCCGAATTACTGCGGTGGAGCAGGATTTTTGGACAGAAGATAGATACTGTGCGGACAGTGTGTGATAACAGAGGAATAAGAATGGAATTCTGCACTGAACTCAGCGACCGACAGTATGAAATGCGTAGTGCAGTGCCAGACTGAGGGTAGAGCAGGGTGAAGTCAGAGACGAGCAGTATGTACTGAGCCATAGCTAAAGAGGCAGAGATTAAAGAAAGGGACTTGCGTCCATCAAGGTCACGCTAAGTAATGTTGCTATGAGTCAAAGAGGAGCAGTGGCTACGCACTTCATAGGCAGCTGCAAGCTGAAATACCCTCAAAGACAAGAGACCGAATCACCATGAGGGAATTATCCGAAAGGGACGGAAATCAGTAGATGTGATGTACGTACAGAGACAAATAAATGGTTGCGATTTCTGGAATGAAAGACGATTTATTCAACAGGATGAGTTTCACACATTGAGAAATTCAGTGACGCGTTGGTTGACCTCTGTCCCTTATGCAAGCAGTTATAGTACGTCGCAATGACTGCAGAGCACTTGGATGTTCTCCTGAGGGACACCGAGCGTTAGATCGTCAAAATCCCGAGCTGGTAGAAGGGCCCTGCACATAATGGTCCAAAGTTCTCAATTGGGGGAGACATCTGGCGACCTTGTTTGCCAAGACAGTGTTAAGTAAGTAAGAAGACAGGCCGTAGTGACAATTGCCATGTGCGAGCTGAAATGTAACTCCAGGTTGGCTTGCCATGAAAGGGAACAAAGCGGGGCATACGATATCGTCGACGTATTGCTGTACTGTAAGTGTGCCAAGACAATTCTACTACAGTCAGTGAGATTCCAGGCAAAAGGCGAGTCTGGAGATGCCCCAGATAACTGTGGGATACCCACCTGGCTTTGGCCACCATCCTATACAACCCAGCAACCAGGATTAATGTTTTGGAGCGCTATTTCATTTCGTAACAGGACCACTTTGGCTGTCATCCTTGGCTTATTTACAGCACAGTCGCACTTCGACGATACTCTACGCCATGTTTTGTTGCCCTTCATGGTGAGCCATCCTGCGCTTACATTTCGGCAAGATTATGCCCGTTAGCACACGGTGAAAGTCTCTACCGCTGGTTTTCGTGCTTGTTAAATCCTACCTTGGCCAGAAAGGTCGCCATATCTCTACCAAATGGAGAACGTTTGGAGCATTATGGCTGGGTCCTCCTATCAGATCGGTATTTTGAGTATATAAAGCACGACATCTCCCAGAAGGACATCCGACAACTCTGTCAGTCAATGCCCAGTCGAATAATTACTTGCGTCTGGGCCAGAAGTGGACGAACACGTTACTGACTTAATTTGTGAAGCTCTTTCTCTTGAATAAATCATCCAACCCTCCAACATTTCTGAAATCGTAATCTTTTGTTTGGCTGTACACATACACAACGTCCACCGATTTTCATCTCGTTCACATGTTTCCCTCGTAGAGGGTGTCCTTTTTTATGTTAGAGTGTCTTTTAGAGTGGAAAACATAACGTGGTGGATTTTTTTTAGCGTCATCCAAGGACTGTTTTGTTGAAGGCGTATCCGATGAGTCAAGATTTAAATATTTAAAGAGACAGTTTGCCGGAGGCGCAAAGACGTGGGCAAATCGAAATGGGGTAGCATTTACTGAATAAGCAGTGCTCGAGGCGCTTTCGCTCAGTAAATACTGGAGTGTAGGGATGCAGATGCAACTGCAGAACGCTTTTGTTTCAACAGTAATCGATGGCGTACGTTTTTGTGAGTCTGCAGAGATTAGTGCATTAGACAAACCGTTGAGCACGCTCACAGAAATTTTCACTCTAAAGCGGCGCCTCCCGGATTATTTGCAGTGGGATTTGTTTCACAGCTTTACAGAAACGGTAGTTTCCCTGACTTTTTGGAGTGAATGGACGATGCTACGTGTTACCGGAATGCAGAAACCGGTAGTATAAGAAGTAATGGAAACAATAGCGGAGACAGATACTGGCTCGAAGTACGGAAGGCAGATTGCAAGTGCTGCCAACTGTTAATAACTATGAGCACAATTCCCACAACGATGATAATGACCTGAGCAGACAGGTCCGGAAAACAATAGGCAAGGAAGCATTGGGCAGGAGAAAGGAAATACTTGGAACGCAGCAGCCTGGAAACAAGGTTTTCTCCCGATTGTCGTGCGCGAAGGGAGTATATACAGAATATAGGAGAAAAGATGGGTTTATGACAATGGAAAGTTTTATTGAACCTGGAATCATGTTTTTGAAGGTAATCACATCGTTTTGGCAGCATTAGTACTGAACAGTTAGAGTAAAGAATCATTTAATTTCAACAAATGGCGAAGGAAATATAAAATTTTTGTTTAGGATGGGCTGAAGTAGTTATGGCGTTAGATATTTTCGCTGCTAGAGTACAAGAGGAGGACCCTGTCTTAGCAGAACTGATGGTCAGCTACACAAAGAGCCTTGTGCGTGCTGACGAACTATTTGCTTGACAGCAAGGTGGTGTAGTAGATACTGTTACAGACACAGTGAGTGAAACACAGGGGTCTGGCGAGTGTAATTTAATAATAATTGAAATATTGGTGATTGCCAATGTAAAATTAAGACTTTCATAATTGTTGATATGAAAGAGCAGTTGGTTGCTGACGATTTGTATTCTGCTTGGTTAAGTAAAGAGGAGTGCGTATCCCAGCGTAGAGATTAAGTCGTACAGGAGAGATTACTGATGTAGCATCCGAAAAACAGGGAGGGCTGGTTGTGAGCCAAAGAGGCGAGATGGGAGCCTCGAAGGCAGCTGGAAATGTTACAGTATCTTTGTTGAACCATCTGCGTTGCATAGAGCTCAGTATCAATAGCGACCACAGCTCGTGGTGCAGTGGCTAGCGTTGCTGCCTCTGGATCATGGGGTCCCGGGTTCAATTCCCGGCTGGATTGGGGATTTTCACTTCCCGGGGACTGGGTGTTTGTGTTGTCCTCATCATTTAATCATCATCGTCATTTGAGACAGTGGCTAGATTTCACTGCGAAAAAAGTTGGCCTGTCTACAAATTGGGACTTTGTACAGGCGCTGATACTGCAGTTGAGCGCCCCACAACCCAAACATCATCATTATTATCAGGATCAGTGGCTGGCTGCCCGCTGGATTCTTCTCAGCTGTCTGCTTACATACCCTGCAATGCAGATGTGGATACGCCACTGAGCGCCGGTTGCTAAGTTAACTTAGCAGACCACGCGGTTCGCTTGCAAACAGTGCAACTGTATCTGCCATGGCTGTGGGCACTACCCCATTACATCACATCAGAGGTGCCAACCTCCATGAGACCCCCCTCATGGGACGGAGTAGTTGGCTAGTGTTCATGGGAAGAGCTCCATTATCCCATTAGAATGAGTCAGCGGTTCTACTAGAGTTGACCTAAACTGGCTGTGAATGTGTGCCGCTACCAGTCACATAGTGCAGCATGGGTGAACAACGGCAGTGGCCAGTCGAACGAAGTCCACCTGTCAGATTCAACTAACGAATGTGCCATCACTTCATGCACAGTGGCGTATTTTATACTGTTCCGGCTTGTGTACCTACGGCGCAAACCGCGATAGATACAGAGAAGGACGATACATCAAATTAAAAAGGACATAAGTGCGATTTTGCCAACATGCAGTTGTGATTTGTATTTAATATATGTGAGATGATATAGCACCGACACAATTGTTACAAATGGATTAACAAATCATTAGGTCAAGCACTCAGACTGTAGATCTTAGTGATGTGCATCGACTGAACTACTCACATGTATCAAGTCATAATTAATTAAACTGCAGAACACTTTTTAATTGAATTTAAAGTAAATATCAGTATCTAATCTGATGCATGATACCTGTACAAAGCAGTATGCATTGTCCAACATCCAGCATATCTGTATATAACACTGAACATTTACTCCATCAGATATATATGATATACACTCCTGGAAATTGAAATAAGAACACCGTGAATTCATTGTCCCAGGAAGGGGAAACTTTATTGACATATTCCTGGGGTCAGATACATCACATGATCACACTGACAGAACCACAGGCACATAGACACAGGCAACAGAGCATGCACAATGTCGGCACTAGTACAGTGTATATCCACCTTTCGCAGCAATGCAGGCTGCTATTTTCCCATGGAGACGATCGTAGAGATGCTGGATGTAGTCCTGTGGAACGGCTTGCCATGCCATTTCCACCTGGCGCCTCAGTTGGACCAGCGTTCGTGCTGGACGTGCAGACCGCGTGAGACGACGCTTCATCCAGTCCCAAACATGCTCAATGGGGGACAGATCCGGAGATCTTGCTGGCCAGGGTAGTTGACTTACACCTTCTAGAGCACGTTGGGTGGCACGGGATACATGCGGACGTGCATTGTCCTGTTGGAACAGCAAGTTCCCTTGCCGGTCTAGGAATGGTAGAACGATGGGTTCGATGACGGTTTGGATGTACCGTGCACTATTCAGTGTCCCCTCGACGATCACCAGTGGTGTACGGCCAGTGTAGGAGATCGCTCCCCACACCATGATGCCGGGTGTTGGCCCTGTGTGCCTCGGTAGTATGCAGTCCTGATTGTGGCGCTCACCTGCACGGCGCCAAACACGCACACGACCATCATTGGCACCAAGGCAGAAGCGACTCTCATCGCTGAAGACGACACGTCTCCATTTGTCCCTCCATTCACGCTGTACGATGTTGGGGCGTGAGCGGAAGACGGCCTAACGGTGTGCGGGACCGTAGCCCAGCTTCATGGAGACGGTTGCGAATGGTCCTCGCCGATACCCCAGGAGCAACAGTGTCCCTAATTTGCTGGGAAGTGGCGGTGCGGTCCCCTACGGCACTGCGTAGGATCCTACGGTCTTGGCGTGCATCCGTGCGTCGCTGCGGTCCGGTCCCAGGTCGATGGGCACGTGCACCTTCCGCCGACCACTGGCGACAACATCGATGTACTGTGGAGACCTCACGCCCCCCGTGTTGAGCAATTCGGCGGTACGTCCACCCGGCCTCCCGCATGCCCACTATACGCCCTCGCTCAAAGTCCGTCAACTGCACATACGGTTCACGTCCACGCTGTCGCGGCATGCTACCAGTGTTAAAGACTGCGATGGAGCTCCGTATGCCACGGCAAACTGGCTGACACTGACGGCGGCGGTGCACAAATGCTGCGCAGCTAGCGCCATTCGACGGCCAACACCGCGGTTCCTGGTGTGTCCGCTGTGCCGTGCGTGTGATCATTGCTTGTACAGCCCTCTCGCAGTGTCCGGAGCAAGTATGGTGGGTCTGACACACCGGTGTCAATGTGTTCTTTTTTCCATTTCCAGGAGTGTATTTGTTGGTTCCTACTGGCATCAGCTATCCTGGGTTTTATATATATACATATAAACCGTGATAAGACGCCCAAGATCGTGTGGCTACCCCGGCGACCATTTGAGGGATGACGGCCAGCATCCATTTAGTTTCCATCCCGTCCAAGATCTAAATCCTGTGGCGGACTATGAACACAGGCTAGGGTTTGCCGGTGGTTTCTGCTACGTGTTGCACGAGAACACGACTGACTGTGTTGTTTCCTGATGAGTGCACCTTCCATCGGTATCTACATCTACATCTACATTGATACTCCGCAAGCCACCCAACGGTGTGTGGCGGAGGGCACTTTACGTGCCACTGTCATTACCTCCCTTTCCTGTTCCAGCCGCGTATGGTTCGCGGGAAGAACGACTGTCTGAAAGCCTCCGTGCGCGCTCTAATCTCTCTAATTTTACATTCGTGATCTCCTCGGGAGGTATAAGTAGGGGGAAGCAATATATTCGATACCTCATCCAGAAACGCACCCTCTCGAAACCTGGACAGCAAGCTACACCGCGATGCAGAGCGCCTCTCTTGCAGAGTCTGCCACTTGAGTTTATTAAACATCTCCGTAACGCTATCACGGTTACCAAATAACCCGGTGACGAAACGCGCCGCTCTTCTTTGGATCTTTTCTATCTCCTCCGTCAACCCGACCTGGTACGGATCCCACACTGATGAGCAATACTCAAGTATAGGTCGAAGGAGTGTTTTGTAAGCCACCTCCTTTGTTGATGGACTACATTTTCTAAGCACTCTTCCAATGAATCTCAACCTGGTACCCGCCTTACCAACAATTAATTTTATATGATCATTCCACTTCAAATCGTTCCGTACGCATACTCCCAGATATTTTACAGAAGTAACTGCTACCAGTGTTTGTTCCGCTATCATACAATCATACAATAAAGGATCCTTCTTTCTATGTATTCGCAATACATTACATTTGTCTATGTTAAGGGTCAGTTGCCACTCCCTGCACCAAGTGCCTATCCGCTGCAGATCTTCCTGTATTTCGCTACAATTTTCTAATGCAGCAACTTCTCTGTATACTACAGCATCATCCGCGAAAAGCCGCATGGAACTTCCGACACTATCTACTAAGTCATTTATATATATTGTGAAAAGCAATGGTCCCATAACACTCCCCTGTGGCACGCCAGAGGTTACTTTAACGTCTGTAGACGTCTCTCCATTGATAACAACATGCTGTTTTCTGTTTGCTAAAAACTCTTCAATCCAGCCACACAGCTGGTCTGATATTCCGTAGGCTCTTACTTTGTTTATCAGGCGGCAGTGCGGAACTGTATCGAACGCCTTCCGGAAGTCAAGAAAAATAGCATCTACCTGGGAGCCTGTATCTAATATTTTCTGGGTCTCATGAACAAATAAGGCGAGTTGGGTCTCACCCGATCGCTGTTTCCGGAATCCATGTTGATTCCTACATAGTAGATTCTGGGTTTCCAGAAATGACATGATACGCGAGCAAAAAACATGTTCTAAAATTCTACAAGAGATCGACGTAAGAGATATAGGTCTATAGTTTTGCGCATCTGCTCGACGACCCTTCTTGAAGACTGGGACTATCTGTGCTCTTTTCCAATCATTTGGAACCCTCCGTTCCTCTAGAGACTTGCGGTACACGGCTGTTAGAAGGGGGGCAAGTTCTTTCGCGTACTCTGTGTAGAATCGAATTGGTATCCCGTCAGGTCCAGTGGACTTTCCTCTATTGAGTGATTCCAGTTGCTTTTCTATTCCTTGGACACTTATTTCGATGTCAGCCATTTTTTCGTTTGTGCGAGGATTTAGAGAAGGAACTGCAGTGCGGTCTTCCTCTGTGAAACAGCTTTGGAAAAAGGTGTTTAGTATTTCAGCTTTACGCGTGTCATCCTCTGTTTCAATGCCATCATCATCCCGTAGTGTCTGGATATGCTGTTTCGAGCCACTTACTGATTTAACGTAAGACCAGAACTTCCTAGGATTTTCTGTCAAGTCGGTACATAGAATTTTACTTTCGAATTCAATGAACGCTTCACGCATAGCCCTCCTTACGCTAACTTTGACATCGTTTAGCTTCTGTTTGTCTGAGAGGTTTTGGCTGCATTTAAACTTGGAGTGGAGCTCTCTTTGCTTTCGCAGTAGTTTCCTAACTTTGTTGTTGTACCACGGTGGCCTATACAACACTGGAATCGTTCATTACAGGGCAAGGGGAAATCCTCACGTCACCTACGTCCACGGACACCAGGAACGAGTTTCGATCAACATTTGGGCAGGTTATGTGGGTGACCATCTGACACGGCCGGTCCGTCTTCCTCCTCGACTTACCGGAGCAAATTACCTTCACTTTTTGCAAGAAGCTCTATCTAGCCTGCTGGAAGATGTTTCCCCGGACATATAGCTACGCATGTGGTTTCAGCATGATGAAGCGCCCGCACATGTGCTCATAGGACATGGCCCTCGCGATCACAAGACCGGACTTTTTCCTGTGGGGATTCTTCAAGGTTCTAGTTTACCCGCCCCTTCCAGACGCGAACCACCTAGAAACGAAGAGTAATTAAAAGACCGCATTCAACATACGACCAATCACATCAGGGCAATGCCAGGAATATCTGAAGGACTTCGGCAAAACACCATTCGCCGTTACCAAGCTTGTATCGTGTCAGAGGGACGTCAGTTTGAGCACCTTTAATTAAACAACGTCCTAGCTACAAAAAGGGCCCTTTTCAGAGCTGACACAATTTGTAAAAGACTTTCTGTAGGAGAACTAAGAGCTGTTGACGGGTTTGTTCCTGGTACGCCTTATCATGAAACTACAATGGATGTGTCGGGATCCCACCTTGGATGCATCGCAATCTCCGGCAGGCAAAGCGTTTGCGGTCATGTGTTGTCCAGAACATCCGGCAACAGGGCAATCCCACGGCCAATCGGAGCTCGTGTCGCCAAGTTTCTATAGTGTAAAAATGGTGCGTTTGTCGACCTACACAACATTAGTAGTTTTGGTTCCTATTATCATCAGCTATCCAGTGTTATAATTTCGTGACACAATTTTTCTCCACCCTGTATATACACACTATGTATTATAATTAATTTGACTGTAACTTGAAAACAATAAATCTTGTAATTTTGAGTACTCTAATGGAAAGAAGAGAAAAACTTCGGTAAGGACCAGGTGCGATATTTGTATTTATAGTAGTAATGTACGGCACAGAGATTGTGAAGTCATTTCTAGCACAGCAACAAAACTTTGCATTTGTTTGTATTTAAATTTTGTGCAAATTAAGCATATAAAATTAAGTCTGAGGTATCAACCATGTTTATGATTTTAACCTACAGAAAATGGTGTAATCAGATTCTGCATATCATTTATGTATAAAAGTTATGAATCATGTTGTTGAAAACATAATGCCATTAAGTGAAGAGCATGCAGAGTGTTCCTGTGGTAGAGAGGTCCAAGATCTTAAAAGGGCAGTGGCCATATTGCAGAGACAAGTACAGAGAAGTTCGAGTTATTTGTTATAGGAGACTCGTGGTGTATTCACATTTCATCAATTCAAAAAATCTGTTCCAAGAAAAGTAAACAATATTCCCCAGGTATATAAACTTCTCATCTTCAACTGTATGAGTAAAAGTAGAGTGTTGCACATTAGAATTCTCAAAGCTTATCTTCAGTAGGTTGTTACAGCGGTATTCTCTCAAAAGTTCATATTTCACACGGAATGTAGCACCTTACAACTAACATAAAATAAACATGTACAACTTATAAATACATATACGATCAGTACAAGTAGTATATATGTTGTCTCTGAAGTCGACGTAAACATACCATTGTTTGTAATGTACACTGCTGGAATACCTGTAAGTTCACACGCTATAGTTGAAAGGTTTTCAAGCCCATAGCAGTACAGTTCCTTAACATTACCGGATTCTGCACACTCTAGCTGATAGCTCATAGGGTTATGTATTCTGCCTGTCATAGTGGGACCAGAGTTTAATAACAGTCATTTCTTATTACATTTAGTTACAGAGATGGCCTGAGATGGCAACTTAAGAGTACTTTGTCACCCAGCTGATATGTATGTGACGATCTTACTTTAATGTATAAATACTGCTTATATTGTCTGCCTCTGTAAACCTAACGACAAATTGCCTGATTTCCATTTGGATTCCTGGGAATACGTGAACTTCTTTCATTACTTTCAGACTGTCCAACAGAAATTCCCATAGAGAAGAGTTCATGGATATAAGAAGTGGACCATTTAGTATTTATATTCAGTTTTAACTATAAATTTATCCGATGTCTTGTGCTTGTGGTTGCAATAAATTCTGATGAATTGGTTAACTTCTGTAAACACACTGCTTGCTTGATATTAGTATCTGCCCAATGCCATTCTCTTGCGGAACAGTCCTTCCACTTGTTACTTGTGATTATAGTGTCATTGTCTGACGGAACTGTTCAGGCTGGCTAGGAAAATACATATAATTGTTTCCATTCTTTTTTTGATAGGTGCAATTATAGCAGTACATATGGCATATAACTTCAAATCTTTAGAAAAATATCGTACGATGAATGACACTCCTGTTTTACTGCTTGGTAGTGATACACAGATGTAGTGTGCAATATTTGAAATGGTTATGTACATATTGTAGGACGTAGCTCGCCCTTGCTACATGTACTTAGTTATTTTACCTTCTGGTTAAGGTTTCAATTCCTACTACACTTTCTGTCTTAGCGAAGCAGCAAAATTAACCATACTTTCTAGCACACCGCCACTCCAAAATGACATGAAACATGATGAGTATACCATAATTATGAGTTCATCGACTGCCTCCGCACAGATACAAACGCACCAGCATCAGACTCAGTGAGTCTTCTATAGAAAATAACCCCATTTGTTGATCTTATAATGAGACCTTAGGTTTTTAGATGGATCATCTTGCAATTACTGTTTCACTATTAACCAATGAGGTCGGTATCTTGGATCTGTGACATTGTTTTGCGTAATCTAAAAAATATCTCTCATATGTCTCATCTCTCATAAGGCACAAATTAATGTCAACACTCCTGGTAATTAGCGAATGATCATTGCCCTAACTCTTAACGCAGCCTAGACAGTGCGTGTGCCACAACATTATCTCTGCCCAAGTCGAGTCTCAGAACTTTATTCCAGCAAGGCTACTTAACCTTGCATTTTTATTTTCCATTCCCTAAGCCATTTACTAAACTTTAGGTGCGTTTTTAGGTGTGATTTGTCATCCGGGATTTCGTGTTCACTGGTGGCAAGTTGCAGCTTTGTCTCCCTCACAGCATTTAACAGAGCAGCAGTTATTAAATGGTTTTCTAGTTATTTATAACGATAAATACCACGTTGTTTGCATGTAATTCCAGTTGGGATGGCAGGTCTTGACGACGAATGATAGCTGCATGCAGAAAATCTGTGGCGTCGACCGTAAAGTGTATGTGTTTATGTTCAATAAACTAAAGTATAGAGAATGTAACGTCGAGCGTACGCAGTAGATTTTCAAATCTTTCCAACTGCATATTATTCAAGTGATTTCGAGATGTTCTGCCAGAAGTTGTTCAGTTTTAATATATGACTACAGCCAACTACAAAAAGGGGCATCGATCCCCATTGTACAGTGGCGGTCTGTACAATGGTCACTGTGTAAGTAGGCTGTTTAGGTTTTTATGTTGGTAAAGCCACTTAGCGCTCTGTACGAAAATCACTGACTACGCTGTGGGCAGTCTGTGGCTGGTTGGACTTATTGCTGGAATGTTCGCTTGCAGTTGGATGTGAACAGCTCGTAGCGTTGTGCAGTTAGAGGTGAGCCGCCAGCAGTGGTGGATGCGGAGAGAGAGATGCCAGAGTTTTGAGAGGTTACTATAAGCGGACGACCTGGATGTGTGTCCGCCAGGAAGAGTAAATTTGTAATACTGGATATCATGAACTGATACATATATATATGACGACTTTTGAACATTATTAAGGTAAATACATTGTTTGTTTTCTATCTAAATCTTTCATTTGCTAACTATGCCTATCAGTAGTTAGTGCCTTCAGTAGTTAGAATCTTTTATTTGGCTAGCAGTATTGGCGCTCTCTGTATTGCAGTAGTTCGAGTAACGAAGATTTTTGTGAGGTAAGTGACTCATGAAAGATATAGGATATAGGTTAGTCAGGGCCATTCTTTTGTAGGGATTATTGAAAGTCAGATAGCGCTGCGCTAAAACTATTGTGTGTCAGTTTAGTGATGATCCGTATAAGTAAAGAGAGAACTGTCTGATTACGTTCAGTTTTACTCAACTGTCTTTGTATCAAATAACGTAGAAGTTTACGAGCACAGTCATTCATAATTTTTCAAAGGGGACGATTCAACTGTTATACTCGCTAATTTCAGTCGGAATCTTCCTATTCGCTAATGTTCTGTTATTCGTATTATGCCCACCTTCCCGCTTTACTTTAAGCTGTGTAATTTACGTAAGCGTGAGCTACTCTTTTAATATCCTTTTCAATTACAGAAATCCAAAAACGAAACTAAACTGATTACTGGAACCATGAGTTTAATTATGACAAGACGCAGTTTCTACTTGCACTAACAGTTCAGTTAAGGAAACTGCGAAGCTATCGTACAAATTCAATAAATAATTTTCAGCATTAGTCTTTAACATTAGTTATTTAACTGTCTGTGTAGGATGTGGAGTGTGGTGCTATATTGCTTAATAGTACTAGAAGGTTCAACTACATCTACATCCATACTCCGCAAGCCACCTGACGGTGTGTGGTGGAGGGTTCCTTGAGTACCTCTATCGGTTCTCCACTCCATTCCAGTCTCGTATTGTTCGTGGAAAGAAAGATTCTCGGTATGCCTCTGTGTGGGCTCTAATCTCCCTGATTTTATCCCCATGGTCTCTTCGAGAGATGTATGTAGGAGGGAGAAATATACTGCTTGACTCCTCGGTGAAGGTATGTTCTCGAAACTTCAACAAAAGCCCGTACCGAACTACTGAGCGTCCCTCTTGCAGAGTCTTCCACTGGAGTTTATCTATCATCTCCGTAACGCTTTCGCGATTACTAAATGATCCTGCAACGAAGCGCGCTGCTCTCCGTCGGATCTTCTCTGTCTCTTCTATCAAACCTATCTGGTATGGGCCCCATACCGGTGAGCAGTACTCAAGCAGTGGGCCTACAAGTGTACTGTAACCTGCTTCTTCCAATGAATCTCAATCTGGCATCTGCTTTACTGACGATTAAATTTATATGGTCATTTCATTTTAAATCACTCCTAATGCGTACTCCCAGATAATGTATGGAATTAACTGCTTCCAGATGCTGACCTGCTATATTGTAGCTAAATGATAAAGGATCTTTCTTTCTATGTATTCGCAGCACATTACACTTGTCTATATTGAGACATTACTTCAGTATCTGCACGGGGTATTAAAATTAGAAACTGGAAAGGTACGGAAATTATTGTACCATAGTTAACATTTCAAAAGAGGAATATTAGCACATCAAATAGTCCTGCAAAATTCGGAGTTACTTTCGCAAGCGTAGATCTAAGATTGTTTATGTGAAGATCTTAAGCTATAAAGGCGGGAGACGAGTGTCATGCCTTACCGTTGGCATTCGGTATGAAGCACGGCTGGAATTGCCGCTCTTAGTGAACGCAGGGCCGCTTCAACCAGTTTCTGAACAAACATTGCGAAGGGAATTGTATGAAATGGACATTTCAAAAAGAGTACCTCGCTAAAGGCATCTGGTCACAGCGGTACTCAAGCTGGCTGGGGCGTGGTGAGGTGCTGACGACATTAAATTGTATTTCCATAAACAAAGATCTATTCTCTGTTAAATAAAACAATCTCTTAACAGCAAATGATTACATTTTAAAAGCACTGACTACTGGAGAAGGTACGGCAGTGCCAAAAATAAAATAAAATATAACAACTCGCTACGAGGCGCTTCAGATGAAGTAATAACAACAACAATAATAATAATAACAGTAATCTTGAACAACTAAATTAACTGCCTGGTACAGTTAAGATTGCTACAGAAAAGTCTAATAGAATATGAGATGATCCAAAAAAATAGATGTCTGTAATGTTAATCCAAATATTTCGTTGCCTCGGATAAATTCCCAGTCCACGACCAATCAAATTTTTATAATAAGTGAGACCTCTCCAAATGAAAACATACACAATCTTAGATGCACATGAGGCCCACTGATAGTGGGAAAATTTAAAAATATCTACCGCCATCAAATGCAGTAATACACCAAAACCACATCTGGATAACACTATAAAAGATGTCCACAAACAACTTTAGCAGAAGGCTTTAACGTTAGCGTCCCTGAATAATTAAGCTTAGTACCAGTCATTCACGTTATTAAGAAATCTGTACACTGAGACCACTGCTAGATCTAATAATGAAAGTTCATCTCCCACCAAGGCGGCTCATGAAAATAGAACCGTCTTGTGGCAACGAAATTAAGGGAAGTGCACAATTAAAGGACTTAAAAGTTAAAACAGATAATGACTGTCTACAGCCAGCAATACAGACACTAATTACATCGGCTTACGTCCACTTTGGCAGCAAAGAGAGACACGCGACGCCACAGTACCGCTAGAATAGAACAGTAAACAGCTTACAGTAAAGTGCAAGCTCGACATTATGTTG
Organism: Schistocerca serialis cubense; assembly: GCF_023864345.2. Taxonomy (NCBI): domain Eukaryota; kingdom Metazoa; phylum Arthropoda; class Insecta; order Orthoptera; family Acrididae; genus Schistocerca; species Schistocerca serialis. Next base: position 255,437,674 of record NC_064644.1, on the reverse strand, counting down.
TTGATGTTGTTGTTGTGGTCTTCAGTCCTGAGACTGGTTTGATGCAGCTCTACATGCTACTCTATCCTGTGCAAGCTTCTTCATCTCCCAGTACCTACTGCAACCTACATCCTTCTGAATCTGCTTAGTGTATTCATCTCTTGGTCTCCCCCTATGATTTTTACCCTCCACGCTGCCCTCAAATACTAAATTGGTGATCCCTTGATGCCTCAGAACATGTCCTACCAACCGATCCCTTCTTCTGGTCAAGTTGTGCCACAAACTTCTCTTCTCCCCAATCCTATTCAATACTTCCTCATTAGTTATGTGATCTACCCATCTAATCTTCAGCATTCTTCTGTAGCACCACATTTCGAAAGCTTCTATTCTCTTCTTGTCCAAACTATTTACCGTCCATGTTTCACTTCCATACATGGCTACACTCCATAGAAATACTTTCAGAAATAACTTCCTGACACTTAAATCTATACTCGATGTTAACAAATTTCTCTTTCCTTGCCATTGCCAGTCTACATTTTATATCCTCTCTACTTCGTCCATCATCAGTTATTTTGCTCCCCAAATAGCAAAACTCCTTTACTACTTTAAGTGTCTCATTTCCTAATCTAATACCCTCAGCATCACCCGACTTAACTCGACTACATTCCATTATCCTCGTTTTACTTTTGTTGATGTTCATCTTATATCCTCCCTTCAAGACACCATCCATTCCGTTCAACTGCTCTTCCAAATCCTTTGCTGTCTCTGACAGAATTACAATGTCATCGGCGAACCTCAAAGTTTTTATTTCTTCTCCATGGTTTTTAATACCTAGTCCCAATTTTTCTTTTGTTTCCCTTACTGCTTGCTCAATACACAGATTGAATAACATCGGGGAGAGGCTACAACCCTGTCTTACTCCCTTCCCAACCACTGCTTCCCTTTCATGTCCCTCAACTCTTATAACTGCCATCTGGTTTCTGTACAAGTTGTAAATAGCCCTTCGCTCCCTGTATTTTACCCCTGCCACCTTTAGAATTTGAAAGAGAGTATTCCAGTCAACATTGTCAAAAGCTTTCTCTAAGTCTACAAATGCTAGAAACGTAGGTTTGCCTTTCCTTAATCTTTCTTCTAAGATAAGTCGTAAGGTCAGTATTACCTCACGTGTTCCAGTATTTCTACGGAATCCAAACAGATCTTCCCCGAGGTCAGCTTCTACTAGTTTTTCCATTCGTCTGTAAAGAATTCGTGTTAGTACTTTGCAGCTGTGGCTTATTAAACTGATTGTTCGGTAATTTTCACATCTGTCAACACCTGCTTTTTTTGGGATTGGAATTATTATATTCTTCTAGAAGTCTGAGGGTATTTCGCCTGTTTCATACATCTTGCTCACCAGATGGTAGAGTTTTGTCAGGACTGGCTCTCCCAAGGCCGTCAGTAGTTCCAATGGAATACTGTCTACTCCGGGGGCCTTGTTTCGACTCAGGTCTTTCAGTGCTCTGTCAAACTCTTCACGCAGTATCGTTTCTCCCATTTCATCTTCATCTACATCCTCTTCCATTTCCATAATATTGTCCTCAAGTGCATCGCCCTTGTATTGACCCTCTATATACTCCTTCCACCTTTCTGCTTTCCCTTCTTTGCTTAGAACTGGGTTTCCATCTGAGCTCTTGATGTTCATACATGTGGTCCTCTAATCTCCAAAGGTGTCTTTAATTTTCCTGTAGGCAGTATCTATAGTGAGAGAAGCCTCTACATCCTTACATTTGTCCTCTAGCCATCCCTGCTCAGCCATTTTGCACTTCCTGTCGATCTCATTTTTGAGTCGTTTGTATTCCTTTTTGCCTGCTTCATTTACTGCATTTTTATATTTTCTCCTTTCATCAATTAAATTCAATATTTCTTCTGTTACCCAAGGATTTCTACTAACCGTCTTCTTTTTACCTACTTGAGCGTCTGCTGCCTTCACTACTTCATCCCTCAGAGCTACCCATTCTTCTTCTACTGTATTTCTTTCCCCCATTCCTTTCAATTGTTCCCTTATGCTCTCCCTGAAACTCTGTACAACCTCTGGTTCTTTCAGTTTATCCAGGTTCCATCTCCTTAAATTCCCACCTTTTTGCAGTTTCTTCAGTTTTAATCTATAGGTCATAACCAATAGATTGTGGTCAGAGTCCACATCTGCCCCTGGAAATGTCTTACAATTTAAAACCTGGTTCCTAAATCTCTGTCTTACCATTATATAATCGATCTGATACCTTTTAGTATCTCCAGGGTTCTTCCATGTATTCAACCTTCTATCATGATTCTTAAACCAAGTGTTAGCTATGATTAAGTTGTGCTCTGTGCAAAATTCTATCAGGCGGCTTCCTCTTTCATTTCTAAGCCCCAATCCATATTCACCTACTACGTTTCCTTCTCTCCCTTTTCCCACACTCGAATTCCAGTCACCCATGACTATTAAATTTTCGTCTCCCTTCACAATCTGAATAATTTCTTTTATTTCATCATACATTTCTTCAATTTCTTCGTCATCTGCAGAGCTAGTTGGCATACAAACTTGTACTACTGTAGTAGGTGTGGGCTTAGTATCTATCTTGGCCACAATAATGCGTTCACTATGCTGTTTGTAGTAGCTTACCCGAATTCCTATTTTCCTATTCATTATTAAACATACTCCTGCATTACCCCTATTTGACTTTGTGTTTATAACCCCGTAGTCACCTGACCAAAAGTCTTGTTCCTCCTGCCACCGAACTTCACTAATTCCCACAATATCCAACTTTAACCTATCCATTTCCCTTTTTAAATTTTCTAACCTACCTGCCCGATTAAGGGATCTGACATTCCACGCTCCGATCCGTAGAACGCCAGTTTTCTTTCTCCTGATAACGACATCCTCTTGAGTAGTCCCCGCCCGGAGATCCGAGTGGGGGACTATTTTACCTCCAGAATATTTTACCCAAGACGACGCCATCATCATTTAATCATACAGTAAAGCTGCATGCCCTCGGTAAAAATTACGGCCGTAGTTTCCCCTTGCTTTCAGCCGTTCGCAGTACCAGCACAGCAAGGCCGTTTTGGTTATTGTTACAAGGCCAGATCAGTCAATCATCCAGACTGTTGCCCTTGCAACTACTGAAAAGGCTGCTGCCCCTCTTCAGGAACCACACGTTTGTCTGGCCTCTCAACAGATACCCCTCCGTTGTGGTTGTACCTACGGGACGGCTATCTGTATCGCTGAGGCACGCAAGCCTCCCCACCAACGGCAAGGTCCATGGTTCAGGGGGGGGGGGGGGCGACATTATGTAGCGAGTTGTTTTACAAATGCAAAAGACACCTGTGTCCATTGGTGTGTACTCGAAGCCACGCAGGACAATACAGCAAGACCAACTCCAGGCTCCCTTTTGAATTCAATACAATCATTGTTACGAAATGACCATTAGATGCCCTGAAAAATACAAACTGTGTTCATCTAGCATCACTAAAACCACACATGCACAAACGAGTGGGGCAACGTTGGTGAACACGAGAAACACAAATGACAAGAACGCTTTAGCTCAAGTATTCCACCATACAGCTCTCTAGACAATACTACCACACGGAGCTTATACAGACACTAAGAAGTCATGCCATTCAACAGCACGACAACAGAATGTCAAAATTCCTAACAGTGTATTGAACGATTATCCCACGACAAGTTGTGGAACGTGCTCAGAACTGGCAGACACAGCCCAGAGCAGAAATAAACGAGCACATCCATGTCCTACAGTTTATCCGACCAGCCACAGGAAAATCACTTGCACGTTATAATGATTACCAGAATGCCCGTGCCATAAATCTTGTTTATAAAAATCAGAATTCCTATCCATAGCTGTAAATGGACACTCACCTTAAAATCCAAAATCCTAAGATGTGATGGAGTTCAAAGCTATGTCTGCTTCCTGTAAATGGGTGAATGGCCGACAATTTGAATTCCAATTAGCGTCTCGGTGCCAACAGCTCACACCCCACGACATGCCTGCCAACTTCACGTGATGTTCAGCCGACAGGTATATCATCGCATCAGCGAATCCCGAACTACACACAGTTCAGCCAAAAAGAGTCCCGAGTACGATGCTCAGCGCCACCTCTCTGTGCTCTAGCGGGAGAGCATATTTCACTTATCCATTAACTGGTCAGGGACATATGCTGTAACGGTTACTACCTGTATAAACGAATGCCTCCAATATGGTACTTTCACGGCTAAAACCTGCCCCTTCCCCCTTTCATCTCAAGTTCGAAAAGGTTAGGCGAGGAAGGCTAAGTACCAGAGGACACGCCATAATCCTGGTTACCTATGTCAACTTTTAATTGGTTAATATAAGCCCTGGTAAGTTTGCCAATACGTAGACCTTGGAAGCTCTCTGTGGAAGCTGACTATCTTGCAGGATCTTTCTCCGGCCTCAGTGATGTCGGAAATTTCATGTTTTACCGGATTCCTGACAGTCACAGTACACTCGTGAAATGGTCATACGGTAAAATCCCCACCGCTCGTGCGCCGACTATGACACCGTGTTCAGACTCACTTAAATCTTGATAACTTGTCATTCTAGCAGCAGCAACCGATCTAACAACTGAGCCAGACACTTGTTTTCTTATGCAGGCGTTGCCGATCGCAGCGCCATATTCTTTCTGTTCACATATATCTGTAATTTAATACTCATGCGTATACCAGGTTCTTTGGCGCATCAGCGTATGTCGTCAGTTATTTGTTTCATGTATACCAGTCTTTGTCTTCCTCTATGGATTTTGTCCCTCGGTGGCTCCCTCTAGTACCATGGCATTTATTCCCTAATGTCTTACCAGATGCCCTGTCGTCCTGACTCTTCTACTTGTCAGTGTTCCCCAAATATTCATTTCCTAGCCGATTCTGATGAGAATCTCCTCATTACTGCCATTTTTCTTTGATTTACTCCCAATCCAGTCATTAGACTGTTCATTCCACCCAACAAGCCTTATAAACCTTCTTCATTTTCACCGAGAATAACAATGTCATCAGCGAATCTTTTTGTTGATATTCTTTCACCGCGAATTTAAATTGAACTGTTGAATCTTTCTTTTATTTCCGTCATTCTTTCTTAGATGTATAGATTGAGCAGTAGGGACGAAAGACTACATCCCTGTCTTACAACATTTTTAATACCAGCACTTCGTTCTTGGTCTTCATCTCTCATTGGTCAGCCAAGCTGACCGTCATCTAAAATAACATGTATATTCCTTTCTGTTCCTCTATGTATTGTTATCAGCAGCTGTGATCTGTGACTTGTTAAGATGATTGCCCAATATTTCTCCATTTGTCGCCCTTCCTATCGTCAGCATTGTCTGGATGACGTTGCTTCCGAAATTCAGATGGTATATCGACAGGCTCATACAATCTACACACCAATGTAAAAAATCGTTTCATTGCCACTTCTCCCAATTCTTTTAGAAATTTTTATGGTGTATTACTTACTACCCCCTCTGGCTTATCCGAGCTCAAGTCTTCCAAAGCTCTTTTAAATTATAGTTCTAATACTCGATACCCTATCTCTTCTGTATCGACTCCTGTTTCTTCCCATTCTCTCTCCTCTGCAAGGAGCACTGTAATTGCCGTTGCTCACTTAACGTTACCACCCTTATGTTTAATTGCTCCGAAGGCTGTTTTGACTTTCTGTATGCTCAGTCATGTAAGTTAACGAATATTTCGCACTCTTTTAAATATAGGGCCGAAACAGTTAGCCTTCAAGAATTGTGAAACGCAACCTGTCGTTCAGGAACGTGTGCTACAAAGGGCACAGATTCACCACGAGATGAGGAAACTCAGACGTCTATTGTCTAGCGCTGTAGTGTGCGAGTGAGACAGACGAGAACCTACGTCATAGGGAAACCAAGCAGAAGCCATTTGTCGCCAAGGAAATGTAGCAGTGCTAAATATGGCAGACCTAAGATTGCCCGTAAATGGAAACATTTATGAAAACTGTTTAATTCTGGAGTAAAGCATGGAATCTAGTCACAGTAATTTTAGTCTACCATCCTCCATAAATTTTCATGGTGATCCCAATAAAACTTGAATATTGAGCATATCTATAATAGTTTAGGATTTACTGTTAAAGTGAAATTCACGTATTTTGTACCAAAGAACTGAATGCTAAAATCTGAACGCTTTACTCGATTTTAACGATCGACATTTCATATAGAAGCGCATCATTAAACTGACAAACGTTGTAAATATCAACGATGTAACTTTATTTGCCTAAAAGATATAGTAAATTTAAATTATTAGTATTTACTGTTAATCATCAGATCATCATTTTCTCCACATTAAACATGTTGAACGATGACAGCGTGACACATTATTCAATAACTGGGCAATAGAATATTTGTTGTAAAGTTTAGTGCATATTAGTTACTTTTGTTCTTTATATCTTTGTCAGGAAGCAGATTGGCGCAAAGCTATTAGCTTTATTATGTAATGAATAATATTGTTACTTTATTCAGAACGTGAAAGTGGTCAAGCTTTGATTATTTAAATATGTTAAAATGTAAAATAATGTATAATAAGCTGTAGCCAATCACATATGCGGTTTCAGGAAAGGGAACTTCCGTAGTCAGTTGAGCGAGGATATTGGCGCGTGGGAAACGGTGCCGGGAACGGACCGAGGGACAGTGCTGGTGTAGACGCGAAAGCGGACGGTCGGTCTTTAGGCAGCTAGAAAGTGAAACGGCTTAGAAAATTTCGCGTTGCGTGGTATCGCGGGACTTAGTCTCTGAGCGGTGAGCAGCCCCGCGCCTGGTGTGAATTCTAGCTTTTCGCGTTGTTGACGAGGTGCAGTGTCGAACTTGTAATTCGCGATGAGATTGTGTCTAATCGATCTGTGTCAAATGGATATACGCTCGAGTGTAACAGCAACTCTAAATACGATCACTTTCGCTATTTGTCTACTTTCTGAATAAACATTAGTCTAGCCAAATCGCAACTGTGTGGCCAACATCATTTATGGGTCGTTAATTTAGTTCCCGATGTTAGTATTACTGTTATTATATGTTATATTAACTTCGTATTTCGCAAACTTGCCATGAGCCAGACAATCTGACCAAAAGGTCACAAGTGTCTAATTTAGGGAGTGTAATGTGACACGTGCGCTTCAACCCCTAGACGAGTTTCAACTAAGACATTCCGACGAAGAGGAACCTCATGTGAGCCCGAACATCTTGAAAAGTGTTAGTTGAGGGAGAAGAATCTTGTAAAGTGTTGGATCAGCATTGGATTTCGGAAAGTGTTGGTTGCAGAATATGAACTCTGGTAAATTTAGAATTGGATCTGAATTTTTCAAGGTGTTTCCAAAAGTATTATCTGAACTTCGATAGGCAGGACCTGTGGCAATATTTAAATGTGAGGTCGGTTCAAGACTAATGACATTCTGTGACATAGGCCCCAAGTCTGTGGCAGTTTAGGCAGTTGGCGGGCGGGCGCTCTGAGCTACGAATTTTGCAACAGTTATGTGCACCGAGTTTTTCCAGTGGTTAGACGTGATAGTAAAGTAACGCGGAAGATGAAGCGACATCGAAAGCACATTGTTCCAGCCAGCAGCGGCATCTTCAACGGCGATTGACCGCGCAGTGGCGGCTGCAGTGCCACAGCAGAGGCTACGAGATCTTCAGCGTCGGCTTCAACTGCAACATCGACAGCAACACCATGGCAGAAGGATCGAGCACGACAAAGCTAAGTACATGCGGTGGTAGCGAGATTATGTATGGTTCAGTGGTTCAATCAGCAATATAGACGTCGCTAATACTAAACAGTTGGCCAGTTTGTGTTGGTCCGAAAATAGTAGCTAGCCGCTTTGCCCGAAGTCGGAGCGGAAGAGCGTGATCGGCGATTAATTTAGTAGGGCAAGTTGTCGGAAATCAGGCAAGGGAGATGAATTTGAGGGAGAGATGATGTCGCAATTAATGCAAATGATAAGAGAATTGGGATCCAAAATTGATTCTGGTAGAACCGATAAGGGTGACGTAAATTTTTAAATTCGGTTAGATCTGAAATAGCTTCGGTTTTGAAAAACAAAGTAGGTAAAATGGCTAGTGAAATCTAGGAATTGTCAGACAGAAAATTAAAAACCATTCTGGATGAAACGGGGAAATTTTCTGATGAAGTTGGGATACTTGACGCTAAGGTAGATCAATATGAGAAAAATTTCGGTGATAAGGTGGAGAAGTTGCAGGCAGATCTGGGAGGCAACATAAGAGTAGGCAAGATGCTCTAATAGCTGAGACGGCCGAGGCTATTAGTAACTTATCCGTTCGAATAGGAAAAGGAGAGAAAGAAGTAGATAAAATAAAGGAACTATTAGAAGCGGCATTAAAATCGAAAATAGTTAAGTTATAAAGCACATCAATGAAATAAAAAGCGAACTGAATTCCTTAACTGCACACCTAACCTCTACAGTGATCAGTGTTCCGTGGCTGAACTCAGGATCGGTCAAATATTTTGGAGACGGCGGGAAATACCACCCAGTAGATTTTCTAGTGGCATTCAGGGATTATTTTATAAGGGGAATGTCCGTTGAGCCGAAAACAAAATTTGTGAAAAGACATTTGGAAGGTGAACCGCAATCGTGGGCAAATGTACACTGTGATACATTCAGTACCTATGAAATATCTGAGAGCAGTTTCCTGAACAAGTTCTGGACTAAAGCGAAGCAAATGTCACTTCAAAATGAGTTTCTGAACGGACCAACATTTAAATACGGGAACAGGTCGATGCCAGAATTTTGTAAACGTGAACTTGCTAGATTAATGCATGTGAAACGTCCTTCAGGAGTGCTTATTGAAATTACGACGTTGAAAAGGCGTTTGCCGGAAAATTTGCAGTCGGATCTAGTGCACAGTCCTAGCAACTCAATAGACGAAATTTTGAACTTTGTAGAAAAATTAGAACGGGCATTGAAATTTAAAACACAAAGTTAGTAGACAAATAGCTTTCAGAATGGAAGTCATAACTGTAGTTCGAGTAAATACTATGAAAGACATCCGCTAAATTATCAGTAGAACGCAAACAACAGTTTTGATAAGGGAAACGGTAACAAGAACACATGCAATCATAAATTTCAAAGGAGTAATGGGAACAGATACTTTCGTGACGGAGACCAACACCTGGTGACACCAGCGTAATGGGTGATCGGGAAACTAGGTTTCACCGCATCTCAGATCCAGAGATGGCAAAATAAACCGGCGATGAATAGGACGCAAGTAAACGGAAATGTAATAGGTGTTAATAAATCGGCCAAAAGGCATCAGAATTTTGAAATAAAATTAGTAAGAGATGAGAATCAAATTGGTAAATTTTCAAATCAGATCGTGCATGAAAGGCATAATCGCAAGATAATGAAAGATAACGATAAAGGCTATGACGACGATTTAGGGCTAAATGATTTGTCTTATGAATGTGGGACGAAAGAGTGTGTTAATGTTAATACAATGAAAATTCTATGTGCCAAGCGGATTCTGAGGTGGAGCTGAAATTGGTGAAGTTAGATGCTATAGAAAACTCTAAATAAGGACTACCAGCGGTAACTATTAGAGCGATGAAGCGATGTTTCAGCTGATATTGTGACGGCAAAAGTTGTTAAGGAGGTTAATAAAGGCGGCGTAGCACTAGTCTCGTCAGCTCATGATGAATTTGTGTGTGTATCAGGGGATATTGGTGAATTAATTTTGAAGGAAGATAGTAACGATGTTTTATGCGCTGAAGTTACGAAAGCAGAAACTGCTGGTAAAGAGAGGAAGAAATCTGTGCGCATCTCCCTACTAATGGAGGTGAACACGAAAATCGGGATGGATCTGTGGACCTTGAATGTTTGTTTCAGAATGAATGTAGACCAGAATCTGATGTGCGATCTGAAATTAATGTGGCACAGGAGCGTGTAGGAGATGAAAAGGTATTATGCTTAGGTTTAAATCAAAATGCAGCGGAATTTAATGGTACTGTTAATTCTGAAATTGCACGACGCTGTAGTTATAATTTATGTGATGTAACGTCAGAGGATCTTGAAACTATGAGCGGTTGTCATATTGGTGATTTGTCGACGGAGGTAAATGAGGTTTTATGTAGCGAGTTGTATGGTTTATCAGTGGCTGTTGAACGTGCTGTTTGTGAAGGTGTTTGTAATGACGTGGAAGTAAGAAGTAATGCTTTATAATGATGTTGTAGCTACTAATGTCGATAATTTTAAGGGGGAATACAGTGAGTTTGATTCTGATATAGAACGTGCTGTTTGTGAAGGTGTTTGTAATGACGTGAAAGTAAGAAGTAATGCTTTATAATGATGTTGTAGCTACCAATGTCGATAATTTTAAGGGGGAATACAGTGAGTTTGATTCTGATATAGAACGTGCTGTTTGTGAAGGTGTTTGTGATGACTTGGAAGTAAGAAGTAATGCTTTATAATGATGTTGTAGCTACTAATGTCGATAATTTTAAGGGGAAATACAGTGAGTTTGATTCTGATATAGAACGTGCTGTTTGTGAAGGTGTTTGTAATGACGTGGAAGTAAAAAGTAATACTTTATAATGATGTTGTAGCTACTAATGTCGATAATTTTAAGGGGGAATACAGTGAGTTTGATTCTGATATAGAAAATGGTATTTGGACAGAATACCGTCTTAAGGAGGAATGTGATTTTACTGTAACTGATTGGCGATGGTATGGTAGAACCGGCTTGTCCCGGCGGAGGTTCGAGTCCTCCCTCGGGCATGGGTGTGTGTGTTTGTCTCAGTATAATTTAGGTTAAGTAGTGTGTAAGGTTAGGGGCTGATGACATTAGCAGTTAAGTCCTATAAAAATTCACACACATTTGGACACACATATAGTAGAACATTATGATCGTTATTGCCTAATTTGTGGACTCAATAGACATTTAAGGTAGTTAGAGGTCTAGAAGGAAAAATAAACGTCAAATTGGTTAAGAAATAAGTCTATCTGTGTTTAGATTAGAAGAGTATCTGGAGGGGTAATTTGCAATGTTTTATTTTATGATTTATTGTTGCTTGTTTGTTGTTTCGTCGCATAAGGATATTTTTTTTTGATAGTTTAGATGCACATTTGGATGCGAGGAAGTCGGAGCGCTGAGTTATTTGGTGGACGGACCAAGCCAAAAATCATGCACAGTATGCTTATTAATTAGGTTTTTGGAGCTATATAGGGGATTTATTTATGTATATGTATATGCTAGACTTAAGTTTTTGGATGGTTTTATGTTAGTTGTAATTTCCTAATTCCAAGTTGTGATCACGCCAGTTTGGGTGCATGGAGGTCGGAGAAATTTGGAAAATGAAAATTAATAATACTTACCCAGGAAGACAGATGCATGTTTATCAACTTATCTGAGAATATTTTGGGGTAATAATTTATTGTGGTATGGAGCTACGATTTGTGTACACAACTTCACAGGAACATAATTAAAGGAGGGTTGAGATTTGTTCATATCTGTTGTTAGTTTAGAGTCTAAGGGAGTTATTTAAATTAAAAGAATGTATTAATTTGCCAATGAAATCGATTGGAAGTCTGTCACAAGATGCATGTCTCTAGTGGGACTTCAATAACGTGTCAGAATCATTAAATAATTTACCAGCATCTTGAAAACGCTGTAATTCAATTGTTTAATGTGTAATTTAGATCTGTTTGTATAGAGTCCGCTAGGGGGAAGCGTTTAGTAAAGATCCTGGGAGCTTTGAGAAAAAGTTTGTTTTCCGGTATCTACACCCGATTCGAATTTCAACAGATTTGTTCCCGAAAAACGGTGGCGATGGAATGAAGAGCCATACAGAATTTCGGCGGGGTACTCGGCTCCGAATCTGTGGAGCCCCACTGATGACATCGTTATGACAAAGCAGTTGAACGCAATGACACTGATATTTCTGCGGATTCTCATAGACAGTCGATTCCGATAAATGTACAGTTTTGTTTGGCAATTAATTAATATACCGAAATTTATAACCTTTGATAGATGTAAGTTTCTTTAAATTTAAAGCCTGCTACAACCACAACACTACAAATAATTACACTATTGATCTGGCGCATAGGATATTTATGTTACTGTGTTATAAATATGTGTCTTGAAAATGTAGGTGCTACTTCATAATATATATATGGCACACCAACATGTTATGAAGTGGAGGTGTGTGAGTTAACGAACATTTCGCACTCATTTAAATATATGGCCAAAAGAGTCAGCCCTCAGGAATTGTGATACAAACCCTGTCGTTCAGGACCCTGTGCCTCAAAGGGCACAGATTCACCACGAGGTGGGGAAACACACAGACGTCTATTGTCTATAGAGCCCTAAGCGCTGTAGTGTGCGGGAGAAACATACGAGAACCAATGTCATAGGGAAACCCAGAAGAAGCCATTTGTGGCCAAGAAAATGTAGCAGTGTTAAATATGGCGGACCTAAGGTCGCCCATAAAGGAAAACATTGATGAGACCTATTTAATTCTGTCGTAATGCAGGGAGTCAAGTCACAGTAATTTTAATCTACCATCCCAAATAAAGTTTCATGGTGTCCCAATAAAACCTGAATATTGGTCATATCCACAATAGTTCACGATTTCCTGTTAAAGTGACATTGACAAGTTTTGTAACAAAGGCCTGAATGCTAAAATCTGAACTCTTTAGTCTATCTTAACGAACTATATTTCATATAGAAGCGCATCATTGAAATGACAAACGTTGTAAATATCAGCCCATTAATTTATTTGTTTAAACGATATAGTAAATTTAAATCATCAGTATTTACAGTCAAGCATCAGATCATCATTTCCTGCACAGAAAACACATTGAAAGATGGCAGCATGACACCTTATTGAATCATTTGGTAATAGAATATTTGATGTAAAGTTTCGTGCATAGCAGTTACTTTTGCTTTTTATTTATTTGTCAGAAAGCACATTGTGGCAAGGCTACTGGCCGTGGTATTCAAAGCTAAGAAGGAAATTGTATTGTTTTTATGTAAAAGAATTAAAAGTTTATTGTGTAATTGGTATTATTGTTGCTTCATTTAGAACGTGAAAGTGGTCAAGCTTTGATTATTTAAACATGTTAAAATATAAAATAATGTAGAATAAGCTGTAGCCAATCACATGGACTGCTTCAGGAAAGGGAACTGCCCTAGTCAGTTGAGCGAGGATGTTGGGCGGGAAACGCCTCCGGGGACGGGCCGAGGGGCAGTGCTGATGGAGACGCGAAAGCGGACGTTCGGTCCTTAGGTAGCTAGGCTTAGAAAATTTCGCGTTGTGTGGTGTCGCGAGACTTAGTCGCTGAGTGGTGAGCAGCCGCGCGCCTGATGTGAACTCTAACTTTTCGCATAATTAACTAGGTGGAGTATCGAACTTGTAATTCGCAGTGCGATTGTGTCTGATGGAACTGTACCAAATGCATATGCGCTCGAGTGTAACAGTAACTCTAAATAGGACCACTTTCGCTATTAGTTTGCTTTATGAATCAATATTTTTCTAATCAAATCGCAACTGTGTGGCCTACTTCATTAATGGGTCGTTATTTTAGTTCCAGATATTATTATTAGTACTGTTATTATATATTATATTAACTTTGTATTTCGATAACTTGCCATCAGCCAGACAATTTAAGGAAAAGGTCTCAAGTGTCTAATTTAGGGCGTGTAATGCGACACGTGCGGTTCAACCCCTAGACGACTTTGAGCCAACACATTTCGAATAAGAGGAACCGCATGTGAGCCCGAACATCTGAGGGATGTTGGCTCACCGTCAGTTCTTCCGACAATAATTCCTTATTGTGTTTCTTTAAATTTTTCATGCAGCCATTTTGCCGTAGCCTCCCTGTACCTCATTTTGATATCGTAATTCTGTATACCTAAACTTCCATGAACATTTTTGTACTTCTTTCTTTCGCCGATCAGCTCAAGTATTTCATCCGTTATCTCTGGTTTCTTCACAGTTTTGTTTCTTGTACCTACGTTTTTCTTTACAACTGCTATTGATGTCCCTTTTACTGATGTACATTCCTCTTCAACTGAACTGCCATCTGAGTTATTCACTATCACACTATCTGTAAGCTCAGAAAACGTCAAGCTTAACTCTTCATTCCTTAGTTCTTCCGTTTCCCGCTTCTGTATGAACTTCCTGACTAATCTCCTAAACTTCAGCGTATTCTTCATCATTACTAAATTGTATTCTTAGCCCATATCTGCTCCCAGGTACGGCTTACAATACAATATCTTCTTTTGTAATCTCTGCCTAACTGTGATGTAATCCAACAGAAATCTTCATATTATGTCCCAACGTTTTCCAAGTATATTTCCTCCTCTTGCGATTCTTGAACAGAGCATTCGCTATCACTAACTGTTATTAATTACAGAACTCAATTAGTCTTCCTCGTTTCTCCTTCCAATCGGGACGTCCGTATTCTTCCGTAGCCCTTTTTCTCCACCTCCCTCAACAACCGCATCCAATCCCCATGATTACTAGATTTTCGTCTCACTTTCCGTAAAGAACTACGTCATCATTATCCTTGTGTACTTTCTCTATCTCTTCCACTCCTGCTTACTACTTAGGCATGTATGCCTGAACTATTGTTTTTGGTGTTGTTTTGCTGCTGATTATAATGATAAATACCGTACCACTGAACTGCAACCCACTCTCTGCTCTACCATCCTAATCATAACGAATCCTAATCGCGTTGTACAATTTTTCGCTGCTGTCGGTATTGCCCTATACTCTTCTGACCAGAAATCCTTGCCTTCTTTCCATTTCACTTCACTGACTCCACTATATCTAGATTGAGCCTTAGCATATATCTTTTCATATTTTCTAGCTTCTGTTCCACATTCAAACTTTTTACATTCCATACCTTAGCTCATAGTATTTACCCGTTCGTTGGTTCTTCAATCTCTTCTCATGGTCACCTCCCCCTTGGCGGTCCCCTCCAAGAGATCCGAATGGCGGGCCAGTCTGGAATCTTTTGGCAACGGAGAGATCGTCTTGATACTTTTTTCAGTTACAGACCGCATGTCCTGTGGGTAAGCGTTATCTGCATCCTCATGCCGTTGATCATTGTTTTTTTATTTCTCCTTTTAGGGCCAGTTTCCGACCTAAAGGACAAGAGAGTCTCCTGAACATCTGTTCGTTCCTGCTTTCTCCGCCCACTTTGACAAGGTCATTGGCTGAATGAGGGTGATTTCTTATGCCGCAAGCCGTCGCTGCGATTGCTGACGATGTTCGAACGCGGGGCTGAGTATGTTTTGATTATCAGTCAAAAATTCTACCCCTAGAATGCAGGTGCTAATACGTGACGCATTGTTTTTTATTATTAATTTCCTTAACTTCTTATGTGGAGCATAGGGCTGCAACAAAAGATCGCCATTTTGTTCTGTCTTCTGCTAGTATCTTCATTTCTTCCCATCCTATTCCTTGCTGATGGCCTTCTGCTTCAATGTTCATTTGGTCTTCTAAGAGTATTCCACTTCTTGCTTCCGATTTGCAGCTCAATTGGCTTCTGGTTTGTTCTTTCCCAAAGAGTTTCGTTAGAGACGACATTTGGCCACCGTATCCCCAGGATTTTCCTCAAACATCTGCAGGATTATCAAGGATAATGGAATGTAGTCAAGTTAACTCGGGTGATGCTGAGGGAATTAGATTAGGAAATGAGACACTTAAAGTAGTAAAAGAATTTTGCTATTTAGGGAGTAAAATAACTGATGATGGTCGAAGTAGAGAGGATATAAAATGTAGACTGGCAATGGCAAGGAAAGCGTTTCTGAAGAAGAGAAATTTGTTAACATCGAGTATAGATTTAAGTGTCAGGAAGTCGTTTATGAAAATATTTGTATGGAGTGTAGCCATGTATGGAAGTGAAACATGGGCGATAACTAGTTTGGACAAGAAGAGAATAGAAGCTTTCGAAATGTGGTGCTACAGAAGAATGCTGAAGATAAGGTGGGTAGATCACGTAACTAATGAGGAGGTATTGAATAGGATTGGGGAGAAGAGAAGTTTGTGGCACAACTTGACTAGAAGAAGGGATCGGTTGGTAGGACATGTTTTGAGGCATCAAGGGATCACAAATTTAGCATTGCAGGGCAGCGTGGAGGGTAAAAATCGTAGAGGGAGACCAAGAGATGAATACACTAAGCAGATTCAGAAGGATGTAGGTTGCAGTAGGTACTGAGAGATGAAGAAGCTTGCGCAGGATAGAGTAGCATGGAGAGCTGCATCAAACCAGTCTCTGGACTGAAGACCACAACAACAACATCTGCTGTTGAATGTGTGCAGCTTGTGGATTAACTGTTTTGCCACTTTCCATGTTTCACATCCATAAGCAGCACAGATTTTACATTACTTTCAAATATCAGCAATTTGGTCCTCAGTGATCTCCAGATAGAGCATAGAGTTGTAAATGCTCCTCTTGCTTTGTTGATGCGACTGTTAATGTCTCTGTTGTGCCGGTATCTGGTGTAATCATGATTCCAAGGAAGCAAAAATTATTCACCTTATCAATTATCTGGCGCCCAAGCTTAAGACCTGCAGTGCTGTTATCATTTGCCCGCATGTCTTTAGATTTTTGGGCGTTAATTTTCAAGTCAACTTCCTTCTCTGCAGATTTCAGATCTTCTGTTTCATGCCGTTAAGGCTGTGGGATAGAGGGCAAAGGTCATCAGCAAAAACTAGGTTTTCTAGATGTGTCCCATTGCTCAATTTATTTCCTCTCACTTTATCTATTGCTTGCGCCATTACAAGAGTAAGTACTATGTTAAAAAGTACTATGTTAAAAAGTTGATTCCTCTGCATCTTCATGATGCAAGGGTGCCCATAACGAGGGGCAAGAGTCATCTGCAGCCCCCATCCCCCTAGCTTTCAGGGAAAGATAAAGGTGTGCTATAATCAGTGTTTCTCTCTCAAGAAAGTGTCTTAAAAGTCGGTATTAGCAGTCAAAATTGAAAATTTGTATGGCTACCTACAAGTCGTCATTGTCTTCCAAAATATTAAAAATAAGCCACACACCCAGGTATCATGCCTACAGCCACTATAAAATATCGTAGGACGCCTTTGTCATGATTGCGATGTGAACACTCTTGCCTTTCGGGGAACGACAGCCAAGTTCACGATGCTGTATGCATTCTCTCCCGTTTCCACAAAGACTCTCCCACCTTATCGCACCTTGTCTATGCCATTAAATACCCAATCTTAAAACCACATAAAATTGCAGTGGCTGGGACAGTGGTGAAAGTACCAATAGTGGTTCCCTCAGTTTCGTAGCTTTATGTGGGTTCCTATAAGCAGTCAGAGTCTTCAACTGGATGGGGGCTACAAAAAGAATTGTGACCCTCTTCCGCGCCGAGTGGGAGACTGTAAAAAGTCCAGAGGCAATATCAGCGCGATGGCTGCGGCAGGGTGCTAATATTCTCTCCCTCGTCATTTGTCTCATTACTCCCAGACCGCCATATTTTTAATGAAAGTGGGGAACGTGGCAGCGCGCCCACGTACGCCACCACCACGTCCGCAGAAGTAGTATGCGGCGCCGCCGGCCACAGCACGAAACGAGGGCGGCTGTTTCTCTCGCTGCCAGCACTAACACTGGCCGAGTGGACTTTGCTATACGCTGTAGGCGTGTGATGCTTCAGCCGTGTTCGGTGAAAGTTTCTCTTACAGAGCAGAAAACTTTCGTGATTTTGTGTGATAGACATCGCATATTTTCGGGCTCGAACTGTTCTACTATTCTCGTGTAAATGTTTTCACGTGCCTGTTTAATTCTAGCGCTCTTCTTACCCCCGTTGCATTTCTTCCTTGTTGTGCGTAATGAGCTGTTTTAGGCGACAAAGTTGCTCTCGTTCCATGCGTTCCCCGCAAGTCCGACGGACCGGCGTCGTTCATTTGTTGGAACCATAAAAAATGGTTCAACTGGCTCCAAGCACTATGGGACTTACCATCTGAGGTCATCAGTCCCCTAGAATTAGAACTACTTAAACCTAACTAACCTAAGGACATCACGCCACAACCTCTGTCATAAAACATAAACACAAATGCCACTCCTAACAACACACCAATACCCGCACAAGCGGCCGCTAACTCTACAACAGCACCTCAGGCTGCCACACCGAACACCAACACATCATCTGGGAGAATACTGGAAACACTATTCCCTCGACACACGACCGTTCAAATCCTTACCAAAATGCTGACGGCCGTCACTACAATCGGGCCGGCCGCGGTGGTCTAGCGGTTCTAGGCGCTCAGTCCGGAACCGCGCGACTGCTACGGTCGCAGGTTCGAATCCTGCCTCGGGCATGGATGTGTGTGATGTCCTTAGGTTAGTTAGGTTTAAGTAGTTCTAAGTTCTAGGGGACTGATGACCACAGATGTTAAGTCCCATAGTGCTCAGAGCCATTTTTTGAACGTCACTACAATCATCACCCAGCTCATGAGCGCCGAACCCGGGCAATAGTGGACTGTCATACACACTGCCATCACAACACTCTTTCACACTCTTACATGAATAACATACAACACCCGGCCCGTAACGCAAACCCGCACACACTATCACAGATCCTGTTCTGGAATGTAGACTCGGTCCACAATAAAAGGGCAGAATTTGCCGCTTTCATGGAGCACAAGGGAATCCTTGTCGCGATACTGAGCGAGACTGAGCTTAAATTGCACAAACAATTAAACTTACCTGACTACTGCGTCTATCGTACCGACGGACCGGGTGACGCCGTGGCAGGTGGAACTGCAATCGCCATACACAAAGACATTGAGCACACAAACATAGAGCTCCCAGAACTGGAAAAAATCGAGGCTACGGCCGTCAGAGTAAAGTTTAACGGAGCTTGCACCACACTGATATCGGTATACAACAGTCCTGTAGGCATTTCAACACGCGATATCAGCACACTACTCAACATCTCACCTCGAGTCGGTGGAGATCTCAAAGCAAAACACCCAGAATGGAATTCATACATACGAAATCCCAATGTCAAAAAACTGTATGAACATTCAGTAGGTAGAAACTACATTATACTAGCGCCGACTGAACCCACGCACATTCCCTATCAGAGGGGACACAGGCCAGACGTGTTAGACATGGCCCTCATCAAGGGCATTACATCGACACTCAACGTTGCCGTTGAAAACAATCTGCCTTCATACCACCAACCTGTAATAATATATATTGAGGAAACACTGCAGCACATGGAACAACGCAACATGTTGGACTACGGGCGTGCGAATTGGACATTGTTCAAGGAAACGCTCGATAGCCACATCCCACCCATACACGAAATTAACGAAACAGCACAAATTGACGAGGCAGTAGAAACCCTCACTAACGCCGTCCAGGACGCAATGGCGGGCACCATACCTGATCGCACCTCACAACAACACAGTGCGGCCCTGTCCCAGGAAATCCTGGGCCTAATCTCAATGAGGAATCGCCTCAGGAGACAATGGCAGCGCACCACGCGGCAGTACTTCAAACGGCTCATTAACAGGCTACAGGACATCATACACGATAAAATACAAGCACATAGACCACAACAGTGGAACCAAAGACTCGAAGGGCTGGACGCCGCGCGACCCGGCGTGTGGCAACTAGCCCGACACTTCACCAGGGAGAAAATATATACCCCAACGCTTCAAGGGCCTGATGGACCTGCATACTCAGCGGAACAGAAAGCAGAACTAATGGCCCGAACACTCGCAGCTTCATTCACACCGAACCTGGTACAATCAAATCTAGTTTTCACACTTGCTACTGACCAGGAGGTTACACGCATTCTAGCCCAACCCTCGCGCGACGACATTCGACATGCTAGCACAGCCGAAGTCTCCTGGGCTATAATGCATTCCTCTGCTAGGAAAACCCCTGGTCACGATGGTATTCAAAACCGTGTCCTCCAGAAGTTCACGGATAAAGCTACTGAATACCTAACACACATAACGAATGCCATACTAAAACACAAACACTTCCCCGCCTTTTGGAAGACGGCCGAGGTCCTGATGTTCAGGAAGCCGGGGAAAGACCACAGCCTCCCACAAAATTACCCAGCCTTCGGAACTCGCTCAGTAAGGTTGTTGAGAAGGTGATTCTCAAACGCATCACTAGGCACTATATAACAAATGACTTCCTGAGACCGGAGCAATTCGGCTTCAGGAATCACCACTCCGCAACACAACAACTCTTACGGGTCGTTGAACATATAACACATGGCTTCAACACAAACAAAGCAACAGGGGCTGTGTTCCTGGGCATCGAAAAGGCTTTCGACCTCCTATGGCACAACGGCGGGATGCCCCGACGGGCTGGTGCGTCTAATACACTCATACCTCACAGACAGGAGTTTCAACACAGACGTGCAGGGAAAACAATCAACACGACACGGTATACACGCTGGAGTACCCCAGGGAAGCATCCTAGGGCCCCTACTGTTTAACCTCTACATAAACGATCTCCCAACCACACACAACACAACGATGGCAATCTACGCGGATGACACAGCTATCCACGCTAAAGACTGGAAACCATCAAACATTACGTCACGCTTACAGATTGCACTCAGAGTGGCTGAGCCTAGGTTGAAGAAATGGCGTGTCAGAGTAAACGTTGACAATTGCGAAGCCGTTCTGTTCACCAGAAGACCGAAGCAACTGCGCAAACACCGATACTGCAGACCAATAACTCTACATGCACTCCCAATACGTTTCCCTGAGAAAGTCAAATACCTCGGTGTCTGGCTGGACCGTAAATTACTCTGGGGGAGACCACATACAACACTTGACCAACCGAGCAAGCGCGAGGCTCAAACAGCTGTACCATATGCTCAACAGGCGTAGCACACTGAACAGAAGAGTGTCGAGGTCCATGTACATGAAAGTTATTCGACCCCTGATGACGTACGCAGCTCCTGTCTGGGGATACGCTGCGCCTACACGCCTGCGCCGTCTGCAGCTCATACAAAACAAAGTACTCAAAATCATAACAATGCTTCACGATACACACGCATCGCGGACCATCACTGGGAATACCGTCTTGAGACTCTCACGGAGGTAATCCACAAACTCACCACAA
Source organism: Schistocerca serialis cubense (assembly GCF_023864345.2). Taxonomy (NCBI): domain Eukaryota; kingdom Metazoa; phylum Arthropoda; class Insecta; order Orthoptera; family Acrididae; genus Schistocerca; species Schistocerca serialis. The sequence continues at coordinate 255,416,576 of NC_064644.1, read as the reverse complement.
GACTATACAGAAACTCCAGACATTCGCAGAACCCGTTTATTCTGAATCTGGGGAACTACGATCGCAACCATAAATGGAAACATAAAAGACCAAAAGACATACTTGTAAGGACCTAACATTTATGGCCAAGCACACGCAAACACAACGGTACAGGTGACCGATCTCCAGCTACTATATAAAGATGTTGATTGTTCCAGGAATGTAGCGGCTGCAGCAACTGGGATACATCGCCATCGCTTGCCACGGCAATGATGCATGATACCCATACTAACAAATCCAACCTTGCATGAACTATCGCAGCTAGTAAGCCACAACTGCTCTTACTACCCATCCCACTGTCACAGAGGTTTTCTTCCCACGGCACGAGCCTTGGAAATTTTTTCCCTCTGCTCTTCAAATTGCTTCCCTCACTCGCGTTTCGCCCACTATCTATCACCTGATGGACCGTGTTAATGCGTAGTCTTACCCAGACGCACGGATAACATCACAGCCCAGCATCCTGTGATCCACTTATTAGATAACTAACATGTTGACGGAGGTGACAGTAGAACTTTTGGTCTGGCCACCACGTTGGTGCGGGCGTGGAGGGGCCCCATCTCTATATACACACATCCATACGCGAGGCAGGATTCGAACCTGCGACCTAGCAGCAGCGCGATTCTGGACTGAATCGAATGGAACCGCTCGGCCACAGCAGTCGGCTGTTGGAACCATAACTATTCAACGATAATCAATAGGCTGACTTTGTTAATAATTAACATGACACTAAAAAAGTTAACTTCGTCAAACATCAAGACGTTACTTTACAGCTGATTTATTGGAAGTTAAAGTTAATCGTTAACCCTAATAGTAAACTTTATGATGTGTGTGAAGTGAAAGGTGCACGTGAGTCCAACGCATTACCGTGGTACCGTTGCTTAAATAAAAATCGTTTGGTCGGAGAAGTTTAGGTTAGTAGTTGAATCATTTACTTATATAATTATTCATTTATCAATATTAAATCACGGTAGAATAAAAATACAAGAGAACAGTATACTATCGGATTATTGGTGCATCATTCTCTTAGTAAAATGTTGCTGTAATTGAAAATGCTCATCAACGATGGGTCTGCCGAACATTCTCTTCGAAATTGAACTTCTGCTGGGGTTCAAAGTATTTATTCAGTTCTCGTATGACTTCGATTCGGTGACATGTAACGGTATCATATTCGTAATAATGAAGTTTACCATGCGTTGGTTCATAATAGCTGCCAACTGCTGCAACGTCGAAGGACTATGCAACCATTGTTGCAAACTCGGGGATACTGGAAGTTCCCAAAAGTCGTTTAAAAAGTCGCCGCCTTTAATCATAATACCACAGATTTAAAACAAATATAGAAATAAATAACATATTAAATTCCGCTTAAAATTTATTGTTTTACACTGAAAAGCCAAATAAACTGGTACACCTGCCTAATATCGTGTAGGGCCCTCGCGAGTACGCTGAAGTGCCGTCAACACGACGTGGTATGGACTCAACTAATGTATGAAGTAGTGCTGGAGGGAAATGACAGCATGAATCCTGCAGCGCTGTCCATAAATATGTAATAGTACAAGGTGGTGGAGTTCTCTTCTGAACAGAACATCCAAGGCATCATTGATATGCTCAGTACTTTCATGTCTGAGGAGTTTGGTGTCCAGTGGAAGTTTTTAAATTCAGAAGAGTATTCCTGGAGCGACTCTGTAGCAATTGTGGACGTGAAGGGTGTTGGTTGTCCTGTTGGAATTTCCCAAGTCCTTCTCCATGCACAATGGACATGAATGGATGCAGGTGATCAACCAGGTTGCTAACGTACGTGTCACCTGTCAGAGTCGTGTCTAGACGTATCAGGGGTCCTATATCACTGCAACTGCACACGCCCCACACAATGACAGACTCTCCACCAGCTTCAACAGTCCCCTGGCGACATGCAGGGTCCATGCATTCATGAGGTTGTCTCCATACCCGGACACGTCCACCCGCTCGATGCAATTTGAAACGATACTCGTCCGACCAGGCAACATGTTTCCGGTCTTCAACAGTGCAATGTCGATGTTGACGGTCCCAGGCGTGCCATAAAGCCTTGTGTCGTGCATTCAGCTAAGGTACACGAGTGGGCCTTCGTCTCCGAAAGTCCATATCGATAATGCTTCGTTTAATGGTTCGGACGTTCACCCTTGTTGATGGTTGGCTGTTTTTGGGGAAGGAGACCAGACATCGTGGTCATCGGTCTCATCGGATTAGGGAAGGAGTGGGAAGGAAGTCGGCCGTGCCCTTTGAAAGGAACCATCCCGGCATTTGCCTGGAGCGATTTAGGGAAATCACGGAAAACCTAAATCAGGATGGCCGGACGCGGGATTGGACCGTCGTCCTCCCGAATGCGAGTCCAGTGTCTAACCACTGCGCCACCTCGCTCGGTCCTTGTTGATGGCCCAGCATTGAAATCTGCATCAATTTGCGGAAGGGTTGCCCCTCCGTCACGATGAACTATTCTATTCAGTCGTCGTTGATCCCATTTTTGCTAGATCTCTTTCCAGCCGCAGCGATGTCGGAGATTAGATGTTTTACCAGATTCCTGATATTCACAGTAGACTCATGAATTGGTCGTACGGGAAAATCCCCACTTCATCGTTACCTCGGAGACGCTGCGTCCCATAACTCATGCGCTGACTATAACACCACGTTCAGACTCATTTAAATCTTGATAACTTGCCATTGTAGCAGCAGTAAACTATCTAACAATTGCGCCAGATATTTTTCTTGTATTCTGTCAGTTTACATATCTCTGTATTGGAATACTCATGCCTAAAGCAGTTACTTTGGCGCTTCAGTCTGTTTAAACGAAATTGGTAATGATAATCAGATACTACCTATAATAAAGGGTGTTTTGAAACTTACATTTACATTAACTCGTCATTCTCACTTCCATATTCCTCTATTCTTGAGGATGACTGTCTTGATTCGGCTGCAACTTTGTCAGGAGCTGACTGTCTGCTGTAACTTGACATTGTACCTACGAGCTTCAACACGGAGTCAGGTGGGTCGTATGACGGAGAACACTTTCGTATGTGCTTTAGCCCATTTTGTAATGTAAGAATCGACTTCAGAATATTGATATGCATTCTAATAAGCAATTTTGATTTCTCAAATCTCATTTGAGTGAAGGCTCTCTCCAATTCTGCAATTGAATGAGGTAAGCCTAACACTTTCATTGCTAGACACCATAACTGTTGAAAGGAATTCATTCTTGTGGAATCCTTATAATCATCTGCTTCAGCCCAAAAATCCACTGCAGTAGTAGTATCGCGCCATTTTGTGAAAACGACATTCCTCCACTGACTGATGATAGGTTCATCTACGCCGAGCTTATTATAACCAAATATTACAGCTAATTCAGTAATCGGTTCTGTAAGAGACTTGAGAACCTCGTTTACGGAGAACATGTTAATCTTTTTGATGATGTGAATGTTATTAAGGTAGTATTATTGTGGTATCTATGCACCGTTTACGAAGGAGATTTTCAGTTTCACGACTGAGTTTAATTTCTGCAATCATTTTTTCAAATTCATTCCTGATATATTGTTTGGGACCTACATACAAATCAGTAACACTTGTCAGGATACCTACTTCCGCTGTAGGTATTATAATGCTCCTACTCACTGATTCGACGAGATTTGTGATATCCTGAAATAATTTTGTAGAGTCAACGCTTTCACTTTCAAAAAACTTTGTTGTCATTTGCATGTCCTGTACTGTTGGCTTTAAATAACAGAAATATAACCTATTCACAAGATCACGATACATGTTGTACAGCATTTTTACTGTACAGGGATTTTCTTTATGTCTGACAATCGGAAAGTGAAGTTTCATTTCTTCCCACTGTGACAATATTACTTTCACAACCGACTCAATAGAAAGCCATCGTGTCTCACGTACAGCTGAAATTTTTAAAGGCTCCTCCCCTTCATTTAATGTTTTATAAATGTCCATGTGACATTACTTGGTGCTTAGAAGAATGTGAAAACCATGTTGTAGGTTTCTCGAACCAAACAGTTGACATTTCTTGACAATGCACTATGTGACCTAAAGTATTCGGACACCTGATAGAAAATGACTTACAAGTTCGTGGCGCCCTCCATCGGTAACGCTGAAATTCAATATGATGTTGGCTCACCCTTAGCCTTGATGACAGCTTCCACTCTAGCAGGCCCACGTTCAATCAGGTGCTGAAAGGTTTCTTGGGGAATGGCAGCTAATTCTTCACGGAGTGCTGCATTGAGGAGAGGTATCAATGCCGGTCGGTATGGTCTGGCATGAAGTCGGCGTTCCAAAACATCCCAAAGGCGTTCTATAGGCTTCAGGTCAGGACCCTGTGCAGGCTAGTCCATTACAGGGATGTTACTGTCGTGTAACCATTCCGCCACAGACCGTGCATTATGAACAGGTGCTCGATCATGTTGAAAGATACAATCACCATCCCCGAATTGCTCTTCAACAGTGCAAAGCATGAAGGTGCTTAAGACATCAATGTAGGCCTGTGCGGTGATAGTGCCACGCAAAACAACAAGGGACTTCCTGTGTGATGGTCTCGATAGATGTCTGCCTGTTACACATTACGGCCCTCTTCAACTGTCAGTGGTCTCTGTCAGTCAACAGACGAGGTCGGCCTGTGCGCTTTTGTACTGTGGGGCCTACGTATCCCTTCACGTTTCCATTTCACATTCACATCGGAAACAGTGGACCTAGGGATGTTTAGGAGTGCGGAAATCTCGGGTGCAGACATATGACACAAGTGACATCCAATCACCTGACCACCTTCGAAGTCCGTGAGTTCCACGGAGGGCCCCGTTCTGCTCACTCACGATATCTAATGACTACAGAGGTCGCTGATCTGGAGTGCCTGGCAGTAGGTGGCAGTACAGTGCACCTAATATGAAAATAGTATGTTTTTGGTAGGTGTCCGAATACTTTTGATCTCATATTTACCTCTTCTGTTGTGTGAGAGACTGTTAACTGCAACGAATGACAAACACGTCGCCATATACGTTTAAATCTCATTTCAGCCTCATACACCATTGTTTCATTCTGTGTTCTCGGAAGCATTGTCAACCCGAAACCCAATCACATTTTCTGGGTTAAGTTTATGACACTCCAACAAAGCTTTTATTGAATTAACAGAGGCATCATCTGTGCCAGATTCTAATTCCACCAAACCCAAGAGCCTGCACACTATTTTACACATCTGGACGCTAAAACAGCGTATACTAACGCCGAGTAATTTTGTAACGGATATATCTGTTCATTCATCTAAAATTGAGCTGAATCCATTTTCACCAATATCTTGATGAAACTTTTCCGATAATTGTGGAGCTAACACGTTTAGGACAATTTCTCTGCACTTAGTTTTGTGTAACTGGAGCTCTGTCGCTCGTTTGCTATCTGAAAATTGTTTTTACATAATTCTGACCAGAAGAACTTTCGAAAAAATCCGAAAATTTACTGTGTTTTTCTGTTTTAACATGCTTTTTAATGTCTGTTAATTTTGAATTCATTTCGGACTTGCAGTAAGTACAGTAGGCTCTTGTAGTGTCAATTTGAACGGAACGTAACCAACCTTTAAATTGAGGATAGGACTCCCAAACTTGTCTGTAATGTTAATGTTGTTCGTATTCAGGATTAGGTCCCATCCCGAAACAGCAGCGAAATGCACAATTCTGCACAGGGACACATCTGGAATCAAACCACTGAAATACAGGGTGGGTCACCTAACATTACCGCTGGATATATTTCGTAAACCACATCAAATACTGACGAATCGATTCCACAGACCGAACGTGAGGAGAGGGGCTAGTGTAATTGGTTAATACAAACCATAAAAAATGCACGGAAGTATGTTTTTTAACACAAACCTACGTTTTTTAAAATGGAACCCCGTTAGTTTTGTTAGCACATCAGAACATATAAACAAATACGTAATCAGTGCCGTTTGTTGCATTGTAAAATGTTGATTATATCCGGAGATATTGTAACCTAAAGTTGACGCTTGAGTACCACTCCTCCGCTGTTCGATCGTGTGTATCGGAGAGCACCGAATTACGTAGGGATCCAAAGTGAACGGTGATGGACCTTAGGTACAGAAGAGACTGGAACCGCACATTACGTCCACATGCTAACACAGTTTTATTGGTGTTCTTCACTGACGCACATGTACATTACCATGAGGGGTGAGGTACACGTACACACGTGGTTTCCGTTTTCAATTACGGAGTGGAATACAGTGTGTCCCGACATGTCAGGCCAATAGAGGTTCAATGTGGTGGCTATCATTTGCTGCACACAATTGCAATCTCTGGCGTAATGAATGTCGTACACGCCGCAGTACATCTGGTGTAATGTCGCCGCAGGCTGCCACAATACGTTGTTTCATATCCTCTGGGGTTGTAGGCACATCACGGTACACATTCTCCTTTAAGGTACCCCACAGAAATAAGTCCAGAGGCGTAAAATCAGGAGAACGGGCTGGTCAATTTATGCGTCCTCCACGTCCTATGAAACGTCCGTCGAACATCCTGTCAAGGGTCAGCCTAGTGTTAATTGCGGAATGTGCAGGTGCACCATCATGCTGATACCACATACGTCGACGCGTTTCCAATGGGACATTTTCGAGCAACGTTGGCAGATCATTCTGTAGAAACGCGATGTATGTTGCAGCTGTTTGGGGCCCTGCAATGAAGTGAGGACCAATGAGGTGGTCGCCAATGGTTCCGCACCATACATTTACAGTCCACGGTCGCTGTCGCTCTACCTGGCCGAGCCAGCGAGGATTGTCCACGGACCAGTAATGCATGTTCCGTAGATTCACTGCCCCGTGGTTCGTGAAACCCGCTTCATTGGTAAACAGGTAGAACTGCAACGCATTCTCTGTTAATGCCCATTGACAGAATTGCACTCGATGATTAAAGTCATCTCCATGTAACTGCTGATGTAGCGACACATGAAACGGGTGAAAGCGGTGACGATGCAGTATGCGCATGGCACTACTTTGACTCAGTCCACCGGCTCTCGCAATGACCCGTGTACTCATGTGTGAGTTCATGGCAACAGCAGCTAACACACCAACTGCATCCGCTTCTCCTGTGACGGGCCTGTTACGGACCCGTTTGCGTGCTACGACCATACCTCTTGCATACAGTTGGCGGTAGATGTTTTGCAATGTGCGGCACGTTGGATGCTCTCTGTCCGGGTACCGTTCTGCATACACCCTGCAGGCTTCAGCTGCATTTCGTCGACACTCATCATAGATGAGTATCATCTCCGCCTTTTCAGAGTTCGAATACACCATGGTCACAGTTCCTACAACACTACACTATCACAGACGTCTGGTAACACGGTGTACTACAGTTGGTCTGCGTGCGGAGACGAATGCAGAATAACAATAGCAGCAAGCGCTACATGCGGACACTGCGACAGCTAGACCAAACCACAGCAGTGCACTACAGCCACACTCGTAAGCACGGTCGTCATAGTAAACATGTCCCTGCAGATGCTGATCGCCGACCGTGGCCCGTGTTTGTTACAACTCGCAACTGAACGTCGGAGGTTTCAAGCATCAACTTTAGGTTACAATATCTCCGGATGTAATTAACATTTTACAATGCAACAAACTGCACTGATTACGTATTTGCTTATATGCTCAGATGTGCTAACAAAACTAACGTGGTTCCATTTAAAAAATCGTAGATTTGTGCTGAAGAACATACTTCCGTGCATTTTTGTATGGTTTGTATTAAAAATTACACTAGCCCCCTCCTCACGTTCGGTCTGTGGAATCGGTTCGTCAGTATTTGATGTGGTTTACGTAATACATCCAGCGGTAACGTTAGGTGACTCACCCTGTATATGTAACTTAGCACTGCAAGGAAACTGTATAACAGTACACTCCATTCTGGAAGACTCAATATGGTAACTTGTTTAGTTGTTCTGTTCTTTAGATTATAAAGAGGGAGTGCACAGGGAAAGTTGATCTTGCTTCATAGATGGTGCAATACAGGAAGGAATCACGTTCATCTACTCAGCTTTGCTGATTATTGTTGGTATGTACTAGGGTAAGAAATGTGCTGAAAGAAGGCTTAATCACCTCTTACAATGGAAAAAAAAAATGTTCTTTCCTTCCTCTCAAGCACTAAAGAACCAATAGTCGCAATAGAGGTATTTGGTGTGTGTATTTTCTCCTTATACCATTCTACACTATTTCAGAGGTCTTGTGGAAGTAGCGAATAGATAGTATAGGTCGGGAGTTAAGCTGGTGAAAAATCTTTAAATTTTCCATAATATATCTAAACAGAACCCATAAAAGTCACCAATACCAAAAATGAATCTTAGTCGAAGCCGTGTTTGTCAAATACCCCATATTTAGTGACTTTTGCCCCAAATTGGCAACACTGTCTGCAATGCTCCAGAGGTATTTGGTGTACGTATTTTCTCCTTATACCTCTCTACGCTGTTGCAGAAGTCTTATGGAAGTAACGAACAGAGAGTATAGTTTGGGAGTTAGCTCGTATAAAATCTTCATATTTTCCACAGTATATCCAAGAAGAACCCATAAAAGTCATCAATACCAAAAATGAATTTTAGTCGCAGCTGTGCTTGTAAAATACCCCATATTTAGTAACTTTTGTCTCAAATTGGCAACATTGTCTGCAATGCTTCTTTCAACCGGATTGCTGATACTGTCCCCGGGCAAATCATATGCTCTAATTATGTGTTGTTTCAAATTGTTACGACTCACAGTGTGAGAAATAATTGTTGATTATTTTAGGTAAGACAGGTATTACACTATCGTATTTCCTTATCAAAGTTGATATGTCAAATATTTATGCCAAAGAACTTGGATGGTGTAATAGGGAACTTTGTCACATCTCGCCTGTCCTCAAACAAATATGATAAAATCTAGGGCCTCGACGTAGATTTGATAATAAAAGTCGTTCGTCTTCGGTTCACTGCAATATGAAATGTAACCGCTTGGAACGCTGGCGTCGCTACAGCTATTTGACATATATGTAGTGTGATTGTAAACATGGCTTCAAAGTTGGTGTGTTCCTTCAACTCCTATTTCTTTAAAAAAACTTGCTTCGACTACGGAGGGTGGGGAGGGGTAGGGGGTGAGCAAGGGGCATAGTGAATGCTATTAATTGCGTGTTGATGGGCAGGTGGAATATGCTGCAGGTGACTTTATGTCCACAATCTCAGTTATAGCCATTCACCTCTACATCTGGGAACATCCAGGCAGCTTTTGAGCAAGCCGGAATAGAAGACGTGGTCACACTCTAAAATAAAAAATTATTTCGTAGCATCCCATTATACTTCATTTATTTTTGAATTCTGGATGCCACAAGCCAAAACGCACTTCATCTGTTTCGTACTTTATATCAATTTTGTAGTTGTTGGAACGCTAAGTCCATTAACTAAATTATTCAAAAATAAAAATTGTTCTTGGGGACCGTATAGTACACCAAACATTTATTTATTTACATATTCCGACTTCAGCGCTTTATAAATCGCTTCACACATTTCTGGAATTATTTTGGTTAATTTGCAATGTGATATTCCAGTGCTGTGATGTAAACTAGAATAGCTCTCACCTGTATCAAGAAATCCCAGTGTCAAAGTTTGCCTTTCTTCTGCACATGCACTATTTTTTCGGAGAGTATTCTGTTTTGTAATACAAGAAGCCACCTTACTGAGAAAATACTGAAATGCACTCTCATCCATTCGTAAGTAATTTATATATAAGACTTGACGTCCTCCACCAATAGCTCTCATACAAAATTTTGCTGAATATTTCAACTATCTCGTCATAATACCTATGGGTTCATCCAAGTTTCCTGTTTTTCCACCGCTTTTCTTCGAAATACACACACACAGTGCAACTGTGGTACTAGAAACTGCAGTGCGTAATAACAGGTTGTCAGCCATCTTGAAATTTGATGAAAAATATGACGACAGCGTAATACCCCTTTCTAGGACCACGTCAAAGATCTCTGTGAAAGAAATTTGACGAATATTTTATCATATTTCACTGTCAAAGAAGAATGATAGTGTAATACCGGCCTAGGCAACGTTTACAATCGATAAAGTATTTCTTTTCTTGACTGGATACAAAACTGACGTACTTATTTAAATGCGTCCAGGGATTTTCATTAGTTGTAGAGCCAGGCTAGAATCCGGTTCCATATCTTAGTTTCCATAGTCGACCCCAAACAAAAAATAGTGATTACCGCGAACTCAGTAAACAAACCACAATAAACAGCCAACAACTGTGGTTATTCCCACTCGCACTCGATTATTTACATCAGTCTCGCACATCCCGGCTTAGCCACAGATCTTGTCAGAATATGATTTCAAATGGCTCTGAGCACTATGCGATTTAACTTCAGTCGCCTAGAACTTAGAACTAATTAAACCTAACTAACCTAAGGACATCACACACATCCATGCCCAAGGCAGGATTCGAACCTGTGACGGTAGCGGTCGCTCGGCTCCAGACTGTAGCGCCTAGAACCGCACGGCCATTCCTGCCGGCAACATGATTTCCTCAGGCTACGTGGTGTCATGTTTGTCATAAAGAGTAGTTACGTAATTATCTTTTAACGAATTCAAAGAAAGTTTGTGAAGTTAGAGTCCGCTAACGTTTCCCAAAATTAACTTAAGAGTTAATCCGCCACTTAAACGTTAACTTCGTTAATTAACGATTAACGGATTAGAGATCTTGCCCAGCTATGGTTAGAACAGCAGCAGCAGCAGTCTGATAACAACGGAAGATTAAACAACGTCAACAAAATTTAGACTTTCTTCATCAGTTGGTTACGAATTCGCAAGGTGCCACGAGGCTTCCGCAACTGTTCTCTTTACATCCGACAATTCTTCCAGCGTTTCCATCGTTCCGGGAACCAAAGGAAGATTGGAGTTTGTAGCGTTTCAGCTAGAGGATCGATCTCTTTTCTTGTCTTGGATTGAGCCTAAAATATTTAATTTGTTTCGAAAACTTGCTCCGATAAAGAACGCTACAGTAATGTCGTTTTCTGAAATGTGTGAGTTACTCAGTGCTTATTACGTTAAGCAAACTCACGTATTGAGGTCCACAAGCGACAAAGGAAACCGTACCAGCTCTGTCAGCCGAGGGTAGCTGACCTCCGCGGTTCAAGCAGGAACTGCAAATTGACTTACACAGTTCATAAGTCAGTTTGCAGTTCCTGCATGAACCGCGGTAGTTCTGTTTCGTTACGATTACAAATATTTATTTTTTCACTGCAGCCTTGATGGTTCAAAACTGTATATGTGTTAAACTTGGCCTCTAAGGCGAATATTAGTAATTTTATGCTGATCTTAAATTAGGCCTCTGTGATAAAGAAATATGTTGCAAGCATTATTTTCTTTACGCTCAGCACCGCACCACTCCGGGACCCTAGCTCTATAACATTTCAATGATTTTATCTCCGCTTTGACACCAGCGCCAAAGTCCACGTGACAGGCTGCCTCATACCTCCCACCGCCTATTGTTGATAGCGAACATAACAGGTTAACGAAGTTTCATTACAATTAGCTTAGCTGTAGTTCAAGGAAATTAACATAAATGTAACGTGAGGATTTTATTGGAAACAAATATTACTTTTAAATTATCCAGCAAAAGGATACAGGACCATGACTGAGAATAGGCTAAATACAGACTACTTGTGACTGAATTTTGCAAATCTGTATATTCAGATGCTAAGGAATGATTCTAGTTAATTATTGTAGGCTTTGCAGTCCTATCTGCCCCATCGGTACGTAGCGATGCTGCTGTGTTTCTCTATATTGTCGCAGCTGTTATGTTGCGAAACATCGTTATGTTGTCTCTTGACCACCGAATCGTGTGCACCTCATGCTTTCTCGACTGTAGTGCCCTTCTTACGGACAAGCCATGTCAGGTTCTGTCGGCTAACTAGGGGGAATTTATCACCCTTATAAATCAGCGACTTGCGTATGAGCACCTTTAATTTATCTATTGTTAACAAGTCAGAGTACTCTACTGTTTCTCCTGTATGTATTCCGCTTCTGGGTTCGTAGAATTGTCCTTATTCGTACATAACACTCGCTGCTAATGTCAAAGATCATATATAATACTGTTTACATATTTTAAATACCAGTCTAAGAATGGAAATGAATCTGTAATTGAATTATTCATTCACACAAAAATTGCTGCTATGCTTCCAATATTGTAATTTACATAGCTCTCAATAAGTTGCTTTCCTACATTATAATGTCTCAGCACCACACAGAGTTAGGACATCGAAAATTTTGCAGTAGCCAATGACTACAAAACATAAGGTGACAAGAAAAAGGCATATAATAAGGCATTTGAAGGTTACCTTCCGAGCAACTACGAAAACTCGAATCAACGTTTGGGAAAGATTACTGTGCGTAGTATTCGCCTTTGTCTGGAGACTTTCCACCAAGGTTCCTAATAATCTCCCCAAAATTATCCTGACGACTGAGTAACTCGGTCGGCTACATTTCTATACGCACTGTTCCAAATTCCTCGTACGTCTTCATTCAATCAAATCTGGCGAGAATTCCAAACTTTGGAGCATCCGGAAAGGTGCACTGTAGAGAGATCGCATCACCAAAACTGGTAATTGAGTGATACAGCATCATGTCGTCTATTGGTTCTTGAGGTTTCTCCTGGTTTAGAGATAGTGTGTCAGCTAACATGTTGGACAGATTGGTAGCCAGTTCAAGTGCGTGAAGAACAAGCTTCTTAAAATTACCTGTTTTACTTTCAACATAAACATAAGAAGTACCACAATGATTTGGTTTGTATCTGTAGTTTTCTACTGGAACATGCTTTTCTTTACTGTTTGAACTGAAAGGTGCACAGTAGTTTTTCCCGTCAGACTGCATCAAGTTCCTTGGAAAGGAAACATATTCTACGGCGACTCTTATGATCCAGTTTTCTGTAGAAACCTCTTTTTCGATAACACGTTGATTGTCTATCTCATTGACTCGTTCTCTATTTTCGATTACGTACTGAACTTCCAGGCTGACTACATCCCCAAAGTGACTATCCGCAGTGGAAAGGTCACGGGCTACTGCCGCAGTAACGGTACCTTCATCAATATTCAGACTCTGCGAGACAGTTGGATCATATCCTATTCTGTATAAGCCGACACTAATGGTGCATTATCGAGAGCAGTTGTGATATGGTAATAAGTTGTCACAACGCAGGACGACAGCGCGAGACATACACAAAACCTGAAACACGTCTCGAGCAAACGGACCGACTGAATGCTGTGGACTGCGACGAAAAGTAAATTCTCGTAACGCGAATTCGTCTCAAAATGTCACATGAAATCGTACTGACAGGAGACGTTCAGGGGGAAGAAGGGAATAGGCATAGGGTAGTTAGGTTGGCGAGGGACAGTAAGGGAAATGTTGAAGTCTGTCACCTGGCAGAAACTCTGCGTAAATCTCGTTATAACTTGCTTCAAAATTTGAAATTCATCCAGTAGGGGCAAAAATTTTAAGAACATTACTCAGTCCTCAAGGAATCTCTTTACCCCGTGAGTCGCGCAGACAAAATAACGAAAATTTCAGCTTTTACATACGGATACAAACAGTTAGTCTCCTCACGCAACTCCCGTGAATGGACTATACAATATTACTGATCGAAAGAAAAAATTAATGTTTTTGAAGCTGGTAATATTAAACTCGTTGTTATAGAACTAGTGTTTGTAGTGTCTCTGTTTGGATCTCTGTGAAGGATGGTTCAAATGGCTCTAAGTACTATGGGACTTAACATCTGAGGTCATCAGTCCCCTAGACTTAGAACTACTTAAACCTAACTCACCTAAGGACATCACACACAACCACGCCCGAGGCAGGATTCGAACCTGCGACCGTAGCAGCAGTGCGGTTCCCGACTGAACTGCCTGAACCGCTCGGTCACAGCGGCCGCCCCTCTGTGAAGGACAGTATCCCAAACGGCGTCGACTTCTCCCATAGCGTACGTAATTTCGTACACGTATACAAGTTACTCTCGTGGTGCAGAAGCAGCTGCCGACTCTGACAGTTGCCTGTAAAATTCTTGAAATGAAAGAGATAGAAAACTTCTGTAGGATCTTCTCGAATTTGAACAATGACATTCGCATTTTGTCATTCGATGATTGTCTGCCAGTGTGATTGGATTGAAGAGTTCCTAGATAACAGAACGGAGCATGTCATTCTCAATGGAGAGAAGTCTTCCGAAGTAAGAGTGATTTCAGATGTGTCGCAGGGGAGTGTCATAGGACCGTTGCTATTCACAATATACATAAATGACCTTGTGGATGACATCGGAAGTTCACTGAGGCTTTTTGCAGGTGATGCTGTGGTGTATAGAGAGGTTGTAACAATGGAAAATTGTACTGAAATGCAGGAGGATCTGCAGCGAATTGACGCATGGTGCAGGGAATCGCAATTGAATCTCAATGTAGACAAGTGTAATGTGCTGCGAATACATAGTAAGATAGCAGGTCAGCAACTGGAAGCAGTTAATTCCATAAATTATCTGGGAGTACGCATTAGGAGTGATTTAAAATTGAATGATCATATAAAGTTGATTGTTGGTAAAGCAGATGCCAGACTGAGATTCATTGGAAGAATCCTAAGGAAATGCAATCCGAAAACAAAGGAAGTAGGTTACAGTATACTTGTTCGCCCACTGCTTGAATACTGTTCAGCAGTGTGGGACCCATACCAGACAGGGTTGATAGAAGAGATAGAGAAGATCCAACGGAGAGCAGCCCGCTTCGTTGCAGGATCATTTAGTAATCGTGAAAGCGTTGCGGAGATGATATATAAACTCCAGTGGAAGACTCTGCAGGAGCGACGCTCAGTAGCTCGGTACGGGCTTTTGTTGAAGTTTCTAGAGCATGCCTTCACCGAGGAGTCAAGCAGTATATTGCTCCCTCCTACGTATATCTCGCGAAGAGACCAAGAGGATAAAATCAGAGAGATTAGAGCATACCGGCAATCCTTCTTTCCACGAACAATACGAGACTGGAATATAAGGGAGAACCGATAGAGGTACTCAAGGTGCCCTCCGCCACACACCGTCAGGTGGCTAGCGGAGTATGGATGTAGATGTAGATACAGCGGGCACACTAGTCCGAACATAACATATAAAGCCCAATAAAAATGATATAAGATACAATCACCAAACACAATATCTTTCAGTTAAGAAAAAATAAACACACACACACAGTAGTAAACTTTTAACAGGTGAAGACAATAAAAGAGAAACGCCTGGCAGTAGAAGCCAAAAGTGTAAACATATTAAATGCAAGAGGACGGCTGAACATAGCGATGTTAGATTGACACGAAAACGCCCAAGGTGAATTAAATAAGCATTGCGGTTACGTGTCGAATTGAGGAAAAAGTGATACATAATATTACAAATGTGCTACACGTTCCAATCCCAGATCTAAGAAAAATCGCCAAGGCACGAGTATTATTGTGGCACTTACTCAGTCTTAGTAAGTACAGGAGCAGCACTACTACGTCCTCCGGATAAATCGACACCAACAGCGGGATCTGGAAAGCAGAAGTAGCCACAGGCCGCAGGTCTTCTGGTCACGGCGCGTCCACGGTGCTGGAACGTCCTCCTTGGCGTGTTTACACTGTTTCTCGTTACTCGCCCAGCGAGCTCCAAAACAGACTGCGTTTGTCCCGAGCGCATCGTAGTCAAAACAGACCGCCAGCGACCTCTTTAGACAGCAACAACCAGAAATCTCTCTCTCAGCCTGCTTTCCCACCCTGATCTCGGCCCGTTATGTTTGTGTTTCTAACTTTTACCAGTCGTAAAGTTTACTGTTGTGTTGCTATTTTCTTAACCAATGAATCTTAAACCTATTCATTAGGACATTTCGATAAAATTTAAACGAATTTTGAAAGAGCAGTCATACTTGATACCTATCTTGCATATTTTAATAGATCAGTTTTGAGTTGTTTCTGGTGAAATACTGATTCCCTTGTTAATATCGCTTTAATTCATGATAAATATTGATACTCAATTTGCATTTGAAGTAACAGTAATGTCGTGGCCAAAAACTTAAAAAAGTAGTTTTAAGCAAACAACGCTCAATTTCCTCTCCCCTTCCACGGATTCCCCCCCCCCCCCCTCCGAAATCTCCAACTATCCCGTCATTCCTAATGTGTAACGTCCAGCACAAGCACTGGAACCGCTCACCACCCAATGTGTGATAAGGACCTAATGAAACATTACACAAAGTTATTACAATTGGTGCTGCCTTTTATTTCTCGTCCTTATAATGTGACATTTACTTTTCTCTTCGACACAAACACAGTCTGACACAACAGAAGACAGATGGAAACGAACAGAGAGAGAATCAACGGAATGGTCTGTGACTGAATCGCGTGACACGCTAGAGTGCCTGCACACAAACAGTAGCAGCGTTGATTACGCAGCGAGAATTAATAGCTTTGCCAGCTCCATCGTTGCGTGTAGGGGCAGCCTGGCTACAGATGGTCCACATTTAATTACTTGAGTTATCATACATGGAGAACATAAATTGACTACTCACTTACATACTGCGTTTGTAAATTTATTAGTACTGTCCCGTTTTAAATGTTTTATTCTCTTTCATCTTCCTGTACAGAAAACATTCTGATTTTCAGCAGGTAATTTATTCTTGTTTCAGAGTTAAACGAATTATATCCAACTGTCCAGGTGTTTTTAAACACGTATTCCCAGATAATAATTTATCGTATGCGAAATAAAAATGGTTATAAATATGTTTCCTTCGAACTTGCGCAAATACATCAGAGGCGTGACTGAATTTGATACGTCAGCCGCACGAGTGTCTCAATACATAACTGACCCGATTATGAATTCCCTCCGAAACAGTTTATCAGACAACAGCATGGAAGAGCCGCGTTCATAATTACATTTGCAGCAAATTTGTGCTCGTGGTAGCGCGTTTTTGATGTACCGAGTGGACTGCGTAAGTTTGCTGTAGAGAATTCTGTGTTGAATATTGCAGTATGATTTCTCATCTGTAGGCCAAAACACTTGCTCACAGTATTTAGAAATAAATCTTACAAACAGATGATACACATGAATTGTTAGGCCTTCATCTCACGGTGACTATCGTTGCTATGGTGAGGATTAAAGGTGTTGTGTGAAATATTATAAGAAAGTAGTCTAACCTTTCCCACAGAGTAACGATTCCATTTTGTACTGAATGTCACCGCAAATTGTCAATGTTCATCTCACTTTTAGCTCTTACGTTCAACTTTATTCGCGATTGTAGATTTTAAGGTAGCTTCTGTAAAACGTCTACGGAAAGTACTTGAAAGGTAAAGATCATTAACAGCATTTACCAAATTTGTCCACAAATATTTTTGTCTTTTGTTAGACTACTCTCATTCGAAAGTGTAAAACTGAATATGACTACGTCCTCATAAATTTCAGCTGTAGAAAAGGGTTTTTGTCGAACACTAAAATTGTATTAAGACCAATAGCTCAACAGTGACTGTTGTTTCAATAATTTTTGAATCCATGTGGGCAATATTTTGTTTGGGCCTCGAAAAGCATTTATAAATGAATACAAGAAGGTATTACTCGAAGGATAAAATTAGGATTACATCTGAGGAAAGCCAAAGAAGAGTTCTTGGGTAGTCAACATCAGATATACAGCACTGAAGGCAAAGATGTGGAACACAAATGGAAAATATTCTAAAGCATCCTCCAGCGTCCGTTAGACAAGTAAGTTCCGCACAAAGTGTTAAGGGATGGGAAGCACCCACTATGGTTTAATAGCCGTGTTCTAAAACTGCTGCGTAAACAAAGAGACTTCATCACAGTTACAAGATACAGCATAGCCTAGCTGACAAACAAAAGTTTAACACATCGAAAGTGAACGCGAGGAGAGCAACGAGAGATGTGGTCGATGACCTTTAAAGTAATGCTTGGCCATCTAATCTGAGTAAAAACCCTTATGTAAAGTCAGTAAACAGTTTGAATTCCTCTATACAGTCACTCAGCGACCATTTTTGCACAGAAGCGGAAAGTAACACAAAGAAGGTCGAAATACCGAATTCGGTCTTCCGAAATTGTTTCACCGAGGAAAATCGTTATACAGCCTTCCCTGCAACAATCTTACGAACGTCGAAACTGTTATAGAGGATTGCGTAATAGACTAGCAACAGTTTTCACTTAGCTATGTAAAGACGAAAGAACTATATGCCATGTCCGTCAAATTCTAGATAGTTTATGCGAAAGAATTGGCTCCCCTTCCAGAAATATTTTATTGTTGTTCGCTGGAGCAACTAACGGTACTTAGTGACTAGAAAAAAGCCCAGTTCATTCCTGATTTCAAGAAAGCTCACAGGGGCGATGGACATAATAATATGCCTATATCATTGATGTCAGTTTGTTGTGGAATTGTGAAACACATTTAATGCTTAATAATTATGACGTTTTTGGAGAACATGGATTCCGAAAACAGAGATTTCACGACACTCAAGTGGCTCGCTCTGAGATTCACAGTGTTGATGCCGTCTTCCTGATTTCAGGAAGGCATCTTATTCCGTGCCGCACTGCTGTTTACTTGAAAAAAGTACGAATTTACTCATTGTCGGACCACATTTTCGACTGGATTCAAGACTTCCTCGCAGACAGAATTCTACACGTCGCTCCTAATGAAAACATTCGACAGATATAATGGTGACTTAGGGAGTACCCCAAGAAAGTGTGATAGGACTATTAATGCATACAATGCGTATAAATGGCCTAGACTGCAATGCCAGATGACAGTATCAATTTGCAGAATGATCTCCGGAGGATGATGAATGATGCAGGTTTTGGAAGTTTGAGCCTGAACGTAAGTAAAAGTAATATACTGCGCATAGATAGGAAAGGAAGTCCACTTAATAACAAACTCCTGGTAACGGTATCTACCGTAGGGATCCAGTATTAAAGATCCAGAACCTACTTGATGGGGTAGTTCTCTGCGAATGTATGAAAAATAGGAGACTTTTGTGATGTTTGCTCTTTCAAGTAAAGTAAAAGATAATTTTAGATTTGACGATTTAGCTTTACACATTATATCTTTGGCTTTAAGACCTCATTTTTTTGTCAACATTGGACGCTGCCCGTAATTGTTGCAGCAAGTGTAAAAGCCCCTTGCAGCCGGAACATTGGTTTTAGGTGGGAATTACCGAAGTCCTCCGGCTGGATATGTAAAAATAGAATTTTGTGTAAGACGTTTTCAATGTATTTTCTATCAGCATACACACGATATTTGAAAAATATTAGAGTCCAACAAAACGGTGACGAATTGAAACAAATGGCTTCAAATGAAATATTTTTCGTTCACGAAATCAATAGGAAGCATGCAGCGGGAATAGACTTTCGATGAGACTGCAAAACAGCTATGTACACTGATAGAGAATCCAGAAAGCGGGCGTCAAATTACGATCGAAATCGTATGTACCGTTCCCAGGCTTTAACTTCCCGCCAGTTTCATAAATACGGTTTGGAGAAGAATATGTTTCAAGTTTTGGGTTACATTTGTTGTAGGTAAGTTACATATGCCTGTAGTCACATATCCCAGCAATTCTTCCTGAACCAGAAGTGGTCTTCCTCAACCTTCGGGACCATGGTGGTTCTGGGGGCCTTTTTGGCAATTCTTGACATCCATTGTTCTGCTCGATCGATAACGTTTTCCATCCCCTACTGTAAAGGAATTGTAATACTCTGGTCCAATCTCAGGTTCGAACACGTTAATAATTTCCAACGCCTGTTACAAAGTCGTAGAAACTACATTTTGTCACATTGACCACGACCATGACTACATATTTCCCGCTCTGAATGGTTTCGGAGATACTTTTACGCAAATCGAATTGTGACTCAACAATAAATTTTCCGGAGAACTTGGCATGAACGCTGTAATAAAGTTGACATTCCATAGAAAATTTTAAGCAAAAAGTACCTTTTCTTAATTGTTAAAGAGAACTACCGCCGTACGTGCAATGATCCCGTGAAACAAATCGTAGAAAAAGCATTTGCCAGACAGATTCGTAGGAAGAATGTTAAGGATATGTAACTCTTTCACAAAAGAGTTCTCGCTCTTCTTCGACCGATTCTTGAGTATTATTCATCAATGAGGGAATTTAGCGGTTTATTTGATTGGTCTGACAACGAATGTTGGGTTCTGTGTTTCGGACTATTTAGACCTTATGACTCACCTGCATGTAATCTGAGGATGTGGTTTCCACTGCCACGAAACTTGTTGTTGTGATCTGATAATGAAAAGCTTAAATACAGCTGAAGCTCTTCTCGATCCCCGAGATGGCTAATACAGAGAGTTAATGACAATTAGTCTTCCCACGTGCCATTCGCGAGAGGAACAGGGAAGGAGGGATCAGTTAATGAGACCAGAAGCACCCTCCTGTTAGACCCCATCATGTGGCTTATGGAGCACTCATGCAAATGTGGATGTGGAAGGCACTGGGTGGCATTTCGTGCGAGAGCAAGGGCAAAACGACTTGGGGCGTATTGGAGCAAAAACCTATCACAGATAAATGCCTACAATACTTTGACTTGAAGGGCTAGTCTAACTTCGTCAAATGGTTTTGATAATATGCTTCATTTACGATTTTCCCTTTATGTGTTGACACCACATCGTGACAATCCCAAAACCAGTTAGGTCATCGCGGTATTCCGACATGGTGAATCCTCATGATCCACTACTTACCTTACTCCTTTATCTCGGGTTCCCAGTGATACAACCAGCGTATGTCCTTGTTGATTAGGCAGCCCATGACGTCATATGATTTGACCGGATACACCTGCAACATTTCATCTGCTGTCTCGGTTTGAAGGGCTTTATGAATGTGTGCGAGCAGCCGCGGAATCCACCGAGCGGAGACCTTCGCCTCGTTCAAAATATCGTCCAAGGTGATGAAAACTCACTCATGACACATTTTCTCTTTTGCACTACAGTATCGATCTTTTTGCGTCCATCTTCGAGCACATGGCCCTCCTCTTCAGTTGTGATTGTCCGTTCTTGACTGAGAAAGTCAGATTGTGTATCACGAGACACATACATTATACACACTAACGTGAATAATCTTTTTGTTGCTACTTCCTCCAAAGATTTTAGGAATTCCTATGGAATATTTTCTATCCCTTCTACCTTATTTGATTAAATCCTCCAAATCTCTTTTAAATTCTGATTCTGGATCCCCTACCGCTTCTAAATGGACTCCTGTTTCTTCTTCTATCACATCACACAAATCTTCTCCCTCATAGACGCTTTCAGTGAGTTCTTTCCACCTATCCGCTCTCTCCTTTGGATTTAACAGAGGAATTCCCGTTGCACTCTCAATGTTTCCACACTTGCTGTTAATGACAGCGAATGTAGTTTTGGCGTTCCTGTATACTGAGTCTATCCTTCCGGCAAACGTTTCTTTTATGATTTCTTCACACTTTTCATGCATCATTTTCTTCTTAGCTTCCCTGCTCATCCTATTTATTTGATTCCTAAGCGACTTGTATTTCTCTACTCCTGAGTTTCCCAGAACATTTTTGTACTTCCTTCTGTCATCGATCAATTGAAATATTTCTTCTGTTACCCATGGTTTCTTCGCAGTTACCTTCTTTGTACCTATGTTTCCCTTCCCAACGTCTGTGATGGCCCTTTTTGGTGACGTCCATTCCTCTTCAACAGTACTGCCTATTGAGCTATTCCTTATTGCTGTATCTATAGCCTCAGAGAACTTCAACCGTATCTCATCATTCCTTAGTATTTCCGTTATCCCACTTCTTTGCGTATTGAATCTGCCTGACTAATGTCTTAAACTTCAGCCTACTTTTCATCGCTACTGTAATGTGGTCTGAATCTACACTCCTGGAAATGGAAAAAAGAACACATTGACACCGGTGTGTCAGACCCACCATACTTGCTTCGGACACTGCGAGAGGGCTGTACAAGCAATGATCACACGCACGGCACAGCGGACACACCAGGAACCGCGGTGTTGGCCGTCGAATGGCGCTAGCTGCGCAGCATTTGTGCACCGCCGCCGTCAGTGTCAGCCAGTTTGCCGTGGCATACGGAGCTCCATCGCAGTCTTTAACACTGGTAGCATGCCACGACAGCGTGGACGTGAACCGTATGTGCAGTTGACGGACTTTGAGCGAGGGCGTAAAGTGGGCATGCGGGAGGCCGGGTGGACGTACAGCCGAATTGCTCAACACGTGGGGCGTGAGGTCTCCACAGTACATCGATGTTGTCGCCAGTGGTCGGCGGAAGGTGCACGTGCCCGTCGACCCGGGACCGGACCGCAGCGACGCACGGATGCACGCCAAGACCGTAGGATCCTACGCAGTGCCGTAGGGGACCGCACCGCCTCTTCCCAGCAAATTAGGGACACTGTTGCTCCTGGGGTATCGGCGAGGACCATTCGCAACCGTCTCCATGAAGCTGGGCGACGGTCCCGCACACCGTTAGGCCGTCTTCCGCTCACGCCCCAACATCGTGCAGCCCGCCTCCCGTGGTGTCGCGACAGGCGTGAATGGAGGGACGAATGGATACGTGTCGTCTTCAGCGATGAGAGTCGCTTCTGCCTTGGTGCCAATGATGGTCGTATGCGTGTTTGGCGCCGTGCAGGTGAGCGCCACAATCAGGACTGCATACGACCGAGGCACACAGGGCCAACACCCGGCATCATGGTGTGGGGAGCGATCTCCTACACTGGCCGTACACCACTGGTGATCGTCGAGGGGACACTGAATAGTGCACGGTACATCCAAACCGTCATCGAACCCATCGTTCTACCATTCCTAGACCGGCAAGGGAACTTGCTGTTCCAACGGGACAATGCACGTCCGCATGTATCCCGTGCCACCCAACGTGCTCTAGAAGGTGTAAGTCAACTACCCTGGCCAGCAAGATCTCCGGATCTGTCCCCCATTGAGCATGTTTGGGACTGGATGAAGCGTCGTCTCACGCGGTCCGCACGTCCAGCACGAACGCTGGTCCAACTGAGGCGCCAGGTGGAAATGGCATGGCAAGCCGTTCCACAGGACTACATCCAGCATCTCTACGATCGTCTCCATGGGAGAATAGCAGCCTGCATTGCTGCGAAAGGTGGATATACACTGTACTAGTGCCGACATTGTGCATGATCTGTTGCCTGTGTCTATGTGCCTGTGGTTCTGTCAGTGTGATCATGTGATGTATCTGACCCCAGGAATGTGTCAATAAAGTTTCCCCTTCCTGGGACAATGAATTCACGGTGTTCTTATTTCAATTTCCAGGAGTGTATATCTGTTCCAGGGTACGCCTTACAATCCAGTAACTGATTTCTGTATCTCTGTCTGACCATGATGAATCTAACTGAAATATTCCCGTATCAGCCGGCCTTTTCCAAGTATATCTCCTCCTCCTGATTCTTGAACAGAGTATACGCTATTACTAGGTGAAAATTATTACAGGACTCAATTAGACTTTCTTCTCTCTCATTCTTTGTCCCAAGCTCATATCCTCCTGTAGCCTTTTCTTCTACTCCTTCCCCAACAACTGGTTTCCAGTCTCCCAAGACTATTAGATTTTCACATCCCTTTACATACTGAATTATCATTTCAATATCCTCAAACAGTTTCTCTACCTCCACGTCTTTTGCTTGGGACGTCGGCATGTATACCTGAACTATCGTTGTCGGAGTTGGTTTTCTGTCGATTCTGATAAGATAAACCCTGTCACTGAACTGTTCACAGTAACACACTCTCTGACCTACCTTCCTATTCATAACGAATCCTACTCCCGTTATACCATTTTCTACTGCTGTTGATATTACACCGTACTCATCTGACCAGAAATCCTTGTCTTCTTTTCACTTCACTTCACTGACCCCTCCTATATCTAGATTGAGCGTTTTCATTTCCCTACCACATTCAAGCTTCTGACATTCCACGCCGCGACTCGTAGAACGTTATCCTTCCTTCGATTATTCAATCTTTTTCTCATGGTAACCTCCCCCTTGGCAGTCCCCTTCCGGAGATCCGAATGGGGGACTATACCTATGGAGAGATCTTCATGACACTTCTTCAGTTACACGCCACAGGTCCTGTGGGTACAAGGTATGCTTCTTTAATGCTGTGGTTTTCATTGCATTTTGCATCCTCATGCCGTTGATTCTCCCGCCTTTAGGGGCAGTTTCCCACCCCTAGGACAAGAGAGTTCCCTGAACGTCTGTCCGCTCCTCCGCCCTCTTTGACAAGGCCGTTGGCTGAATGAGGGCTGACTTCTTACGTTGGATGTCTTCAGCCGCCATATAAAGTGGAATTATCCGAATTCAAATTGGATGTTCTAATACAAGGATTGCCTGGAATAGTGCAGAATTTACTTGTGGTCGATTATTACCTTTTGGGTTTAGACATGTTGTTGTTGTTGTGGTCTTCGGTCTGGTTTGATGCAGCTCTCCATGCTACTCTATCCTGTGCAAGCTTCTTCATCTCCCAGTACCTACTGCAACATACTTCCTTCTGAATCTGCATAGTGTATTCATCTCTTGGTCTCCCTCTGCGATTTTTACCCTCCAATACTAAATTTGTGATCCCTTGATGCCTCAGAACATGTATTACCAACCGGTCCCTTCTTCTTGTCAAGTTGTGCCAAAAACTCCCCTTCTCCCAATCCTATTCAATACCTCCTCATTAGTTGTGTGATCTACCCATCTAATCTTCAGCATTCTTCTGTAGCACCACATTTCGAAAGCTTCTATTCTCTTCTTGTTCAGACTATTTATCGTCCATGTTTCACTTCCATACATGGCTACACTCCATACAAATACTTTCAGAAACGACTTCCTGATACTTAAATCAATACTCGATGTTAACAAATTTCTCTTCTTCAGAAACGCTTTCCTTGCCATTGTCATTCTACATTTAATATCCTCTCTACTTCGACCATCATCAGTCATTTTGCTCCACAAATAGCAAAACTCCTTTACTACTTTAAGTCTCATTTCCTAATCTAATCCCTCAGCATCACCAGACTTAATTCGACTACATTCCATTATCCTCGTTTTGCTTTTGTTGATGTTCATCTTATATCCTCCTTTCAGGACACTATCCATTCTGTTCAACTGCTCTTCCAAGTCCTTTGCTGTCTCTGACAAAGTTTTTATTTATTCTCCATGGATTTTAATACCTACTCCAAATTTTTCTTTTGTTTCCCTTACTGCTTGCTCAATATACACATTGAACAACATCAGGGAGAGGCTACAACCCTGTCTCACTCCCTTCCCAACCACTGCTTCCCTTTCATGTCCCACGACTCTTTATAACTGCCATCTGGTTTCTGTACAGATTGCAAATTGTAAATAGCTTTTCGCTCCCTGTATTTTACACCTGCCGCCTTTAGAATTTGAAAGAGAGTATTCCATTCAACATTGTCAAAAGCTTTCTCTAACTCTACAAATGCTGGAAACGTAGGTTTGCCTTCCTTCATCTAGTTTCTAAGATAACTCGTAGTGTCAGTATTGCCTCACGTGTTCCAACATTTCTATGGAATCCAAACTGATCTTCCCCGAGGTCAGATTCTACCAGTTTTTCCATTCGTATGTAAAGAATTCGCGTTAGTATTTTGCAGCTGTGACTTATTAAACTGATAGTTCCGTAATTTTTACATCTGTCAACACCTGCTTTTTTTGGGATTGGAATTATTATATTCTTCTTGAAGTCTGAGGATATTTCGCCAGTCTCATACATCTTGTTCACCAGATGGTAGAGTTTTGTCAGGACTGGCTGTCCCAATGCCGTCAGTAGTTCCAATAGAATGTGGTCTACTCTCGGGGCCTTGTTTCGACTGAGGTCTTTCAGTCCTCTGTTATACTCTTCACGCAGTATCGTATCTCCCGGTTCATCTTCATCTACATCCTCTTCCATTTCCATAATATTGTCCTCAAGTACATCGCCCTTGTATAGACCCTCTATATATTCCTTCCACCTTTCAGCTTTCCCTTCTTTGCTTAGAACTGGTTTCCATCTGAGCTCCTGATATTCATACAAGTGGCTCTCTTTTCTCCAAAGGTCTCTTTAATTTTCCTGCAGTCAGTGTTTTTCTTACCCCTAGTGAGATAAGCCTCTACATCCTTACATTTGTCCTCTAGCCATCCCTGCTTAGCCATTTTGCACTTCCTGTCGATCTCATTTTTGAGACGTTTGTATTCCTTTTTGCCTGCCTCATTTACTGCGTTTTATATTTTCTCCTTTCATAAATTAAATTCAATATTTCTTCTGTAACCCAAGGATTTCCACTAGCCCTCGTCTTTTTACGTACTTGATTCTCTGCTGCTTTCGCTATTTCATCCTTCAGAGCTACCCATTCTTCTTCTACTGTATTTTTCCCCCATTCCTGTCAATTGTTCCCTTATGCTCTCCCTGAAACTCTGTGCAACCTATGGTTTAGTCACTTTATCCAGGTCCCATCTCCTCAAATTCCCAACTTTTTGCTGTTTTTTCAGTTTTAATCTACAGTTCATAACCAATAGATTGTGGTCACAGTCCACATCTGCCACTGGAAATGTCTTACAATTTTAAACCTGGTTCCTAAATTTCTGTCTTACCATTATATAATCTATCTGATACCTTCTAGTATCTCCAGGATTCTTCCATATATACAACCTTCTTTTATGATTCTTGAACCAAAATTATACCAGACGGCTTCCTCTTTCATTTCTCGCCCCCAATCTTTATTCACCTACTATGTTTCCTTCTCCCCCTTTTCCTACTCTCGAATTCCAGTCACACATTACTATTATATTTTCGTCTTCCTTCACTACCTGAATAATTTCTTTTATCTCATCATACATTTCATCAATTTCTTCATCATCAGCAGAGCTAGTTGGCATATAAACTTGTGCTACTGTAGTAGGCGTGGGCTTCGTGTCTATCTTGGCCACAATAAATCGTTCACTATGCTGTTTGTAGTAGTTTACCCGCACTCCTATGTTTTTATTCGTTATTAAACCTACTCCTGCATTACCCCTACTTGATTATGTATTTATAACCCTGTATTCACCAGACCAAAAGTCTTGTTCCTCCTGCCACCGAACGTCACTAATTCCCACTATATCTAAGTTTAACCTATCCATTTCCCTTTTTAAATTTTCTAACCTACCTACTCGATTAAGGGATCTGACATTCGACGCTCCGATCCGTAGAACGCCAGTCCCCGCCCGGAGATCCGAAAGGGGGACTATTTTACCTCCGGAATATTTTACCCAAGAGAACGCCGCCATCATTTAACCATACAGTAAAGCTGCATGCCCTCGGGAAGAATTACGGCTGTAGTTTCCCATTGTTTTCAGCCGTTCGCAGTACCAGCACAGCAAGGCCGTTTTGGTTAGTGTTACAAGCCGGATCAGTCAATCATTCAGACTGTTGCCCCTGCAACTACGGAAAAGGCTTCTGCCCTCTTCAGGAACCACACGTTTGTCTGGCCTCTCAACAGACACCCCTCCGTTGTGGTTGCACCTACGGTACGACCATCTGTATCGCTGAGGCACGCAAGCCTCCCCACCAACGGTAAGGTCCATGGTTCAGGGGGGGGGGGGGGGGGGTTAGACATAACGCAAGAACTTGTCGGAATTTCTAATAAAGTCGACATTTGCGACTACGTAAAACTAAACCACGACTTCTTCATGGGAGGATGCCGCCGGTTAAGTAGTAATGTGATTGTGGACAATGACATGACAGCTAGAATAGTATGTTTAACGTTAATGAACTCGAATTGTACAGACTTACAACAAAATATTGTACATGGTAGCACGTTCAGAGACCGTGAATACACTCCTGGAAATTGAAATAAGAACACCGTGAATTCATTGTCCCAGGAAGGGGAAACTTTATTGACACATTCCTGGGGTCAGATACATCACATGATCACACTGACAGAACCACAGGCACATAGACACAGGCAACAGAGCATGCACAATGTCGGCACTAGTACAGTGTATATCCACCTTTCGCAGCAATGCAGGCTGCTATTCTCCCATGGAGACGATCGTAGAGATGCTGGATGTTGTCCTGTGGAACGGCTTGCCATGTCATTTCCACCTGGCGCCTCAGTTGGACCAGCGTTCGTGCTGGACGTGCAGACCGCGTGAGACGACGCTTCATCCAGTCCCAAACATGCTCAATGGGGGACAGATCCGGAGATCTTGCTGGCCAGGGTAGCTGACTTACACCTTCTAGAGCACGTTGGGTGGCACGGGATACATGCGGACGTGCATTGTCCTGTTGGAACAGCAAGTTCCCTTGCCGGTCTAGGAATGGTAGAACGATGGGTTCGATGACGGTTTGGATGTACCGTGCACTATTCAGTGTCCCCTCGACGATCACCAGTGGTGTACGGCCAGTGTAGGAGATCGCTCCCCACACCATGATGCCGGGTGTTGGCCCTGTGTGCCTCGGTCGTATGCAGTCCTGATTGTGGCGCTCACCTGCACGGCGCCAAACACTCATACGACCATCATTGGCACCAAGGCAGAAGCGACTCTCATCGCTGAAGACGACACGTCTCGATTCGTCCCTCCATTCACGCCTGTCGCGACACCACTGGAGGCGGGCTGCACGATGTTGGGGCGTGAGCGGAAGACGGCCTAACGGTGTGCGGGACCGTAGCCCAGCTTCATGGAGACGGTTGCGAATGGTCCTCGCCGATACCCCAGGAGCAACAGTGTCCCTAATTTGCTGGGAAGTGGCGGTGCGGTCCCCTACGGCACTGCGTAGGATCCTACGGTCTTGGCGTGCATCCGTGCGTCGCTGCGGTCCGGTCCCAGGTCGACGGGCACGTGCACCTTCCGCCGACCACTGGCGACAACATCGATGTACTGTGGAGACCTCACGCCCCACGTGTTGAGCAATTCGGCGGTACGTCCACCCGGCCTCCCGCATGCCCACTATACGCCCTCGCTCAAAGTCCGTCAACTGCACATACGGTTCACGTCCACGCTGTCGCGGCATGCTACCAGTGTCAAAGACTGCGATGGAGCTCCGTATGCCACGGCATACTGGCTGACACTGACGGCGGCGGTGCACAAATGCTGCGCAGCTAGCGCCATTCGACGGCCAACACCGCGGTTCCTGGTGTGTCCGCTGTGCCGTGCCTGTGATCATTGCTTGTACAGCCCTCTAGCAGTGTCCGGAGCAAGTATGGTGGGTCTGACACACCGGTGTCAATGTGTTCTTTTTTCCATTTCCAGGAGTGTAGTTACAATTGAAAGAAAAACAGCCCTAGGTCACTATTTTTAACGAATTAACCCGGTTTCAACACTGCTAGGAGTGTCTTCCTCAGAATTTAAATCAAAGAATGGTCTATATTCTATAACACCGTCACAGAATTATCACCCGTTTTTAGTCATAATTCTGTGACCATGTTATAGAATGTAGTCCATTCTTTGATTCAAATTCTGAGGAAGACACTCGCAGCAGTGTTGAAACCGGGTTAATTCGTTAAAAATAGTGACCGATTGTTGTTTTTCTTTCAATTGGGTTTATGAGAAATTTGTACACTGAGGAGCCAAAGAAACTAGTACGCCCGCTTATTGCCGTGTACGGCACGCCAGCAGACAAAAGTGCCGGAACACGACGTGGCATGAACTCGACTGATGTCTGAAGTAGTACTGAAGGGAACTGATATCGTGAATCCGGCACGGCTGTCAGTTTATCCGTAACACTGCGTGGGGGTCCTGAACAGTATGTTGCAAGGCCCTCCATATATGCTCAATAATGTGCACGAATGGGGACTTTCGAGGGCAGTGGAAGTGTTTAAACTCAGAGGAGTGTTCCCGGAACCACTCTGTAGCAATTCTGGACGTGTGGGGTGTCGAATTGTCATGCTGGAATTGCCCAAGTCCGACGGAACGCGCAGTGGACATGAATGGATGCAGGTGATGAGACAGGTTGTTTACATATTTTTCACCTGTCAGAGACGTATCTAGACGTATCAGGGGTCCCACATCACTCCACCTGCACATACCCCACACCATTACAGAGTCCTTAACAGCTTGAACAATCGACTGATGACATGCAGGGTTCATGGATCCATGAGGTTGTCTCCATATCCATACACATCCATTCGCTCAGTACAATTTGGAACGAGACTCATCCGACCAGGCAACACGTTTTCAGTCATCAACAGTCCAATGTCGGTGTTGATGGGACCAGGCGAGGCGTGATGCTTTGCGTCGTGCAGTTATCAAGGGTACAAGAGTGGGCCTTTGGCTTCGAAAGCCCATATCGATGATATTTCGTTGAATGGTTCGCACGCTGACACTTGTTGATGGCCCAGCATTGGAATCTGTAGCTAATTGTGGAAGGGTTGCACTTCTGTTACTCTGAACAGTTCTCTTTAGTCGTCGTTGGTCCCGTTCTTGCAGGATCTTTTTCCGGCTGCACCGATGTCGGAGATTTGATGTTTTACCGGATTCTTGATTTTCATGGTTCACTCGTTGACTGGTCATCCGAGAAAGTCCCCACATTGTCACTACCTTGGAGACGCTGTATCGCATCGCGCGTGCGCCGAATTTAACACCACATTCAGCCTCACTTAAATCTTGATAACCATGCCATTGTAGCAGCAGTAACCGATCTAACTACTGAGCCCTACACGTTTAGTCTTGTATAGGCGTTGCCGACCGCAGCGCCGTATTCCGCCTGTTTACATATCTCTGTACTTGAACACGCATGCCTATAGCAGTTTGGCTCAAATGGGTCTGAGCACCATGGGACTTAACACCTGAGGTCATCAGTCGCCTAGGACTTAGAACTACTTAAACCTAACCTAAGGACATCACACACATCCATGCCCGAGGCAGGATTCGAACCTGCGCTGTTCCAGACTGAAGCGCCTAGAACCGCCGGCTATAGCAGTTTCTTTACCACTTCAGTGTACTTTTCGAACACAGATTTTCCTTACTGTACCAAGGAACCCTTATTTATCACCTATATGATTTTGATGTGGGTAGTTAGATGACTTCTAATGTAGCTGAAACTAGGCCTTCCTTTCAAGTGTACGTGGTCCATTTCCTTATTCATCTCTGTCTGTTCTGACTTCGTATTCTGTCGTTAGAGACGGAGCACTAAGGTAAAACGGAGAGAAACGAGGTAGGAAATGGGCTAAGTACACGTGAAAGAAGCCACGGCGGTGTTTGCCATTAGTGAGGTAACAGACTCACAGGAAATTCTCACTACCCTACCAAAAAATACAAATAAAACTGTTATTTCGTAGATTTTCCCGGCGTAATAATGGAAGACTTTGAGGACATGGCAATCAAAACTTCGTTTCTTAAAGCCAAGTGTTTTTTGAGATACGTTGATGACATTTTTATGGTTTGGCCACATGGAACTCATGCTTTGAATCGTTTCTTAGATCATTTTAATTGTCTACATCCAAGTATTAAATTTACTATGGAAATTGAAAGAAATGGTAAACTTCTATCTCTTGAAGTTTCAGTGCAAATAACGGATGATGGGACTTTTGGAAATAGTGTGTATAAGAAACCCACTCATACTGACCGCTATCTTCATGCGACCAGTTGTCATCCGCCACACCAACGTAGTGGAGCCTTACGGACTCTCGTCAAAAGAGCTTATGCCATTTCGGACGACGAACATTTGAAAGAAGAACTTGATCATTTGAAGATTGTTTTTAAACAGAATGGACATACGGAACAACAAATATGCCGTGCTCTTCTGTTTGGTCCGTCACCCGAGCCAATAGAGGATACTTTTGAATCGGTTGCTTATTTACTCTTTGCGGGAAGTATATCATCCAAAATTTCAAGAATTTTAAGAAAACATAATATTTAAGTGTTCTTACGCCGGTGGCCAAGACTGGAGCCCTTCTTGGCTCACTTAAAGACAATTTGGGCTTGAGGAGGCCCGGGGTTCATGAAATTCCGTGTCACTGCGGAAAGAAGTATATTGGTCAAACTACTCGAACTATTCAGGACCGTTGCGAGGAACATCATTGGCACACTCGGTTGTTCCAGCCCGAGAAGTCGGCGGTGGCGGAACATTGCCTTAACGAAGGACACAGGATGATGTATGAAAAGACACAATTGATCTCTCCTGCTTCTCGCTATTGGGAATGTGTTCTTAAAGAATTGATTGAAATTAAATTATCCAGCAATATTATTAATAGGGATAAAGGTTTTCCTCGAAGTAAGATATGGAATCCAATTTTGTCCGACATTAAACAATAACGGTCTTCTTCACGATCATTGGATTCTTGCGACTAGTGCTGTTGCGATTTATCGTTTATGCCGTCTTCTCCCACCGGCGCGCTGCGTGTCTACTTGCCGCCAGGGGGCGCTGCCTGTGGTGTCACCGCCAGACACCACACTTGCTAGGCGGTAGCCTTTAAATCGGCCGCGGTCCGTTAGTATACGTCGGACCCCCGTGTCGCCACTATCAGTGATTGCAGACTGAGCGCCACCACACGGCAAGTCTAGAGGGACTTCCTAGCACTCGCCCCAGTTGTACAACCGACTTTTCTAGCGATGGTTCACTGACAGAATACGCTCTCATATGCCGAGACGATAGTTCAGCATAGCCTTCAGCTACGTCATTTGCTACGACCTAGCAAGGCGCCATATTCAGTTACTATTGATATTGTGAATCATGTACGTTCAAGAGCGACGTTCATAATTAATGGATTGAAGTTAAGTATTCCTCCAGTTACGTCCGTTTTTCTACGTTCTAATTTCCTTGTCCTGTTCCAGACCTCACGCCAGCCTGAGTGAGCTAAAACGCGTGCATTTCGGCCTCCTCTAGTAACACGGTGTTGACTCTCCTGCCAACCACAACACTGCCCATCATCTCACGCACGCGCGGTGCTCTGTCCGTGGTGTGTAAAGGTTTCCGTCGTTGTGGCTGGAATTCAGTTCCGGCGAGGCAGTGCACTACCATTAACTCACCTGAAGATGGCGGCCAGGTGGTCTGCCGAAATATTGTGTCAGGACGACGACATAATCCGGTTGCAAACCCGTGAAGAATATCAGTACAAATAAAATGCTGCTATTTACGATGATATGCTTTAATGGTATGTGCACAGATGATGACGTTGAAAAGTAGCTGGAAGTCGGTAGCTGAAGGCAAGGCAACCGTCGCTTCTTACCTATATGAATGGAATATGGGTAGATAGATGACCTTGAAGTAGTCGAAACTAGGTAGTTGTTATGCGAGGGGGCTGATGCCTGATGTAGGGAGGAAATGGGGGACGGGCTGTATGGACCCAAGCACAGCAGTATTGCACTCGCGCCCGGCAGCACATACAGACCTTCTTAATGACTTTGCGATCGCACTATAGGAAGCAAACAGCAATTCGAAGAAGTCCTCGAAGCTGTTTTTTAATTTTTGCATCTAGATGGAAATCGGATGGTGACAAGTCGGGACTGTACGGAGGATGATCGCTGAGACTGGATCCAAGGAGTCGGATTGTTGCAGGTGTCCCAGTGCACGTGTGTGGGAAGTGCATCTGAGGAAGAACTCTTCAAATTCTTGCTTTCAATGTACCGAGGGCGTCTCTCAAGCACCGACATAGTTACGTTACACACCACAACATCATCCACTACTATTAGTTGCCTTCTAGCGGCAGGGGGTCGGCGAAGTGGGAAAGCCGACCGAAAAGTGGGCATGACATGTAATATCTCAGCTGATTCTGAGAATGGAATAAAATTTCAGGGGCATTAGTTTTCGTCAGGGCACGGCCTCATTGATTCTGAATGTCTTGGAAATGAGAAGCCAACAACAACGAGTGTGTGCTTACTTGTCATTCATAACTTAGAGATTATGAGCCACGAAACTGCCATTGCTGACTGTTTTGTTACTGACAGCTGCGCAACCTGCAACGTACAGTGTATCTCGTGTTCTGATCCTAAGTGTATACTTTAATGAGTTTTCCTGGCAGTTTAAAGTAGCATGCCTTACAAGAAATGAAAGATCCGTCATGGGTGTCGTCATAGAGCAGCAGCAGCGCTGTCTCTCTTTCTCGTTCTCACTCTCACTCGCTCTCTCTCTCTCTCTCTCTCTCTCTCTCTCTCTCTCTCTTGCATATCACTGCTTAGATAGTACTGGATTAGCACATTGGGATAAAGGATACGGTGTGTTTGTCCATGGAAAGAACTGTTCAAATCTGAGTCCCTGTCTCTCACGCAATTTTATTCAGTTAGGCACTACAAAGCATGAATATGGTCAGGGAAAGAGAAGACTGCAGCAGTACAAATCTCTTACTAATGAAAAAAGTTGTTATATGAGAAATGCTGTAGTAAGAATGAGGACCCCCCCCCTCCCCGCCGGTCTAAGTTGAATTTAGATAGGTTCATGAGGGTGGTCGGTGTAGGTACTGAAAGAACTTCGTTATCCTTTTTCTTCTTCTTCTTCTTCTTCTTCTCCTCAGGAGATCATCTGTACAGTTTTAGTATATCACATGACCAACACTCAAGAGGACGTGCAAGCAAAGGCGGTCCATACCAACAAATTTCCAGGGGATGTATTTGATCTCCGAGGAGTTCTCGAGAAAGATGATCGTTTGGGTTATCTTCCATCCACTGCATGGGAGTCATGTGATTTTCTATCTCGGTAAAACGATTACAAACGAATGTCTTCCATCTGTTTGCGCTCAGTCCGGAGCCGCGCGACTGCTACGGTCGCAGGTTCGAATCCTGCCTCGGGCATGGATGTGTGTGATGTCTTTAGGTTAGTTAGGTTTAAGTAGTTCTAAGTTCTGGGGGACTGATGACCATAGATGTTAAGTCCCATAGTGCTCAGAGCCATTTGAACCATTCCATCTGACAGTCGCGTCCGTCAACAATATCGCATTAAACGATTTTAAAATCTGTTGCGCAACAGAAGTAACACAAAAGATCCAATTTTAGGAAGGTCACGTTGTTGATAGGAGAAAGACTAAATGAGTTAGTACGTCATTCTGAAAGGCTGCACAGAGGTACTCTTCCTTTTGCCTTTTCGGATGCATAGCAGAATACGAGCCCCTGAGTGTCTCCTGCATGAGATGTGGCGAGCCATCTGTGGAAACGTTCCTGTGAGAATGATTCTTAGCTAGAATGCAAATGCTCCACTGGGCTCTTAGGTCCATTTCAGCCACTTGCCCTACACCCTCTGTCACTGAATAACAGCTTCCCAAGACAAGAGACAGAGAATAATAGTCCAAATCGATCACAGAACCTAGCCATACATTGCTGGAGTTGTGCGACATATTTTTTTGTACAGTTTAGTTGAGTGTAGTCGATGGGTATGTAGTATAGTGTTATGTTCGTATCGTACGGAGATGAGGAAAAGGAGAGGGAGAAACCCGATACCAGAAAACAGTCTACTCTCCTCGAACAACATAAAGGTGGGCACCCATCTGATGAAGGGCAGGTCCTGTGAAGAAGTATGAGGCAAGAGAGATACCATCAGACCTCCGCATAAGTATAATCTATACAATACCGAACACAGCAGAAGAAGATATGTGTGAAAACGGTAGCTTTATCAGTTTAAAATTTCATCCATCCAAGTTCCTGACAATAATTATGTGCAGAAAAATGGAAAAGAAAACTGAGGATCGGTTAGATAACGATCAGTTTTGTTTAGGTAAGGTAAAGTGTCCAGAGAGGCAGCTTTGGCGTAACATTTTATAATAGAAGCAAAAGTTAAGAAAAGGCACGAGATGTTCGTACGATATGTCGACCTAGAGAAAAGTGTTCCACAATGTAAAATTCTGCTGGATGTTGTAAATTCCTAGAATAGCAAGAGTATTGTATAGTATTGTATTGTATGTTAACCGGGTACCTAGAAACGACGGGGAGGCTCCGTCCCCGCCACAGCCGCAGTGGTCCACAACCCCACGACGATGACTGCAGTCTACTTCACCCCTCCGCCGCACCACACTGACCCACTCTTTTAGGGTTATTGTGTAGATCGGCCCCCGGTGGACACCCCCCCCCCACCCCCCACCCACCTCCCAGATAACATCTCACAACAGACGAGTGTAACCCCTATCCCTATGTTTGCGTGGTAGAGTAATGGTGGTGTACGCGTACGTGAATAACTTGTTTGCGCAGAAATCACCGACATAGTGTAGCTGAGGCGTAATAAGTGTAACCAGCCCACATTCGCCGAAGCAGATGGAAAACCGCCTAAAAACCATCCACAGATTGGCCGGCTCACCAGATCTCGACACAAGTCCTCCGGGCGGATTCGTTCTGGGGACCAGGTGCTGCTTCCTAATCAGGAAACCCGTGCGTTAGACCCCACTGCTAACCGGGCTGGCTAAAGTAAGAGTAAGTTAAGGGAAAGACGGGTAATGTACAATATTTACCACAACCAAGAGGCAAAAATAAGAATCGAAGGTAATGAATGAAATACTTGGATGAAAAAAAAAAATGTAGACAGGTATGCAGTCTATCACCCTTACTCTCTAATCTGTACGTCGAAGAAGCAATGATGAAAATAAAAGGGAAATTCAGGAATGGAAATGAAATGGCTCAGTTTCAGAGACTTTACTGGTCTCATACAGATTTGATTTTATGTACATAGACTGAAGGTGCGAGTGAAAATTTGTACCAGGGCCTGGAATCGAACACGGGTCTCTTGTTTGCTATGCAGGTACGTTAGCCACTAAGCTAGAACGTGAGGAGCCTCGGCAATTCTGTTCGTGTGTAAGTCAGAATTTAAAGTAGTCTGGAGAGGTAGTGAGAATTTGGTTATAGGAGGGAGGCATGCCAGGGTAATCCGTGCAGTTGTCTGACCTGCTGAGCCAGGGTGGGTAGTGGCTAACATAACTGCCTAGTAAGCAGCAGACCCGGGTAGGATTTCTGACCTTCGTACAAATTTTCACTTACCGCTTCAGTCTATATACATAGAACTCAGGAATGGATTTAAAATTCAAGGGCGAAGCCTCAGTCATAGCTTCACATTCTTTATTGCACAGAAAATACGGATACACTGTACTCAGTTGATAGTTCACAATCACATGCCCCCCAGTCGTCATAAATTGTAGAACATATTAAGAGAATAATATAGGTTGACCAGGGTCAAACAAATCCGTCAATAATCCGTAAAACAAAAATTTGAAACGTACCCCAGTAGAAATACGGTGTAAGGGCGTAGTGTCTTAGCATAGCTAGATTCGAAATGTTTTGCAGGTCTTGCAGCAGCCGGGTTTAATCTCCAGCTTGACATAAGCAGTCAGGCCCATGAGAATGCCCACTAGCACTTCGTACCGGCCGCCGGAGGAGTCACTGACAGCGGTCGTGGCAGGGTATCCATCTAGTTGTGAGATGACACACAGACGACAGAAAAGTCACTACTGAGATTCGTTGATGACTTTGCTATCATCGGTGAAAGAGAGAAAGAATATGTGGGAACTTTTGAATGAGCTCGGAAGAAACCAAAGAAAGACAACAGTAATGAGGTATAGCTGAAATGAGATTGAGAAAAAACTTAACCCCAAAATTGGTGACCACAAAGTAGATCAAATTAAGAAATTTTACTATTTACGAAAATATGGAATTTTACTATCTTCGAAGAAAAATAACTCATGAAAGATGAAGTGAAGAGGACAAAAAAGTAGACAGGAGGCATTCCTGGGCGAGAGATGTCTACTTGTATACTTGACTTAAGAAAGAATTTGTGAGAGTGTATTTTTGGAGCACAGCACTGTTTGCTGACGAATCTTGGATAATGGGAAAACAGGAAAATAAAATAAAAGATA
This sequence comes from Schistocerca serialis cubense, assembly GCF_023864345.2. Taxonomy (NCBI): domain Eukaryota; kingdom Metazoa; phylum Arthropoda; class Insecta; order Orthoptera; family Acrididae; genus Schistocerca; species Schistocerca serialis. Next base: position 255,378,732 of record NC_064644.1, on the reverse strand, counting down.
CATTTGTGGTACGCTTTCTAAACATATTGGGAACAACAGTGATCGCAGTGAACTAGCGATAACACATTGTATAGAACATTCTTTTTATGCGATCAGGACTGTTCTATATAATGTTTTATTTAGGTTACGGTGCTGTAGAAGATTCTGAAAACAAGATGGAGTGGTAAGGTAATAAACGAGGGGGTTCTCTATAAAATCAACGAAGACCGGAACACATGGAAAAACAAACAAGTAGAAGGTGTAGAATGATGGGAAGTGTGTTATGACATCAGGGCGTAGCATCCATGGCACTAGGGGGAACTGTAGAGGGCAAAGGCAATACAGTAAGACAGAGACTGGAATACATCCAGCGAACAACTGAGAACGTAGGTTGCACGTGCTACTCTGAGCTGCTTCAAACCAGACAGAAAAATGAAGACTCACAAATAAAGGGAGAAAGAGAGAAAATTGTAGTTGATATAAAGCGTTTAGTCCGCTGTGTTGTAGGGGGACATCGGTCATACTTACCTGTAGAAAGAGAGTTTCAATGAAAAAACAACCTGCAGAAATGTTATATATCTACTCTACGATATGTTACCTTTCTAGCATTATATAGGTACACTGGAACTGGAACGCAGTTTCTACAACAATTCTAAAACCACTGTGAAAAATTTCGCACATTAATTTTTCAATATTCTAGAGCTTCAGGCTAAGAGACAAGAAACGGTTCAAAATAATTTGTAAAGCAATCGCAGAAATATTGTACGGAATGTGTTATAATCTGGAGGCCCCATTATGCAGTGAAGTGAACGTATTTTTCAATACCACCATCAGAATCACTGGAGCATACTTCAAAGTCTGCAGAGTGTTTCGTGCAATGAAAGGAAGACAGTTGCCTAGTCCAGATCGTGTGCACAGTTCAAGTCTTCGATGCTTCGTTAAAATGCAAATAGCCCTGTAGAGTTGAAGTTTCATTCACTCTGGAGCTAATCTAATATTTTGCTCCAGAAAAGGAAAAAGTTTCCAAAAACACTATCAAGTAAAATCTCGTAATAAGTTGAGGGTATTTAGGATACGTTTCCTATGGAATATTCGAGAGGATTCAATAAAGAAACAAATCACTTTTTTTCCTGAAAGAACACTGATTTTATTCAGGATTTTAATACTCCACATTATTTCACACTCCATTGGTTTCAAACACCTATTTTTCAACGTGATATCCGTCCACGGCCTTACGTAACCTTGTTGAGAGGGCCTGTATGTCTGCATAGTATCACTCTAATGGTCAATATCGGAGACAGCTTCTTGTTGCATCAATAATATGCCTACCATTCACGTACTGCTTCCCGCAGAATGCATCCTTCATTGGGTCAAACAGATGGAAGTCGGAAGGTTCGAGATACGGGCTATAGTGTGGATGAGAAGGAACAGTGAAATGATGTTCAATGATCCCTTCTCGGCTGCTCTTAGTTGAGTGAGAAGAAGAAGTTCGTATGCGCTCTTGTCACGACGAACAGGCTCAAGTTGTTTCTTTAGTCTCCTGAGGGTAGCACAGTACACTTTATAGTTGATCGTTGCACCATGAGAGATGACATCAAACGGACGACAACTTTCAGATGTCCAGAAGACCGCCGTGACGACTTTATAGGCTGAGTGTGGGCTTTTGAACTCCTTCGGAAGAAAGGTGGCATGGCACCACTACACAGATTGCCGTCTTGCTCCGGTTCGAAGTGATCAACACATGTTTCATAGCGTATGGCAGTGTTCGACAAAATATTGTCACGATTGGTCTTGCAATGCATAAGCTATTTCATGTGGATCGTACTTCGTTGCTCTTTATGGAATTCTGTTACGCAGCGAGGACCGGTTGAGAGTGGGGACTGCTTCTTCCAAAGAAAGGTGGTGTGGCGCCACTACGCGGATTGACATCTTGTTTCCGGTTCGAAGTGATCAACCTATGTTTCATGGCTTATGACAATGCTCGACAAAATATTCTCACGATTGGTCTCGCAATGCATAAGCCATTTCATGTGGATCGTACTTCGTTGCTCTTTATGGTCTTCTGTTACGCTGCGAGGAACCTAACAGGCACACACTTTCAAGTACTCCAACATGTGGACGAGTGTGTAAGCACTACCAACAGAGACCTCCAGTGCTGCACCGAGGTGTTTGATTGTGATGCGTCAGTCACCTGGAATGCGAGCATCCGCACGCTCCAACATTGCAAGAGTCACGGCTCTGTTCGGCCGGCCGGAATGCGGCAGATCGGATTGATTTGCATGACCCAATGAGTCGCCATGCTCTAATTCTCTGCCAAGTCTCCGTATACATTCTGCAAACACATGTTAGTAATGCGATGCTATGGTTTCCCAACAAAAGTAACACGGCGATAGCGTCCGCTTGGAAAGCACTCCCGTTACAGCCGTCAGTTAGAAGACGGCTTATAGCGCAGCCACCTATCGTAACTTCGTGAAATTCTAAGGGTTGAAGCGGGGATCTTGCACGATACCCCACACCAAACTACGCACGTTTTCAATCGTAATTGGACGAGGAAGATATGTGTTGCATAGCTTACTGAACGCCCCTCGTAGTAGCCTTCGGACACTGAAGGGGAAAATTACATCACACCTTAGAGTAGAATCACACTCTGTCATGGATGTTGTAAACCAAGTTAAACATACAGTGGTTGACATCAACTGGGAGTACCCTCATATAGGAACAACGAAATATGAAGTACGTCCAACGAAGATGGAAACTAAGTCACTTTCTGTAATCAAAACGCACGTAGTACTGAAGACAGCCAACGTAACATGTGTTTAGATTATCCTATAGCAACTTGTTTGTACGTCGGTTGGGAATTCACTTCTTTTAGAAACCGGAAAGTTGGAAACAGGAGCAGCAATGAACAGACAGACGACGATCTTTTAGTTTTCTTATCCATGGAATAATCAGCAAAGGTTTCTAATTGTACTCCCAGAGAAAGTTATTTGTGTGCGCAACCAATTCTAAAGCGAGACCTATACATCAGACATAAACACAGACAGTCACTTAGCATTTTCAATTTCATGTTGAAACCTATGATAACATCTGAATCGTTGAAACATTTTTCAACATCACCAATTACACAGCCAAAATGTGTTCTTGTGAACTCACAGGAGCCTTACATGCAAGTGCATGGTGGCCGAGTGATGAAAATTTTGAAAGAGGCAGTGGAGATGTGATGCTAGAGATCGGTTAATGTTTACTGACCAAACATACGCTGAATATGTGAAAAATAAATGAACAGGTTGGGTGGCCGTAGAACACATTCGCGCGTATCACCTTCGATGGATCTTAAGTGTTTCTCGTAATATGACATTCAATACAGACAGAAAAGGAACATAAGAAATGAGTGTGAAAGAATAACACCTCAGAGACAGATGGCTAAAAGCGTCGCACAATGGTATCAGGTTTCACATTGTCTCAATAACAATCTAGGCAGCAAAAAACCTTGCGAAAAGAGGGAAAACGAGTCCCTATGCTCCGACAGGCATTAAAAACTCTTCCTATGTAGATGAACTTAGTGGCAGAACTACAGTATCCGACATACAACAAAAATGAATATAACAATCACTGAGAACACGTAAAAAATACGTAAAAAAACTTTTACAGGGTTTTACGGAAGTATAAATAATCACTGTTTCTGTGAGAAAAATTCATACGTGCATCGTTTCCCTGTCAGGAATCCATAAGCTTATGATGACTGTGATGTTCAGGGACGGTGTTGAAAATGGCGTTTGATGAATATAGTTTTAGGGTTTTGCTGAAAATATCACCCGTTTGCATTAATGCACAACTGGCTTCAGCGTACTAACACGTTTAGAACTATCAACACTCTAAAATTCTGCGTTTGTAGTTGTCTTCTTTTTTTTTAACCCTGTCTGTACAGGGTGATTGAAAAGGCTGCATACAAATGAAGAGGCTAAGAGATGAACGAAAATATATCTTTGGAATAGGAACTTAAAGCCTTGCTAGTAATCCTGAGCAACTGTAAGCTTTGTAATGTCAGGAAAGACAATGACAATCCAAGCTAAGCACCGTATGCTCACTATAGACAATATAACGTTTTTCGTTTAAGTGCTTTACGTATGTTGCCTCCTTTACGTGAAACCAGTTTCTCACGAAAAAACACTTCTTTCCATGTTACCCGTAGAGTCTGAGGAGGTTCATACGTTGCCGGGTGTACTTCCTCGAGTGCACACATTTTCTACGAAGATATTTTGCTGTGTTGAATGTGATGGCTAGCACTTTGAATATTTTTTCCACGTTCAACTTGTTCAGTAAACAACACATTAATATTGCTGACAGTCGAAAGCTTCCTCTAGCTGGGAATTACTTCCAAGATTATAGGTTCCTGTGTTTCGACCCCCATTAACAGCATCTTCAGATTGTGCGGAACCTTTCGAATCATTCTGTGCTATATACAATTGAAATATATTTCTTTTTAATTGGTCAGCGAATAGAATAGGTATGTCCAGTTACGGAGACCAACAAAACAGTTTCCTATATCAGCGTGAAACACTGACGAAAAGCACGGTATTCCTGACGCAGTAACGACACCTCAAAACAGGAATAAGTTGCAGAAAAAACGTTTTGTGTCTTTTATACGTTACAATTGCAAGTGATTTCAGCGCCTAAATTGTTGGTTGCGTGTTATTTGCTTTCTCCGTTCCACAGAGTTACGTAAGGGGAACGGCTGAGGTCATTCGCGTTTATTGATTGGCACAGGATGCAACAGAGAGGGCCAAGAGCCCGTTATCAGAGTGGATCATCGTCGCCTGAGTGGCGGCTGATGGCGTCACGGATAAAGCGCAGCGGCGGACGTATACCAACGACATTGAAGTCTCTCACTAGCATGAACTAAAATGAAGCTTCCCTTATTGCCATAATACAAGGTAAATTTCTCTAGGATGTGTTAAAACCTCTATTCAGTCCTATGTGAATATACACAGCTATAAAGAATGGTCATACCGTGAATGGACCAGGGGTCAAGATATTTATGGCCCGTTTCACTATTTTTCTAGTTTATTTATGAATTTTTAACGTGGTGACACTAAATGTTGAGCGATGACGTAATTTGTTATATCATCAGCTTGACCGTGGCCCATAAATGACAGGTCTGCAATGTGTGTTCACTCCTCATTGCGTCCATGGCAACCATTTCAAACCTGAAACTTCCTCGCAGATTAATATTCTTTTTTAAAACAATTTTTTAAATCTCCTTGTGTTTTCCAGAAATTGTGACCAAGGATAAACTAATCTCTCTGCATAAACACATTTCCCTCTTACAATCACAAACAAAGTATCGACACTAAATTCACATAGGAATCTCAGTATGTTTGCATCAGATTTCTCTGCACAAAGTCGATGTTTCACGAATACCCTGGCAGGTACATTCGTAAGAGGTGTCGTACTCATCGTGTCTCAGGAACTACTTGGAAATCACCTTCTGCCGACGCACGTTCTTATAACCCATAAATCTTCACGATGTACTGTCATGCTCAAAAGTGTGTAAACGACCTGAGTGTCTTTCACCTGAATTGCATGCAGCACACATAACGTAACAATCGTGCAGGTCCCTTGGCCTCGTTTCAGTACAGTCTCATGACTATACAAAATAATTACAGTAATTGACGAATAGGAAACACTACTCTATATTACAGTAGTTCTAGATGTAAATTGTTACCAAGATACTGTAATGTTAGGAAGAACCTGAGACAGTCCTTAACGCTTGTGAACTCAAATTTATTTACCGCCAAGCGCTCTAGCAGAACATCACCGTCAACAACGCATCACTAGTAATTTCACTATACTCGTCGTGGCACGTTGGTCTTTGTGCACTTCGAAAACCACATGTCGTACTTGTTATTTAAAACAAAGTGACATTAAAAATAAGTCATATGTCGCGAGACTAGATCACAATAGTAATGGTCATTGCTCAAAAACCATAAAGAGTCGTGATACAACACATCTTTACCCAGTATCAGTTGGAAAATCTAAATTTAAATTACTTGACGAAATTTTTTTGTAGGACCAGGGCGATTGTCAACAAACTGTGATCCCTGTGAACTAACCACGGTGGTGTTAAATATGGTTTCATTCTCACCTAAGAAACTTGAAATGGCGTAATTATGTGCTGGATGGCGATTCGAACACAGTACCGAAGCAGATTATGATGTAAGCAAAGTCAGAGACCATATATTGAATTTTCTCAGCAGGTGTGAGATGTTTGAAAGTGCAGCGACGACAGCCCGCATCTCGTGGTCGTGCGGTAGCGTTCTCGCTTCCCACGCCCGGGTTCCCGGGTTCCATTCCCGGCGGGGTCAGGGATTTTCTCTGCCTCGTGATGGCTGGGTGTTGTGTGCTGTCCTTAGGTTAGTTAGGTTTAAGTAGTTCTGAGTTCTAGGGGACTGATGACCATAGATGTTAAGTCCCATAGTGCTCAGAGCCATTTTGCAGTGACGACAAAAATGAACAATTTCTACCTTCATGGAATTCGAACCCGTCACCTGTCTCTGTTGTTTTCTAGCCACGAATGGACATTAAAAACAGGTTTCTGTGATCGTAAGCGAGATTTGCGCAGGTTTAAACTAGAAATGACGGAACGAAGTACAATGAATGAAGGCAATCAACAGTTACGTGTGCGCATTCTAATGCCTGATAGGACATTACGGAAAATTTTGTCTCGAAGCAGGTTTCGAACCCTGACACGCACCTTATGTGGAGAATTTGAGGATTTTTTACCCTTGAGCAAACAATAAATTGATGACACTGTCTGATCTCTAACGGATCAAATCCCGTGAAACCGGAACCAATATATTCAACACCCCGAACCGAAATAAGAGGTGGATTAAATGTCCTGTGACTTAACATGGTTTGTATAACAAAGGTTACCGCAAACAGAGATTTAGCATGAAGCCACCAACGCCCTTGGTACCGTCCAACGTAAGCTGTATTTGGTAGTGAAGTGACATAACGTTTAATATGAGTTTGGAACCACGGTGGAACCGTATTTTCTTCATGTGGTATAATCTGAAATCAAAAGGATCTACTAGGGCCCACTAAAAATCTTCGCCTGAAGTGAGAAAAGAACGATGACACTACTTATACCAAACTACAATACTGGCCGTTAAAACTGCTACATCACGAAGATGACGTGCTAGAGACGCGAAATTTAACCGACAGGAAGAAGAAACTGTGATATACAAATGATTATTTTTTCAGAGCATTGACACAAGGTTGGCGCCGGTAGCGACACCTACAACGTGCTGACATGAGGAAAGTTTCTAACCGATTCCTCATACAGAAACAGCAGTTGACCAGTGTTACCTGGTGAAACGTTGTTGTGATGCCTCGTGTAAGGAGGAGAAATGCATACCATCACATTTCCGACTTTGATAAAGGTGGGATTGTAGCCTGTCGCCGGCCGCGGTGGCCGTGCGGTTCTAGGCGCTCCTGTCCGGAGCGCGCTGCTGCTACGGTCGGAGGTTCGAATCCTGCCTCGGGCATGGGTGTGTGTGATGTCCTTAGGTTAGTTAGGTTTAAGTAGTTCTAAGTTCTAGGAGACTGATGACCACAGCAGTTGAGTCCCATAGAGCTCAGAGCCATTTGAACCATTTTGTAGCCTGTCCCAATTGCGGTTTATCGTATCGCGACACTGCTGCTCGCGTAGGTCGAGACCCAATGACTGTTAGCAGAATATGGAATCGGTGTGTTCAGCAGGGTAATACGGAACGCCGTGCTGGATCCCAACAGCCTCGTATCACTAGCAGTTGAGATGACAGCAATCTTATCCGCATGGCGGTAACGGATCGTGCAGCCACGTCTCGATCCCTGAGTCAACAGATGGGGACGTTTGCAAGACAACAACCATCTGCACGAACACTTCGACGACGTTTGCAGCACCATGGACCATCAGCTCGGAGGCCATGGCTGCGGTTACCCTTGACGCTGCATCACATACAGGAGCGCCTGCGATGGTGTTCTCAACGACTAACCTGGGTGCACGAATTGCAAAACGTCATTTTTTCGGATGAATCCAGGTTCTGTTTACAGCATAATGATGGCTGTATCCATGTTTGGCGGCATCGCTGTGAACGCACATTGCAAGCGTGTATTCGTCATCACCATATTTTCGTATCAGCCGACGTGATGGTAAGGGGGGCCATTGGTCACACGTCTCGGTCACCTCTTGTTCGCACTGACGGCAGTTTGAACAGTGGACGTTATATTTCAGATGTGTTACCACCCGTGGCTCTACCCTTCATTCGATCCCCGCAGTATATTTCAGATGTGTTATGACCCGTGGCTCTACCCTTCATTCGATCCCTGCGAAACCATACATTTCAGCAGGATAATGCACTACCGCATGTTGCAGGTCCTGTACGGGCCTTTGTGGATACAGAAAATGTTCGACTGCTCCCATGGCCAGCACATTCTCCGATCTCTCAGCAATTGAAAACGTCTGGTCAATGGTGGCCGAGCAACTGGCTCGTCACAATACGCCAGTCACTACTCTTGATGAACTGTGGTGTCGTGTTGTAGCTGCATGGGTAGCTGTACCTGTACACACCACCCAAGCTCTGTTTGACTCAATGCACCGGCGTATCAAGGCCGTAACTATGGCCAGAGGTGGTTGTTCTGGGTACTGATATCTCAGGATCTATGCACCCAAATTACGTGAAAATGTAATCACATGCAAGTCTAGTCTAATATATTTGTCCAATGAATACCAGTTTACCATCTGCATTTCTTCTTGGCGCAGCAATTTTAATGGCCAGTAACGTAGTATCTAGCTGCTAGCCCAGAGAATTACGATCTCGATTTTTCCGTAATTTAGTGTTGTACAACTCGTCGGTCTGCTAACAGTATCAATTTGTTGTAAGCCCAGATATAATTAACTTCATTTTATAATCTGCCAGTAACAGCAAAACAATGGGGAAAACATTTCCGTGAAGAACTCGTGGCTGTGTGTCCTGATCAAAAAAACTTCTGCTCCACCGGCCTACCGCCACCAGACGTTAGCCTATGGTCTACAGCGGACGTATTTACTCTCACGTTGGCTAACGCAAAGTTATTTACTATTATTGTTTGGTCTTTAGTGTGAAATATTTTCTAAAAACAGCGTTTACACTATGCAGTAACAAAAACATAGTAAACAGTAGTCTCGCAGCAGATGACGTGAGGAATGCCAAGTAAGTAATCTACCATTTCGGGCAAATTTTACCTGGGTAAAGGAAGTTGGTGCATAGGTTTGTGACTTTTAGATCTCATAGCAGGGGCAAGGCAGAAAGCTTGAATATTACTGCACCGTGCAGGGTGAGTGTTATCGAAGAAGTGAATAATAGCTTCCTTCTGTCACGTAAGATGATTTGAACGTGGATTGTTTACCACATTTAGCAAGCTGAATCCTATAGCTCTGTCACATAAAGAGTGAAAATGTTAACTTCCTGTGACTTAACGATCTAGAACCGACACAACTTCGACTTCATAGTAGGACATCGTTTCCACTGACCTACCGACTTACCACAGCACTCACTGCTCCCTCATAGTGCTAGCGATACCTACGACAGGATGATTCGTAATGAAGACCAAATTATTTGTAGTGACTGCGTGGAATGACATTCCTGGGCTAAAAATGTACCTCAGATAGTTATGACACATCATAAGTGCAAATCGTTCGTAATATGTAATTGGAAAAAAATGGTAATGAGCGTTTGGCGTCATTGACCGGGAGGCCCCTTGCGTGACAAGTCCGGCCGCTTTGGTGCAGGTCTTACTACATTCGGCGCCACATTGGCGACCTGCGCGTCGGATGGTGTAAGAATGTGTACAGGCTATCCAGAGGCTATTGTATTATTTTGAAGTATCAGATTTCATTAACAGTGTTCGATGTCAACCAGGTTGTTACTGGAAAATCCTCAACAACGTGTGAATGGCATCGCCACACCACAGTCACATGTTATAGTAGTTGTTACTGAGTACGTCTTTCTTCGCCACTTTGTTCGGTAACTAATGATAACGGTCTACTTTCTGTTAAAAATTTATTTGTTTACACGTTTCGGAGGCAGCCCATAATCACAACATCAGTTAAAAGGACTTCATATATACGTAGTTTTGTTTTCATCACGTCATTAGGCTAAAAGAGATGATGAGTAATAGTGTATACCATGGACATTCAATAATTAAAGACAAAAATTGATGTAGAAACGAATAAAATTTTAGGAGAATTTTTTTTACACTCAAATCTTTCGATTTGAATTACGATGATGAACTGAAAACAGTTGATAGACAAAAAGTTGTTTTCTTTCTAACCTGTAAATTGCATTAACGATGGCGTGCGTTCTTAAACTTTCCATATTAGTTGAAAAACTTTCAGGGACCATTTTTTTCTAAAGTAAACTATACAAAATCCGTTCGAGAATGCTTTTATATTGTGCTGAAAGTTGTATGAATAGCGGAAATTTAAGTGGACAGAACAGTTCGGAAACGGTCGAATCTAAAGACTGACGATTAACGTCATGGCCGGTGAGTAGAAGTATCAACTCCTTCGCTTGAAACCCACATTGACGACATTTCTCGTGACAACCGACGTTTTGAAATTGAACATATAGCAAAACCAAGTCCAGTAAATGTTGGCACATTTCACATAACGTCACCATTAGCAAGCTCAATTACTGCAAAAGAAGTGAAAAACGGACCCCGAAAGAGTTAATGCAACAACACAAGGAATCAAGACTCAAAGTGAACAGATTTAAAGGAACGTTATTAAGGGGATTGTGACCCTTTTCTAAACAAGATTTTACCGTCTGATAAAACTTCGGTTCACTGCTTTGAGTCCAAAAGACAATGTTCAAACAACAAAACAAAGACGGCTTTGCAACAGGTTTACAAAACATAGTCCATTGTTGGGAGAAGTGTATTATTACTGATGGGAAGTATGTTGAGAAGCAGTATAAGTCTCATTTTGTAGAAATGCACAGTTTTTTCTACTTCATTGTATCTAATTTAATCGAATTTCCGTTGTACTGAACGATCTAAACGGATTTAATCACAAACCATAAGTTCGTGCATGACATTTCTATCTTAATTCAATACCAACGTTAACGTCATGTGGCATGGTACTGCGTATTAAGTCCTTTTGTATGACGTTCTGATGGTGGAACATGCTTGAAACGTCTAAACAAATGAATTTTCGACAAATAGCTGTCATTGTCAGCGACAGAATGAAGCAATGAGAAGCTAATTTTCAGTTTTCACCAAGTGGTTGCACGGTACCTGCGCGACTTTACGTCGCAAACGATACTCAAGCTTGTTAATCACACTAGCGGTTTGTATGATTACACCTTTATGTAGACGATTTAATATGTTCCACAGCAGACTGCCATTTCGTTGTGGAGGTGATAAGAGTAACAGATTATCACATTACCGTCCACGCTCACTACTCTCCTCCACAATTCGACTGTGCATTCCTCATGAATTGAGAATCTGAACGCAGATTAATGTTCTGTTATGTGAATATATTTTCGTGCTTAGCCTTGATGAAGCGATATTGTGAAAAGGGCTTGTCATGAAACTTCCTGGCAGATTAAAACTGTGTGCCCGACCGAGACTCGAACTCGGGACCTTTGCCCTTCGCGGGCAAGTGCTCTACCATCTGAGCTACCGAAGCACGACTCACGTCCGCTACTCACAGCTTTACTTCTGCCAGTACCTCGTCTCCTACCTTCCAAACTTTACAGAAGCTCTCCTGCGAAGCTTGCAGAACTAGCACTCCTGAAAGAAAGGATATAGCGGAGACATGGCTTAGCCACAGCCTGGGGGATGTTTCCAGAATGAGATTTTCACTCTGCAGCGGAGTGTGCGCTGATATGAAAATTCCTGGCAGATTAAAACTGTATGCCCGACCGAGACTCGAACTCGGGAACTTTGCCTTTCGCGGGCAAGTGCCCTACGATCTGAGCTACCGAAGCACGACTCACGTCGGGTACTCACAGCTGTACTTCTGCCAGTACCTCGTCTCCTACCTTCCAAACTTTACAGAATCTCTCCAGCGAACCTTGCAGAACTAGCACTCCTGAAAGAAAGGATATAGCGGAGACATGGCTTAGCCACAGCCTGGGGGATGTTTCCAGAATGAGATTTTCACTCTGCAGCGGAGTGTGCGCTGATATGAAACTTCCTGGCAGATTAAAACTGTGTGCCCGACCGGACTCGAACTCGGGACCTTTGCCATTCGCGGGGAAATGCTCTACCTTCTGAGCTACCGAAGAACGACTCACGTCCGGTACTCACAGCTTTACTTCTGCCAGTACCTCGTCTCCTACCTTCCAAACCTTACAGAAGCCCTCCTGCGAACCTTGCAGAAGTAGCACTCCTGAAAGAAAGGATATAGCGGAGACATTGCTTAGCCACGGCCTGGGGGATGTTTCTAGAATGAGATTTTCACTCTGCAGCGGAGTGTGCGTTGATATGAAACTTCCTGGCAGATTAAAACTGTGTGCCCGACCGAGACTCGAACTCGGGACCTTTGCCTTTCGCGGGCAAGTGCTCTACCATCTGAGAACGACTCACGTCCGGTACTCACAGCTTTACTTCTGCCAGTACCTCGTCTCCTACCTTCGGTCGGGCACACAGTTTTAATCTGCCAGGAAGTTTCATATCAGCGCACACTCCGCTGCAGAGTGAAAATCTCATTCTGGAAACATCCCCCAGGCTGTGGCTAAGCCATGTCTCCGCTATATCCTTTCTTTCAGGAGTGCTACTTCTGCAAGTTTCGCAGGAGAGCTTCTGTAAATTTTGGAAGGTGGGAGACGAGGTACTGGCAGAAGTAAAGCTGTGAGTACCGGACGTGAGTCGTTCTTCGGTAGCTCAGATGGTAGAGCACTTGCCCGCGAAAGGCGAAGGTCCCGAGTTCGAGTCTCCGTCGGGCACACAGTTTTAATCTGCCAGGAAGTTTCATATCAGCGCACATTCAGCTGCAGAGTGAAAATCTCATTCTGGAAACATCCCCCAGGCTGTGGCTAAGCCATGAATCCGCTATATCCTTTCTTTCAGGAGTGCTACTTCTGCAAGGTTCGCAGGAGAGCTTCTGATAAGTTTGGAAGGTAGGAGACGAGGTACTGGCAGAAGTAAAGCTGTGAGTACCGGACGTGAGTCGTTCTTCGGTAGCTCAGATGGTAGAGCACTTGCCCGCGAAAGGCGAAGGTCCCGAGTTCGAGTCTCGGTCGGGCACACAGTTTTAATCTGCCAGGAAGTTTCATATCAGCGCACACTCCGCTGCAGAGTGAAAATCTCATTCTGGGAACATCCCCTCTGGCTGTGGATAAGCCATGTCTCCGCTATATCCTTTCTTTCAGGAGTGCTAGTTCTGCAAGGTTCGCAGGAGAGCTTCTGTAAAGTTTGGAAGGTAGGAGACGAGGTACCGGCAGAAGTAAAGCTGTGAGTATCGGACGTAAGTCGTGCTTCGGTAGCTCATATGGTAGAGCACTTGCCCGCGAACGGCTAAGGTCCTGAGTTCGAGTCTCGGTCGCGCACACAGTTTTAATCTGCCAGGAAGTTTCATATCAGCGCACACTCCGCTGCAGAGTGAAAATATCATTCTGGAAACATCCCCCAGGCTGTGGCTAAGCCATGTCTCCGCTATATCCTTTCTTTCAGGAGTGCTAGTTCTGCAAGGTTCGCAGGAGAGCTTCTGTAAAGTTTGGAAGGTAGGAGACGAGGTACTGGCAGAAGTAAAGCTGTGAGTACCGGACGTGAGACGTGCTTCGGTAGCTCAGATGGTAGAGCACTTGCCCGCGAAAGACAAAGGTCCCAAGTTCGAGTCTCGGTCGGGCACTCAGTTTTAATCTGCCAGGAAGTTTCATATCAGCGCACACTCCGCTGAAGAGAGAAAATCTCATTCTGGCAACATCCCCCAGGCTGTGGCTAAGCCATGTCTCCGCTATATCCTTTCTTTCAGGAGTGCTAGTTCTGCAAGGTTCGCAGGAGAGCTTCTGTAAAGTTTGGAAGGTAGGAGACGAGGTACTGGCAGAAGTAAAGCTGTGAGTACCGGACGTAAGTCGTGCTTCGGTAGCTCATATGGTAGAGCACTTGCCCGCGAACGGCAAAGTTCTCGAGTTCGAGTCTCGGTCGGGCACACAGTTCTAATCTGCCAGGATGTTTCATATCAGCGCACACTCCGCTGCAGAGAGAAAATCTCATTCTGGAAACATCCCCCAGGCTATGGCTAAGCCATGTCTCCGCAATATCCTTTCTTTCAGGAGTGCTAGTTCTGCAAGGTTCGCAGGAGAGCTTCTGTAAAGTTTGGAAGGTAGGAGACGAGCTACTGGCAGAAGTAAAGCTGTTTGTACCGGACGTGAGTCGTGCTTCGGTAGTTCAGATGGTAGAGCACTTGCCCGCGAAAGTCAAAGGTCCCGAATTCGAGTCTCGGTCGGGCACACAGTTTTAATCTGCCAGGAAGTTTCATATCAGCGCACACTCCGCTGCAGAGTGAAAATCTCATTCTGGGAACATCCCCTCTGGCTGTGGATAAGCCATGTCTCCGCTATATCCTTTCTTTCAGGAGTGCTAGTTCTGCAAGGTTCGCAGGAGAGCTTCTGTAAAGTTTGGAAGGTAGGAGACGAGGTTCCGGCAGAAGTAAAACTGTGAGTACCGGACAAGAGTCGTGCTTCGGTAGCTCAGATGGCAGAGCACTTGCCCGCGAAAGGCAAAGGTCCCGAGTTCGAGTCTCGGTCGGGCACACATTTTTAATCTGCCAGGAAGTTTCATATCAGCGCACACTCCGCTGCAGAGTGAAAATCTCATTCTGGAAACATCCCCCAGGCTGTGGCTAAGCCATGTCTCCGCTATATCCTTTCTTTCAGGAGTGCTAGTTCTGCAAGGTTCGCAGGAGAGCTTCTGTAAATTTTGGAATGTGGGAGACGAGGTACTGGCAGAAGTAAAGCTGTGAGTACCGGACGTGACTCGTGCTTCAGTAGCTCATATGGTAGAGCACTTGCCCGCGAACGGCAAAGTTCCCGAGTTCGAGTCTCGGTCGGGCACACAGTTTTAATCTGCCAGGAAGTTTCATATCAGCGCACACTCCGCTGCAGAGTGAAAATCTCATTCTGGAAACATCTCCCTGGCTGTGGCTAAGCCATATCTCCGCTATATCCTTTCATTCAGGAGTGCTAGTTCTGCAAGGTTCGCAGGAGAGCTTCTGTAAAGTTTGGAAGGTAGGAGACGAGGTACTGGCAGAAGTAAAGCTGTGAGTACCGGACGTGAGTCGTGCTTCGCTAGCTCACATGGTAGAGCACTTGCCCGCGAAAGGCAAAGGTCCCGAATTCGAGTCTCGGTCGGGCACACAGTTTTAATCTGCCAGGAAGTTTCATATCAGCGCACACTCCGCTGCAGAGTGAAAATCTCATTCTGGAAACATCCCCCAGGCTATGGCTAAGCCATGTCTCCGCTATATCCTTTCTTTCAGGAGTGCTAGTTCTGCAAGGTTCGCAGGAGAGCTTCTGTAAAGTTTGGAAGGTAGGAGACGAGGTACCGGCAGAAGTAAAGCTGTGAGTACCGGACGTAAGTCGTGCTTCGGTAGCTCATATATTAGAGCACTTGCCCGCGAACGGCTAAGGTCCTGAGTTCGAGTCTCGGTCGCGCACACAGTTTTAATCTGCCAGGAAGTTTCATATCAGCGCACACTCCGCTGCAGAGTGAAAATCTCATTCTGGAAACATCCCCCAGGCTGTGGCTAAGCCATGTCTCCGCTATATCCTTTCTTTCAGGAGTGCTAGTTCTGCAAGGTTCGCAGGAGAGCTTCTGTAAAGTTAGGAAGGTAGGAGACGAGGTACTGGCAGAAGTAAAGCTGTGAGTACCGGACGTGAGACGTGCTTCGGTAGCTCAGATGGTAGAGCACTTGCCCGCGAAAGACAAAGGTCCCAAGTTCGAGTCTCGGTCGGGCACTCAGTTTTAATCTGCCAGGAAGTTTCATATCAGCGCACACTCCGCTGAAGAGAGAAAATCTAATTCTGGCAACATCCCCCAGGCTGTGGCTAAGCCATGTCTCCGCTATATCCTTTCTTTCAGGAGTGCTAGTTCTGCAAGGTTCGCAGGTGAGCTTCTGTAAAGTTTGGAAGGTAGGAGACGAGGTACTGGCAGAAGTAAAGCTGTGAGTACCGGACGTAAGTCGTGCTTCGGTAGCTCATATGGTAGAGCACTTGCCCGCGAACGGCAAAGGTCTCGAGTTCGAGTCTCGGTCGGGCACACAGTTCTAATCTGCCAGGATGTTTCATATCAGCGCACACTCCGCTGCAGAGAGAAAATCTCATTCTGGAAACATCCCCCAGGCTATGGCTAAGCCATGTCTCCGCAATATCCTTTCTTTCAGGAGTGCTAGTTCTGCAAGGTTCGCAGGAGAGCTTCTGATAAGTTTGGAAGGTAGGAGACGAGGTACTGGCAGAAGTAAAGCTGTTTGTACCGGACGTGAGTCGTGCTTCGGTAGCTCAGATGGCAGAGAAGTTGCCCGCGAAAGGCAATGGTCCCGAGTTCGAGTCTTGGTTTGGCACACAGTTTTAATCCGCCAGGAAGTTTCATATCAGCGCACACTCCGCTGCAGAGTGAAAACCTTATTCTGGATACATCGCCCAGGCTGTGGCTAAGCCATTTCTCCGCTATATCCTTTCTTTCACGAGTGCTAGTTCTGCAAGGTTCGCAGGAGAGCTTCTGTAAAGTTTGGATGGTAGGAGACGAGGTACTGACAGAAGTAAAGCTGTGAGTACCGGACGTGACTCGTGCTTCAGTAGCTCATATGGTAGAGCACTTGCCCGCGAACGGCAAAGTTCCCGAGTTCGAGTCTCGGTCGGGCACACAGTTTTAATCTGCCAGGAAGTTTCATATCAGCGCACACTCCGCTGCAGAGTGAAAATCGCATTCTGGAAACATCTCCCTGGCTGTGGCTAAGCCATATCTCCGCTATATCCTTTCATTCAGGAGTGCTAGTTCTGCAAGGTTCGCAGGAGAACTTCTGTAAAGTTTGGAAGGTAGGAGACGAGGTACTGGCAGAAGTAAAGCTGTGAGTACCGGACGTGAGTCGTGCTTCGCTAGCTCAAATGGTAGAGCACTTGCGCGCGAAAGGCAAAGGTCCCGAATTCGAGTCTCGGTGGGGCACACAGTTTTAATCTGCCAGGAAGTTTCATATCAGCGCACACTCCGCTGCAGAGTGAAAATCTCATTCTGGAAACATCCCCCAGGCTGTGGCTAAGCCATGTCTCCGCTATATCCTTTCTTTCAGGAGTGCTAGTTCTGCAAGGTTCGCAGGAGAGCTTCTGTAAAGTTTGGAAGGTAGGAGACGAGGTACCGGCAGAAGTAAAGCTGTGAGTACCGGACGTAAGTCGTGCTTCGGTAGCTCATATAGTAGAGCACTTGCCCGCGAACGGCTAAGGTCCTGAGTTCGAGTCTCGGTCGCGCACACAGTTTTAATCTGCCAGGAAGTTTCATATCAGCGCACACTCCGCTGCAGAGTGAAAATATCATTCTGGAAACATCCCCCAGGCTGTGGCTAAGCCATGTCTCCGCTATATCCTTTCTTTCAGGAGTGCTAGTTCTGCAAGGTTCGCAGGAGAGCTTCTGTAAAGTTTGGAAGGTAGGAGACGAGGTACTGGCAGAAGTAAAGCTGTGAGTACCGGACGTGAGACGTGCTACGGTAGCTCAGATGGTAGAGCACTTGCCCGCGAAAGACAAAGGTCCCAAGTTCGAGTCTCGGTCGGGCACTCAGTTTTAATCTGCCAGGAATTTTCATATCAGCGCACACTCCGCTGAAGAGAGAAAATCTCATTCTGGCAACATCCCCCAGGCTGTGGCTAAGCCATGTCTCCGCTATATCCTTTCTTTCAGGAGTGCTAGCTCTGCAAGGTTCGCAGGAGAGCTTCTGTAAAGTTTGGAAGGTAGGAGACGAGGTCCTGGCAGAAGTAAAGCTGTGAGTACCGGACGTAAGTCGTGCTTCGGTAGCTCATATGGTAGAGCACTTGCCAGCGAACGGCAAAGGTCTCGAGTTCGAGTCTCGGTCGGGCACACAGTTCTAATCTGCCAGGATGTTTCATATCAGCGCACACTCCGCTGCAGAGAGAAAATCTCATTCTGGAAACATCCCCCAGGCTATGGCTAAGCCATGTCTCCGCAATATCCTTTCTTTCAGGAGTGCTAGTTCTGCAAGGTCCGCAGGAGAGCTTCTGTAAAGTTTGGAAGGTAGGAGACGAGCTACTGGCAGAAGTAAAGCTGTTTGTACCGGACGTGAGTCGTGCTTCGGTAGTTCAGATGGTAGAGCACTTGCCCGCGAAAGTCAAAGGTCCCGAATTCGAGTCTCGGTCGGGCACACAGTTTTAATCCGCCAGGAAGTTTCATATCAGCGCACACTCCGCTGCAGAGTGAAAATCTCATTCTGGGAACATCCCCTCTGGCTGTGGATAAGCCATGTCTCCGCTATATCCTTTCTTTCAGGAGTGCTAGTTCTGCAAGGTTCGCAGGAGAGCTTCTGTAAAGTTTGGAAGGTAGGAGACGAGGTACCGGCAGAAGTAAAACTGTGAGTACCGGAGAAGAGTCGTGCTTCGGTAGCTCAGATGGCAGAGCACTTGCCCGCGAAAGGCGAAGGTCCCGAGTTTGAGTCTCGGTCGGGCACACATTTTTAATCTGCCAGGAAGTTTCATATCAGCGCACACTCCGCTGCAGAGTGAAAATCTCATTCTGGAAACATCCCCCAGGCTGTGGCTAAGCCATGTCTCCGCTATATCCTTTCTTTCAGGAGTGCTAGTTCTGCAAGGTTCGCAGGAGAGCTTCTGTAAATTTTGGAAGGTGGGAGACGAGGTACTGGCAGAAGTAAAGCTGTGAGTACCGGACGTGACTCGTGCTTCAGTAGCTCAAATGGTAGAGCACTTGCCCGCGAACGGCAAAGTTCTCGAGTTCGAGTCTCGGTCGGGCACACAGTTTTAATCTGCCAGGAAGTTTCATATCAGCGCACACTCCGCTGCAGAGTGAAAATCTCATTCTGGAAACATCTCCCTGGCTGTGGCTAAGCCATATCTCCGCTATATCCTTTCATTCAGGAGTGCTAGTTCTGCAAGGTTCGCAGGAGAGCTTCTGTAAAGTTTGGAAGGTAGGAGACGAGGTACTGGCAGAAGTAAAGCTGTGAGTACCGGACGTGAGTCGTGCTTCGCTAGCTCACATGGTAGAGCACTTGCCCGCGAAAGGCAAAGGTCCCGAATTCGAGTCTCGGTCGGGCACACAGTTTTAATCTGCCAGGAAGTTTCATATCAGCGCACACTCCGCTGCAGAGTGAAAATCTCATTCTGGAAACATCACCCAGGCTATGGCTAAGCCATGTCTCCGCTATATCCTTTCTTTCAGGAGTGCTAGTTCTGCAAGGTTCGCAGGAGAGCTTCTGTAAAGTTTGGAAGGTAGGAGACGAGGTACCGGCAGAAGTAAAGCTGTGAGTACCGGACGTAAGTCGTGCTTCGGTAGCTCATATGGTAGAGCACTTGCCCGCGAACGGCTAAGGTCCTGAGATCGCGTCTCGGTCGCGCACACAGTTTTAATCTGCCAGGAAGTTTCATATCAGCGCACACTCCGCTGCAGAGTGAAAATCTCATTCTGGAAACATCCCCCAGGCTGTGGCTAAGCCATGTCTCCGCTATATCCTTTCTTTCAGGAGTGCTAGTTCTGCAGGGTTCGCAGGAGAGCTTCTGTAAAGTTAGGAAGGTAGGAGACGAGGTACTGGCAGAAGTAAAGCTGTGAGTACCGGACGTAAGTCGTGCTTCGGTAGCTCATATGGTAGAGCACTTGCCCGCGAACGGCAAAGGTCTCGAGTTCGAGTCTCGGTCGGGCACACAGTTCTAATCTGCCAGGATGTTTCATATCAGCTCACACTCCGCTGCAGAGAGAAAATCTCATTCTGGAAACATCCCCCAGGCTATGGCTAAGCCATGTCCCCGCAATATCCTTTCTTTCAGGAGTGCTAGTTCTGCAAGGTCCGCAGGAGAGCTTCTGTAAAGTTTGGAAGGTAGGAGACGAGCTACTGGCAGAAGTAAAGCTGTTTGTACCGGACGTGAGTCGTGCTTCGGTAGTTCAGATGGTAGAGCACTTGCCCGCGAAAGTCAAAGGTCCCGAATTCGAGTCTCGGTCGGGCACACAGTTTTAATCTGCCAGGAAGTTTCATATCAGCGCACACTCCGCTGCAGAGTGAAAATCTCATTCTGGGAACATCCCCTCTGGCTGTGGATAAGCCATGTCTCCGCTATATCCTTTCTTTCAGGAGTGCTAGTTCTGCAAGGTTCGCAGGAGAGCTTCTGTAAAGTTTGGAAGGTAGGAGACGAGGTACCGGCAGAAGTAAAACTGTGAGTACCGGACAATAGTCGTGCTTCGGTAGCTCAGATGGCAGAGCACTTGCCCGCGAAAGGCGAAGGTCCCGAGTTCGAGTCTCGGTCGGGCACACATTTTTAATCTGCCAGGAAGTTTCATATCAGCGCACACTCCGCTGCAGAGAGAAAATCTCATTCTGGAAACTTCCCCCAGGCTGTGGCTAAGCCATGTCTCCGCTATATCCTTTCTTTCAGGAGTGCTAGTTCTGCAAGGTTCGCAGGAGAGCTTCTGTAAATTTTGGAAGGTGGGAGACGAGGTACTGGGAGAAGTAAAGCTGTGAGTACCGGACGTGAGTCGTTCTTCGGTAGCTCAGATGGTAGAGCACTTGCCCGCGAAAGGCGAAGGTCCCGAGTTCGAGTCTCGGTCGGGCACACAGTTTGAATCTGCCAGGAAGTTTCATATCAGCGCACATTCCGCTGCAGAGTGAAAATCTCATTCTGGAAACATCGCCCAGGCTGTGGCTAAGCCATGTCTCCGCTATATCCTTTCTTTCAGGAGTGCTAGTTCTGCAAGGTTCGCAGGAGAGCTTCTGATAAGTTTGGAAGGTAGGAGACGAGGTACTGGCAGAAGTAAAGCTGTTTGTACCGGACGTGAGTCGTGCTTCGGTAGCTCAGATGGCAGAGAAGTTGCCCGCGAAAGGCAAAGGTCCCGAGTTCGAGTCTTGGTTGGGCACACAGTTTTAATCCGCCAGGAAGTTTCATATCAGCGCACACTCCGCTGCAGAGTGAAAACCTCATTCTGGATACATCGCCCAGGCTGTGGCTAAGCCATATCTCCGCTATATCCTTTCATTCAGGAGTGCTAGTTCTGCAAGGTTCGCAGGAGAACTTCTGTAAAGTTTGGAAGGTAGGAGACGAGGTACTGGCAGAAGTAAAGCTGTGAGTACCGGACGTGAGTCGTGCTTCGCTAGCTCACATGGTAGAGCACTTGCGCGCGAAAGGCAAAGGTCCCGAATTCGAGTCTCGGTGGGGCACACAGTTTTAATCTGCCAGGAAGTTTCATATCAGCGCACACTCCGCTGCAGAGTGAAAATCTCATTCTGGAAACATCCCCCAGGCTGTGGCTAAGCCATGTCTCCGCTATATCCTTTCTTTCAGGAGTGCTAGTTCTGCAAGGTTCGCAGGAGAGCTTCTGTAAAGTTTGGAAGGTAGGAGACGAGGTACCGGCAGAAGTAAAGCTGTGAGTACCGGACGTAAGTCGTGCTTCGGTAGCTCATATGGTAGAGCACTTGCCCGCGAACGGCTAAGGTCCTGAGTTCGAGTCTCGGTCGCGCACACAGTTTTAATCTGCCAGGAAGTATCATATCAGCGCACACTCCGCTGCAGAGAGAAAATCTCATTCTGGAAACATCCCCCAGGCTGTGGCTAAGCCATGTCTCCGCAATATCCTTTCTTTCAGGAGTGCTAGTTCTGCAAGGTTCGCAGGAGAGCTTCTGTAAAGTTTGGAAGGTAGGAGACGAGGTACTGACAGAAGTAAAGCTGTGAGTACCGGATGTGACTCGTGCTTCAGTAGCTCATATGGTAGAGCACTTGCCCGCGAACGGCAAAGTTCCCGAGTTCGAGTCTCGGTCGGGCACACAGTTTTAATCTGCCAGGAAGTTTCATATCAGCGCACACTCCGCTGCAGAGTGAAAATCGCATTCTGGAAACATCTCCCTGGCTGTGGCTAAGCCATATCTCCGCTATATCCTTTCATTCAGGAGTGCTAGTTCTGCAAGGTTCGCAGGAGAACTTCTGTAAAGTTTGGAAGGTAGGAGACGAGGTACTGGCAGAAGTAAAGCGGTGAGTACCGGACGTGAGTCGTGCTTCGCTAGCTCACATGGTAGAGCACTTGCGCGCGAAAGGCAAAGGTCCCGAATTCGAGTCTCGGTGGGGCACACAGTTTAAATCTGCCAGGAAGTTTCATATCAGCGCACACTCCGCTGCAGAGTGAAAATCTCATTCTGGAAACATCCCCCAGGCTGTGGCTAAGCCATGTCTCCGCTATATCCTTTCTTTCAGGAGTGCTAGTTCTGCAAGGTTCGCAGGAGAGCTTCTGTAAAGTTTGGAAGGTAGGAGACGAGGTACCGGCAGAAGTAAAGCTGTGAGTACCGGACGTAAGTCGTGCTTCGGTAGCTCATATGGTAGAGCACTTGCCCGCGAACTGCTAAGGTCCTGAGTTCGAGTCTCGGTCGCGCACACAGTTTTAATCTGCCAGGAAGTTTCATATCAGCGCACACTCCGCTGCAGAGTGAAAATATCATTCTGGAAACATCCCCCAGGCTGTGGCTAAGCCATGTCTCCGCTATATCCTTTCTTTCAGGAGTGCTAGTTCTGCAAGGTTCGCAGGAGAGCTTCTGTAAAGTTTGGAAGGTAGGAGACGATGTACTGGCAGAAGTAAAGCTGTGAGTACCGGACGTGAGACGTGCTACGGTAGCTCAGATGGTAGAGCACTTGCCCGCGAAAGACAAAGGTCCCAAGTTCGAGTCTCGGTCGGGCACTCAGTTTTAATCTGCCAGGAAGTTTCATATCAGCGCACACTCCGCTGAAGAGAGAAAATCTCATTCTGGCAACATCCCCCAGGCTGTGGCTAAGCCATGTCTCCGCTATATCCTTTCTTTCAGGAGTGCTAGTTCTGCAAGGTTCGCAGGAGAGCTTCTGTAAAGTTTGGAAGGTAGGAAGCGAGGTACTGGCAGAAGTAAAGCTGTTTGTACCGGACGTGAGTCGTGCTTCGCTAGCTCAGATGGTAGATCACTTGCCCGCGAAATTCAAAGATCCCGAGTTCGAGTCTCGGTCGGGCACACAGTTTTAATCTGCCAGGAAATTTCATATCAGCGCACACTCCGCTGCAGAGTGAAAATCTCATTCTGGAAACATCCCCCAGGCTGTGGCTAAGCCATGTCTCCGCTATATCCTTTCTTTCAGGAGTGCTAGTTCTGCAAGGTTCGCAGGAGAGCTTCTGTAAAGTTTGGAAGGTGGGAGACGAGGTACTGGCAGAAGTAAAGCTGTGAGTACCGGACGTGAGTCGTGCTTCGGTAGCTCAGATGGTAGGGAACTTCCCCGCGAAAGGCAAAGGTCCCGAGTTCGAGTCTCGGTCGGGCACACAGTTTTAATCTGCCAGGAACTTTCATATCAGCGCACAATCCGCAGCAGAGTGAAAACCTCATTCTGGATACATCCCCCAGGCTGTGGCTAAGCCATGTCTCCGCTATATCCTTTCTCTCAGGAGTGCTAGTTCTGCAAGGTTCGCAGGAGAGCTTCTGTAAAGTTTGGAAGGTAGGAGACGAGGTACTGGCAGAAGTAAAGCTGTGAGTACCGGACGTAAGTCGTGCTTCGGTAGCTCATATGGTAGAGCACTTGCCCGCGAACGGCAAAGGTCTCGAGTTCGAGTCTCGGTCGGGCACACAGTTCTAATCTGCCAGGAAGTTTCATATCAGCGCACACTCCGCTGCAGAGAGAAAATCTCATTCTGGAAACATCCCCCAGGCTGTGGCTAAGCCATGTCTCCGCAATATCCTTTCTTTCAGGAGTGCTAGTTCTGCAAGGTTCGCAGGAGAGCTTCTGTAAAGTTTGGAAGGTAGGAGACGAGCTACTGGCAGAAGTAAAGCTGTTTGTACCGGACGTGAGTCGTGCTTCGGTAGTTCAGATGGTAGAGCACTTGCCCGCGAAAGTCAAAGGTCCCGAATTCGAGTCTCGGTCGGGCACACAGTTTTAATCTGCCAGGAAGTTTCATATCAGCGCACACTCCGCTCCAGAGTGAAAATCTCATTCTGGGAA
Organism: Schistocerca serialis cubense; assembly: GCF_023864345.2. Lineage (NCBI taxonomy): Eukaryota > Metazoa > Arthropoda > Insecta > Orthoptera > Acrididae > Schistocerca > Schistocerca serialis. The sequence goes on along the minus strand of NC_064644.1, from coordinate 255,354,568 downwards.
CATCCCCTCTGGCTGTGGATAAGCCATGTCTCCGCTATATCCTTTCTTTCAGGAGTGCTAGTTCTGCAAGGTTCGCAGGAGAGCTTCTGTAAAGTTTGGAAGGTAGGAGACGAGGTACTGGCAGAAGTAAAACTGTGAGTACCGGACAAGAGTCGTGCTTCGGTAGCTCTGATGGCAGAGCACTTGCCCGCGAAAGGCAAAGGTCCCGAGTTCGAGTCTCGGTCGGGCACACATTTTTAATCTGCCAGGAAGTTTCATATCAGCGCACACTCCGCTGCAGAGTGAAAATCTCATTCTGTAAACATCCCCCAGGCTGTGGCTAAGCCATGTCTCCGCTATATCCTTTCTTTCAGGAGAGCTAGTTCTGCAAGGTTCGCAGGAGAGCTTCTGTAAAGTTTGGAAGGTGGGAGACGAGGTACTGGCAAAAGTAAAGCTGTGAGTACCGGACGTGAGTCGTTCTTCGGTAGCTCAGATGGTAGAGCACTTGCCCGCGAAAGGCGAAGGTCCCGAGTTTGAGTCTCGGTCGGGCACACAGTTTTAATCTGCCAGGAAGTTTCATATCAGCGCACATTCCGCTGCAGAGTGAAAATCTCATTCTGGAAACATCCCCCAGGCTGTGGCTAAGCCATGTCTCCGCTATATCCTTTCTTTCAGGAGTGCTAGTTCTGCAAGGTTCGCAGGAGAGCTTCTGATAAGTTTGGAAGGTAGGAGACGAGGTACTGGCAGAAGTAAAGCTGTTTGTACCGGACGTGAGTCGTGCTTCGGTAGCTCAGATGGCAGAGCACTTGCCAGCGAAAGGCAAAGGTCCCGAGTTCGAGTCTTGATTGGGCACACAGTTTTAATCCGCCAGGAAGTTTCATATCAGCACACACTCCGCTGCAGAGTGAAAACCTCATTCTGGATACATCGCCCAGGCTGTGGCTAAGCCATGTCTCCGCTATATCCTTTCTTTCAGGAGTGCTAGTTCTGCAAGGTTCGCAGGAGAGCATATGTAAAGTTTGGAAGGTAGGAGACGAGGTACTGGCAGAAGTAAAGCTGTGAGTACCGCACGTGATTCGTGCTTCGGTAGCTCAGATGGTAGGGAACTTGCCACGAAAGGCAAAGTTCCCGAGTTCGAGTCTCGGTCGGGCACACAGTTTTAATCTGCCAGGAAGTTTCATATCAGCGCACACTCCGCTGCAGAGTGAAAATCTCATTCTGGAAACATCCCCCAGGCTGTGGCTAAGCCATGACTCCGCTATATCCTTTCTTTCAGGAGTGCTAGTTCTGCAAGGTTCGCAGGAGAGCTTCTGTAAAGTTTGGAAGGTAGGAGACGAGCTACTAGCAGAAGTAAAGCTGTTTGTACCGGACGTGTGTCGTGCTTCGGTAGTTCAGATGGTAGAGCACTTGCCCGGGAAAGTCAAAGGTCCAGAGTTCGAGTCTCGGTCGGGCACACAGTTTTAATCTGCCATGAAGTTTCATATCAGCGCACACTCCGCTGCAGAGTGAAAATCTCATTATGGAAACATCCCCCAGGCTGTGGCTAAGCCATGTCTCCGCTATATCCTTTCTTTCAGGAGTGCTAGTTCTGCAAGGTTCGCAGGATAGCTTCTGTAAAGTTTGGAAGGTAGGAGACGAGGTACTGGCAGAAGTAAAGCTGTGAGTACCGGACGTGAGACGTGCTACGGTAGCTCAGATGGTAGAGCACTTGCCCGCGAAAGACAAAGGTCCCAAGTTCGAGTCTCGGTCGGGCACTCAGTTTTAATCTGCCAGGAAGTTTCATATCAGCGCACACTCCGCTGAAGAGAGAAAATCTCATTCTGGCAACATCCCCCAGGCTGTGGCTAAGCCATGTCTCCGCTATATCCTTTCTTTCAGGAGTGCTAGTTCTGCAAGGTTCGCAGGAGAGCTTCTGTAAAGTTTGGAAGGTAGGAGACGAGGTACTGGCAGAAGTAAAGCTGTTTGTACCGGACGTGAGTCGTGCTTCGCTAGCTCAGATGGTAGATCACTTGCCCGCGAAATTCAAAGATCCCGAGTTCGAGTCTCGGTCGGGCACACAGTTTTAATCTGCCAGGAAATTTCATATCAGCGCACACTCCGCTGCAAAGTGAAAATCTCATTCTGGAAACATCCCCCAGGCTGTGGCTAAGCCATGTCTCCGCTATATCCTTTCTTTCAGGAGTGCTAGTTCTGCAAGGTTCGCAGGAGAGCTTCTGTAAAGTTTGGAAGGTGGGAGACGAGGTACTGGCAGAAGTAAAGCTGTGAGTACCGGACGTGAGTCGTGCTTCGGTAGCTCAGATGGTAGGGAAATTCCCCGCGAAAGGCAATGGTCCCGAGTTCGAGTCTCGGTCGGGCACACAGTTTTAATCTGCCAGGAACTTTCATATCAGCGCACAATCCGCTGCAGAGTGAAAACCTCATTCTGGATACATCCCCCAGGCTGTGGCTAAGCCATGTCTCCGCTATATCCTTTCTCTCAGGAGTGCTAGTTCTGCAAGGTTCGCAGGAGAGCTTCTGAAAAGTTTGGAAGGTAGGGGACGAGGTACTGGCAGAAGTAAAGCTGTGAGTACCGGACGTAAGTCGTGCTTCGGTAGCTCAGATGGCAGAGCACTTGCCCGCGAAAGGCAAAGGTCCCGAGTTCGAGTCTCGGTCGGGCACACATTTTTAATCTGCCAGGAAGTTTCAAATCAGCGCACACTCCGCTGCAGAGAGAAAATCTCATTCTGTAAACATCCCCCAGGCTGTGGCTAAGCCATGTCTCCGCTATATCCTTTCTTTCAGGAGAGCTAGTTCTGCAAGGTTCGCAGGAGAGCTTCTGTAAAGTTTGGACGGTGGGAGACGAGGTACTGGCAAAAGTAAAGCTGTGAGTACCGGACGTGAGTCGTTCTTCGGTAGCTCAGATGGTAGAGCACTTGCCCGCGAAAGGCGAAGGTCCCGAGTTCGAGTCTCGGTCGGGCACACAGTTTTAATCTGCCAGGAAGTTTCATATCAGCGCACATTCCGCTGCAGAGTGAAAATCTCATTCTGGAAACATCCCCTAGGCTGTGGCTAAGCCATGTCTCGGCTATATCCTTTCTTTCAGGAGTGCTAGTTCTGCAAGGTTCGCAGGAGAGCTTCTGATAAGTTTGGAAGGTAGGAGACGAGGTACTGGCAGAAGTAAAGCTGTTTGTACCGGACGTGAGTCGTGCTTCGGTAGCTCAGATGGCAGAGCACTTGCCAGCGAAAGGCAAAGGTCCCGAGTTCGAGTCTTGGTTGGGCACACAGTTTTAATCCGCCAGGAAGTTTCATATCAGCGCACACTCCGCTGCAGAGTGAAAACCTCATTCTGGATACATCGCCCAGGCTGTGGCTAAGCCATGTCTCCGCTATATCCTTTCTTTCAGGAGTGCTAGTTCTGCAAGGTTCGCAGGAGAGCTTATGTAAAGTTTGGAAGGTAGGAGACGAGGTACTGGCAGAAGTAAAGCTGTGAGTACCGCACGTGAGTCGTGCTTCGGTAGCTCAGATGGTAGGGAACTTGCCGCAAAAGGCAAAGTTCCCGAGTTCGAGTCTCGGTCGGGCACACAGTTTTAATCTGCCAGGAAGTTTCATATCAGCGCACACTCCGCTGCAGAGTGAAAATCTCATTCTGGAAACATCCCCCAGGCTGTGGCTAAGCCATGTCTCCGCTATATCCTTTCTTTCAGGAGTGCTAGTTCTGCAAGGTTCGCAGGAGAGCTTCTGTAAAGTTTGGAAGGTAGGAGACGAGGTACTTGCAGAAGTAAAGCTGTGAGTACCGGACGTGACTCGTGCTTCAGTAGCTCATAAGGTAGAGCACTTGCCCGCGAACGGCAAAGTTCCCGAGTTCGTGTCTCGGTCGGGCACACAGTTTTAATCTGCCAGGAAGTTTCATATCAGCGCACACTCCGCTGCAGAGTGAAAATCTCATTCTGGAAACATATCCCAGGCTGTGGCTAAGCCATATCTCCGCTATATCCTTTCATTCAGGAGTGCTAGTTCTGCAAGGTTCGCAGGAGAGCTTCTGTAAAGTTTGGAAGGTAGGAGACGAGGTACTGGCAGAAGTAAAGCTGTGAGTACCGGACGAGAGTCGTGCTTCGCTAGCTCAGATGGTAGAGCACTAGCCCGCGAAACGCAAAGGTCCCGAGTTCGAGTCTCGGTCGGGCACACAGTTTTAATCTGCCAGGAACTTTCATATCGGCGCACACTCCGCTGCAGAGTGAAAATCTCATTCTGGAAACATCCCCCAGGCTGTGGCTAAGCCATGTCTCCGCTATATCCTTTCTTTCAGGAGTGCTAGTTCTGCAAGGTTCGCAGGAGAGCTTCTGTAAAGTTTGGAAGGTAGGAGACGAGCTACTAGCAGAAGTAAAGCTGTTTGTACCGGACGTGAGTCGTGCTTCGGTAGTTCAGATGGTAGAGCACTTGCCCGGGAAAGTCAAAGGTCCAGAGTTCGAGTCTCTGTCCGGCACACAGTTTTAATCTGCCATGAAGTTTCATATCAGCGCACACTCCGCTGCAAAGTGAAAATCTCATTCTGGAAACATCCCCCAGGCTGTGGCTAAGCCATGTCTCCGCTATATCCTTTCTTTCAGGAGTGCTAGTTCTGCAAGGTTCGCAGGAGAGCTTCTGTAAAGTTTGGAAGGTGGGAGACGAGGTACTGGCAGAAGTAAAGCTGTGAGTACCGGACGTGAGTCGTGCTTCGGTAGCTCAGATGGTAGGGAACTTCCCCGCGAAAGGCAATGGTCCCGAGTTCGAGTCTCGGTCGGGCACACAGTTTTAATCTGCCAGGAACTTTCATATCAGCGCACAATCCGCTGCAGAGTGAAAACCTCATTCTGGATACATCCCCCAGGCTGTGGCTAAGCCATGTCTCCGCTATGTCCTTTCTCTCAGGAGTGCTAGTTCTGCAAGGTTCGCAGGAGAGCTTCTGAAAAGTTTGGAAGGTAGGGGACGAGGTACTGGCAGAAGTAAAGCTGTGAGTACCGGACGTAAGTCGTGCTTCGGTAGCTCAGATGGCAGAGCACTTGCCCGCGAAAGGCAAAGGTCCCGAGTTCGAGTCTCGGTCGGGCACACATTTTTAATCTGCCAGGAAGTTTCATATCAGCGCACACTCCGCTGCAGAGAGAAAATCTCATTCTGTAAACATCCCCCAGGCTGTGGCTAAGCCATGTCTCCGCTATATCCTTTCTTTCAGGAGAGCTAGTTCTGCAAGGTTCGCAGGAGAGCTTCTGTAAAGTTTGGACGGTGGGAGACGAGGTACTGGCAAAAGTAAAGCTGTGAGTACCGGACGTGAGTCGTTCTTCGGTAGCTCAGATGGTAGAGCACTTGCCCGCGAAAGGCGAAGGTCCCGAGTTCGAGTCTCGGTCGGGCACACAGTTTTAATCTGCCAGGAAGTTTCATATCAGCGCACATTCCGCTGCAGAGTGAAAATCTCATTCTGGAAACATCCCCTAGGCTGTGGCTAAGCCATGTCTCGGCTATATCCTTTCTTTCAGGAGTGCTAGTTCTGCAAGGTTCGCAGGAGAGCTTCTGATAAGTTTGGAAGGTAGGAGACGAGGTACTGGCAGAAGTAAAGCTGTTTGTACCGGACGTGAGTCGTGCTTCGGTAGCTCAGATGGCAGAGCACTTGCCAGCGAAAGGCAAAGGTCCCGAGTTCGAGTCTTGGTTGGGCACACAGTTTTAATCCGCCAGGAAGTTTCATATCAGCGCACACTCCGCTGCAGAGTGAAAACCTCATTCTGGATACATCGCCCAGGCTGTGGCTAAGCCATGTCTCCGCTATATCCTTTCTTTCAGGAGTGCTAGTTCTGCAAGGTTCGCAGGAGAGCTTATGTAAAGTTTGGAAGGTAGGAGACGAGGTACTGGCAGAAGTAAAGCTGTGAGTACCGCACGTGAGTCGTGCTTCGGTAGCTCAGATGGTAGGGAACTTGCCGCAAAAGGCAAAGTTCCCGAGTTCGAGTCTCGGTCGGGCACACAGTTTTAATCTGCCAGGAAGTTTCATATCAGCGCACACTCCGCTGCAGAGTGAAAATCTCATTCTGGAAACATCCCCCAGGCTGTGGCTAAGCCATGTCTCCGCTATATCCTTTCTTTCAGGAGTGCTAGTTCTGCAAGGTTCGCAGGAGAGCTTCTGTAAAGTTTGGAAGGTAGGAGACGAGGTACTTGCAGAAGTAAAGCTGTGAGTACCGGACGTGACTCGTGCTTCAGTAGCTCATAAGGTAGAGCACTTGCCCGCGAACGGCAAAGTTCCCGAGTTCGTGTCTCGGTCGGGCACACAGTTTTAATCTGCCAGGAAGTTTCATATCAGCGCACACTCCGCTGCAGAGTGAAAATCTCATTCTGGAAACATATCCCAGGCTGTGGCTAAGCCATATCTCCGCTATATCCTTTCATTCAGGAGTGCTAGTTCTGCAAGGTTCGCAGGAGAGCTTCTGTAAAGTTTGGAAGGTAGGAGACGAGGTACTGGCAGAAGTAAAGCTGTGAGTACCGGACGAGAGTCGTGCTTCGCTAGCTCAGATGGTAGAGCACTAGCCCGCGAAACGCAAAGGTCCCGAGTTCGAGTCTCGGTCGGGCACACAGTTTTAATCTGCCAGGAACTTTCATATCGGCGCACACTCCGCTGCAGAGTGAAAATCTCATTCTGGAAACATCCCCCAGGCTGTGGCTAAGCCATGTCTCCGCTATATCCTTTCTTTCAGGAGTGCTAGTTCTGCAAGGTTCGCAGGAGAGCTTCTGTAAAGTTTGGAAGGTAGGAGACGAGCTACTAGCAGAAGTAAAGCTGTTTGTACCGGACGTGAGTCGTGCTTCGGTAGTTCAGATGGTAGAGCACTTGCCCGGGAAAGTCAAAGGTCCAGAGTTCGAGTCTCTGTCCGGCACACAGTTTTAATCTGCCATGAAGTTTCATATCAGCGCACACTCCGCTGCAGAGTGAAAATCTCATTATGGAAACATCCCCCAGGCTGTGGCTAAGCCATGTCTCCGCTATATCCTTTCTTTCAGGAGTGCTAGTTCTGCAAGGTTCGCAGGAGAGCTTCTGCAAAGTTTGGAAGGTGGGAGACGAGGAACTGGCAGAAGTAAAGCTGTGAGTACCGGACGTGAGTCGTGCTTCGGTAGCTCAGATGGTAGGGAACTTGCCAGCGAAAGGCAAAGGTCTCGAGTTCGAGTCTTGGTCGGGCACACAGTTTTAATCTGCCAGGAAGTTTCATATCAGCACACACTCCGCTGCAGAGTGAAAATCTCATTCTGGGAACATCCCCCAGGCTGTTGCTAAGCCATGTCTCCGCTATATCCTTTCTTTCAGGAGTACTAGTTCTGCAAGGTTCGCAGGAGAGCTTCTGTAAAGTTTGGAAGGTAGGAGACGTGGTACAGGCAGAAGTAAAACTGTGAGTAACGGACAAGAGTCGTGCTTCGGTAGCTCAGATGGCAGAGCACTTGCCCGCGAAAGACAAAGGTCCCGAGTTCGAGTCTCGGTCGGGCACACAGTTTTAATCGGCCAGGAAGTTTCATATCAGCGCACACTCCGCTGCAGAGTGAAAATCTCATTCTGGAAACATCCCCCAGGCTGTGGCTAAGCCATGTTTCCATTATATCCTTTCTTTCAGGAGTGCTAGTTCTGCAAGGGTCGCAGGAGAGCTTCTGTAAAGTTTGGAAGGTAGGAGACGAGGTACTGGCAGAAGTAAAGCTGTGAGTACCGGACGTGAGTCGTGCTTCGGTAGCTCAGATGGTAGAGCACATGCCCGCGAATGGCAAAGGACCCGAGTTCGAGTCTCGGTCGGGCACACAGTTTTAATCTGCCAGGAAGTTTCATATCAGCGCACACTCCGCTGCAGAGTGAAAATCTCATTCTGGAAACATCCCCCAGGCTGTGGCTAAGCCATGTCTCCGCTATATCCTTTCTTTCAGAAGTGCTAGTTCTGCAAGGTTCGCAGGAGTGCTTCTGTAAAGTTTGGAAGGTAGGAGACGAGGTACTGGCAGAAGTAAAGCTGTGAGTACCGGACGTGAGTCGTGCTTCGGTAGCTCAGATGGTAGAGCACTTGCCCGCGAAAGGCAAAGGTCCCGAGTTCGAGTCTCGGTCAGGCACACAGTTTTAATCTGCCAGGAAGTTTCATATCAGCGCACACTCCGCTGCAGAGTGAAAATCTCATTCTGGGAACATCCCCCACTCTGTGGCTATGCCATGTCTCCGCTATATCCTTTCTTGCAGGAGTGCTAGTTCTGCAAGTTTCGCAGGAGAGCTTCTGTAAAGTTTGGAAGGTAGGAGACGAGTTACTGGCAGAAGTAAAGCTGTGAGTACCGGACGTGAGTCGTGCTTCGGTAGGTCAGATGGTAGAGCACTTGCCCGCGAAAGGCAAAGGTCCCGGGTTCGAGTCTCGGTCGGCACACAGTTTTAATCTGCCAGGAAGTTTCATATCAGCGCACACTCCGCTCCAGAGTGAAAATCTCATTCTGGAAACATCCCCCAGGCTGTGGCTAAGCCATGTCTCCGCTACATCCTTTCTTTCAGGAGTGCTAGTTCTGCAAGGTTCGCAGGAGAGCTTCTGTAAAGTTTGGAAGGTAGGAAACGAGGTACTGGCAGAAGTAAAGCTGTGAGTACCGGACGTGAGTCGTGCTTCGGTAGCTCAGATGGTAGAGCACTTGCCCACGAATGGCGAAAGTCCCGAGTTGGAGTCTCTGTCGGGCACACAGTTTTAATCTGCCAGGAAGTTTCATATCAGCGCACACTCCGCTGCAGAGTGAAAATCTCATTCTGGAAACATCCCCCAGGCTGTGGCTAAGCCATGTCTCCGCTATATCCTTTCTTTCAGGAGTGCTAGTTCTGCAAGGTTCGCAGGAGAGCTTCTGTAAAGTTTGGAAGGTAGGAGACGAGGTACTGGCAGAAGTAAAGCTGTGAGTACCGGACGTGAGTCGTGCTTCGGTAGCTCAGATGGTAGAGCACTTGCCCGTGAAAGGCAAAGGTCCCGAGTTCGAGTCTCGGTCGGGCACTCAGTTTTAATCTGCCAGGAAGTTTCATATCAGCGCACACTCCGCTGCAGAGTGAAAATCTCATTCTGGAAACATCCCCCAGGCTGTGGCTAAGCCATGTCTCCGCTATATCCTTTCTTTCAGGAGTGCTAGATCTGCAAGGTTTGCAGAAGAGCTTCTGTAAAGTTTGGAAGGTAGGAGACGAGGTACTGGCAGAAGTAAAGCTGTGAGTACCGGACGTGAGTCGTGCTTCGGTAGCTCAGATGGTAGAGCACTTGCCCGCGAAAGGCAAAGGTCCCGAGCTCGAGTCTCGGTCGGTGAGTACCGGACGTGAGTCGTGCTTCGGTAGCTCAGATGGTAGAGCACTTGCCCGCGAAAGGCAAAGGTCCCGAGTTCGAGTTTCGGTCGGGCACACAGTTTTAATCTGCCATTAAGTTTCATATCAGCGCACACTCAGCTGCAGAGTGAAAATCTCATTCTGGAAACATCCCATAGGCTGTGGCTAAGCCACGTCTCCGCTATATCCTTTCTTTCAGGAGTGCTAGTTCTGCAAGGTTCGCAGGAGAGCTTCTGTAAAGTTTGGAAGGAAGGAGACGAGGTAATGGCAGAAGTAAAGCTGTGAGTACCGGACGTGAGTCGTGCTACGGTAGCTCAGATGGTAGAGCATTTGCCGCGAAAGGCTAAGGTCCCGAGTTCGAGTCTCGGTCGGGCACACAGTTTTAATCTACCAGGGAGTTTCATATCAGCGCACACTTCGCTGCAGAGTGAAAATCTCATTCTGGAAGGGCTTGTCATGGTAGATAAAACTGTTTGACGTGAACGCCTGAAGTGTTAGACAATTTCAAAACCAGTAAAAAAGTCTACAGATTTTATTGATCTGCTCCTTTTTAACTGAAGAAATTGGTATCGTACATATAGAGCAAAGCCTGAACGATAAATAGACATGCCAAGCCAAGTCCTCACAGCCCCTTTTGCAAGCTTGAGGTCGCGGTCGGGAACGTTGATGAAGTCGTGCTGTGTATGTGCTCCCACTGATGCAAGGACAGGAGACCATCAAGGTGTTGCCCATTAGGTTGCCAAATTTCCAGGGCTTTTAACATTAGTGTATGCTGATAGATCTTGGTTGCTGTTCACTTTCAATTAATTAAGTACTGCATTATAAATTCTACTATTCAACACAGCCTGCATAGAGGCAACTTTTACCTCACAAACATGGTTTTTAAAATAAATAATAATTTACTCACACACTTTATGACATGAATAATAATTTTATGTAATGAATGACACAATTTAATATTGCTCACACTGGGAATACGTGTTTCACCTCTTTTTGCAAAATACCACAATGGTGAATAATCTGACTTCGCCAACGTAAATTTCAGTTATTGCGACTAAATTACCAACAGAATACATGTTTGTGGTAAGTGTGGTAAATATAGAGTTGTATACTTCTGTATAATAACTTTTTATTTGCCAAGATTGCAGGGAAAGATACATCGATTTCTAGTTTCAGCCAGTGAAATGGACGGACATCTTCAAATGACATTACAGAAGGGAGTGTCTGCACTGACTAGCGGAGCACGACGCTTTTTCACAGTCATATTTACAATTCCAAAGTCAAAAATTCAAAATTACAATTTTTGACTTTGAAATTGTAAACATGAATGTGACAAAGCGTCTTGCTTCAGAAGTCGATGTAGACACGGATTTCTGTTATGTGGTTTGAGGATGTCGATTTAACTGGCCTTAACTAGTAATCGGTACATCCATCCTTGCGGTCTTGGCAAATGAAAAGTTCTCGTGAAAAAGACTGAAACCCTATTCTTAAATATCGCACACTACAAACTGATAATGTCAGGTAATTTTAATGTGTTAAATCTGGAGATATTTCGAGAATAAATAAGTTACTGCTCAGGTTCTATGTATCACGAAAAGTTAAATAATCAGTTTATTTCAATATTCCTTAGCTGTTCTGAATTTTATTGATCGCTAGTTATTTAAATGAGCAGCGGGTTTTTTTTTTTTTTTTTTTTTTTTGCTATATTGTTTCACTGTTCCGAATTTTAATGACAAATAATATCAGTCAATAGTTGTTGCATTTCGATTTATGTTCGTTTTTACGTATGGTAGCACCGTAACAAAGCAATGACAGCATATACGATGACAATTTCCTATCACACAGATGTGGATTACACTTGTATCTGCCTTTTACAAAATCAGGTATCTTACATCTGATGTTAGTAATGCCTAAAGAAGCTAAAAAAAACGGATTACAAGTCAATCCGCTTCTGCGAAAAGGAGGAACTTTTATCTGATGCACTAAGATGGCAGCGTGTATGTACCCCAGTATATCTTGAGTTCCGACGTGTCTATAGTAACTGACAGTTTGGTGCTTACTTTTCACCTTTATTTCATACTCTATGAAATTTCAAAACTGTATAATGCAGTTCGTGAGGTTCCTTACTGTATGCGGCCACTCGGGAAGCACTGGCTCTACCGTACAATATGTGTTTCTTAGCAAAACTGTCAAAAGCCGAGATGCAGGCAGATATCGGCGTATTACACCCCTAGAAATATAGCTTAACTATCCTTACAGTAGGAACGGCTCATTCCAAAATGTTTACCTAAGAGCTTTCAACTTTGAAATTATCATGACGACATTATACCTCCATTACACAGTTACACATATAATCGTATAACACAATTACGTAACTCACAGGATACTTTACTTATATTCACAATGTTTCTATAATACTATAGATAGTCAGATAATTGTAACTATCAGGTAGAATCGGTGTAAACTCAGTACCCTTTCCTAAAGGTGCACTGAGTGAAACCTGCCTTGATTTTCACGTCTGGCAGACTATTTATCTAGTAATATTTTGTTAGTAACTATATGATTGCTTTCGGATCTAGACTTTAAATATCATTCCATATTCGTTGCCGATTTTATTGTAATTTTGAAGAAGTGTTCTGAACGTAATAAGTTACAATGAGAAAATTTAATTTTTTGACTGCAAGAAATTCATTTTACTCGTAAATTGCTATAATTTCTCTTGCCTTTCTCTTTGCGGACAGTCTGCTAGTTTTTCTGCTCTAACTGCTGCCATGGCACTGACAGAATGTTCGACGCATCGGCGCTACACTAGCTCCGTGATATCGCCTTTGTCTGCTGATGCGAATTCAACTTTTGCCTTATGGTGGAGCCTCGCTGAAGAAATGGAATGTGAAGTCATTTGTATTTTCCCTTCTCTAATGCAGCTGAGAAGGACCAGAATGAAATCCAGTAGCACCGTCTAGAGAAAATCTCTGAAATCGTACTGCAGTTTTTGTGTAGCCTGAACAGGCAGTTTTTCACAATCGTTAGCTGAATGTTGGAATGTGCCAATCTTAGTTAATTACTACTATAATGTTATTATTGCTGTTGTTATTTGTTCATTCTTAAAAAATCATATGTTGCTGTTTTGTAAATGTTGCATTAAAAAGATGGATGCATTTGATGTTCACCTCAATCGATGCTCTGCTTGACCTTTGCTGTTCATTGAACTTTCAGAGTAAAAGGAGAACTCTCAGCCATAAAAGCTGATAACAAGCAGCCGGTACTCTAGATATAAATTTGCAACCTTTTACGATGCTTTATCACTGTAATAACAAAGTAATTCATGTCGGAGTATGTTCCCCCAATATATAACTAGTAAAGCGCTGGAAACACCGGAAAACCATGAACTCTCCGCCCTGGTTACCCTAGAACAGTTTTCTGTTATTTCATTTGTTGACTGCATTGGATTAATTGAAAATGGCACAAAACGTTGCATGCTACTGGGATCCAGATGAATATCTGACGAAGTACGAAACGGTTGAAATAATGCGTTCTTCTGGGCTTTGGGTTTGTTAGTCGTGTGACGTATGATACAAACAATCCGTAAGTCCCCTGGCAATCACGTGTGAGCAGCCTTAGATGACTACGGAGCTACTATGCAAAAGGTCATGTACAAGCCTATTAGGTACAAGCAAATTCTCCCCGATTTGTGTATTATCTGTAGATGAACTGTGTTTTCACTTAACAACGAGACGAGCTGCGAGAGCTTTTGTGAATTAAACAAGCTAGGAGCTTAGGATAGGGGTTTTCGTGGACTATTGTAATATTCACTGTGGGAGATTACTCTATTAAACAGTGCTTTTGGGGGCAAAGACTCGTGGGTGATACAAAAACCGATGATACCGTATCTGCAGATCTCATTGGTGAAAATGATTAGATCATAAAGTAATTCATGGGCCGTTTCGAATTCGCGGTATCAAGGAGCAGGTGGCAGACTTAAGATCATAGCGCCCAAAGGGACGCAGGACCTGGTAATTACATTCTCTAGTATATAGGTTTCCCAAGACAGAAACAGATTCATAGGAAATTGCCAAATTTATTTCGAGTGCAGAACGAAAAGTAAATTTTATGTTTCTGCGTGTGGGAGTATAATGAAAAATCCACTGTGGATGTTGGGGGTGGGCAGAATGGTGGAGATATATGAAGTGCATCACATTGTGGGATCCTGTATGTCTCGATTATCAGCTAGAAAATAAGGTGTCTGTCTGTTACGAAAAAATTAAAACGCCTACAGAAAGGTGTAAGCATAGGGCGTTCGGCTGTGATTAAGTAGTATATAAGAGGTTTACATTCCAGCACCGTCTGCCCATCTACGCCGTCGCGTCGTATCCCAACATGCTGGTGTGCGTCGCTGTATGTAAACGCCACTCAAAGGGACTTACTTAATTTATTGTTACTGAAGGACTTGCTATCATTGAGCCCTTCGTTAGAAAGAGCGTTAATTATTTTCCTTTATGAATTTGCTTTAGCTGTCGATACTAACAATTACTCTTAGATGGTACTCTCATGAATATTCTGATAATCTACAGAGTAAAACAAAATAAAATTTCCCCCGCTCTTAACGTATGTTGTTTCTGTTAGGTTACATACTCTTGCTTGCATGTTTCGTATTTCGAGTAACTGGCAATCAAGTGTAAGCTTTACTCTTGGCTTGGTAGCCAGCTCAGGCTTGCTAGCCTCTTCAAGAAACTCTTCGGTTATAAAAATGTATTCCTTCCTGATGCGAGGATGACTGGTACTTAGCAACTTTTTAGGTTAAGGCTGGCAAGGCAATGACAGTCGAGGTACTTCCGCGAGTGACACAGATTTATCCCATTAAATTCACTTGGTATTATCTCCGTAGTTCAGATAAATATTGTGAACGATTTTCACTTATGGTGCGTCATATAACTATCAAATGTATGTTTTTAATCCCGGAAGCTACTTCCACGTAGATACTACCACTAATATCGTCTTCACAGCGAACAATCTCTCTTAACTATCACTAGCACTACCAGAGAGCAGTGAGCGCCGCGGTAATTCGGTAGGTCAGCGGTAACTATGTCCCTCTAAGAAGACAAAGGTGTCGTGAGACTCGATCACAATACTAATCGTCATTGATGGCTAACCATAAAGAGACGTTTTACAACACATTTTAGACAGTATCAGTTAGCAAATCTGAACTTTAAATCACGTGACGATAATTTTTGTATTGGACCAGGGCAACTATCTGGAAACTGCAGTCCCTGTTAACTAAACACCAGAGATATTAAATATGGTTTCATTCTCCACTAACTAACTTGAAATGACGTAATGTATGCGTTCAGTGGCGATTATAATACAGTACCTAACCAAAGCGTTAAGTAAGCACAGACAGAGGACATATATCTAATTCTCTCAGCAGGCGTGAGCTGTTTGAAAGGGTGGTGGCAAGAAAAATGAATAATTTCATGAGATTCGAATCCGGTGCCTATTACTGTTGTTTTGTAGCCATTTGAAATGCTGTGGCGCAAAGAGCTGTGCCTCTCTGGGAGTCGCAACGGTCGCACATTGTTACTGACAACGACTGAAGGTACGTTAGAAATAAAAATAAATCTTCATCAACTGTTAGGTGTGCTTATCCTATTGTCTGAATCGACATTATGAAAATATTTGTGCCAAACCAGGACTCAAAACCCGACACGTGCCTTGCATGTAGAATTAGGAAGATTGGGACCTTGAGCAAACAAGGAATTAGTCGCACTATGTGATCACTAATCCCGTGAGACCTGAACCAATAAATTCAACAGCCTAAACTGAAATAAGAGGTAGAATAGGTGTTAGGTGACCTTTCAAGGCGTTTGGTGCTTTAACTAAAATAAAAATACTTGTGTTATCGCCCAACTTTAGCTGTAGTCAGTTGCGAATGGACATCACCTTCAATATCATTTTGGAAGCTTGGTAGAACTGAATGTTCTTAATTTGGCGTGATCAGGGGTTATCAGGATCTTCTAGTGCCTGTAGTGGGAATCGAAACCTGACTGTATGTATACTAAACTAGTATCAGTCTTCCAGCCCACAGAGTTGGACGTTTGGCTGGGTCATGATTTCGTAACACTGTGCGCCAGTCTGGATGAGAATTCTTGCTTCCTGGCTCCTTAGAGTGGATTACTTGATTTTGTAATCACTGAAATAAAATCACAGAACGACCGTCTACCCATATTGCCAACACTGTGAAAGTCTTCATTGGAAGTGTTGCTTCTGCTTAAGCTGAGTTAGTGAACCCGATTCTTCGGTAATTTAGTGTACTACAACTTGTCAATCTGCTAACAGCATCAGTCTGTTGGAACCTCAGAAATAACTTACTTCATTTTATACCCTGCCAATAACAGCAAAACCTCAGGAAAACATTTAAGTGGGGAACTCGTGGCTGCCTGTCCTGACCAGAAGAATTTCTGCACCACCAGTATACAGTCGCCTGATGCTAGCCTGCGTCAGCCCAGGTGATCGCGACGGATTGCACTTTGAACCTCTGGTGTACAAAGGACACTTGTACACTCTCTTGTACACTCTCGTTGGCAAACTTAAAGTTATTTAAAATTGTAGTTTGGTCTTCAGAGTTAAATATTTTCTATAAACAGTGTTTACACCAAGCAGTAACATCTACGTAGTGACTACTATTCGCGCAGCATGTGCGTGAGGAATACTAAGTACGTAATCTACCATTTCGGGCAAAATTTACCTGGAGAAGGGAAGTGGGATCATAGGTTTGTGACAATTTTGGATTTAATAGAAGGGGCAAGGCACGAAACTTGAACATCACTGCAGTGTATAGGGTGAGTGTTCTCGAAGAAGTGAAGTCGGATAATGGCTTCCTAGTGTCATGCAGGATGATTTTAACGTGGATTATTTGCCACATTTTGCAAGCTGAACAGCTGTAGCTCTGTCACGTAAAGAGTTAAATTACTTATTTTTAATATCACTTTCTGTTAGGTAACAAGTACGATAGGTGGTTTTCGAACTGTACGTAGATCAGCGTGCCATTATGGATATAGTGAAATTACTAGTGATCGGCTGTAGATTCTGAGTTTACGATAGAGTGCTTAACGCTGGTAATCATGACTTTTTGTTTGTGGTTGATTCATTAATTAGTGTATACAAAAGCACTCGTCAAGTGAACGATGGTTTCCTCTTATTTGTAGGACCGTGTCACGTCTATAAAAGTACAAGTAATGAACACAAGAAGATAATGAAATATAGCTAATATTGGGATGACAGACAAAGTATAACATTATATGTAAAATTGGCTATAACATCACCCAAACTAAAACAGAATATGAAATGTATTCGCAATCTGCTAATACGAGACGATATCAGTTGTATGGTTTACTATATACAGATGAACATTGTTGTCAGAACCTGTAACTTACTCGTTACCTTTACATATTTGCCCTCGGCGGTTGCGGCTCCGTCGAGACTGAACTAAAGGCGGATGTTGAAAGTAGGCAAGCAATTTATGTAATCTGCATCAGATCTGCAGTTCACACACTTAAATTAATCTTGATTTCTGAATGAACTTCTATTTATGGCCAGTTCATGTCTCATCTACTACAATTACAATACAGATGAAACAGACACTACATACTACACTCGACTGGTATGGAGTAACCTAAAACTTAAGTTAATCTTCACAAAAGTTCTCTTTAGGCAAACGTAACTAACACTTCTTGAAACACTTTCCTTCGAATCTAACAACTGTACCAGTACGAACATTTTCAGTATAACACAGTTCATAGCCTGATCCTGTTGTCACTGTTTGCACTAGCGTTTATTGAAGTTTAACACAGTCGATGAAAATAAATATTAATTCACAGTTAATAGTTAAAAAAGAATCACTAAATCATGGAGTGAACTCACAGACACAAAGTTTATATAAAAAATGCTACATTTTTCCATTTGTAACTGATACTAAATCGTATGTAGAATATTTCTCTGTAATGGTGGACAATGATGTTATACAATTCATAAACCTCTGCGTACTGAACTAAATTGGCTTCCACTATGCCTCTTTTATAAGTTTACAATAATGAAAGCTGCAATTTTTAACTGTTGTTTACCACATTTTTACAATTTACAGTAAAAGACTTGTTCAACAAAGACTTTCAGATACAGTATAGATTTCGTTGAATTACATTAGTTAGTGTGTCTGAATATGGAATTCTATTTCAGTAACAACGTTTAACACCAACCAGACCTTGAAACTAAATAGAAGTGCAAGTGTTGCTAACATATTGTCATTACTGATTGTATGAATGCTATATTTTTTTACAGTATTTTCATCTATTTTGTCAGGAAGTTAGTAATGGATATATGTTCATGTATGAATAATGTTAAATAAATCTGAAATTACTGATAGTTTGTAGCAGTCACAGTTTTTAGCTAAACTAATCACGCTTATGGTTACCAAATAATCAAAAGAAGGTAACAGATTATTCAAAAAGTAGAATAATCTTGAGTCAGTATTTGAAATTTTTAGATACTGTGCCAATGACACATAAATGACAAATCATAGATTTCATAATATCAGAAAAAAAAGAAATAAATAAAATAAAATAAAATAAATAACAATAATTTCTGAGAAGAATATCTAATAGCTCTGTTAAATCATCACCATAGTCGGTTATATAGACAGACATTGTCAGATAGTTGACAATACCAAGCAATGTCTAGTCAATTAGATATAAAATTTTTCTATAGAAAATATTGAGTTAGAATTCAAAATAATTTTTGACATCAAAACTGGCCATACACAATTTAGTAAAGACATTAAAATACAAAATCACTTTTCGTATTTAAATGTTTGTCCCTCAAAAGCAGTTATTAAATGGGAAGAGAAAACAAGTTAGGAAGACAAAACACTCCCTACTTGTCACAAAAGGAAGAAATATTCGATTTTTAAGTGGTTTCACTAGTCATTGATCACCAATACACTTCTCCCTGTTACACTTATTTCAAGCCTCATCCTTGTCTTTTGCGGGTCCAAGTGGTTCTCCCATGTCCTCTAATATCGACAGTGTTCTTGGAGGTAACCATCCTCCTCACTGTACATGGAAAGTTAAACGAAACACCCTATACTTTTTAGAACAATAATTACCATAGCTAAACCTATAAGAAAATGTTTAATTTATCAGTCACATTAATTATGTAGTATCAGCCATACACATATATATTTCTCAAATTGTCTCAACAGTTTACCCAAAATAATACAAAGAGGATGGAATCTGTTTCGTCTCCTCAAGTATTTTAACTGAAATCAATGTCTCACTTCCTGGAACTCAAAAGTCAAGTTTTCAGTAAAATTTACGAACTGCTGCTACTGAGTAGGTTCCATAATTTCTATTTCATTAATGTCAGCATACTCAAATTAGTGTTTGCTCAATGCAATTAACAAGTCAGTTATCAAAGGTTTGTTTACTTCTGATGATCCTCCTTAGTGGAAACTACTGGCAGCAATAAACTTAGCTGATCAGAAGAACATTATTAGTGCTTCATCAAAATATTACTGTCTTACTCAGTTTTTCATTTCCAGTGCCATACATTATCTTCAAAGTAGCTTACAAGTTGCCTGACTCAGAAGTCGCTTCATTACACAAAACCATATGCATCTCTTTACACAGTTAACATTTTGTGGTTATTTATCTCTGTTGTATTTATCTCTGTTCTGTGCAGACTAACTAGGGGAGTGTATTCAACATCATTACCGCAAACTGATCCATGCCTCATTACTTCTCATTGTTACTTCATTATATCATCCATGCATCATTATCTCTATACCATTATCTCTACATTCCACCTTGATCGAGCGAGGTGGCACAGTGGTTAGCACGCTGGACTCGCATTCAGGAGGACGTCCAGCCATCCTGATTTAGGTTTTCTGTGATTTCCCTAAATCACTCTAGGCAAATGCCGGGATGGTTCCTTTGAAAGGGAACGGCCGATTTCCTTTCCCATCCTTTCCTAATCCGATGAGACCGATGACCTTGCTGTTTGGTCTCTTCCCCCAAACAACCCAACACTACACCTTCTTTATTAAGACACCATTACGCCATTATCTCATTAAGTGATAAATAAACACGAGCTTTGCTTAGCACAGATTTACCATAAAGAACAGTATTCCACAGTAACACACCCATCTCATGTAAGCAAACCTCATTCTTCATTATGCAATAAAAATAACATTTAGTTATGGATTTCTTTAATTTGCTTTATAGCGTTGTATTTCGTTGAACTAATGCCTATTGGGCAATATAGGTTTATATTTGGCTTCATTACTTCGTGTATTACCATAGCCTACAGTTTTTCAAGTCCACTTCTATTTACTGATGCAGGAAAAGTTGAGATGCGACACATTCTTTCCCTGATGTACCTTATCACAAAGGATTGCATTTCGTACCAAAACCCTTATATGTTATAAGACATAATACTAAACCATGTGTACAGATGTTTACTCTTTCTTACTACTGCTGTTGAGATCTTATAGATTTAATACCTATCTTTATTCAGAATATTCAGTGCTACATTGTGTTCCTTTCCAATGCTTCACAGAGAAAAAACACAGCCATCAGTTTTATAATCTAGATAATGAACTCACTAAAGAACAATCAACATCCTATCTAACAAAAATGAAAAATGCCGCCCAAAAGATTTATCTCTCTCTTTAATAGATGTTTCAATGAAAACTTAGCATGCACCAGTGTTTTCAAAGTCAATAATTGTAAAATGGAACACAGGCTAAGTCACCTAGGCAGATTCCTGTTTGTTGGGGACAGCCCCCAAGTTGCTTAAGAAGTCTAACCATAATTGATAAGATAGACACAGAGATGAAACAGACAAAAATCTAAGGGCATGGTGGTGGCAGAAGTCAGGAAGAAAAGTGGGAGAGAAGACTGTACCAGCAAAAAAAAAAAAAAAAAAAAAAGAATGCTTACATCCAGCTAGGAAAATTACCAGTCACCATTTGGTGTCAGCAGGCCATACCTAATCGCTATACTCCTCCCTTAAAATTTTCTTCATTCTCTCAACAAAGCTAATGTTATCCAAATTCTGAAACAGTTCAGATGATTCTGGACTTCTTACAGACTCTACATTAAGTTTTATGTAAATTACATTCTTTAATCCAAAAATTCAAGGATTCTTAATAAAGCTACCTCAGAGGCACTGTCATGTGCATTTCACTTAATTCTGAACTTAATATCATACACATTTCTTTGTCACCATTACTTATGGGATTTTTCTTTCGTCTTAATCAGGATGGAACCTCCAATCTTGTATCGGTAGTGTTTACATTTTGATCATATATTTTGGCCAAATCTTCAAAATGGCTCTAGGCAATATGTGATTTAACATTGGAAGTCATCAGTCCCCTAGACTTAGAATTACTTAAACCTAACTAACCTAAGGACATCACACACATCCATGCCCGAGGCAGGATTCGAACCTGCGACCATAGCAGCAGCGCAGTTCCAGACTGAAGCGCCTAGAACTGCTCGTTCACAGCAGCCAGCTGGGCTGATTCTTCTCTTGTTCCTAACGCCTTCTTATTTATCATTTCTTTGACTAGTCTTTCTCATCTTCTGATAAGTCACTTATAATTGGAAACTCCACCTCTTCTCTAATGATATTATTTGGTATTTTCCCAAGTATAAGTTACAAAACCAGTAAACTAGTTTCACAAATTATTGAAGTTATTTTCCAAATGCTGTAGCCCAAGCAGTATGTTTCTTACTACAATACAATCTACATAACCTGTTCATTTTCTTCATGACCCTATCACTCATGCTATCCGCTGGAAAAAGTGTAGAAATATTAATGTGGTAAATTTTGTGCATCCTCCATATGTTGCATAAACTTTTCCAAAATGTATTGTGGCCCATTATCTGTTAGCAATGATTTTAGCACATCCAGACCGTAAATATTATGTTTCTAAGTTTTCTACAATTGTTTTGATATTAGCATATTTAATTGGATACAGCTTGACAGGTTTGGAATACATGTCCAGTACCACAAAGATCTGCCCTCCTTCGTCTTAATGCTGGGAGAGGGTCAAGTAAATCCACAGTAATTAATTCTTTTGGCTCATTAAAAATGTAGATGGTACCTCAGTAACCTCACTCTTTGACATTTATCACATCCTTCCAATTTGTTTCACTGTTCTGAGTAAGTTGTAAAACCTTATTCTGTTTTGAAATTGGTCTACAATATTTCTAGTTTCGTAATTGCAAAAAATGTTAGATTGCCAACATGTTGTTCTGAGAAGCACGATTTCCATTCCTGGTAATCAACAGCTTTTCTCCTAAAATGCATATCTTTTTATTCTATGTAGCACAGTTTCACTTTCAGTTCCCCATCTGAGCTGCAGTACTGTTTAACCAAACTTAAATTTGGAGACTCGTTTTGTTCTTCTCTCATCTGGTTACAAATTTTCCTCATTAATTTTACGTCTTATATCCACAGGAATTAAAATAACCAAACCTTACTCCCTTTGTCCTCATTACTTTCATCATTATTTCTTCTTGCTAGTATCCTAGAAAGAGTATCACCTACAATTGTACCTTTTTCATCAATGTAACAAATTTAAAGATGAAATTGTTTGAGATACATGTCACATCTTGTGAACCTAGGGCACTTTGACCTACACTGTTACAGGAAACTCAAAGCTGTGTAGTGTGTGTACCATGTAGTTTATTGCCCAGTACATAATATTCAAATTTATGAAACACAAAAGTAATTACCAGAGCTCTAATTATGAAATTTAATCAATATTTTCATATATATGTGAAATTCTGCTTGCTAATGTAATGGTTTCAACCCCAAAACCATAAAACTCTAATCCATGCTCATACAGAATGGAAATGAAATATGAGCAGCAAACAGCAGTTTACTGTTGATTAAGCTCTCATTTTAAGTCTTGGAGTGCTTCCTCATATTCTTTACTCCAATTTGTATATCACTTTCTTCTTCAGCAAATATTCCAATCAAGGATGATAAAATAATAGACCTGCAACTAATTTTCAGTACTACCCAAAAGGATCAACTTAAAAATTGAGTTAATCTCTCTAAAAATTGAGAATTATTCAACATTAATATCATTTCCCTCTGTACACATATCTCATCACCACATCAAAAATTTTGCAGTGCTCAGATCACTGAGCACAAAAATGTCTTCAACATGTATGCTGATACTTATTTTAGTAACCCACTCATTTATCAACATTTTATGAAGAGCCCTAACTAAAACACAAGGAGACAAATTTAAACTAAACTTTACTACACAGTACTGGTAATATTTAACTTTATGTAGAGAAGCTGTACAAGGAGTAGATTCTTTTGCCAGGCTGAAATTCCAATACCAAAAGGTCACACCCAAGAGTAAAAGCTTTAAATCTGTGGAATTTTACCTAAATCTCAACTCCGTTTGCTGGGCTATCATTTTCGATCAGAACTATTTCATTCGACTTTCTAGTACCTATAATAACTGTAAAACCACCATTTCACTTTTTGCAACTATTGAAGGGTTACTGTGTCTACTAACTTAATGTTCATCAATGCCCCACTGAGGCATTTATATAATTCCATTTCTCAGTGATTCCCTTTTCTGCGAATGACATAAGGTATTTTGAGAAAGGATTCCTTAAAGTTTAGTTTACATTCGAAGCGTTTGATTAATCCAGGGTTGTCTGAGAATGCTTTACTATTCTGCAATAACATCCCCTCAAGGACCATTGTAATATTAGTAATTTTCGCCTCACAAACATTAATATACGCTCAATAGTAAACGTCAGGTGGCCTAAAGTTATCGAACAATTGTAAAGTAAAGGAAATGAACCATCGCATAGCAGCGACAGAATCTATTATTCTTTATCTTTGCCGTTCTTGCGCGGTGCCTGTAAATCTCTATGAACATGTATCGATCAATGATATAAAAAAGGAATTCTGTTGTTTCAAGACAAATGAGGCATTTGGCGCCTCACCTTTTACTGTTTGTATTCCATGAAAGGCGGACGCGGACTTGCTGCGTTCCGCAACGGTATTATATGTTTCATGTGAAAATATTGAGTGAATACACTAATCGTTATTTTTCCAATCAGAAAACATGTAGTTTCTTGTAACTGATTATGAACAGACAGCATCAAGAGGACATTTTGACTGTTATGTATAAAGTATTTAACCACAATGGTCATCTATTGTAATTCAGTATGAAAAGGTACGTAGCACTAAAAAAAAGTGTGTTAAAGATAAATGTACTTATTTTAGTAAATTAACCTTGATGATATCCATCTCCTCATTTACTTAATTGATAGTTATTTTGTGTTAGTCCATAACCAGAAATTACGATCAAGCTGATGGGCCGAACGCAGCATGAGGCAGAAGAAACATTATCGTTTTCCTATTACTTCTGAAGAAATATTTTTTTAAATGTGTAGTGTTGCATTTCTTTTAAAGTCTACAAATCTTCTGGTCCCTTAGTGTTGTTCCTGGTATGACTACATCGCAAATATAAAAATGCACAGAAATGATAATGTTTCTCTTATTCAGGTATTTAATGCTCAACGTATGCTATTATAATAGTGTAATCAATGCCTGATTCTGTTGCCAAGTGGCCCACCAAAATATTCACTTTTTCGACAGTTTAAAAAAAAACAATTCTTTTCCTTTTTGCCCCCTCCAAGAGCAACGCTACACTTGGCGCCCAAACAGGGACAAGATCAGAAATCATTTCATGTATGTGTTTAAAAATTTTTCAGTGTTTGTTCTAATAATAGTTTCTTTTTTTCATGTGGATGCAATTCAACCGAGAAAGAGAAGTGGGAAAACCTTTTAATTAATTCAGAAGAACGATTGCTGAAAATACCAAAATACGCGAGTATCCAGCCGTATCATCATCAAGACAGCCATAGTAAGAGAAATTTTCATACGCAGTAGCCAAGCTTTCGTAGTGACGTTGCATCTTTCGAGTTGATCAGAACGTAAACGTGTCTTTCCATGCCTTGAAACAGCTTTATTTCAATTTGTCCATAGTCCATTCTTATGTAGTTAAACTCAGTGGTGTACCATTGTTGTCAGTGTATGAAAAATTTTTTACAATATGGCGGATAATTACGCTCAAAACTGGTAAAATCGTGTGATATTTCAATTGTCTTTAATTAGTTGTAACCATCTTGTCTTCTTGGCGTATGTGAACGTCAGTTGTTACCCAGAGTTAAAATTTCACCTTAGGTCCCAGTAAGCCATAGCACTACGTCACAGACAAACGACTGACGGCAGTGACAAACAATATCTGTAGCATTTTGACGTTTGACAAATAACTCATAAACATGGCGGACGGTAAACAGCGGACACAGACAAAAGCAGATGACAGCGGTGATGAAAATGGACCTCACTATCCATTACGGTCACGCGCGATAGATACACGAGCGGAGGCAGAAGCAGCCTCGACCGAAGTTTTAGAAGCCGGTCCTAGTGTGCAAACTATTCCCGCTTTTGAAAAAAATGACTTGGCCGTAATGATCGAAGCAATAATGGAACGCAAGTTCGAAAGTCAAAGACAAAGAGAAGCGCAAATACAGGAACGTGAAAAGCAGGAAAAATTAGATGAAAAGGCCCGCGAAGAAAAAGAGAAGGCTGAAAGACGGCATAATAAAGATCAGGTCCTTACAAATCTGTGCAATTCAGTAAAAGCAGACATAAATTCACTAAAAACAGACATAAATTCAGTAAAAACAGATCTGCAAACGGAGATAAATGACCTAAATACACGGTTAAATTCGGTAAAGGCCGAACTAAAGGCAGACATAACAGCTGATTTAATTACCCTGTTGGGTAATGTCCAAAACCAAATCAGTAGTCAGATCACGACCATGAGGTTATAAATTGACACATAAGTGGAGTCAAAAATATAGGAAATCTCAAAACGGTTAGATGAAAAAATCGAAGCAGCCAAGGGAGAGATAAATTCAAAAGTGATGGAATATCATCAACAAGCTGCGACCTTAAAAGAAGATTATAATTCAATCTCTGATGAGATCAAGGGAGTTAAAACCGCAATAGACACGATCGAGAATGTTGATGATTTATCCAAACAGATTGAGACTCTGAATGTTGTTGTTGTTGTTGTTGTGGTCTTCAGTCCTGAGACTGATTTGATGCAGCTCTCCATGCTACTCTATCCTGTGCAAGCTTCTTCATCTCCCAGTACCTACTGCAACCTACATCCTTCTGAATCTGCTTAGTGTATTGATCTCTTGGTCTCCCTCTACGATTTTTACCCTCCACGCTGCCCTCCAATGCTAAATTTGTGATTCCTTGATGCCTCAAAACATGTCCTACCAACCGATCCCTTCTTCTAGTCAAGTTGTGCCACAAACTTCTCTTCTCCCCAATCCTATTCAATACCTCCTCATTAGTTACGTGATCTACCCCCCTTATCTTCAGCATTCTTCTGTAGCACCACATTTCGAAAGCTTCTATTCTCTTCTTGTCCAAACTGGTTATCGTCCATGTTTCACTTCCATACATGGCTACACTCCATACAAATACTTTCAGAAACGACTTCCTGACACTTAAATCTATACTCGATGTTAACAAATTTCTCTTCTTCAGAAACGATTTCCTTGCCATTGCCAGTCTACATTTTATATCCTCTCTACTTCGACCATCATCAGTTATTTTACTCCCTAAATAGCAAAACTCCTTTACTACTTTATGTGTCTCATTTCCTAATCTAATCCCCTCAGCATCACCCGATTTAATTTGACTACATTCCATTATCCTTGTTTTGCTTTTGTTGATGTTCATCTTATATCCTCCTTTCAAGACACTGTCCATTCCGTTCAACTGCTCTTCCAAGTCCTTTGCTGTCTCTGACAGAATTACAATGTCATCGGCGAACCTCCAAGTTTTCACTTCTTCTCCATGAATTTTAATACCTACTCCGAATTTTTCTTTTGTTTCCTTTACTGCTTGCTCAATATACAGATTGAATAACTCTTAATGTAAAGGATCAAATAAAGAATACTGTTAAGGCACATGCTAAAGCATTGTCCGACCACTACCAAGAGTGGATTAAAAACAAAGACGGATTCATAGAAAACAAGATTAACCTGAATGGCGTCAACAGATTGTTGATAAAGTTCGTACACTAAAATGTCAGGTTTAAAATTCCCCACATCACGTGTCAGGAGAGTGGAATAATTCACTACGATGTAAGGAACAGCAGGTACATTACCGTTCACCACTTGATAACGCTCAGACTCATAGTTCTATAGAAGCACAATTTAACCACAGCACCAGCCCATTACTTTTGTCAGTTTGATGCAGGAGGAAAGCGTGATCAAACATCGTGTTTTTCCGACCTTTCACCCACAGAAAAGAGAAATTCATCCTATAGTGTTCCTCCGAAATTTATCAGCAATTTTTCCGAATAGCTGGAGTGACCGCCAGCGAATTCAATTCGTTACTGGATTTCTCGTAGGCGATGCTGCCCTATGGGGAACCGAAATGGTCGACTCAGATGTTTTTAGCTAAATTCTGGAGTTCTGGTGTGCAGCAGCGCCTGAGGAAAGAGGTTTACAACGCCGAAGTGTTTAACAGTAAGCGCGGTAGTCTGAGGAGATATTTTGAAAAGTATTTAGCGAAAATCAAGTTCTAGGATTCGCCGATCACCGACAAAGACATTATTATGATTCTAAAAACAAAAGCTACCGATTGCGATCAGAGAAAAGTTAGTAAACGTGTCTGAGGACGATACGGACACCTTCCTATCTGTGTTAGACTCATTACATCTGATTGACGAGGACGCTAGAGTTGATGTTGGCAACGCCCACTTCAGTACATGCGGCCAGCACAATACGTAATACGCAGGCAACAATGGTGGCCGAGCGACAGCGTGTCACAGCGACGGCCAGTACCAACCTCACCACGGTTTCAAAAATAAACACAGTACATACTCCAACAGCAAATACAAAAATAAGTATAATAACGGCCAGAGATACAATCCAATATATAATTTGTCACCACATCAGATCGTAAATGCTCATTATAATACACAGTCCCAGCAATACGGAAACAGGCAACCGATCGACAGTAATTACCAAAACGATCAGTCTTACGATTCAAATCGTCAGTGAAAAGGAAATAAATGGCATAATCAAGGTGGAGACCAACGTACACCTTTCAGGAACGGTTACAATCAACACAAGCCACGGCAAAATACTTTTCAGCCACAAAATATACACTTCACGCAACAAGCGAACGGACCTTCGAGAAGTCTGAAGCCTAAACGCCCGCATAATACGCAAATTTATTATGCGCAAGTGAATACGCCAGGACAACAAGATCCATTTCCGCCCGAGTTCGTACCACAAAACCAACACCAGTTCGAGACGGAAGAAACTTTAAGAAATATAAATCAGCAGGAAAGTAAGCGTCGAGCGGAAAATTAAAAGCAGCACCTTTGAGCCTCCTAGAGCAGCGCTTCCCAACCTTTTCAGCTGACGGACCCCTTCTACAGTCGAAAATACATGGCGGACCCCTAGTCAGTCAAGAACACAGTAACTTTAAATTACAGAGCGAAACCCATGGGAACTGAAAGCTTCTTAATGCAAATGACATGTTCCCAATGACCCCCCCCCCCCCCGAAGTATCAATAGTCTTTGGAGCTTCTTGTGATTGTTCTTCCTTTGGTCGTCCTCCCTCCGCATTCATTTAAACTGGAAACTTCCCTTGTTGTGAAGGCGATGGGAGAAACCGCATCCTTCTTCAATGATTCCGACTTCAGCCACGGATCCATTTTAGAAGTAATAAACTGGTCAAAAACCGACTTATGAAATAGGTAGTGCACTGACAAAGCTAGTTTAACATTTAACGATGCCTGGGGCCGCATGCGTAAAAGGTTTCAGCGCATCTAGTGCTGCGAGCCGGTGCACAAACGACCCTCGTATTGTTGCGAAACAGTCGGATCAGAGAAGCCGCATTCTCCGGCACAAAACTGTGTTGGCGTTCTCACTTAGGAACCGCAAAGGCTGCTT
This sequence comes from Schistocerca serialis cubense, assembly GCF_023864345.2. NCBI lineage: Eukaryota > Metazoa > Arthropoda > Insecta > Orthoptera > Acrididae > Schistocerca > Schistocerca serialis. Next base: position 255,326,212 of record NC_064644.1, on the reverse strand, counting down.
GGGAATACGAATTGAAGTAAAAGTACACATGTTTTTGACACTTAAATAAAATAGTGATGCATTTGATTTTCACATTTTTATTCAATAATTTTACTCATTATTTTACACGATTTGGTGAAAGGTGTCCGCGGACCCCCTAGAAAGAACCGGCAGACCCCTAAGGGGTCCGCGGACCACACGTTGGGAAGCCCTGTCCTAGAGGATGCTGCAGGTTTGAATGGGGGCACCCTGTCCATTAGTCCACACGAAATTAAAGCAATTAGGTATGACAAAGAGACAAACTTACGTGATGACCTAGTAGCAGACACTGAGACGAAAGACAATGTTGGCGCATGGGTCGAACAAGTTCAAGTTCCATAAGAGTATCAATTGCCAACATACCAGTAACAGCCATTGTAGATGCAGGAGCTAATATAAATGTCTTATTTTTATGTTTATTTAAGCAAATATCCTCTGTATGCAAAGTTTTATCGCTTCCAATTCAAGGTTGCACCGTTTCGGGAGCAATTGGTCCTCTAACACAACGTGTAAATCTTCAGACTCAGCTTCAAATCGCGATAGAGTCTATTTCAGTAACATGCATTTTTCTTATTGTTAAAAATCTACCAGCGCCATGTATCTTGAGTATGGAATGTTTGAGACAGACGAAAGCTAAAACTGACATCGAGTGTGGAATCTATACTCTAGTAGCGGGTCAGCAACAAGTAACAGTAAATTTGTTAAGAAGTAAGATGAAGACAAACTTTGGTGTGTTTCAAATAGCAGTACGGCCATGGACTAAAAGACAACAGTACAGTCAGACGGAAGACATGACAGATCTTGAAAGTGTTAATGACGATGAGTACAAAGACGTAATTCCCGGTCAGAATGAATTATACGGTAAAGCTAGTGAGTCCACTGAATTATCCAAACAACAGAAGAACGAGATTTACAATTTGTTAACAGATTACGTTCAAGTATTTTCTAAGAAACCTGGACTAATAAAAGGCTTTGAATGTCGAATGGATATCCTGCCCCATTCAATCTACTGTAGAACAAGCTATTCCATTCCATATGCGAGACGCGAAGCTATCAAGTGCGAGATCAGGAAAATGTTACGCTGGAATGTGATAGAAGTATCTCATTCACCTTATTGGAGTCCTTTATTGTCAGTACTAAAATCAGATGGTAGCGTAAGGCTAGTCCTAGGTGCAAGATTAATCAATAAAATTATAGTACCCATAAGAACGACACCTGAGGCTCTTGAAGAGCATAAGTATTTGAGCACCCTTGATTTGAAAAGCAGTTACTGGCAAGTAAAACTTGCGCAGGAGTCTAGGAAGTACACTGCGTTTATATTTGCAGGTAGATCTTACCGTTTCAAAGTTGTACCGTCTGGACTAAATGAGTTCCGGAATGTTTATTTCAGCCCTCGACTATGTACTAGGTTCTCAATTCTTAGATGAGGTAACAGTCCATGTGGACGACGTTCTTGTAGCATCGAAAAATTGGGAAGATCATGTGGCCCTTCTGCAAAAGATATTTAAACGATTCAGAGAGAATGGTGTTACAGTAGACCTTAAGAAATCCAAGTTTGGAAAAAGTGAAATTAAATTTTTAGGATACATCATCACCCCTGAAGGAATTAAACCTGACCCCGAAAAACTGTCTGCTATAAAAAACTTTCCAACCTCTGTTACAAAAAGGCAACTGAAAGGATTTATCGGTCTTACGTCATTCTTCAGACGTTTTGTTCCCAATCAGGTGTTGAATAATACCGCTCTTCACAACCTTTTGAAAAGGAATTCACATTGGAATAGGACGTCGGAATGCCAAGACGGATTTCAGAAAATTAAAGACAGTTTGGTTGACAGTAACTTTCTCCATCATCCTCAGATGGATAAGGAATTTTGCATTACTGCAGACGCTTCCTATGTGGGTATCGGCGCTTGTCTTTTCCAGATTCAGTTAGTAGATTGACACGAACAAATCCTAGTGATTAGCTTTGCGACTCGAGTGTTATCTGAGAGTGAAAAGTCTTATTCCGTTACAGAGTTGGAGGCACTCGCCGTTGTATGGGCCTTTAGGCGATTTAAATATTATATCTATGGAAGATAAATTAAAGTCTATTCAGACCATCAAGCCTTATCAATTCTCCTTACATGCAAGTTGCAACATCCCCGTCTTACTCGATGGTGCTTATTCCTGCAGGAATATGACTTCGACATTGTATATATAAAAGGTAAAGATAATTTTATAGCAGACGCACTTTCTCGCTCACCTGAGGGCTTACCAGAAACCAGTGAACTGGTAGAACAAATTATAAAATTTTGTTAATGGAAGATCCAATTCACAGAAAGTATTTTCTTCAGTTATGTAGGCAGATTCAGATTCTTCAAAATATAGATCCAATATGGAAAAAGGTTAGACAAATTCTTCACGAAAATCCACGTCACAAGTTGTCAAAGTTTTATAAAGTTCATAACCAAGTGCTATTTCATAAGACGTCAGAGTCATCTGAGAGGTGGTGTGTTTGCATCCCTCGAAATTTCATTGAACATCTTCTGTGGTACAGTCACATTTCATGGGGTCACTACGGACCAGAGAAATGTTGAAGGAAAATATTGACTTACTGTTATGTTCCGAATCTACGTCAGAGAATCGATAAATTATTGAGAAACTGTGTCATCTGTCAAAAGGCAAAATCCTTAAAAATTTCCACTTCAATCCCACTAAATCCAATAATTGCTGAAAGGCCAAACCAGCTTCTTAGTATTGATTTGGCAGGTCCACTACCCACCGGTAGGGGAGGCGCTAAATACTTAGTAGCAATCCTGGGCAATTTTTCTAAGCACATAAGACTGTACGCAGTGAAATCTTCTTGTGCAAATCCGATAATTTGTCGCATTGAAAATGATTATTTCCTACGATTCGGGGTTCCTGAATCAATCTTGTCCGATGTGAAGACATCGATAAAGATATGATTGTCGGAAGGACAGACTCAGCTTACAGGAAAGTCAACCTTTGGTGACATTAAAACCAACGGTGGTAATATTAAGAGTGCAACGGGAATTCAACTGTTAAATGCAGAGGAGAGAGCAGATATGTGGAAAGAATACATTGAAAGCCTCTATGAGGGTGAAGATTTGTCTGACGTGACAGAAGAAGAAACAGGAGTCGATTTAGAAGAGATAGGGGATTCAGTATTAGAATCGGAATTTAAAAGAGCTTTGGAGGACTTACGGTCAAATAAGGCAGAAGGGATAGATAGTATTCCATCAGAATTTCTAAAATCATTGAGGGAAGTGGCAACAAAACGACTATTCACGTTGTTGTGTAGAATATATGAATCTGGCGACATACCATCTGACTTTCGGAAAAGCATCATCCACACAATTCCGAAGACGGCAAGAGCTGACAAGTGCGAGAATTATCGCACAATCAGCTTAGCAGCTCATGCATCGAAGCTGCTTACAAGAATAATATACGGAAGAATTGAAAAGAAAATTGAGAATGCGCTAGGTGACGATCAGTTTGGCTTTAAGAAAAGTAAAGGGACGAGAGAGGCAATTCTGACATTACGGCTAATAATGGAAGCAAGGCTAAAGAAAAATCAAGACACGTTCATAGGAGTTGTCGAACTTGAAAAAGCGTTCGACAATATAAAATGGTGCAAGCTGTTCGAGATTCTGAAAAAAGTAGGGGTAAGCTGTAGGGAGAGACGGGTCATATGCAATATGCACAACAACCAAGAGGGAATAATAAGAGTGGACGATCAAGAACGAAGTGCTCGTATTAAGAAAGGTGTAAGACAAGGCTGTAGCCTTTCGGCCCTGCTCTTCAATCTGTACATCGAGGAAGCAATGATGGAAATAAAAGAAAGGTTCAGGAGTGGAATTACAATACAAGGTGAAAGGATATCAATGATACGATTCGCTGATGACATTGCTATCCTGAGTGAAAGTGAAGAAGAATTAAATGATCTGCTGAATGGAATGAACAGTCTAAGTAGTACACAGTATGGTTTGAGAGTAAATCGGAGAAAGACTAAGGTAATGAGAAGTAGTAGAAATGAGAACAGCGAGAAACTTAACATCAGGATTGATGGTCACGAAGTCACTGAAGTTAAGGAATTCTGCTACCTAGGCAGTAAAATAACCAATGACGGACGGAGGAAGGAGGACATCTAAAGCAGACTCGCTATGGCAAAAAAGGCATTTCAGGCCAAGAGAAGTCTACTAATATCAAATACCGGCCTTAATTTGAGGAGGAAATTTCTGAGGATGTACGTCTGGAGTACAGCATTGTATGGTAGTGGAACATGGACTGTGGGAAAACCGGAACAGAAGAGAATCGAAGCATTTGAGATGTGGTGCTATAGACGAATGTTGAAAATTAGGTGGACTAATAAGGTAAGGAATGAGGAGGTTCTACGCAGCATCGGAGAGGAAAGGAATATGTGGAAGACACTGATAAGGAGAAGGGACAGAATGATAGGACATCTGCTAAGACATGAGGGATTGACTTCCATGGTACTAGAGGGAGCTGTAGAGGGCAAAAACTGTAGAGGAAGACAGAGATTGGAATACGTCAAGCAAATAATTGAGGACGTAGGTTGCAAGTGCTACTCTGAGATGAAGAGGTTAGCACAGGAAAGGAATTCGTGGCGGGCCGCATCAAACCAGTCAGCAGACTGATGACCAAAAAAAAGAAAAATGCTTCAAATTTCACATCACGCCCGTACTTTCCGAATAAGCAATCTAAGTGGGTAAACTTCGTAACACCTTTCGAACAGATTGTAAACCACCTTCCTCATCTGTCGACCGGATTCACGCCACATGAGTTAATGTCAAGATCAAAACCTCATCTAAAAGTTGAGAACCTAGTACATAGTCGAGGGCTGAAATAAACATTCCGGATTATCATTTTCCTTCATAATAGCATTCTCAAGTCGACACAAGTATTACTATGTTAAAAAAATCCTATAAAGCTATTTTGTTGTTGTTGTTGTATGTTATACTGTGACAAAAATATAGAATACTGTGCAGTGACCGTCATCTCAGGTAACACATGTAACGATAATTATCCCAAAAGGTATCGATATGGGAATGATACTGGGTATGTGAAAAATTATCTGATGTTGCAAGACTATGTCTTCTGTCTGAACGAAAACAGGAACTTGGTGTAAATCTCAACCTATGTACATGACAACAAAATCCTTATTTTCGAAAAAACCATCGCACATTACAAGGATGTACATTTTGCATGCAGACAAATATTATCTTTCGGATACTTTGTTAAATTACATTTAGTATCAAAGTTTTCATTTACCTTTCACAACTGTTCAATGTGCCAACCACCGGACGCATGACAAATACCCAGACGATAGTAAAACTCGTCCCTTACATTTGCGAGAATGTATTTTGTTACTGCACGTAACGCTGCTGCTATACCGTGTCGCAGTTCATCCATAGTTGTTGGAAGATGAGCACAGCTAATCTTGCAACGGAGAGGAGAAGTTGTTGGCTTTCTAGGAAGCGAATAAGGGTCCAAACACTAAGGCTTCAATTTAAGAATAATACATTTCCCAGCAGTTCAACGTTATTTGGAGAGGTGTCTTGCAGTTACTTTACATCTTTGCAAATCAATGAATACATCCTACCACTCTATATGTTGGTCCTTTCCAGCAACTTACGGTTCCTGACTTCTACCTTCCGCTATCAGCGGCGAGAATTCTGCTTGCAACGCGTTCCGATAATACACAATCAAATATTTTAACCACGATAGGAGACAGGCACGAGGCAGGGCTTGCTTCTCTTTATATTCTGACAGATAGAAAATATAAACTATTACTCATTGATACTACTAGAGACAAGTTTTAAAAAACTTTTTCATTAATAACACGCAGAAAATTTACGGTCTTAGATGTTGCTGGACACTTATTGAAAACTCAATGTTCCTCTCCCACATTCGTACTGACTTCTCTCAGTTTTTACGGATCAGCATCAAAGTGTTACTCTTTAGTGACCACCCCCCTATGACTCGGCTGTTGTTCTGCTAGCTGCTTCCTGGTATTCGCCATCTTTCCCCCATGTACTGCCCGTTTACATACTGATTTTTCAGGGACTTTTGTACTACTTTCTCCCACAGAGGCGTTTTTCGTGACTCTTCCGAAGGTCTTCGTAAAGATTCTTCCAGAACGTTCCAGAAGGTTCTCAAATGTTCTGGCTGTATGGCAGCGTCTGCTAGTCTCCTTGGTGTCCGAGGATGTTGTCCTCGCCTAGCCATTACAGTAACGCCGCTTCCTCTGCGGGTTGTCAAGAAGTCTTTCATATGGAGCACTGACCCACAGTTTGATGACCACCTGACACACCCAGTTTGTTGCCTGAAATAGTACTCTTAATAAAGTTTCTCTCCTTCCCTCACAACCATGTCACTTCTCACACTAACAAAATTCGATAGTCATTAGAATACCTGCCTTATACTCTAGGATGTGCAGTGCCGTACCATCGAAGAAAATCTCGCTACACAGTTGTAACTTCTTCTCTTGATTACCTTGAGACGTCTGTTGTTTTCCTCGACATTACTACCTAGATAGTGAAATCAGGCTACTTCCTCCATTTGCTCACTACCCATTTTCACGCCAGTCTTACTTCCACCTCTTTTCTTGTCGATAACCATTACTTTCGTCATCATGGTATTTATTTTCGTTTTTTATTTTGTTATCTCTTGAATTAACACCTTAAGCATTTTATTTGGTTCTTTCTCTGAGCCTGCCACTTTCTGGAGTGTTGTCGGTAAATCTGATGCAGTGACTATGAATGCCGTTAATTTTGGTTGCACTTGTCTTTTCTTTCATTGTTTTCACTGCCTCCTCGATGAAAATATTAAATAAAATAAAATTTTGCTTCTTTCTTGCTACCACTGACATTCAGTTCAGTACTCTGACTTTCGCAAATACTTATAATTAATAGCCTGTCCTTCCAGTCAAGTTCTACTTTGAGCATTGCTTTAAAGACTAACTTCAAACCATCCATATCAAATGCTTCTTCTAGACTAGTAAATGACATACATGGTTTTCTGTTTCCTTCTAATCTTTTCTTATATAAAACTAATACTAAACTAAACTCCTCCCGCACAGGCCATGAAGGCTCAAAGGTACCGACCGGCCGCCGTGTCATCCTCAGCCCACAGACGTCACCGGATGCGGATATAGAGGGGCATGTGGTCAGCACACCGCTCTCCCGGCCGAGTGTGAGTTTCCGATACCGTAGCCCCTACTGCTCAATCAATTAGCTCCTCAGTTTGCCTCACAAGGGCTGAGTGCACCCCACTTGCCAACAGCGCTCGGCAGGTCGGATGGTCACCCATCCAAGTGCTAGCCCAGCCCGACAGCGCCTAACGTCGGTGATCTGACGGGAACCTGTGTTACCACTGCAGCAAGGCCGTTCACCCCTGTAAGAAAAAATTTCCTGAAGAAGATAAAATATAAGTTTTAGTTTTTGTTTTTTGGTATTCGTTTGTACAGCCTTCTGTGGAAGTGAAATGTGGGCAAAAAACAGTACACAGAAGAAGAGGAAGGACTCGCCAATGCAAAAGAAAGTGGGGGAGGACTGTGTTGTCAGCAGAGAGAAGCAGCACCAGCAGAATGGGTCTGTTAGTAGAGCTCAGGGACTTAGAATGTGCCGTGAGGAATGGCCGCGCGGTTTGAGGCGCCATGTCACGGATTGTGCGGCCCCTCCCGCCGGAAGTTTGAGTCCTCCATCTGGCATGGGTGTGTGTTTTGTTCTTAGCATAAGTTAGTTTAAGTAGTGTGTAAGGCTAGGGACCGATGACCTCAGCAGTTTAGTCCGTTAGAAATTCACAAATGCGTCAGGGACATTTCAGTCCTTGTGAAGTTACCCAAGACGACTGTAGGTGAGGTGATTGTGTAGTGTAAAAGCGGAGGAACAACCACAGCTAAACTAAGACCGGCCAGACCTCATGTGATGACGGGTAGGGACTGTAGGGCATTATGGTTTGTGGTTGTAAAAAATCACCTGAAATCAGTTCAGCGACACTCGCGAGTTTCAGATCGTTACCACCAGTACAACTAAGGAATGATCGTGCTCAGAGAGTTAAAAAAGATGGGGGTGCAATGGTCGAGCAGCTCTACGTAAGCCATGCGTTTCTGCAGCCAATGTTAAGCGACGCTTGAGCTACATTGCTGAACATTGGATGACTGGCAGCAAGTGTTTTGGGGTGATGAGTCGCGCGGGAGGGTTTGGGTTTGGCGAATACCTCGAGAACTTTACCTGCCGTCACGTGCAGTGCTACAGTGAAATACGGAGACGATATTAAGGTATGGGGTTGTTTTTAGTGGTTGGAGTGTGGTACCCTTATTGCGCTTATTCATGGAATTGACCGAAAATGTCAGTTTTCAACTTATTTTTTATTTATTAGTGGAAGTCATGCGCAATAGCTGCCTAGAGTCTCACTGATAAAGTTCCCGAAAAATAATCGAATGTGTGACGCGACTTTCCTAATACGCCAACTTTTTCAGCAACTCTGCAATACCAGCTCTGCGAACAACGACTCCGTGCATTACTTTCAAGTAGACTTGCACAGTATACATCTAGAAGTCTGAGGTATACACTCTTTGGTTTTATAGATTATCTATGAGTCTGTTCCACATCTGTTTTATGAAGAAGCAATTATTATTTTGTCTTCTGCTACTGACAGATATTTACGCAAGTGTTCGATTACGATGCAGTTCTCGTATTTAATGATGGAGACATAGGAAGGTTGAAGGTGTTAGAGAGAATGTATTTTAAGATAGGGAAATTCACGCAAAACATCTTGAGAAAAATAGATTTACAGCGCGTCTCTGTAACTGAAAAGTCAGTTGAGGATCTGGTAAAGGAAAGTAGGCAGAAAACTAGAAACCAGAAAAGCCTCAGGAAAAGAGGACCCTGATTGTGAATCTGGGGCCTTCTGAAGAGGTGGTATAAGGAAAAACTTTAGGTTGAATTTGAAATTTCTTTCTCTGAAAACTATGTTTATGTACCATTTCCTCAGGATCAATCAAGGCTAGAAGTATGAAATTTTATATTGTTAATTCTATCATCATCATCATCATCATCATCATTTAAGACTGATTATGCCTTTCAGCCTTCAGTCTGGAGCATAGCCCCCTTATAAAATTTCTCCATGATCCCCTATTCAGTGCTAACATAGGTGCCTCTCTTCTGATGTTAAACCTATTACTTCAAAATCATTCTTAACCGAATCCAGGTACCTTCTCCTTGGTCTGCCCCGACTCCTCCTACCCTCTACTGCTGAACCCATGAGTCTCTTGGGTAACCTTGCTTCTCCCATGCGTGTAACATGACCCCACCATCTAAGCCTGTTCGCCCTGACTGCTACATCTATAGAGTTCATTCCCAGTGTTTCTTTGATTTCCTCATTGTGGACACCCTCCTGCCATTGTTCCCATCTACTAGTACCTGCAACCATCCTAGCTACTTTCATATCCGTAACCGCAACCTTGTTGATAAGGTAACCTGAATCCACCCAGCTTTCGCTCCCATACAACAAAATTGGTCGAAAGATTGAACGGTGCACAGATAACTTAGTCTTGGTACTGACTTCCTTCTTGCAGAAGAGAGTAGATCGTAGCTGAGCGCTCTCTGCATTAGCTTTGCTAAACCTCGCTTCCAGTTCTTTCACCATGTTGCCATCCTGTGAGAATATGAATCCACCATCATGATTTAAGAAAATTGTATAACGCCAGGAACTAAGTTAATTTAAGCTGTAAGAAAGTTCTAAGGTATTGGAGATCAGGATTAACCAATGAGTGACAATAACTGAACTGAACTGACTACGGACGTTAACCGGTGCTAAGAGGAAACCTTACGTATTAAAACAACGTGTCTGGAAAATAAAATACAGAATAAGTTGTAGACAAGTATTTATATGAATAATGTTGATGTAAACAGGAGGACATGTCCTAGAGGCGATTTCCAATTTTAGTTATAAGTTAGTATGTTAGAAAAACGATGTACTCCAGAGGTATTAATTAGCCCCGAGGTACTAAAATGAGGAAAGAGGAAGGAGCGAATAATGCACTTCTCTCGCTAAACAGTAAATATAAAAATGATGATTGTATGCTCTTAGTAAGTGAAATTTACTCGAGGACAAATTAATGACCTGTTTTGAAAGAAAATACTTAACGTCCAGACAAAGGAGGAAAGTAGTGTGAAAACATTCTATTCCATGAGGTTATTCCCTAATTTCAAATGTGAAGTAAATAAGGCACCACCTGTTAGCGCAAAACAGTCGGTAGATTTAACTTGTAAGTTCTAGCACAGGCTGTGCCAACGATAAAATAACATCTCTTTGAAGTAAACAGGTACTTAGGATTAAGCATGAACAGATTGATAACGCAGTGCAATTGTTCTAAAAAGGCCTGACGTTAACCTTAAGTAAAAGCGTGATGGAATAAAAAGGAAGTTTATTATATAACGCAAAGTAAGATGAGTCCAGACTATAAACAAGCTGAGTAAAAGAACATATGAGTAACATGGTTTATTATGGCAACTTCACGGTACTACTGAGCATTAGCGATACTGCAAATTCACAAGCTAGCAGCAAATAGAATAAGGACGTCGCCCAAGCTTCACAGGTCGCGACAGCAGCAAACAACAACACTCTAGTGAGAGGCTTATATATACAAATGATAATTAATACCCAAATGCGCAATGCATAAACTTGACTTAGTCTAAGAAATGAGCAAAGAGTAGTAAGCAAGCTGCAGCAAGATACATATTAGATATACATGCTTGAAGTGACAGATTTTATTTTAAGTGCGCAATGCAGTAGTTATTGTTTTCTCTGTGATTATGTGATTATTGAATCCCTTTCCTAAATGCAAACCTTTCAAAATCCTTGATCCTACCCACTCCCCTGGATCAACTTGTAAAGATGCACGTGTGCTTGGGAAGTGAGGCACTACGTATAAAAATGAGTAGGTTCGCGACGCGCAAATTGCTTTTGTATTGCGCAATGTACATTAAATTTTCAACCTCGGTGAGGAGTAATTTAAATTCTGTCGACGATCCGCGAATAGGCCCGCTCTGCCCACTGTTTTTCCGACTGTTTGTATTTCTACACGAAATCCAGAGACCGATTTGCTGTTTTCAAATCTGTCCCCGAATTTTCTTTGAAGACAAGCACATACGAGAGAAACCTTGACATAAATGAAGCACCACTCACAAGTCACTAAATAAGATGAGCATTAAAAAATGTATTGGGACTACAAAATGAATAAGGAAGTGTGATAACGATTACTATGAATGAAATTAATTCGTAAAGAAGATTGGAATGAATTTGGTCAAAGAAAAAGGACTCTTAATAGCTTATCTGTGACCGTAGGCATAAATAGTAAAAGAAAAGACTAATTAAGAAAAAATTGTTCTGATTCAGAGTGGTAAATTACATTATTTTTCGATTTAAATGAACTCTTGTAAATATTAGTACGTAAATGAACTTGTAAACAACGTGTGATGTTATGAAGTGAGAAATTCATTGAACACACCGTTCACACAGACGGTCACCACAGTGCTAGTGAAGTTGTAAAGTTCGACGATTTTCAGTGGCAGTATTGTACTGCATCATCTGTGTGAAAAATTCATTGATGTGTGCAGTGTGTCATAATCAGTGTCATTCCACACATGCGGTTGCAGCAGTAGCTACCACTTACCTGTGAATCCGTAACTGGATAGTAGACAGGAAGTGATGTGGAGCAGGCAGAAGCTCCCTCCAGCAATCTAAAAAGCACAAAGCCACGATCCGACGGACAAAAGCGATGCACGGCACCTCAAACGCGAAATCTTTGCTCTGCAAGTAAGCTCCGGTCACGTGCGCGTGCAGACTGAATTTCAACACTGTTCGCAACACTGGAGGCGGACAGCCGCCATGTGACAAAACAATGGAAACGTTCAACCGCCAACAGCAGTTGCTGTGCGCTACATTCTGTAGCAAAAACATTGACACCCAGTACTGAAGACATTTTTGTATGTATCATAAACCTTCTGAGAGATTACTAAGATAGAGAAGTTAGCGTAATTAGTATAATGACTGATTATACACAGAGATGAGTCACGAGGTCACCTCTGAACGCTTTTGAAATGTAAACTTCAACGAGAGGTCACGATGCGAATGAAAATAAGCACACGAAAATACGTCAAAGGATCCGATCCTTCCTACATCCCAGCTAACATGTATATAAAATTAGTTTTTTAAGCTATTCTAATATAAGATATTTTATCTGTTTCATATGTGAAATGATTCAGAGAGCCACTCTCGAGCCCTAAAAGTGAAAGATACGGACTTCCTTGTCGAAGCCATCACCAGTGGCAGCTCTACAATCCAAGTCTATCATAAATAGTGTATGTGGGACGAAACTAAATGTATAATTAAGTGCGATAACACACACAGCAATCAACTGACAAGACTATTGATGAAGGTTTCTCGGGTCTCCAGCCGGGTGGTAGCGTTGATATCTCGCGACGTTTCGGGAAGTGTCATACTACCCATCTTATGGCGAAGTGTCGAGATTCGCGGAGAGCGGGCTATTTATTTTATATGCGCGGTCGCCACCCTCCACTAGACCTCGGGTGGCTGTGGCGGACCTGCGGCGTCCGCCCGGTGTTGGGGATGGCGGGCTCCCCCGGCGGCCGCGTTCGGTTCTCGGTGTAAGCACTCTGTCTGCGTCCGCGGAGGAGGACGTTGACGGGCGCGCTCCCGACGGATTGCCGCTATCGCAGGGTCCCATGCTGCTCTGAGTTGGTATCCCTCGTCTCTGTTGACCAGATTATCGTAAATCCTTATTTCTATGGATTCTTTGATAACGCTTTCCCAAAATCCAGACGCTCACCGCAGTACCTTCGTGTTTTCGAAGTTGAGGGTGTGTTCTTCATTGATGCTGTGTTCTGCTATGGCTGATTTTTCTGTGTGGCCTAGTCGCACACATCTGATATGTTCTTTTCAGCGTTTAGATATACGTTTGCCCAATGTATTGATTCCCGCATTCGCATGGTATACTGTACACTCCTGGTGTGTTCAGGTTCAGCGCGTCTTTGGCAGAACCTAGGAGCTCCCTCGTCTTCGGTGGTGGACGGAGAATGGTTTTGATCTTGTATTTTCCCAGAAGTCGTGCAATTTTGGTCGAGAGCAGACCCACGTACGGAAGGAACGCGAGTCGTTTATCTTCTTTTTTTCCTTCATTATTTTCTTCTGGGGTTCTCACTGGTCCTTCTTCCTTTTGAGCGCCCTGTTGATCTGCGTTTCACTGTAGCCATTTTGTTGGAAGACTTCCCTCAGGTGTTGAAGCTCGGATAGTAGGCTGTCTTTGTCGCTGACGGCGCGCGCCCTATGTACCAGGGTGGTCAGTACTGCTTGTCTTTGTGTTGGATGGTGGCAGCTTGTTGCATGAAGGTATAGATCTGTGTGTGTCTTCTTCCTATGTACCGCATGGCCTAGTGATCCATCTACCTTCCTCTTAATTAAAATATCAAGGAAGGGGAGGCATCCATTTTCCACCATTTCCATTGTAAATTTGATGTTCGGATGGATGCTGTTGAGGTGTTCAAGAAACTCATCTAACGCCTGTTTGCCATGTCCCCACATCTGTCATATTCTCCACCTTCACTCAGTGTGAGTTATCAGTGGGTGAAACCTGTAGAAAGATATCAAGTTTCCGATTATCAATTTCATGCAGGGTAACTCTGTCAGCCTTTGCACTCTATGTCAGATCATATGGGTCTTCCGCTCCAAAGTAGGATGTTACAGATGTGGATGTAAGGGTCATCTGCAGAATCAGAATAGTCATCTTGAGTGCCATGAACGGTGTAGAGTCAGAAATACGGCACAGGAGTGTGAAGCAGAAAAATAACATCGGCAGAAGCATTAATTAAACGAAAACAGGAATGCATCATTCATTGTAATATGTTCACAGTAGGACAAAATATTGCACAGATGTATGGATAGAAGGTATGCATGCTGTTAGGCTTAGTACAGGGTTGCGAACGCAAGATTTTGTAAACACAGATTCACATGTGTTAGTTGTTAGTCTTGACTTGCTGGTCAGGAAGAGGCTCTGGTAACCCCATACATGGACTAGATAACAATGATATAAAGGCATTATGGATAGCACAGCCTGTAACATTGGCGCTAGGTGGTCTCATGTGCACGTTATTGAAGGCGATTTTGGAATAATCAGACTTGACTTTCTTGATAACCAATAATGCTAAAATCAAACTTTCGGAGTAAACAGCTGATCTTGGTGAATGCTCTGCTGGGAGCAACGACCACAGGGGAGATAATGTTGCCAGATGCACTGACCATGAAGGTGTTGCTAACTGAGCTGCTAATGCATATGCTATGGATTGGTTAGATGATAACTTACGATCAGGTACAAGGAAGCTAGTTTCAGATATTGTAGGCACTTAATTACTACAAGAAGCCTGTTATAGAAGCACTAAAGAATAATGAGGAACCGAATAAAGAGCACTGTCTTGTGAGCACAAGCACAGGACACATTATTAGTATAGATGGTAAATGTACGGCTCCTTTTAGCCTAGATAAATTTGATACAGACGAGATTAGTCTACCAAGGGGTCATTGAATGCCACTTAAGATATATTGGGTGAAGAAGATATTGGTAGGTCATGTGATGACCAGAGCTACAACCAAACTGTTAGTACTTCTGCATGACATAAAAAGGTGGATCACTCACAAGATAGTGATCGACCAGTGATGGAAGCTTTACAGCAATCACTAACGGATTTGTTTAATACAAATAGTCCATTATCAGTAATGCTTGTTACAGAATATCGTACACCAATGGTCTATAGGGAGCCATATCATGTTTCAAATAATATGCAGCAATTAATGGAGGAATTTTTTAATCAGTAACTATTGGAGGGAGTAGTAGAACATAGTGCTAGCACATCAGTTGTGGCAGGAGTTTTTGTCCCAAACAAAACGCTGGATGATATAAAAAGTACAGATTCTATTGTGATTACGATCATTTGAACTAAAATTATTAGCCATTATACATTTCACATTTTTAAGGAATCATCATCAAGTGGTGGCCGAAGTTTCACAAGGCAAGAAGCCACCCTCGTTCGGCCACCAGACTTGTCAAAGAGGGCAGAGGAGCACGCAAAGTTTCAGGGCACTCTCCTGCCCTTCAGGTGAGCTACTGCCCACGAAAGGTCAAAGAATCAGCAATCTTTAGTGGCATAAGGATATACATGACTATCCAAACCACTGCATTAAAGACTCATAATTTGTATCCATAGGACATGTGGCAAATAACTGACAAAGTGTCATGACGATCTTCCCATTGAAAAAGATTAGAGACTAGTCTCTCATTTGGAGCTCTAGAAGGGGCTGTCAAAGAGGAGGTGACCACGAGAGAATGACTGAATAACCAAGAAAAGGGTAACGTTCTGTGAGACAAGGTGTGGAATTTCAGAAGTTTGAACAAGGCAAAGAAGCCGGGAAATCGGATAAGAGAAATGGCAAGGTTCAAACTACACTGAGGCTCAATAAATTAAGGATAATGCTCATACATGGAGAAACAACGCTCTGGTGGGCGTTTTGCGGGTTTAAATCACCTAGAGGTATGACCATCCGGTGCATGTGACCTGCGGTCGTCGCACTGTGGCGCTGGCAGCTGTCCACATACACAGAGTTGTGTTGGTGCATATGAGAGTACGATGCAGCGAGTAAGTAAGAAGCAGACGTTTTCAGAAGTGCTAATGGCGACTGTGGGCTGAAAATGGCTCAAAGAACACATATTGATGACGTTATGAGGGGTAGAATACTAGGGCGACTGGAGGCTGATAAAACACAGCAGGTCATCGCACGAGACGTCCGTGTGCAACAAAGTATGATCTCAGGATTATGGCAACGATTCCATCAGGCAGGAAACGTATCCAGGTGCTACAGTACAGGACGTCCACAGTATACAACACCACAAGAAGACCGATATTTCACCATCAGTGATCGCTGACGGCCACGGAATACTGCAGCTAGCCTTGCTCGGGACCTTACGAGTCCAGGTATAGTCTGAACAGTGATTCTCACCGGGTTTTCATCTGGCGTCAACCAGAAACCAGATACCAACACCTTAATGTTCTTGAAAGGGACCAGTATGGAGGTCGTGGTTTGATGGTGTGGGGTGGGATTATGATTGGTGCACGTACACCCTAGCATGTCTTTGACAGAGGAACTGCAACAGGTCGGTTGTATCGGGACGTCGTTTTGCATCAGTATGTCCACCTTTTCAGGGGTGTCGTGGGTCCCACCTTCCTCTTGATGGATGACAACGCATGGCCCCACAGTGCTGCCATCGTGGAGGAGTACCTTGAAACAGAAGATATCAGGGGAATGGAGTGGCCTGCCAGTTCTCCAGACCTAAACCCCATTCAGCATGTCTGGGATGCTCTCGGTCGACGTATTGCTGCACGTCTTCAAACCTCTACGACACTTCAGGAGCTCTGACAGGCACAGGTGCTGAAATTGGAGGCTACACTCCAGCAGCCGTTCGACCACCTGATCCAGAGTGTGCCAACCCGATGTGCGGCCTGTGTACTTGTGCATGTTGATCATATGCCATACTGATGCCGGGGTACATGCACAGGAAACAGTGGCGTTTTGTAGCACATGTGTTTCGGGACGGTTTTCTCAAATTATCACCAATACTGTGGACTTAAAGATCTGTGCCGTGTGTTTTCCATATGTGCCTTTGCTATTAGCACCAGTTTTGTGTAGTGCCATGCTGTGTGGCACCACATTCTGCAATTATGTTTAATTTATGAGTATGTGTGTAGATACAGAGGAGTCAGTGAAGTGAAATTTAAAGATGACAAGGGTTTCTGGTCAGATGAGTGTAGGCTAGTATCCACAGCAACAGGCAATGGTATAAAAGGACTAGGATTCGTTGTTAATAGGAAGGCAGGGGGACTGTGAGTTACCATGAACAGTTCAGTAATAGGATTGTTCCCATCAGAATTGACAGCAAACCAACACCAACAACAATAGTTCAAGTAGATATGTCTATATTGCAAGTAGAAATAAAAGAGATAGAGAAAGTATTTGAGGATACTGAACGGGTAGTTCAGGTTGTAAAGGATGCTGGAAATCTTAATGTCGTGATGAGCTGGAATGCGGTTGTAGGTGAAGGACTAGAAAAGAAGTTATGCGAGAGAGGAGAAAGACTAACTGAGTTCTGAAATAAATTTTGACTAGAAATAGCGGATACTCTGTTCAAGAATGCCAAGAGGAGGGGTACACTTTGAAAAGGCGGTGAAATACGTTATGGATCAGTGTAGAGATTCTTAAATCAGATATTGGATAGTAAAACATACTCAGCACCATATATAGACTCAGTTCACTACTTAGTAATGTTGACGAATAGGCTAAAACTCAAGAGATTAATCAGGAATAATGAATGCACATGAAGTGGGTTATGTAGGTATTAAGAAATGAACAGATGCGTTTGAAGTCATCTGAAACTGTAGACACTGCGACTATGAATGGATTAGTAGGCAATTCAGCTGAAGAGGAACTGAAATCTCTAAAAATACAATTACAGAGTTGGAAAGAAAAAGTAGGTAAAAGAAAAGTAACTACAAAGAAACCTTGGGTAGCGGAAGAAATACTTCAGCTGATCAGCCAAAGAAAGAAGAAAAAAATGTTTAGGGAAACTGAGGAGTACAGAAATACAATTCGCTTGGGAATGAAATACTTAGGAAGTGCGGGGAAGCTAAGGCAATATGGCTGCATGAAAATTGTAAAGACATCGAAAAATAAGTGATTGCTGGCAGAACTGACTACAGAAAAGCCATAACTACTTTCAGTGAAATGAAAGCAAGGATGGTAACATTCAGAGTACAACAGGAATTCCACTGTTAAATGCAGAGGAGAAAGCAGATAGGTAGGAAGAGTATATCGACGGTTTCTACGAGGGGGAGGACTTATCTGATGAGTTGCTATAAGAAGAAACACAAGTCGAGAGAGAAGAGGTGGGATGTTCAGTATTAGAATTAGAATTTTAAAAAGCTTTGGTGGGCCTAAGAAAAATCAGGGCAGAAGGAATGGATATCATTCTATCAGAATTTATAAAATCACTGGGTGCAATGGCAACAAAACCAATATTCACGCTTGAGTGTAAAATGTTGAGACGAGTGATATTGCATCGGACTTTCGGAGATAGTCGATGACGGACGGAGCAAGGAGGACATCAAAAGCAGACTAGCAATGGCAAAAAGGCCATTCTGGGCTGAAGATGACACTAAGGCTACTAGGTACCGTTGGGCCTTCCACGCGCTATTGTGATGGTGTTTGTTATTTTTTGGCCAAGAGTACTAGTGTCAACAATAGGCCTCATTTTGAGGATGAAAGTTATGAGAATGTACTTTTGGAGCACAGTATCGTATGGTAGTTAAACATGGCCTGTGGATAAACCACAAGAGAATCGAAGCATTGGAGATAGGTTGTACAGACGAATGTTGAATATTGGTAAGGTAAGAAATGATGAGGTACTGCGCAGAATTGGAGAGGAAAGGAATATGTGGAAAACACTGACAAGAAGAAGGGATGGAATGTTAGCACATGTATTATGACATTAGGGAATAACTTCCATGGTACTAGAGGGAGCTGTCTGTATACGGTAAAACTTATAGAAGAAGGCAAATATTGGAATACATCAAGCAAATAATTGAGGAAGTAGGTTGCAATTGCTCCTCTGAGGTAAAATGTTTGACACAGGAGAGGAATTAGTGGCGGGGCACATCAAACCAGTCACAATATGAAAAATGTTGTACGATAATCATTATCCATCAGTTGCCACTGAAGAGCTTCAAATAAGAAGAAGAAGCATCTGACTACAACATCTGTCCATCAAATATCTTATCAGGTACATGAAAGACGTTAAGTGCACTAAAGCCTGCTCAGAGCCACATGTACAACATATGGATGTAGAGTAGAAAACTATCGGCTGTGGTATCGATAGCTACGATGCCACGGCGTAGGTGCAAGTTCGTAGGTTGGCACTACGACACCGACACAGACGACAGCGCCCTCTAGCTGCCGCTGTGTAGCTCTACGAGCGCCGCTCCAGATTCAGCCAATTTAATTCCGAGTAGACGAACAAGTAACATTGTTTCTATTTCATAGTGGGCGAGCCACTACAGATTTTGCCTTTGTAACTTCTAGCCACTGTTAGATTTGATTGATGAATGGCTTCACACCTACGTGCTCATCTGTACGCAAAGTTAAGTAAAAGAGGTACAACCCATACCGAAGCATTTCACCTTTTCCTGCTTCTACTCACTTCCTACATTCGGCCTACCCTTCAGTTTACAGGAGCTGACCCACGCACCGCCTACCAGGCGGGATATAGTATCGGCTAAGCAGATCCGTTCAACACAAGAAGAGAAATGCTCTTGTGCTGGATGGACCTGCTTAGCCAATGGTTTTCTGCTTTACATTCACATACAGATGAGAGGCTCTGTACTGTGTACACCATGCTGAGCCTGCTTTAGTACACTCAAGGTGCTTCACACATCCGATAATGTTTGAAGACCAGATGTTGTATCCAGATTTGTTATCATCATTTAACGCCCTTCAGTGACAAGAGATGGATTAAGCATAGCGTACTAAAGTTTTCATAATTTCATGATGCATTGCATGGGCAAAACCCAAAAGTGGTATTAAAAAAACAATTTTGCGAGTGGGACTGTTTGCATTCAGAAATATTCGTAACTGGTTGTAGCATCAGACAGCCAATACGAAGTGGACACATATTACTGAAAAAAAGTGTTTGTATCAGGTCCAGGGCTAATTTTACCTGACTTCGGGGAAGAGTTCACCTTGTCATCAGGTGTTAGCGACAGTGCGCTAGGCTGTACTTTCAGGTGAAATGTAAATGCTACAGAACATACCGCTGGTCACATATCAAGGCAACTGAACAGGGCAGAAGGGAGTTTCTCCAATACAGAAAAGGAAATGTTGACATTTATTTACGGTTATCACCTACATTGAATGTTGTTTATTTGGTCAGAAATTTAGGGTAGTAGCATGATGTATAGCTAAAATGGTTGTTAGATTAGATCATTCTATTAGATTGTCGAAATGAGTGAATGCGACTAGTTGTCCGTATGCCCGGTAGGATGCGTACAAATGTGTTTACTTTAAGCAGAAAAATCACAGTGCTGCAAGCAATAGGGCAAAATTGCTATGGCGCTGTAGCTGAAGGCACTAGCAACTGACGTAGAATGTCAGGCATTCATGTTGCGGCCACAGGATGGTGCACTCTGCAGTTTGACAACGTATCGACCAAGCATTGTGATTCCGGCAGCATTCAGGAATGAGATTTTAGACAAGCATGTGACTACATTTCAGGTGCCCGTGGCAATTGTAGAACATGAAGTAAAAAGTTGCTGAGAAATTATGGTAGTAAAGAAGGACACATCATGTAGAATAATATCAGAAAAACTGATTACCTTGTGTGCAGAGTGCTGAGTTTAGTCACCACATAACCGCATTACAAAGATTTCTAAACTCTTTGATAGAACACCAGAAGATAATGAATATATACGACACTAATAGACCATTTTCCACGATTCATAACAATGGTAGCAATTCCTGAGGAACAACCTATCGCAGTTGGACAAACGATGGTGAGTCGTTGGGAACTCAAGTTTGGTTCTCCGGTTACCTTAATTACTAATCAGACTATGATTTTCTTAGTAGATTTTGTGAAGCAATTGTGTCATCGGTTTTGCATTTGAGAAAGCTGTACAAGTCATTCTCATCCACAAGCAAATGAGATATCAGAAAGACTGCCTAGAACCATTTCTAAAATGTTAAGCCTCTATCTAAACAGCGAACACAACGATGGGGATATGTACCTTGAATTCATAGCCTCAGCATACAGCTCTAAAGTTTATAACGGTCCTGATATTTTGCTGTACAAGGTGGCATGTGGAAGAAAGTTGCTGTCTCCATTTGGCATGACAAAGCCTATACTTTAAGTTAAAAGCGAGTCAGTGAAGGAATTTGCAAAATGTTTACGTGACAGAGGACGAAGCATTAGAAAGTCAGGAATAGACGAATTGGTCAGAGGCTGCTAGTAACAAATTCGTATATGCCTACTGATAGAACCAAGATGTTTTTAACAAGCTGTAGACCCCATGCCAAGTCACTGAAATCACTTCTGCACTAAGCATTAATTTGCAATTACGTACGAAAATAGCTATAGTTCATGTGAATAGAGCACAAACCAGTCAAAGGATGTGTGAATGCATCGTCGCGAATTACCTCAGCTACACCAGTGACAACGAAAACATCTAAGCAAGTTAGGAAACGATTATCTAATGATGATGAGGATGCACACAATATTGCACAATATTCCTTATGTAATCAGATCATGGAATAAATAGTTTGCGATTGGGTCTTTTGGGGTTACGGTGTACAATCGTTGCCTTTTTCTGTTAATTGTTACTATGAATTGGCTTATTTTTGTGATATGCATCAGGGGTTTATGAAGTTTGTTCTATACTTATTTGTTGTCACAAAGGGAATGAGTTGTTTTTACGGCTGTCTTTCATGTATTTTCAGATAAGGAAGGGAACAGATGAAGATTGCTTTCTCTTAGGTGTCATGCTGACAGGGGTATTCAGGAAGATTGATATAACCCTGGCGTTTCTACATTTCGTCAGCGGAGGAGCACTGACAGTGGCTACAGTTCAGAAACAGCCTCAGAATTCTGCAATATTATTTTGTAGACAGCTGGATATGTTACTAGCTGGCTGTCAGTAGACACTAAGGTTAACTTTCGATTTATGGAAAGAAAGGAACAAGGTTCACAGGTTATGAGATGTATCCTTGCAAGTAAAAGTGGAAGCAGATAAGGAGAAAATTGTAGCGGAAATTCAGGACGAGTACGAGGAGTTGAGACTCTCATACGGGAAACTGAGAGCACAATCGATGCAAATGACACACGTCGTACCAGTCACGTGTTCGAAGAAGAGAGGTATGGTTATTGTAAGAGGAAAGTGGCTGCAAACAGTTTTAAGTATGGCAGAAAGCGAAGACGTACAAAAACTGGAACTTGGCGTTGGTAAGTACCAGCAGACGCCACTAAATTCACAGTTGATATGCATATGAAGACGTACAAAAACTGGAACTTCGCGTTGGTAAGTACCAGCAGACGCCACTAAATTCACAGTTGATATGCATACTACTCTGCTGTCCAGCTTGCAACAGAGTGTGTAAAAATAATATAAAAATGGCTCGGGAGGTAATTGCATAATTAGTCAGTCACAATCTCTAGACGGAAGAATGACTGTAGCTAGACTAGCGAGCATTGGCAGATAGCGTGAACAACGCAAGAACAATAGTAGCAACACTACAAGAAACGTTTTACCACGCCATACACACGTGACTAAGTTCTGTATTGTGGGTTCCGCAACAGTACTTAACGACAGACAAACGTTTCCATTCTTAAATGCATAACATACAGAAAATAAAAACTCAAAATAAATGGACAAATACATCATGTAAAGTGTGTTAACTATTGCTTACATTCACTTTTCGCCATTTAAGCTATAAATTTAAGTTTTTCATAATGTCGTAAATAACAAATGTTAATATATAAATATATAACAACAATTTTACAGTTAAAAATAAATAATTGAACCCACTGACGATAGCACAAAAGTACTGAAACATGTTTGGGTGAAACAAAACAAAAAAGGTGTCTTGCATAGGGCGGAACTTCTCATCCCATTTTCGTAGCAAGCACGGACACAAGAAGAAGAACTGCGCCACAAGATGATTTATTGTGCTTTGTTTGTTTGCCATTCTTGACTGCCAGGCATAACTAACTCTTTCTGTATATATGATCATTTTTCGCTTTCCTGTAAACCCTGAAATTGTATGCCTTACTTTGCCGTTGTATATTTCAATTATATACTATATCAGCCAGATGGTATTTATATTTATAAGCAGTTAACCTTATGCTACAGCCAATGCCCTCTAAATCCTAATTAAGTAAATCCAAGCAACCCCAAATAGAGGTGGCTTTTAGCATAAGTTTTATTCGGTTGTTTGTGACACGTAATTTGCTGTGAAGGTCTCACAAACATCACTCCTTGCACCTAATGTTCTTCATCGAACATAGCGCAGTAAGGCTTACTTGGTTCATAACACTGATAACCTGGTTGGCTGCGGAGGAGTGTCTGGACGTACGCTTAAGGGCTATTAAAGCATTACTAATGGGAATATTGTACTTTCAACGAAATTTCGCGTAATCAAAACGCACATTCGCCATTACAAAACTTCTTTGCACCGCTGCTGGCCGTTGATTCTGTCATTACACGTCTGTTTTACACGTTATTAAATGTTTTGAGTAGTAAAATTTTGTTCATTTAAAACTGGTCAAGGTTGTCGTTAACTGGTTCTTAGGGTCGAGGTATTTTTTTCTTTAACGAAAATAGTATGCACAATTTAAGTACTTTAAAGGGCTTTGCCGTAGTAGACATTTATCATTGTGTCTTGTGTCATTTGTGTTGTTGCTAAGTGTAGTTATATGTTCGATCAGATGAAATTTTTGACCTGTAATCTTATGTTGATAACTAGTGCAGTACGAAATTAATAATTCTTGTTGGAAGTGCTTTGTATTTTAAGTTATTTCGATAACGAAAGGAATTTTGTTTTGAGTCCACCAAGGTGCGGCGATCTTCACTTTTGTTCTTAGTAATGATAATGTACATATGTAGTTTACGAATTGTACTTGTTGATCTCGTGAGCTACGGATTTAACACTATTTTTAACGAGTCATAGCCATCCCACTATTAAGCTGTTTATCTTACAAATTATAAAGTGCTCAATTTTCTCTATAATGAACTACAGCTTAAGTATAGAGTATTTCGCTAACCCAGCACATTAAAACACTCTGACCAGCTCCCCACTGCTTTATTGGTAGCAGAGTATGGTCACATGTGTGACACGGGTCTGAACCAATGTGGTGTTAGAAAAGCATATGTTAGCTGCGTACTGTGTGTTCTGGTTTATGTGTTTCAGAATGTGATTGAGGGGTGAATAGTCATAGATGATAGAGGTGTTGTTGAGATATCATACCTTACAAAACACCTAAAACAGTATCAATTTGCTATCCAGGGTGAAGAGGCAGCTTTGCAGAGGGGCAGGGCTTGCATGCTACGCTAGGCAGCAGTCTTATCATTCGTTATACCTAGCTATGTAAAAGAGGTAAAGGACAGATGTTCAGTTTTTGCCAGACTACTTGCTTGTATGCAAGAAGTGTTGAGTTGTTGTGTTTTAGTTTTTGAAGCAATACCCAAATGTTCACAATCCAGGTTTAACTCAATCATTAACGTAATCTAGTGCACAATCTGGCATTAACAAATACTTGGTTCAAGAATCATAAAAGAAAGTTGTATACACGGAAGAAGTCTGGAGATACTGACAGGTTTCAGATAGATTATATAATGGTAAAACAGAGATTAAGGAACCCGGTTTTAAATTTTAAGACTTTTCCAGGGGCAGATGTGAACACTGATCACAATCTATTGGTTATGAACTATAGATTAAAACTGAAGAAACTGCAAAAATGTGGGAATATGGGGAGATGGGACCTGAATAAACTGAAAGAACCACATGTTGTAGATACCTTCAGGGAGAGCATTAGGAAACGATTGAGAAGAATGAGGGAAAGAAATACAGTAGAAGAAGAATGGGTAGCTTTGAGAGACAAAATAGTGAAGGTAGCAGAGGATCTACTAGGTAAAAACACGAGAGCTAATAGAAATCCTTCGGTAACAGAAGAGATATTGAATTTTATTGATGAAAGGAGAAAATATAAAAATGCAGTAAATGAAGCAGGCAAAAAGGAATACAAGCATCTCAAAAATGAGATCGACAGGAAGTGCAAAATGGCTATGCAGGGATTGGTAGAGGACAAATGTAAGGATGTAGAGGCTTATCTCAGTAGGGGTAAGATAGATGCTGCCTACAGAAAAATGAAAGAGACTTTTGGAGAAAAGAGAACCACTTGCATGAATGTCAAGAGATCAGATGGAAACCCAGTTCTAAGCAAAGAAGGGAAAGCAGAAAGATGGAAGGAGTATATAGGGGGTCTATACAAGGCGATGTTCTTGAGGACAATGTTATAGAAATGGAAGAGGATGTAGATGAAGATGAAATAGGAGATAAGATACTGCGTGAAGAGTTTGACAGAGCACTGAGAGACCTAGGTCGAAACAAGGCCCCGGAAGTAGACAACATTCCATTAGAACTACTGACAGCCTTGGGAGAGCCAGGCCTAACAAAACTCTATTATCTGGTGAGCAAGATGTATGAGAGAGGCGAAATACCCTCAGACTTCAAGAAGATTATAATAATTCCAATCCCAAAGATAGCAGGCGTTGATAATTGTGAAAATTACCGAACTATCAGTTTAATAAGCCACTGCTGCAAAACACTAACACGAATTCTATACAGACGAATGGAATAACTGGTAGAAGCCGGCCTCGGAGAAGATCAGTTTGGATTCCGTAGAAATATTGGAATACGTGAGGCAATACTGACCTTAAGACTTATCAAAGAAGAAAAATTAAAGAAAGGCTATCCTACGTTTCTAGCATTTGTAGACTTAGAGAAAGCTTTTGACAATGTTGACTGGAATACTCTCTTTCAAATTCTGAAGGTGGCAGGGGTAAAACACAGGGAGTGAAACACTATTTACAATTTGCAATTTGTACAGAAACCAGATGGCAGTTATAAGAGTCAAGGGACATGAAAGGGAAGCAGTGGTTGGGAAGGGAGTGAAACAGGCTTGTAGCCTCTCCCCGATATAATTCAATCTGTATATTGAGCAATCCAGTAAAGGAAACTAAAGAAAAATTTGGAGTAGGAATTAAACTCCATGGAGAAGAAATATTAACTATGAGGTTCGCCGATGACTTTGTAATTCTGTCAGAGACAGGAAAAGACCGGGAAGAGCAGCTGAACGGAATGGACATGGTCTTGAAAGGAGGATATAAGATGAACATCAAGAAAAGCAGAACGAGAATAATGGAATGTAGTCGTATTATATCGGGTGATGCTACGGGAATTAGATCAGGAAATGAGACGCCTAAAGTAGTAAATGAGTTTTGCTATTTGGGGAGTAAAATAACTGATGATGGTCGAAGTAGAGAGGATATAAAATGTAGACCGGCTATGGCAAGGAAAGCATTTCTGAAGAAGAGAGATTTGTTAACATCGAGTATAGATTTAAGTGTCAGGAAGTCTTTTCTGAAAGTATTTGTAGGGAGTGTAGCCATGTATGGAAGTGAAACATGGATGATAAACAGTTTAGACAAGAAGAGAATAGAAGCTTTCGAAATGTGGTGTTACACAAGAATGCTGAAGATTAGATGGGTAGATCACATAACTTATGAGGAGGTATTCAATAGAATTGGAGAGAAGGGAAATGTGTGGCACAACTTGACTAGAAGAAGGGATGGGTTGGTAGGGCATATTATGAGGCATCAAGGGATCACCAATTTAGTACTGGAGAGCAGCGTGGAGGGTAAAAATCTCAGAGGGAGACCAAGAGATGAATAGACTAAAGAGATTCAGAAGGATGTAGGTTGCAGTAGGTACTGGGAGATAACGAACCTGCACAGGATAGAGTAGCATGGTGAGGTGCATCAAACCAGTCTCTGGACTGAAGACCACAACAACAACAACAGCAACAACAAATACGGAATTGTTTGGTAAGATCATCTGCCCCAAACACGAGAGTAGCTCGCTCAAATGGCAGGAGAACAAAGGACGGATGGGGGTACTGTTCCAGGGCAGACCGATCAGCAACATATGATTGAGTCCACTGGGGAAGGCCAGATATTGTGGTGGAAATTATGTAGTATCCCACCCAGCCCACTCTGGTCTATATACAGTGAATCTCCAATATACTTATTGGTACTACTGAACAATTGGTAGGTGTGTTATCGTTACATACGTGCTTGAAAGACGAAATCGATATCTTCTGCACTAGCTATTCGATAGTAATTTTTTGAAGCACTTGGTGTTGGTGAAACTTTGAGTGCACTCTGAGAGAGATTTCCAGAGGGAAATTTGTGTAGTCAATGTCGCAATGACCTAATGATTCAGTTTTTATTGGTTTCATCCAAATAATAAGATTTTGATGCGGTATATCGAAAATTTATGCATCATGATTACAGCTTCCTGCCTTAATGTTGTGAAATTACAACTGTTAATAACGTATTGGAGGGGAAACATCTGGAGGGAAGGATGAGGATTTTATTATCTACTTAGCTAGTTAGGTGTCCAGAATAGAAAACCATCACTGCAGTAATGAGAATATGTTCTGACACCATCTATTCCTTGAAAGCTATGGTAAAGATCGACTGCCCAGTATGTTCAACCTAATGGCAAGTCCAGTAATACGATGCCACGTTTTTGGTGCACCTAAGCAGTGCACTTGACGCGTGACTGCCCAGTACCAGAGAAAAGGGTGAGAAGAGTTGACGACATGCAAGCAGTGGCCATTGGATGGGTCTGCATGGGTCATGGGTTGATAAAACATTGTGGTATGGTTAGGGCCTGACACGTGGTGACTTATCATTAGTCTGCATTTAACATGAACAATGAACCTGCATGCACGGTGTTGGATTATGGTAATAACGCGTTACTGACGAACATCCAATAGGACAGTAAAGTAATTCGTATCTGCATATTACTTGGTACATAGAAGTCGAGCATGGTGTGTAGCACTGTCAATGAGAGATTACCAGTGGTGGGTAAGGGGTGACCATATGTCGGCACTCGGGGCTCTCTTCGCCATAACTGAAGAACTGAGCGTACACACATCAAAAAAAGTTTTGCATCACCCCAGTTCCCAGACATCATGAAGACAGACGTTGACTGTGGATATTGTATCACAGACACAGTCCAAGTGTAAACAACCACGCATCAGCGGCGCCTATTAGACGGAGGATGTCTGACAGTCTATCAGTTCCAGTCATTCCACCAGCAAGGCGATACATGTCTCGTGTTGTCTGTAGTTCACCCATGGCTACACGGTCAATATCGCAGTAGAATCGCGTCTGCATTGTTACATTGTGCCAGGAAGGGCTCTCATCAAGAGAAGTGTCCAGGCATCTCGGAGTGAACCAAAGCGATATTTTTCGGACATGGAGGATACACAGAGAGACAGGAACTGTCCATGACATGCCTCACTAAGCCCGCCCAAGTACTACTACTGCAGTGGATGACCGCTAGGTGGAACCCTGGCAGCAACGCCACCATGTTGAATAATGCTACAATGCTTTTCTTGCAGCCACAGGATGTCGTGTTACGACTCACACTGTGCGCAATAGGCAGCATGATGTGCAACTTCACTTCCGACGTTCATGGCGAGGTCCATCTTTGCAACCACGACAGAATGAAGCGCGGTACAGATGGGCCCAACAACATGCCAAATGTACAACTCAGGACTGACATGACGTCCTCTTCACCGATGAGTGTCGCATATGCCTTCTACCAGACAATGGTCGGAGCCGGGTTTGGAGGCAATCTGGTCAGGTTGAACGCCTTACATGCACTGTCCAGCGAGTGCAGCAAGGTGGAGGTTCCCTGCTGTATTGGGATGTCATTATGTGGGGCCGAGGTACTCCGCTGGTGGTCATGGAAGGCGCCATAGCGGCTGAACGATATTTGAATGCCATCCTCCTA
The DNA here is from genome assembly GCF_023864345.2 of Schistocerca serialis cubense. Taxonomy (NCBI): domain Eukaryota; kingdom Metazoa; phylum Arthropoda; class Insecta; order Orthoptera; family Acrididae; genus Schistocerca; species Schistocerca serialis. The sequence continues at coordinate 255,297,418 of NC_064644.1, read as the reverse complement.
ACAATAGCGCAACCATATCGGCAGCATATTAGTGAGGCATTCGCCATCAGTGACGTAAATTCGCGCCCCCATCGTGCACATCTTGTAAGTGACTTCCTTCGGGATAACGACATCGCTCGCCTTTAGTGGCCAACATATTCTCCAGACATGAAACCTATCGAACATGCCTGAGATAGGTTGAAAAGGGCAGTTTAATGACGACGTGACGCACCAACCACTGTGAGGAATCTACTCCTAATTGCCGTTAGGGAGTGGGACAATCTGGACCAACAATGCATTGGTGAACTTGCGGATAATGGCATGCATCATTGTAAGAGGACGTGCTACAGGGTATTCGAAGTACCGGTGTGTACAGCAATCATGGAGACCACCTCTGAAGGTCTCGCTGTATGGTGGTACAACGCGCAATGTGGCGTTTTCATGAGCAGTGAAAAGGGTGGAAATGATGTTTATGTCGATCTCTATTCGAATTTTCTCTACAGGTTCCAGAACTCTCGGAACCGAGGTGATCCAAAACTTTTTTTGAAGTGTGTATAGGTTTATGCTAAAACCTGTTAGCGTTGTGCTTCGAAGCACTTCATAGTTTACAAGCGGCCAATAAATTTGCAGTTAAGAAAACTAAACTAAAATATGCAATTTGGTTCCCAAATACAGCAGGGAGGAAAGCAAGCCAGGTGTAGACTATAAGGAACTGAATGAAAAGGTGATTCAGGAATCCGTACTACTGCACTCTCTTCATCATTGTTTTAGGTAGTTTTGCAGTAACCAATATTTTACTGTTCTTCGCTGGAATCAGGCCTACCACCAGGTGCCTGTCGTGGATGAGTCTAAGCCTCTTACAGCGTTTTACACTTACTGGGAACTCTTTGAATATAGTTGTGCTCCATTCAGTTTGGCTATCTGGGCGGTCATCTTACCACGCCTACTAGATCCTCGGCTTTGAGATTTAAAATTTAAGTGTGATTACAACTACGTGGAGGATGTGGTTATTTACAACAAAGTCTTCACTGAGTACTTGGATCACTTACGCCAAGATCTCCAAACTCCCTGGAAGGCGAGGCTGACTGTAACACTTGCTAAGGAAAATCTGGACCAAAAATAGATCTCATTCCTGGGTCGTTTTGTTTTTTGTGAAGATGTGAGGATGGACCATGAACGAACTAAGGCTATTAGTCTGTTCCCCAGGCAAACTAAGGCTATTAGTCTGTTCCCCAGGCAGCATATCGCTAGATTCACAGGGATTGTAAATTATTTCCGCAAATTCATTTGCAATTTTGTAGAGTTGGATGCCCGCTTGGCCAACTGTGGAGTAATGCTGGGCATTTTTGTCGGGTGATATTCAAGGCACTGAACATGACACTGGCTAGTGCGACCATCCTAGCTCTACCGGATCTCGACAGATAGTTCACCATGGAAAATGACAATATCAATTTAAATGTCGTGGCTTCTTACTTCTGGAAAAGGAGGGAGAGAGGAAGTGTGTTGATTATACATGCAGATCACTATCCTTGGCAGAGAGCAAGAACCCATTGTATTAACTAGAGGCATTATACTATATTATTTGCCCCTTGAGCATAAGCCATTCCGCCTAGAGCCGACAATCACGTATTAATGAGGGTGTCAGATAGATCATGGAAGATGGGGAGAAAAGGCAGGTAGGCTGTTACGCTATCCATTTTCTGTTTTAACGTTCATTAAATTATCCCACCCCAGCCCTTAGCCCAGTGCAAAATGATCGTATGGTATTGCCGGTCGGGAGGCCACACAGGGAAACTAGCGTATCGTTGATGAGGATAAAATGGTGATGACAACACAACACCCAGTCCACGCGCGGATTAAATCTCCAACCCGGACGGAAATCGAACCCGGGCCCGCTGCAAGGAGGGCAAGCACGTAACCACTCAGCCAAGCAGGCGGACTTAGCCCAGTGCTCCAAATCTAAACTGCGGCAGCGTATGTCCTGAAATGCGAGGAAATGTAGCATGTGTGGAGGCAGTCCTTAGAGATATTCTGCCCCTGTCCAGAGGGTTAGCTGAAAAAGGGAAAGCTGATTCTTGGTTATGCAACAACAGCTCAACGAAGGGAAGGGGTGGTAGGGAAGTCCTTAACATGGGAAGTATAAAAAACATGTGATGCATGTTAGAAATGTATTCTGTTGCAAATCTAAAATGCTCAATGATACAAATTTACGTGTGCAACGACAAGAATGTGGTGAAAACTACCAGCTTCATTTGCTGGACGAAAACTATGAAAACAAATACTCCAGACAGACATTTCACGACAATTAATCAATAAAAAACGCACCACATGTTCTAACGAAAGCATGAAAGCTGTCTGACGATGAACTGTAGCCGGTCGAAGTGGCCGAGTGGTTCTAGGCGCTACAGTCTGGAACCGCGCGACCGCTACGGTCGCAGGTTCGTATCCTGCCTTGGGCATGGATGTGTGTGATGTCCTTAGGTTAGTTTGGTTTAAGTAGTTCTAAGTTGTAGGGATCTGATTACCTCAGAAAATAAGTCCCATGGTGCTCAGAGCCATTTGAATTTTGATGAACTGTAATGATTCGAAATCGGTAATGGTACCTTTTGAAATGAAGGAACCTAAATTTGTGGCTGGTTGTTGTCTCAACGTCATCAGCATTTGTTATCAAATAACAGCCACGGTCACCAACTATGTCAGCATATGACAAAGTGGCGTTAACAAGGGATTGTTATACATCCGAATGTGCTATGATGGGAACAATAAGATATGGCTACCACATGAGCTGATCCCTTGTGCAAAGGATACCCGGGGCTATAAATGACAATTACAAGGATCATAGGCCCCTTTACTTGTCATCCGTTCAGTGGTTACGTCCATAAATTAGTGACCTACTGCGACGAATTCTTGAGAGTGAAGCCCAATGCAGCACTCAGGTAGAGAAGCTTAGCTTTGATGGAAGAAGTGCTCATCGATTATCTCCGATCCCTAGTGTGTGCTAAAAAAGACGATGCTACATGGATGCTTTGTCCATTAATTTTGGCTGTTGATGGGCAGGTTAGGTACTATGAGTGTAACCACTGATTTTAAAATCCCCATTTTAGACGTATTTTATCTATCTTTGGGATCACGAAAGTTCTGGTTAGCGACAATCAACAGACATTTTTGTTTTCGAAATATAAACAGTCTTGATTTGTCAGCACTCTTTCCCATGAAACAACCCTCCTTTGCAGAGTGTGTGAGACTATCTTACATTGGTCTTTATCATACACCAGGGGAAGTCGGAGACGAAGTAGAATGAATTGGGTGGCTTAATATTCCCTTGAACGCTGCTGTGCATGACACCCTTAGCACTAGTCCTTCCAAACTTACGTTCGCATTCGCATTTAACATGCCACTTTCCTAACTGTTATATGTTAATTACCTCTTTCCTGAAGAAAACGAATTTGAAGTAATTGATATGCAAGAAACAACTATTGTAAACTCTCGTCAATACTGCTTTGGAGGCCGAGTTGCCACTGTTGTTAAGGCACACCGAGTTTGTGAGTTCGTGAAACGTCTCCTGCTGCAATACACCAGTAATTTCTCCCTGCCACTATTATACACCTATGACGGAGGGTCATGTAAGAGGATAGGAGAACGAAGATTCTACAACACTCCAACAAATTAGTAACGAAGTCAAACAACTGAGTTAAAAAGGTTTCCTTATATTTGTGACTTGGTGAATGATTAAGTCTGTAACACTGCATGTAATATAACACAAAAAAGTCCCCAAATTGCTAAGTGCAAATAATCGTATGTAAAGTTCACAGCAAATGCAATTTACACCTGTTCACTTCTAAGAATTCGCTCCCACCACATCTGGATCGGGCTTAAGGGCAGGGGGCGTGGGGGGGGGGGGGGGGGGAGAGGAGGGAGGAAGCGGAAAGGATTGTGTTATACATGGTATTTTCTTGGTGGTCAGATACAGGTAGTATCTTCCCTGCGTATACCTCTGTCCTGTTGCTGGGAATATGCTGGCCCACCCAGAGGATGAGTGATCACTAGCGGGTCACAGCAAGTAGAAGTAAAGGGACTTACTGTTAGCAGTGTGGACAGATGGAGTTCTGGTTTAACCTATTACGTGTGAGCGCTCTATTCGGCCGAATATAGCTCGTTGTTTTCAGGCTAGGCTGTGGACTGTTATTGGGACCATTTCACCATTTAGAGTTTAACAGTCAGCTACTCGACTACCGGAAGAAACAAGTCAGTTCGGGGAATCCGTGGCGTGTCTATGTAGTGCACTTTAAGGTGACCCCTTTTCTGTAACTAGAAGTAACTTTGTTCTTAACTGACATGTGACCCAATACATCCAGGTTCTTTTCGGATTTACACTAGTGGCCATTAAAATTGCTACACCACGAAGATGACGTGCTACAGGCGCGAAATTTAGCCGACAGGATGAAGATGCTGTGATATGCAAATGATTAGCTTTTCAGAGCATTCGCACAAGGTTGGCGCCGGTGGCGACACCTAAAACGTGCTGACATGAGGAAAGTTTCCAACCGATTTCTCATACACAAACAGCACTTGACCGGCGTTGCCTTGTAAAACGTTGTTGTGATGCCTCGTGTAAGGAGGAGA